>NC_136069.1:1038622815-1039891565 GCF_964261635.1 Lissotriton helveticus
ACACAAGGTGTCCCATGCATAGTCCAGTTCAAACCGGTACTGGAGCAATCCAGCCCCAGCTCTGGCACGAAACTGGACAAAGGGAAAGGGGTGTAACGACCCCCTTCCTGGGTCCCACCCATAGGAGGGACCTAGCAGGTAATCCAGCCCCTAGATTTGGTATATAGGTGGGAGCTGAGCCCCAAGACTTTTGATTTATCCTGACTGAAACTCTGATACGAAACTCTGGACCTTCAACATCCTACTCGACGTGAAAGACTGAAGAATCTCCCTTGTGGTCAAGGAGTGACCACCCTGTGCAAGCAGGCACCATCAAGCACTCAATGGTTTACTTTGTCGTTGCTCCCATCGGAGTCCGAACACAGAGCCTGACAAGACCCGGACTTCCAGACATCCAACAGCCTGATCCACAGTCACAGCAAAGCTGAGACCCGTGGAGGCGACGAGAGACGTGGGACCGGCCATCTTGGAAAGCCAGCGAAACGCTTTCCATGCAGCTTCTGAGGCACCCTCGAAGTTGTGCATTGGGGATTAAGAAGCCCCAGCCCCGAGCATCCACTGCACCAAAGATCACCTCTCCACACTCACCGAGTGCTGCGTGGGGCCCTTTTGCATTTTCCTGCTTGACGCGTCTGTCCGGTCACTTGCTCATTGGCTAGTGGCCTCTGTGACAACGAAAACCCAAAATCTACACCACTGGTCTGGTTGCTCCAGACTGGCCCTTGCATCTCTGCGAAGGAGAAGCCCCTCAGTCCTTGCTGGCCTGAGTAAGAAGCTCTCTTCGAATCCTGCGTGGGTTGCCTTTGCAAAGGCTTGTTGACTCCAATCTGGAAGCCGATACCGCCGACAGCGAGAGAGAGCCTTTGTGGAACAGTCCGTGCCCAGCTCCTGGTCGTCGTCGACACCTCCTGGTCCACGTGGCAGCAGAGACAAGCTTCGCGACATCACCTGATTGCTCCCCAACATCGTCTGGTTCCTTCCTGGTTCAATCCTGGTCACTGGCTAGTGACCCAGACTCTGTCCCCTCTGCTTTCAGGTACTCTTCATCCTCGATCCGCCCTTGGATCCAACCGGACTCTTCTCTCCTGGTCGCCTGCAGCATCTTTTCTCCAAGGCTCCGTAGAACTCCACGACGAAACCCGACACCCTTTGGGACCTATGCACCCGCTTCCTGTGGGTGAGGTAACGCGAGTACTGTGGTGCTCCTGTGAAGATTAACTCTCCTAGTGTCCTAGTTTCAACTGGTTAGCTTCTAGTCCAGTCGGAAGACTCCTAAATCTTTAACTTTCTAACTTCACGCACCCATTGACTTCTATGTGTGCACGCGTGTGCATTTAGACTCTGCACCCGCATCCCGTGGGCCACCTGCTTCCTAATTACTGTTTGTCCAGTGTAGTCCCAGCGATTCCCAAGGCCCTAGGCCTTTCCATTGTTCGTGACGTGGTTCTTATACCACTATTTTAGTATATGGTTTAGCGGGCCACCAGGGCCTATCCATATTGTGCAACTTATTGTATGTTACATTGAGTTACTTGTTATGCGCTTGTGCCTCTGCCCTCATAAAGAGTTCAGAGGATTGATTTAGAAATAAATACATACATATTTTGAATATATAACCTGTGTGGTTTCCTTTCATTTGGTATTAAAGGGCTTGCATATGGTAAAACAGCTGGCTTCACATGCTCTCTTGAGTTTAGCCTAAGACTGCTTTGTCCATGCTACCACTAGGATAGCTGGTCTATAAGGATGACTTTACAATCATCACCATAAGGGTTGTTTGGACTAATACAGGGTGCCCACTAGAATAGTGGACATCACATATCAGGCCAACTTCTCACAGTAGTCACCTGGAATGTCAAAGGATTGCACACGGTAGCCTGCAGATATGCCATTTACGTGTACCTCAGGCGACACAAGGCCCATGTAGCACTCTTGCAAGACACACACATAGCACAACCAGAGATTTGCAAACTCCAGCAATGGTGGAAAAGTCAGATACTTTCCACAGGCTACTCATCATTTGCCTGGGGGGCCCTGATTTGGATCAGGCCAAGGACACTATTCACACCGGAAGAGACCGAAGTTGATATATATGGAAGATATGTCCTCTCAAAGGGACGACTAAATGGAAAGCTCATGGTATTGGGCTCCATATATGCCCCAACCACGAATCCAAACAGGTTCTGGCACGCGCTGTCCGAGCTACTCTCGCGCTGGTGCGACATTCCCTAGCTGTTGGGAGGGGACTTCAATTCAGTTCTCAACACTGCCTTAGATAGGTCCCTCTGCTGTCACAGGCGGCTGAACCATCCAATGCACTTGGGATGAGGGAGTGGATGCACCACTGGGGTCTTCTCATTGCTCCTACCCGCTCCTACCCGCATAGCCTTCATATTCGTATTGACCACTTTGTGCCGAACTAACCGGTGTTAACACAGTGCGCCAATGCAGGTTACCTTGGTAAAACACACTCAGACCATAACCCCCATGTATTGCAGTTGCAAGGAGATGATGAGGGACCTACCACACACCTCTGGAGGCTACAGCCCCTGGCACTAGAAGATCCCCCATTTAGAAAGGCAGTGGGCACGCTGATCAACACGTTCATTGAAGAAAACGCTGCCTCCGTGGCTGATGCAGGGATGCTGTTGGATGCAGACAAGGCCGTTGTTCTGGGGCACTGTCTGGGCTTGAGCTGGTGTGTTAGAAAACAACTCGACAACAAAGTAAAGCTCATTGAGAACACCCTAACTAGATTAGAGGCTGACCTGGCACATGGTGTGGACACACAACACACAATAGATACGCAGAAGCAAAGACATGCGGAGGTACTGGAGAGGCTACGCTGCTTAAATTACACGTCACACGTGGCACGCACCTGACAGCAGCAGACAGGGCTGGCAGACTACTTCCGCGAATGATTAGGCAAGCACACGTGCAGCAATCCATATTGCGACAGCAATCTGCCTCCGGGCAAATGCTCACCAAACAGCATGATATACATAATGAATTCACAACACATTACACCAAAGTGTACAGGTCCACACATTGTGAGGAAATAGCAGAGCTGGACTCCTTTCTCTCCCCACTAACCCTGCCCCAAATCACTGCCGAGCAACGAGAGGAGTTGAACGAGCCGATCACCTTGCCGGAGATACACAAAGCGATATGATCTCTAGCCACATCCAAAGCACCGGGACCCGATGGGTTCCCGGCTGAATACTATAAAGCCTACCAACCGACCCTGGCACCGCAGCTCCTTTCTATGTACCAAAGCATGCAGGAGACAGGAATACTGCCAGACGAACTGTCTTTACAGGTGTCATTACCGAAATCAACAGAAATGCGGAGCTGCTCGGCTCATATCGCCCACTGGCACTCCTAAATACAGATTATAAAGTGCTAGCACAAATGTTAGTATGCAGATGGGCCCCATTGGTTCTGAAGCTAATCCATACAAACCAAAATGTGTTTGTACCTACTCGCAGTACGTCATTAAATCTGCGCCGCTTCTTCAGGGTGGCACGCTTTTTCAGGGGTGTCTGGGAGCACTCAGGATGTCTAGTATTAGACTTAG
Organism: Lissotriton helveticus; assembly: GCF_964261635.1. Classification (NCBI taxonomy): domain Eukaryota; kingdom Metazoa; phylum Chordata; class Amphibia; order Caudata; family Salamandridae; genus Lissotriton; species Lissotriton helveticus. The sequence continues at coordinate 1,038,626,393 of NC_136069.1, forward strand.
AAAAAGTGTTTCACACCCTGGAATTGAGTTTCTTGTGCGTGCGTAAATACTATCTAGGAGATGAGTTTTTGGGTCTCGTCCAGCTGCTCTATACTCAGCCAGTGGCTAGGGTCAAAACTGGCCTATACCTATCAGACCAGATCTCCAAAAAACGTGACACTCGACAGGGCTGCCCACTCTCTCCGCTCCTGTTTCCACTATCTATCGAGCCGCTGGCCGAATCATTGCGTAAAACACAGGACAAATGGGGAATCCCCTTGGGCGACAGTATACATGGGGTTTCATTATACGCAGATGACCTGCTTATATATCTCAAAGATGTTATGTTATCCTGTGCGACAGAAGAAAGAATATTGCTTGAGTTTGCTACCATTTCAGGGCTCCGAGTGAACTGGGATAAATCGTGCCTATACCCCTTCTCTGAGTACACTTTAGATCCACACCTGTCCATTAATTGCAAGTCAGTGCACTGGCAGCTGTCGACGTCCCAGTACCTCGGGATACTTATATAAGGAGATCCAGCAGACCTGCTTGAGGGTAACCTGGTGTGGGCCATCACCGCGGTGCGGGCACAGATGTCCTTTTGGGGCACATTGCCTCTGACGGTCATGGGGCGGATTGCACTGCTAAAGATGGTGGTGCTCCCACACCTCTTATACCTTTTAGGGAATTTACCATTGTGTCTTAAGCCGGCACTGTTTAAAAGCCTGGAAATAGATACGCGGAAGTTCATTTGGAACGGGTCGTGCAGCAGAGTGGCCTTGTCCCAGATGTACCCCATGACAATTAATGGAGGCCTCTAGCTACCAAATATGGAGCAATACTATCTTGCAGCGCAGCTTCAGTGGGTAGCAAGATGGCTGAGCGCGTGCCATCTGGAAGACTTGGCGACTCAGGTACCGGGACTCACGCACTCCCAGGTAATGGAGTTATTCCATCCCAGCAAAAAAGGGCAGGTCACCCACCCAGCTGTTGATGGAGGTAGCCCACTACTGCTTCCAACGTAGCCTCCAAATCATGCACCCTGTGACCCCATATGCGCCGTCCCTCCCCATTATGTGCACACCCAAAAGGCACCGAGCTGTCACTAGTGTGGAGCTATCAAAGTGGGGAGAAACAGGCATCCAGACACTAGGGGACCTGTACAGCGACTGGCAGCTCCTGCCATTTGATGTGCTTGCTAAAGACTCGGGCCTACTGCATGGCCAGTTCCTATTGCATGCGGCGGTAACCCACACGTTACAGTCGCCATGGGATAACATAGCACAGGAGCAGGCCACACATCGGACTGTACAATATTTACATGAACTAGGGACAGGACGCCATCTTGTCAAATGGTTTGCGCACTCACACAGCACCGTAGTTGAGCTCTCTCCATGCTCGCTGGGATGCAGATCTGCAGCGACCCAGCACTGAGCGTGAGTGGGAAGCTATCCTCAGGGGTCCTACTCACGTCCCCCGTAATGCAAGATTCCGGCTCATCCAGTACTACATAGCGCACAGGGCTTACCTGACACCAGCCAAAATAAATAAATACTTTGATCGCACCGATGCCAGTTGCCCAAGATGTGGTGAAATAGGGGGCGACTTACTTCATATGCTATGGTCCTGTGGAGCTATACAATCATACTGGGAAGTGGTTACCACAAACTTAGCACAATGCACAGAGCGCACGCTAAATTGGTCATGGGAGGTATGCATATTGGGATTGTACCATAGGTCTAGTAAATACAAAGTGATGTCCCGGTACATAGATCTGGAACTCATAGTGGCCAAACGTCTACTCAAGCGACGCTGGAAATCCTCTGAGCCCTCTGCAGCAAAGGCCTGGTTCCAGTCGCGGCTTTGCTGGGTGCAGGCGGCGAGAATAGCGTTGCGTCGAGCGGATGCAATAGGAATTCGGAAACGGCCGCTGGCGGTGGAGTGGGATGCGATTTTGACAGATTTCCGCACAATCTGGCAGAACCAGACTGAGGTACTGAACAACACACCTGAGTGAGTTGCGGACCAGAGTCTACTAGGCTAGACAGAACACAAGGGACAAGTTAGAGCATGCGCCATGTTCAGCAACATGAGTAGGTCGACGGGTGCAATGCTCCTCACTGACACTTACCCAGGCCAAACAGCACAACAAGCAACAGGCGTCACTTGAGGAATGGGGGCCTAGATGGGGGCATGCAATCAGGTTAACACACAACCAAGCACCGCGTGTAAGGAAATAGATAGGTAACATAGAAACGTGATATATGATGTCTAACGTGATGCACTGTTTTAATGTCACAACTCTGAGAGTAGGAGTTAATGTGTTATTTCCCTTGTTATATCAATGTTATGTTGTACATTGTTTCACCATATATTCACTAGGACACAGAAGCCATTATCACAATGTTGAGTAAGAGTCTGTTGTTTAATTGAATCAAGCTACGTTGTAAATCTGCTGAGGAAGGTTATTGAGTTAAAACTGCATTGTGATACAAACACATAACCTGATGCGTACTTCAAATATGAAAAATAAATAAATACATGTAAACAAAAAGAAAGAAAATTATCACAACTAATATAAAAATGATGCAATTTGGTGCTAATAGTTGGCCCTGCGTGATTTACAGCCAACAAAATGGTTTTACTTTTTCCAGACTATAGTACCATCAGATCACCCTTCACAATGTATACGTTTCACTTTGTCCCTAATAGAGAGTACGATGTTTACTCCAGCGATGGGCAGATGATCCAGACTAGGGTAGTAATCAACGAAACAGGGTCGGGTCACAGAACCTGGTATGTGTTGGTAGGATCGGCAATTGTCGGCTGATCATATGAACAAACTTCTTTTGACAGTATCTAGTATAAGCAGGACCACGAAAATTATGTGTCAGGGTACGCCCAAATTATGTGGCTGGGCTGACGAAATTATGCAATACAAAAAGTCATATTATGCAGCATGATGTGGCACATCTTAAGATAGTATTACTTGCTTTCTTTGTCATTAACAATGTCTCAACAAACATTTCACCTCATTTGTACAAGTTTATCACTCAAATATAGCAATAAGTAATTGAAAGATGACCAGTTAAGATTTGCAAAGGACTTCCTATTGCACCGGGACACGTCACCTCATTTTTAGTAATTTTTTATCTGTTCAAGCTAGAAACAATCCTTTTTGTTTAAATATGCAGATTATGCAGCAGATGATAGATTATGTGGCACATGCGGAAAATCCATAATTATTCAAAAAACGCTGCAGCCACAGAATGACATTACACCAGTAGCCTCGAATATAAGATAGGCCGCACCAAAACGATTTAGGTTTTGAAGATAAAATAGGTGCTTCCAAAGAATACACTTTAGTAATAGGTAATCAGCTTGTACCAACTGCAAACACTTTTATAAATCCATTAACAGGACACTTTATTTATTTATTTATTTATAAATTCTCATTACTGACTCAGGTGTAGAGACCAGTAGTGGCCCGTGGTCGGAGTGCTGCAGGGATGTGGAGGGGTACAAAAGGGGGTGGCGATGGACGGAGCATCTGAACCAATCAAACACTCACACCCAGCCAAAAGATCTGGGTTTAATCCATCACCGTTCTTTAGCCCACTCTGCCACCCCAGTTCAGACATGGCTATATGCAAATCAGTCTGACCCTGTGCCTCATGGGAACAGTCCAGCCCGAACTGCCAAGCCATGCCTTCCCTGGACCGAAAACAAGCTTCCGAGGACCGGTTTCTGGCATTACAGCCGTCTTCAGCCCGGCTTGCTTGAATCCAGTGGCAAAGTGAGCAAGGGACTCACGTCTGAGCATACCCTGCCACACTTATGGCGGCCAAAATCGGTACAAAAGGGGGTGGCGATGAACGGAGCATCTGAACCAATCAAACACTCACACCCAGTCAAAAGATCTGGGTTTAATCCATCACCGTTCTTTAGCCCACTCTGCCACCCCAGTTCAGACATGGCTATCTGCAAATCAGTCTGACCCTGTGACTGGGTGTGAGTGTTTGATTGGTTCAGATGCTCCGCCATCACCACCCCCTTTTGTACCGCAGGGCGGTGGAGGGGCAGGGTGGGGGGTAGTAATGTACGGAATACAGCCGAATAGAGGTAAGTAAACATATAAATAAATATAAAGAATTGCGATGCACGCGCTGCATCGCATTTGGCCACTGCTGATAGGGACACTCAGGTATCAGGCCCAGAAGTGAGCAGCGCCCACTGCATAACAATGATGATTGTCTTACTTTACAAAAGAGGTATAGCAACACATTTTCCTTGCTAGCGTTAGGACTTAGAGCACTCACGTTGACAAGTAATGGGCAACGTGTGGGATCTCCTTTTTTGACTGAAAGAGAGAGTGAATCAAATTCAAGGTTGGAGCGGTATGGAAGGGGTGAGAAGAGCAGAGGAGACAGCCTGCTACTCAGGTCCACAGCTATCATTAGTGCAGTGGGTGCAGATGCATTGGGGCCTTGGAGCACCCCAATTATAAAAAGCAGTGTTTTTTAAGTCAATTTCGGGTTTTGTTTGATATATTAGTTCTTTTATAAGTCTGATATTTAGTGTGGAGTATAAATGTACTAAAGAAAAAGTACCAGTGAAATGATCTCATAAGCCTAGCCCTCTAAACTCAGCCATGACCCTTTTGCCCCCCCCCCCACCAAGTCTTGCCATTAAGTACTGGAGAGGGGTCCGACTTAAAAATATTTTTCTCACACTAAAAAAGTTTTAAGACCTCTGGCCTATAGTATATTGCTCATTGCTAGGACCATATATATTACTTTTCCAGTAGCCATTGCAATATCTATCATGCAGCAATTTGTACAATAGATAAAAATAACGGTAACAGCCTTGATCACCAGCAAATTCATATACTGCCAACACAAACCTGATGATATGTTACAGTCAATACCGCCGACAGTTCAAATACTTCAGACACAAAAGTGTTAATTGAATCTGGCCACAGGTGTAAAGTAAAATTCAAAAAGCAGTAATACTTCTAGGGGCATATTTATGGGGTTTGGCGTAGGGCAGCGCAGCAAGTCATCTTGCTGCGCCATCTTGCTGCGCTGCACTACATCAAAGTGAAAGGGCAGGAATTCACCATATTTATCCAATATGGTGAATTCCTGTCCATTCCCTCTGCGCTGGCACTGTTTCGGCAGCCTAGTGCCAATGCAGGCATCCTTGTACCATGATGCAAAGGTGCCTGTGTTGTCAGCAGAATTGTTTAAGCCCTTGCATGCTCATGACGAGCTAAACTCATCATGAGACACGGTTCCCGTGTGCTCATGACCAGCTGAGCTCGTCATGAGCCGTGGAACGCTCGCACGCTGGACTAATTCCCCTGCTGTGCTGAACGTTCCACGAAAACGGGTGTGGTCATGACGAGCTCAGCTCGTCATGAGCACAGGAGCACTGTGCCTCATGACGAGCTGAGCTCGTCATGAGCACGGGGGCGCTGTGCGCTCCCCCCTCCCCCCAGCACAGCAGGGGAATAACCCCAGCGTGCAACGGGTTAAATACAGGAAGGGGCACCTTCCTCCACAGAAACAATCCATTGAGGTGTGCTACTCTTTCTGTACAGAAAGCAGCACAGATAAAAAGAGGGATAAACGAGGAGAGATGAAGTTATTTCCCATTGTTAGCCTCACCTCAGGGGCTGTAAGGTTTTAGCAGATCCCCTGGTTTTCATTATCTGGGGAAGCGTCAAAATCCATGGGCTTTGCTGGGAATACCCACGAAACACCCATTGAACGCCATCTAGCACAGAGTAAGCCAACACAGTGATTTGCGCTGCCTTACCTTACTCCATATCTATGAGGCCATTTAATGCCATGCAAAGCGGCTGTGTGTGGCCCCAGCGGTGCGTCACATAAAGTGGTGCCGCAAGGGGCTCATAAATATGCCCTCTAGTGCTTAAACACATCTGCCGACAAACTACATATAAATATCAAACAGACGATGTACCATATAAATGTGATTTCACACTATAGTTTTCTGAATGTCCCGATATATTTCATTTCTGCTTGGGTAAACCTGCATTTTCTCTGTGCATTTTCTCATTAATTAAATTTCACGCTCTTGAATCCTGTCAAAAGGTCGCTTCAAGTAAAAAGGAAAAAAAGGCATTTGTGAGAGAGAGAGGTAAACAGAGCGACAGAGCCTAAAAGCCACTTGGACGTATCCTGCTAATCCCACTGGGATTTAGGGCCCTTACTGATGACTTTCCAGATCCGCTTACCGTTCTCCGATCCCTGGCCGTCTAGGAACGGGCTAATATGTAAATAATTCTCGTGTTTGCTCTGTCAGCACTACCTGCTGCAGCCAGCTGCTTCCGGCAATTTAAGCACTCGTCCTCCGACGAAAAATGATGACACTGCTTACGCCAGTCATGGCTGCCTCGTGGGTTATTCAATTTAATTTCCTGAGCTGAACATCGGCCCACAAGCTCCAGAGGCAAACGCACCGTTTCTGTTTGGTAATCTAGCAAGTAATAAATGAATGCAGTCTCCAATTGTTTGTTGTGCTTCCAGGACACCAATGCGTGGTCCATGCGGGGTTGTGTACTAGCACTAGACTTACCTCACATTAAATGTGTTCAGAAGATGAGGCCCATCATGGACGTCACTTCGCTGAATTGGCAGAAGTATGGGAAGTGACGTCACAGAGTTGGCCCACTGCCCCACACCAAAGGGGGACCTCCTTACCAACCTTGGTCATTTCTGTGCTATCTGCAACACTACCCCTGCTAGCTGCGACCTCTGATTACAGGAGTCAAGATCCAGTACCATGGGGCTCATTTATGAGCCCATGCGCCACTTTTACGCCGCCGGTGCGTCACTTTTTGTGACGCACCAGTAGCGTAAAAAATGCGCCTTGTTGCGCCATATTTACAAAGTGACGCATCTAGATAGATGCGTCACTTTGTAAACCCCTGCGCCACATTATATCTGCGCCAGGTATAATGTATGCAAGGGGGGCGTATTGACGCAAGAAAGGGTCATAGAAGTGACGCAGTGAAATCTATGAGATTTCACTGCGTCACTTCTAGGACACCGTTGCGTCAAAATCTTGCGCCTGCCTCACAGCAGGCGTAAGACTGACGCAAGCCCTTTCACATGGGGCTTGCCCCATGTGAAAGGAAGCATTGCTGGAGTTCCGTCACTTTTGTGACACACTCCAGCAATGCGTCACTTTTGCGCTTACAGATACGTCAGAAATACTGACGTATCTGTAACTCCTAGCGCAATGTTGCGTCATATTGTACATATGACACATCATTGGGGTCGCAAGGATGGAGCAATGAAAAGTGACGCATCGCTGTTTTCTCGCAGCGATGCGTCACTTTTCATAAATGAGGCCCCATGAGCGGAAAGTCAACAGGCTTCTAACTGCCTTGTTGGCTGCCACTTTTTCTTGCTGAACAAATTACAATCAGGTTGCCCGCTTGACAAAAGATTAGCGCCTCCAAATTAGGCTCCACAGTGTTGGCTCCCAGCGGCTCATCTGAAGGCACATGAATCTCCACCAAGCATTCGTCTACAAATCTAAAACTCAATTATCATCTCTTGCGCCCTTTCGAGGCACCCCTCTTCTTTTTCTGCCACCAGTATTTGCGTTAAAAAATCTTCCAGTTTCATTGGTCCGGGCAACGACAAATGGCACATCTAGGTAGCTGCACTGTCAAGGGGAAGCTGATACACACCCTTAGCAAACAGTATTACAGTAACACAGTGAGGTATTTCCTTTAAATGACAAATCAGCCTGGCATTTAAAAAGGACTATTTATTTGTAATACAGTGTATAATCGCAAAAGTGATATGCTGCGAAAGAGTAGATTGAAATTCCAAGCTCACAATCACTCTGTTCATCCCACAAGCACACTCTCCTTTTCAGTCACCCATATATTCTACATTAGACCTTCTAGTCAATGGCGCTGCCACTTCTCCATCCTCACTGATAAGGTACTGGTGCCTCCTCTCGGCAGACTTGGAACTACTACAGCTCCACTCTTTCAACTAACATGTAATGTGGGTGTTTCTTATACTTTCACTATTAGTCTCTCACCCTCAGGTTCTTATTAGTGGCAGCTCTGCTGCTGCACTCAACTGAGGGCTACTACGCTAAAGCTGCAACTGGGCTAGTCAGTTACTCGGCCCAAAGTACTGATGGACTCTGGAATTCAATTAGAACTTACTCGACACCTTACCCTTCTGGTTGTGGTATCAACAAATACATGTAGCTCCTTCATCTCCTATTCCTGCATCGTGGCACTTGCATCACTGCTGGATCAGACCAGCTCTATCACTATTCTCTCACTGTGCTCACAATTTTTCAGGATGTGCTGAATTCACGAGGATCATTCGTTCTTCATGCTTGCCAAACTTGCTCTACGTCTATATCCTCCTCGTCCATTATGCCATACCTCTCTGAAGACTCTTTCTATCAACTTGTTGCCTCCGTCACTTGGGTCTCGACAAACCCTTTTCACAGAAGGGATCCTGCGGGAGAGCACCCAAACCCAATTACCTCTTCTTCACAGACCACATCTTTTAAATTCAAACTTGGTGGGTTCGTGCTAGGATGAGATCTGCATTGAGTCTTGGTCCAGCCTGGAACTAAACTATGAACTCCATTCATCTACCCTTCGCTCACATCAAAAGGCTGGTAACGTACCATATTATCCATTCATTACTTAATTTTTTATATATAATCTGTTTATTGAGATTTTGTAAAACATTATTATGAAATCGAAAAAAAGGAAACAGAAAGAGAACAAACATCATACGGTCACCTGATATATCGTCAGCAGGCACCATCTCCCTCATTACCCATTTGTATACGATCGCTGACATAAGCAATTTATACAATTTATAACGTTCCCTTCTGGTATCATTGACAACCGTCCAACATCCTCTCCTGCTTTTGGGAACTACTCCGGGCTTCATAAATTGGTTTCTTGTATGTGTAACATAGTTCCATTTAGGCAAGCTACATCCCAATATCGGTAGCTGCTGGTTGCCGCCACTGGCGGGCTATGTCTCTTTTCTCAATCACTAAGCCCAATCTCAGTAATGACCATTCTGCATGCGTGAATCCCTCCTTGTCCAGGATATTGAGGAGGGCCATCTGTGGTATGAGAGATAATGAGCACCTCAATTGAGTTCCAATAAGAATGAAGGACCCACAACCCAAGACAGAGCGGTAAAATCTCCCATTGCCTTCTCACATCACTGAAAGGCCTGGCCTTCTGTTCATTCGCCAGAGCCATTGTGGAGTCAAATATATGCAGTGTAGAGATTTAAACTGTATGCAGTGAAACCTCTTGGTTATAACGGTCACTCTAGGGCTCATGAGCGAGGTCGCCCACTCTCCCTGATCAAACATCCAGAGATCATTCTCTCAATTTTCCAGCGGTGTCTGGAAAGAGTCTGGGGCATTAATCACTAAGGACTTATAAATAAGGGAAACACAGACTTTGTCGAGAAGGAGAAATCTGGTCAGTCTCAGAGGACTGGATTCTAGGATGTGCTCACACCCTCACACGTATCGTCTCAAGGATGGCACAGCTTCAGATACCTGTAAAATGGGACCTTTACCGCCCAAAATGTTTTGGAAGCTGGGTAAACGACTTCATATCTGAAACAATCAAAACATGACCCAGGGCAGTGATCCTGAAGGAGTTTGAACTATGGAAGCCCTGCAGCCGCAAAACATTGGGCATAGTAGTTCCACACCACAAAGGTGCCTCCTGTGTCAACCTGCCCTCCTAACGGAGGTCTCTGAGTGAGGATGGTCAGGTTGTCAGCACTGTCCGTGTCAGAAGGTGGGCATGTGGTGGCAGTCCACCTCCATATATGTAATAAAGCCAGGGGTCATTGTCCATGACCCACCTCTTTAGGTCGGTTCGTACACAGGTCTGTAAATCCAGCTGTTGAGGACCAATAGACGAGAAGCTCTGTTGTAGGATAGCAGCTCAATCATCACTAATATTATGTCAAATGTTGACTTACAACACTTGCTAAAGGCCATCCGTTGGGGCCCACTCCCCGGAAAAATGCAGTGGGCACCAATGCAAATGCTGCCAATGTTGACTTTGGTCTGTAGTAAAGGTAGTTTTGTACTGTGTACAGCAGCCACGGGAGAGTAGTCATCTTCAGCAGCACCCCCGCCCAAGTGTGGATAAAGGCAGCGAGAACCAGAGCTGTGGATCGCTGCAAGTACGGAGGTGAGGATAGCAGCCTGTGTCATTGTGTCATGGACAGTAACCCACAATCAGAGGAATCCTACTGTCCCCAGCATAAGACCCTCAATCCAAGCCCATTCTTCGGTCCCTCTTTACAACCCCACTTGGAACAACTTTGCCTCACACCAGTTGATGAAGAGCCCAGAGTATTACCCAAAGATTTCAAGATTTTCCACGGTTATAGGCCCAGTAACATGCAGAGGACTGAGGTACCAGCAGGTCATCTGCATATAAAGATACCCGATCCTTGCAAGTCTCGGACTATATAAAACCCTTCATGTGTTGGTCAGCCTCGGAGATTTACGAGGGGCTCTATCATCAGTGCAAATAATAAGGGCAACAAGGGCATCTTTGTCAAGTGCCCCTGTTGAGGGCAATCAATGCTGACAGAACTCCCCAGACTCTCACCCGAGCACCTGGTGTGCCGTAGAGCAATCAAATAAATAACAGGTAGTGGAGCCCGAAACCTAGTTAGCGTGGACTGTAGACCATCAAACACTTTCAAAGGCCTTTTCAAAGTTGATCAGTAGCACAGCGAGTGGCTGTGTCAGCTGGTTGGCAGCCGGCAGTGTGTTGTGAAGCGCAGGAGCGGCCAGCACGGATCTGGGGTGGTTGGGTGGTGGGGGCGAGGGGGTAAGGAGCTATAATTGTGAAAAAAAAAGAAATTCACTTACATTCTCGCCCCTCTGTCACACGTCATCTCTCCTCCACCAAACAGGAAGTAGCCAGGCTCCCCTGATTCAATCACAATGCTGCAATGCAGCGTTGTGATTAGTCCGAGCGATAGGGACTGGGGGCCTGGGCATGTTCTCCATGCAGGCTGTAATGCAATCTGCATTGAGAAATTGCTATGGTGCGCATAACTGGGCCGGCCAAAGCATCATGCACACTTTAGTGTACCCACCAGTCCTGCCCTGCACTGTCCGCAGAGCAGCCCCACCGCCCTCATGCTGCAGCAGCCGGGAAGAATAAAATGATAATAACATTGTGTTATTGTCATTTTATTTTTCCTTTCTTTTACTGTGGCAGATCAGCAGTGGGGTGATGCTCCCCTCCCTAAGCAGAGGAGCCGCCACTGGTGTAGCTGACAAATATTGTGGTGCATTGACCTATGGGACATAAAGCTGCTGTGATCTTTACGAATTAAGTCAGTAACAACAGTACTGAGCCATGCTGTGAGAACCATAGCCAGGATTTTAGTTTCGAATTGACCAAAGAAATAGGCCTGTATGATGAACAGCGTTAAGAAGGGCAGCCTGGTTTGAGAATGGTGACAATATCGATCTCCTCCAGGTCCCCCGGGAGCAGCCCTCTACTACGTGCCCCAGTGTAAAGATCCAATAGAGGCTTTGTGAGGACATCGCCAGGCAACTGAAGAGCTCTATAGGAAGCCCATTGGCACCCAGAGTCCCTGCCCGACAACTGAGTGACAGCATTCATAATCTAAGTAGCCATGAGCAGTTCCTCCAGTGATTGCCACTAAACTGTACTCAGACATTGCGGATGGACAGCATAGATATATAATTTAAGTTCTGCTACTGAGCGATTCCGCTGCTCATCCTAGAGTGCGGTGTAGTATGTGGCATATGCATTCACCACACCCTCCGGGCCAGAATGGGTGCTCCTTTACTCATCCTCAATCAAGGTCAGGAATCAGTTTCTATCTGTGTGTTGGCTTAACCAGTGCAGTAATTTACCGGTCTTATTTCTATGTTGACAGAGGTGACTCTGAGACACCTGTCAGAGTTTCCTAGCCTCATCCATTTGGAGGTTCTGGAGCGCCAGTATGGCCTGCATCAACGTATGCCACGTCTCCTCTGATATCACCCTGGCGGTTGCACATTCTACCTCTTCTGGTACGTGGTCAAGGGCCGCAATCTCCTCCATTTGGGTCTCATTTTAATGGGCCAACCACAATATCACTACACAGCCTCATCACCACGCTGTATGCAATAGTGGCACATAGGAGGGCAGCAGAGTCTACAGATCCTGTATTTCCATGGAGAAATTGTGTTGAGCTGTTATGCTGATACTCTTGGAAAGGCTGTTGGGTGAGCCACCAGGGACTGAGCCTCCAGGGGGTTGAGGAGTGTGGTCGGTCACAATGATTGTGTAGCTCCAAAGGAGCATGGTCAGACAGGCTCCAGGTACGCAGATGTAAATGTGCGGTGAGGACCAATCTAGAAAGAGTATCATTGACTCTGGATAGAAAGGTGTAGCCCTCAGGCTCATGGTGGTGGTGGTGGCACCATACATCATTGAGACCCAGAGACCTAGCGAAGGACATTATTATATTACCCATTATATATATTTTTTATATATTATATTGCATGTTTATACATGTATTGTTCCAGGTGATATCAGCTGAAAGAATGTATTTAGACTTTAATGGTGAGCTTTCTACAAGAGTGCTTGTTTTTTAAATGCATGTGTGACACATAATCTATAATCTACTCTAGCGACTCAGCCATCCCGGAGTGGTTAAACGAGTCATACTGCTAGTGGAGCCTCTGTCTCTAACTCTTCCTGACTGATCCATTCACAGTCGCCATCTTGGGAGACGCTCTAGTTGTGTTTGAAGCAATGAGAGAGTGGCTATTTAAAGTAGACACATGCACGTCAGTGCCAAAGGCAAGCCTGTCTGTGCTTGTCTGTTTACTGGGCCGTAACCAGTGGCCAGAGATGCTGCTCGTTATGGCACGACTTGATTGGCGAGCCACTCCTGAGTTACACAGCCCGGGAATCATGGTCCATGGCTCAGTCTTCAGTGCCTCTCGAGACCAATGGCATGAAAGTGCTAAGGCAGTTGGGGCTTTTAACCACATACCAGAACATGCGATACCTTGGAGTGACTTTGGGATCCCTTTAAGTTGGGCGTTTGAATATCAGACAGCAAAAACAGGGAACCTGACACAGATAAAGCCAGTACGAAATTGGCGACATCTGGATTTTAAGGTACAGGCTGCTAAAATCGAGGAGAACTCTAATGTGATAAAATATGTGATAGCACCTCTGTGGGGTTATTAAGACAGTATAATCAATGGCTCAAAAATAGTGTGGTTGAAATGGCCCCCTAGTAAATTAATTCACAGTACGAGGAAGAATAGCAGAAGAGCTGGTTCACTGATGAGCTGAAGTCTCTTGATCCAGTTTTTCTGGAAAACTGCAGACCACTTTCCCAACTCCCATGCCTCACAAACTTCCTGGATCCTACAGGGTTTAATCACATTTCATAATTTGTAAATCATCAAAATTTGCTCCAGCCTATCCATTTGGTAGTTTGAGAAGGATGCTCTGCAGAAAGTCTTCTCACTGCCAATGAACAAACCTTGACTTCAAGGCCTGCCATCAACACCGTCGAAATTGCTGCTACCATGAAGACCATCCATTTGGGGGCTCAATGTGAACCTTGCCCCCACCACACCTTCACTAAAGGACCCCTACCGATCAGCGAAGCACTAACACCAATCCTTAATGCCTACATCAACTCAGCCACATTCCAAGATACATGGAAACATGCCACCATGCCCCCCCACTCAAGAAACTATCCACTGACACAGTCATGCTTTCCAACAATAGACCCATCTCCCTCGCAACATATCCAGAAAAGGTCTTAGAGAAACTAATTACTCCCACCCCATTCTCGTCAGGTGCCTGCACGAGACTGACATCGAAAGACCCACTTTCAGCTGGATCTGCTCCTTCTTGCTCAATACAACACAAGCTGTTAGCCTGGCACCTTACTCCTTTGAAGCCTGCAAACTCAGCTGCGTAGTGCCTTAAGGCTCATCGTACAGTCCCACTCTCTTCAACACATACATGATCCCTCTGACCAGTACATTTGTGGACACCACATCAACAACCTCAGCTTTGTAAACGACACATAACTCATACTCTCACTCTCGGACAAGACCCCCAACACAAGAAACAAGTTCACCATCTACATGACCAAAGTCACTAAATGGTTGGAAAACAACGGTCTCAAGTACAATACTAACAAGTCAGAAGTAATGATCTTTGGCAAGAAGACCTCACCATGGGACTCCAACTGGTTGCCCGACAAACCAGGACCCATACCCATACAAAACATTTGCAGGATCCTAAGAATAATCATTGTCAGCAAACTTGATATGCCCGCACAAGTCAATGCGGTTACTTCATCATGCTTCTACACCCAGATGCTGAGGGATATCTTCAAATGGCTCCCAAACAACACTAGAAAAATTGTCACTAACGTCCTAGTCACAAGCATGTAAGACTGTGGAAACAGTCTCTATCCTTGGATCACCAAGCAACTCACTACAAGACTACAAACCATTCAGAACTCGACATCCAGACTCATCCTTGACCTCCGACATAGAACCCACATCACACCACACCTTAGGGAACTACATTGGCTTTGGACACACAAATTTCCTCCATTCAAGCTCCTCACACGCACACTCAAGGCAATATACAACTCAGGCCCCATCTACACAAACAGTCACATCTCCTTCCACCAACAACCCAGACACCTACGCTCTGCCAGACTCCTACTCACACGCATCCCGCGCATATACTGTACAAGATCAGGAAAACAAGCGTTCTATTACACCCCTCCTAAAGTGCAGAACAATAACCCACTTCACATCAGAGCCCCCTTCTTTCTTCATGAATTCTGCAAAAAGCTGGAGACCGGGCTTTTCCATTAGCAAAACCTACCATAGGCAGGGCTTAGCACAAACACCTGCTCAGCACTGGGTTACCGTTCCAGGTGATAGTGAACATTACAAATACACATAACTTAACCGCAGCACTTGAAGATTTAAAATGCTGTGCAGAACATTATGTCCCTGCGGCACTAATGTTATTAGATTTATCAGCAGCATTTGATACTGTGGGCCACCAGGTGCTATGAGGGCTCCTGTAGTGATATAGAATCAGAGACTCTGTACTAAACTGATTTCAAAGTTTTGTTGCAGTTTGGCATACTCAGGCTGATTAAGTCCTCTGTTTATCTAAGCAAAGTCATTGACCTGTGGTGTGTCACAGAGGTCGGTACTTTATCCCTAGTTTAATTTGCATATGGTGTCATTAGACCATTTGAATGAGAACTGTGGACTCACTACCATGATTTATGCAGATTACACACACATTTTGTTTGGGGTTCAAAACAACCCTGGTGTAAGAGCTACCAGCTTAAAAAAACTCTGATCAAAGTCCATTGTTGGATGTCTCAAAATCATTAAAAGCTGAATAGAGGGAAAACAGAAATGTTTCTTCTACCACCAGTCAACATTGTGGTAACACTTTCTGGCATCCTTCTCTTGGACAGCTGCCTATCCTGTCACTGTGGTAAAAATCTAGGGATCAAATTAGATTCCGCCATTCAATGGTGGAAAAGATTAATACAATGGTGAAGACCTTTTAGCACTGGATTCTGAGATGCACCATTTACCTTTTCACCATCCGACAAAGAATACAGAATATTAAAGCCTTTGTTTTCACTGGACCTTAATTCAACCTATCTGGGTTTACCAGCTTAAGTGGTTAATACACTGCAAATGGTCCAAATTACAGCTATTAGATTGATTTTCATTATCACAATACATCTACTTAAACTTCACTGGCAACACATCTTTCATAAAATCAGATATAAACCCTTATGTTTCGTACATAAAGCCCTATATAACAGCACACCTCGCTCTCTAATCTAAAAGTTCTCATGTTAGACCACAAGACGCATCCACTTTCAGAGAAGGCCTGTCCTCTGAATGTCCTGAGACTCTGGAGGACAACTACCCGAGGAGGACATGCACTCTCAGTGACTGCAGCCGAATTGTGAAGCACTACATGGAGGACTTTGTGGGTAGAAACCTCTTGGTTGAGATTTAGGAAACTATTATAAATCTGGCTTTCTCCTCTGCAACTGGATGATAGCTGTGTATCCTGAATTTGAATTATCATTGACCACTAGCACCATACCTATTGGTGCACTCTAATAATGTCTAAAAATGGAAATATAAATATTTTGGAGGAGTTAGCTTGAAAATCCTATTTCTTCAATGTGCGGCTCGAAAAGGGCACTGACTTGAATTAGAATGTTTACATTTTTTTAGCTTTTGTGAATACATTTTTTATAAAACAATGGTGAGTGTATTTATGTGATTCTGTGGCTAAAGCGTTTATTGCATAATTATGTATTTACTATATTTGCCATATAATTTGCCATATAATTAGCATAATTCTCAAATAGAGAGGCTTAACCAAGCCGGCAACCACGATGGCCGCCCAGCACTAATGATCAGCTGGAATCGGTCCTAATCTTCTGCTCGAAAGGGCCTCACCACACTTCCATTGCCAAGTGTTAATTGGGCTCCCCTACATCTGTGACACTGTATGACCGTGGATTGGCGGTGCTGCTGAGGCAGGCCGGTGACAGGTTTAGAGGAGTACGGATGACCTGGCACCTGGAAGGATTGGAACAACTGCTGAAATTGGTGGTCATCAAGAACGAGGACCCGGAGGCACGAGATCTACGCAACAATCTGAGCACTATGTGTGTGACACAGTCCACTAAGAAGCACGCCTTCTTCTGTTAGTAGAAAAGCTGTTAACTAACTTTCTGTACAGGCAGAACTTCACTTCCACCTTTATTGTTGAGCAAGGACACCACTCACTAGGCCAGGGGTCTCCAACCTTTTCTGTAATGAAAGCTACTTCCGATCAGTGACAATCGTTGTGAGCTACTAAAAGCCAAGAAACGTGCACGTTTTTCCAAGACACCCTTACACGCCCAGCTTCATTCAAATAGAACTCCACCCTCTCCAGAAACATGACAAGGTTTTTAAAAATGTCCTCACCACCTAGTAGTGGCATGCTTCCTCATTAGGTGTGCTTAAACATCTCTGCACATACCAACGCCTGGGATAGAGCAAATGGGAAGACGGGAAGACAACATACACATTTATAGGGATCCACCATGCAGAAAATCTCAATAAAACCTCAGGGAAGTTCCTGGTTCCTCTTTAATATTGGACCCCCTGGGTAGGGTTAAAGTAAAAACCAGTGATTAATTGGGATATGTTTGCCCTTTCATTCAATGTATCTGTTTTCTGTCAATTTATCTGCTATCTATCCACAGTGCCATGACGCACTGTATGAAGAAATTCCACTATATTTAGATGTTTTGATGCTTGACAGAAAGTTGGATTAAGTTCACATAACATGTTTAGAATACATGTCCCCTATCTATAACATCATAGGAATCCTTGGATTTCTATACCAAAGTAAAAATTAATGGACATAATGCTTATATTCCAATTCACCCTAGCAGCACCAGCTCATAAGGGAAATGGCAGTTACAACATGGGTTAAGCTACGTGTGCAATTTCCCCGCAAGCGCAACCATGCTTGCCTTAACCACGCATATGCCTTAACCACGCGTATGCTTGGCTAAGGCATAAGCCTGGTCTAGATGGTGGAATGGGGGCCCAGGAGCAGGAAGGATCGGGAGAGGACGCGGTGAGGTAAGTGGGGTTGGGGCTGGATTTTGGGAGGGTGGGGGTCTTTTTTAAGGGTTGGGGTCGTTTTTTGGCCTGGGGGGGTTGGGTTGTGTTCAGGGCTCGGGGGAGTTTTTGTGGCCAAGAGGAGGGGTGGAGGTAGTATTTAGGGCTGGGGGGTGGGTTACTTTTTTGGGCTCATGGGGAGTCGGGGTAGTTTGTAGGGCTGGGCATGGGTTTGGGGAAGTTTTTAAGATCTCTTGGGGGCAGGTCGTTTTTGGGGTTCAGAGGGGTCTGGTTAGTTTTTAAGGCTCAGGGGGGTAAGTGTCGTTTTAGGGCTTGAGGGGAGGGCTTGGGTGAGAACTTTACCACACATATCTAAAAAAAATAAGAATCTGAAACGCTGCTTTATTCAGGTCCCGATAGTAGTTTAATACTGCTTGCCCCACCTGCATGCTACCAGGCTTTCCTGCTCCACTCCACAACACCTGCTGCTCCACACTGGCACACATTGCTCAGGTTCAAAGCACGGTGCCAGGCTGCAAAAGGTTGGTGGAGCAGAGAGGAGGAAGAACGTCATGCTCTTCTGCCTGCCCCGCCCCAGCTAAGCTCAGTTATACCAATCTGCGCAGCTGGTTTCAATGAAGATGGGCCACAAGTTTTTAAAACAGGCCTCAAAACATAAATCAACAGAAAAGTGCTCCAAAATCTACTCACGGGATGTGGGTGAGATACCGGTAGCTCGCGATCGACCAGTTGGAGACTCCTGCGCAAGGCCCACGCCCTATGCCTGTTAATCCCCCAAGACCGATCATTGCTAGACTGCTACACTTTCAGGACCGTGATGTAGCCTTGAGACTGGCCAGGAAAAACTGCCTGCTACAATGGCATGGCTCCACAATCGTAAACTGCGACTCCACTAGGGCATTCTCTACCCGACATGCCTAAGGGTTGATGCGAACAAGAAAACACACTTTTTTGACACCCTAGCGGCAGCCCAGCACTTCTGCAAGAACCGCCCGATGGAAAGCACACCTTCACTACGTTTTGTTCCTGACAGATACCCCCCTGATATACACTTGAGTGCCAGGGCAGACCTTTTCCTAAGAGGTGATTACAGCACACCACCTTCCGATCCGGTTGTGTTATCATGTGATAGTAAGATACCCTGTGTCCACATGTCCCATGCTACAATTCTCAATGTTTCCGATGACCTGCTATACACTTGCTTGCCAATACCCGGTTCCATGATGAAATATCGATTACTAACATCTACACTAATATCGATAACACAAATATCGAGTAACTTACTACCTAATTAAATATACTAAAAATATCGCCTTCCTCTCTGTTAAACCTGACATCCTTGGCATGGTTTTCCCCCATCTTTTTGCCTCTGACTCATGTATTTTTTGATGCTGTGCTGGATTTCGTTTTTGCTGGTTTAGATGCTTTGGACCCTCTGCCACTGCTGATCAGTGTCAGAGGGTAAGTGCTCCCTCTGTAAATTGTCATATTGATTGAGTATACCTAATTGGCATATTTGTATCACCACGAAGTCCCTAGTGGAGGGCACTGTGTGTGCCAGGGCTGGTGATGACAGATGCTACTAGTGGGCCTGCAGCGCAGACTGCGCCACCCACATGAGTAGCTTTTAAAAGGTGACTCAGGCCCGCCAGCGCAGGGCCTGTGTGCAGTCAGTGACTGCCATGTCAGCCTGGCCAGTGTCCCCACTGGCTAGGCTTAACCCTCCCCTGTCTGTGCACCTCAGCCACCCCTATGGAAGGCTCCAGGTACCCCCCTGGGTAGGGTGCAGTGAATGGATAGGGTAGAGCGTGTACTAGTGCAGGTAACATGCTCTGGTAGAGAGCAGCAGCCACTTTGTGTGCTCACTGCTGTAGGGCTGTAGGGCTCCCTAGGGTAGCCTGGGGAGGCTGGTCCCATTGGATCCCAGCCTATCTCCCTATAGGAACAAGATGGAACATCCATGAAAGATATCCCTGAACTCAGAATTAAATGACACATCTTTTGGTGAAGGTTGTTTTTGGATCCTGGGGTTGAGAATAGCATTTTTAGAAGTGGCTGTTCTTTTGTATAAACCTTTCTGTGTGCCTGGGCCTGTGTGTGGAATGCCTGCGTGACAGGAGCTGCAGGGCCCCGGAGGGGGTTGGAGTCAGCCCAGGGGTGAAAGGCGACATCTGTTGCCCGGGGAAGGGGAGAGAGAAGAGCCTGATAGTGCTGGGCTGTGCCTGCCTGACCACCGTGCTGGCTAACTCCCCTGCCGATCCACTGTCACCTCTGGCCCTGAAGCTGTCAGGAAGAAGAACACCAGAAACATTCCAGAGCCAAGGATCCCCTTGCACAAAGGACTTCAAAGGCGTTCAGGGGTATAAGGGAAGGACCCCTTACTACAGAAGATTAGATTCTGAAACTCTACAATCAAGACGGACCCTCTGCTGGAAGGAGGACGGCGAGAGAACTAAAGGAAGATTGCCTTGCTGTGTGCTCTAAGGGCTGACCTGTTCTGCTGTATCACTGGAAGCTGAGGAGGAGAAAGGGACTTTGCTGTGGGCTGTGTCCCTGCCTGCTTGAAACTGCTGAGACTTTGCTGTGTGCTGTGCCGACAGCTTGAATCTCCAAGGGCCTGAGAAGAGCTGGCTCCCTGTCTGCAACCCAGGAACATAAAGGTTGCCCAAGGCTACAAGAATCTGCTGTGCCCCCCCCCCTGAAGCTGCTGTGTGGCTAGGAGATCGTGCAACCGTGTGGTTTGCCTGTTTAGCGCATTGGCTGCTCTCTACTGCTTGAGAGCGCCGCGCTGACCCAGCCTGCTGCAGGGCCAAAATCGACGTGCTCATCGACACGTGTGTGGGGCAGACCGGAGACCTGTGAGCCTCTGCAGCGCAAGGGGCGCTGAAAAACAATTGCTGGCCGTATCACCGCCGCTGCCCGGGGCCAGAGAACCTCCGAGGGAAGCGCCATCCTGATCGGCGCTGAACCGGCGAAGAACGAAGCCGCCGTGCTCCCATTGGTGGAGGGAGCCGAGCCCCCTCACCAACGCCGCGACGGGATTGGCCCGTGCGGCGCAGCGTCATCAGCCGTGCTGAGCCGTGATTGGCCTAGGGAGCGGAGCGTCATCGTTGCCTGTCCCGGGAGCCGCACTGCCATTGGCTGACTCCCGGGTGCTGTGGAGGCTCGCCTGAGGAGCCGCGAGGGGATTGGCTGCCTTCGCTGAGGCAGCCGAAGAAGCCGAGGAACCAGCGCGATCACCGCCGGGCCCGGGAAGAAGTGACCTGACCTCGCCGAGGGATCTCCGCATGTGCTCCAGCCCCTGGCCTGCCGTCTCTGCTCCCCGCTGCTCTTTGAAGGATCCAGAGCGGGCGGAGAGCGTCCGGAGACCGGCCGGGCGGGAGCCACACTGAGCCTTCCCCCGCGAGGTGCCCCTGGGGGACCCGCGTCACCGCGAGCACGGGGAAAGAAGTCCCCCCTCCCTCAGGATACCGGGTGAGACGCGCTAGGAGCGCTTGTGGTCCCTGAAGCCAGGGGACCATTGGGGCATAATTTAATAACGCTGGCATTGTTTCTTTGCTCATTTGGAGAGCATTGTCAACCCAATAACTTTGGCATATCTTCTAAACGTTGGCATTGTTTGGACTGCTCGTTTTTAGAGCGTAGCCATTATAAATCGGTGGCATTAGGTTTAATACTGATTTGAAGAGACTTGAGACATTTGTTTTTATGTGACAACTTCCTGAAACTACGTACCACCATTAAGATTAAGTGCCTCATTTTAATAATGAAGTGATTATCGTGCAACTGCTTGATTTACCTTGCTGAAACTAGATAAAGTTATATATTTTTATAAAAATATACTTACCTGTGTGGTCTCAGTTTGTGGTGGATTGGGGATTATTGTTGTGTTAAGTGCAAATGTTATCCACATTGTCTCCGAGTTTAGCCTAGACTGCTCGCGCCATGCTACCTAGAGGGTGAGCAGGGGTTATCTCAGAGGGTTATTCCGTTGCCCTGACCGGAGCTAGGGGTCCCTACTTGGGCCAAGGTACTTACCTTTGCCAACCAGAGACTCCCGGTTCTAACATTGGTGGCTCGCGGTGCGGATTTTGAACTAATAATTGCACTTGACCGGCAGTAATTTCTTGTAAATCACTAGTCTAGTTTAGCAGAACAGGTTGCGCAAGACTTTTTCTTTTTGGTGAAACCTTTTTAGTTGAAAAAGGGTAGGAAGCATCATGTCTCGGAAAGCGCCAAGCGTGAATGGAGACGTGGAGGTGGAATTTGAAATCCAGAAGTTGTTAACCTATAACAAGGAGCAACTGAGAAAAGTCTGCAAACAGCTTGAATGCCCAGTGAGGGGCGGCGCAAATAAGGAAGAGCTACGGACAGCTCTGAGGGCCTGGTGGGAGGCCAAACATGGTGTCCCAGAAGCTCCTATTGAAGAGGGTGGCGCACAGGAGATTGGGTTTTGGCCCAGTGAATTGCCAGTGGCGAAGCCAGCGTCTAGGGCCGGCAGCACCCACTCCAGTAGGAATATCTCTCCAGAGGAAGTGGAGGAGAATCAGAGAACTAGGGCCCATGAGATTGAGCTTTTGAAACTCAGAGCGGACGCCGATGAGAAGAAACTGCGCCTGGAAATTGAGAGAGAGGCACAGGAGAGGAGGCATGCTCTCGCTTTGGAGGAAAAGAAGCTCCAATTGGCTCATGAGAGGAGCATGAAGGAATTGGATTTCAAATATAAAGAGAGGGGGTCCAGTTCTAATGGTGGCAGCGCACAACCAGTACAGGCGGGTAAGGTATACATACCAAAGGATCTGGTACAGAATTATCAGAGGGGTGAGGATATTTATGCGTGGTTCAGAGCGTATGAACTTGCCTTAAAGATGAATGAGGTGCCTGAGAAGAATTGGGGAGCAGGATTGTGGAAGCATTTTGAGGCCTCTGGGAGGGATGTTTTAGCACCCTTAGAAGCAAAGGATGCTTTGTCCTACTCCGCCATGAAGGAGGCTTTGTGCCTCAGGTATGGGCTCACTGCTGAACAGTACCGCCAGAAGTTTAGGAACTTCAAGAAGCTTGATTCAAGTACTTGGGTGGAGTGTGTGAGTATGTACACGCGTGCACTGGAAGGTTGGATGAAGGGCAGCAAAGTTACTGATTATGTGGGGTTGTGTCACTTGATTAGTAGGGAGCACTTAAGTAGTTTGTGTGTCCCAGAGCTGCGCCAGCATCTTTTGGATAGTAAGTTAACTGATCCCAGTGAGCTTGCTAAAGAGGCGGACCGGTGGACTAGCACCAGGGTCCACAAGGGGGTGGTGAGTACCCCAGCCAAGGGTGGACAGGGTCCCCAGCAGAAGAGTGGGGGGGACACGGGTAATCAAAAGGAGTCTTCTAAAGGGCCCCAAACTGGTTCCCAGGAGAAGGTGTCTCAACCCCCCAAGTCTAAGAAGTCCTGGCCCCGTAAGGGCAAGCAGGACAACAGGCCCCCGCCTACCTGCTTTACATGTGGGGCGGTGGGGCACATTGCCCCCAAATGTCCAAAGAAACCTCCAGCACCCTCTGGTGCTCCAGCACCGGCATTGGCCAGTGTAGCTTTGGGAGGGGATTTGATCTCTAGTGGGGAGGAAGGGTTAGCAGTGATGACCCTTGTCTCTTTAGGAGACCGAGAGATGGCCCAGGAAACCTTGCTGCCCCAAAACACTAAGAAATACGGGCAGAAGGTGACCATCAATGGACAGGTGGTGGAGGCTCTGAGAGACACAGGGGCCAGCGTGACATCTGTTAGGTGTCAGTGGGTGTCTGAAGAGCAAATTGTTCCCCAGGTACTCCGGCCTGTGGTGGCAGCTGACAGTTCAGTGCGCTACTGCAGGCTGGCGAAAGTTCCATTTGAATGGGGAGGAGTCTCCGGTATTTTGGAGATTGTAGTAAGTGATGCCTTGCCTGTAGATTGTCTATTAGGTAATGACCTGGAGAGCTCCCCATGGAAAGAGGTGGAGCACCGGACTCACTTGGAGATGTTGGGTTTGCCTGCGTGGATCTGTGTGTCCACCCGTGCAATGACAGTAAGAGAGGGCGGTCTAACAGAGCTGGAGCCTGGAACAATGGCCCAGGGACCTGCCAAGAGAGGAAGGGGTAGAGGGCGCGGGAAACCGGCCCCCACTGTTCCCACGGTCCAGGAGGAGGCAGACCCGGAAGGGGATGCCCTGGAACCTACAGGGGAGCAAGTGGCCGAACTAGGGGAATTGCCTGAGCTGTCCCAGTGGCAGCAAGAGGGTGGTCCCTCCAGGGAGGAATTCTGCCAGGCTCAGAAGGAGTGCCCTTCTCTCATTGGTGTGCGGCAGCAGGCTGCTGACCAGGCCGCAGGCCTGGGGTCCAAGGAGCATTTGATCTATTGGGAGGATGACTTACTTTATAGTGAGCCTAAGTTCGCTGAGCCCGGCGCAGCCCGTGTGCTGGTGGTACCGGAGCGCTTCAGGAGCTTCCTACTGGGTCTGGCTCATGACGTGCCTCTCGCAGGACATCTGGGGCAAGACAAGACCTATCACAGGCTTGTCACCCATTTCTACTGGCCCCAGATGAAGACGCACGTCTCTGCCTTTTGTAAGTCTTGTCAGACTTGTCAGGCCAGTGGCAAGAGTGGAGGGAAGCGCGTGGCACCCCTCCAACCCTTTCCCGTGGTGAGCACCCCTTTTGAGCGGGTGGGCATTGACATCGTGGGGCCCCTGGATCCCAAGACAGCCCTAGGCAACAGGTTTATCCTGGTCTTGGTGGACCATGCCACTCGGTACCCGGAAGCCCTTCCGCTCAGGACGGTCACCGCCCCAGTGGTGGGCCGTGCCCTGATGGGGATCTTTTCCCGGGTGGGATTTCCGAAGGAGGTCGTTTCGGACCGCGGGACAAACTTCATTTCTAAATATATGAAGTCCCTGTGGAGTGAGTGTGGGGTGACTTACAAGTTCACCACTCCTTACCACCCTCAAGGAAATGGTTTGGTTGAGAGATTCAACCGCACATTGAAGGGCATGATCATGGGCCTGGAGGAGCCCATGAGGCGGAAATGGGATGTCTTGTTGCCATGCCTGTTGTTTGCCTACAGGGAGGTGCCTCAGAAATCATTAGGGTTCAGTCCCTTTGAGTTGCTGTATGGCCACCCTGTCAGAGGGCCTCTGGCTCTGGTGAAGGAGGGGTGGGAGAAATCCCGTGGGAAAACCCCTCAGGATGTGTTCAGCTATGTGCTGGCCATTCGCAACCAGACCAAGCGCTTCAGGAAGCTCGCTCAAGAGAACCTGGAGGCTAGCCAGGAGGAAATGAAGAGGTGGTATGACCAGAACACTTCTCTAGTGGAGTTCCAACCTGGACAGAAAGTGTGGGTGATGGCGCCGGTGGAGCCTTGTGCGCTCCGTGACAAGTGGTCTGGGCCATATGAGGTGGTGGAGCGCAAGAGCGAGGTTACCTATTTGGTTAACCTGAAGACTCCCAGGCAGCCCCTGAGAGTGCTACATGTGAACCGCCTCAAACCCCACTTTGAAAGAACTGAAGTGACTATGCTCATGGCTACAGATGTTGGAGGGGAGGAGGATAGTGATCCTCTCCCTGACCTCCTGGCAGTCAAGGAGCAAGATGGGTCAGTGGATGGTGTGGTCCTCTCCCCCACCCTGACCCCAAAACAGCAGGAGGACTGTCGCCAAGTCTTGGGTCAGTTCGCCCCACTGTTCTCCCTGACCCCAGGTGTCACCAAATGGTGCGTCCACGACGTGGACACTGGAGACAGCATGCCGGTGAAACAGAAGTTTTACAGGGTGGCTGACAAGGTCAGAGCTAGCATCAAGGAAGAAGTTTCCAAGATGTTGGCGCTTGGGGTTATTGAGCCCTCCAGCAGCCCCTGGGCTAGCCCAGTGGTCTTAGTGCCTAAGAAAGCTGCTACCCCCGGTGGCCCCCCAGAACTTCGGTTCTGCGTGGACTACCGTGGGCTCAATGCGGTCACGAAGACTGACGCGCACCCCATCCCCAGAGCTGATGAGCTGGTGGATCGGTTGGGAGCTGCCCAGTACCTGAGTACTTTTGATTTGACTTCAGGGTACTGGCAGATTGCCTTAACTGACGGGGCAAAGGAGAGGTCAGCATTTTCAACGCCAGAAGGACACTTCCAGTTTCGTGTCATGCCCTTTGGGTTGAAAAATGCCCCCGCCACATTTCAGAGATTGGTCAACCAGGTACTGGCAGGGCTGGAGCAATTCAGCGCAGCCTACCTGGATGACATTGCGGTGTTCAGCTCCACTTGGGAGGAACACCTGCAACACCTCACTGAAGTGTTGAAGGCTCTGCAGAAGGCAGGCCTCACTATCAAGGCCAGTAAATGCCAGATAGGGCAGGGATCTGTGGTGTACTTGGGACACCAGGTGGGGAGCGGCAAGGTGGCGCCCCTACAGGCAAAAATTGATACCATTCTGGCTTGGGAACCCCCCAAGACCCAGACTGAGGTGAGAGCCTTTCTAGGTCTCACCGGGTATTACAGACGGTTTGTCAAAGGCTATGGCACCATTGTGGCCCCTTTGACAGAGCTGACATCTAGGAATCAGCCCAGGAAAGTGAATTGGACTGAGGCCTGTCAAACTGCTTTTGACACCCTCAAAACTGCCATGTGCACAGCACCGGTGCTTAAGGCACCTGACTTTTCAAGTGAGTTCATTGTGCAAACTGACGCTTCAGAGCAAGGCGTGGGAGCAGTGCTCTCACAGATCAATGATGAGGGAGGAGACCAACCTGTGGCTTTCATTAGCCGGAGGCTAATCCCCAGGGAACAAAAATGGAGTGCCATTGAAAGAGAAGCTTTCGCGGTGGTCTGGGCTCTGAAGAAGCTGAGGCCCTACCTGTTTGGGACTCACTTCCGCGTTCAGACCGACCACAGGCCCCTCAGATGGTTAATGCAGATGAGGGGTGAGAATCCAAAATTGTTGAGGTGGTCCATTTCCCTACAGGGGATGGACTTTACGGTGGAGCACCGCCCTGGTACAGAACACGCCAACGCTGACGGTCTGTCCAGATTCTTCCGCCTTAGTGATGAGGACTCCCAAGAGGTTGGGTAGTTCTCCCCACTTTCAGCTGGAGGGGACACGTGTTAAACCTGACATCCTTGGCATGGTTTTCCCCCATCTTTTTGCCTCTGACTCATGTATTTTTTGATGCTGTGCTGGATTTCGTTTTTGCTGGTTTAGATGCTTTGGACCCTCTGCCACTGCTGATCAGTGTCAGAGGGTAAGTGCTCCCTCTGTAAATTGTCATATTGATTGAGTATACCTAATTGGCATATTTGTATCACCACGAAGTCCCTAGTGGAGGGCACTGTGTGTGCCAGGGCTGGTGATGACAGATGCTACTAGTGGGCCTGCAGCGCAGACTGCGCCACCCACATGAGTAGCTTTTAAAAGGTGACTCAGGCCCGCCAGCGCAGGGCCTGTGTGCAGTCAGTGACTGCCATGTCAGCCTGGCCAGTGTCCCCACTGGCTAGGCTTAACCCTCCCCTGTCTGTGCACCTCAGCCACCCCTATGGAAGGCTCCAGGTACCCCCCTGGGTAGGGTGCAGTGAATGGATAGGGTAGAGCGTGTACTAGTGCAGGTAACATGCTCTGGTAGAGAGCAGCAGCCACTTTGTGTGCTCACTGCTGTAGGGCTGTAGGGCTCCCTAGGGTAGCCTGGGGAGGCTGGTCCCATTGGATCCCAGCCTATCTCCCTATAGGAACAAGATGGAACATCCATGAAAGATATCCCTGAACTCAGAATTAAATGACACATCTTTTGGTGAAGGTTGTTTTTGGATCCTGGGGTTGAGAATAGCATTTTTAGAAGTGGCTGTTCTTTTGTATAAACCTTTCTGTGTGCCTGGGCCTGTGTGTGGAATGCCTGCGTGACAGGAGCTGCAGGGCCCCGGAGGGGGTTGGAGTCAGCCCAGGGGTGAAAGGCGACATCTGTTGCCCGGGGAAGGGGAGAGAGAAGAGCCTGATAGTGCTGGGCTGTGCCTGCCTGACCACCGTGCTGGCTAACTCCCCTGCCGATCCACTGTCACCTCTGGCCCTGAAGCTGTCAGGAAGAAGAACACCAGAAACATTCCAGAGCCAAGGATCCCCTTGCACAAAGGACTTCAAAGGCGTTCAGGGGTATAAGGGAAGGACCCCTTACTACAGAAGATTAGATTCTGAAACTCTACAATCAAGACGGACCCTCTGCTGGAAGGAGGACGGCGAGAGAACTAAAGGAAGATTGCCTTGCTGTGTGCTCTAAGGGCTGACCTGTTCTGCTGTATCACTGGAAGCTGAGGAGGAGAAAGGGACTTTGCTGTGGGCTGTGTCCCTGCCTGCTTGAAACTGCTGAGACTTTGCTGTGTGCTGTGCCGACAGCTTGAATCTCCAAGGGCCTGAGAAGAGCTGGCTCCCTGTCTGCAACCCAGGAACATAAAGGTTGCCCAAGGCTACAAGAATCTGCTGTGCCCCCCCCCCTGAAGCTGCTGTGTGGCTAGGAGATCGTGCAACCGTGTGGTTTGCCTGTTTAGCGCATTGGCTGCTCTCTACTGCTTGAGAGCGCCGCGCTGACCCAGCCTGCTGCAGGGCCAAAATCGACGTGCTCATCGACACGTGTGTGGGGCAGACCGGAGACCTGTGAGCCTCTGCAGCGCAAGGGGCGCTGAAAAACAATTGCTGGCCGTATCACCGCCGCTGCCCGGGGCCAGAGAACCTCCGAGGGAAGCGCCATCCTGATCGGCGCTGAACCGGCGAAGAACGAAGCCGCCGTGCTCCCATTGGTGGAGGGAGCCGAGCCCCCTCACCAACGCCGCGACGGGATTGGCCCGTGCGGCGCAGCGTCATCAGCCGTGCTGAGCCGTGATTGGCCTAGGGAGCGGAGCGTCATCGTTGCCTGTCCCGGGAGCCGCACTGCCATTGGCTGACTCCCGGGTGCTGTGGAGGCTCGCCTGAGGAGCCGCGAGGGGATTGGCTGCCTTCGCTGAGGCAGCCGAAGAAGCCGAGGAACCAGCGCGATCACCGCCGGGCCCGGGAAGAAGTGACCTGACCTCGCCGAGGGATCTCCGCATGTGCTCCAGCCCCTGGCCTGCCGTCTCTGCTCCCCGCTGCTCTTTGAAGGATCCAGAGCGGGCGGAGAGCGTCCGGAGACCGGCCGGGCGGGAGCCACACTGAGCCTTCCCCCGCGAGGTGCCCCTGGGGGACCCGCGTCACCGCGAGCACGGGGAAAGAAGTCCCCCCTCCCTCAGGATACCGGGTGAGACGCGCTAGGAGCGCTTGTGGTCCCTGAAGCCAGGGGACCATTGGGGCATAATTTAATAACGCTGGCATTGTTTCTTTGCTCATTTGGAGAGCATTGTCAACCCAATAACTTTGGCATATCTTCTAAACGTTGGCATTGTTTGGACTGCTCGTTTTTAGAGCGTAGCCATTATAAATCGGTGGCATTAGGTTTAATACTGATTTGAAGAGACTTGAGACATTTGTTTTTATGTGACAACTTCCTGAAACTACGTACCACCATTAAGATTAAGTGCCTCATTTTAATAATGAAGTGATTATCGTGCAACTGCTTGATTTACCTTGCTGAAACTAGATAAAGTTATATATTTTTATAAAAATATACTTACCTGTGTGGTCTCAGTTTGTGGTGGATTGGGGATTATTGTTGTGTTAAGTGCAAATGTTATCCACATTGTCTCCGAGTTTAGCCTAGACTGCTCGCGCCATGCTACCTAGAGGGTGAGCAGGGGTTATCTCAGAGGGTTATTCCGTTGCCCTGACCGGAGCTAGGGGTCCCTACTTGGGCCAAGGTACTTACCTTTGCCAACCAGAGACTCCCGGTTCTAACACTCTCTATAACCTTAAATACACAATACCTTCAACTAATTTACTTTTTTATAATTATTTAATTTATAAAAAATCCTTTCAAACATATATCTATATACTATATATTTTAAATATTAATATATTATATTTAAATAAACATTAGTAATATAAACGTTACCAAAAATTATTTACACTCATTTTCGAATAATTTTATTAAGATTTAACATATTTTAACATTTTTTAAATTATTAACTATTATTATAAAACACATACAAAACATTTTCTAATATAAAGTAGAACAAATTAATTAT
The DNA here is from genome assembly GCF_964261635.1 of Lissotriton helveticus. Taxonomy (NCBI): domain Eukaryota; kingdom Metazoa; phylum Chordata; class Amphibia; order Caudata; family Salamandridae; genus Lissotriton; species Lissotriton helveticus. The sequence goes on from NC_136069.1 coordinate 1,038,656,280, forward strand.
TACTACAGGCTCATTACAAAATAACGGTTTTCAAATTCAAAATAAGGATCTCATCCAATGAATTTAAAATACATGTAATTGAACCAATCAAAATGAACACTTACTTAACTCACTATTATAAAAACAATTAAATACTTAACTAAAATTACCATTTTTGGCCCAAACTTGGAGAAAAACGGTTTGTTTGCTGAGGAGAAGAGAATACACACCTACAAAAACGACTACAACACAGTCTACTACAACTCAAGTAAGTGAACTCCCATTTTATGTAGCATAAAAACCTCCCAAAATGTAGCTAAAATCCCTGGACTAAACAAATGCTCTCTCTTTTTTGTAAAATATAACTAAAACATCCTATCAACAACAGCCACAATAAATAAATAAACGAAAATATGAACAGCCTTATCAACTTCTACTTACAAAAATTTTAAATAAGTAAGAATATAACAAACAGAAGTTCCAAATAACTTGATATGTTATGAGCTACAAATATATCCAAATATAATAAATAACTAATATTAACTTTTTTTTCCAGACTATACAAACTTCATCTACCAATCTACAACTACACAAACAACATCTTCTACTAAATTAAGTAAGTATACCCACTGTGTCTGTTAATAATCAGAAAGTAGAAACAAACAAGTATCAAACTATATCATTATTTACTACTATTCTCTACCACAACTACAGGACATTAAACATTGAAACTCTGAATATAAGAACAGAAAACATCTGATTTGCAGAAAAACAACATTGTAAGTACATTTTTAAATTTCTCATTTGAGCCTAGACATTTAAATAAATGTTTATCAATTATACTAAATACACATATATATGTCTTCACAGATCTACCTTAGACATGGCAGAAGGAGCTACTTTTATAACTTCTCAAAAGGGGAAAATAATGCTCAGCTACATGGGCTATACCTACACCCAAGAAAGAGTCAAAGAGAATAAAACCCATTGGAAATGTAGTAAATATTATTCAACTGCATGCTATGGTAGAGCAACTACTGTTGATATCAATGTTGTAAATGTACGTGAGCATAACCACCCACCCAATGTAACAGAAGTCGAAGTAAGAGAAGCACTAGAGACATTGAGAGAAGCTAGTACAGGCTCCCAAGAAAAAAGCACCACTATTTTGAAAAATGTTTTAAGCAAAGTCCCAGAACATGTAATAGGACAGTTACCTTCAATCCCCAACTTGAAAAGATTAATAGCTAAAACTAAACAAGCTTATGATCCAACTCCACCAGCACCTGAAACTTTTCAAGAGATTAAAATATATCCAGAATATACTATCACCCACAATGAAGATAAATTCTTAATGTATGATAATCAAATTCATGATAAAAGAATTTTACTTTTTTCTACAAATAGCAATTTGCAAAAACTAAAATCGTGTGAAACATGGATGATGGACGGAACTTTTAAAGTTTGTCCCAAACCTTTCTATCAACTTTACACCATCCACAGTGAATACCAGGAAACTAATATCCCTTTAATTTATACACTGCTGCCAAATAAAACAAATGCAACCTACGTAGAAATTTTAACAACTATCAAAGATTTTACTGATAAGTACTATCCACAAAGAATCATAATCGACTTTAAAATTGCTATGATTCAAGCTATACTTAAAATATATCCACACACTCCAATACAAGGGTGTTATTATCACTACAACCAAAGTATATGGAGACACTTACAAAAATCTACTTTAGGCATTGAATATTCTACAAACAGTAACTTTGCTTACCAGATTAAAAAGTTAATTGCACTGGCATATGTGCCAACAACAGAAGTCACTAATTATTACAATTTATTACTTGACAGCCCTTTCGACCGCAGTAATGAGAAAAAATTAACTCCCTTCTTAGACTATTTTGAAGACACCTGGGTGGGAAGATTACATCGTTCTGGTCACCGCAGACAACCTAAATTCCAAATTCCATGGTGGAATGTGTATGCTAGTACTGTAGCACAGAAAGCCAAAACGAACAACGCGGTAGAAGGATGGCATAATGCCTTCCAAGCCACAATAGGAAGAACACAACCAACACTTCATAAACTAATCCAAAGCATCAAAAAAGAGCAAAGCTACAAAGAACTAAGAATCGAACAATCTCTATCAAAAATCGGGCCAAAACTAAGTAAACAAACATTAAATATGTACGAATACCTACAACAAAAAAACAGAATGTACCCAAGTATCCAAGGTCTAGAATACTTAGACCTAATTGCAAAATCTATCCTTTAACAAAATACAAATAAGAACGCATCAAAAAATAAATAAAACAGACCATTTTATTTTTAATTAGTTAAATTATGTCATGTAAAAAGAAATGTAATTTATTATTACAAGACATAATGGAACTAAATTAAAAAAAATTTACTATTTTGCATAATCCACTCCAAAATAAAAAATAATAATAACTTAAAGTTCTGCAGCTGTAGAATGTGTTGCAAGTAAATGATTTAAACACAAATTCAACCAAAAGCAATCCACATCGTAAAAGAAAATCCCCACTAAATGCTAAAAATACAACTGTATTATAAGGGTCCAACGTAGCAATCCTCTAGATAATGGAACTATAAAAAACCCGAAAATAAATCAATAGAAAAACGCTCCAAAATCCCGAAAAATAAGGAAATGTATTTAAACATTTCCCTGTATGTTTTAAAAAAAAAGAGATGAAATCCATCTGGTCACCAAAACGAACACCTGTAAATAAAGTACAAACAAAACCCTGCCGCAATAAATACGAAACCCACAAAGCCTAAAAATAACATATAAAAGACAGTAAGATACATAAAGTAATACTTGAATACAATAGATTAACATGACATCCATATTAAATATCAATCAAAGTAGGCTATCACTAACGTCCTTAAATAACACGTACTTTTCACATAAACAGTAAAATAAAACACATAGCAACACGTACACACTAAAACTAGCTCACTTATTTCTTAAATTTTACTTAAAAGTAATAAAAATTAAACTTACATTCACCAACACGAAGCAGCTCCCAACCGCGAGGTTAAGTTTTCTGAAATGACCCAAACAACGATGTAGATAGACTAAAAAGTGAAGTACACCAAACAAAATGGCAGCATATTAAAAACAAAAATAGGACTTAATCCCCATTATAATAAAGAAAAAATGTGTTATAAATTGCATATTATTTTCCATAAATTGTAATAATTGTCTTAATGTTTACAATAAACATATGAATAATGTAAAATATACAATAATTATTTTTTATATAATTATATATAAAAAAATATTGTATATTAAAAATATGTTTATTAACGTAAAATATTTATTTTAATTATATAAAAATGTGAACTACTTTATGTATATACTTTTGAAAATGGCAATTATATGTAAATTAATTACCATATTAATTTTTTTTTTATTAAAATGTAATATGCTAATTAATATAATATTACAATGTATATGTTACAAATACTGCAATGTAAAATGTGAAGATATAAAAAAAATGTGTAAAAAATAATGTTTAGATATTTCCATCTACAAAAGAAAGTAATAAAAAATGTTTTTTTCACAAGACTATATTACTATTGTACTTAATAAATGTTTTAACTTGTGATTTAAATGTTAAAATGTTTAAAAAATATATATTTGTTTCTTTATAAAATTAATAATAAAAATATATATGTAATAATAATTACAAATATAAAGAATACTTTGTTTTACTTATATATATATTTTTATTTTAAATTAACAATTTTTAATAATGTTACTCCAAATCCAACATAATTCATTGAAAATGCTGGACAGTAAACCATAATAATTTACTATTCTAACTCCAAATCTGACATAACTCAGGGAAAGTGCTGGACAGTAAACCATAATAATTTACTATTCTAACTCCAATCCAACAAAACTCAGGGAAAGTGCTGGACAGTAAACCATAATAATTTACTATTCTAACTCCAATCCTACATAACTCAGGGAAAGTGCTGGACAGTAAAACATAATATTTTACTATTCTAACTCCAATCCAACAAAACTCAGGGAAAGTGCTGGACAGTGAACCATAATAATTTACCATTCTAACTCCAATCCAACATAACTCAGGAAAAGTGCTAGACAATAAACCATAATAATTTACTATTCTAACTCCAATCGAACATAACTCAGGGAAAGTGCTGGACAGTAAACCACAATAATTTACTATTCTAACTCCAATCCTACATAACTCAGGGAAAGTGCTGGACAGTAAACCATAATAATTTACTATTCTAACTCCAAATCTGACATAACTCAGGGAAAGTGCTGGACAGTAAACCATAATAATTTACTATTCTAACTCCAATCCAAAACTCAGGGAAAGTGCTGGACAGTAAACCATAATAATTTACTATTCTAACTCCAAATCTGACATAACTCAGGGAAAGTGCTGGACAGTAAACCATAATAATTTACTATTCTAACTCCAATCCTACATAACTCAGGGCAAGTGCTGGACAGTAAACCATAATAATTTAATATTCTAACTCCAATCCAACAAAACTCAGGGAAAGTGCTGGACAGTAAACCATAATAATTTACTATTCTAACTCCAAATCTAACCTAACTCAGGGAAAGTGCTGGACAGTAAACCATAATAATGTACTATTCTAACTCCAATCCAACATAACTCAGGGAAAGTGCTGGACAGTAAACCATAATAATTTACTATTCTAACTCCAATCCTACATATCTCAGGGAAAGTGCTGGATAGTAAACCATAATATTTTACTATTCTAACTCCAATCCAACAAAACTCAGGGAAAGTGCTGGACAGTGAACCATAATAATGTACTATTCTAACTCCAAATCCAACATAACTCAGGAATAGTGCTGGACAGTAAACTAAAATAACTTACTATTCTAACTCCAATCCAACATAACTCAGGGAAACTGCTGGACAGTAAACCATAATAATTTACTATTCAAACTCCAAATCCAACATAACTCTGGGAAATTGTTGGATAGTAAACCATAACAATTTACTATTCTAACTCCAAATCTGACATAACTCAGGGAAAGTGCTGGACAGTAAACCATAATAATTTACTATTCTAACTCCAATCAAACATAACTCAGGGAAAGTGCTGGACAGTAAACCATAATCATTTAGTATTCTAACTCCAATCCAACATAACTCAGGGAAAGTGCTGGACAGTAAACCATAATAATTTACCATTCTAACTCCAAATCTGACATAACTCAGGGAAAGTGCTGGACAGTAAACCATAATAATGTACTATTCTAACTCCAATCCAACATAACTCAGGGCAAGTGCTGGACAGTAAACCATGATATTTTACTATTCTAACTCCAATCCAACAAAACTCAGGGAAAGTGCTGGAGAGTGAACCATAATAATTTACTATTCTAACTCCAAGTCCAACATAACTCAGGAAAAGTGCTGGACAGTAAACCAAAATAACTTACTATTCTAACTCCAATCCAACATAACTCAGGGAAACTGCTGGACAGTAAACCATAATAATTGACTATTCAAACTCCAAATCCAACATACCTCTGGGAAATTGTTGGATAGTAAACCATAACAATTTACTATTCTAACTCCAAATCTGACATAACTCAGGGAAAGTGCTGGACAGTAAACCATAATAATTTACTATTCTAACTCCAAATCTGACATAACTCAGGGAAAGTGCTGGACAGTAAACCATAATAATTTACTATTCTAACTCCAATCCAACATAACTCAGTGAAAGTGCTGGACAGTAAACCATAATAATTTACTATTCTAACTCCAAATCTGACATAACTCAGGGAAAGTGCTGGACAGTAAACCATAATAATTTACTATTCTAACTCCAATCCTACATAACTCAGGGCAAGTGCTGGACAGTAAACCATAATAATTTACTATTCTAACTCCAAATCTAACATAACTCAGGGAAAGTGCTGGACAGTAAACCATAATAATTTACTATTCTAACTCCAAATCCAACATAACTCAGGAAAGGTGCTGGACAGTAAACCAAAATAACTTACTATTCTAACTCCAATCCAACATAACTCAGGGAAACTGCTGGACAGTAAACCATAATAATTGACTATTCAAACTCCAAATCCAACATAACTCTGGGAAATTGTTGGATAGTAAACCATAACAATGTACTATTCTAACTCCAAATCTGACATAACTCAGGGAAAGTGCTGGACAGTAAACCATAATAATTTACTATTCTAACTCCAATCAAACATAACTCAGGGAAAGTGCTGGACAGTAAACCATAATCATTTACTATTCTAACTCCAATCCAACATAACTCAGGGAAAGTGCTGCTGGACAGTAAACCATAATAATTTACTATTCTAACTCCAAATCTGACATAACTCAGGGAAAGTGCTGGACAGTAAACCATAATAATGTACTATTCTAACTCCAATCCAACATAACTCATGGAAAGTGCTGGACAGTAAACAATAATAATTTACTATTCTAACTCCAATCCTACATAACTCAGGGCAAGTGCTGGACAGTAAACCATAATATTTTACTATTCTAACTCCAATCCAACAAAACTCAGGGAAGGTGCTGGACAGTGAACCATAATAATTTACTATTCTAACTCCAAGTCCAACATAACTCAGGAAAAGTGCTGGACAGTAAACCAAAATAACTTACTATTCTAACTCCAATCCAACATAACTCAGGGAAACTGCTGGACAGTAAACCATAATATTTGACTATTCAAACTCCAAATCCAACATAACTCTGGGAAATTGTTGGATAGTAAACCATAACAATTTACTATTCTAACTCCAAATCTGACATAACTCATGGAAAGTGCTGGACAGTAAACCATAATAATTTACTATTCTAACTCCAATCCAACATAACTCAGGGAAAGTGCTGGACAGTAAACCATAATAATTTACTATTCTAACTCCAAATCTGACATAACTCAGGGAAAGTGCTGGACAGTAAACCATAATAATTTACTATTCTAACTCCAATCCTACATAACTCAGGGCAAGTGCTGGACAGTAAACCATAATAATTTACTATTCTAACTCCAAATCTAACATAACTCAGGGAAAGTGCTGGACAGTAAACCATAATAATTTACTATTCTAACTCCAAATCCAACATAACTCAGGAAAGGTGCTGGACAGTAAACCAAAATAACTTACTATTCTAACTCCAATCCAACATAACTCAGGGAAACTGCTGGACAGTAAACCATAATAATTGACTATTCAAACTCCAAATCCAACATAACTCTGGGAAATTGTTGGATAGTAAACCATAACAATGTACTATTCTAACTCCAAATCTGACATAACTCAGGGAAAGTGCTGGACAGTAAACCATAATAATTTACTATTCTAACTCCAATCAAACATAACTCAGGGAAAGTGCTGGACAGTAAACCATAATCATTTACTATTCTAACTCCAATCCAACATAACTCAGGGAAAGTGCTGCTGGACAGTAAACCATAATAATTTACTATTCTAACTCCAAATCTGACATAACTCAGGGAAAGTGCTGGACAGTAAACCATAATAATGTACTATTCTAACTCCAATCCAACATAACTCATGGAAAGTGCTGGACAGTAAACAATAATAATTTACTATTCTAACTCCAATCCTACATAACTCAGGGCAAGTGCTGGACAGTAAACCATAATATTTTACTATTCTAACTCCAATCCAACAAAACTCAGGGAAGGTGCTGGACAGTGAACCATAATAATTTACTATTCTAACTCCAAGTCCAACATAACTCAGGAAAAGTGCTGGACAGTAAACCAAAATAACTTACTATTCTAACTCCAATCCAACATAACTCAGGGAAACTGCTGGACAGTAAACCATAATAATTGACTATTCAAACTCCAAATCCAACATAACTCTGGGAAATTGTTGGATAGTAAACCATAACAATTTACTATTCTAACTCCAAATCTGACATAACTCATGGAAAGTGCTGGACAGTAAACCATAATAATTTACTATTCTAACTCCAATCCAACATAACTCAGGGAAAGTGCTGGACAGTAAACCATAATAATTTACTATTCTAACTCCAAATCTGACATAACTCAGGGAAAGTGCTGGACAGTAAACCATAATAATTTACTATTCTAACTCCAATCCAACATAACTCATGGAAAGTGCTGGACAGTAAACAATAATAATTTACTATTCTAACTCCAATCCTACATAACTCAGGGCAAGTGCTGGACAGTAAACCATAATAATTTACTATTCTAACTCCAATCCAACAAAACTCAGGGAAAGTGCTGGACAGTAAACCTAACTAATTTACTATTCTAACTCCAATCCTACATTACTCAAGGAAAGTACTGGACAGTAAAGCCCAATAATTTATAAATCCTACTCAACCTTCACCCTATACAATCAACTAATAAATACTAAAACTTAATATTGTATTTCTAAATATTTTTTTATAAATAGTAAAATTTTGATCTTGAACTTTTCAAATTTGTAACTTTTTAAAAAATATTTTTGGTCAAAAATGTTTTTATTATGACACATTAACACACATTTTTACATATTACTACCCACTCTTATCCATCATAATGCGAATTATCCACTAATAAAATTTTCACACACTAATTTTTTTATTAAAAATGCTTTTTACAAATTTATTTTAACATTTAAATTTCACATTTAATTTTTTTTTTTATTTATTAACAATTTCACATTTTTTTAACCAGACACATTATTATTATTTACTACTCGACCTTAGCATCTATATAACATACAACACACTAATAAAATATAACACACTTAACTTCATGTAAATTTAAAATGAAATTTAATTTCAAATTTCAAATTTCAAATTTCGAATTTCTAAATTTAATTTGTGATTTTTTATTGAAATAAACACTCTAAATAAAGATTCACACACTTAATTTACATTTAAAATATATTATATTATTTTCTAATTTAAAATTTTGATTTTCAAAAATCGAAATGTTATTTTTATTTTATATTTATAAAAAATACATTAACAAATGTTAAATTACTACCCACCCTTATCCCCTATATAACCAACAACCCGCTACTAAATCTTTTACATACTTCATTAAAAAAATTAATTTTTAATATCAAAAATATTTAAAATTTCTATTTTCTAATTAAAAAAAAAATTCTATTTTTTTTTTACAATTCTAAATAAATATTTACCCAACTTTTTTTAATTACTACCCACCCATATCCCCTATAAAACCAATATCCGGCTCCTAAAAAATTGACTAATATTTTATATTTTTTATTAAATTTTTTTAGAATAATAATGACAATAGACATAAAATTAAAAAAAATTAACTTAAAACATACTTTTTTCTACATGTATACAACACATCTAATTATAATAGCGATATTATGTACAACGATATTTCTCTCAACTATATTCTATACAACGATATTTTTATTAGTCGATATTTATGTTATTCTACAAATTCGATATTTACAACAACAATATTTTTTTTGACGATATTTTACAAAGTCGATATTCTTACCTCGATATTTAAGCTAGTCGATATTATCCTGTCGATATTCCTGCTGTATACCCCAGAGGTATACACTACTATGATGTTTGTTTCTGTTTTTCGGATTTATGGGAAAGTTTGATTAAGAATTTACTGGCTAGTTCCTGCCTGGTGCAGGTGGTGGGAGCACGGTATCATGGGGCTAACTGAGTTTTGACCTGTTGTTTCTCTGCTAATGGCAATAGTTGTTGCTACCGTATTCACACTCTACCACACTAACATTCCCACACATCTCTATGGCGTCAGTGGACTCCTCTAAGCTGAATTCTCTTTCCTGTCGTGTAACATCAGAGGCCGAAACAATCCCCGAAAGGGAAGCAGGTTCTGCAATATCTTACATGCCACAGTACATAAATTGCCTTTCTACAGGAGATACATCTTCTGGAAATCTCATACCTTTTCATCAACATGGGGCACACCGCTATTACTCCTGCTACAGTACATACTCAAGGAGTGTCTGCACCTTAATGCATAAGAATTTACCATTCCACACCACAGCTTCTGTTTTAGAAGAGGACAGCAGATATATTCTGGTAACTGGGACATTGGCTGGACACCTAATACTATTGGCTAACATATATTCCCCCAATGTTGACTCCCCAGAGGTTTTCCAGATGCTACACACCCAGATTGGATGAATGAACTTTGACCATATACTCATGGAAGGTGACTTTAACCTGCTGATGGACACCGCTCCAGATACTACAGCGGTTGCTCCTATTGGTAAGCCTGAATCGCTCCATATCTTGTGTGACATCTGTGACATTTATGACCTCCAAGATGCCTAGAGACTACACAGTACCTCAGCACTGGCTTATGCACACTATTAGGCCACCCGCAAGACATGGTCCCACACTGATTAATAATTAATTACCAGAACTATGTGTCCATGGTTGTGCATGATTCAACACTTAGCTCAAACGGTCTCAGACCACTTCTTTATCCACGTTATATTGCACCTTCCCTTAGGCAGTGGTTTGGTGAGGCAATGGCGATATCTGTCAATTGTGATGCAGGATGCCTTTATTGACTCCGAATTGCGTGCAGCGGTGGTAGATTGGAAGGCTTGGTGGCCACACAGGCCACCTTATGGGAGGCATTTAGAGCATACATTCAAGGTGTTTGCATTTCTAAGCACTCAGGGGTGTTACGCGATATGCACAGGCTCACCTCAAGAAGGACTTGGCTGAGCTGGACGCATTATATGCCCAGTGACAGGATTACCGCAAACCATTTAGGCGAACCTCCCTAAATGCAGAATACCGAGATCTAGTCGAATGAGAAGTGCTATTCCTTGGGAAATAAGCCAGGGCCCGCAGATAAAGTGAAGGTGAACTCCCAGGATACACACTCGCCAACCTCATGTGACCCCCTAGGGGCTCCTTCTATGTTTCTTGAGCATCACCGGGCTGATTGGTTGAGAGTGAACTCTAATGAGGAGGTTCTGACAACCATCCTATGATAATACACTCAACTCTACACCACCCGCGGTCGGTAGGGGAGTACCTGCCTGGGTGGTAACGTGGGGAGGGGGAGGGGCAGGGTGGGGGTTAGTAATGTATGGATAATGGAGGTTTGCAGGTAAGTAAACAATTAAATAAATCAAACGAATTTCGTTGTGTGCACTGCATCCCCAAATGCAATGCAGTGCGAAATGTGAACCCATCACCAGCAAGGAGTTTGGGTAAGTCCTAGATTCTCTAGACGTCTCTGGGGCCCCCGGCCTGGACAGCATTACGGGTGAATTCTACAAACATTTAAAGCACCTCCTCGCGCTGCTCCTTCTAGCCATGTACGCTGAGTCCCGCCAATCTGGCATCCACCTCAGTCACTGTAGGAAGCAGTAATAACTTTACTCCTCAAACCTGGTAAGGGCCCGCACCACTGTGGATCCTACAGACCTTTATCATAATATTAAACTTCAACAACAAAATATTAGCCAAGGTACTCTTCAATCACCTAGCCATACCAATGGAGCAAATCATATACCTTTGTACAATTGGGATTTGTTCCTCATAAGTCTATTTCTCTGAACTCGCTCACCATATTCTCTGTACTTAACAGAATCTATCCAGATGCCCCTACAACAGTCGCCTTTCTGAATGCAGAGAAGGCTTTCAATTCTATGGAATGGTCTGTTCTGCACACAACTCTGCGCAAGCTGGGCGTTCTGCTAAAACTCATTTGGGCCGGCAAACGTCTACAGGTGGGTTGGGACACATTGATATTATCTTATGAGGGAGGTGAGTTTGGCGTCTCACACCTACATTTGTACTATCTGGCTGCGCAATGTCAGTTTGCCCACCATTGGTTTCATGCTGATGCACACCTTCCCTACACCAATGCCAACATTGACCAGGCCGCACAGACATCTCAGTTTCCATCCTTCCGATGAGGATTCACCTTAACCCGACAGACATACAGGCTCTTTCCACCACATGCTGGGCAAGGAGGAAGCACTAGAATCTACTAGGAAGCACGCCACTCTACTCACGCTCCCTGGTGCAAACAGATATCCCCTGGCTCCCTATCTCCAGGAAAACACTGGTCAAGCACACATTGGCTTGATATGTCCTCCACTAATTCAGGTACGTATTCCCAAATAGACACGCCCTTGCTCACTCCGCAGACATCCGCATCGACAATGGCACCAGTATGGACCACTTTGTAATGCACCCTATTCACAGTGCGTTGTGAGCCATGTGGAGAAGTGTGGCTCACTGGTTAGAGCAGGCATACCCTGAAGCAGAGGTCAGACCCGGGACCAGGGTTCAATTCCCGACGCGGCAGGGTCTTGAGCTCAAATGTCCACGGACTCGATAATTCTCGCTTCGGTTCCTGCCCTAATCATGGGTTCACACTCTGCAACTCTGGGCATTAAGCTTGCTTAATCTCCACAACGGCCCCCCGCGGCGGGATGCCTGGCTTTCACCTTGGGGATGCCCTGTAGGGGCTATCTCACAGGGAAAAACCAGGACGGGTTCCCAAGGCAAGCGCCGAGATGCCTCCGGGTGATTCGAGCGCTATATAAGAACATTATCCCGACATACTCGCTAGCGCCGGACAAATTCAACCCTAACTCTAACGACTGATGATAATAATGGGGTTCGCATTTATATTGTTCGAATTTATATCAAGCATGGGTGGACTTGTTGTCTGCCCAAGTTGTGGAGCCTAGGGGTGACGGGGAGGCCTTGGAAGCCAGCTGACTGACAAGATATGGGCCATCTGCTGCACACAAATGCACCTTCTTTCCCCTCACGCGACATACATAACACGTAAACCTAGCATAGCTTCATGCCCCTTGCCAGGCTGATGGCTCTTAGGCTCTCCTGTGCTAGTTGTGGGATTATTTACGGTACGTGACAGGTCATTTCTATGTGAAGAAACATATTTTTGTATTTATTTTATTGTTGATGCCGGGTTTAAAAAATTTAACATTTCCACAACAACCAATACGACACTCCCATGCCCCACGGTCCACTGCGGAGCCGGTTCCACGTACTTCAATGTCTCTCCTTTTGCCTCGCAAGTGCATTGCCTCATGTATCCTTTTTAAATGTTCATTGGCATCTTGTTGACTCTTCCACTGGATAATCGTACGTATTACTGTTTCGCTACGCCCCTTTGTATATGGCACTACTACAGTGTTGTGATTCAATATATGTCTGTTGTATAAATGCTTAATAAAAATATTTCCCCAAAAATAAAATAGATGAAAATAATACTTCTGGTGAACGTGCTGCATAATTTGTGTTTTCTTTATATAATATAGATAGCCTTAATGCATAATGTAGGCCTTCCTGCTGCATAAACCTATTGGCCATGACAGAATCACACACTACTCACTCCTCTAAGGCCATGCAAGGTGTGGTATAGGCAGCACGAGCAGCAAGTGCATAGGTGAAAATCACAACGATAGACAAAGCCAGTAGGTCATGTGCTGACTGACATCGTTTTGACTTTGTCAAGGCTTGTTTTTTTTGTAATAGGGTTTACATAACTGTATAGTTGGGCAATCTGCTGGGCCTGTCAGTCGTAAAAAAAGCAGTAGTTAAAACCAAACAAATTTTTTGCTCTCAAACTAGAACCCCTTGGTATAGTAAATACTGGCACTGCAGGGAGCTAGTTTGTGTGCAGGATTGCTTCTTCTGAAGAAGCAGAATGCTGTCACAGTTGGCTAATGGCTGAAAGGGTTGATCCATTGCTCCACACTGTATGTTGCAGTCGGCAGAGACAAATATGAATAATACAATAACATACCAATGAACGAAGAGGGTTGGCTAAAAGTCCCTATATGTAAGTATTTTACATCTAACTTTAGTAAAATCAAAAGGTGTTTGCTAACACCAGACCTCATAAACCACCATCCTAGAAAGAGGGGTACATGAGCACCAGCAAGTGAGAGGAGGAATGGAGGACGAGGGAAAGTATACAGTTTAATTAAATACCCTACAAATGAAAGTATATTAAAAAAACTGCTGGAGGGAGGGCAGAAGGGATATAAAATGCTGAGCAAACCACAAGAGGGAGGTGGGAAGAATGGGAATTCAACAGGGAGGATATGGAATACTGCACACAATGAGCCTCCTTACGATGACACCTGGAAAGCCTTCGACCACAAGTCAGAGGTTTTCCAGGCGTCATCACAGTTTTCACTTTCTACCACCGCATTATGATGCAGGCGGTCGAAAGTGAAACAGGACGGTCATTCTCGCCGGATTTCGATGGGCTCAAGGAGCCTAACGGCCAGTCGGAGACTGTCCCGTAATCCCTATGGATGCCGTTTCCGTCGTAGGGATTACGATGCTCGCTTTCCTACAGGCTTTCCATGCCGGGCTTTCCGACGTGGAAAGCCTGTCGGAAAGTGAGTTTGGGGGCCCCTAGCAGGGGCCCCTTATCCTTCTCCTTGTGCCCCCCCTGTTAATCCCTGCACTGTGTGGCAGGCACCTTGAGGTTTATGGCCACAGCACAAACTCCCATTGAGAAATGGGAGTATGTGACTGCACCATGTGCAGTTGCATTGTAATTGTGGTGTCAGGACCGCCAACCAGAGATCGGTCAGTCCTGAGACCACAACGGTGTCGGTCAGTGGCAACTCCAACGGACATCGTACCCGAGCCCTATGCTGGTAGGACTAATCAAATTTTCCAACATCGTTAAATACCCAACAATTACACTGACATCAAAGACTTGCAACTGTGTCACAAGAACCATTGTGCTAGCTAAGCCTCCACATGCCCACCTTGTTACACACTAAGAACATTCTCTCAATAATGGCGCCCTTTTGCCCAACGCTGCATCAACTAGCTAACATGATACACATATAACCAGAAATGTCATGTCGCCAGCAGAAAAGAAAGATGAATCATGAAGTCTCCCTCTGTGTCCAGGGACTGCGCTGGAGTTTCCCTACTGAGAGAGCGCAAACTGACCTAAATGTATGAGTGCATCACACTTACCTGTAGTAAGCACAAATCATGAGGAGAAATGCCATGAGTGCTAGTAGTATCTGCAATTATATTCTGAATGTATAGCTAATGTAGAGATTTAAGTAGAAGTGGAACTAATACAGAAATGTGTGACACTATATGATTTTATTAGATGTGATTATTCCTGAATCCATGTCGTGTAGCTGCTAAAATGTAAGATGGCATGTGGTTAAACGCAGAATGTGGTAGGCCTCAGGGCCAGAGCTAGAAGGGAAGGGGAAGGTGTTTCTTTTCACGACATAGATGAACTAATGTTTTGGCCATTGCATTTAATGGGCCATGATTTATAGATGTGTTTACTGAATAATAGAAAAAGAGTATTAACATGCTTTAATTAATGAAGAAGTTGAATGCTATAATCATTATGAGAAATGTTGTAGGCCTGAAATGTTTTAACATTGATTTACACGTACATGTCTGGGCCGAGAAATGTTGCAAACCTTTTTGGAAGTCTATGAGAGTTGGGTTCTTGGCTGCAGATGTCTGTCTGCAAGAGAAAAGGGGGAATCCAATTATAAATGAATGAATAGAGGTCTGTTCAGTAGACGGCCCAGACATGGAGGAGGGTTCCGGAATGTTTTAAGGGGTATCAGCGGGCCGGAGAAGAGTCTGAGAAGCAAGGTCAACTCCAACGTATGAGGCCCAATACAAAGCAGCATGGAAAAAGCCAGAAGCTACACCACGTGAGGGGCGTCTCACGAGGGGCGTCTCAAATGTTGTTGACTGCTTTGTATTAGGGACAGCACCCCTGGGTGGAGTTAGAGCAGATACCTGAGGACCCTTTAGAGAGCGGATGGGTAGGCAGAGAGGGGTCATGACTGGAGAACTATAGGTTTTCACCAAGAGACTAAGAGTGAGTGACTTCCCTTGGGGGTCATTTACTGCTGACACCTTTGTTAGGTTGGGATTTGGTTAAGTAGGGATACCATCTACAGCAGGGTAGGGACAGCCTAACCTGTGTGTTTTCCTCCAACTTAAATGAAGGAGAGATATGCGTCAATGCTGATAGCTTTATTATTCTTAGAACTTGTGTTAGTAATTTCCGTTGCTCGTCTGAGGGCTTTCAGAGAGCACATGTATGTAGTTGGACCTGTGTATCTCGTGAATCTCATTCTGAGATGCCTGTATTTGCAGCTTATCCTATCCTTACAATAAACCTTTGAAAGCTAGAAGTTGTTTGTGATCTTTTGGAGCGGGGTCCTTTATTGGGTGAACTAACTTGGGGAGAGAGGCACTTTCTTCCTTCAATGACAGGCAACAAAGGTTCAGTCGACCAGATCGGGGTTTAGATCAATAGTGATAAGGTATCGATCAAAATCTCGCCCTTCCAGTTGGTAGCTATAGAGGATGGTTGCCTTCTTGAGGACGGTGACCTAGGCCAGGTTAGCTTACCCCAAGGCCCCTAGAAATCGATGATCGGAAGAACCGCCCGCCGAAGAAGATCCGGATGACGTGAGACAGAAAAAGCAGCAGTATCGGTCGAGAGTGAGTATAAAGGGTCATGCGTGTTAGATTGCGGTGTTTTTGTATTGTATCTATGTTGTAATGTCTGGCGGAGTTGAATGTCTGTAGAGTGACTGTGGAACAGGTTGTGAGCGCGCGCAACCGGTGGAAATCTTAAGTTCAAGGAGAGCTTAAGTGGTTCGGGTGTATCGGACACCCAGAGTAATTGTCAAATAGTGTGAAGGGGGTCATGAGGTACCATTGATCACCCGAAAGACCGAGATAGGGGGAACGTAAGAGTGAGTGCGTGAGTAACGGACGCTGGTCGGAGGTTACTGTGTGTGTAAGCAACCTATCAGAGAGACGATAGACATTTCGTCAGTTGTGTTGACAATTACATATAGACTGTGGACGTACAGTCGAGGGAAGTGACCGCTTGGTCGGAAGTAGTCATTTTTCGGTGTATGAATGGGACGCATGCATGACCGGGAGACGAGTTGAGAAAGGAGGGGTGCTGCTGCGAAGCGGAGAAAAGTGACGTCAGGAAGTGTCGCGCAGTGATTGGCTGACCGGAGAAAGACCGCGCTGTGATAGGCCAGCTAGCAAAGACGTCAGAAAGTGTCGCGACGTGATTGGCCGACCGGAGAAAGACCGCGCTGCGATAGGCCAAGTTAGCAAAGCCGCGACAGGATTGGTGGATTGTCATCAGGAAGTAAACAGAGTAGCGAGGCTGGATATTGTGCGTATAATTATGAAGTGTTTTAAATGGCTGAGAGCGGTGTTTAAAAAAGAGAAGCGGGGATCGTATGAGGGGGAAGAAGCCCCGCCGGAGGGTACGCCGGCTCGTTACATGGCAGTGAATGTTGGGTTGCATACGATCCTTTGGATATCAGAGTGGAGTAAGATTACGGAAGGAAATGAGGAACTGACGTTCCCGAAGTACGGGACGTTCAGATTAGAGGTGTTACATCGATTAAAATCAGTCATGACCTCAATGAGACCCTTGCCTAGACCGACCCAGTTTGAAGCTCTTGATGCATGGATTAGGGCAGCGCATGAAAAGAATATGAACAGACGACAAGAAAGGGTGAAACGATCGGTAAGGGCAGTGCAGGATGCCAGGTGGGATGCGGATGCTAAAAGATGGAGAGTGCATAACATGGAAGTAAATAAACTGTACCCGGTGTTAGAGGTGCCCGGAAATAAAAGCCCCCTAGAAGAAGATGATGAGAGCGAAACAGAGGACAGCCTGATAAACAGATTATTGACAGACAGGCCACCCCCGTATAATAGAGCAGGGGGAGAGGTCGAGCATAGTGAAAGAGAAAAGGGGGGCAATGCAGGGGAGCATGGACCGCTTCCCAGTTCAGAGTGGGATCCTGAGGCAAAGAAAGAGCTGTCCCAGCCTAGTCAGGTGCAACAGGTAGTCGGGAGGTTTGTGGTACAAAGAGCGCCGGAAACGGAGTGCGCCACATCCTACGGATTACCAGCTGCACTACAGGTACCTGTTACCATAGGTCCTATAGTATCGATATATGACCAAGAGAGAGCAAGAGGGGAAGAACGGGTACGGAAGGACAGAGAAAGAGCAGGGACGGCAAGGAGGAACGATACGATTAATTCCCCAAGTCAGATGCCGATACCAAGAGAGTGGAGCACCCCGATGCACACAGCAGGGGATCCAGGAGGGGACCCTGGGGGCCCTAGATGGCCAGTGGATCTGAGGGGATCTGGACGGAAATCCTTTCAAGAGCTAAATGAGTACATGAAGAAGTGGGATGAGGCAGTGGAGGCTCACAAGAGCATCATAGCTGCAGAAGCTGAAAGGGAAAGTCAGGACAGCAGAGCTCGGACTCACTGCGGGGCTGGGGAGAGCAGCCCGGAGTGGGACTGTAGAGAGAGAGATAGTAGGGGAGTCACCCATTGGGCCCGGAGTGGGAATAGAACAGACCTGGAAAACGGGGGCCCCGGGAGTGGAGGGGTGGCGTGCCCAAGACTCAGTGAAGGGGAGAGGAGAGCGCAAGAGTACAGAAACAGCTTTAAGTGTCCACACTGTGTGCCCGGCACCAGAGAACAGAATGGGAGTTGTGAGAGGTCGCACCATAGTCCCTGTGATGACGGAAATGAGCGCAGCCCAGGGAATATGGGGAACCAGGAAGGATCGTATCGGATACTGAGCGATACTAGGCAAAGGGAGAGTAGCGACCAGAGGGAAAATAACAGAGAGGCGTACGGTGAAAGGAGAGAAGAAGAAGAGAGTGGGCAGAGCAAGAGTGGGGGTAACAGGCCCGTGTTCCATCACCTTCCAAGATCGGATGGTCGAGCATGGGACCTGGAGAGATGGGAGCAAGGGAGAGCACTCATTAACTCTCCCGAGCCCAAACGTAGGGCTCGAAGTTGGGATGGTAGGGAGACCAGTGAGCCCCCTTCGAAAGACATATTGCGAGCTGAGATAAAAGCTAAGAGACTCGATGTCGCCAGCTTAAGGTCAGACCTGGATGACATGATAGATGGTACCCTGCCTTTAGAAAGAATGGAAATGTATGAGCAGGATGAAATACTGTATATGGCAAAGGACATCACTCGAAAGGCGAGAGCAATCCATGAGAAGTTAGTCGAACTAGCAGGCAAATATATGGTGGACCTGTCAAGAACCAAAGCATTACAGGGTAACCACAGGCTACATTACACAGATCGAGACCTAGATGAGAGGAGAACGATTGGGCTGAAAACGCACATAAGGGAACTGATCACTGGAATAAGGACATGGAGGGCACTAGATAAGTGGGAAGAGAGGTGGTCCAAGAAAGGGACCGTCAGGAGAAGCACGCTTGGTATGACACCAGGAAGGCTGCAGGGAATAGAAGCATACCCTTTGCGTGAAGTCGCCAATGGGAATTATGTGCATGTCCCTTGGAGTAGGGGAGATTTAGCTGCTTTTACCACCTCCTTCCCCAAATTGCGGGAAAACCCAGTGGAGTGGTACAAGCAAGTCGAGAGATTTGTAAAAATCTCAAAGGTCCTATGGATAGATCTGAACACGCTGTTCGACATTGTAGTACCAGGAGATCTGTGGACAGCATGCAAGGTTAGCGCTGAGTGGCCCACAACGGAGCCGGAGAGAGATGCTAAGACTAATGGGCCGTCCGAGATTGTGATGGCAAAATTCGAGAGAGTGATGACTTGGCTGAAAGAGAAAGTGCCAATGCAAGACATAGATTGGGTCAGAATAGACCGAACCAGACAGGAACCCAAAGAGACCGTCCACGAATATTACGAGAGATTGCTGAAGGCGTTTAAACAGTATAGCGGCCTGGATGTAATGGATCCAAAAGACATAGGGCAATTCGTGTCCAAGTTCGTCCTGGGACTGAGACCGGATATTAGTTTAATGATTCAGCAACACTCGATTTGTTGGCAAAGTAAACCCCTAGACGAAATACTGAGGTATGCCAGGTACTGCTGTGATGAGATAGACTCCAAGGCTAAGAAACTAAAAGAAAAGTTGATGGTGGTACAGATGCAGGCAGCAGGAAAGGGGGGACAGCAGCAACAACAGCAAGGAACAGGTACAGGAGGAAAGAAGCAGTACAGTCAGAACAAGGGCAATGAGGAGAGTTCCACCTTTAGACCCAGAATAGACATAGCTGCCTTGAAGAAAACGACTAGGTGCCACCAGTGTAACGAGGTGGGGCATTGGAAACGCGAGTGTCCCTACAATGTGGAGATAGGAGAGCAAGAGATAGAGGAGGAAGAGGTCCAGAGCGCGCCTACAAAAGGGGTGACGCCATACCAGGGAAAGGTGCTCAAAGGGGGGGGGGCTCCTCCCCGAGCCCAGTTCCCGCAACCTCCTCGAGTAGGGACTATGGGTAAGACCTATAGACAGATGCCCCTGTTTGTAGAAGGAGAAGAGTGCTATTATGTGGACCCATTAACCGGACAGAGAGTGGAAAGAGAAGACTGCACCCTCGGGGCAGCCTTGGAGGTGGACCAGAGGGGACCCTATGTCGAAGCAGAAGTAGCAGGGTGCCCCACGACATTTCTGGTGGACACAGGAGCCACTAGATCCACGATCAGATCAGCTGCAGTTCCAGACCTGCCCATGTCTGGAGAGACCATACAAGTGGTGGGGGTCGCAAACAGGAGAATAACCAGCCAATTGACAGAACCAGTACAGGTGAAAATAGGGAAGTACAGCGATGAGCACCAGTTTGTGGTTTGCGATTCAAGTCCTGTGTGTCTACTAGGTAGAGACCTGTTGTGTAAATTGAATTGTACAATATATTGTACACCTCAGGGAGTGGAGGTATTGACCAATGATGATGACGCAGACTTCAAAGTTGCAAACTCAAGAATATGCGTGGAGCTGTACCCTACTTTGACAGTAGATGAGCTCCCCTGGGACTTGAGAGAGACAGTGGCACCAGAAGTATGGGACTTCACTGGGGAAGAGATTGGATTGGTCAAAGGGGTGGACCCAGTGAAAATTGTAGTGAAACCGCATGCTGAGTTCCCAAGAACACCCCAATATAAATTGACTCCAGAAACGATTGCAGGCATAAAACCCGTGATCGAGTCCATGATTAAACAGGGAATACTGAAAGAAATCGTGGGTAGTCCATGCAACTCCCCGATTATGGGTCTGCAGAAACCAAATGGGAAATTTCGGATAGTACAGGACCTTCGAAAGATTAATAACATAGTCGTTTCGTGTTGTCCAGTGGTGCCGAATCCATCAGTGATACTGTTTCAGATTCCATTCCAAGCTGAGTGGTTCACTGTGATTGATCTTTGTCAGGCTTTCTTTTCGATCCCTCTGGACGAAGAAAGCCATTTTCTTTTCGCATTTAAGCTGGAAGGTCGCGTCCTAACATGGTGTCGTATTCCTCAGGGGTATACAGAGAGCCCATCGATCTTTAACCAGCTTTTGAAGAAAAATCTTGAAAGTCTAGTGCTGCCCCAGAAGTCAGTTCTGGTCCAGTACATAGACGACCTCCTCGTGGCGTCAGAAACAGAAGAAGCTTGCAGGGAGGACTCCATTGCTTTGTTAAATCACCTAGCTGCCAATGGGCACAAGGTGTCCCCGGGAAAGTTGCAGTACTGCCTGACAGAAGTGCAGTACTTAGGACACCGAATAGAGAAAGGCAAACGAAAGGTGTCACCAGACAGGATAGAGGCGATCATGAAAATGAATGCGCCTAAGACACAGAGAGAGGTCAGGATGTTCCTAGGGATGGTGGGTTATTGCCGACAGTGGATCGCGAACTTTTCACTGAAAGCAAAGCCCTTGCAAAAACTGACGCACAAGGAGGTGAGCGATCCGGTACCATGGGACAAAGACTGTTTGATGGCATTCTTACAGCTGCGAGAGGACCTGTGTCGTGCTCCGGCATTGGGAATGCCTGATTACAATAAACCATTTTTGCTTTACTGTTGTGAGAGAGAAGGTTGCGCGTTGGCTGTGTTAGTCCAAATCCATGGGAATGCCCGTAGACCAGTTGCTTATTTCTCGGCTACTTTAGACCCAGTAGCCGCAGCGTTGCCCGGATGTCTCAAATCCGTTGCTGCAACGGGTGTCAGCATTGAGAGATGTGAAAATATCGTCATGGGGCACCCGTTAGAGGTGTGCGTGCCCCATTCTGTTGAACTGTTGATGACCAGGACCAAAACACAGCATCTGACCAACAGCAGGCTCACGCGCTATGAGCAAGTTATTCTTGCTGCAGAGAATGTGACCCTCAGGAGATGCTCTGTTTTGAACCCTGCCACCTTGATGCCACTCCCAAATGATATTGAGGATGATGATGAATGTACAGACCATGACTGCCTCGATGTGACTGAACTATGCACCAAACCCAGACCCGACATCGTAGATGAGCCACTGACTGACCCAGACGAAATTTTCTTTGTCGATGGCTCATGTGTAAGAGACGAAGTTGGGCAGTTGAGAGCAGCTTACGCTGTTTGTACAATTACTGGAGTTGTAGAAGCTGGGTGCCTGGAAGGAGTACACTCCGCTCAGGTAGCCGAGATTATTGCCTTGACACGTGCTTGCTTGGCAAGCAATCAAATTCGAGTCACCATATACACCGACAGCCAATATGGTTATGGGGTGGTTCATGATTACGGGCAGTTATGGTCTCAAAGAGGGTTCATGACCTCTTCAGGCTCTCCCATTCGCAATGGAGAGTTTGTGCGCCTGTTGTTAGAGGCGTTGCAATGCCCAGCAGGTATCGCAGTTGTAAAGTGCACCGCACATACCAGAAATGAGGACTTCGTTTCGAAAGGCAATAGATATGCTGATGAAGTTGCGCGGTATTGCGCGGAGCAAGGGTACTCTTTCACAGAGGTGGAAGTGGGTGGAATAAATGTAAGGACTGAATTAGCCATGATATTGGAAACTGTTGATACTTGGGATGAACTGTCAAACATGCAAGAAAATGCTCCTGATTTTGAAAAAGAAACATGGGAAAAGGCAGGATGTGTAATGGGGGAGTCCCATTTTTGGGTCTCAGCAGACGGCAGAGCAGTGTTGCCCAATGAGATGGTGAGTCCAATGGCCAGACTCATACATGGTCCCGTACACCTAGGGAGAGACGCTATGCTGAGAGTGTTTAGACAGACTTGGTACAATCCTAAGTTTAGAATAGCAGCAGAAGCAGTGTGCCAGCGTTGTGTGACCTGTCAGCAGCTGAACGTAGGGAAAAGAACACCAGTTGCACTGAGTCACATAGGAAGGTCTGGAGGTCCATTCAATCGAATGCAGATAGATTTCATTGAAATGCCGAGATGCAACCGCCTCCGCTATGTCCTGGTGGTTGTTTGTGTGTTCTCCAGATGGGTTGAGGCATACCCTACACGTAGGTGCGACACCCTCACAGTGGCCAAGTTACTGCTTAGGGAACTCATTCCGCACTTCGGGGTGCCGGCCTCTTTGGAATCAGATAGGGGAACGCATTTCAACAGCGAGCTTGTGAAGATGATTTGTGCAGCTCTGAATATCGATCAGAAGTTGCATTGTAGTTACCGACCAGAAGCCTCAGGAATTGTGGAGCAGATCAATGGCACGATCAAAGCCCGAATTGCAAAAGTGTGCTCCTCAACGACCCTGAGTTGGCCTGACGCCCTGCCATTGGTCCTCATGAGCCTTCGTAGTACCCCAGACAGAAGAACGGGGTTGTCACCACATGAGGTGTTAATGGGGAGAGCAATGAGGCTGCCATCTGTCCCAACTACTGCACTGTTAAATATCACAGATGATATGATCCTGGACTATTGTAAGGGGCTGTCTGACGCCATTCATTCTGTGTCCCTTCAGGTGCAGGCTGCCGAGGTTCCATCGTGCCAGGGCCCGTGCCATGACCTGTATCCTGGGGACTGGGTCCTGGTGAAAAAACATGTGAGAAGAAGCTGCTTGGATGTTCGTTGGCGTGGGCCTTTCCAGATCATCCTGATCGCGAATACGGCTGTGAAGGTGGGAGGCCTGCCCAATTGGATCCACGCGTCACATACGCGAAGGGTTCCAGCACCTCGGGAAGAAACAGCTCCTCTCTCGGATAGACGTCCAGCGGAGGACCGAGAAGCCATAGAGGGGGCTAGCCAAGCTGAAGAGGTGCCAGCGGAAGCAGGGAACGAGTCTGACCAAGCTGAGGACGGTCAGTACAACAGCGAAACAGACGACGCTACAGAAGGAGAAAGTAGCTGGGAGTACGAGTCAGACACTGACAGGTCTGACAGAGAGCGAGAACAGACAAGAAGGAGAAGGAGTAGAAGGGCACGTGGAGAAGCTAATTGGCCGCAAAGAAGGAGCTCTAGCCTGAGGTCAACTCCAGAGGTAACCCTTCCTCCGATATCAGAAGACTCAGACCCGGAAGAAGGTGCTCAGGGCGCTGAAGCACCGGACCGAAGAAGGTCAAGAAGAGTGCGTGTGCCTAACAGAAGATACTCCACACCTGAGTGGACATATCTGGCGACAAATGTCTTTGAAGCAGGAGACAGGGAGGATCCGAGCGGTGGTGGTGTCCAGTTCTGAGCCCATCGTCACCGTGGAAATACGACTGTTGGTACCCGGAGTCGAACAAGAAGGGTCACTAACATTCATGCTCCCCAGACCTCCCCGCCTCAGCAAGTTAAAACACATGTTTCTTTCAGAATTGCAATTCCCCGACTTTGGTACAACGATAACAGCCCATGAAGAGCACAATCTTCGTTTGGAAATACTGAACTTTGCTATCGAAGCTGCAGGTACAAACCTGATAGTAGATGCTTAAAGGACTTTGTAAATAAAGCGAGCAGAAAAAGAAGATTACCTAGCGCCCAGGAAGCAGAGAATATTAGGGAACTTCCCTTGAGTTGATGGAGAAGGGCTAGGGTTGTCTTTATTGAACTGTTAAAGGACTTTTGCGAAAAAGGTTGTCAGCTTCCAGTTGTGTGATTCTAAAAGACAAAAGGAGTAAAAAGAGACTGTAAAGGAACGAGAAGAAAAGAACTTTTTGCTAAGATAAGAGAGAGCCATATTGTCTGACGAAATGGAAGCCGGCACCCAGAACCGCAGAGCTAAATGTATAATAGGTACACTAATAGTAGGAGTGATAATATTAATAGCTTTAGTGGTAACAATTTCTTATGTAAAGGGACATGAGGAAGAGGCGAAGGTAACTGATGTGAAATCTGTAGAAACGCTTACACCCACTGTTGCTGGTGAGAAAAGGGAAAACACTCAAGAGAAAGCGTTATTAGCTGCAGAAGCCCGCAGGTTACACGTAGATGAGTCCCAAGGAGACTTTAGGTCAAATGCTTATGCTAAACTCTTATATGAATACGTGGATGCCATGGAGGTTAAGGACTGTTACGTCTGCATGCAGTTGCCGGCGTCTGTAGATGAAGGCATTAGATATCATCACCTCCCGCTGACATATGGCATTACATGTAGCTTATTGCTTAGTATATTTTATGAGAGAGATAGTTTTGAATACTATTTTTCCAACTATGATTCAGTGTTGCCAGAAGTCCCAAATTATAAGCAGATGAACAAATGGGACTACTGGAAGAGTGAAGACAGATTGGCCAAGTTCTTCATTCCTTGGATTACCTTAGATACTTCACATGCCCGTAGAAATAACCTGACATGCAAAGTGTCAGAAGTCGAGAAGAAGTTCATAGGGCAGGTGGATGATCGTTACAGGAGACAAAAGATTTTGAAAAAATCAGGACAATGGAAAACAGATTGGACCGAGGAAGAGAAGGCACACAAGAGAAAGGGTAGTAGTGGTCCAATAGCTTTAGATAAGACGCAGAGAGGAAAGCTATGTCTTCACCGAGCCAAAACGTATTATGAAAATGTATACGTGGGAGAAGTCGACTGTGAACATGCTTTCAATATAGAGTACTATACTAAAGATTTCCTGAAGGGAATGCAAGTGATTCCAAATGTGTATTTTGTATGTGGAAGAAATGCCTACGTGAGACTACCTGACAACTGGTATGGATCATGTTACCTAGCAATTGTCTTCCCCAAAATATATCATGCACAAGACTTAGTGATCATCGAGGGCAAGACATCATCGAGGGGAAGGAGAGATATAGGAGATGCAGAAATGGTTGGAGATGTCTTTGGAGCTATGTTCCCTCTTTTGGGAGTAATCCTTAATGATGTTAAGATTAGACGACTGGCAACAGTCGTCGACAGGTTGTCTGCCAGCACTGCTCAGTCCTTAATGCTGGTAGAAGGAGAGATGCAATCGATAAGGGCTATGGTTCTTCAGAACCGTCTTGCGTTAGACGTCCTACTAGCAAAAGAGGGCGGAGTCTGTAAGGCTTTGAAGGTCCAGGAATGTTGTACTTACATTCCAGACAATTCAAAGCCCCTTGAGAAAGTTATTAGGAACATAACTGATATTCACAAGGAGATCGAAGACTTGAGTAGAGAAAATGTCTGGGAAAAGGTGGGCCACGGAATGAGTGAAGTTGGAGGGTGGATCTCCACCTTAGGCAAAAGCTTTGTGTGGTATATACTAAAACCTATCATCATAATATTGATCTGTGGGATCATATTGTGGGGATTGGTGAGGGTATTCAAATGGTACAGAGCAAGAAGGTCAGAAAGGGCCCAAAGAGAGCAGCTGCAGAGATTGGCTGCCATACAAGATAATCAGTACAGGAGTCTGAGGGCTCTGGAAGCGCAGAGACAAATTATGCCAGCAATAACTGCAGTTTAAATGTTAGTGATGACCCCGAGAGGTCATCAAAGGGGGGAACTGAGAGAGCGCAAACTGACCTAAATGTATGAGTGCATCACACTTACCTGTAGTAAGCACAAATCATGAGGAGAAATGCCATGAGTGCTAGTAGTATCTGCAATTATATTCTGAATGTATAGCTAATGTAGAGATTTAAGTAGAAGTGGAACTAATACAGAAATGTGTGACACTATATGATTTTATTAGATGTGATTATTCCTGAATCCATGTCGTGTAGCTGCTAAAATGTAAGATGGCATGTGGTTAAACGCAGAATGTGGTAGGCCTCAGGGCCAGAGCTAGAAGGGAAGGGGAAGGTGTTTCTTTTCACGACATAGATGAACTAATGTTTTGGCCATTGCATTTAATGGGCCATGATTTATAGATGTGTTTACTGAATAATAGAATAAGAGTATTAACATGCTTTAATTAATGAAGAAGTTGAATGCTATAATCATTATGAGAAATGTTGTAGGCCTGAAATGTTTTAACATTGATTTACACGTACATGTCTGGGCCGAGAAATGTTGCAAACCTTTTTGGAAGTCTATGAGAGTTGGGTTCTTGGCTGCAGATGTCTGTCTGCAAGAGAAAAGGGGGAATCCAATTATAAATGAATGAATAGAGGTCTGTTCAGTAGACGGCCCAGACATGGAGGAGGGTTCCGGAATGTTTTAAGGGGTATCAGCGGGCCGGAGAAGAGTCTGAGAAGCAAGGTCAACTCCAACGTATGAGGCCCAATACAAAGCAGCATGGAAAAAGCCAGAAGCTACACCACGTGAGGGGCGTCTCACGAGGGGCGTCTCAAATGTTGTTGACTGCTTTGTATTAGGGACAGCACCCCTGGGTGGAGTTAGAGCAGATACCTGAGGACCCTTTAGAGAGCGGATGGGTAGGCAGAGAGGGGTCATGACTGGAGAACTATAGGTTTTCACCAAGAGACTAAGAGTGAGTGACTTCCCTTGGGGGTCATTTACTGCTGACACCTTTGTTAGGTTGGGATTTGGTTAAGTAGGGATACCATCTAGAGCAGGGTAGGGACAGCCTAACCTGTGTGTTTTCCTCCAACTTAAATGAAGGAGAGATATGCGTCAATGCTGATAGCTTTATTATTCTTAGAACTTGTGTTAGTAATTTCCGTTGCTCGTCTGAGGGCTTTCAGAGAGCACATGTATGTAGTTGGACCTGTGTATCTCGTGAATCTCATTCTGAGATGCCTGTATTTGCAGCTTATCCTATCCTTACAATAAACCTTTGAAAGCTAGAAGTTGTTTGTGATCTTTTGGAGCGGGGTCCTTTATTGGGTGAACTAACTTGGGGAGAGAGGCACTTTCTTCCTTCAATGACAGGCAACAAAGGTTCAGTCGACCAGATCGGGGTTTAGATCAATAGTGATAAGGTATCGATCAAAATCTCGCCCTTCCACTACCACATGCTGGGGGGATGAGGGGTGCTATGACTGCTAAGGGGTTCATTGCCCACTCCCAAGCTGGACTCAGATGCATTGGGTTAAAATCACTCACACTGCCTGATACTTCAAACACTGAGTGGCAGCCTGGAGTGTGGAAACAAATAGAAATGGCACTCAACAGCACTAATGGCTGAAAGTGTGTGGGGGTGCCCCATTCCATGATTTCTGTCGTGTCGGCTGATTCAGCAGGTGACTGAGCAATGACTGAAGGGGGCTGACCCAAAGCCCTCGATGTACATTTATTATTATTATTTTACGGGATTCTGTGACTACAAAAAGCTGACAGGCAGTTGCAGCTTTCCCTAGGCCATACTTAAAAATACATTCATATATTTTAAACCTGTAAGTGTAACGCAATATTGTTATAGTTTTCCCAACCATCAACCTACATACTGTTTATCTGTTTTTTCGCGGCTGCGATTTTATTACATGCAGCGTCTAGAAGCAATTAAGTTGTGAAGTGTGAGCTATGGAAGGAATCATAAACATTGTTTGCCTGCTACTTGCTCCATGTCTCTGCCAATTTACTAGATCAAGCACCTAGACACAAGTTAGTTGTGCAGTGAACACTGCATACCTACCATGCTATGTCTTAGGGCCGTTTGCTGTGATTCCACAGCTAACTGTGTAGTTACACTTTTTTTGATCACTTTGAGTTTATCCTTAAAATGATCACAAATAGATTATTGCTCCATTTGAATTTTTAATACGGTGTTCTGTATACATACTGTGGCTTCACACTTCTCTCCCCGCCATTCCTAAACTGCCTTGAAATGATGCCTGGCTGCAAGTCAACCATTAAGGTTTAATTAATGGCATTGGCTTAAGGTCCTAAGTCGACCAAACATGCACAAAAAATGCAATTCAATGACATAATAAGCTTATAACACAACTTGGTACTGGCAGGACACATTTTGTCCTGAGTAGACATGTTGTAGAGAACAAGCAGTACAGAACTCATTACCTTAATCGCGTTTAAATGACCTGCTCCACGCTGTTACAGGGCACCACTTTCAAAACAGATTGCCAAATGGAGGACAGACATTTCTAATACTGACAAACAACACTATACTTTAAAAAAACAAGAAAATAATTTGTTTTTTTAATTTATTTTTTTACTCTTAAACGAGGCATGCTTCACAGGGAAAACACGAGCATGGACGTTTCAACTACTAGTCGAAAATCACATATATAGTCTAATGTAAGTGGAAAGAAAATGCACCAACAAAGTAGGTAGCAACTCCTTCACAAGAAAAAGGACACACAAAGTAAAAACATGAGCACATAGGTTGCATGCAAACATTAACCGCCAGTGATTCATTCATGTAAGCATAAAAGGCAGTGCCAAAAACAAATTTGCACAAGTACGTTCGAGAATTGTCGGTATTTTTGAAAGCAAAACTAACAGGGACCATGAGTACCTAAAGCAATTTCAGGAAAAGACAACAAGAATAGTTAAAAGAGCAGTGGTTGGCCAAATGTAGCAATAAAACTACAAATGCACTTATTAGTAAAGATGGGCGGAATTACGTGGAGTTACATGAAAACTACAAAAGATGCTATGGAGTTCCACGAATGAGCAGTAATCAGCATGTCGCACTGCTCGCGCTAATTTTTAGTGCCGGGAGCTTGTTTCACACTACAAAATTAGCCCGAACTGTACCATTGGGCGCACCATAGGGAGCTGCTTCTTTGCTGCCACTCGAGTAGATTTTCCACTTGAGCGGCAGCTTTTTCACCACTAACGGTCACGACTGCCTGCGTTAAGAAAATCTCGCCAGGTACCATCCCAGCACCTGGAAATTGCGCTAGGGGGCGCCAATTCTCACTTGCCTTGCAAACTTACCGTTGGCAAGCCGCACAAGAGAAAAAACTCTGTCACACTGTGGTTGGCGGAGTTTGGCCGGAACTCCGCATTACACGCGCAATGCGAGTGGCCAAAACTCAGTGAACTTGGCCGGTTGAGCGGAATTTATTGTCCACCCTTACTTATTTCTTCATCACGGGTGTGTAATGTTTGCAATGTATTACAAAGAGATCCATGTATTTTGCCTGCATTTTGTTTATTAACTTTAAATAACCAATTTAATTTTGCTTGCACTTTGGGTACCCTGCTAGGTGGTGATTTATTTGCTGTCCCCTCTATTAAAGTTATGAAGTAACAATGTAATAAATTACACTGTTTCTGCTCAAGGTGTGATTGTTCTATGAAGAAGGGATGTTTTCATTGCTGTTGCCCCATCTTATGCAAGAACAAAGGCTGTATTGAATGCACTTGTATAACATGCCCAGTAAATCAGGGACTATTTCACAATATTTGATGTGCAATACCAAGACCTTTAGTCATGAGGCATTAGTCTCATCCCCTAAGGGTAATATTTGAGCATTGATACATGATGACGCAAAAGCGAAGTGACGTCCGCTGCTCAGCACAACTGTTTTAAATCTTGTAGTGGGGAGAATCATGCAGAAGGGAGAACCCTGTAAAAACATTTTGTCTAACCCACACACAATTTTAGTATAGGTCTGAGTTTCACAAATGAAGGACCTAAATGACAATGTGCAGGACATAACCTGACCCTAACTAGGCAACCCATAACTATGCAACTCTTCTGCCAGTGAGTGCTGGTACTCTGGATGCTTCCCAGTGTTAGATGTTGCACTCATTGATCCATTCTACTCTAGGCAGATGACGATTCATCATCCTATGTGAATACATGACTCTATAGTAATTCGATGGGGGGCTTGGCTGTTTCGTCCAGGACTGTTGCATTTCCTGTATATTTATGTTTGTTCACATGGGGGCCGATTCACAGAACTAATCTGAGACAAAATCCTAAACTTACTACTTTTGGTATTCACAGAAGGCATTAAGTAGTCTTAAATTAGGATTTTGTCTTAAATTCGGATTTTGTCTTAAATTAGGATTTTGTCTTACATTAAACTGAAGTAGATCACTTTGTAAAAATGTTAGATATAGCTTACATGTGGCTTAATGTCATGCATTAAACCATAGGCTAATTCTGGCATTGTACTCAACAGCACTTTGTATGGTGGGGTTTTGAGCCCATGATGGCAGTGTTGAAAGCAAAACTATAAGCACCACAGTGCGCCATGCTGTTGGATAAAAAGCCAGGAATGCTGGATGGTATTATATGCAGGCCTACTAGAATTATATAGTAATGAAGGACCAACTTATGGTACAGGGTTGACAAACTTGCACAGCTAGAAAAGGCAAATTATGCAGCATAACGTGGCACAACACAATCAATACCAGTAATATGACTTTTATTTGAGCAACTATTGATATTTTAGCAAATGTTAAATGTGTCTCAGTAAAGTTGAAACTCATTTGTACCAGTTCAACACCTGAGAATAGCTTTCACCACTAAAATGTCCTGGGTCAATAAAAAAAAAAGCTCTGTCACTACTCAGACATACCTATAGCGCTTTTTATTTAATAACATTTGATCCGTTTGAGCAACAAAAAATATTTTGGGGTACAATCCTCAAAGTAGGCAGTATATGGTGCATTATGTCGCAAAATAACAAAATCCACAATTTTCCAGAAATCACTACACGATCAGAAACTAATATTTTCAGTGGCTCCATAGTATAATTCTATATGTCAGAGTGTTGATTGTCAGACTTCTGAAATGCAAAGTACAATTTAGTACCTGAATTTCTACCATTTATTTTAGTATTAATCAAGGGTTACACAGCCCAGTGGGTGAGAAAACAGAAAAAGCCTTTCAAATGCAGAAAGGTGCAGGACATTTTTTTTACCCTGCAGGCAGAACCAGGACCTGCCTTTACTCCGCAGTCACTATCCCGACTGTAACATTTCCAAGCGTTTCTTTACCACGCAAGCCGTTATACCGACTTGCTTTAGGGGGCGTATTGTAGGTGTTATATTTTAACCCCTTGCATGCTTGTGACGGAACCGTTCCATCACAAGCCTCGGGTGTGCTGTGCTTGTGACGGAACGGTTCCGTCACGGCCCGCTCACCGCGCCTGCGTGGCGCGAATTCCGCGCCTGCGCTGAGCGTTCTATTGGGCGGGCGGGGCCATGACGGAACCGTTCCGTCACAAGCACAGCTCACCTGAGGCTCGTGACAGAGCGGTTCCGTCACGAGCACGGGAGCGCCGCGCGGCCCCCCCTCCCCCTTAGCACTGCGGCGGAATAGCCGCCGCAGTGAAGGGGTTAAATCCAACACCTTCCCTACTGATACATTGACTGGATTTGGAATAGTAATTTCTACTATTCCAAAGGTGAGCGCACCCCTAAGGCAAGTCATTGTAACGACTTGCGTGGTAAAGGAACGTGTGGTAACGTTAGCTTTTTTGAATTTTGAAGAGATGTGACAATATTTTATGTGATGTTTGTTGTATGATTTACATAGCAAATATTTTCAGGGCCTGGCTCGAACACGGCCTCTAAGAGCCGAGCCAGACTCTTGGCTAGCTCTGGCTCGGCTCTCCTTGTTAACTTATTTGCTCGTCCACCTCTAGTGTCTTTATGTCACTTTCCAAACCTGACACATGACTTTAGTATATTTTAGCAGGTCCACTAGAATTATGTAACTGGGGAGGACGAAAATATGTGGAAGGTTGATTAATATATTATGAAGCAATAAATAGCAAAGTATGCAGTGTAACGCGACTTATTTCCTAGCAGAATTATGTCACTATTTTGTCTTTTTTTTATACATTAACCGTGTCTGGGCAAAGTTGTCACCCCATTAGTATCAGCTTAAAATCGAATTTCAGCAGTCAGCACCTGAAAGGTGACTTTCTGCTGTACAGTAAAGGAGCTACCACTGCACAGCAGCAGTGTTGTTAACTTTTGATTTGTCGAGCTAGAAACAGGGGCAGACTGGGATCATCAACCGGTCCTGGCAAAGTGCTCGGCCGGCCCCCCCACCTCCCCACTCAGGGGAGGGGGGGTGGAGGTCCCGCCGAGCAGGTGCCGCAGGTTTTCGGCCGATTTTGGTACAGGGCCGATTTTGCAGCTATGCGGCGCACCGGGGGATTGTCTGGTGCCCGCTATGGCCAGTCCGGCCCTGGCTAGAAACACTTTTGTTATAAATCTTCAATTTACACAGAGGTGGATGGGTTATGTTGCAAATGCGTCAACTATATAATTATGCAGAAAACGCTGTGGTTGCAGAGTCACATGATTTCAGTGGCCTAATTACAACTGAAGGACACAGGAAGAAGAGCACTACACGTAGGAGAAGACTACGTTCAGCTTTATGGTAGGATGATGATGACTGATTTGGAGATGCTTCAGACCATGACTAGTGCTCTTCTTTGAGACAGGCTGCCATCAGACCCTGCTTTCATTACTGCTTACTTGGAACATCCCACTCAGCAGGGAGGCGAGAGGAAGTAAACACTTCTCCTGTCTGCTGCACACAACTTTCAATTATTGTGCAGAGCAGCAAGGCAGGCCTTTAACCCGTTTACCGCAGCGGCAATTACGCCATGCGGGCATCCCATTGAGTGGGCGGGGCCACGTCGGCCAACGGACGTGCGCAGCAATACAGAGGCCGACGGGCGCACTTAACGGGTTAAATCGTACCTTATTGCTAAACACAGGCCCCCCTGAAGTCAGTGCCCAGCCCTCCAGGTCAGCGCCCCATGTGGTTGTACCCTTCGCACCGCACTAAAGCTGGCCCTGCTTTTAAGTACCTTTTGTAAAAAAGTCGGGTCTTTTTACAAAAGAGACGATTATTCGATTTTTTAGGGAGTGACAAAATCCTGGGTGGTGTGTCTGAGTGACAGTTAAACCATGCAGAGAGTGATTACCGCAAGTAATTATTTTCTGCAAGGGGGTGCACTGAAACGTGTAATGGTTCACTTTGGAGAGACTTTTCAGTCACCTTTGCATTGATGGGCAAGGCTAGGAGTACTCTTAGATTTTCTCTGGGGGACAGCACTGTGAAGTTTCATGACAACAGCACGCCGTTTTCACTGGCTTTACAGCACAAAAGTTGCAACTTGTACCTCTGTGTTTGTACTATTTTTTCACAGGTAATTCCTCTTGGAAACAGTGGCAAGTACTAGTCTTCTAATTAATCTTTCCCACATGCAGGTTGCATGGTCACGTCATTCACGTCTTCGGGGGAAGTGACTTCATCGCTTCCCACCCTGACGAAAGCCCAGGACGTCTTTAAGGCCAATAGGAAGGGCTGAAACATGTTGGTGTTCTAGGGTCACAGGACCATTACATCCTCTAGCCCAACATTTGTTTATAACCTTCCCTCCCTTACCGCTAATAAAGGATACGTTAGGAGTGGGAGAGGAAATCTATCTTTAAAGTTACGCCCCCATACACCCAGTCTTCACAAGTGCTCACTGAAACATGGTTGAGTCTACCCAACCTTTAGGAGTTGGGGTGAACCAGATGTTGAAGCATGCCACTACTAGAGTGAGTGAGGGTCATATTAAGAAAAGGGCCTCTTTCCCTTCCCACCCACTATTGTGGGTTGGTTACAAACTGGCGTACTGTTGAACCCTGCCCCCCCCCTTTTTGCACTTTACTTCTCCTTTAGGAACCACCATGGTTCCAGAAGAGATACCCATTTGGTTTATTGAGTATATGAAAGAGAGGACGTATCCCTTCCATCCTCTTCAGTGAGGACCTCTCTACCCTCTTAGGGCCCACACCCGGGATCCCTAACCCTGTGGATAAAAGCTAGGATTACTTCACACCCTAGTGGGCTCTAGGCGGAAAACCTGAAAGCTTCTATGAGTCGAGGTAATGGTCTGCAAACTCTGGTCACTAGTTCCCACCTTAGAGCATAGAGTATTAATATTAGCATGAGGTGCAGTCAACACAGATGTGATGTACTAATAAAGAACAGGCTAGATGCCAGACTACTCTAACCATACAGACTTAAGCTTTAGATCAATCTCTCAAGTTATATAGATTCTAATACAGGCTCAAACATAATGCAGAAAGGCTGCCTCCAGGTTACATATATCTCACAGGCTAGGGCAAAAACAATCTGTTTAAGGTTGCAGAGATGTTACAGGCGCTGGCTACTGAGCTGCCCCTCAGGTTAAAGAGATTGTACATGCTCAGATTCCAGACCACAGGGCTAGCCAATGGTGCAAATAGCTCTCAGGCTCTGGACAACAAACCTGCTCCTCATGTTGTAGACCTTAAAGCTGCTGACAGATCAACATGGTGGACATGCTGTGATTGCATTCCCGTTCCACAGCCCAAATTCCCTGTTATCCTGCTGCTGGCTGAACTGCAATCTGCTTCTCCGAAGCAAGATGCTAGTTAGGGGCTTCAGAACACAAAACCCAGTGGTGACCTGGGCCTGAAAAGGCGGCATAAGTGGTGCTGGATCGGGTCCTGACCTAGAGGACATAATGGTGGACGCTGTCCGTGGGAGCACTGTGTAAGGGACCTAGGCCCAGGAAGCGAGGAGGTGTGGAGTGTCCCCTCCCGACTAAGCGCTATGCTCAATTTCCCCCTGACTGGTATGGCAAAGTGCAGAACCCCATGTAAACAGAGTTTACATAAAGTCTCTTATGACATGCCTGGGGGGAGGATTTTCCTGTCACCCTACCGATACAGCACCCCGAGGCCGGGGGTACAGCTGGCTTCTCCCTGAATTGTCGGTGTGGGCCTGGTGCCCAGACCAACGAAGCAAGGTGAGGAAAGGCCCTTCCCATCTGTGGGCCGCAGTGTCAATGGGACCCACATAGACTCCATTTAGGCACTGCCAGGAGGAGATGGGACTTTGAGAAGGCATTTGACTCTTTTGACACGTTCTTCCTGTTTAGAGTGCTGACATGGAAGGGGTTTGGTCCCCAATGCATTTCAAATGTTAAAATCATTTATGTCCAACCCCAAGCAAGGGGGAAAGTAAAGCAATTCTCTACAAGCCCTTACCACTTCATTTGGGAACCAGGCAGGGATGCTCTCTGTTACCGTTATTGGTGATAGAGTCATTGACGGAATGGTTTAGATGTGACACACAGATAAAGTGGATCCCGAAAATGAGGGGGAGGAAGATTGCATTTATATCCTTCTCTATATGTGCAATCCTCAATATCCCGATCCCCGCTTAACGCATGTGCTTGAGCTCTATAATTCTAAAATGAGACCTCAGATCTAAAAGTGAACTGGTCAAAGTCCACGTTTGTATCAATCAGTGGTAACCCGGGGAGGCAAAATGGAGGTCCCAACTTATCTTATCTGCCAAGAGTTTTAAATATCTTGGGATTCATGTGGCCTTAGATCCAAAACTAACGTGGAGCCTTAACTTTCACCCACTCACTGCCAGGACGCACAGGTAGTTAGCTGGTTGGTCAGATCTTCCCTTGAACAGCCTGGGTTGCATAGCTATGTATTACATTAATATATTACCCAGGTTCTTACATCAACCACCGACTGGCCAACTACCTCAATGCAAACCACCTCCTAGACCATTCTCAAATTAGCTTCAGACTCAGCCTGAGCACAGAGATAGCCTTCATCGCAACCAGCGATCACATCCACCTCACCATAGACAAAGGTGATGGAGCAGCCCTATTTTGACTAGACCTCTCAGCAGCATTTGACACTGTCTTGCACCCCTTCCTCATCCAGTGCCTCCAAAAGGGCAGAAACTTCATAGCTACAGTGACTCAGCTCCTTCCTTTCCAGATGCACCTGATCCGTTGCTTAGCTCCCTGCCTGTTCAAAGCTACCAGTTTGATCTGTGGCGTCCCCCAAGGCTCTTCCATGAGCCCCACCCTGTTCAATGTCTACAAGGAGTCCATTAGCAGCCTAATTCTCTATGACAGATTCTGCATCTTCTCCTGTGCAAATGAGAAATAACTCACTACCAAAGCACACTTTGTCAGGTGCATGTCCTTGTTAGCAAAATGGATGAACATGAACTGCCTGAAACTCAACAGCAACAAAACCAAAGAGGTTCTATTTGGCAAATACACTTCTCTCTGTTCCCCGGTCTGGTCGCCCCACCTTTCTAGGGCCAACCACCTGCTCCTCCAATGCTGCCATG
Organism: Lissotriton helveticus; assembly: GCF_964261635.1. NCBI lineage: Eukaryota > Metazoa > Chordata > Amphibia > Caudata > Salamandridae > Lissotriton > Lissotriton helveticus. Next base: position 1,038,693,541 of record NC_136069.1, read on the forward strand.
AACTTGTGCATTGTGATCAATAGCTGAATCTCCATGTCCAACCAGGTTCAACGCGGTTGTATCTACCAATTTCCACATCCTCTAACTGCTGAGAACAATTTTCAAATGACTCCTCCTGGACCCTCGTAACGGAGGACTCCCAGTCAATTCGGTCAAACATGTCCAGTGAATCGAATCCAGCTGTTTCAGATGACCCTCATGTAAAAACCTTTGATGCTATGTGGTTTAGATTAGAAAATTTAATTACATCGTCTTTGTCCCCAATTTTGTATAGGCTGTCCAAAATAGAGGAAAAATTAATCACCTTCGAATCAAGGATTTTGCAGAATTTTGGGGATTTGGAGGGTTCTCTGGAACCAAGGATAAGGACAACAGTCAATGAAATTAGCAATGTGGTATCTGGAAATCCCCCTCCCCTAACTCCCTCGTAGCAAGGCAAAAACCTTCAACATCAAATGCGCCTGGAAGGAATGTAGATGTTGTTGATAAATATAACATCGATAGAGTAAATGGTGCTGATGATGTAAGCCAGACAGGGATTAATCCCAGTAGACAGATCCAGGCCAGCTCATGTGTTCTGGGAAGAAGGGCAAGTGGACCAAGTGCGAGGTTCATGGGGGAGGTCTTACCTGGTTCAATATCGGGGGCTTGGCTACAGGATTTGTATCAGACGCCAAGGGGCCCGGATCATAGTGTAGCCCTAGAGGGCCCTCAGGCTTTACATCTCCCCCCAGCAGCTGCTCCGTTGGTAGTGGTATTGCAGAACGTCCCAGCTCTACGAGAGTGCCAGACAGAAACCACTGACCAATTGTGGGCTAAAACCATGCATTGGCTCTCTAGCCAAGTGAAGAATACGGGGGTGGGTGACCTGGATATTTGTAATGATATGATAATGGCCAGGCGATGCGCTTGGATTGGGCACTCGAGGAAGGAAGGAGGAGGGGATTGTATAGTCGCTAATTTCAATAACAAGCGAGTTGTGGGATTTCTGTTGAGTTGCCTGGGGAGTACCAATTTAGATTTGAGTTCCGATAAAATTGGTCTTTTACCACTGGGGTTTTTTTATAGACCGCACTTTATTCAGAATGGATGGCGGATGCCGCGGGTACAAGACAATCACAGAACACAACAGGAATTCAGCCAAAGACTACCTTTTTTAAATCTAGCTAATAGATTTGCTCCATTGTCTGGTTTAGACTGTTGCGATTGACTACATTCTTTAAGTACAACTCCGCTGGAGAATTCTGTCATTCAGTTACCCCTGTCCCCAGTGATTATTGCGTCCACCCAGTTAGATATTCCAGAGGATGTGGGAAGGAGCTCGAGCGAAGTTAGTATAGTGGAACATAAGAGTAGGCCTATAACAGAGGTTGAGTTAAAATGTTTGAGTCATCCACAGTCTGAATGTTTACACATAATGACATGGAATGTGGCGGGGGCTAGGAATAAATTACAGGATGCAAACTTGTATAAAACGTTCGAGCATTGTGACGTGGTTTTAATACAGGAGACATGGCTTATGGATGCTTTCTTTGTAAACGGTTTTTAGACTATTACAACTAATGCTACTCTATCAGGCAGGTAGGGCCAGTGGTGGTTTAGCAGCACTTATTTCACTGGCTTCTAGGTTGACTTTAAAAACATATTACACCAAGTCACCGAACGTACAGTTTCTATTTTTTTTCGTAGAAGGAATACAGGATATAATAGTTATACATTTTTACAATAATATTTTTAATGCTTCGAGACATGAGGTCATCGTATCTTTGGGTAACGAGTTGAGGTACTTCATGAAGAATGGAGGTCGGGACTGCTCCCTAATTTGGGCGGGGGATTTTAATTTCGAACCATGTGATCGTATAGCGGGAATTCAATGTGGTTACGAAGAAGAACTAGGTAGTGCTTCGGCACATTTCCCACATAACAACTATGGTGAAAATATTAATTTTGTTATGTCCAAGCATAACCTGAATTATGGGAAATCTTAGCCGAATTAGGAGTAGACCCAGTACTAATTGCTTTTATTAGAGAGTTTTATATAGGTGCAAGGGCACGGGTGAGGTATGGGTTGGGGGGAATGCACTAGTCACTTTAAGGTCAAACGGGGTGTGAGGCAAGGCTGTGTCCTTGCTCCGCTGCTATTTACACTATATATTAATACCCTAGAGAAGTCACTGTTACAGGAATGTAGAGATCTCCCAGTGGCAGGCAAACGCCTCATCCCGGCATTGTTATATGCGGACGATGCCGTCCTAATGTCCCGCACACCATTGGGATTGCAAAGACTGGCGACTACTTTTACAAATTTTATGACTGGTAGGGGCCTAACCATTAATTCTGCCAAAACTTTTACAATGAATTGTGGCATAGGACTTTCCAAGGAGAGACCTATTTTTATTGATAATAAACGTATTGAAAATACAAGTCATTTTCCAATTTAGGAATCCTATTTAACTCTTCAGGTTCCTGGGTGCAGACTATTAAAACGAGGAGACTGTTATATTTAAAGACCTTGTCTGCACTAGCTAATTTCAGCAGGAAATTAAACAGGTGACCCACACCAGAGCTACTGGACATTTACAAAGCAAAATCTGTTAGCGTAGCCACATATGGAGCAGGCATATGGGGATATGCTGACATGAGCTCGCTGCAGGTTGCAGAAAACATAATTTTAAGATTTTTACTGATGGTCCCGAATAGTACTGCCTCATATATTTGCCACACAGAGCTAGGTTTGACTTACCTAGAAGACATAATTAAAATACAACCGGTCCTGTTGTGGGATAGGATATGGACAACGGAGGAAACTAATTTTAACTGTGAAATAATAAAAGATTGTAGGGGGCTGGATGGGGTGAATCGAATAAAGTGGTTAACCTATGTTAAAACATTCCTAAACGAAATAGGCCTACGGGACTTTTATGATGATCCATCAAATATGACTAGTATGAGTAGGATGGACCTAAAGAAATTTTTTGGGGTTTCTTAAACGATCAGAGATTGTGTGTGGAAATGGGTAAATCTTCGGTGCAAACACACAACCTGACTCTAATATCCTCTAGTCTGCAGCCGTCCCTACACTTGATAACGACTGATTATGATAGATTCCTACTGATCCGATTTTGTTTAGGCACTATTCACAGGCTAGTAAGTTTCCCAGTACCTAATGACTGGTCAAAACACCTCTGTAAATGTACCTGTGACGGTATATCTGACCAGTCATCTATACATGTTTTGTTTTTCTGTAAATTTTATATTATGTACAGGAAAGCATAGATTCTTCCGGTACTGAAATTGTTGGGGAGAAGGACCTGCCGGATCGCTTATGTTAAATTGCAGCAACTAGAATCTGTGTTTGCTGTAGCATCAGTAACAGCTTTTTTAAAGAAAGTTTTTAAATGCAGAAAAATAATCATGATGTGATAAAATGTAACTACACCCTGCTATGACGTTTTGCTTATGGTGCCGTCCTCATTTTTTGTAGCAATCTTCTAATTTTTATGTAATATTTTACCAAATGCTTTTTTAACCTGTGCTTTTGTGACTACATTTTGTAATCGAATAAAGTAACTTTGACTTGACTTGACTTGACCTGGAAATTACAGAAAAGATTTTAAAAGGAAGTAGAGGGGGAGATAGAGATAATATCTATACATTTGAAGGAGTAAGGTCATCCTCATGTATCGATCATTTTATCACTTCAATAAATTTAAGGACTTTAATATTAGAATGCTTTGTTTCCCCAAGCCTACTGAGCGATCACCACCCAGTATTAATAAGCTTAAGAACTCCCCCTAGAAAACAACTACAAGCAGGTATCCACAATGTGGACATAAAAATACATGGGGAAAATGGGATCTCAATTAAATGGGCAGGCGTGGACCCAGAAGTATTTACAAACAGAATCCTATTAAAAATAAAAGATTATATTGGTACTTGTTTGGATGATTCCACAAGTAACTTTGATATTGTTAAGGCCTTTCAATCTATTTCTACTGTAATTTCTGATAACTTACAAAGGAAAAGTAAGAAAACTATATCAAATTCCCCAAGATGGTTTGACAACCTTTGTTCTAGATTAAATAGAGAATTAAAGTCGGCACTATTGGCCTAACGGCTAAGGCGCTCGACCTCGGACCTGGGGATCTGGGTTCGAGTCTCGGTAACGACGCCAAAAACCCCCTGTGATTCTGGGCAAATCACTTAATCTCCCCGTGCCTAAAAAATGAAAGTGAGTCCTCATGTAACGTAACTGGTGCTATGTAAAGCGCTCTGATAACTGATTCGGTTCGGTTCTAGTTCGCGCTATATAAAACTCCGAAAAGAAAAAAAAGAAAAAAAAACGATCCCACGTAATAGGGAGGTTATTAGCACGCTATGAAAACTATATAAAGAAGCCCTTAAACAGAGAAAAACGGAGATAAGGGAAAATGCGTGGGAGAATCTAATTAAAGCAGCCGAGATCAAAGATTCGGTCCTTTTTTGGAAAACTCTGGATCAACCTTTCTTTAAAGAGGTGCAATCAGTAAAGATTGATACAGTAGTGACCCCCGAGGAATGGTTAACCCACTACAAGTCTGCAAGTCTGAGTCCAAACAGGGTATTTTAAACATCCAGGACAACATTGTCATAACCATAAATAAAACTAACGTAGGGCGCATAACTCAAGATGAAATTAGAACAGCCCTTAAAAATAGCTCCAGTGGTAAGGCCGCAGGCCCCGACGGTGTCCCAATTGATGTACTTAAGCACAATATGGACCTTTGGGTACCTGTTTTGTTTAGATTCTTCAATGCAACAACTGACGGGGTGATACCGGTTACATGGGCAGAGAGCCTGATAGTCCCCATTTTTAAAAAGGGTGATAGAAGTAGCGCTAGTTGCTATCGCCCAATATCTTTGCTTGACTCAACGTCTAAAGTCATGGGCCGAATATTGCTGGCCAGGTTAGAGCAATGGTCAAATGAAAATAATATTTTATTAAATGCACAGTATGGCTTTAGAAGTGGTGTTGGTACAATTGAGCAGTGCCTGAATCTGGATCTAATAATAGGAAAATATACCCTTGCGAGGGAAGGCTCCCTTCAACTTTGCTTTGTGGATTTATCAAGTGCTTTTGATTTGGTGAACCACTCAAAGCTATGGGAGACACTGAGAGGGATGGGCGCCCCGGATGATATTGTAAGTTTCCTATCTCAGATCTATGCTCAGCTGTCCGCAAAGATACGCTACGGAATACATGGGGAATGCCCGAAGCACTTTAAAATCACCCGTGGAGTAAGACAGGGCTGTACTCTTGCCCCCCTACTGTTTACACTTTATATAAATGGTGTTGACATTTTATTACAGAACAGTGGGGTAGATGTCCCAATGATTGGTAAGCGGGCCACAACCCTATTACTGTATGCCAATGATGGTGTCCTGATTTCTAATACAGCAAACAGCTTACAGACCCTGATGGATAATTTTACTAGTTTTATGACGGAGAAACATTTGAAAATTAACCTGAGTAAGACGTTGGTAATGTCCTGTGGTAAAAAGAATATTAAAACAAAATCCCATTTTATCAACGAGACATTGATAGAGAGAACCTTTACATTTTCTTACTTAGGAATCCTTTTTAATGGTAAGGGTAATTGGAATAAACACCTAACCCTATGTAAGTTGAAATTCATGAAAATAGTGGAGGCCATTTTTAGATTCTCCCAAAAAATTGGTAATAAACCTGTCCGGGAGATTCTTAAATTGTACGGAGCGAAGGGCATTACAAGGAGTTGTTACGGGGGGCCCTATGGGATCAGATTGATACCTCGTCATTACAAATCCTTGAAAACAACTTCTTAAGACGCTTGTTAGCTGTCCCTGTTTCTACACCCTCAATTATTGTGCACAGGGAAACTGGAACTCCGTACATATATGACTTAATTAGTATGGCCGCATTAAATTTGTGGTATTGTATCTGGGTTAGGGAAGAAACTCATTTTACGAGGGATATTATCTTAGATTGTTTGTCTCAAGATGGTTGTAAAAGATATCCCTGGTTAAGCTATATTGCCAATCTTCTAGAGGATTGCAGTTTGACTGTAAATGATTTTTTATCGGGAGATGCACAACACCCTAGTAAGGCTGAATTAAAAAGGAGTCTCCTGAGTGTAAGGGCCGCCCATAGAGATGAGGCCTTAAATTCTAAGAAAACAGTTACTTCTTACCTTGAGGGTCCCATGGTTACGGGTTTACAACCATACCTCATTTTTGTAACCAATGTACAACATAGATACTACCTAACCAGATTAAGACTGTGCACTTTACATTTCTTATTTGCATTTCCAAAAAGGGGTAAGTGGTGCGCCATCATGCCGAATTGTCCGTGTGATGGCAGGTCTAAACAAAGTACCCTTCACTTTTTATTGTTTTGTACGTTTTATACAGAAATTAGAAGAATGTATCTCCATCCCATTTTTAAAATTAACAGCCTGTTTTCCTATAAAACTGCTTTTAATCATCTGCGGAACTTTGAAAAAATGTCAGTATGTAACGCAGTTATTTGTTATATAATGATGGCAATGAAACAAAGCAATGAACTTGTTCACTTAGAAAGATTGAATTATGAAGTGATGTAAGTGCACCTGTTTAGCGTTGTGCTCATTTAATCTATGTGATGATTTGGCTTCTCCTGATGTTTTTTAATTTAGATGGGTTTCCTTTTTATCTATAAATGGATTTTAGAATTTTTGTATAGTATGCTTTTGTGGACATTTTGTATGATCCGAATAAAGCTTGTTTGACTTGACTTGACTTGACTCCTCCTGTACATCCACAGATCGATCAGGCAAGTCCTTATCACCAGCAGGCTTGACAGAACACAAGTGTCAAATTCTCACTCAACCTACCCCACCACACTCAAATATACAAACACTTCAAAGACCTCCACTGGCTCCCAAGCCACGAGCACTCTTTTTTAAAACTTCTCACACATACCTACATACCTCTACACAACGAAGGTCCAGCCTACCTTAACAATTGCATCTATTTTCACAGTCTGTCCAGACATTTCCACTGGAAACTTGTATTTAAATCTTATCACAGTGTTATCGCAAATAGTTCTTCAAAACAGGAGTGCAGCACGTAGATTGATGTGTTGTGATAAGAAGCCAGCATTGGAGACACCTTTATGGGTTGGTATTTGGTTTAAACAGTGCACATGGTTGCAAGGATTTGAGAGGTGAGACGTTATTGGCATTTCCAACTAAGCGACATATGGTTGGTGCCAGAAATCCTTCTCGGAGCTGCAGGAATTGTTTGATATTCATAGGTCACAGTTCTTCCAATACCTTAAGCTACAGCATGCCCAACAGGCACACTAGCAAGGAGTTGCGGACATGTCTCTGCAGGGCAAATACAGATACTCTCTCGACTCAGGTCTTTGACCTGCGGTGATTGCTATTTTTGTTTTTTAAATACACGGCAGTGCCCCCGTTCCCCACTCCCCTTTCCACCCTGTCCATGGGCATTTGGGCACCTCCAACTGCAGCACTATTTAATTAGGTGATGCAGTGCAGACGGCAGAATGTCCCAAAACATGAGATAAAGTCTGCATAACATCAGCAAGATTTGGGAGTGGTTGCAGAGGTAATGGGAAATTTGTGTTGGGCCTTTAGATGTTTGTGATTGGCAGGAGGACAAAATGGCCCCATGTACAATTATCAATTCAGCTGAGCTCCATCTGATTCGGCTTATGTTGTCACACTGCATCTACTTCACCCCAAAAGGGCCGTGGAACATGAATCGCTGACAAAATATTGAGCGACAAAATATCATATTCCCAAAATATCGGGACATAAATATCAATGTCAATAATATCGACAGCCTATCTTCAAAATAGTAAGTACTAAATTATTGGAAAAAAATATTGTTAAAAATATCGAAGTTCAAAATATCGTTTTTCTTTTTAAATGTATAAAAAATAATATAAGATAATTTAAATGATACATATAACTTTATTTTTTTTAGAATTATTACATTTTTCAAACAATTATAAGTAATAAATGCAATGTAAAAATAAATTAAACATGCAAATATAAAATGTGATATATATTTACTTAATAATAACGAATTCATATTTTTTTGATACATTACAAAATGTTAGAAATATATAAAAAATTATAAATACATATATACATACATCCACCTGTAACATAAGCATACTATATATACTATAAATGAAAATATTAAAATATGTATTCATTTTTAAAACTACATTTTATACTACAGTAAGTGCAACAGTAGGGAAAGTGTTGGATAGTGGAGGGGACTAATTTACTATTCCCACTCCGATGAGTGCAACAGTAGGGAAAGTGTTGAATAGCGGAGGGGAATGATTTACTATTCCCACTCCAATGAGTGCAACAGTAGGGACAGTGTTGGATAGGGAAAGGGAAAAAATTACTATTCTCACTCCAGCAAGTGCAACGGTAGGGAAAGTGTTGGATAGCGGATACATAAAAATTACTATTCCCACTCCAGAGAGTGCAACAGTAGGGAAAGTGTTGGATAGCGTAGGGGTAAAAAATACTATTCCCACTCCAGAGAGTGCAACAGTAGGGAAAGTGATGAATAGCGTAGGGGTAAAAATTACTATTCCCACTCCATAGAGTGCAACAGTAGGGAAAGTGTTTAATAGCGGAGGGTGATAATTTACTATTCCCACTGTAGCAAGTGCAATAGAGGAGACAATGTTGGATAGCGGAGGGATAAAAATTACTATTCCCACTCCAGCGAGTGCAACAGTAGGGAAAGTTTTGGATAGTGGAGGGGAATAAATTACTATTCCCACTCCAATAAGTGCAACAGTACGGAAAGTGTTGGATAGCGTAGGGGATAACATTATTATTCCCACTCCAGGGAGTGCAACAGTAGGGAAAGTGTTGGATAGCGAAGGGCTAAAAATTACTATTCCTACTCCAATGAATGCAACGTTAGAGAAAGTGTTGGATAGTGTAGGGGTAAAAATTAGTATTCCCACTCCAGTGAGTGTAACAGTTGTGGAAAAGTAAATTTTGCCATGTTGTATGTGCCTACGTGTTCCCCATATTTTGTTATATGTGCATGATCGATATGCATGTATTCCCCTCTGATCGATTAAAGACGCAATTACAGTTGTGTCCATCTCTAGTATGCCAGTTTCCAGTCATCGTGAAAGCAACGAATAATAGGCCTATGTAAACCTACGTTGCCACATTTTACAGTGTGCACGTTAATTCATTGAATTGTCCCCGTTTCTAGGCCTCAAAAGGGCCCGGACTCAGATTCAGCTCCTGTCTCCTGAACGCTCTCCGAAGAGCGATACAGCCCCCACCTGCATCCCTGACCTTTAGCTTACTTCTTGCCATGCAGTGCCCGGCCCGGCCTGGCTCTGCCTCCCAGTCTGCCAAGAATATGTTATGTTTCTAGTTATCAGTTCAGCCCTTCCTTCTCTGCATTCCTAAGTTACTGAATCGCATCAATAGTTTCCGTCATGGTCTAGCCTTTATGTCTCCATGTAAGAGAAATACTGTATTAATGTTCATAGAATATTCCTCGCACAAGCACTACATATAGAATTATGCATGCACCAGTCTTAGAGTCTATTAGCCTTTGCCCTGCTAACTTTTGGATTCTATCAACATGTACTCTAAACATCAGATACTAGATATGCCTGGGTACATGTCGCTCTGACACTCCAGACTTTAGTCTCCTCTTCTAGCGCAGAAGACATAGCCCCCAGTTCTCCCTGGTAACACGTCATTGCCCATTTGCGCGCACCACTAGGTTAGAGGTCCCAGCTGCTCAGGTAGCCCCCTCCATGTTTCCGCCCCGTTTATGACATATTCTGTTACGTTTACATCACATGACTATGTATACGCCCTGTACACGCCTTCTTGTTACATCATTTTGCCCTTATCTTTCGCGACTGTTACGAACCACGCCTACTGCTACGCCTACTGTATTGAATGTAATGTATTTGTTTAAGTATATATACTGTGCACTGTTATTAAAAGTTAGCCTATCCTTTGTCCGTGCCTATTCCTGTCCCCGGCAGCTGCCATCCTATTCCCGTACAGGCTGTCCTGTTCCTGTCCTTTATGCCTGATTAAAAGCCTGTAAACTCCAGCTACCTCGAATCTTGACTCTTATTTATTGAGCTACCTGTTTATATGATTATTCTGAAAAATAGATCCGGTAATAAATTATTTATTTACCACATAATGGCGCCCGAATAGGGACTTGCCCTTTCCCCACGCGCCGGAGAAGCCACGCAGGCCCCCTGATCCTCTGCAGCCGTGACGGAACCATACCGTGCACGTGCAGATATTTCTGCTTCAAGTATCCCTCAGGCCCACGGAGGAGACGGAGGTTGCGGTCCAGCCTCCAGACGAGGCGGTGAGGAACGCGGCGAGTCCCGACCAGAGCCCAAGCCGAGAGTCCAAGGTCCGAGGTATCCGGAGGCCCACCTGTAACTGAAGTCCGAAGTTCGTAGTCCGTCGTCGTAGCAGTCCAGTCCAGTCCGAGGCCTTCCGTTCTTGCTGCCCGGTGAGTACCGTTGCTGGGGTAGTATCTAGACAGGGTCAATTAATTTGTCTCTGGTCCGTGGGTTTGGGTACACAGATCCAACACGAAGTGTCCACCTAGGTGGATGCGGGTCCTGACGTGTCTCTTCATGGGACCGGTAAGTTTCGTACTGTTTTAGCAGTGCATCTAGTAAATTCTAGTAAGTTCTGTTCTCGAGAAATTCATGTGTTCTGTTCTCAGTATACCAGGTAATATTCTGTTCGAACTGTTATTCTAAATGTTATTCCATGTGTTTTCAATGTCGTGGTATGAGTGATTTGTTTTTCAGTTATTATTGTGTTTATCGTGTATTGTATTGTGTCCAGACTCCAGCCTAAGTTATGCCTTTGTTCTCGAAATTACGTCAGTTAGGAACTAGAAAAGGTCTGCTGAAGGAAGCAGTTCCTGTCCCGCCTAGGGACAGTCCAGGTCATTTTATGTATCATAAGCATGGCATAAGTGCCATATTATATCTAGACTTATGGGTGGAGTACACCAAGGAATTAGAAGAGAAATATAGATGGCCCATGTCAGGTACATGGGATGCCGAGTGTATCATGCGAGTAGAAGAAGCATTATGGAAAAAGAAATCTAGACAGTCCCAGAAAGATGCCATCGAGTTATGGCGCAAAGAATCTCATAGAAGAACAGAAAAAGAAATCAGAAAGACAGAATTAAGTAGGGAATCTTCAGAAAGAGCCCAAGAAAGGGAATTAATCGAAGTAGGTGAACGAGTTAAAGCTGAACAGTCAGACAGACAGAGAAATGCCCTCATTAAGGGTATGTATCCTCTTCTTGCCGAGGGCTTGCCGAAAGCAACCCCGGATGAACCATGTAATTTTCCGCCGCCATTAGTTCCGATTAAGTTACGTCACAAACCGACCGCAGCTGATATTTTTCTCTCGTCCTATTTGGACGACACAGTCCCAGAATATGCAAATCCTGTTCCGCCAGCTCCTGTAAATAATGTAATTCCTGTTCCTCCAGCCACCGGGGCACCCGTTACAGCACCTGTTACGGTACCCCCGGTCCAGCCTACAGTACATGTACCCGCTACATCAGTCACTCTCCCAGCACGTACAATACCCGTCGACGATTCTAGTTTAGGGGCCTCGGGAGGAAGTCCTCCTGGAACCCCGCCCCAACACAGACGTGTGACATTACTCGAGCTACATGCCCGAGCGTTACAGCGGTCGCCCAAAAATCAGTCAGTTGCAGATATCAAACGAGCTCTTACAGAATGCCGTTATGATCCAGTCCCAGGCGATGATGGTATGGTCCTGTATTCATTGCGTGTAAGACGGGTGACCGAATATTTGGACACCCTACCGAATATAAAAGATTATCTAGACAGAATATATCGTTTCATCCGTACAGGAGTAGATCCAGGAAGTATTGGCGAGGCCATGTCTCAAAGAAAAGTCGAGATCCAGCTCATGCTTTTAAAGTTTCTAATTAATTGTTTGATAAGAGAACAAGATTATCCGGATAAAGATCCGGAAGAAATGAAAGTCCTGACCAGGTGGAGTGACCATATAGCCGAGGGAAGACACAAGATACAGAACTGTATAGACAGTATGTATAAGAAGATCCGTAGGGAAATAATAAAGTTACACGAGAAACGAAAAGCAGCACAAGTAAGTGAGAAAGAAGACAACTCTTCTACGGAAGAGGTAGACGACGAGAATCCCTCCAGAATAGCGTATGTAGGTAGAACTAGACTTCCCGACCGACATTCACGCCTAGAACACAAGAAAATTTTTCCTTCTCCAGCACCAGAACAAGGTTCTCTTGAGCAAGTATTCCAAGCCACCGATCACATTCTGAAATCACAAATCGGTTATAGTGAACTTAGTACCATGCATGAACAAGAACTAGCCCGATCAGCAGTCCGATGGACTACTGATTCTACCACTTTTCCTGACGAAATAGTGGCACAAATGTTTCTGAAACTGCCCCCAGCCGAGCAGCGACTGTTGGGTATGTATATGATCCAGCACCTCATTACACTGTATGAGGGTCAGCATTCTGATCCAGGTCCGTTACATGATGTTCTGAACAAATTACTCCAGTATAGATGGAGAGGTCTAGGTACCGATTTAATTAGTATCATTCTAGAACAGCGCCACAAATACCGAACGTTTCTGAATCCGCATTTTGTTCACGTCTCACCCCCAGAAAGTAAATCATTTTACATAGATAGACAGCATCCGTTACGAGAAGTACACCCAGTTAGGACAACGGGTGGTGATCTAGAACGAGTATTTGTTTACACCCCCATTACAAAGATGGAACTCTTAGAGATGAAGAAGCTAATTCCCTGTCACGACAAAGATCCAGCAGGGTTCCATCGAGAATTAAAAGACATGCTCCGTATGGGAGAATACACGTATCCTGATATCATTAAAATGTTAAAGGTTCTGTTGCCCGCAGGGGTATATGAGAAACTCAAGGAAAAGGAATGGGAAGTGGGAGAGAAAAAGATAGATTGGACAGCTCTAGAAGCTGAAGATACTTCACGAGTACCAGGTACCGGTCTAGGGGCTAAAGTCAAAGAATTGCCCGAGTTATTGATACAGGTTTTGCCAAGGTTACTAGCCACGAAAAAGGAAGATTGGGATGCAATCTCAGCATGTAAACAGAAACAGGATGAAGACACTAGTGATTTTTATTCTAGATTTGAAAAATGTTTCATTATTAACAGTGGTCTGAAGACGAGTAGTGAGTCGTACCCTCATCTTTTTGTTACCAAACTAGTCGAGAATTCAAGTCCACAAGTTAAAAATCGAGTATTGAAAGTCGAAAGTAGTTGGCAAGCTAATACTCCGTCACAAATGCTCCAGATGCTCCAGTATCACCAGAATAGAATCAGGGAAGAGCAAGAACACGAAAGGAGACGTATGAAAGATACGAAAATGAAAGTATTAGTTGCACAATCTGTTCCACAAGACAGTCAGAAGAGGGGTCCGAATCAAGCCAGTCATCCTGCAGCTCCCGTTAAAGGGACATGCAATTATTGTAAACAACCAGGTCATTTTATAAACGAGTGTGCAGTTCTGAAACACAACATAGCTACTGGTAAGACTAAAGAAAGACCACGTCCGCCTAGGCAAGAACAAGTTTCACAGACTTCTCAGTCACCACAGAATGCACAACAGACAGTTCCAGCACTGCAGCCCATCGCTGCAACACAGCATGTTACACAGCAAATGTACCAGTATGCTCAGTCAGAGTATCCAGAGTATCAACAGTATTCATGAAACAGCCTAGAGAGGGAGGTAGGCTTGCCTCTCATCGAGATACCTGTGGATCAAGAGGGTCCCTATGTACACAGTCAAGTATTAGGGAAAGACAGAAAGTTTCTGATTGATACAGGGGCAAGTAGGACTACTATCAGTCATGACGAGGTTCCAGGGGCTCCGCTCTCAGGCTCTAAAAATGTTTCCCTTGGATTTTCAGGAAAGCCAATTGTTAATGAAATTTCAAAACCAGTTTCCCTAGAAGTTGGTCCATTGTCCCGAACTACTGATTTGTTACTTACGAAATCATGTCCAGAAAATTTGTTAGGCATTAAAACATTAAAGGAATTAGGTGCAGTAATTTGCTGCTCCCCATAAGGAGTCCGATTGTTTTTGAGAGACTTTAAAGGTCACTATGTATTACGTGATTTTGATCCAAGATTACTGAATGTACCACAGCATTTATGGGCGCAAGGTCCAACTGATGTAGGATGTATGCACATCACACCCCATCGTGTGACTCTCAAACAAGGTATAGTTTTGCCACGAATCAGACAGTACAGATTGCCACCTGAGGCTGTAGCAGCCTTATCCAAAATTATTGACAAGCTTATTGCTCAAGGAGTGGTTGTAGAAACTGACTCCAATGTATGTAATTCTCCTATCATTCCGGTCCTGAAACGTACTGATCCCAATGCACCTCCAGTATATCGATTAGTGATTGACCTTCGAGAGCTTAATAAATGTATCATACCCCAGTATCCAGTAGTCCCAGATATTTCTTCCCTATTGACAGCCATTGATTCTGAAGCTACATTTTTCACTGTTATCGATCTCAAGAACGCGTTTTTCAGTGTTCCCATTGTGGAAAAGTAAATTTTGCCATGTTCTGTGTCCCTACGCCTCATCCATCATATGATTATGTGTGCATGACCAATATGCATATGTTGTTCCCCATGTCCGATTAATGACGCAATTCCAGTTGTGTCCACCTCTAGTATGTTAGTTTCCAGTCCTCGTGAATACTACGAATATCAGGCCTATGTAAAGTAATGTTGCCACGTTTCTCAGTGTGCACGTTATTCCATTATAAAGTCCCCGTTTCCAGGCCTCAAAAGGGCCCGGACATCAGATTCAGCTCCTGTCTCCTGAAAGCCTCGCTGAGGAGCGATACAGCCCCCACCTGTATCCTCGACCCTTCACTTACTTCCTGCCTCGCAGTGCCCGGTGCAGCTTGGCTCTGCCTCTGAGTCTGCCAAAAGTATGTTATAGTTCCAGCTATCAGTTCAGTCCTCCTTCTGCATTCCTAAGCTACTGAACTGCATCAATAGTTTCCGTCATTGTCTAGCCTATTCGGCTCCACGTTAGAGAAATACTGTATTAATGGTCATTTAATATTCTTCATCACGCACTACATGAAGAATAATGCATGGTCCAGTCTTAGAATCAAGTTAGCTCTTCCCCTCATGACTTCTAGTTTATATCAACATGTTCCCTAAACATTAGATACCAGATAGGGTTTAGGTACATGTCGCTCCGACCCTCCAGACTCTAGTCTCTGCTCCTAGCACAGAGTTCGTAGCCCCCAGCTTCTCCTAGTAATACGTCATTGCCAGTTTTCGCGCACCATCAGGTTAGAGGTCCCGGCTCCTTAGGTAGCCCCCTCCAAGGTTTCCGCCCATTCATGACATATTCTGTTACGTTTGCATCACATGTCTATGTATACTCCCAGTTACACCTCTTTTTACTGTTATCTTTCGCGACTGCTATGCGTCACGCCTTCTGCTCCACCCACTGCTACGCCTACTGCAATGTAATGCTATGTGTTTGCGCTATGTATATAAGTTGATGTATTGTTATTAAAAGTTAGCGCGCTCATCCCAGACCAAGCCCCAGCAGCTGCTGGGTCATTCTATGCAGGTTGTCCTGATCCTGTCCTTATGCTGTAATAAACCTGCAGAAACTCCTACTACCTCGAATCTTGACTCTTATTTTATTGAGCTATCTGTTATTCATTCATACATTCAAAAATAGATCCGGTATTATTTATTTATATACCACATAATGGCGCCCGAACAGGGACTTGCCCTTTCCCCACGCGTCGGTGAAGCCACGCCGACCCCCTGACCCTCTGCAGTCGTGACGGAACCATACCGTGCACTGGCAGATATTTCTGCTCCAAGTATCCCTCAGGCCCACGGAGGAGACGGAGGAGGCGGTCCAGCATCCGAACGAGACGGTGGAGGAACGCGGCGAGTCCCGACCAGAGCCCAAGCCGAGAGTCCAAGGTCCGAGGTATCCGGAGGCCCACCTGTAACTGAAGTCCGAAGTTCGTCGTCCGTCGTCCAGTCCAGTCCGAGGCCTTCCGTTCCGTGCTGCCCGGTGAGTACCATTGCTGGGGTAGTATCTAGACAGGACCAATCTAAATTGACTCCTGGTCCGTGGGTTGGTGGTGCCCAGACTCACAAACGAAGTGTTCACCTAGGTGGATACGGGTCTTGATGCGTCCCTGTATGGGACCGGTATGTTCCGTACTGTTACAGCAGTGCATCCAGTAATTCTAGTCTGTTCCGTTCTCGAGAAATTCTGTTCTGTTTCTGTCCTCAGTATTTCAGGTAATATTCTGTTCGAACTGTTATTTATAATGTTCTTCATGTATTTTACTGTTGTGGTATGAGTGCGATGTGATTCCGTGTTTTTATTGTGTATTGTATTATGTCCAGATTACAGTTCAGTCATGCCGCTCTTTTCCAAGTTACGTCAGTTAAAAACTAGAAAGGGTCTGTTAGAAGAAGCAGTTCCTGTCCCGCCTAGGGACAGTCCAGGTCACTTTATGTATCAGAAACATGGCATAAGCGCCATAATGTATCTAGATTTATGGGTAGAGTATACCAAACAGTTAGAAGAAAAGTATAGATGGCCCGTATCGGGTACATGGGATGCCGAATGTATCATGCGAGTAGAAGAAGCATTATGGAAAAAGAAAGCCAGACAGTCACAGAAAGATGCCATCGAGTTATGGCGTAAAGAAGCTCATAAAAGAACTGAAAAGGAAGTCAGAAAGTCGGAGTTAAGTAGAGAATCCCAGGAACGAGCCCAAGAAAGAGAATTAATCGAGATAGGTGAACAAGTCAAAGCCGAACAGTCAGACAGACAGAGGCATGCCCTCATTAAGGGTATGTATCCTCTTCTTGCCGAAGGTGTGCCGAAAGCGACCCCAGAGGCATCTAGTAATTTCCCGCCAACATTAGTTCCGACCAAGCTACGTCACAAACCGACCGCAGCTGATATTTTTATTTCGTCCTACTTGGACGACACAGTCCCAGAATATGCAAATCCTGTTCGCGCTCCGCCAGTCCCTGTAAACCAGGTAATTCATGCTCCTCCAGACACCGGGGTGCCCTTAACAGCCCCCCCGGGTCAGTCCGCCATACAAGTCCAGCCCACGTTACAATTACCGACCCTGCCAGGACGAAGAATGTCAGTCGACGATTCTAGTTTAGGGGCCGCAGGAGGAGGTCTTCCTCAAACCCCGCCGCCACACAAGCGTTTAACGTTAGCCGAATTACATGCACAAGCATTACAGCGTACGCCTAGATATCAGTCTGTTGCAGAAATAAGAAAATCCCTTGCCGAATGTTGCTATGATCCAGTCCCAGGCGAGGATAATATGGTTTTATATTCATTCCGCGTAAGAAAAGTGACCGAGTATCTAGTCACCTTGCCGAATATGAAAGAAGATCTAGACAGAATATATCGTTTCATCCGTACAGGGGATGATCCAGAAAGTATTGGCGAGATTATGTCTCAAAGGAAAGCCGAGATTCAGCTCATGATATTAAAGTTTCTGATCAATTGTCTAATAAGAGAACAAGATTACCCGTCTAAAGATTCCGCCGAAATGAGAATCCTGACAAGGTGGAGTGATAATATAGCCGAGGGTAAGCACAAGACCGTCGGTGCTATGGAGAGTATGTACAAGAAAATTCGTAAAGAAATAATAAGGTTACACGACCAGCGTAAAGCAGCACAAGTAAGCGAGAAAGAAAGTATCTCTGATCCTGAAGAGGAAGACGAGAATTCCGCCAGAATAGCGTATGTAGGAAAATCTAGATTTCCAGATCGTCCTTTACGCCTAGAACACAAGTCTATTTTTCATCATCCAGCACCAGAACAAGGTTCTCTAGAACAAGTATTTCAAGCTACCGATCACATTCTGAAATCACGAGTCGGTTATAGTGAGTTAAGTACCATGCATGAACAAGGACTAGCCCGATCAGCAGTCCGATGGATTACTGATTCTACCACTTTTCCAGACGAAATAGTGGCACAAATGTTTCTGAAACTGCCCCCAGCCGAGCAGCGACTGGTGGGTATGTATATGACCCAGTACCTCATTACTCTGTATGAGGGTCAACATTCTGACCCAGGCCCGTTACACGATATCCTGAACGAGTTACTCCAGTATAGATGGAGAGGTCTAGGTACCGATTTAATTAGTGTCATTCTAGAACAGCGCCACAAATATAGAACGTTCCTGAACCCGCATTTTGTTCATGTCTCACCCCCAGAAAGTAAATCATTTTACATAGACAGACAGAATCCGTTACGAGAAGTCCACCCAGTCCAAGGGGCGGGTGGCGTAATGCAACGAGTGTTTGTATACACTCCGATTTCAAAGATGGAACTTCTTGAAATGAAGAAATTAATTCCCTGTCATGACAAAGATCCAGCAGGGTTCCATAGAGAATTAAAAGACATGCTCCGTATGGGAGAATACACTTACCCAGACATCATTAAAATGTTAAAGGTCCTGTTACCCGCAGGGGTGTATGAAAAGCTAAAGGAAAAAGAATGGGAGGTGGGAGAGAAAAAGATCGATTGGGCAGCTCTAGAAGCTGAAGACAAGGCACGAGTACCAGGTACCGGTCTTGGAGATAAATGTAAAGAATTACCAGAATTATTGATTCAAGTTTTACCCAGATTATTGACAACGAGAAAAGAAGACTGGGATGCAATCTCAGCCTGTAAACAGAAACAAGATGAAGATATTAGTGATTTTTATTCTAGATTTGAGAAATGTTTCAGTATTAATAGTGGTCTCAAGACAAGTAGTGAGTCATACCCTCACCTTTTCGTTACTAAATTAGTCGAGAATTCAAGTCCACAAATTAAAAATCGAGTTTTGAAAGTCGAAAGCACCTGGCAAGCAAATACCCCGTCCCAGATGCTCCAGATGCTCCAGTATCACCAGAATAGAATTAGGGAAGAACAAGATCACGAGAGAAAACGTATGAAAGACACAAAAATGAAAGTGCTAGTTGCACAATCTGTTCCTCAAGACAGTCAGAAGAGGGGTCCGAATCAAGCCAGTCATCCTGCAGCTCCCGTTAAAGGGAACTGCAATTATTGTAAACAGCCAGGTCATTTTATAAACGAGTGTGCAGTTCTGAAACATAATATAGCTACTGGTAAGACTAAAGAACGACCACGTCCGCCTAGACAAGAACAAGTTTCACAGACTCCGCAGTCACAGAATGCACAACAGACAGTTTCCGCACCGCAGCCTATTGCTGCAACACAGCACGTTACATCGCAGATGTACCAGTATGCTCAGACAGAGTATCCAGAGTACCAGCCATATTCATGAAACAGCCTGGAGAGGGAGGTAGGCTTGCCTCTCATCGAGATACCTGTAGATCAAGAAGGTCCCTATGTTCACAGTCAAGTATTAGGGAAAGATAGAAAGTTTTTGATCGATACAGGGGCAAGTAGGACCACAATTAGTCACGCTGAAGTTCCAGGGGCTCCGCTCTCAGGCTCAAGAAATGTTTCCCTTGGATTTTCAGGAAAACCAATAGTTAATGAGATATCTAAGCCAGTTACTCTAGAAGTAGGTCCATTGTCCCGTACTACTGATCTGTTACTTACTAAGTCATGTCCAGAAAACCTATTAGGCATTAAAACACTGAAAGAGTTAGGTGCAGTCATATGCTGTTCCCCAGAGGGAATACGTCTGTTCCTACGTGACTTTAAGGGTCACTATGTATTACGAGATTTTGATTCAAGATTGTCTAATGTTCCACAGCATTTATGGGCGCAAGGTCCAACTGATGTAGGTTATATGCAAATCACACCCCATCGTGTGACTCTCAAACCAGGTGTAGTGTTACCCCGAATCAGACAGTACAGATTGCCACCTGAGGCTGTAGCAGCCTTATCCAAAAATATTGACGAGCTCATGGCTCAAGGAGTAGTTGTAGAAACTGACTCCAATGTATGCAATTCTCCGATCATTCCAGTCATGAAACGTACTGATCCAAATGCACCCCCAGTATATCGATTAGTGATTGATTTACGAGAGCTTAATAAATGTATTATTCCTCAGTACCCAGTTGTCCCAGATATCTCTTCCCTGTTAACAGCCATTGATTCCGAAGCCATGTTTTTCACTGTCATAGACCTCAAGAATGCATTTTTTAGTGTTCCAATTCATCCAGACAGCCAGTTTCTTTTCGGATTTTGTTTAAATGGAAGGAGCTATATGTTTACACGCGCTCCTCAAGGTTTCACAGAAAGCCCTAGTATTTACAGTCAAGCACTCAAGAGACAACTAGACAACATTCACATGCCAACTGACACTGCCCTACTCCAGTATGTCGATGATCTACTGATCACAGCCCGTTCTGAACGTGATTGCGAGCGAGCATCACTTACAGTCCTGTATTTTCTAGCCGAGATGGGGCACAAGGTGTCACCTTCGAAGCTTCAATTCTGTGTCCAGCAAGTGGTATACTTAGGACACTTGCTGTCCAAGAGGGGTAGGCAGTTGACACCAGACCGTATCCAGTTAATAGCGAGTCTTCCCCAGCCCAGAACCCAGAAGGAGGTACGTGCCTTTATCGGCCTTACTTCTTATTGTAGACAATGGATTCCCCAGTATGCATTTCTAGCCAAGCCACTGATACAGTTAACGACACAGGAGGCAGCCGTATCGACTGTCCTCCCTTGGACATCTGAACATACACTTAGTTTCAACGAGTTAAAGAAAGCTTTATGCCAAGCTCCAGTTCTAGCTACACCGAACTACAGTAAGCCTTTTACACTTTTCGTTACTGAACGCGAAGGTACAGCATTATCTGTTCTTACACAAGATCAAGCAGGACAATACAAGCCCTGTGCTTATTTTTCTAGCACATTAGATCCAGTCGCCCAGGCGTTGCCTGCGTGCCTCAAGTCAGTTGCAGCCACAGCACTAGCTATCAGACAAAGTGATTCCATAGTTTTAGGACATTCCCTGACAGTACAAGTCCCACACTCAGTAGAAGTTCTTTTAAACCGAACACAAACACAGCACTTGACAATTGCACGTTTAACAGGTTATGAATTGACACTGTTCCAGCCACACATAGAAATTAGACGCTGCAACGTCCTGAATCCTGCTACACTGTTACCATCAGTTAATTCAAATCCAGACCCACATGACTGTGTGGAAGTAGTTAACATTACGACAAAGCCAAGACAAGACCTGACAGACATTCCGTTACCAGATCCTGACCTGACACTTTATGTGGATGGTTCATGTATGAGAACTAGTACAGGAGAACTAGTCGCCGCGTATGCAGTAACTACTGACACCGACGTTATTGAAACACACCGTATTGATACCCTGTCCGTTCAAGCAGCAGAGCTAGTCGCTCTGACACAAGCCTGTATACATGCCAAGAACCTGAAAGTTAATGTTTACACAGATTCACGTTACGCATTCGGAGTTGTACACGACTTCGGAGTGCTCTGGCAGGAGAGAGGTTTCATGACTTCTCATGGAACCAAGATTCAGCATGGTCTCCTTATTCAAGCCCTGTTAGATGCCATACATTTACCGACATCCATTGCTATCATGAAATGCAAAGCACATACGAAAGTTACAGACATTATTTCCCAAGGTAATGATCTAGCAGACCGCACAGCCAAGCTTACAGCACAGACTCCAGACAGTCCAGTTAACATGACACTTACTCCAGATCCGACTACATGCATGACAGTTAAGGACCCTACACAAGACGTCATAGATATCCAGTTACATGCTACTCCCGATGAAATCAAGAAATGGTCTGAACAAGGAGGGGTCCAGACAGATCAAGGATGGTTAACGAAGGGTAGAGCCACATGGTTTCTCCCCGACTCTATGGTTCAAGTCATTATCAACACCGCACATAGTCCAGCACATTTAGGAGAAAAAGCAATGTTAGATAGTATCCAGAACATTTGGTTCAACAAGCATTTACGAGCTGCAGCCAAGCAGAAAGTCCGCACCTGTATGATATGTTGTCAGTTTAATCCAGGTAAAAGTGTCCCGGTGGAACAAGGTGGTTTCCAGCCCCCTGACCACCCTTTTGAGGTCCTCCAGATGGATTATATTCAGATGGAGCGATGTCGAGGTTTCAAGTATGTCCTTGTAGTTGTATGCGCTTTGTCCAGGTGGACAGAAGCATATCCAGTTCCAGATTACACAGCCGCGACCACTGCCAAGCAGTTGGTTCGTGAATTCTTCCCTAGATATGGACTCCCTAGAGTCGTATATTCTGATAACGGTCAGCCATTCTCCTCAGAGTTAATGAAGCACGTTTCCCTGTTGTTAGGGTACCAGTGGAAGTTCCATTGTGTACGCCATCCTGAAGCAGCCGGTCTCGTAGAGAGACATAATCAGACCCTGAAAATCCGTATTGCAAAAGTCTGTAAAGAAAAAGGTGTGGACTGGCTAGTAGCTCTGCCAGTCGCTTTGTTTTATATGCGCATGGTCGCACATTCCAGATCAGGTCTGTCCCCGTATGAGGTCGTATTCGGCCGCCCCCCTAACATGTGGGGTACTCCTAGACCCCGAAGTATTACCGATGTTTCATGTAATATGCTGACAGATTACCTAGCTTCCTTGATGTCTGCCCTCAACTCATGTCGTTCACAGGTTGCTGCCGCATTTCCAGACAATACCGAGGTGGCACCGCATGAAATCGTTCCAGGCTCCCTAGTGATGGTCCGGAATTTCGACAGATCAAGTCCGCTGGAACCACGTTGGAAGGAGCCACGTCAGGTCCTCTTGACCACCCGTACTGCCGTCAAGTTGGAAGGCAGAAAAGGATGGATCCACCTGTCTCATGTTAAACTTTTTAAAGGACTGAAATCCGTTTCTAAAAACATTTCCCAGGATTTGAAGGACTGCCAGAATATTGCTCTTAAGGACTGTCCCGCACAAGACATTATTACAACCCCTCCCTTGTTAGAGAAAACTCCGCAACAGGAGTATAAGTTAAAGCTCAGGTCTAGTAAAATAAGTCAGTCAGTTTGATTGTATAAGTCCTCCCCTAGGTGAAACGGTTAGACTGTTTCTGACATGTATAAAATAGACCCCCATAGTGAGAGAGTCAGTCAAAGTTCAATCAGATGTATCGTTTTTCTGAGTTTCATATTATTCATCAGCATTTTGATTTCCTGCACCAGCTATGCGTTCTATCTGTATTTTCCAGTTCCTCATGTAAATATGTCTGCTAATGCTACAGTAGAGCACACGTTTAGTGATCTGCCTCCTCACGAATATTCTTACCGCCTCGCTATGCGCAACAACACATTTATCCGTATGTTACATTACTCACACCAGACCAGCAATGCCACTAATTGTTGGGTGTGTGGTCGACTCCCCCCTTTTCAGACATCAAAGGGAGTTCTGCCACTCTTTCCTTATCCATTTTCACACAATGGTTCGTGTGGAGCATGGTCCACGTTAACGTCATCCTCAACAGACATGTCTTTTCTTAACAGTACATGTTTTCCAGACAAGCAAGGTCTTCCCCACAGAACAGGTTTAGATCTAGAAAATGAAGTTTATAATTTAGGTAATTATTCGTCGAATTTCATGGTCCTGAATGTTCAGTCTGATACTACTCCAGACTTACCTGCTATTTCAGTACTACCTGTCAAAGGCGAATTATGTGTCCGTAGTTATGGTTCCATACATGTAGGTCATAGTGAATGTACTACTGTTATCCAGTATAGTGACAGTGGGAAATCTGTTTTCAAAGCTTCACGTCATTCTTATTTTATTTGTGATCAAACTGCATATGTCCGTCTGCCCCTCGATTGGGAGGGAACCTGTTACATTGCTTTCTTACTGCCACCTGTTTTCCTAGCCCCATCTGATTATCACAGAAATACACATCTAGTACACATTAGACATAAAAGGGAGTCCCCAATTGTCGATTATACTGAAACTACTCTAGAACAGTATACAGATTTCAATAAAGGTTTCTTCTTCTTTGTAGGACCTGTCCAGAATAGTAAACTGATCCGTAGGTTAACAAGAACCCTTGAAGCTGTAGTAAATGAGACTGCCTCTGCTCTAGGTAACTTAACCGAAGAACAATCTGCTATGAGATTTGTCGTTTTGCAAAATCGTCTCGTCCTTGACGTCATACTGGCCGATAGGGGCGGGGCCTGTAGAGTCATCGGATCTAGTTGCTGCATTTTCATTCCAAATAACGCGCCGTCTGTTTATTCAGCTATAACCAGACTCCATAAAATTGCCCATCTGTTACACCAAGATCCAGGCACCTGGACATGGTCCGGTTGGTTCTGGAATATAATTTCCGCATGGGGATGGAAAGTCCTGTCCTTTTTAGGTATTGCAGTAGCGATCATATTTAGCTGCTGCCTCTGTATACAATGTGGCCCTGCGATTTGCAGCATTTGTGCTACCTCTTGTATTCCTAGTCCCAAGCCCCGTTCTAAATCCCGTTCCAAGACAATTCGAGACGAGCAAATGGTACTGTATGAAATGATAGATGGTATCATGAAAATTGATGTTTCCTGATGGAAACGTAGTGACAAGGAGGGAATGTGGAAAAGTAAATTTTGCCATGTTCTGTGTCCCTACGCCTCATCCATCATATGATTATGTGTGCATGACCAATATGCATATGTTGTTCCCCATGTCCGATTAATGACGCAATTCCAGTTGTGTCCACCTCTAGTATGTTAGTTTCCAGTCCTCGTGAATACTACGAATATCAGGCCTATGTAAAGTAATGTTGCCACGTTTCTCAGTGTGCACGTTATTCCATTATAAAGTCCCCGTTTCCAGGCCTCAAAAGGGCCCGGACATCAGATTCAGCTCCTGTCTCCTGAAAGCCTCGCTGAGGAGCGATACAGCCCCCACCTGTATCCTCGACCCTTCACTTACTTCCTGCCTCGCAGTGCCCGGTGCAGCTTGGCTCTGCCTCTGAGTCTGCCAAAAGTATGTTATAGTTCCAGCTATCAGTTCAGTCCTCCTTCTGCATTCCTAAGCTACTGAACTGCATCAATAGTTTCCGTCATTGTCTAGCCTATTCGGCTCCACGTTAGAGAAATACTGTATTAATGGTCATTTAATATTCTTCATCACGCACTACATGAAGAATAATGCATGGTCCAGTCTTAGAATCAAGTTAGCTCTTCCCCTCATGACTTCTAGTTTATATCAACATGTTCCCTAAACATTAGATACCAGATAGGGTTTAGGTACATGTCGCTCCGACCCTCCAGACTCTAGTCTCTGCTCCTAGCACAGAGTTCGTAGCCCCCAGCTTCTCCTAGTAATACGTCATTGCCAGTTTTCGCGCACCATCAGGTTAGAGGTCCCGGCTCCTTAGGTAGCCCCCTCCAAGGTTTCCGCCCATTCATGACATATTCTGTTACGTTTGCATCACATGTCTATGTATACTCCCAGTTACACCTCTTTTTACTGTTATCTTTCGCGACTGCTATGCGTCACGCCTTCTGCTCCACCCACTGCTACGCCTACTGCAATGTAATGCTATGTGTTTGCGCTATGTATATAAGTTGATGTATTGTTATTAAAAGTTAGCGCGCTCATCCCAGACCAAGCCCCAGCAGCTGCTGGGTCATTCTATGCAGGTTGTCCTGATCCTGTCCTTATGCTGTAATAAACCTGCAGAAACTCCTACTACCTCGAATCTTGACTCTTATTTTATTGAGCTATCTGTTATTCATTCATACATTCAAAAATAGATCCGGTATTATTTATTTATATACCACACCATTCATCCAGACAGCCAGTACCTTTTTGGTTTTTGTTTAAATGGAAGGAGCTATAAATTTACACAAGCTCCTCAAGGTTTCACAGAAAGTCCTAGTATTTACAGTCAAGCACTTAAGAGACAACTAGACAATATTCACATGCCAACTGACACTGCCCTGCTCCAGTATGTCGATGATCTACTGATCACAGCCCGTTCTGAACGTGACTGCGAGCGTGCGTCACTCACGGTTCTGTATTTTCTGGCCGAGCAGGGGCACAAGGTGTCCCCTTCCAAATTACAATTCTGTGTCCAGCAAGTGATCTACTTAGGCCACTTACTGTCCAAGTGGGGTGGACAGTTGACACCAGACCGTATCCAGCTAATAGCGAGTCTTCCACAGCCCAAGACGCAGAAGGAGGTACAAGCTTTTATTGGCCTTACTTCTTATTGCAGACAATGGATTCCTCAGTATGCATTTCTAGCCAAGCCACTGATACAGTTAACGACACAGGAGGCAGCCGTATCGACTGTCCTCCCTTGGACCCAGGAACATACACTTGTTTTCAATGAATTAAAGAAAGCCTTATGTCGAGCACCTGTTCTAGCAACACCGAACTACAGTAAGCCTTTTACACTTTTTGTCACAGAACGTGATGGTACAGCATTATCTGTTCTCACACAAGATCAAGCAGGACAATACAAGCCCTGTGCTTATTTTTCAAGCACATTAGATCCAGTAGCCCAGGCTTTGCCTGCGTGCCTCAAGTCAGTTGCAGCCACAGCTCTAGCTATCAGACAAAGTGATTCCATAGTGTTAGGACATTCCCTGACAGTACAATCCCACACTCCGTGGAAGTTCTTTTAAACCGAACACAGACTCAGCACTTGACAATTGCACGTTTAACAGGTTATGAACTGACACTGTTCCAGCCACACATAGAAATCAGACGCTGCAACATTCTAAATCCTGCTACACTGTTACCGTCAGTTACTTCAAATCCTGCCACACATGACTGTGTGGAAGTTGTTAACACTATGACAAAGCCAAGACAAGACCTGACAGACATTGCATTACCTAATCCCGACCTGACACTCTATGTGGATGGTTCATGTATGAGAACAAGTACAGGAGAACTAGTAGCCGCGTATGCAGTGACTACTGAAACTGAAGTTATAGAAACACATCGTATTGACACCCTGTCTGCTCAAGCAGCAGAGCTAGTCGCTCTGACCCAAGCCTGCATACGTGCCAAGAACCTGAAAGTAAACATATATACAGATTCACGTTATGCATTCGGAGTCGTACATGACTTTGGAGTGCTCTGGCAGGAGAGAGGTTTCATGACTTCTCATGGAACCAAGATTCAGCATGGTCTCCTCATTCAAGCTCTGTTAGATGCAATACATTTACCGACAGCTATCGCTATCATGAAGTGCAAAGCACATACGAAAGTTACTGACATCATTTCCCAAGGTAACGATCTAGCAGATCGAACAGCCAAGCTTACAGCTCAGACTCCAGACATTCCAGTTAACACGATACTGACACTCACCCCAGATCCGACTACTTGTATGACAGTCAAGGACCCTACACAAGATGTCATAGACATACAGTTACATGCTACTCCCGAAGAAATCAAGAAATGGTCCGAACAAGGAGGGGTCCAGACAGATCAAGGATGGTTGACGAAGGGAAAAGCCACATGGTTTCTCCCCGACTCTATGGTTCAAGTCATTATTAATACCGCACATAGTCCAGCACATCTAGGAGAGAAAGCTATGTTAGACAGTATTCAGAACCTATGGTTCAACAAGCACTTACGAGCTGCAGCCAAGCAAAAAGTCCGTACCTGTATGATATGTTGTCAGTTCAATCCAGGTAAAAGTGTCCCGGTGGAACAAGGTGGATTCCAACCCCCTGACCACCCTTTTGAAGTCCTCCAGATGGATTACATTATGATGGAGCGATGTCGAGGTTTCAAGTATGTCCTCGTAGTTGTATGCGCTTTGTCCAGGTGGACAGAAGCATATCCAGTTCCAGATTACACAGCCGCGACCACTGCCAGGCAGTTGGTTCGTGAATTCTTTCCCCGCTATGGACTCCCTAGGGTCGTGTATTCTGATAACGGCCAGCCATTCTCATCTGAGCTTATGAAACATGTTTCCCTTCTGTTAGGGTACCAGTGGAAGTTCCATTGTATACGCCATCCTGAAGCAGCCGGTCTCGTAGAGAGACATAATCAGACCCTGAAAATTCGCATTGCGAAAGTATGCAAAGAGAAAGGTGTAGACTGGCTAGTTGCCCTGCCAGTTGCTTTGTTTTATATGCGGATGGTTACACATTCCAGATCAGGTCTGTCCCCGTATGAGGTCGTATTCGGCCGCCCCCCAAACATGTGGGGTACACCTAGACCCCCCAGTATTACAGATGTTTCCAGTAATATGCTGACAGATTACCTAGCTTCCTTGATGTCTGCCCTACACTCTTGTCGTTCACAGGTTGCCGCCGCATTTCCAGACAACACCGAGGTGAAACCGCATGAAGTCATTCCAGGAAGCCTCGTGTTGGTACGGAATTTTGATCGTTCAAGTCCGCTGGAGCCCCGTTGGAAGGAGCCTCGACTTGTTTTATTAACTACAAGGACCGCCGTGAAGCTAGAGGGCAGGAAAGGATGGGTCCACCTGTCCCACATCAAGAAATTCCATGGAGTTCGTGAAAAGACTTTTGCAAAGGACTGTTCTATTTCTAAAGACTGCCTAAAAACAGACTCGAACTTAAAGTTCCCCTGTTAGAGAAAACTCCGCAACAGGAGTATAAACAGAAGCTTCGGTCTAGTAAATTAAGTCAGCCAATTTAATTGTCTAAGTCCCTCTCGGGTGAAACGGTTAGACAGGTCCCTGACATGTATGAGATAGACCCCCATAGTGAGAGAGTTAGTCAAAACTCTATACGATGTATCATCATTCTAAGTTTTTTGTTATATGTGAGTCTAATAGTTACCTGCACAAGTTATGCTTTACATTTATGTTTTCCAAGTTCACATGTAAACAAGTTTTCTAACGCTACAGTAGAGCACACATTTAGTGATCTGCCTCCTCACGAGCTATCCTATCGTCTTGCTATGCGAAATAATACATTCATTAGAATGTTACACTATTCACACCAGGCCAGCAATGCCACTAATTGTTGGGTGTGTGGTCGACTCCCCCCTTTCCAGACGCCGAAGGGAGTTCTGCCACTCTTTCCTTATCCGTTTTCACATAATGGTTCGTGTGGAGCATGGTCCACGTTAACGTCATACTCAAATGATATGTCCCTTCTGAATAGAACATGTTTTCCAGACAAGCAAGGTCTCTCCCATAGAACAGGGTTAGATCTAGAAAATGAAGTATATGATTTAGGTAATTATTCTTCGAATTTCATGGTTCTGAATGTTCAGTCTGATACTACTCCAGATTTACCTGCTATTTCAGTACTACCAGTCAAAGGCGAATTATGTGTCAGAAAGAATGGTTCCGCACATGTAGGACATAGTGATTGTACTACTATTGTCGAGTATAGTGACAGTGGGAAATCTATTTTCAAAGCCTCACGTCATTCTTATTTTGTTTGTGGTCAGACCGCATATGTTCGTCTGCCCCTCGATTGGGATGGAACATGTTACATTGCCTTCCTACTGCCACCAGTTTTTCTAGCCCCATCTGATTATCACAGAAACACACATCTAGTACACGTCAGACATAGAAGGGAGATTGAGTCCCCAATTGTCGATCAAACTGAAACTACTCTAGAACAGTATCAAGACTTCAATAAAGGTTTCTTCTTCTTTATAGGACCTATCCAGAATAGTAAGTTAATACGTAGGTTAACCAGAACCCTTGAAGCAGTAGTGAATGAGACTACTTCTGCTCTAGGTAACTTAACCGAAGAGCAATCTGCTATGAGATTTGTCGTGCTCCAAAATCGTCTCGTTCTTGACGTCATACTGGCCGATAGAGGAGGAGCATGTAGAGTCATCGGATCTAGTTGTTGCATTTTCATTCCTAATAACGCGCCGTCTGTTTATTCAGCTATAACCAGACTTCATAAAATTGCCCATCAGTTACACCAGAATCCAGGCACCTGGACATGGTCCGGTTGGCTCTGGAGTATTATATCTGCCTGGGGATGGAAAGTATTGTCATTCCTAGGTATTGCAGTAATGATCCTATTCAGTTGCTGCCTCTGTATACAATGTGGCCCTGCGATTTGCGGCATATGTGCTACCTCTTGTATTCCTAGTCCTAAATCCCGTTCCAAGACAATTCGAGACGAGCAAATGATGCTATATGAAATGATAGATGGTATCATGAAAATTGATGTTTCCTGATGGAAACGTAGGGCACAAGGAGGGAATGTGGAAAAGTAAATTTTGCCATGTTGTATGTGCCTACGTGTTCCCCATATTTTGTTATATGTGCATGATCGATATGCATGTATTCCCCTCTGATCGATTAAAGACGCAATTACAGTTGTGTCCATCTCTAGTATGCCAGTTTCCAGTCATCGTGAAAGCAACGAATAATAGGCCTATGTAAACCTACGTTGCCACATTTTACAGTGTGCACGTTAATTCATTGAATTGTCCCCGTTTCTAGGCCTCAAAAGGGCCCGGACTCAGATTCAGCTCCTGTCTCCTGAACGCTCTCCGAAGAGCGATACAGCCCCCACCTGCATCCCTGACCTTTAGCTTACTTCTTGCCATGCAGTGCCCGGCCCGGCCTGGCTCTGCCTCCCAGTCTGCCAAGAATATGTTATGTTTCTAGTTATCAGTTCAGCCCTTCCTTCTCTGCATTCCTAAGTTACTGAATCGCATCAATAGTTTCCGTCATGGTCTAGCCTTTATGTCTCCATGTAAGAGAAATACTGTATTAATGTTCATAGAATATTCCTCGCACACGCACTACATATAGAATTATGCATGCACCAGTCTTAGAGTCTATTAGCCTTTGCCCTGATAACTTTTGGATTCTATCAACATGTACTCTAAACATCAGATACTAGATATGCCTGGGTACATGTCGCTCTGACACTCCAGACTTTAGTCTCCTCTTCTAGCGCAGAAGACATAGCCCCCAGTTCTCCGTGGTAACACGTCATTGCCCATTTGCGCGCACCACTAGGTTAGAGGTCCCAGCTGCTCAGGTAGCCCCCTCCATGTTTCCGCCCCGTTTATGACATATTCTGTTACGTTTACATCACATGACTATGTATACGCCCTGTACACGCCTTCTTGTTACATCATTTTGCCCTTATCTTTCGCGACTGTTACGAACCACGCCTACTGCTACGCCTACTGTATTGAATGTAATGTATTTGTTTAAGTATATATACTGTGCACTGTTATTAAAAGTTAGCCTATCCTTTGTCCGTGCCTATTCCTGTCCCCGGCAGCTGCCATCCTATTCCCGTACAGGCTGTCCTGTTCCTGTCCTTTATGCCTGATGAAAAGCCTGTAAACTCCAGCTACCTCGAATCTTGACTCTTATTTATTGAGCTACCTGTTTATATGATTATTCTGAAAAATAGATCCGGTAATAAATTATTTATTTACCACACAGTAGGGAAAGTGTTGGATAGCGAAGGGGAATCATTTACTTTTCCCACACCAGCAAGTCCAACAGTAGGGAAAGTATTGGATAGCAGAGGTGATACAATTATTATTCCCATTTCAGGGAGTGCAACAGTTCAGAAAATGTTGGATAACGGAGGGGTAAAAACTACTATTCCCACTCCAGCAAGTGCAACAGTAGGGAAAGTGTTGGATAGCGAGGGGAATAAATTACTATTCCCACTCCAATAAGTGCAACAGTAGGGAAAGTGTTGGATAGCGGAGGGGTAAAAATTACTATTTCCACTCCAGCAAGTGCAACGGTAGTGAAAGTGTTGGATAGCCTAGGGGCAAAAATTACTATTCCCACTCAAGCGAGTACAACAGTAGGGAAAGTGTTGGATAGCGGAGGGGAATAAATTACTATTCCCACTCCAATGAGTACAACAGTAGGGAAAGTGTTGGATAGCAGAAGGGATAAAACCAAAGATTACAGCTATTGAACCTAAATCCTCAAACAAATATAAAAAAAATTACCAAAAATATTTATCAATTAATAAAGTAATATTAATGATCAACTAATGATTAATTTATTTAAACTAAATAACTTTCCACCCTCTATCCCAATAAACACGTAAACACACACCTAAAAATATTTACACAATTTCCATAACTAATTTTAAATTAATAACAATTAACAAAAAATCATTAATTAATTAAAAAACAAATTCTTCCTAACATTTACAACTATAACCCCACAACTAAAACATCAAAATTATTCCACAATTAGCATATTTAATATTTAGTTAATTAATTATCAATAATTAACAAATAATTCATTAATTCTAAATCATTTACCTCCCACCATATTCCCCGAAAAATGACACCACCAATGTTGTAAAAAATTACACAATTAACATAATTAATTAACAATTAATTAATTAATAACAATTAACAAGCAAAAAAACAATGAATAATAAATTAATTCACACAATTAGCACTATAAAACAACATTAAATAAATATTATATTAATTTTTTTTAAATGTATTAAAATTAAATTACTTCCCACCCTACTCCCCTATCAGCGCACAGCCCAATCCTAAAAAAATGACACAATTAACATAATTACCAATTCATTATTAATAAATAACAATCAACTATTAAATAATTAATAACAAATGAATTACAACAATTAGCAATATTAAATATTAAATACATAAATAGTAATAAATACAACATATGAATTAATTAATTATAATTAAATTACTTCTCACTCTATTCCCCTAGAAACCCTCAACCCGCTACGGAACTAAAACACACAATTTAATGAAACTAAAATTAATAACTTCAAAAAATTATTAATACATTTATTATAATTAAATTACTTCCCACCCTATTCCTCTATAAAGCCACAAACCGCTACGGAACTAAACCAAAAAATAGAACACATACATTTAAAATACATACTAAAATACATAACACTAACTAAAATAACGATGTTTTTAAAAATATATTTTTGCTATCGATATTAATGACTTCGATATTTTTTAAAACAATATTATTGACTTCGATTTTGTTAAAAATTATATTATTTACCTTAGACTTAGATATTCTTGTCCACTATATTCCGACAGTCGATATCTTCATATCACGATATTTTGCACTCGATATTAGCGCAAGTCGACATTAAAAACTCGATATTATGACTGTTTACCATGGAACATAGGTCCTATTTAGTGCCAACAATGTTTTTGAAGCAACAAGGAGGGAGATTTCTTTCATGTTATCTGGGTATGTTAAGTGGTATCTCAATTCTGGACCAGGGAGTTAACTACCTTACCAGAGGTGCTGGCCAGACCAGTCAATACGTCACCCAGACTTGCCCTCCTGAGGTTATTGGAAGACGTGGTGGTGATTGGAACTGTGTGAGCAAAACAAGACATCACAAAACTTTAAACATCAGACTCTGTGGTGCCCTTTGGTGCTTGGCTTAGGGTGATGGATTGCAGTGCCAAGGCTAATGAAAACATTTACTTGCCCATGGGCTGCCCTGGCAGGCACCAAAAGAAACGAGGCAAAACTGTGTGCAAATTATAAAATGCTCTGAGTATTAGGTACACAGTGGGTACTAATACACTAAGGCAATGTAACATATAAGCTTTACCCTAGGTTTGTCAGTTGTATGCAAAATAAAATCAATAAAAACCGGCTATATAAAAAAGACCATAAATCTTAAGGAGCTAGATAGATAGGTCTATTGTAATGGCGATCAGCCCGCCATTATCCACCGCCCGCATGCAATTTACCGCCGCCTGATTATGTTGGCATTTAGACACCGCTTGCGGGGATCAGCCTCCACGGAAAGGCAAGCGGATTGCGTTGCGGGCCCCAACGATGTTGGGGGGGCACCTGCATTTGCATGCACAACGTGGTAGGCACCGTGCGGTGCCAGCCACGTTGTGCATGCAAATTCGCAGTGTGCAGCCACAGCATTGTGGCAGGCGGTGCTGTGTGCAACGCCCGCCACAATGATGTGGATGGGGATGCCACCGCCACCGTGGCAGTGGCATCCTAATTGCCGGTGCGGGACCGCCGCACCACTGGCGGCCGGTCCCAGCACCACAAGGGTCCGCCTGCCATCCTAATAGTCCCCTTAGTGTCAGGTTTTATAGATCTCACAGGCTTACGCTTTATGAAGCAAAGATGTCACCTAGGCTACACACACATCTAGCAGGGTCAGAGAGCAATCTTTAAGGCTTCAGGTATAGGATAACTTTAGGAATCACATTTTACCGCATTTTAAAAATATTGCATATGCAAATTCCTCATGTAGCATAATTTATATACATCTCTTATGTTTCATAAAGTAAACATATCCTTCCGGTTAGAAAGATCTTGCCAGTGTTGGTACGCTTGGTTGATGGCCATTTTTCGTATGGTGTGAGATGCAGCCACACGCATGCGTGGCGTTCTACCTTCGACCCCGACACTGACATGGACGGATTCGAGGACATTTAAAGTTTTTTACCGGTAAGCTGCTTCCAGACGAACCGCTTCTGTGGGTAATCGCATAGTTTACCACTGTTTTGGGGTCACTCGTGCAGACGCTAACATCCATACGATGTTTTCACAAGTACTTTGTTATCGTTTCCGAGCACTGTGTCACTTTACCGTGTTAATGGCACACGCATAGATTCCAGCACCACTTATGTTTTTCGCTCGAACACTGTTATTATTAAGCGCCACTTTCACGTGTGGACGTTGTTTTTTGACTGGTTTTTCACACACTTTACGATCTTCTTAAAATATGTATTATGAGCACTACTCTAGAATTATTGACCCTCGCATGATGCTTTACAATCACGGAGCTTGTTTGGAATTTGCTTTAATTACACTCACCAGTCTGCACTTAGTATTTATTTATTATTTTGTTCACCAAACCAACCATGTGCACATGCAACACCGGCATTTTACATGAAACAAGCATGGATAAGCACTATCTTGTTGCGTCTTCTACATTAATGTTTGTCTACTTCCTTATCATTTATACATTTCCAATTGTGTTTTATTTATAGATTCACTGTACATTTCCCCTGATGAAGTGCGCAAGCACGAAAAGCATAGGGATTTGAAAGGAATTGGTATTGATGAAATGACATAGAAAATTTCTGGATTGTATACATAACGACAGGAATTTTGATACTGGATTTCTGACTGTGATGGAACTGTTGAAAAAATCAAGTTTACAATGAATGAATA
This sequence comes from Lissotriton helveticus, assembly GCF_964261635.1. Taxonomy (NCBI): domain Eukaryota; kingdom Metazoa; phylum Chordata; class Amphibia; order Caudata; family Salamandridae; genus Lissotriton; species Lissotriton helveticus. The sequence goes on from NC_136069.1 coordinate 1,038,728,789, forward strand.
TTAAAAACATTGAAATTATTGTGGATCATATTGATTTATGGAGAATACACAGGTTAACTGTATTGGAGACAACTTGTCCCGCAAAGGAGTGCGACGGGCTTCATTGTCACTTTTTGCCAATGTTATTTGTGTCACAATTCGAGTACAACTCCCCATGGTCAGAGGGAGCAACCCGCCAGCACCCAAACTGAATCTACATTTGAGAAAAAAACAGTTAAGAATACATACACTCCGAGTGCCACACACACCCATTGGACCTTTTAAGATGCAGCTGCGTGCCACCCCCCCCCCCTCTCCACCCCCCCTGCCAGATGGCCAGGTGCATCACCCATGTCTAATCTGAAGGTATTGAAGAAGTTCTGCGTCAGGGAGGCCATAGTCAGATTTCATCTGCTCAAACGTGATAGGTCCATTGAGGTCAAAGAAATGTCCAATAGATCTGCAGCCTATTTGTTACTATGGGGACGAAGCCTTTGACTGAAGCCCCGGAGTGAAGTCCGGGTTCCCCAGCATGGGCATCATTGGTGAAGGAAAGGATGACTGCCCCTCCTGATTGCCACCCTGTCCTACATGACAAGAGTGACTCTAGTTATAGGGGAAGGGTATAGTACCGAGGCCCTCTGTTTACGCTGGATTCAGGGCACTTTCCAGGGTGATCGCCTGCTATATCGCAGTCCAGTCCATGAAACATAGGCGTTTTTCAGTTTCAGGGTGGTTCCACTCCACCAGGAAGGGTACTTGTGCTGCCTGGTAATAGTGGGTGAGGATAGGAAATCCCAGCCCCCCTAGGCATCAGCGGATGTATCTGGTTGCGGTGCATAGGCAGACACTTCCCCTTCCGGACGAAGCTGTTGAAGTCTGTCTGGAGTGTACTTGCGACTCCCACTGTGGGGGTCAGAGTACAGCCTGGAATAAAAAGAAGGGCCCTGGGGAGTGTAGTCATCTTAAGAGCTGCTATATTCCTTTTCCAGGAGAGTCAATAGTGCCTCCACTGGAAGAGGCCTGCCTTGATCTGGTCGCGCAAGGCTCCGTTATTGATAGCGATCATATCTGTGCTAAACAGGGTGATCTGAATCCCCATATAGGCGATAGCAGAGTGCCCAGGACAGGGGCAGCTGGGCCAATAGTAGCTCCAGGGTGTGGGGCACTGGCCGATAGATTGAGTGCCTGGGACTTCTGCCAATGAATGTAAAAGCCCGATGCTGCACCGATCAGCTTGAGGACTGCGGGTCATCAAGAGCAATCAGCATCGTCTGCGTACAGGGTTATGATGTGGACATCCCCTCCGTACCGCACTCTTGGGAAATGCAGGTCGTCATGCACCCTCTGGGACGTGGGCTCCAGATAGAGAACAAAAAGAAGGGGGGACAGCGGGTTTTACTGTCTATCTCCCTTGCAAATGGCAAAGAAGGATGAGAAAACTCCAGTAACCCTCACAACAGATGTCAGGTTACTGAAGGAGCTAAAAATCCAGGAGCAAAATTTGCTCCCAATACTGAAGTGGTGGAGGATGTCGTCCAAGTAAGGCCAGTGCACCATGTTGAATGCATCTGTTGCTAAGAGCATGACCTCACGGCACAACCTCACCACCTTGTCTACAAAGTGCAAAATGTGTTTGGTATTGTCCCCACACCCTCTATTGTGGATAAACCCTGAATAGTTAGGATTGTTCAGTCCAGACATGTGAGGTTAAGGTGAGCTGCCAGGATGCCCCTAGAGAGTTTAGCATCAAGGTTAAGGAGCGAAATTGGGAGGTAAGAGCCACACTAATGCGTGACTTTCCCAGGCCTGGCGAATACTGAGATCAAAGCCTGAAGCATTGAAGGGGGAGAGTACCTGTGTCTGCAAAGAAATTAAACAGTTGTGTGAGGAGAGGTACTAGCACATGGCAAAGGGCCTTTTAAAAGAGAGCAGTGAAACCATAAGGGGCCTGTTGCTTTGTTGGACTGCAGACGTGTTATCACTGAGATGACCTCCATCAGCCTTACAGGGGAGTAAAAAGAGTCAGCTGACTCTGCAGTCAATCACGATGTAGGTACTCCCTGTAAATATGTAGGCACCTCCACAGGGTGAAGGTCCTGAAGGTCCTGGATCTCATATGGGGACTCACAAAAACCCAGAAACATTGTTGCTATAGATGTGTCCTCAGTAACCTAAGTGGCCCCCCAAGGCCCAAAGTCCACTGATCCGCTTCACCTAGTGTTTGGCTTCAAGCCTGTGGGCCAGGAGCCTGACGCATTGGTTACTACAGACATAAAATGTGTGCTGAAGGCAGAACAGGGCATATTCAGCCAAGTCCATGTCTACAGTGCGGAGTTGACCACGTGCCACTTCATCCTAGGGGCCCCAGTCCTCTTGTAGATAGCCTCCAGCTCGTGCTCCCCGGCTTCTAGCCCCTCTCTCTTCTCCCTAAGCACCTTGATACCTGTGGCAGAGAAATGAAGTTGTGTTGGTGTCATTCAGCTTTAGGAAGACCGAGATAGTGTGTGGGACCTTATTCACTTTTTCTGGCCAGTGTTACAGGGTGTTTTACAATCACCAGGTCCCCTGCACTCAGGTGAGGAAGATTTACCTATAGGGAGAGAGACAGGGCAGTAAGGTTCAGACAGAGCTCTCGGCTCTATGACAATCTCTTTGATGCACGATTGTAGGGTGGGTTTACGCAGAAAGTGGTCAAGATGGGTGTATGTTTTGTGGGCACGCGAGTAGAAGGTATAATCCCTAGTGTATGGGTGGGTTTTCGCTAGAGAGGGCTTCTGTCTGGCCAAAGTGCTGCTCTGATTGATTCAGGGCATGATGCATCACAAGGTTAAGGTTACAGTCCCCTCCTATCAGAATGTCCTGGTCCGGAGACTCCAGAGTTTCCCGCACCACACCCTCCAGGAATTGTTTCTGAATTGTATTGGGGACATACATGGAAGCGACTTTGAATGCACGTCCCCCAAGGTATACCTGGTATGCCAGTAGCTGTTCCCATATGTCTGTTTTTTTGTCCCCAGAAGTCCCTTGAAAAGAACGGGCAAAGAGAATGGCATTAGAGAAAACGTATTGGTGCAGGAAAGAGCGTACTTCAGGTAGTACCAATCTCGGGACAGTAAGTGTGTTTCCTGCAAGAGACAAATATTCCCTTGATTGTTTTCAAGGCGTGATGGGACCACTCTGCTACGTGGAGGTATTTAAGCCATGACACTTAGGGCTACGAATCTTCAAATCAGCGTGAGTGAAGGGGGACATTATAGGACATGAATCAATGTCCCTTACCTCACCACAAAGGAGAAGGGTCTGTCTCCCGAATGGATATATGTGGGGCCATGGATGGCTAGGAGTCAGCCTGTGTCACAAGAGGTTGGTCTAAGTTAGAGCGAGTACCATAACCCCAACAAACTTCAACAAAGAAATGTTCTTGAGTATGGGTCACTACATTGTATGAAATATATTGAATGCCACAATTATCAGAACCAGTACATTGACCTGCCCACTGTATTGCAAGGTCAGTGCATTGTAAGTGCAAGTAGAGTTATGAATAGTAAACCCAGAATGATTTTGAAGATGTAGAGGCAATGTACTGAACGCAAATCTTTTGTAGGCTGATATTAACAACCTAACTATAGTGTCACAAACCAATGCAACCACCTTACTATGGAACAATTTTCCAGTAAATGGGCTGCCAGAGAACTTTTCCTCTATACCTCTTCCGGAAAAAACTGAAAACCTTGCTGACATGGAAATCATAAGACAGGAAGGAAATCTTCAGTGGCAGTTGGCATGTATTTAGAGTGGTAGGACGGGTAAAAGACGGCGATATTAAAATAATTTTAAAAAATGCCATTTACCTTTCTGACTTGCCTCACAGAAACAATGTGCTCCTCCCTTTGGGTGTCTTCTCTCATCGAAGCTCCGGACCCAGGAGACTGCACTACCTAATCCTGGCGCTGCTCTCATGCTGTAAAACAGCATGAGAGAAGCGTCAGGATTGGAGGAAGCTGCCTCTCTCAGCACTCTTAACAGCACTGGAGTTCTGTGTTTTCTGTAAGGCAGCTGTCTAAGACAGCTGGATTAGAGAAGTTTAAGATGAGCATGTCTGGCTGGCCATCGCAAGATGGCCATCCTATGGAACAAGCACACTATAAACATAGGTGCACAGCTCTCGGCTGCCACTCAGCAGCAATTGGCCTGCCCAGTCCTGACACTTGGTTCAGGAGGGATAGCTGAAAATTAAAATGCAAATAAATAAACTTTATCACCATTTTATTTTCAAGCTGCTCTGGGGCATTTTTTTTAGCAGGCAGAGCTCCTCTGCTCTCAATGAGGAGCCGCTCCTGGAAATCTTTCATTTTCACTACCCTTCCAACCAGAAAACCCAACATGGGAGTAACAGCCCATACACTGCTCAGTCAGACCTGCCCTTCTGGCACTGCCAGATGGCGCTGTAGGCCAGTTTGACCATGCACATAGATTTTTTTTGTAGGGCACCCCAACTCATATTGCTGTTCATCTTAGGACATATGGAACATGTCGCAACACACCATTACCTCAGATGAATTGAATATAACAACTAAACACCCATTGAAAACAATTTCAAGGCAGCACCATCTCAACTCGTCTAAAGTTAGTGATCTTTTACATGACCTGCACACAAATCCAGGTGAAGAAGAAAAAATTCAGTACAGAAAAAAGGGTTTCTTCTCAACTAAAGAAAGTAAGGGGCATATGTACCTGCCCCTATCACCGCCGGAGCGTCATTTATTTTGACGCTCCGGTGGCCTAGCGCCATTTTCCACATTTACAAGGCGGCGCTATACCACTTTTTTTAATATGCCCCTTTCCACCGCAGTCCTCTGGGGCAAAGGGTCATGCAATGGGTGTTGCAGTGGGCATTCCACCACCACCAATTGCTTTTTGATGCTGACCCAGATTTACAAGGCTGAGGCAGCGCCAAAAACTAACGCCAGGGAATACCTGGTCTTACAATGGGGATATGAGGAGAAATTATGAATTTCTCCTCTTTGTTTGCTCTTTCTGTGTAGGCTGAAATCACCAGTACACATAGATAAAGCAAATTGCTCTTTGAACATTAGAAAACATATTATTTGTAGAGAAAAAGAAGTGAAGTAGAGAGAGAGGTAAAGTTGAAAAATAGGAAGGAGATTAAGACAAGAAGAGTGGGAGTGTAAAAAGACTGTGGCAGGCGAGGTGTGTTGAAAGTTGGTCCAGAGAGGGAGATGAAAGAGTGAGAAAGGGCAATGGTAGTTTAAAAAGAGAACAAGAGGTAGAGAAAGAGTTAAAGATAAAGGAGCAAGGTTGTAAGCAAGGTGACATAAAGGGAGCAGAGGTAGAAAGAAGTGGAGAGGTGAGGAGAAACAGTGATCGAATATGAGAGAAATTGAGAGGTTATGCAGTGAGAGAGTGACATTTAGGGGAGAAAGATGAGGTAAAGTATGAGATGTGAAGTAGAGTGAAAGGTGACGAAAATAATAGTGTGGTAGAGAAGGTTACAAAGGTAGAGAGAGGTAAGGCATAAGGTTATGAGGTAAAGAAATAGATGTGATTGAGAGAGAGGTAAAGTAGACGAAGGAAGTAGACATGGCAGTGAGATGGAAAGGACTATGAGTTGCTGAGAATGGGAAGAGGTACACATGGGGTAGAGAAGAAGAGAAGTGGAGGTAAGCACATATAATAGGAGAGTGAGGTATGGACAGATGTATTGGAAAGAGAGTGGTGAGGTAGATAGAAATGTGGTACAAATGGCTTAAACAGAGTTTGAGGAGTAAGAGTGTTGAAGTGTAGATATCAGTGGAGACAGAGGGAAAGAAAAGATTTGATGTACAAGAGTTGGTGTAGAGTGAAGTATCTGAGGCAGAAAGATAGGCGAGGAAGAGAAAGAGAGGTAGACTTTTCAAAAAGAGGTGACAAAGGTAGTAAGATGGGGTAGATAGATTTGGCTAGAGATTTTGTGACTGGTGAGGTTGGGAGATCTGAGGCACAAAATACAGGAAGTAGCAGAATGTGAGGTACAGCGAGAAGTAAGGGGTATGGAGATGCAAGGTAAACAGTGGGAGGTGAAGTGAAGAGTAATTGAGAAAGAGGTAGATCAAAATTTGAGAGTTCGGTAAAGACGGATATTGGTAGGCAGAGAGAGATGCTGGAGCAAGTGATAGGCAAAAAGAAAAAGAGAGGTAGACACAAAGCTAGAAAATGGTGACACGTGGATGGGAAGAGAGGCAGACTCAGAGCTAGTGAGAGGGGGAGAGAGAGGTTGTTATAACAAGTAAGAAGTGTGAAAAGAGAGAGAGAGGTCCTTTTATTAGGAGGGAGCCTTTTTAGGAGGGAGCCCTGGAAAGTGGCCTTTGCAAATGTTCCCATTGCCCATTCTTTGAAATCTCTCTAGCTGTTTTCCTGCTCTGGCAGGCTGCAGAGTGATGAAGGTGGCCCAGCCTAAGGGAGGTGAGGTGGGAAGATTGAACGTCTGTTACTGCTGGGAAAGGGATAAGAATATCACTTAACATTATTAAGAACATTATTAGAAATTCAGGTGTCGACTCATTAAAGTTTTCATAATGTGTTTAGAAGTGCCATTAATGTCCTATTAGAAGCCGCTTTAAAGTGGCAGCCAGTGGCACCTGCTTAGAAGTGACAGTACTCATTGAACATATGCAATGTATTATAAATGCCCTAATGTGCTCTAAAGGCTGGGAAAGAGGCATGCTTATCTTGCTTCACTGTTGAGCTCTAGGACATCAGCAGCTGCGAGTGCAGAGGCCTTGTGAATAACTACATGAAGGCGCTGGGCTTTGTTGGCTGTCTTAGTAGTAATGGACTCCAGTAAATCAAGTGTTCTAATAAAGGAAAAACCAAATCACCCTTCTGAGGCAGAGATATTGATTACTTTTAAAATGCGTAGAAGTGGCATTTGTATAGACAGTGCTTAGAAAAATGAAAGTAAAGCACTATATGAAAGAACTGAGACAGCCTCTACAAATCCACACAACAGATAAATAGGAATATATAACATATCTAGACCCAGATACAGCGCTCGCACCAAAGAAAGTTAATGCACACCACTTGCAAACCACCTGGAACCAGCCAGTGAGGCACCTGGCCTCTCTCCTCTTTCATTTATCTCAAATTTTCTCGCTTTCAAGTACATACACAAACAAAATTCTCGACTTCTCACACACCCTGTAACTCTCTACTTCTTATCCTTCTTTTATTCCTTTCCAAAGTCTAATCTCCCGAGCTCTCTTCCACTCACTCCTGTTTCTCCCTACTCTCCTCATTTAACTTTCTATATTCCCCCTCTTTCACCCAGTGCTTTAAATGGAAATATAGAAGTATTGACTATCTAGAGTACTTTTTTACTCCTGAAAAGTGCTGGTAATGTTAAAATAAATGTATTTCAGAAGTGCTGATAATTGCAGGTACTCTTCCTTTCAAATTGAAGACGTGCCCTTACTTGATTCTAGACAGTACCTCCACATTTAAAACACAGCCTTCACCAAAATTACACACTATTACTGTCTATTTAGCACATTCTCTATCTAATCCTCACACTTAGGGCCTGATTCTGATGCGGTTAGGAAATCTTCCCAATCGAATCGGTTTGTAAATGGTTTCCGACCAACTCGGATCGGGAGAGTCCGACCGACTGAGTATGATGCATCCGGATGCTTCCAGATACGATTTGGTTGGACTTCCATTGACTTCTATGGGAGCCTATGTGCCTAACCACATCATAATCTGGCCCTTGGTCGGGGAGACACGTTCCCGATCCGATTTGGAAAGAGCAAATTCCATTAGGAGGTCGTCCTGACTGCATCAGAATTGGGCCCTGAGTGGGAATGCTTTCCTAACGGCATCAGAATCGGGCCCTTAGTGCATCTCTGTGCCTTTCTTACTCTTTCTGTAGCCTTTTCTCTGTCTCTACCCTTCATTTGTCCCCTACCACGTTAACTTCTCTATCCCGGTTCGCCCTCATTCTCTCCTCTGCAAGTAGTCCCAGGCTCCATGAGCTCGCAGGGACAGCTGTGCGGGGCTCTGAGCAAGTGAAAAGAACCTGGCAGGACAGAGACAGAAAAAAGCCAGTCTCTTACAGGAAGACAAGGGTGTTAAATGGCCTATTTCACCAAGGATCCAGTGAGACTGCTCAGAAAAACGGCCCCACCAATGCCCATCATGTGCAGGCCTGGCAGGGGAGGTGTTAGATGAAGGACTCTTCTGGCCTCCTAGAGGGTGATGAGAGGGTGAAAGTGGCTCTTCACACTGGAGCTCCAGCTCAGCAGCTTTTCCTCAGCCCCCTTTTCACTCGCCCACCTGGATGAATCTGAGGTCATATTGTGTAAGTAGCCAGTCAGAACCCTCCGGAACCTTTAAAGTCAGTAGAAAGGTTTTTTTTCTTTTTTCTTTAAATCTATGTTTCACATTTGATATCTACGATACATATTTCATCTTTGTTTTAGAATTTATACTTTGTTGAATTGCTACTATATTATGTTTCTTAATATGCATTATGACATATCGGTACTTCTTTATGGTGATGAAGTGCTGTTAGTCCAATTATATACCTAGATATCTCTATGCATATATAATTTGAATAAAGCTTGTCAACCATAATTTAAAAAGGGTTCAGTTCCTCAGGTTGCTAATTGGTGTCCCTATAAAGTCAACAAAAGGGTATACCATCATAATATGCTACTGTGTGCCCTTTAAACTCAGGGGCCTCAGCACAACCCACATCAGGAACAATATCAATGGCCCTTTCTTTTTGCTTCCAATGTTTGAGAAATCTAACTACATTAAGAAGTACTGTAGGTGGGTAAACTATTAGATGTTTTAATTGTTTAGCTCACTGTGCAATATTCAGCTGCCTCATAAAATGTTTCCTATACAAAATATAGTTTGAGCTGACAAAGACCTGGAACTCCTGACCTCTGCACCTCAGGCAATCACCATCATTGCCTCAATTCAGGAAGGTCCTTTAGGCCGGACTCTTCCACTGAACTGCAGAACCCCCTCCCACGCACCTTGAGACCCTAACAGGTGAGTTGTTACACTCTATAAGAACCATGATTGATTGATTGATTTATTGATTGATTTATTGATTGATTGATTGACTAAAGCAGAGTAACCTGCTATAACGGACACGCCACTATTGTTGTCCTTCCAGCATTGCTGTGACCATGATGTATCATGATGGTTCAAACTGCTCTAGTTGTTTCTAAGCTCTGCAGCTTTGCTGGCATTTAACAAGTTAAGAAAGGTTTCTTCCAAGAATGCCCCTTATATGTCATGAATTAACACCATTATGCATGTTCCAATTTGCACAATCACCCAAAAATAAAACGTATTTAGATTTGTACCACTGCTTAGTGGTCATTAGTTCATATTTAAATTTGCCCCATCACTCAGTGATCCCCATTAAATGTTAAAGTTTGTTCACATTTATATTCAGGAATCTTGGATGTCAGATAAGATTTGCACCATCATTTAAAAAAGTTGGCTGTGTGTGCTCATTTGCGCCGTCCCTTAATAATCATTAGTTCATGCTGAGATTTTCTCCATCGTTCACTATCACCCCATGCATACCCGTATCTGAACTGTTACTTGGTAACACTGCTGAATCCCATTTGCGAATAGATAGAAGTAGACTTTCAGTTCAGCACGCTTAGTGGTTTCTTATGATTGTTGTCATGCCAGTTCTCTGGGGCAAGTTGGACTGAAGGGGAAATGGACAAGTATTGCCTGTTGTCTCATTGTTTCTAACTGAACTAGATAGTATTGAGACTTCACTGAATTGCTAAGTATTACTTTTTAGGCATTAACTTTCAGTCGGTAGGGTAGTTGATCAGTCATGGTTTACTCTTGGTGAATGGTATGGGGTTGAACATCAGAGATCACGTGCAATCATCAAATATCAACAGTGTTACTTCTTTTTCAAGAAAGATAAAATGTTTCTATTCTTATTACGTTCAACAGCGCGATGGATTACTTAAAGCTGACATTGGCTACAGTAATTTAAATAATGCTACACAAGGGCCCAGGGGCCCAATTGTGTCCCTGTGCATATAAATTGGATGGGCAGCAACGGTATAATCACAGACATGAGAACTACCTGCTGGTCTAGTCTGCATAAACAGAACAAAGTCTTCAGAACAATGTTGCAAGAGTCCTACTCAGTTGCTTATCACTCAATGGTGCCTTAGTGTCTCTCAGTAGTATTGCTGCTTGCAACTGGTCATGGGGTCTGACATATGGTCACAGCATGTAGCACAAGGAAGCTGCAGGAGAAGAAAGTTGACCCAGGGTCAGAACCCATTGGCCAGTAAATTGAGGTACGCGGGCCACTCAACACCACACAAGATGGTCATGGAGAGCACCAGCTAGTTGCAGGAAGAGGCCACTGCTCTTGGCATCAAAAAAGGGCATGGCACAGGCACAAAGAGGCTCCTGCCTATTGTGTACAGAGTAGGCTCCTCAGAAGCAACCAGGAAAGTCAGACACAGGAATGCCACATTCCTTGTTTCACAACAGCAGGGGAGGTTCTTGCATTTTTTCATTTCCCAGCTAGATTGAACAAGGGTTCTTGTCCTCTCTTCTTGAATGGGTAGAATTTAGGATGGGGAGCAGTATCATGTCTATGATATTGGCAATTCTTAGTGGGCAGAAGTCCTCACGGAAGAAAAGATGATAGCTGAATATATAGTTAAGAATTGAATAAGGATGGTTTTGCGCATGCCAGGCAGTATACCCCCTTCTCTTCGGCTCTCAGCAGCAGCTGGCTACTTCCTCAGTCCTGCAGTACATTGCTCGCTTCTTCAACGGAGCCAGCAAAGCATCCTGCCTGAGGTCCAGTCCTTTCCTATTTACTGTTGTATAGAGCTTCTTGCAGTAGAAAGGTGGTTAACAGGGCAAGCTCACATTCTAAAGCAATGCCAGTTGAGCCAAACCAAATTGCAGGCCAAACTCAAAGTTTTCTGTAAATGGTTGGGGGAACGGATCAGAACAACAAACATCTCACTAATGGTGACCTTTAGCTCCATGGAAAGCAGCATCCCAAACAGTGCACTGTTATGTGTTACTTAGGTGATGATATGTATCCCATAATGGCCGCTGAATTTGCATATGTATCAACCAATCAAACAATCAATCTATTTGTAGAGCGCGCTGAGGGTGAGGGTCTCAAGGCGTTCAGGCCCAGACATTTTCTTTTTAAGTGTATCAGGCCCAGACATTTTCTTTTAATGTGTATCAGGTCAAGGCATGTTCACACCAATCGGAGACTGTTACCATTTTACCCTAAAGGGGTGTGGGGCGAGTGGGTGGTGTAGTGATGTCAAACCCACACACTGTATGAGGGAGCGAAAGTAGGCAAACCCTCCAATGTGATTGCAGACAAAGAGGCCTGTGCATTACTAGTATAGGTCTGGAGCCACCAACAACTTGTCGTGACATGGGCTGATCATAGGGACTTCAGTCATCCTTTTGGTGGAACTCTGCATTCCTGCAGAGTCTAGAACATGGCTGGAAGTAATCTAAGTGTAACATGGGGCATCTGTCTGGGAACACGTGACACAACTCCTCTGCACAGGAAAACATACCAGTTCAAGAAGAGTGATAAACAAATGATCTGGGCGGCAAATAGTCAAGATAAATTGAAATAATATCAGACATTGCTCTTCAGTGCAATACTGCAGGATGGAATGTTCCGGAACTGATATACACTGACAAGGTGCCACCTGGATAAGCATGTCTGCGGCAGGTACTTGCACGGCCACCATTGCCAGGCTTGCTGTTAGTTCTAAGATCATGAAACCTTCTTATTGTCTGCTAGGAGACAGTGGGCATGTTCTTCGGATAGCCCATCCACATTATGAGGTGCACACGCATGATATCAAATGAAGCAGGCTTCTGGTACTATGTGGCAGTGTGCCTATTGTGGCAAGTGTTGTTAGTTCTATAGTTACTTCTTCTTGCTCCCTGCTGGCAATTGATACTTGACCGAAATAACACAATTTTCGAATTGTAATCCCAATATTGTGTGTTGGTCAAATATTTGTAAGGAAAGTATGGCATATGTGTTTTTCACTTTGCAGATGCGGATGTCTGTTTTTCGTAGACTGTTCTTGTTAACCCCTTCCATGCTGGTGACGAACCCCAGCCGTCACGCTCCACGGCGCTCGTGTGCGGATGACGGCTGGGGTTCGTCATGGCCCCGCCCTGTTCGTTTGTTTACCGCACAGCGGCGGAACCGGGCCAGCATGGAAGGGGTTAATACCCCACGTGAAAACTTTGTTGCCACCTGCTTTGACGACTTCCAAACCAAAATGAGTTAGCACGGTCAGTCTCTATGTTTTTCAAGCAACTGGAAAGTGAAATTCAAATGATCAAGTCAAAGATATTCATTCAGTATATTGAATTAAAAAAATTAATTGAGCAGTATAAGAACCAAAGACAATGAAGGTAATGATCATGATTCCCGCACTCTCACGGCCTCATTTATGCGGAATTGGCACAGAGCAGTGCCGTAAGTCTTCTTGCTGCACTGCCTTACGCTAATGTGAAAGGGCAGGAATGCACTGCATTTATGAAATATGGTGCAGTCCTGTCCTGTCCTTTCCCTCTCACTGGCGCACAATTTGATGCCTAGTGCCAACGTAGGCACCCTTGCACAATGGTGCCAGGGTGCCTCTATTGCAGGCAGGATTGTTTTTGTGCAGGAAGGAGCACCTACCTGTACAAACACAATCCCGAGAGGAGTTTACCCCTATCCATGTGTGCTACAGAATGCAGCACACAAATGAATGAGGGGAAAACGAGGAGAAATAAATATATTTTTATTTGTTAAACCTGCTCTGAGGAGGGATAATTTTTTTTTTATCTGCCCGAGGTTTACGTGATTAAGTAAATAAATGTAAATATCCAGTATTTGTAAAGCGCGGACAATTGCCCGCAGGTGTCAAGGCGCTGGGGGCCCTCGGGAAGATTAAGCAAGCTATTGCCCAGAGTCACATGGTGCTGAGCTGACCTGCCACCGGCATCGGGGATCGAACCGTGAGCTCCCGAGTACCGGTGTCTGTTGCCTTGGCCGCTGCGCCACACCTCTTCCAAGCTGGGGCAGCGTCAAAATCCATGGGTGTTCCCACCGCAAAGCCCATGGAACGCATTCTTGGTGCAGGGTAATGCACCACAGCTACTTGCGCTGCTAGATATGATTGAAAGGCTTGCGCCGCCGGTGCGTCAAAAAAAAGTGACGCCCCGGCGGTGCAAGCCTCTCATAAATGAGCCCCTAAGTACACAAAATACAATTTGCACAGCTTTTTTTCTTTGGTTTTGTCGTCCTGTTTTGCTTAAATTCTAGATTTTGGTAATTTTTTGCTGAAATTTTACAGTCCACTTACTACGTGGATTTTCGTTTTTTCATCAATGTTCACACGAAACTGTGAGATTACAATAAAAAGTAAAAAACTGCCAAATCGTTTCAGAAGGTTTTTGAAAAAGACTCTTGGATGTTTTGCAAAGGCTTGGTTGGGATTTATTTTAGTCTTGTAACCAGAGATATATTCACTTGTCTTGTCGCTCGCCCTTGGAGAGGAAACCATGCTGTGTGAGCTGTGACCTCCGACTAAAAACAGCTGTCATCAACAGTTTACTACTGCTCGGTTATCGTTTTCAAACATGTCCTCTGGGGTCCTATTACCAAGTACGAGTGATAACGTTGAGAGTCCCTCTTGCTTTAAAACGCAAAGTTGACATAGCCGCCGTAAAGCATACGGCTCTTGAAACAGGTGCTAACATAAAAGGAGAGTTAAAGGGACGCCAGCTCCTGCCTCACATAAAAACAAATAAGAGCGACTCACAGCAGTCGTCAGAGTACACACGATGGCTGACAACTCGGTAAAACCAGTCAATTAAAAGACCTTCACCTTAACTACCAAAGTATGTGTCGACCAATAATGTATTTATGGCGGTTTTAGATACTTGGTGCACTTTCCATCGCAAAACAGGTTCGTCAGATTTGGTGGGCATTTGAGGACAACCATCGTGCTTTGTAGTTTTTTGAGACATTATTACTTGACACAGTAAAAGTTCATTTCGATCACACATTCTCTTTTTTCTATCTTTTTTTTGTTCAATTTTTATTCTACTTTTATTAGGTGTCACAAAAGTTTTACATGCACCTAATTGCTTGCATGCAGTTACAGAAAACTAAAGAAAGTTCTCATTAATGTGCAAAGACCCGTACAAATATGCAATGCCAAAGCCAATAGGTCTTGACTTTATAAAAAGGCGAAATCTTGGTTTTGCCAATGGTTAGTTACACTGGCACGCAAATGTTTGCGGCAAAACACATGAGCACACATGTCCAGCAATTTTTGAAAAGGGTTCCTACTAAAGGAACCCATTACAAGACATACACAGTGCTTAATGCATCATGGACAATCCCACATCATAACACACTTGTGTACATACGCAGTGGAGTGTGTCATGATGCGTACACATTCATGCCCTTGACATGAACACCCAAATTCATTGTGAAGCATGTGTGTGCTTGTGGATTGGGGGAACCAGTTTAGGGGAGGGGGTGGGGGGTTGTTAGGAAATTACATATTTAGTGAGGTCTAGTTTTGTACGGCGCAGGCCAAAGGTTTCATTGTGTAAGGTGCACCTGCTTCCAATAAAGCGGCTTTTATTACACCTAATTTTGAGTCCCCCCCTCCCCCGTTGGGCCCCAATCTAAAGAATTAATAAATATGCAGAAATGTTTGGATTCAGCTTGTTTCCAGATCCTAAATATGTTGCCATTGATTGCCACCAAACAGTGTCTGTGTTTCATAAACCACTTTCTGATACGATTTCTTTAAAAGGGTGATTTTATAACATAGAGCCACACACCCCTATTGCTTCTTTAACTTTCTCATATAATTTTATTCAAAATTGACCTCTCTGATTTTAAAGGTTTTGAAAACCGGGAGCAATGGCTCCTAGGTTTGATATCAGAAAATCTTTACCACATTCTCCTATGGGTGCTCAGCCCCATGAAATAGATTCACTAACCTACTCTAAGAGGTAGCATTAATGCCAATGAGACCCATTTTCTAATAACAAAGTAAAGCCTATTTTTGATGTATTGAGTTGCCTACAGCATTCTCCACCTCAATGTATGCATTTTTTCAGCAACCCAACGCAAAATATTTAACTTTACACACACTAGATGAATAGCATTGTTGATGGTAGGGGTGTCTTCAAAAACAGAACAATATACAGACAGAGGCAGCGAAATGAAAATGTAATCTAAAATGGCATTTTTATGCTGGTGTAATTGGCTGGATCACCATGATTGAGGCGCTCGTTCATTGCCTGAAGATTTAAATTATGCATTTCACCCATCAGAGATTCCCCTAGTCGGTCCCCTGCAGCCATGGCTCAGTACACCTGCACTTCCGTGTTTGTGAACGTCAATCTACGCCCAGGGGCGGCTTTAGGCTCATGGCGGCCCTGGGCAGGTAGCATAGGTAGGGGGACCCGGAAGAGGGGGTCCGGGCGGGGCGGAGCGCGGAGGCCAGTGATGGGGGGGGGGGTCAGGGTGTTTGGAAGTGGAACAGAGCTGGAGGCTGCCAAATCCCTGCCAGGGGCCGCCACGCAAATATGTATCCATCCTCAGAGGATTATTATATTAAGGATATATATTGGCGTGGTGGCCCCTGGGGTTTGGTGGCCCTGTGCGGGTGCACAGCTTACACATGCCTAAGGCCGCCCCTGCTACGCCTGCTTGTATGACACCCCCCTCCCGTACGTCGATGAATCGATCTCTCCCTCCTTAAAGGATGTGAGTACTATATTAAAATCGACTCAGTCCTGTATGTCACTATTGGCAGCTGCGGTTTGCTTCCGCATCATTTGTTCACACAGAAGATGGCTTCACATTTTCTATATAATTGCAGTTATTTCAAAGCAGTAATAAGCATAAAAACAGATGAAAGCAGAAATCAGGTGTCAAGATGGCACTGTCTTTGCCAGTACAGCAAAATGCAGGTAATCGTACATGAATTTCTTGTCCCGGTTCTGTAAGTGGGCACATAATGTGTAATTTCATACAACAGGCAGCAGAAATTCAAGTGAAAATCCTCACATAAAAAGTCAGACAGGCACAAAGCAATTATCAGACAGCTCTTAGAGCAGGGCCGGACTGGGAACACAAAATAGCCCTGTTAATTATTTCAGCCCAGCCCCGGGAGGGTTTTTTTTGGGGGGGGGGGGTGTGAAACACTGCTGCTTTTGTTACTGTGGGCTGATATAGCACCAACACTGCAAAACAGGCGCCCAATAACAAAATCGACCCCCCCACCCTCCCGGGGAAAACACCCGATGCCCGCTACGGGCAGTCCGGCCCATACCAACATAAAACACGATGTGCTCTGCTACAACTGCCACTACTAGCACTACCAGAAATTCTGGAACTAAGTCTGAGGATATGAGCTAAAAGTGCAGTACTACTGACACAAGATGGTCTGCCTTGGTTCAAACTGCTATAAGCAGGAAATCTCTCATTCCGAGTATGTCAGAAGAGTAGGTGCTATTTCATGCATCTGATAAAATCGACAATTATCAGGTGAAATACATAGCACCGTTTCCGAGTTTTGGGGGAATAACACGAGTATTTTGATGTTTACCACACCAACATCAGAATGTTATGGTAAATACCACACTGATTTCTCTTATTAATTTACAGCAGGTTGACATGCCGAAATGTAGCAAAAGGGTGAGGTATTCAAACACCCAGAAATGACCAGGTGCTATACATTCCACCCAACTGAGAATTTTGAGACCAGCACTAACTTGGGTTTGCACAGGGGTAAAGAAAACAAAGCCAACTTGGTACCCAGGGCTGCACTCATGTTCATCCTTTGGAGTGCAAAAGGCATCATGAACCTGCTCGGACAAGAACTCATGACCTGCACAGCTTTTCTGCCATCTACGTATAGGAACATAAACAGAATATTTACAATTTCAAATGAGGAACTTTGAGTATCATGAAGGGTTTTCCACAAAGGGTTATGAGTTGCATCAAATGTACAAGGAGAGCTGAGCTCCCACACCACCCTCTTTAGCTTCCCTCCCTCCCACACTTTAATGCCCTTATTGCGCTGATACACTCTTTAACGGCCAATCCGTTTCAGCTTGGAATTCCATGTCAGCTAAGGTATGCATAGATCCTCAGCTGACAAGGAATGTGGCAGTTGATGGAGGAACAGTGCTGCCCGCCACCTTCAACCACCATTCCGTCACTTCAGTCTGGCCCTTGGAAATCTCAACATGGTGGGGGAATCACAGGGGAAAAAATGCATACCTCAGAGAAACAAAAATGCCAAAAATGTTTGGTTTGGCAATACGAAACCAGATTCAGAATCTGGTATCCACACGAAAGGCTCTCTATGAGAGACATATTTTAAAAATTGTCTTCCATCATTAACCTCCACAAAACAGCTTCCCCTTGAACTCCGCAGGGCTACTTTAAAATATTATTTCCTGTTTATTATAGTAAGGAGGCAAAAGGACTCTTGGTCTCCGTATTCAAGAAGAGGAGTTTGACCTAGGCAATGCTTGTTTAAACTCAGTCAGGATGGAGGAGTTGATCTTTTCCAAAACAATGAGCTGACTGATGTTGCAGTAGTTTGACTTCATATAGCAATTTTTGTTTTTGTAATCTGAGTAAGTAAAGTTTGTGGCTTCTCCTTCGGTTGGCTTCACACCTCATCACAAACATACTGTGATCTTTTCGTCAGGCCCACCCCAACACCCATCAGACAAATGTGTGTTCTCATTCCAACTGCCCTAATATTCCTCCTGGTATTTCGTTGCCTCTTCCCCCTTATCTTACTGATAGTAGAGATACCAGTAACTCTGAATGGGGCAGGGTGGTAAAGGTATCCAAGCCAATCGTTGCTGATATTTCAAACAAGGGAATGTGTCCAAAACGTCCACTTGTGGCTAAAGCCTTACCAAGGGCCCTGTTCATAAAGGAATTTCAGGCGATGAGCATACTTTTCCATCGAAAAAAACATTAACCCCTTTAGTGCTGCCGTCGGCCAACGGTCGTCGAGAGCACTACCTTGCCAGTGCTGCGCACGTCCGTTGGCCGACGCGGCCGCACCCATTTCTTCGAACGTTCAGCACTGGCGCTGAACGTTCCAAGCAGTAAACGGGTTACTTTACACCGGCCAGGAATTCATTTCAGAAAAAGAATAATAGCAGACATAAATAGTTTTACTGCTATGCTGTTCTCTACCGCAAGTGTGGATGAGTGTGGTGTGATACCTCCACTCATGGGGTGGAAAGTGGGTGGAACAAGGTGTAGTTTATGCACCTCAACAAACATCTACCTTTGTGCACATTCACATACTCCCATCCAACTAGTTCCCATTTGGAAATGGCCAGATATTTACTTCAGCAAATGGCTGGAGCCATTATCAATTTCAAGATGGCAAGGAGAATCGCTCAGCTCCAAACCTGGAGTAGATACTGGGGGAAGGTGTTTCTGCATGATTAAAAATGTTTTCTCAGTAGAGGAAAAAAGGAGAGTAAAAAGAGGTGTGTTTACATTGCGTTGTGCTTTACCTTAGTTAGAAACTGTACGCCAATAAAGAATTACACATTGAAGAAATGGTCGTCCTATGAGTTACATGACATTCCTTGTAAAAATGCTGGAAACCTGCATCTGGCAAAGCTTTCCAAGGGTCCTACTGGAAGCGTTTGCTAATTTCAAAAAGAACAAACTCATTACCTGTTGTAGGCCTACTTTAAAGGTTGTGGATTTACTGGTCTTTGAGAACTGGCCCCAAATACTTGAACTTGCTGCTCACAGAATGGTTGTGGTACAGAATTTTGAGGAGGGAATCTTGCGCTACCATAACATTTTAGGTAAAATATCAACACAACAGGTATAAATGGGCAGGTATAGGTTTCATATATTTAACTTCATATGAATAAATATGCTTGAACTAGGAGCTAGCAAGTGTAGAATCTATCTGCCCCCCTAAAACTGTGCTATCTTATTGGAAATCATTTTGTTCCTCTTGCACCTCCATTATATACACTAAATGGTTACTGCTCATGACCTCGCA
The DNA here is from genome assembly GCF_964261635.1 of Lissotriton helveticus. Classification (NCBI taxonomy): domain Eukaryota; kingdom Metazoa; phylum Chordata; class Amphibia; order Caudata; family Salamandridae; genus Lissotriton; species Lissotriton helveticus. The sequence goes on from NC_136069.1 coordinate 1,038,747,907, forward strand.
GGTTGCATCACTCTTAAAATGTTCAATTACATCATTTATGACATAACTGCCAACAACATTAGATATGGTAGGGACATAAGTGCTAGGTATTTCAGTAAACACTCATACACACACACACACACACATATATTTTTCCACGCAAAAGGATTAAAACACCTTAATGTTATGTCATACTGTCATACTATCTAGTTATTTCACAACTGCCCCCGGGTTCATGCTATTATGGGGTAACTTGGCACAGCATTTACCCCATAGCCCAAACAATTGTACATCATTCCTGAAGGGACCCTCAGTCCTCTATTGATCAGAAGGAAGACCCAGATCTTTGCTGCCTGGTAAAGACCAATAATTCAACTCTTACCCATTTTCACAAGTCTCATAGCAGAGTAGGTATTGTGTTCCTGCTTGGGCACTCGCCTGACACTGTTTTGCAACCTTTAGCTAAGATGAGTGCCAGGCCCATAAAACTGGCCAATTGTTTCTTTTCATTTTCTGTGGGAAATGTGTCCAGTAAACATGTTCTACCTTAAACAGTGCCCAGTAGAATTAGCCAAGCACAGGTTTGGATCGAAAGCAAGATTTTTTTTATAACTACTCATTTTGAGAGTTTTATGTATATTTACATAGCACAGGCACATAGAATGTATCTTACCTATTGAGTGCAAAAGCGTAGTGAAACTTAATGTTATGCTGGTCCGCCAGGTCGCACGTGGGAAGCATTTCCAGCGTCTCCACCAGCCTCACCATTGCATCGTAGTCCTGAATTCAAGGAGGAACCAAACAAATGAGAAACAATAAATAGAAAAACAAATCAGAACTGCTCGAGCAATCTACCAAGTTGTATATGTTTCATACTGGCTTATAGAGGCATCACATACACTTAATGGTTTATCACAGGCTGAGAAAAGAGATAAGCCCTTGACTGAGAGAGTGGCTATGTAATAATCGGTCTGGTCATGGAATCTACTTTGTGGGTATAGGACAGGTGCAATAATTTTCCCACACCTCGTAGGCACCATTAGAAATAGCAATGACAGACGTTATGTTGCTTTCTGCAATTTCTGTGTGCTAGGATGTAATCTGTGAATAAATACATGCATGGACCCAAAGATTTTCACTGCTAGGGATGTCGAATGTAAAGTAAAAAAAAATTATTGCACTATTATTTAAAATCATTGCAATATGCACATCCAGAAAATGACATTTTAAATAGAAAAGAAGAATTCAAGTCTGTTAAAAAAGACAATAAAAATAATGGATTGGGTAAAGGGAAGGGAAAGCAGAAAAGCCAAGGGACTGGCACATAGGGAGGTGAAAATTCAAACTTGCTCGGATGATTGAATCGAGGAGTTAATTTCGGTGATGAATTTTACAAAGCGAGTCGCCAATTGTGGCGAGTCTCCCCTCATACAGGCCTCGAGCGCTTCTTGACAAGTCCTGATGCCTAGAAAAAGCCAAATTGGTCTCAGCCAAAATATTCTTTGCGCCCGGAGGTGATGGCAAATGCACATAATGTGGATTAGGCTTTTCCTCTCCCTGAATGTCGAATGTAAAGACTGCCTAGTCTTGATTCTACTTCATACCTTTCTCCCTTCACCCTACACCTCCTGTCTCTTTCCCATTCTTCCAGACAGTTCACCCCACCTGCTTTCTCCCTTTCTCACTGTTTAACCAACTCTTTCTCCCTTTTATGTCTCTCTCTCTCTCTTGCTCTGAGTCAAAATCTGATGCCACAACCTATGGAGAATCACATCTGGGTATGGACTTATTGAACGTTTTCTCAAATGTACTATTGTAGGGGTTTTCCTGATATCAGTTTATGTTACAGAATTAGCTAAAGTGTTAGGTTTTCAGTACAAAGCATTAAAAACAACGAACCATCAGCAGGACTCAAGGTCATGTAGACGATGTTATGGGTGGGCCCAGGCTGTGTGAAGTTTTGGTAGCTACCAAGGTCGACTTGGGGGAATTATACCTCCCCTTCTTCCATGAAAGGCTATTAAACCTTTAATGTTGCACCTACACCTTATGAGAGAGCTGGCTGGTAAATCAGGAAGCACCCTTTGCCCCAAGGGTCATGAAAGCGACGCCAGGAAGTGAAAGTACTGAATAATTCACAAATGGAGCTGTGGTAACCCAAATACCCCACTTCCTTAACATTTCAAATGGAGACTTTAGGTGCAACTCCACCAGCCCACTTAAATGGATTTCGCCACGTCATGAAGTTTCAAGAGTCAAACATATCAGTCTTCAATAGATTTCAAATATCTTTTTTCTTTTTCCATAACAAAAATTAGCCGACACGTTTCGTTCCTTTTTTGACGGAGTAACGTCTTCAGTGCTACTATTTCATTAGATAAAATGAATTTGGATTAAAGCCACCATGAATGACTTTTGTTCTATGTTCACATGTTGTAGTCCTGAAGAAGTTCCTCCAGGAAGTGAAAATGAACTGGGCTAACAGCAATCATTGCTTCTACTTGCCCTTCCCACTACCCTCCCAGCAGGAAAAATGTAGGATGTTGACAGATCATGGTAAGGGAGAGGCTCATGTATGTGACGTTCCCAAGGAGCATAGGGTGTCTGATGATAATTCCACTACCACTACTAATTTGGTGAATGTATGTCCATATTGAAGGTTTGTATGGTTTCATATGTATAGTAACCTGAAAATATACCAGTATATGAGTGTTCAACGATTGCTATTGACATATAAACTGCTGGAAAATTCCTGCCCTCAAGTTTGCTGAGAACGCTGCTATAATACAGACTGCCTATTACTGAGAAGCAAAAATAGAGCTGTAAACTGCTGTGTCATACAAAGTTCATAGTGTTTAGACAACAAATAATGCGTAACAATTTGTACTATTATGTTTATATTGTCAGCAACTAAACTCCAAAACACACAGATGTGGAGATACCCAACAGACACTGGAATTTTTCAGGGAGGGGGAGACAGTATTATTGAAATTACACCTTCCCCTTGAAGCCAGTCTCATTTTCTAGCCGAGATGGTTTTCCTTAGAAGCTTGTGCTTACCATTTTATGTAAACATGAAGCTGTACAATCAGACCTTAACCCGTTTGCTGCGGTCGCGATTTTCCCGCAGTGCGGCATTTCCGCAAAACGGGCGAGGCCGCGTCGGCCATTGGCCGACGGCAGCACTGGGGAGGTAGTGCTGCCGTCGGCCATTGGGGTCCAATATGGAGGCTGTCCTGTCTGTGGCACCTATGGTCAGCATCTCTCCATGAATGCCTGACTGTCATTATACTCCTAGCTTTCAGCCAGCTAGTGGGTCTGGGACAGCTGCTCCCACCATGGCCTCTGGATTTTTTCCCCTCATCCAGGTGAGGGACGTGGGGTGCTGAGAGTAGCTGAGAAATCGGTCTTCTGTAATGGGTAAAATCCATTCAATCCCGTACCACTTCAGTCATGACCTATTGACACTGCAACACACCCATCTGCCTGTAGTGTCGTGCCGGTGGGCCTCGCAAGTCGGCACAATTGCAATAATGACACTCCTCTCGTGGTATATTATCCCCCCTCTCAAACGCATGGGTCTTTTATTTGTTAAACCCACGAGAGAGGCGAGCACAACCATATGGGAGTCTTTACGAGGGGGTCCAGTTGGACCAACCCTCTCACTTGACTCACTCCCAGGGTAAAGGGAGTAAGTTCGACATTATATTCCTCCCCAAACTCTAAATAAACAAACAACCAAATGCAAACAAATGCAACAAAATTAGATCATTCAAACTGAGTTCTCGGACACGTCCGGAGGATCAATGAGTTGACCCTTTTCCCCAGTGACGGTTGCTGTGCATTAGAACAGGAGTCCCAGAGGAGGCTAGAAGGTGCCTGGGGCAGGGGTGGCAGATACCTGGATCTTCACTCTTGCACTTTTCCCTTCAAAGACCTAGGAATGGCAGGGGGTGAGATGCTCGACTGGATTTTCCTTGGCAACTCTGGCCTTGCTTGTACAGTTGCCGGAAATGCTTTCAGGCAGGGGTCCTCTAACTTCTCTGTTTCGTTGTCCCTGTTGCCCTCTTCTGCTCTTGGCTGCTCTGGAGAGGTGGCAGATGACTAGACCGGCTGAGGCCCTTCATACTTCTTGAAAAACACAATGTTCCTCACTTTCTTTCTGAAGGGTGACCATGGCACTGTGACGCTTCACCAGCTGCCACACTTTCGTTTCAAAGGGCATAAGAAATTTATTTCTTTGGTATCTGTCCTTGACTAGTATTAGTTCTCTTACCTGGATGGATGGGGGGATGCCAAGCACTTTAAACTGGATTTCCTGTTGGTGTTCTTTCTTTAAGACTTTGCTGTCCTCTAGAATACCAGGGGCCCAGTTGGGACGGTGTGTTATACTCTCTCTCACAGTCGGTCCCATGCAGACCTGACTGTGGGCTACACCAGTGGCAGTGTGAGATGGTTGACAATATTCCATCAGGAAAGAGTAGATTTTTTTTTCCAGGAAGTGGTTTGGGTTGTGAGCAATACTTGGTATTTTGTTCATGGTTCTCATGAACCGCTCCACCTCGCCATTTGCTTGAGGTCAGTGGGGCATGATTTTCCAGTATTTTATGCCCCAGGATTGGAGATACTCTGCCACTTCCTACGGCGCGAACAGGGGAAAAATTTCCGTGCGTAGTTCTCTCAATATTCCAATAGTGGGCATGACTTTCTAAAGTTTGGGAATTAGCACAGTGGCCGAGGTGGTATTCGCCAGCTCTACCTCGGGTATTTAGAGTAGTCATTGATTATTACATTCATTTACCGTCCATCCAGTAAGCTGCTAAAATCTAGGCTCGTCTGTTCCGAAGGGCCGCAGAGCCCCTCCTCAGTGATGTTGGAGTCTGGGGGTCTGGTCGCCCAGTGGTCTAGCAGGGATGCAGTGTCATACGGTCCTATTCTGCTCCCAGTTGGACTTTAAAATAACTCATTTACCAGTACGTAGAACCGCGATGGCCAGTAATATGCAGTCTTCTTGGTGGGTGGCAGTCACAATGGCTTCCAGCATCACCGGTCAGGCCCAGATGGTTCCATGACAACCTCACAAACTCTTTAGTTTCTTTCGCTTCCTTTTCCCCAATGGGGGGCCCGGCTCCTAATGTCAGGAGAGGTAGTCTGTGGGGATATGTGATCTTGCCTTATATCCTACCCTGAAGAAATACTTTTGCAATTAAAGGACCCACTTCTCAAATCTTGGTGGAGGCTTTGAGGCTGACCTCTGAAACAACCGTACAAGAGGCTTGCGGTCTGGCTGCACCATGAATGGATGCCCATACACATAGAGGTGGAAGTGACAGCACCCCCAGTGGATTGCAATGGTCTCACGTTCACTCTGGGAATACTGCTGCTTCGTGGGTGTTAATGCTCGGCTGGCATAGGCTACTGGGCCCCACTCTCCGCACTCCTTTTTTTGCAACAATACAGCCCCTAACCCTGTGCAAATGGCATCCACTGCTAGTACGGTGCCTTTGTGCGGGTCAAAGTAGGCTTGTGAGGTGTCTGCACATCTTTCGTGCATTGGAAGGCCTCTTCGTGTTACAGGCTCCCGGCACAGGGAGTTTGCACCTTGGTAATCCTTGGTAATCTTTCTCAGTGGTTGTGTGAGCAGGGTCAGATCTTCGATGAAGTGGCTGCAGTATTTAACCATGCCCCTGAAGCTGCGGACTTCAGGCACACTCAAGCAGACCCGGGTTGTCTTCACATCCTTAAGCATCTTGGGGTCTGGGGCTACCCTGTTGTGGAGAAATGGTATCGGAAGAAGCTGATGTGATCTTTCAGGAACTTGCCTTTCTCCTTGTGAAGGGTCTGACTTGTCTCAGAGCTGCTCCATCAAGCTTCTGAGGCAAACATTGTGTTCCTCGATGGACTTGGCAAACACCAAAACTGACATAGATGCCCCCAGGGATGCCAGTCAACACCTCCTGCACTACATTATGAAATACTTTGTTGGCACTGGATATCAATTCAATTCAATTCAATTCAGTGATTTATATAGCGCGCTACATACCCAGAGGGTCTCAAGGCGCTTGGAAAAGGGTGGGGAGTTACTTGTCGAATATCCAGGTTTTAAGTTGCTTTCTGAATGCTAGGTGGTTCTGAGTGAGGCGAAGGTGAGTGGGAAGTGAGTTCCAGGTTTTAGCCGCCAGGTAGGAGAAGGATCTTCCTCCCATGGTGGTTTTGTTGATGCGAGGTACAGCAGCAAGGGCTTGGTGGGAGGAGCGTAGTTGGCGGGAGGGGGTGTAGAAGGAAAGTCGTGTGTTGAGGCATTCGGGTCCAAGTTCGTAAAGTGCTTTGTGTGCGTGGGTTAGAAGGCGGAATGTTATCCTCTTATTGATGGGGAGCCAGTGGAGGTTTTTCAGGTGACCAGAAATGTGATCTTTACGCGGAATGTCTAGGATGAGTCTGGCTGATGCGTTCTGGATGCGTTGGAGTTTTTTCTGAAGTTTTGCGGTGGTACCGGCGTATAGGGTGTTTCCGTAGTCCAGGCGGCTTGTAACCAGTGCGTGGGTGACCGTTTTTCTGGTTTCAGTGGGGATCCAGCGGAATGTTTTTTGAGCATGCGAAGAATGTTGAAGCAAGATGATGAAACTGCGTTTATTTGTCTGTCATCGAGAGTGAGGAGTCCAGAATGATGCCCAGGTTTCGTGCGTGGTCTGTTGGGATGGGTGCTTTTCCAAGGGATTCTGGCCACCACGAGTCGTCCCAGGCGGAGGGGGAGGTACCTAAGATAAGGACTTCTGTTTTGTCGGAATTCAGTTTCAGACGGCTGTGCTTCATCCATTCGGCTACTTCTCTCATTCCTTTATGTAGGTTGGTTTTGGCGGTGTTGGGGTCTTTGGTGAGTGAGAGGATCAGTTGAGTGTCATCAGCGTAGGAGATGATGTTGAGGTCGTGTTGACGTGCGATGGCCGCGAGGGGGCTCATGTATACGTTGAAGAGGGTGGGGCTGAGTGAAGATCCTTGTGGCACGCCGCAGATGACTTCAGTGGCTTCTGATTTGAATGGTGGGAGGCGGACTCTCTGAGTTCTTCCGGCAAGGAACGAGGTGATCCCCTCCAGTGCTTTTCCTTGAATTCCGATGTTACTGAGGCGTTGTAACAGGGTGCTATGACAAACTGTGTCGAAAGGCAGCGGAGAGGTCGAGGAGGATGAGGGCGACGGTGTCACCATTGTCCAGTAGAGTTCGAATGTCGTCTGTTGCTGCGATGAGTGCGGTCTCAGTGCTGTGTTTGGCTCGGAAGCCGGACTGTGAGGAGTCGAGGGATTTGTTGCTTTCGAGGAAGGCGGCGAGCTGGTTGTTGACAGCTTTCTCGATGACTTTGGCCGGGAATGGAAGGAGAGATATGGGGCGGTAGTTTTTGAGTTCGGTGGGGTCAGCTGTGGGTTTTTTCAGAAGGGCGCTGAGTTCAGCGTGTTTCCAGCTATCTGGGAAGGTGGCGGAGGTGAGGGAGCAGTTGATGACATCACGGAGGTGGGGTGCGATGATGGAATCTGCTTTGTTGAAGATGTGGTGAGGGCATGGGTTTGAGGGGGATCCTGAGTGGATGGAGTTCATCAGGCAGATGGTATCATCCGTGGAGATTGGGTTCCAGTCATTAAGGAAGTTCAAGGGGGGTGAAGGTGTGGCAGAATGTTGGGTGGGTTGGTCTCCGGGTTGGTTGTCGAAGCTGTTGTGGATGTCTGCGATTTTGTCGTGGAAGAACGAAGCTAGGGAATCTCAGAGGTCTTGAGAGGGAGTGATGTCGTTGGAGTTGGCAATGGGGTTGGTGAATTCTTTGACGATGTTGAATAATTCCTTACTGTTGTGGGCGTTGTTGTCAAGTCGGTCTTTGAATGCGGTTTTCTTGGCTGTCCGGATCAGTTGGTGGTGTATGCGGGTGGCGTTTTTGAAGGCGACTCTTGTGTTGGTGTTTGGGACTTTTTTCCAGGCCTTCTCGAGGGAGCGACAGAGTTTTTTGGATTTCTTAAGATCATCGTTGAACCAGGGGACGTTTTTGTTGCCTTGTTTGATTTGACGTTTTTTCAGGGGTGCTAGGTTGTCGGCGCTGTTGGTTAGCCTTTGAGTGAGGTTGATGGCTGCTTGGTTGGCGTTCGATGAGTGGGCAGGGGGGTTTTGAAGAAGCGATGAGGAGATCTGGTCGTTGGTGATTTTGTTCCAGTTTCTTCGCAGAGTAGGTTGAGGATGGTTGTGGGTTGTGGTCTTTTTGTAGATAAAGTGAACGCAGCTGTGGTCCGTCCAGTGGAGAGCTGTGGTGTGACTGAAGGAGATATGTTTGCTGGAGATGAAGATAGGGTCGAGTGTGTGACCTGCGAGGTGAGTGGGGGTATTAACAAGTTGTTTGAGTCCGAGGTTGGCAAGATTGTCCAGAAGGGCGGTGGTGTTGCTGTCGTTACTTTTTTCCAGATGATAATTGAGGTCTCCCAGTAGAATGTAGTCCTTGGAGGGGAGGGCGTGTGGGATGATAAAGTCAGTGATGTCTTCACTGAATTGTGCTCGGGGTCCTGGTGGTCTGTAGAGGAGGGTGCCTCTGAGTGTGGTCTTGGGGTCGGTGTGGATCTGGAAGTGGAGGTGCTCGGCGCTAGCGAGGTTGACGTCTGAGCTGGTTGAGATTCGGATGGAATTCTTGTGGACAATAGCGATGCCTCCTCCTGTTTGCTTGTTGCGGTCTTTTCGGATGATCTTGTAGCCTTCCGGGATGGCAATGGTGATGTCTGGGGCTGAGGAGGCGTTCATCCATGTTTCAGTTAGGAAGGCGACGTCCGGAGAGATGGTGTCTAGTAGATTCCAGAGGTCGATGGCGTGTTTGTGAACCGAGCGGGTGTTGAGCAGGATGCATTTTAGGTGGTTGGTGTCAGGTCTCAGTTTGGTGTTAGTGGATGTGGAGTTGGTCTTGGTGCCGTCATACTTGCAGGAGTTGCACGTGAAGGGTCCATGGGTGTGTCCAGGGACGGCTTGAGCGCAGTCGGGGAGTCGGCCGGGGTTACTCTTTTACTTTTACTGTCTCTTTTACTGCCGAAGGCCTGTATGTGTTGGATCCGTTGTTGTGTGCCTTGACGTTGGATGTAGGAGGATTTGGTGGTAGCAAGACCGGAGGTCCATCTTTGAAAACCAGCCGGCCCAGCTAAAGTATCGTACTTTTGTGCTGACCTCAGAGGGACATAGTACTGGCCTGTGGTACTGTGCCATTGTGCAATAGGCAGCATTAGGATGAAGGTGCAGACAAATAAATCATTTCTGGGAAGGCTGGGAAGGTGTGTACTGTCACACACTGTCAAACACATTGTTCAATATGCTGGTCCTTTCATTTATGTGTTTGCAAATAGAATGTGGCAGCTTTACTCACAGATGATGCAAATATGGGTATGCACTGAGGATTTGTGAGCGACAATGAAAATCTCAACATGCGCAAATCATTACAGAGTGATGGTGCACATTTAGACATATGCTAAAATTAATGGTTGATGGTGGAAATGTGCAAACAGAAGCATAAACCCGTATCAGAATCACAAGCAGTCTGAAAATATTGTGCTTTTTCCCCACACAAATTTCCTCAGGTAAAAACTGATGCAATGTCTGCAGGTAAACTCAGAAATTTTCTGACCTTTGTGGCGTTATTTTACCGCATTACTCCCCATTCTGAGTGGCCAAATCCAGAATGAGGAGCTAATAATGCTCCTGTAAATACCTAATTTGACACTTTAGTTATTTACTCCTTAACAAAGTATAAGGACGTTGTAATGAGGGCCTTAGTCTACTGCTGACTCTGACCGTTCTCTTACCCTACTTCAATCACTATTAAAAAAAGCCAAAAGTATTCTGATTACAGAATTAATCGCAAGACCATCTTTTGCGGGTATAAGAAGATCATTATTGAGTAGCTGCTGCACAATCACTGTCTATATCAGTCAAATGATGTGATGCTAATTACAAATGTAAATTGCTCATATGCATAATATTATGTTAAAAGTAATGTATCAATACCATGCTTCAACATGTGATATGTATAACTTTAAAATAATTAGGAACATGTGGAGTAATTGCACATTAGATTGTCCTTTCATGGTCACATTTATAAATTCAACCTGCCCTGAGACTGTGGAACACACAGAAAGATTTCCACTTCTCAAAGATTTTGCTGTGACTTGCTCTAGCAGTACTCCTGAATTCCAGGAGTAAGCCAGGAGTACATCTACTTATACACACATTTTTGTGAATCAGGCCCACAATCTTCACTTTGGGTCGAATGGACAGTTTTCATAGTCAGTTAGAATTAAGGTAGCCCAGGCAAGCGGGACATACACTTTTTCAAGACATGGTGTGGTTCCTGATTTCCCACATACCTGAATATCTCGGTAGGAGAGAAGCAGGTTAATGACAATGTCCGACGTGAGCACCTCGGTGTTGTCCATCCGCAACTTTATCCTGGTCAACTCCTTGGCAAGCTCGTCCCCCTGATACTTCTCTCGGGCCTTCCTAATGTCATTCAGCAGTGTTTCCTTGAAATATGCACTTGAGAAGTAAAACAGAGAGACACACAAGTAAATACACTCAAATGTATGTGAAGACAATCTGAAGACAATAAGAAGTTATGTAACAAAAGGCTGCGTAACACTATGCATATCCTTTATTGACTAGTTTCCTTTTTATTTTGAACCACAAATTGCAAGAAATATCTCATCTTTTACTTTATTTCGGTCGATTTGACCATAAAAGATACATTTCAAAACATTTCATAAAATTGCCAGATACCTTGATACATTACATAGATACAAGGGAAATAGTACACACGCACAGGATCGATAACAATGTGATAGTTCATCAAATAATCAGCCTCTACACGCCCAGGATTGCTAGGTCGTAAATTCAGTATATAAAATTAATATTAAAAACAGTATAAATATGTCATCATTTAAAAAGATTAAAAAATATACAAAATATTTCACAGAATGAATTAATGGGGATCACCATAAATTTAACTCGATTACAAGGTGGTTACCGTATTATTCAACGTACCATTTAGAACCATTGTTTAAAATAAGCCCCTAGAGTTTCAGCCCCATTTTCTTCCTAACCAGGAATACATTGAATAAAAACCTGTTTACAGAAAAGACTATAGGTTGTGATGTATCAGTTTTCAGTATGCGCTCAACAACACTGCAGCACCTGCTATCTAGAGCCCTGCAGAGGGGTTTAATCCAGCGTTTTCTAGCTGTGATGTACGCTGAACAAAAGAATAATATATGAGCTTCATTTTCTTTTTCTGATACATCACATAGGGGACAGATATCGCTTCTAGAGCACCCCCCATTTCCATTCCATCTAGATGTGTTAGAGCCTATTTGCAGAATTCCATATTGAAATTGCAAATATAAAGATTTTGCTAGCAGAGGTTCTATCTCATCAAGGAATGGGTCTAGACATGCTACATCTTTAAAAGCCAAAAACTTCACGGTTAGGGACCCAACGGACGTGTTATTTACTAGGTTGGACATTATGTGGGCCCAAAATATCTCTTTTAGCTGTTTTTTACAAGATGCTATTAGCTGTTCTGGGTCGTTCCAATAGTGAGGTAGACCTAACTTTTGCATCCATGACATAACGTGGCTTAACCAAGGGATATCTTTGGGTCTTCTCACCTTTAAAATTTCCTCCAGGCCAGTTTTATAATGAGTCAGTACGGGGGTTGACCAGATCCTGATCCAGAATAAAAGTGGTCTTAATGCCGCATGGTGATCTATGCGTTTTATATTCAGGTCCAGAGTTACAGGCAGCAATGGCGTCCTGTTGGGGAGTTTTAATAGTTGTCTGAAAAATATATTTTCTTCCCGCTCAAAGTTCTTCTTGCACTGTGGGCCCCAAATCTCGGCCCCGTATAGCGCTGCCGCTTGTGCTTTGATTTTGTATACCTCCAGTGCAGGGGAAACTGCCCTACATGAGCTAGCCTCATGTTTTTTTTAGAACAGGTGCCGAATTCTGAACCAGCATTATCCTGCTCTTTTCAATTTGGCCTTTCCAAGTCATTTTACTGTCCAGGTTGATTCCCAGGTAATTGAAGCTGTCTACATATTCTAGTGGTTGATTATTTAAAACTAGGTTCTTTTTTAATGTTTTATGGGGGTTTAGTGCCATGTATTTGGTCTTTACTGAAATTTATTTCTAGGCCCTTCTGCAGGCAATATCTACCAAACGTATCCACTAAAGATTGAAGTCCCTTGGGGGTTTGGGATATTAAAATGGTATCATCGGCAAATAATAAAGTCGATACCACTTTGCCCCCAAGGCGAGGGGAATCATGCTTGCAGTCTAATAAAGACTCAGGGATGTCGTTTACATATAGTGAGAAGAGGGTTGGTGCCAGGACGCACCCCTGTCTTACTCCTCTTCTCAGTGGAATTAGTTTGGTTAGTTCTCCTCTTGGTCCCCAGCATACCGTAGCAAAGTTTCCTGTGTGTAACTTTACCAGTTGTCTTAACCTGATGCGTGCGGGCGGAATTCCGCTCGTATGCTGAGAATTTGTAAAGTGCACTTTACATGACGAGCTGGGCTCGTCATGAGCGTGCGAGGAGGCTACCTCATGACGAGCCCAGCTCGTCATCAGCGTCGAAGGGGTTAATATTTCCAACGGTACCCCAATTTTCCTTAAAGTCTCCCATAGCTGGGAACGAGAACTAGATCGAATGCAGCCCTTAAATCTATAAAAGCGACATATAGGCTGCCCTTCCTGAAGATAATATATTTCCAGTATATGCACATAAACCTGAATACCTGATCAAGTGTACTTGTTTTTGATCTGAACCCTGCTTGGTATTTAGTTAAAATATCCACCTCATCCATCCAATCTATCAATCTATTTAAAATATGCCTGGCATTCAATTTCTGAAGTATATCTAGTAAACTAATTGGACGGTAATTGGCTGGGTCCTGACGATTGCCCTTATTAAAAATAGTAACAATCTCCGCCCCTTTCCACGTGTGGGGAATTGGTGTTCCGGCAGCTATCGAATTACATAAAAGATTTACATAGGGACTCCATACTTCTAGATCATGTTTTAATAGGTCGCCTAGAATCCTATCTGGGCCTGGCGCCTTCCCAGCTTTAATGGCCCCTATTGCAATGTATGTCTCCTCCAAACTAAAATTCAATACTGTATCTGAGATTAAGTCCTCTATTTCGTTTCTGGTGGCGCAGACGCCCTCGCTATAATCCTGGTAAGGATTAGTAAAATGGTCTACCCAGGTTTTCTCATCTCAGTAGAGATCTTTATTACTTTTCCCAGTTTTATTTCCCTTAGCAATTAGACACCAGAAGGCAGCCTGATCTTTGGCTCTAGCAACAACAATTAAATCTATCCATATGTCATTGTCCCAGACTTTTTTTGCTTCTATTAAAATCTTTTCATACTTTTGCCTATATACACCAATTTCACTATGACACTTGTTTTTAATAGCATATATAAGCTCCGTCTTTGCTGCTCTGCATTCCTTGCTGTAGAAGGGGTTAGCTATCTCGTAGTACTTGCTTGTCCCTGTATCTTCCTTTTTGTACAACTTTGTCAGTAGCGGGAGTAAGGCTTCTACTAAGGTATAATGTAATTTTAATATCCTTTCATCTCCTTCTTTAAATTCTTCGAGTGGGGCGACAATGTCAGAAAATGCATTATAAATGTCTGCCATTTTGTCATCTTTAGCTAGGATATAGGGCCACTTCTATTATTACTTATTTGTAGTTCTCCAGTTAATATGATACTTCCTTCCACCCGTGGATTTTTGGTTTTAAATAGGTGAGATTCTAGTTGCAGTTCTAAAGGGTAGTGGTCACTCTCCTCCCTGTTCATAACCCTCAGGTCTATAGTAATGTACCATAAGTTCATAGACACCATTATATAGTCTATCTGGCTTGATGAATTACCTCTGTGGAATGTACAGCCTCCGGGTCTATCGGAGGGTAGGCGTCCGTTACACGCCCGTAATTCATGTCCTACCGTGAGTTTAAAAATCTGGGACGTCGCAACCGTACATTTAATCTCGCTGCTGGCGTCAAGAGTGGGGATTTTGTATGCCATATCCTGCTCTTCGAAAAGGTCACTTATACCAGTCATGGGTTCGTATTTACAGTTAAAATCCCCTCCACAGATTACACTGGCCTCCGCCTCGACTGAATCTAGGAAAAAGTCGAGTTGTTCTATTACTAATGATTTATTACCGCTACTACGTGGTCTATTGTAAACGTTGAGCAGATATATAATCCTTTTATCCCGCATTACAAGTTTTAACCCCAGTATATCCGGGGAATCAATATGCAAGGGAATTATATCTACTTCTAAAATGATGCTTATCCATGTAACCAGTCCACCGGAGGGTCTACCTCTTCCACACTGGGTAGCATTGACACTGTATGTTTTGTAACCCGGTCTCTGTGGGGGTTCTTGTGACCAAGTCTCCTGGAGGAGTACTATATCATACTGATCTATGTACTCACTCCAGGAGCAGTCTAAGTTCTTATTGAGTCCTGCGATGTTCCAGGAGATTAACTTTAATTCTGAACATATGGAATCTCCCCTAGCTGCTACCCTAAGTTCAGGATCTACAGTTTTTGGTAGGTTATTCGCTGCCTCCGGCTCTGTTTGTTGGTTTAGGTTTGAGTTACCATCTAATAGGCCTGTTCTTAATACAGCACCATCATCTATTTTATTTTGCCCCGAGGCTCCCAGTGTTATCTCATTTACATTCTCTGCTCTAATAGGACTGTTTACCTTCAGACCTGTTAGTTCTTTGTGGTCGCTTAGTCAATCCAGGTCATCTAAGGTGGACAAATCCGAGAATCTATTAGTTACTGCTAAGTTAGGGGTCATCATACTACACTTACCGCCCTGAACTGGTTTATAGAAATATCCTAGTGCAAGGGTGTGAATATCTGTGTTCTGGTGGGGGCTTTCTTCCTGGAAATCTAATATCTTCCTTACAATTTGTGGCCTTCTAAAGTTTACTACCACGCAATCACCTCTGATGTTTTTGGGACCTTCCCCCACCCAAACCAACTCTACGAATCATCAATATTCCGTCTGCTTTTGTAGGGTGGAAGCGTTTAAATTTTGCTAACCAATTTACTGTTTTATTCCGGAGATCAGTCCATGTTTCTCTTTGATTTCGTCTTAGTGTTGGAACCCCAGTTAGCACGATTACGTAAGGGCAGGAAGCATGGGGGAGCTGCAACACATCCTCATTCGGTACCTTTGGGACCATATATTTTAGATTTCCCTAAGTGACTACCTGTAATGTCAAGGGATGATGGTTTAGGCCTAATACTTACTGCATCTACCTGAGTTGTCTCACTAACTGAGTGGCCCTCCTTGACTACATGCTGCTTAAGTACCCCTGCGCTAAGGTCAGCCACTGGACTCGCGTTAGTTGTTCTACTAATTCCCCCCGGCTACTATTTTATTTTGTGTGTTCTTACCTGACGAGTTACTAGCTTTCTCTATACGTGTGTCACCCCTGCCATTGCTCTCCATTTGTTTGTTTATTCATTTTCTCGACCTTTATTTCCAGCTGGCTTAAGCAAGATCTCATGCTTTCTTCCACTTTTTCTAGTCTCTCTCTAAGTACATTTTCCATTGCAATTATAATTTTCGTCTCTAATTTCTCGGCCAACTGTTCACCCCGGTGTTCACCACCGCAGGGCTCTGTTTGGGTGCTAATTGATTTCATTTGTAGAGTAGTTACCCGCGCACCAACTACCTTGTTTTTTCCATTCGCAACCACTATCTTCTTATTTTTGGTGTTACGTGGTGGTGATCTCTTTAGTGGACCCGTGTGTCGATCCGTGTTATTTAGTACCACCCTTTGATTATGCAACCTAGATGCTAGGGGTGGACTGGTTACGCTGTTTGTTGGGTCCCGTGTATCGGGTATAAGTAACTTTGGGGTAGTGGATAACCTTGGAGCGTTAGTAATGATTATTGCGGGGCTTAGTGGAACTATACCGGTTGGATTAATTAATGATAGAGATTGGTCTGTACTTGCATCGCTGGAGTGACTAGATTCCAAACTACTATCAGGGTCTGGATTTAACGCTTTTCGCTGGGTTTTCCCCTGCCCTAAATATCCAGACTCTGTGCTTGGTTGGACTAACGCTAATGGGTTTGTTACAGGTGATATGGCTTTCCCTATTGCTCCTAGGGATGACCTTTTGGCCGCTAAACCCATGGATAGCTTCCTTTCAGTCAAAATCATCTCTTTCTCAAGGACTGATTCAGCTCTGTCCAGAAAAGCATCAAGTGACGCGGCCAAACAGGACCCCACCCTTGGCCCAGTTTTCTGTCTTAAAGTCATGGTGAGTTCCACTCCTAGTACTCTACTAAAAAGTTAATGTCATAAACCAGTTTTCCAGCCGCGGTATCCTCTTGGTGCAAGATGGACTAGAGTTGCAAAATTAAGGGGTGTAGCCCGGCCCGGCCTCCTCAAGCTCCGGATGGCAACAGATGGCCCCGCCCTTGACCCGGGCTTCACCTGGGCGCTCCCGCACGCTCTCTCGGCGAGGGGGAAGAGGCGGATTTTGTAGCGCTTCCTGGCGCGTTTCTGGCGGTGTCGGTGGCGGTGGCGGCTTCCGGCCGCTTTGCAGCCTGGGACCTGCAGTCCCTGATGGTCCCCATTTCAGGAGCACTCCCTCGCACTGCGGCCGCAAAAGGTGGAAGTGGCTTGCGGCGGCGGAGGGAGGGTGAAGGAACAGGGACAATAGCAGCGGGTCCAAGGACAGGATGCCCCTGCACAAGTAAGTTCAGTGGCACACGGCAATCAGCGTTGTCGGCAGGATCCCCATCAGCGTTGTTGGCAAGAAATATGTATTGCAGGGATCTGAGCCTGTCAATAACTCAATACTATCTTTAGGAGAGGCAGATGGGACATTTTCTCAGTAAAGTGCCAATGTAAATGATGAAGGTACAACACACTGAAATATAAAATACAATACTACAGGAAATATTGTAATTTAGTCCTGGGGTTAAAGTCATAACCAAACAACATTACACACAGCAGCAAAATTAAACCAGGTGCTTCATTAAATCCTTCATGGAAATCATAATACTGGAATACAGCTGGGTGCAGCAATTTTACTAGGAATATAAGAATTGGGGAATTACAGCAGATCTGGGGTTTCCATACTTGTTTCTGCATATAAATTTCACATTCAATTGCTGGTTTCCATGAATGTTCTCCACCATGTCTCCCAGAAAACCAGACCCACGAGGTAATACTACGTATCTTTGGATACTGATTTAGGAAGAATCTCTGGTTTCCATTGAAATCAGTATCACAAAGGTAAGACTGAAAAATATTCTACTGTTATATAATCTGACTGAGATAAGGGAACCACTAGAAACTCAGATCCAACTCTTCAAAATCAGCCACAGCGATTATAACACCCCTGTGAGAAGTTGGCCTGATGTATGATGTCCACAGTTCTGTGGGCACCTTGTATCAGTCCAAACAATCCCTTATGGTGGTGGTTGTAAGTCAACCTTATAGACAAGCTATCCTAGGGGTAGCATGGACTAAGCAGCCTTAAAGGCTTAACTCAAGAGGGCATGTGAAACCAGCTGTTTTACCATATGCAATCCTGTAATATCAAATGAAAGGACACCACACAAGTTATATATTATAAAAATATATGTATTTATTCTCAGAATAATCCCCAATACTCTTTATGAGTAAAGAAGCACAAGCGTTTAAACAAAAGCACAATATAACATATGAAAGTTGCACGTTTATGGATGAGGCCGGTGGCCACTCAAACCATATATCAAAAAAGTGGTATAAGTATCACTAATTGGTCAGTGGTAAGGCCTGGGGCCTTGGGAATCGCTGGGACTACACTGGACTAACAGCAGTTAGGACGGGAGTAGCCCGCGGGATTCGGGTGCAGCGCTTAAAGAGCACGCATGCACCAATGCAAAGTCAATGGTGCGTAAAAGTTATCGAGTTACAGTTTTAAGAGTCTTCCGACTGGACTAGAAGGACAAAACTTTAGACTTAGACACTAGAGGTGTAAACCACTACAGGAGCACCGGCGTTCAAGAGTTACCTCACCCACAGGAAGCGGGTGCACAGGTGCAAAAGCGTGTCGGGTTTCGTCACGAAGATCTAGGGTGCCTGGAGATGAAGATGCTGCAGGCGTCCAGAAGAGAAGTGTCCGGTGTGATCCAAGGGTGGATCGAAGATGTAGAGTACCTGAAAGCAGAGGGGACAGAGTCTGGGTCACTAGCCAGTGACCAGGAAGGAACCAGGAAGGAACCAGGCGATGTCGGGCGCAATCAGGTAGTTGCCGTGAAGCTTGTCTCCGCTGCCACGTGGACTCTGGGGCACCGAGGATGTCCAGGAGTGGATCACGAGCTGTCCCACAAAAACTCTCGCTGTCGGCGGTGTTGGCTTCTGGATCGGAGTTAACAAGCCTTGGCAAGGGCAACCCACGCAGGATTCGAAGATCGCTTCTTGACCGGACCAGGAAGGTCAGATCGGGTGCTCCTTTTCAGGGGAGCGAGGGCCAGTCTGGAGCAACCAGACTAGTAGAGCAAATTCAAAGGTTCATCGGTACTGGGGCCGCTAGCCAACGGGCAAGCGACTGGACCAACGCGTCGAGTAGGAAAATGCAAAAGGGCCCCACGCAGCACTCGGTGAGTGTGGAGGGGTGAGCTTCGGTGCAAAAGCCGCTCGGGGTTGGAGCTTCTCGAACTTCAATGCACAGCTTCAAGGGAGCCTCGGGAGCTGCACGGTCAGCGCTTCGTAGTTTTTCCAAGATGGCCGGCCCCACGCTTCAGGTCGCCTCCACGGGTCTCAGCTTTGCATAGACTGTGGATCGGGCTGTTGGAAGGCAGGAACGCTGGGTCTTGTTGATCTCTGTCGCTTGAGTTCCGGCGGGAACTGCAACAAAGAAAATGGTGAGAGGCTGGATGGTGCCTGTTTGCACAGGGTGGTCACTCCTTGACCACAAGGGAGATTCTTCAGTCTTCCACGTCGAGTGGGATGTCGAAGGATCCAGAGTTTTGTTTCATAAGTTTCAGTCAGGATAATCTGATGTGCATCTGCACAGCTCCTACCTTTATTCCAAATCAAGGGGCTGGATTACCTGCTAGGTCCCTCCTATGGGTGGGACCCAGGAAGGGGGTGGTTACACCCCTTTCCCTCTGTCCAGTTTCGAGCCAGGACTGGGGCTGGAGTGCCCCAGAACCGGTTTGACTGGGTTTTGCTTGGCACACCTTGTGTGCCCCAGGCAGTGTCTAGTTTCTTTTAACCCACCCTGCTCCAATCCACTATCTCCTGTCTGGGGAGGTGTAACACCTCCCTGTGACAGGAAACCTTTTGTCCAGGCCTCCCCAGCCAAGTTTCGGTCAGCAGCAGGAGGTCAGACTTGTGTCGGGGCAGCAGCATCCATTTTGTGATGCTGAGGCTCTGGTTAGGATCAACCGCGTTTAAAGCAAAGTAACATGCCTTCTCCCTCTAGAAGGGTGGAATGCTACCCCCGTCGCCAGAACTGGCGAGGGGGTAGTATTCCAAAGTGTATGACACCAAACACGACATGTTTTGATAAAGCCAAACCAAAGTTAGCAATAACCGCGAGGATTATAATGCATTTAAGAGTATATGGTATGGCAGTATCACTAGAACAGCTATAAGGAAATGGTTCCGAAAGCTGCAGACAGGCTCAGCTCATGCCAGAGCACCATCTCACATAATACAAAGCACTCTGCCTCCAGAATTGTTAAGGCCTGCCATAGGAGTGACTGATAGGTATATATGTGTCCAGATATAGGTTTAGATATAGGTATACTATATCTAAGCAAGGGGTGATTACACCACCTTGCCCCAGCTGAGTGATCAGCCAGTTGTGTCAATTTAAGTACCAGCCAGGGGTGGCAAAAGATATGCTGCAGCCCCTGGTAGGCCTTGGATGCACCTATGCCCTGGGCACCTATAGTGCACTGTACAGGGGCTGACAAGGTGTCCAGTACCAAATTGGTGATGTACCTAGGGTACATGGAGTCCATTTAAAGAGAGAGCAGTTAGCCTGGGACCCTGATTAGCAGGATCCCAGGCCAACTAAGTCGAAAACCAGCTAAACACTAGGCAAAAAATCTGGGGTAACCATAGTCAGGTATCCACCTTCCTACAACCACCTTAGACCTTCAGTTGCAGCTACAGCCAAAAATAACAGCAGCACAGATTCTCATCCATAACAGCAGCATTCACAACGCACCGCCTCTCATACACAGCCATAGCAGCAGCATTTACAGCACAGCCTCTCATACTCAGCTGTAGCACCAACATTTACAGCACAGTCTCTCATCCTCAGCCTAGCACCAGCATTTACAGCACAGTCTCTAGTTCTCAGCCAAAATAACAGCATTTACAGCACAGCCTCTCGGCCATAGCAGCAGCATTTACAACACAGCCTCTAATCCTCAGCCATAGCAACAGCATTTACAGCACAGCCTCTCATCCTCAGCCATAGCACCAGCCTTTACAGCACAGCCTCTCATCCTCATGCATAGCACCAACATTTGCAGCCCGCCTCTCATGCTCAGCAGTAGCACTAGAATTTACAGCATAGCCTCTCTTCATGCATAGCACCAACATTTGTAGCCCCGCCTCTCATCCTCAGCAGTAGCAACAGCATTTACAGCACAGCGTCTCATCCTCAGCCATACAACCAGCATTTACAGCACAGCCTCTCATCCTCAGCCATAGCATTAACATTTACAGCACAGCCGCTCATCCTCAGCCATACAACCAGCATTTACAGCATAGTCTCTCATCCTCAGCCATACAACCAGCATTTACAGCACAACCTCTCATCCTCAGCCATAGCATTAACATTTACAGCACAGCCTCTCATCCTCAGCCATACAACCAGCATTTACAGCATAGCCTCTCATCCTCAGCCATACAACCAGCATTTACAGCACAGCCTCTCATCCTCAGCCATAGCATTACCATGTACAGCACAGCCTCAAGTTCTCAGCCAAAATAACAGCATTTACAGCACAACCTCTCATCCTCAGCCATAGCATTAACATTTACAGCACAGCCTCTCATCCTCAGCCATACAACCAGCATTTACAGCATAGCCTCTCATCCTCAGCCATAGCATTAACATTTACAGCACAGCCTCTAGTTCTCAGCCAAAATAACAGCATTTACAGCACAACCTCTCATCCTCAGCCAGAGCACCCGAAATTACAACGCAGCTATAACTGGCCCATCCCACGGCAAGACCTTTCCATGGCTTTAGCCACTAGGCTCTGACACCAACTGCCAGTCACAAACACCACAATGGACCCAGCGCAGGCATGCTTTACTCCCACACAGGGGGCTTATATGTAAAATCAATAACCACCATGATTTGGGTGGCACACATAAACACAGAGAAAATAGTATGTGCCCCACCAGGACAAACAGATATTCGGCAAGTGACTGTCATCAGCACACCACTCAATGACACATTTAGTGCAGCAGTGATACATGCATTAGAACACACAAGATAGTCAGGAAGAGGAAATAACAGACTAGGGATCTGAGTTCGCAGAACAAGATCCAACCTGCAAAAGAAAGCATTTACTTAAGGCATCCATTTCCAGTGACAACCTTCAAGTCAGGAAGCAGCACAGACACGGGAAATAACTAATGACTCCTCCCAACAAGTGGAGCAACAAATGACAAGCAGCAGATGCTGTACATAACACATACATCCCTCAGAACATGGTCCAGTACCATCTAATTGCCCAGGCAACATGACAGTATAGAAGACTGTAAAGACAACTTGACTTTCCGGCTAACCAATAGGAGGAATTCACCTGGCCCCCATTGGTAAGGAAGGTCAGTGGATAGCCGAAACCGACACGTGAGTGATGTGAATTTGTGCTGAAGTAAGTCAAGGTTAGAGCGGCCCCAAATTACATTGTTGCAAAGACCCATTACAGAAGTTAGTCTTGCTGGCACACAGTGTGCACCACAGTCAGTAGGCATCTCAACCTAATATGCATTAGAAGTCGGCGAGCCACTTAAGACTCACGCCAGGCTTGAGCCAGAGGCCCGGCTGTGGCTCAGCTCGAGGTTCTCTTGGATCCATGAGCCCATATCGAGCTGAGTGTTAAGGTGACATTTGGATGCCACCCGCTGTGCCATTAGGTGTCAAGAATTGAAAACAATGCAGAGCCCTTTGGTGTTCAAACAAAAGAGGTAGCCATTTAGTGGGTGAATTGCATAATGTGAAACCAGAAAAACTTGGGACCAATCCTGGCTTCCTTGCTTGACCAAATTGTATGATCCCAGGAAAATATTTTGTTTTACAGAGCATCGTTTTTCTTCATCATTACATTTGAGGGAACCCGTCAACGTGTGATTTCAGGGTGTGCGCTATGTAACAATAATCCAATGGATTAAGGCGAGACGCTACTGCATGTTAAAGAGATGCTTGCTTATATTTGTACATGATGTTTGTTGCATAACTTGAAGGGCAACTATTTCCAGGAGTTGTCTCGTTGATGGGCTCTAGGAGTCCAGGCAGACCCTTCGCTTGGCTCTGGCTCAGCTCTCTCTGTTAATTTGTTGGCTCGCCCACCTCTATAATGGACAGTGGAATTTGCGCCTGCAAGCATGTGTGTGTGAGAGACGCGTGGGAGCTGCCATGTTGGAAGATCTGAACATGAGAGGGGACAGTGAACTTAAATGTTCTATCTGCTAAGATGCTAGACACGCATGTGCAAACCAGGTGATATTTCTGCGACACTTTTTGGCCGTGATCACCGACAACACGTTTAAAAACAAGGACTGTGCATACCCACGCCACACAATACACAACAGCAGATACCAACGGGTGCTGCCCAGTTGCCACGTGCCTGGCATCAAGCTAGAGACATTTCTGATGATTATGCAAGGCAATAAAGAGTTCATAAGCACTCTGCACAAATTAGACAAAAAAGTGATACAGTTCAACTATATTAAAACACAGACGACAACTGAGTTGTCATCTGTGTTTTAATATAGCTGGGGCACGTGAAGGATTACACAAGTAAAAGATCTTACTTCACCATCAAGGATAATGAATTTACACACCATAATTGATCATCAACTCACTACCTAAGGAACTCTGCTGCAACCTGTCCTTCTCTTTCTTCAAACAAGACCTCAAATCTCTACCACTCAACAACTACTTTAACATGCTTCGAAACTGAACTGTTTCCCAAAGATCCAACCCCCATAGACACGAAGGACCCTAGTGAGGTCGCCTGACTCGCTCAGTCTCTAATCTGTCACAAACGCCGGTGCCTTAATGCTGGATTGCTATGCACCCTTGTGACTGTTTTGACTACCTCAATGCTGAATTGCTCTATACTCTTTTGTTGACTGTCCTGACCCACACTTATCCTCGCATGTAGTTAGAGTAATCTTACTCACATAACATGTAAAGTTCTCTGATACTCTGGGGTCTAGCAAGCGCTATATAAAATTCAAATAATAATAATAATAGTATAGATATGACATTGTCTAATATTCCTCCATTTACCTTAGACTTCCAGAGAGTTAACCCTGTGAAACTGACTTCGACTGATATCAAGTGATCCTTGACAAACAGTTGCAGTGTCCATCAGCAACATGTATTCGAACTTGTTTTGCAATTGGTGGGAACTGGATCTCCATAAAGATAACCTATGCTCTCTCTGGGGAAGGTGGGAGGCTTGGGAACATGGGACTGTTTGCTTATCGATGCATCGTAAGGGGGGTTCACTGATGGAACATAGATTTGGTATCAGGAAGCTCCTGGGAACGGCTACCAGGGAGGATGAGGAGAGAGGAAGGTCAAAAGGCCAAGGCCTGCGGGACCTTCGCTCAGATTTCAAGTAAAGTCGACTTCTAATACAACCCAGCAAAAATGCACACAATATGATAAAATGTGTCAAAAGAAAACTCGATTGGCACTTGTGAATTTACCAACAGGGCACATTTTGATAGTTGTGATAGCCCATTTCAGATAGCACGGTTAGTTTGTCAGGAAACACACCAGCAAACCTACTGCACAAATACAGCATTCAATGTAAAATAAAAACGAAGCCGTCAACATAGCAGGATTTTTAACACAATTTGGCAGGTCAGGGAGCTTCAAATACACAGTTAATTCTCCTCCTGTCGGTAAGTGTACGGTGCATGCTTGAATTGACACCTTACCATGAGCCACAGTGACAACTTGATATCAATTCAGCCTGTTTAACATTTTACTTTAAGTCTTATTTTGTGAGCTACCTAATATGACTTTGTGAAGCAGCTACATGACACTGATGCTCAACAAATGAAATTACATTACTAATTTTTAATTTGCAAATGCTTGGATGAGGAGACTTTTTGTCTCTTCGGCACCACTCCAGCCTCCACTCCTCCATGTACTCCCCTCAGCCAAGGGTTGATATGTTTCCACCTGGCGCTCCGGACTCATAATGACTGAACCTCACACTACGCCCTGATTGGTTAGCCTACGCCAAATGGCGCAAAACCCTCTCCTTCTTCACCGAACCAACCAGGCTGTCCTAGCCCGGCCCTTCATTGAAGCGTGGAAGGGATTATGGGCAACTCCCTACATTGAACCATTATTTTATCCCTGGTCAAGTCTGGTAGGGATTTGTGGAAGTACCCTGCTACCCAGCCTGCCGCCAATGCCTGAGGCCTTCTCCTAGGCATGGGCGGTATGGGCAGCTGCCCAGGGCCTCGCGCTCAGGGGGGCCCCGCCGCCGGCCCCGCAGTAGACCAGACACAGAGCAGTGGGCCCACCGCCGGCCGGCCTGCCATGAAATGGGGCGCCGGCCGGCCCGCAGTTACCGTGCACGCACCCCACCACCAAGCTTAGTGAGGACCAACTAGCTTAGTGGTGGTGGTGGTGCCGGCCCGTGCGCAGTGCGCGGGTGCCAGGCCGTTAAAGATGTGGGTCCCAGGGCCGTCAATCTGGTAGCGTGCGAAAGCGCTACCAATGACGGCCCTGGACGTAATTTTCGCAGCCCCCGCTCTAACAGCACTGACGCACAGACCTGGTGACGCAGCATGCACCCCGTACGCGCCGCGCGCTCCCTGGCCAGGAGGGTGAAGTCGGGAGTCGGTTCGGGACGGGCGGGCCGCGTTGTTGGTTGGCAATGCTGGCATAAATAAAGAGTTAACGTCTTAAGGTAAGAAAGACGAGACCTGGCTGGCTGGTCCATGATCGCTTGTTGTTTGTCATTCATTCGTTTTCACCTCCATACAATTATCCCAGTGCAATACCCCTTTCACATACTCACTTCTGCATCAAACCACCCTCAAGTCTCTGCCACCACTCAGGAGCCTGAGAAATTGTACAACCTCTCCTCTGTACTGTTCTACTTGTGTCACTCATATCTCAGCAGCTTCCATGTGCCTTTTTGACATACATTATGATATGAGCAAACTTCACACCTTGGGTTGACTAATGGATGTCCACAAATGTACTCCCTATTCTGACCATCATATAAGTGAATTGAGGAAGTTTGCTTCTAGCACTGCTGCTGAATACCCTGTGTCCGTTTATACTCTCCATAAAGGGCAGATAGACCTTGCTTTGGCCAAGGCATCCGACTAAATTGCACTCATTGTGCTGACTTTTGAAATGAGTACTTTTTAAACTTTTGTACCCTGGATAGCCTGTGGCAATTCTGCCTTTCATAGCAGTCAAACAAAAGTATACTTCGGTCACACTTTAAAAAAATTGCTGCGCTCCGTCAACCCAAGTACCGCCATTTTGCAGGGTAATTTTTTTTCTTTTTTAAAAGCGCTTTCCATAGAAGTTCATAAGGGCCCCGAATTCCATCCTGTTCCGATTCGGCACATGGATGGACTCTTTCATTCAGCCTGGCACAGTTAGGCTTCATACACTTCGAGGCAAAGTGAGCACTCAACAAATGAACGTTAATAAAGAAAAGAATGTAAGCTGCGTGGGCATGTGAGCACGCACACGCACGCTAAATTACCATGACGTCACGTGAATGTCCTTGAGCAGGCTGATGAACCTGTCCATCAGGGGGAGACACAAGGGCCCCAGCAGGTTGTCCCAGTTCGGCTGCATGTACTCCGAGGCCCTCCGCTGGGCGTCGCTCTCACAGCAGAAGTAATCAGCACACGGCGTGACGATGTACGGAATGAAGTAGTAATTCCCACTAGAAGCCTGCAAAACATAACAAAGTGAGAAGAGTTAAAGTCAAGTTAACCGGAAGTATAGCACGCTCAAGAGAAAGTAACACTGCATAATTTCAAAAGGCTTGTTCGATTCTTTTATGATACTTGTTATCGAAATAAAGCAATTTGACTTAAAAAATAATAATTTTATAGTAAGCCATGCATGTAAGGTGCCTTCATGGATTCCAGTTAAAGCGCTGCGAGGCCTCCGGGTAGTCTATGCGCTATACAAGTATAATTTTTCATTTCATTTCATCTTCGGAGATAGGAGAACAGTCAGAAACAAATATATACTGCATAAACGACTTTCAACATGCTCAGGCTGCCATTCACATAACTTACAACACGTCTCCCAACACGTCTCCGAGGACCTCACCGTGGGTGAGGAGGGCACTGTCCCTGGTATATTTGCCACACACGTACTGCTGTTACATTAGGCCAAGCTTCTGCATTCTGGGGCATATTATCAACGCTTTGCGATAAATATTGCAAAGCGCGCTTAGCGCTCATTTTTTTATCGCCGGATATCGTGGGAATTTATCGCTGTGATAGCGCGTTATTAGCAACGCGTATCTCCAAGGTGATATGAAATCCAGCGATAGCCGTGATAACATGCTGTATCGTGGGATAACAAGCGATGATTTCCCTGCGATACCGCAAACCTTGCTGATAGGCAGGCATGGACTCAGCCATGCAATCCACCTCCCATGTTAAAGATGGCTAAGTTGTATTTTTAGCAGGTGTTAGAAACCTGCGATGAAGGGGGCTTAGCGCGGCTTTTAAGCTCGCATCGTGGGTCTTGTGCAGCCTTGCTAATATCACGAAGCTGTGTTAGCGAGTGTTTGCCAAGGAGTTGTGTGGAGGAGCACCCACTTTGCATGTCATTAGCGATAAGTATCGCTGACATGCAAAGCGCACCAAAACAGTAGCTTTCGCCATAAAGCTGTCCCTAACAGCTGTTAGAGACAGCTTGCTAATAGGGCGATAAAAATATCGCCGCTTTAGCGGCAAAAAGTGCAGCTAAAGTGGTGATATCGCCCTTGCTAATATGCCCCTCTGCCTTTTCATTTCACGTTCGTGAGTGCCAGCAAATGTTATCAGCTAATGTATTTGAGGAGGTTAGGTCTAATAGCTGGAGCTGTGGACTCTTCGCGACCGCAAAGGGGCTAGTTTGCACCTGAACCATGTCGCTGGCAGTGAAATTCAGCACAAACCGTCGCCAGCCCATCTGTTCCCACAGCAAACATCGATCGCTTGCCTGTCTGCGATGCCCAGCCTATTCTTCGCGCCACGCCAACCACCGACCGTGACAATCTCCTTGCTCCCTGTGACCCTCTCCAAATCGCACCAGGTTCTTGGCACAAAAGTTGAGAAGGTAAAACTTCAGTGGAACTAATCTGGGACTGTATCCGACCTTCGTTCCATTGCGGTCGGCCTCAACTGGGCATAGGCAGGCTTCAGGCAGAAGAGCAGTCCTCTTGGTGCAGAAGGCAGTCCTCTGAAGTACACAGCAGGCCGCGGGCAGCATGGCAGTCCTCTGTGAGTCCTTCCGCAAGTCCAGGAAAGAACAGAAGAGTGGGTCTCAGTGTCCCATTTTTATACCTAGTGCCCACTTTGAAGTAGAAAACACTTCAGGCGTTTCCCCCACAAAAGTGTCTGACTTTCTGGCTACCCTGTCCTGGTACCATTGTGTCTCCAGTCACAATAGACTACTGTGGAGATATTTGTGTGTGAGCTGAGGCAGTGGCTTTGAAATGAAACTAGGGCTGTGCATAGCTCTGCCCACCATGCTGCCTTGGATGGCCCATCCTGCCAAAACCCAGTTCCTTGTGTGGCAGATCTGTGACTTGGGGTTAATGTTTTGCCAATGTGAAACATTCCCTCCATCACCTTGTGTGTTTTGCTGTTCGCCCTATGTGGGAAGGATATGCCCAGACGTGGGTCCCGTGCTCACTATGCCACTGGAGTCAAGCTGTCCTGGCTGATGATGGCTGATAGCCTGAAACCGGTCCTAGGATGCTTGATTCCGGTCCGGGTAAGACATGGCTTGGCAGTTCGGGCTGGACTGTTCCCATGAGGCACAGGGTCAAGACTAATTTGCATATGGCCATGTCTGAACTGGGGTGGCGTAGTGAGCAAAATAACGATGGTTTAAACACAGATCTGTGACTGGGGTGAATGTTTTGCCAATGTGCAACATTCCCTCCATCACCTTGTGTGTTTTGCTGTTCGCCCTATGTGGGAAGGATATGCCCAGACGTGGGTCCCGTGCTCACTATGCCACTGGAGTCAAGCTATCCTGGCTGATGACGGATTATAGCCAGAAACCGGTACTAGGATGCTTTATTCCGGTCCAGGGAAGACATGGCTTGGCAGTTCGGGCTGGACTGTTCCCATGAGGCACAGGGTCAAGACTGATTTTATACGGCCATGTCTGAACTAGGGTGGCGTGGTGAGCAAAATAACGATGGATTAAACCCAGATCTGTGACTGGGGGTGAATGTTTTGCCAATGTGCAACATTCTGTCCATCACCTTGTGTGTGCTGCTTTTCGGGAGGTAGACACAAACACAAAATGCCAAATACACCTAGTCATGTGACCCAGGAAACAGGCGGCAGGTGGCAGGTGCCATGTGGCTAAGACAAGAAAATGCAAACTTTCTAAGTTGCATTTTCAAAATTGTGACTTAAAATCCAACTTTACCATTAAAGAAGATTTTGAATTACAATTCCTGGGACCCCAAGCATATTTCTACCTGCTCCCAAACGCAAGCTTATTAAATGTAATAACCTAACCCAATTTATTTTATGGGAGAGATAAGCCTCATACTAACGGAAAATGATTTGGGAGTTTTTCACTACCAGGACATGTAAAACTTTAAATAATATGTTCAACTTTTTGTTTACTATTCACCCTGCCCTATGGGGCTGTCTAGGACCTACCTTAGGGGTGACCTATATGTAATGAAAAGGGAGTTTTAGGCTTGGCAAGAGGATTATTTTGAAAAACCAAAGGAAATGATGGACGGAGCGTTGACAATACAAGCACTCACCCCCAGTCAACTGATCCCCTTTTGTATCGCTTTGTTCACCCTAAGTGTGGCAGGGTATGCTCAGACGTGAGTCCCTTGCTCACTTGGCCACTGGATTCAAGATAGCCTGGCTGATGAGGATTATGAATCCCAAACCGGTCCCGGGATGCTTGTTTCCGGTCCAGGGAAGACATGGCTTGGCAGTCCGGGCTGGACTGTTCCCATGAGGCACAGGGTCAGACTGATTTGCATATGGCCATGTCTAAACTGGGGTGGCTGAGTGGGCTAAAGAATGGTGATGGATTAAACCCTGATCAGTTGACTGGGGTGAGTGTTTGATTTGCTCAAACGCTCAGTCCATCATCCCCTTTTGTATCGCAAGAGGATTATTTTGCCAAGTCTAATTGGCAGTTTAAAACTGCCTATAAGTTGCACTGCCAGACCAGAGCCATTTTAAACAAGCATTTGCAATGCAATAGGTCTCGCAGTCGTTAGAGTTTGAGCCATTGGCATTGTAAATGGCACTGCCTTTTATTTATGTGTTATTTAACGTTTTAAAAACCAACACATAGATAAAAGACATTGCCATTTACAATGCCAATGGCTCAAAGTCTAACAACTGCGAGACCTATTGCATTGCAAATGCATGTTGTTGTAGCTACCCGGAAACCGAATGAATCAGTTTGGATGTTTCAAACTACTAATGTAAGTGCTTTAAATGGACAGGTACTGTCCGGTACTTCTGCACTTCTTTTAACTTGCAAGGGAGAATACCTGCATCTCTCAGCACTGCAACAATGCATTTGATGGGACCGTACCGGCATACTACCGGCAAGTACCGATGCTTACTCTAGTAAGCATTTAACATTGTAACCAATGGCATGTGCTGCTGCTCATTTCATGCAACAACTGCCGAACGGTTTGCTTTAGAAAGCATGTTATGCCTCGGTGCCTACAACGAACAAACTTACATTCGTTACAAGCGAACTTCAACTAATGTAGGTTGCAGACATTCACTGATTGCACTGTGGAGCTGGGTGTGAACAGCGTGACATAATGTGGGTAGGTAGAAGTTGAGAAAGCGTCCCAAGACAACCACTTTGAACAAGAGAGCCAACAAAAAGAGAGAAGAAGGTGAACAAAAGACAGAGCAAGGCAGAAGGGACAAAATACGCAGCAATATGGAGAGGGACCGGAATGTGATAAAGAGATCCGGAGAGACGGCGAGAAACCTGCAAAGCGTATAGCGGGAAGGAGAGGGGCTGCAGAGACATCGAATATTTATTTATAGGCAGCACTTTTACCCAGAGGTCTCGAGGGATGTGAACCTGGAGAATAATTACAGCTGCATCCACACAGTAAGAGACACAGCAGGAGCAGAGGCTAACCAAGGTGCGGAAAATACCGCAATCATTAACTGCGAAAGGAAGCCACGGAAGGGATAGAGAGGGCAGGGAGGGTCGGGTGAGGGAGGGTTGACGGATGGAGAGAGACGGGGACGGAGGGGGTAAACAGAAGAAGAAAGCGAGCTAGAGGTGGGGCGAGAGGTTGACAGATAAAAAGCAGGTGGCACGAGTAGACAGGAATTTGGTTTGAGGGCTAAATGTACGGAAAACGAATGAAGAGGTAGGGAGAAAGATTGGCAGATGACAACATATGAACAAATGGGAAGAGAGCGGGAGAGACATGGATAGATGTAACGAGGTACACATTGAGAGAGATGCGTGAGACAAGGAAAGCGAGAGAAAGACTAGGGAAAGGGGTAGAAAGAAAACAAGCTCGGCATTGCGTGGCGGGAGGGGGCGGGGGGAACGTCGGAGGGGGGGAGGAGAAGTCTGGGCAGGCAGGATGACTCAGGGGAGGGGGCGGAGCGGGGCAGAGCGGCATGTGGGTGTGAAGAAGCCGGCCCTTTGAAGTGAAGCTAAGCTTCACTTCAAAAGGTGTCGGAGGAATGCGGGCGGCTGTGCACGCGCTTTTAAGCTCAATGCACATGCGCATTGAGCTTAAAAGTCACGGGCACTGCAAGGAATCGCCACGATTCCTTGCAAGTTAGATAAAGTCTGGATGAGCCCCTATAGTCTCGCTTGCTCGATGCGCATGCGCATCGACAGGCGAGACCTAAAAAGGTGGCACAATGAGTGCTGCAGCCCCACTAGCAGCATTTAATTTGCTGGCTCTGGGTACACATAGTACCACTTTACTAGAGACTTAAAGTAAATTAAATGTGATAATTGGGTTTAAGACAATTTTACCATGTTTAAAGGAGAACGCGCAATCACTTTAGCACTGGTTACCAGTGGCACATGTCCTATTTACCACATCAATAATATTCAGTATTTTCTTTCTGTTACTGCAAGTATCTCTCCCTAAAATAAAGCCCACTTGGTTAGACCAGATTAAGTCTGGGTGCAGACCCTCTAGTCTTCCCACCAACACCTTGGCAAATAACTTCCCATCTAGGTTGAGTTATGTGATGAGCCTATATTATTAGCATCTGGTGTCATCTTTACCAGGTTAGCGAAGTAAGCTAATAGGGTTTTCTGTCATAGACGACATCAAGGAAGTCTGTGAAATCATGTTATACATAAGTTTCGTTAGCGAAGCATGTCAAGTTGATAACTCTGTCACTACATCCAAGGAGACTTCCCCTTAAATTTCGCCTGCATACAAGCTAGTTTGTTCAGCTCATAATTCAGCAGCTAATAGGTTGCCTGATTTATTGCCTTTGATTATACTTCACAGTTTAACTGTTGAAGAGGTAAATAGCCCTGTCTTATTCTGTAAATATAATTTATAGCCTTAGGATATGACTGTTACAAGTACTCAGATAAAGACAAAATTCTTCAACATTAGATTTATTGTCTGGAAGTTAGACCCAAGTTATTTGAGTCCCCGCTGTCTTCTCTCATCTTGCATCCACCAACCATTCTCCTTCAAACGCTAAAACCATTCCAACTTCCAAATATTCTATAAATGTCAGGCTAAACATTCTATAACCTCTAACTCTACAACTTACAATCTAGGTGGCCAGTACCACAACAACCTTCTCCACACCTTTTGAGATGATGTGGTTTTATGTTTAACCTCTGATTGCTGCAGTTCTTGATGTAGATTTCTTACTACTGTATCCTGTTGATTCCTGGTCTAAGCTGCCTCTGCTATAAATTATTCCCAGCCTACTGCTCTCATTGCTTTCCAGTGTGCCATTAGGCTTACTTCCTCATTCCCATTATTGTACTACTATTTCAATATATGTAGGCCGCTAATTCCAATATGACATCTGGTTTCTTGTTCAGAAGATACCAATTTATTTGTGGTTACTGAATGTTTGCTGTCAGACTCAGGAAAGTTCAGACTAACCAGTAACCAACATTGCATCTCAGCATCCAAGTTGAATCCATTCCTTCTAACACTTAATCCATTCACTTTCCTTCTTGTGTAATCAGCAGTTCACCATTGCCACCTCGTGAGAGTTTGTTTATTTAATTAATGGTGAAACATAAAAGTGTGATCATCTCATGCGATCTTGAGTAGTGGTGACTTACATAACTCCTGCGACTTACAGGACACTGGTGCATCAAGCACAGACCTGACGTCAACCTAACAGAAAAACAGAGCCTTTCTGAACAGACCACATCAAGGCAATCCTTCCTGGCATGAAATCAACACACTAGCTGCTGGTAAGGATTCGGATTTATTTTTATTCTGATGTAGTATGAACAAAAGATCCTTTTAGCCACTGAAATTAATCTAATGTTGTCAAACATGTTTATCCGTATTCCATCTCTGCCATCAGGTCTTGACAAAACACATCTATATGTTGATACAAAGAGCCACCCAATCTGGAATGAAAATTACTACAATATTGTATAAATACACAAAGAAAGAGAAAATGGAAACTCGGACTGAGATAGTGAGCAGTCTGCCCTCATTAGAAAGAGTGCCACTTAGCAACAAAGTCAAGGAAATTCATAATAATATATTTACAATGTTATGGTGACAGATTGGAATAACCCTATCCCACGCGGTCTTAGTCATGTATCCCATGTCAGTTAATATTCTGTTGATCTTCTCCAGGTTACTAGGTCGTATCACATGCATGCTGATATGCACTTAGTTAACAGATTCATCTCGCTATACACTTTTCTCGCGTTGTTCGAAAAATAGCCTTTCTCTTCTTCACTATTCATTTTTAACTGCACACTTGCTTGGATAACTTAACTTTTGTTTTTTTTAATATCTTAGTATTATTTAGATTTTATTTATTAATCCATCAATAAAACAAAATGTAATAAGTAAAACTTGAATACCAGAGAGTTATGCACAATCATTCGGGATACTGCAGGCCACATTTTAAATTTATAAGGATCACTATCCACTGCCATAAGAACTAAGGATACAATATTCCATTTGATTCACGCAATAAGCTTTTTCTCCTGGTTTATTATTAGAGTGTACCCTGTACCTCAAAGTTGTTTATCTTGGGGTCAGTAAAGGCTTCCGACTTCACGTCAGTGGCCTCTAATTAAAGACGGGCAGGTCTAACTGTGTTCTGACATTTGGATGGATCACCCAAGCAGAACATGCCACACATAGAACCTTAACCCTTTGCATGCGGATGACGGAACCGCTCCGTCATCAGCTGCGGTGGCGCTGTGCTGATGACGGAGCGGTTCCGTCATGGCCCTGCCGCCGCGCCTGCGCTGGGCATTCTATTGAGTGGGCGGGGCCATGACGGAACCGCTCCGTCATGAGCACAGCCCAACCGCGGCTGATGACGGAGCGGTTCCGTCACCAGCATGCGGCCGCCGCGCGGCCGCCTAGCCCCTTTAGCACTGCGGCAGAATAGCCGCCGCAGTGAAGGGGTTAAAAGGCTATCCTCGCACTCTGGGTCCAGCTAGAAAGCCAGCCAACCAAGTGCCAGACACCTGAGTTAGGGTACTCGCCCAGTGTGGCTAGGGCATGTTTCTTCTGGAACCCAGGCCGAAGCAATCTGATCAGCTGTTACTCGACTCCTATGCGTGCTACGGCTTCCACACAGGCAGGACTGTAGCCATTGTAGGTTAGACCAGCAGACCTTCTGCAGTCTTTGGGAAGGCTCACTCCAGTCTAGAGCAGGCAGGTAGAGTTTCACACCAAACACACAGGAACATTCTCAGAAAGGTCCACACATGTGTGATGTCAATGTATCTCTTCAACAAACAAGGTAAGGCTTCAACATATATTGTACAATTACACTGAATGGAAAAAATAGTGCAGCTTACAGGAGCCACTAAACATTCTGCTTTGGAACGGGAGATATAAATGCATTAAAATATATTAACACAACACCTTATTGAGGAGGAGTTGACATTCTGTTGTCACCTGGCATTTCAGTACTTTTATAGATTTATATTGCACTGGCTTTAATGCTTTTCACCATAGCAATTCGACTATCTTGACCTTCCTAGTCCCAATACTTTGCCAGGTACAACATCTCCAATTGCATCAGAAAAAGAAGAAGGCACATGTAAAAGGTTGATGGTCAAATGCTATTTTGCAGAGGCACCTCTGGTGTGCAATTAATGGTGCCTTATTGAAAAAGGTTTTGCATCTAATGCTTTTATTATTCACCTTTTGCCCATTTTCTGTTTAGTCTTTATAGACAAGCTCAATTTTAATTACAAACAGCTGCATTCTACGAAGTGGTATTAAAAAATGTACTTCTAAATATTGAATTGTATCAATATGGAATGCCAGATCTGACTTGCACAATGTTGTTAGGGCAAGTAGATTTGGAGAAGGAGTAGTAAATCTACACTGTCTTGTATGTATGCTCACCTTGAAAATATTGTGAACATCGATATCTTCAAGTCTACACTGCTGTAGGTCAATATTTGTAATTCAGTATCTTGACAAGATAATTACCATTTGAGTCTATTCACACACACATTTGCACAGAATCTGTGATAACTCTCCTCCTGTGAGATAAAATGTACAGATTACAAACTACTGTGGACACAGACGGTGTATACACGCTATTACGTAGTACAGTCTACAATGTACAGCACTGCTGTTTCTTAAGCAATGCAATATCTTAACTCCTGGTTAGTGTGTAGAGAGAAAATATAAAACATGTACAAATATGTATACATTTGATGTTGCATCATTATTCACCAACATACCACATGAGGATGGTCGTATGGCATTATCTGAAGCTCTTAAAAAATACATTTTACCTTCAATGGTAAACACTCTCTGCATATACAAGTAACTTTCATGGGCAAACTAGAGGACTATATACTTTCTGCTTCTAGCATCAAACCACTGGTATGGCTAAGATGCATTGATGATATATTTATGATATGGAATGCAAGAGGTAGAAAATTGGAAGAAGTTTACAGCTCATATCAACAGTATCCACCCTGCCATCAAATTTACAAACAGCAATACTAAACAGAGTCACCATCTCCCTTTTCTGGAAGTGCTACTCATCCTTTATGAACAAAAAATGATAACTGATCTGTACTGCAAGCCTACAGATGCTTATTTGTATCAAAACTGGATTTCATGTCACTCACATGTCAACCACACCACACTAAACTCAGCGTCATTTACAGCCAAGAATGAAATGCATCTGCAGTAATGAGGACACTTTTATAGAGCATCTACAGGAGCTTGCTAGGTTATTTCAAATATGGGGCTATCCTCTTTATATAACACACAACAAATTGACCAGTCTTTGCAGTTACCCAGGCAAGCACTTTTTTGGAATACCACTCTTCAGAAACAAAAGTGAGAGAATCCCATTTGTGGTTGACTATCATCCATCAGCTCCCAACTACAGAAACATACTGCAAAGAAAATGTCCCTTATTATCGACTTGTGAGAAATTGCACAAGGTTTTTCCAAAAGTGCCAGTCATCGCTTGAGTAGGTCTGTGAGTGGGTGTCAGGGAGTATACGAGGTTCTGTAAGTGGGTGCATGAGTGTCTGAATGGGTCTGTGAGGGGATGTATGTGTCTGAGTGGGTCTGTGAGAGTGTGCATGAGTATCAGAATGGTCTGTGAGTGGGTGTGAGAGTGTCAGGATGCATCTATAAGTGGGTGCATGAGTGTCTGAGTGGGTCTATGAGTGCATGTGGGAGTGTCTAAGTATGTTTGTGAGTGGGTATGAGAGTGTCTGGGTGGGTCTTTGATGGGTATATCAGTGTCTGAGTGTCACGGTTTGCAAGGACGCGCCTGCAAACTACATCTCCCAGAAGGCTCTACAGAAAGGAGGGGCCTAAGACATATAGGCTCTCGCACTACTGCCGCGCGCTGTACGTGATTTTCACACTGGAACTTGGATTTGGTCCTGGTGTATTGGTTCCCTTGGTCTCGGCAGAGACGCTGTGTTTATTTTGCTTCACGGAGTGGGCGGCTGCTTACTCTGAGTCCTGAGAAGAACTCGTCCTTATCACCGTCTGCGGCTGCTGCGATGCTGTCCTTAGCGCGTTCTCGGCTGAGACGTGGTTTTTGCATCACGGAGTGGGCGGCTGCCACACTCCGAGGCAGGAGAAGAACTTGCCTGCAATTCCGTCCGCGGCTGTGGCGGAAACTGTATTTCTAGCTGTGAGAAGTTGGCCTGATATATAGTGCTCACTATTCTAGTGATCACTTTGTATCATACCAAACAACCCTTATTGATGATTGGTTGTAAGTCAACCTGATAGACCAGCTATCCTAGTAGCATGGACAAGAGCAGTCTTTAGGCTAAACTCTAGAGGGCGTGTTAAGCCAGCTGTTTTACCATCACATTTACCCCTTGAACACTAAGTGAAA
Organism: Lissotriton helveticus; assembly: GCF_964261635.1. NCBI lineage: Eukaryota > Metazoa > Chordata > Amphibia > Caudata > Salamandridae > Lissotriton > Lissotriton helveticus. The sequence goes on from NC_136069.1 coordinate 1,038,784,979, forward strand.
GGACACCACACAAGTTGTTATGAAAATAAAGTATATTTATTAATAACAAGACTACCCTGAACTCTTTATGAGTCAGGGAGCTAAGCACAATACAAAACTCTTAAGAAAATACGTCAAGTTGCACAATTTACACAAATGCCCGAGGGGCACGAAAAACCATATACTACAAAAGTGGAATGCGAATTACTAGCAGGTAAGTAACTATTCTCAGAGGCTTTGGGATCGCTAGGACTATACTACTGAACCTTATGATTACGAGCAGGAGGCCTAGGGAGATCGGGTGCAGAGTGTGCACTCTCACGCGGGATGCGGGACAAAGTCTATGGAGGCTAGTAAATGCAAAGTTAGTGTTCTCGGGCGAACCCGACTAGGTAGGTCAAAAACGAAAGTGGATCTAGACACTTAGAGAGTTGTTCTATGCTGGAGCACCGTGGTACTCGGTTTACCTAGCCCAGGGGCTGCGGCTGCATAGGGTTCAAGTGTCGTCGGAAACCCTCGTTGAGGAGCCTGAAGTAAAAGTTGCTGGCAGGCGACAAGTGAAGATGTTCCGGGCTGACCCAAGGACTGGATCAGTTGAAGAAGAGTACCTGTAAGCAGAGGAGACCAAGTTCTGAATCACTAGCCAGTGATTAGGTGGGCACCAGGATGGCACCGGACGAGGTCACTCGGCCAGGTGAAGAGGTGACACTGGATTCTGCTGCTGCACGGACCAGGGCGCTGATGTCGACCAGGCTGGGGTCTGCGAGCTGTCCCACGTCGGATGTCTGCTGCTGGTGATGCTGGATCCGGTGAAGGAGGCAACAAGCCTTGGCTAAGGCAAGCCCACGTGGTGACACAAAATGGCGTCTGGAGTGGACCAGGAGGGTCCGAGGAAGTTCCCGTTCGAGAGGAGACAAGGGCCAGTCTAGAGGAGCTAGACCAGCAGTGAAATAAACGTAGGTCGTCGTCTGGAGGGTCACTAGCCAACGGGCAAGTGACCGGACAACGTGGCAAGCAGTGCAGAAGCAAAAGGGCCCCACGCAGATCTGGAGGATGCTGGGGGGCTGGACTTCGGTGCTCGTGCTGCTTGGGGTTGGGGCTTCTCTTACCCCAGTGCACCCACTCGAGGGTCCCTCGGCGGTCGTGCTGGGTCAGTGTCGTGCTGGTTCTGATGGTCGCCGGGTCCTCTGGTCTCGTCGCACCCACGGTTCTCAGCTGTGCTGTAGAGGTAGGTTGAGGTCAGAGAGGGCAGGGAGTCCGGGTCTCGACGAGCTGGGCAGTCTGGTTCAGGAGGAAGGACGTTTCAGCAAACCGCAGGATACTTAGGTGGTGCCTGCTGCTGCAGGGTGACTACTCCTTAGTCACAAGGGAGAAATCTTGAGAAGAAGTCTTGAGTTCCTTTCGTGGAAAGTAGTTTCAGGATTCAAAGATGATCTGCTTTGGAAGGGGGCCTGCTCCTACCTTTATCCTGAGAAAAGGGGCTGGCACGCGACTAAGTCCTGCCCTATGGGTGGGACTAGGAGGGGGGTGGTTACACCCCTCTCACCTGCCGGACTTTCCCCAGTCAGGGGCTGGTGTGCCCCTGGAACTGGTTCAAGCCGGCATATGCACAGTGAGCACCGGGGTGCCACTTGCAGTCACCTTCCTCTAAAGCCCTGCCTACCTGGGATACACAAAATCCTGTCTGGGACGGTGCTGGCACCGCCCCTGACAGGAAACCCTTTGTCCATGCCTCCCGCGCTGGAAGGACTCCCAGCAGCAGGAGGGCAGACTTGTGTCTCGGTGGCAGCATCCATCTTGTGGAGCTGAGGCTGTGTTCGACTTTAACCGGGGTTACAGGTTACCAACATGTCTTCTCCCTCTAGAGGGGTGGAATGCTACCCCCGTCGCCAGAACTGGCGAGGGGGTAGTATTCCACAGCGTATGACACCTTACACGACATGTTTAGATATTGTCAGACCAAAGTTACCCTAACCGCGAGGATTATAAGGCACTTAAGAGTATATGGTCTGACGCTATCATGGAAACGGCTAAGGGATAGATCCCGAAAGCCGCAGACAGGCTCAGCTCGTGCCAGAGCACTATCTCACACGATTCCAAGCACTCTGCCTCCAGGATTGTTAAGGCCTGCCATAGGAGTGACTGATAGGAGATCTGTGTGCCCATTTTAGGTTTAGATATAGGTATACTATATCTAAAGCAAAGGGTGATTACACCACCTTGCTCCCAGCTGTCAAGCAGCCAGTTGTGTCAGTTTTGGATGGCCAGCCAGGGGTGGCATAATACATGCTTCAGCCCCTGGTAGGCCCTGGGTACACCTATGCCCTGGATACCTAAGGTATACTGTACAGGGACTGATAAGGGGACTCAGTATCCAATCAGATATGTACCTAGGGTACATGGAATCCATTTTAACAGAGAGAGCAGTGGGCCTGGGGTCCTGAATAGCAGGGCCCCAGGTCAACTAAGTCAGAAAACCAGCAAAACACCAGGCAAAAAAGTTGGGGGCAACCATAGTCAGGGATCTACCTTCCTACATAACCCCCCCCCCCCAAACGAAAGGAGATAAGGCTATCCTTGACCAGGTAAGCCTATATTGCCTAAGTGGCCATATAAGGAAGTACCAGCACTGGCATGGTTACCCCCTATCTCATGGTCCACTAAGCAATCCCTCACCCTACGGGTATCTGAGGGTCTCCAACTTAGGGAATCTCTACCTGTGGTGTGTTTTGGCAAAGTAAAAGGCTGGTGCTGAGATGGAGTACTGAAGTGAGGCTCCACTAATTTTGGGCTCAGCTTCCTCCAATCATTATCCACCAATGAGGCCTTTCTTTCCAAGACTGAGTTGTGTTGAGCTCTCAGGGTCAACCTCTGGCTGCCTAAAGCTGGAGGTTGGGTCCCTCTGTTTGGCTTACTGAAGGGACAGGTCAGGTTTGGGGCCCTTAGGTCCCAGGTTTGGCTGTGCCCAACAGTGTCCATCTGGGGGAGGTCCCTAGCTAATTTTAAGGGGGATCCCTCAGGAGTTTGTTTTATTTTCACTTGGCTAGGACTACTAGCTTCAGTGCCCTTAATCTGCTGATTGGGGAATTCTTTTGGACAGGGGGCCCTTTGGGGTCCAACACTGGCCTCCCTGACCTCTACAGCCCTGGGCTGACTGAGGCAGGGTAGAGAGGGGCAGGTTACCTACTCCAGACTGGGTCCCACCTTGGAAGAGACCACTGACATCAGGGGTTCTGCCAGGCTAGGCCTGACTACCTCTGGGGCAGTTTCTTCACAAGGGGTCAGATCAGTTCCCTGAGGAGGCTGATCCTTTCCTAAAGTCAGGTGGGAGGGAGATTTCTCTTCCTCCTCAATGCTCTCTGTCTGAGTGGAGTGATCCATAGTTTCAGGCTTCACAACACTAGTACCTGTCTGAGTTTGAGCTGTGGCCATCACAACTCTCCCAACCTTTTCAGGAGGGGACTCAGTTTGGGTATGGGCTGTTACCATCACAGCCTTGCCAACCTGTTCTGGGAAGGAATTTGTCTGAGATTGGGCTGTGACTGGCACAGCCCTCCTGACCTGTTCAGGGAGGACATCTTGGACTGGGGCTGTGGCTATCACTGCCCCACTAACCTTACCATGGAGGTTTACCATTTTGAAATGGGTTTCTTGCTCTACCTCAGCCCAGGCTGAGATCTCTAAGTCATTCCCCAGTAGGCAATCTACAGGCAAGTTTGATGACACTGCCACTCTCTTGGGGCCAGTGACATCTCCCCAGCTGAGATTTACCACTGCCATGGGATGATCTCTCTGCACTCCATCAATATTGGTCACCTGGTATGTGGCTCCAGGTAAAAGTTGCCTTGAGGGGACTAGGCTCTCAGTCACCATGGTGATGCTAGCCCCTGTATCTCTATAGGCCTCAACTTTTATACCATTGATGAGGGGCTCCTGTCTGTACTTGCTCAAAGTGTTGGGACAAGCAGTGAAGTTGGCAAACCTCATGCCATTTTCACAGACAAGAGTATCTGAGTTAGGGGACCTGGTTAGGCCAGAGTCCCCAGGAACTCCCAAAGTAAATGCACCCAAATTCTTGGGGGCACTCCCACCACCTGAGGGATTACTACTAGTAGTAACAGGGGGCTTGGGAATGTTACTTGGGGGTATGTTTTCCTTATTGGGGTTCTTTGGGCAACTGCTGTCAGTTTTCCAATGACCCACCTGCTTGCAGGTTTGGCAATAAGGTTTCTTTTGGGTATTGGAAGGATTCTGGGACCCACCCCCTCAGAGGATTTTTGGGGCCCTGATGTGGTTTGATCTGTAGATTTATTCCCACCCTTCTCTTGAGGCTTGGTTGATTCCTTTTTCTGGTCACCACCCTGGTTCTTAGGCCTAATCCTGGTTCTGACCCATTTGTCTGCCCTCTTACCCAATTCCTGTGGAGAGGTCAGATCAGAGTCTACCAGGTGCTGGTGTAATAACTGGTTCTGACAATTATTTAAGACTTGCTCTCTCATAATTAGATTATACAATCCTTGGTAATCAGTAACCTTGCTACCCAGTAGCCAGCCTTCCAAAGCCTTAGTGGCACAATCAACAAAGTCAGCCCAATCCTGAGACTGAATTTTCTGGGTGTCCCTGAACAGCAACCTGTACTGCTCAGTGGTTAAGCCAAACCCATCAATCAGTGAGTTCTTCAGGACTTGGTAATTGTTAGCATCCTCAGCTCTAGTAGTGAGGAGCTTATCTCTACCTTTGCCTTCAAAGGAGAGCCACAATATAGCTGCCCACTGACTCTGGGGGATGCACTGGACAGTGCAGGCCCTCTCCAGAGCAGTCATCCACTTGTGGATGTCATCCCCTTGTTTAAAGGGGGGCACTATTTTACTCAGGTGTCTAGTATCTATACTCCTGTCTTTATCCTTGGGGATAATGCTGCCACCAGTGGGAACTGTCCCACTCATCTGCTGCTCTCTAGCAAAGGCAAGCTTTTCTTTGGCCAGGGCAAGTTCTTCCCTTTCAATCCTTAGATTAGCCTGTTTCATCCTTGCTTCATGTTCTCTTCTCTGAGGGGAAGTCAATCTCCTCTGGGGAGAAATCCTTCTCCTCTGAGAAGAGGCATTAGAGTGCAGAGATCTATTGGAGTCCCTAGAAGGAGATCTATCTCTCCTAACTCCAAGGTTAGGCCTCATTAGGGTCAGTACTGGGGGTCCCCCAGATCCTTCCCTAAGTAGGGCTAAGTTGGCCCTAGTAAGTCTGCTGACTAGTTCAGGCCTGTTGTCTGCCTCATCCCCAGAGAGTTCCTCTTCTTCCTCTTCCTCAACTGCTTTTTCAGTGTCAAGGAGGTCTGGATCACCAAGGGTACCCTCTAAGGCGGGCATATTCCCATCTGTATGAGAAGCTTTCCTAGCATCATATGTCTCTAAGAGACCTATCAGAAAGGGAATGGTGGGGTTAGACCCCTGTTTCAGTTTCCTGGAGGTACACACTTGTCTCATCTCCTGGAAACTGAGAGCTGCATATCTTGAGATGACCTGTGGAGGGTCACTAGCCACTAGGGGAGTCTCTGAAGACTCTCCACGGGTAGACATGCTTCTAGTGTGGTGTATGTGATGCACCTACCTACACTATGGGTTTACCTACTGATCCCTTGCTAGAGTTGTAGTTTAGGGTGTGCTAAGCCCTATTACCCTACAACAGCTGGTTCAGTAGAACTCAGAGTATTCTAAGTTAAGTTATATGTACCTATGTACCTATGTGATCTTTCAAATGATATTCTTAGGATACGTGTGTGGTAAAACAACAGCAAGCTCAAATCCCAACCGCTGCTCACCAATGTGAGAAGTTGGCCTGATATATAGTGCTCACTATTCTAGTGATCACTTTGTATCATACCAAACAACCCTTATTGATGATTGGTTGTAAGTCAACCTGATAGACCAGCTATCCTAGTAGCATGGACAAGAGCAGTCTTTAGGCTAAACTCTAGAGGGCGTGTTAAGCCAGCTGTTTTACCATCACATTTACCCCTTGAACACCAAGTGAAAGGACACCACACAAGTTGTTATGAAAATAAAGTATATTTATTAATAACAAGACTACCCTGAACGCTTTATGAGTCAGGGAGCTAAGCACAATACAAAACTCTTAAGAAAATACGTCAAGTTGCACAATTTACACAAATGCCCGAGGGGCACGAAAAACCATATACTACAAAAGTGGAATGCGAATTATGGGCAGGTAAGTAACTATTCTCAGAGGCTTTGGGATCGCTAGGACTATACTACTGAACCTTCAGATTACGAGCAGGAGGCCTAGGGAGATCGGGTGCAGAGTGTGCACTCTCACGCGGGATGCGGGACAAAGTCTAGTAAATGCAAAGTTAGTGTTCTCGGGCGAACCCGACTAGGTAGGTCAAAAACGAAAGTGGATCTAGACACTTAGAGAGTTGTTCTACGCTGGAGCACCGTGGTACTCGGTTTACCTAGCCCAGGGGCAGCGGCTGCATAGGGTTCAAGTGTCGTCGGAAACCCTCGTTGACGAACCAGGAGCCTGAAGTAAAAGTTGCTGGCAGGCGACCAGTGAAGATGTTCCGGGCTGACCCAAGGACTGGATCAGTTGAAGAAGAGTACCTGTAAGCAGAGGGGACCAAGTTCTGAATCACTAGCCAGTGATTAGGTGGGCACCAGGATGGCACCGGACGAGGTCACTCGGCCAGGTGAAGAGGTTACACTGGATTCTGCTGCTGCACGGACCAGGGCGCTGATGTCGACCAGGCTGGGGGTCTGCGAGCTGTCCCACGTCGGATGTCTGCTGCTGGCGATGCTGGATCCGGTGAAGGAGGCAACAAGCCTTGGCTAAGGCAAGCCCACATGGTGACACAAAATGGCGTCTGGAGTGGACCAGGAGGGTCCGAGGAAGTTCCCCTTCGAGAGGAGACAAGGGCCAGTCTAGAGGAGCTAGACCAGCAGTGAAATAAACGTAGGTCGTCGTCTGGAGGGTCACTAGCCAACGGGCAAGTGACCGGACAACGTGGCAAGCAGCGCAGAAGCAAAAGGGCCCCACGCAGATCTGGAGGATGCTGGGGGGCTGGACTTCGATGCTCGTGCTGCTTGGGGTTGGGGCTTCTCTTACCCCAGTGCACCCACTCGAGGGTCCCTCGGCGGTCGTGCTGGGTCAGTGTCGTGCTGGTTCTGATGGTCGCCGGGTCTTCTGGTCTCGTCGCACCCACGGTTCTCAGCTGTGCTGTAGAGGTAGGTTGAGGTCAGAGAGGGTAGGGAGTCCGGGTCTCGTCGAGCTGGGCAGTCTGGTTCCGGAGGAAGGACGTTTCAGCAAACCGCAGGATACTTAGGTGGTGCCTGCTGCTGCAGGGTGACTACTCCTTAGTCACAAGGGAGAAATCTTGAGAAGAAGTCTTGAGTTCCTTTCGTGGAAAGTAGTTTCAGGATTCAAAGATGATCTGCTTTGGAAGGGGGCCTGCTCCTACCTTTATCCTGAGAAAAGGGGCTGGCACGCGACTAAGTCCTGCCCTATGGGTGGGACTAGGAGGGGGGTGGTTACACCCCTCTCCCCTGCCGGACTTTCCCCAGCTCAGGGGCTGGTGTGCCCCTGGAACTGGTTCAAGCCGGCATATGCACAGTGAGCACCGGGGTGCCACTTGCAGTCACCTTCCTCTAAAGCCCTGCCTACCTGGGATACACAAAATCCTGTCTGGGACGGTGCTGGCACCGCCCCTGACAGGAAACCCTTTGTCCATGCCTCCCGCGCTGGAAGGACTCCCAGCAGCAGGAGGGCAGACTTGTGTCTCGGTGGCAGCATCCATCTTGTGGAGCTGAGGCTGTGTTCGACTTTAACCGGGGTTACAGGTTACCAACATGTCTTCTCCCTCTAGAGGGGTGGAATGCTACCCCCGTTGCCAGAACTGGCGAGGGGGTAGTATTCCACAGCGTATGACACCTTACACGACATGTTTAGATATTGTCAGACCAAAGTTACCATAACCGCGAGGATTATAAGGCACTTAAGAGTATATGGTCTGACGCTATCATGGAAACGGCTAAGGGATAGATCCCGAAAGCCGCAGACAGGCTCAGCTCGTGCCAGAGCACTATCTCACCCGATTCCAAGCACTCTGCCTCCAGGATTGTTAAGGCCTGCCATAGGAGTGACTGATAGGAGATCTGTGTGCCCATTTTAGGTTTAGGTATAGGTATACTATATCTAAAGCAAAGGGTGATTACACCACCTTGCTCCCAGCTGTCAAGCAGCCAGTTGTGTCAGTTTTGGATGGCCAGCCAGGGGTGGCATAATACATGCTTCAGCCCCTGGTAGGCCCTGGGTACACCTATGCCCTGGATACCTAAGGTATACTGTACAGGGACTGATAAGGGGACTCAGTATCCAATCAGATATGTACCTAGGGTACATGGAATCCATTTTAACAGAGAGAGCAGTGGGCCTGGGGTCCTGAATAGCAGGGCCCCAGGTCAACTTAAGTCAGAAAACCAGCAAAACACCAGGCAAAAAAGTTGGGGGCAACCATAGTCAGGGATCTACCTTCCTACACTAGCGTTCTCGGCTGAGACGCTATCCTTGCATCACGGGGTGGGCGGCTGCCACACTCCGAGTCCGAGGAGGAACTTACTAGTGTTGCAGTTTCTGCAGCAACTGACTTTTGGGCGTTCTCGGCTGAGACGCGGAAACAGCTTCTACTGGGCGAGATAAGTAGACATTCAGTTCTTTTTGTTCTTTGCTGGCAAGTCTACGGAGCTACTGAGTTGTTGTATAACTTTGAACGTTTTGCTGATCTTGCTTTTCGTGGATATACTTTTATCGGACATCCTGCTTGGACTACTACGAACCTTTCGGTTTACCTGGTTACCTGATTCCTTGCTTGGTTCGAGACTTTGGTTCATTATTTTTTGATTCGTCCTTATTCTTTAACACACCCGGTTACTGGAGAAGGGTATTTAATATTAGTTGAATTTGGGAAGTTGGACTGGTATGTATGAGACCCTATAGGTTTGATTCATGAACATCCAGATATTGAATGCAAGGAATATAACTGTGTCTATTCATTCCAGATTGCGACGTTTGATGAGTAGAGAAGTATCGAAAACACACAACATAGAGAAGGGTTCATGTCCAGAGAGGTATCTGGGGTAGGTGTTCTACTAGCGAGAATTGAATGAGAGTAGTCAGAGATGTTTGCTATAACCTTATGTTTTTCTCGTTTCAGTGGTCCCTTCCGTTCCAGCCCCTTCCCTTACCTTTCCCTCGCTTGATTACCTAGAGGCTCTGTGTATATTCATTCATTCAGAGTTTCGGGGAATCAGGAGGTGGACCCCTTTAAGCATCACTCTGAACCTGTGGAGGCTACAATCGTGACACTGAGTGGGTCTGTCAGTGGGTGTGTGAGTGCCTGAGTATGTGAGTGGGTGTCTAAGTATCTGTGTGGATGTATCAGTACATGTGTCAGTGACTGGGCCACAACGGAACTGCACCTGCCCCTTTATCCAAAAAGTATCCACAGTTTTGCACAACATATCTACCCAAGTGGAGTACTTTCTATTGGTTAATTACTTAGTGCTACCTCCTTGGGTAAATGTACAGTACGTATTCTACACTTCAGCTGCATAATGGAGCACGAGGAAGTGTCACCAGTGACAATGTGTGCGTTTTGATAATGTGATTGTTCCTCATGCTACTTTATCCAGACATTTATGACACCATTTATCTTCCAATAGAGAAGACGAGAAGAGTACAAAGAGGTAAATATCCACTAAACAAGGGCCCTTCCTCTTAACGATATGAATTTGGTGCTTCTTTGTTTGGTGGAGATGTCCTCCTATTCCTCAGTATCAAGAACAAATCCCCAGAATCGGTGGGAAAATCACTGGGAGACCTTTTGTTAAGCTGCCCATCATCCTGGCAAAAGGCAGGAAGACCATTACATGCTACTAAGGAGGACTGGGAGGGGCCAAATGGCAGTGCTTAATTTGTGCCGGTGCTTGCCGGTGCTTAGCAGCGGCACTTATTTTTCAGGGCAGGGTCTATGTCTCCGGGACACTCGTTGTGATAGCCAATGCTTGTTGGCTGCCATGCTACACTGTTTTATGGTCGTTTTCTGTTTCTAACATCTCACTAATTGTCTCTGCATCGAAAGCAGAAGTCAAGTTAACTTGCAGTGGAACCGAGGGATGAAGAGAAGTTTTCCTGCTCGGACACTGCTTGTTCGGACCGAGCTTACTAAAGATGGAGAGATGAAACCATTGATCAGCCTACGTTTTATTGGTATGTGTTGAATGGTGGGAGAGGGGGAAGAAGCACCGCCTTCTTTCACTGTGACTTCTCGGCAAATGTGAGATTTGTTTCAAAGGTAGGATCTGCCACTCTGTTATGCGACGCTTAAATGTAGTGCGTCATTAGTGAATGTAGTAAATTACTACAAGCAACGAGGTGTAATTTTCTCATTAGCAGGTGTCATATGGCTACAGAGCATACCCTGAAGTTTAATGCCTCCCACTTACTATTGTCAATACATATATCATTTGCTACGCATTAAAGGCCCTGCATTGTTTTCCATGTATGCATAGGTGTCCACTGTACCGTCTGTCAGCCCGACATTCCCTGAAGTTAGTCGTTTACACCTGCTTTGTATGTGTGCTGTGCAGACAGAATTATGAGTCAGTCGCCAGTGAGTTGAGCTGCACAGTAATGAGGAGTAAGAATTATGGGGCATAATACCAAGCAATAGCGATAATTATCGCTATTGCTTGGTTAGAGATAAAAATGTATCGCCGACCTGCGGCGATTTTTATCGCAGATAAACCTTGGTATTACCAAGGTTTATCGCAAATGCGATAAAAATCGGCCGCAATGCATGAATATCGCTGAAAAGTCATCGATATTCAGGCATTACTGAGCTAATGCTCTTAGCCATGTTATCCACCTCCCATTGGTTAACATGGCTAAGAACTGCTCAGGGCAGGTGTTAGCTTTTGGAGATATTCGCGCTTAGCGCAAATATCTCCAAAAGTTGGTAATAGGAGATAGCGATGTTAGCGACTGTTTCCAGTCTTGGCACGCCCACTTTGCATGTAATTAGTGATACATTTCTCTGACATGCAAAGTGGGGCCCAAGATGGTCGCTATCTCCTACTAGCTGTCGCTAACTGGTGTTAGCGACAGCTAGGTAATAGGGAGATAATTTTATCTCCGCTTTCTTGGCTTTTAAAGCCAAAAAAGCAGAGACAAACCCCCTTGATTATTTCTTTGCTGTAGAGTGATAGTTTAAAAGGAAATATACCAAGTTTTGGGCGGGTGTGTGTGGAGTTGGACAATGAATAGGATTCTTTAATGTCAGTCATTGTGCAGTCATCCTCACAGCTCCAAGCAAGGTAACAAAGGAAGGAAAAGAGTTGAGCTTCAGTTTGAACTATGTTAAATGTGTACATAAAGTCAGGGGGAAAGCAATAAAGTTAAATGCACGATTTCACACTGGCTCATACATCTTGATGCAAGGCTATATGAAATCAGGGGTACCTCTTGGACCTTCCCTGCAGGTTTAGTTGTGCACTGTAAACTAATTATGAGAGGCCTGCGGGCTCGAGATGTGCAACAAATCGAAAATGTGTTTTTCATTTCAGTTCTAATGTTGTTCTCGCTGGAGGCTTCCTTTGTGTGTGCCTTTTTGTTTTCTGGTGTTTTTCTGCCTCCGCCTCTGTGTGTGGATCTTACTCGATGTGCCCTGGTTACTTTAAGCGCAAAGACAGCGAGTACGTTTAAAAAAATAAGGTGCAGCTGTGAAGCGATAAATGAATACGTTCTTTCAGTTTGTTTTGTGTAGCTTCCATCTAAGGCAATTTCAAGGTAATGAGATAATGCAGGGACATTTTACCTTCACTGGTCTTCCCCCATCTCGCCTGAGCAAAGGGTTGGAATGGAGACCTGAGTTCTGATATGGGCCGGCTTTTAGCATGGCGAACTAGGCCCAAGCCACCAATCTTAAGACGAGTGCATGTAGCTGTCTCCATTAAAGCCCGCATAAACAACAATGTCCCTCTTGAATTCAATTATTTAGATTAATCTGCTTTAAATAAAAAAATGTAACTTGCTGCAGGTGCCATTTTACATACCATTAAACCCCCTCCCATCTCCCTCTTCCCCTTTACTGCCGCGCACCAGCACCCGTCTGGTTCTAATCCTGTCTCATTCACAACACATTCTGCAATTATAAGGACATTACTTTATTCTCCACGATTGCGATACTACTCGATTACAGCCTGAATCCTTTCCTACAGGTTCTACTGCTCTACATATATTTCCATTTATACCTTGCATTTGAGAAGCTAAAACTACAATAGGTGTTCTCTGTACAGTGTTTCACTGCTCTTTGAAATTAGGCGTCAGGCTTCTGTTAGTATCAAGCAAAACAAAATAGGCACTAACAAAACCAATACATTGGACTTTTGAGTAGTGGAAGCACAAATGCATGCAAACACACAATATCGATGGGCATATTAACAGAAATCACATGTTCAAGCAGACAGAGCAATGTCTCTACAGATAATCATGCATATACTACCAACCAAAAGAAAAAGAGTACACTTTCAGTCCAGGCTGCAAGTGGTGTCCCCATGACTGGCAGCAAAGTTCCTCTGAAGTGTCGTACCGGAGCAGGGTATGGCCGGAAGTTGCTTATAGGAAGAGCCAGATCTTCATCTTCTTGCTGAACTCAAGAAGTGAGGAGTTGGCTATGATGTGTTGAGGGTTGTGGATGTGGGTGGAGCCAATAAAGGAATAAAGGAAGTGGGTGAAGTCAGTGGATGAAGTGGGTGGAGCCGGGGGAGTGGGTGCGGCCTCCTACAAAAATGTGAGCACCTGCACTTAATATTTCACAAATTAAGCACTGCCAAATGTGCAGAGCTTCAGGTGATTTTGCACATTTGTATATTCATAGTCATTTAAAGAGAGAACCATGGACTCTGCTCTCACAAGGTAAAGACAAGAAAGAACCCACATGTCACAGTCACTGCACGTTGCACTTCAATAGATCAACAATGCATTAACCTCCACAAAGCATTTCAGATCAGCTTTCAATGGTAAATTGCTGGGAAAACACACCTGCTTTGCCTTTGTCAAGCCCAGGAGGACAGGGGTCATTTGTCCTTTACAGAAGTGGAGCATCACCTGGGGCACCTGCTATGTTTATATATGTAAGTGTTTCCCGTTTAAGTTGAATTTCTGTAAAAACTAAGCAGGTCCTCATGCCAGCTCCCCCTGCAACAGTTCTCCTGTCCAACTTGCCCGTAGTCTGCTATGCACGGCTGCTTGTCTACCTGTTTATGCCTCCTCTACTCTTTTCTGGCTCTGTTTTGTCTTTTCTGCTCATTTTTTCCGGCTTCTGTTTTGCTTTTCTGTTTGTTTTTCTTCCCTCTGTTTTGCCTCTTCTGTTCATTGTTCTGCCCTCTGTTTTGCCTTTTCTGCTCATCTTTCTTCCCTTTGTTTTAGCATCACTGCTCCTTTTTCCACACCCTGTTTTGCCCTCTTTTGCAGTTTTGCCTTTTCTGCTTGTTTTTTCTCTCACAGTTTTGCCTTTTGTGCTAATTTTATTGCCCTCTCTTTTGCCTTTTCTGCCCTCCATTGTTGCCTTTTCTGCTTCCTTTTCTGCCCTCTGTTTTGCCCTTTTCTGCTCTGTTTTGCCTTTTCTGCTAATTTTTTTGCCCTCTGGTTTGCCTTTCCTGCTCATTTTTCTGCCCTCCATTTTGCCTTTGCTGCTTGTTCTCTGTTTTGACCTCTACTGCTCTGTTTTGCCTGATCTGCTAGTTTTTCTGTCCTCTATTTTTCCCTTCACTGCTTGTTTTTCTGCACTTTGGTTTGCCCTCTGCCGCTCTGTTTTGCCTTTTCTGCTCATTTTTCTGCCCTCTGTTTTGCTTTTTCTACTTGTTTTTCTGCCTTGTGTTTTGTCCTCTTCTGCTATGGTTTGCCATTTCTGCTTGTTTTCCTGCCCTCTGTTTTGCCTTTTTTGCGCCTTTGATTTCAGCCCTAGGGATTCCATCCCCCGGGGGGCGCCAAAATTCAATGGGGGAGGTAGGCTGCACCGCCCCCTCCACGTTCTGATTTGGACCCAGGGAACCCAGCCCCTGGGCCCCAGCAATGTCTATCTGGGTGCCCTGGCCCCACCCATGGCACCCAGTGTGCCTTGATGGAGACTACGTGGGGAGCAAATGCCCCAGCAGTGCCTGCTGGCTCCCTGCCTCCTGCGGGAGCCAACACTGCTTCCACACACAGGGAGTTGATAAATATGCAGCTCCCTGTGTGTGGGAGCAATCTTTCATTTGTTTCCCTGCTAGCATGACAGGGGGAAAACTCCGCTCCGAGCAAACAGGAGCAGTTTGACAGCTCCCGCTTGCTGCAAGCAGAGTTAGTGTTTGGTCTCGCTTGGCGGGAGCTGTCACAGCTCACGCCAAGAAAAAGCAAACTGCTATCTCCCGAGGGGTGCACCTCTGAAGGTAGCAGGAGACGGCCTATTCATGACCCCAGAATGGGGGCCACATGGCCCCCCTTCTTTAGTATGCATCGGACAGCCCTGGTGAGATACTGCCCTCCAATGCTCTCCTCGTTCTCACAGGGAGCACTGGTCTTGGCAAGCAGGTAGGTGTTCCAGGGCAAATGATCTTGGTTTCCCTGGGTGATGTCCCCGCACCCAGAAGGGAGACTAGCAGGGCTTAACTCCCAATCTTGGTCACAGGCAAAAGTCTTGCAGGGCTTCCCCTTCTCACACAGCCCATCTCACTTCTTCGAAGATAACCAATTTTGTGGGGACTATACCTCCCCTTCTTGGAATCCTTTTCCAGACACCAAATGTGATTTAGGATCTGGGTCTATGAAGTTTTATTTTGGGGTTCTGCTTCTTTTGAAATGGGACCCTCTCCCTATCATCTCCATTCATGGAAGAAGCCTGTCACAGCAAGCATGGCTCTGAAGTTGATTGTCCACAACACAATTCATGAGAGTAACCACAGTTCACACCTGGATGTCAGTCACACTGATGTGTGCATCTAAAGGTTAATCCCAGACTCCCAGGCCTATTCTTTATGATTCTCATACCAGCTGCATCTCCGTTCCTGAGATGTGCCAAGGCCCTTTCTTTGCAATCTATTACTGAATCAATGTGAAGGGAGTCTCTTCCTTTTCCCTCCAGTTTGTAACCACCCAGCTCACAGGAATGCAGCAATACATAAAGCTGCCTTGGAGAATTCCACTCCTCCTCATGTGTTTACCAGGCACCTCGGCTTCCCAAAATGGGACCCTGGGTTCTCCATGCAATGTACCATTGCACGCACACTCACTCAGTGTCCTTTCACAGCACACTTTCAGTACAGTACTGTTCTTCCATTCAATGTAACCTTACATGTATCCAGGCATCTGGCACCCACACTTGCCCTGCGCGCACTGTTCAGCACTGAAGCTTTTCTATATTCAACGAGGGTGTGGTCTTTACAATCACACACACTGCCAGCACACTCACTCACTGTGCGCGTGGCACAACACTTCACTATTCATATTGTACTCTACGCAAGCACACATACACTCCGCACTTGTTTTATCCACACACGTACTGCACAACTCTACATACATCTCTCATGTAATATATTCCTCTCAGGATACATATACTATCCAGACATGCACTGCACAGCACTGCTCCATCTATGTAATGTGCCTTTCCTGGGCACACATACAAAAAACTCAGTCACTCCTTCTGTGTTGCACAGAACTCCACAACTTATCTGACGTAGGCCAAGGGTGAATTCAGCACACAGCAGCGGAACCTTTGAAAGGTAAACAGATCCTGTTCACTACTACTGATCACTACACAGTATGCTGCCACCACCAAGCTTGTGCTGCTTATCTCCTCATAAAGGCGGTAGTGGTACCCTTCTACCACTATGAGGGAATGAATATATAATTGGAATGATGGCAGGACAATTATTGTTGTGCCACATGACATGTCCTGTTACTGTTACATAACAGGAATGCAATGGTTTCGGAACAGGTACCAAATTCCAATGGTGATATACACTCTGCTTGATATTACAAGTCCCTTTGAATAAAATTGACCACACCATAGCACAAGTGTTATGTTCTATACTGAATGTAAATGCCGCAGGGTATAACCATTTGGACTGATTATGAATTATGATTTCCAGCTCTGAGAAAGTCATTGGTGATTTCCAGATTTGAGAAGTAACTATGTAGCTGCCCCCCCTTTTTTGTTAAATACCCGTCCATGGAATACAAAAACATTTGACAATGGGTTACTAGGAAAGAATGTTCCCGCCACAGCATACGATACACTATTTTGATATACAACCTCTTAATTTGATTCATTTGCGGGCAATGCAAATATGCTAATTTAATTTCCTTTAAAAACTGTATATGTTAAAAAAAAAAATTTGCATCAGTCAAGATGCCAATGCTAAGTTAACAACACATATACCCCATACATATTAGCACATGCTAGTGTTGTTGTTGACTTATCAGCCAGCTAAAAGAATAGGGAAGAATTGTCATGTTAATTAAGGTCTTGTACCTATAGGCTGACTTTTCAATGTCGAAGTGTTCGGTGTGAAACCTGCAATATATGCACACCAGTCACTTTAATCGTTTGTTTGAGTAATATATAACAATTAAAAGTTCACCGTTGTACAACCCATCGTTGGTTTGATGCAAGTGTAAGCTTTTGCTTGGGAGTCACTACAGGATGTTGATAACGGTCACTACAGGGTGACATAAGTGAAACTTCATTACCATGTTCAGATAAAAGCTCCTTGTTGGACCTTTATTCTGGATCAAATCTGCTGATGGATGGTTTGTCTCGGGAACTGGGTGGCATAGATTCTCAGTGGCACATTGAATGGTAGACACTTCAAGTAAAACCACACTTATGGTGCCAGTAATACTTGCACAGGTTCTGACTGTGGGCCTGATTTAGGCTTTCGTGATGAGAGTACAGTCCATCAGGGTGGCAGAGGACATTACTTTTGTCACCCTGATGGACTACTGCCTGCCAAATTTAGAAATGACCGCTGGCCCAGCAGTCATCTCTGTACCTTAAAACCGCCATCACAGATCAAAGAAACGAAAAGTTTGTTGGATGGCCGTCATTCATTTTCACACCATTCAGCAAACGATTAACTTTTTTTGATTTTCAAAAACAAACTCCCAAAGTGGGAGTTACTCCCAGGGTGTGGGAGTCATTATGTTTTCCTGTCACGCACCACCAGGTTTTTCCTGGGAGTGATGGTGTTAGAAATTGCATTCTGGTTGGCAGAGGTATGCACCATGTTGAAGCCCGAACTACAATCCTAGACAGGATGAGTCACAAACACACCCTAAATTAACCTGTGCTCACCCTGTGGTAGCTTGGCACAGGGCAGTCAAGCTTAACTTAAGATGTAATGTGTAAAGTATTTATGCAACACTTCAAACAGTAACACAGTGAAAACATCACAAAAAGACTCCACACCAAGTTAGAAAAATAGAGCGTAATTTTATAAATAAAACAGGACCAAAATGACAAAAAATCCTATAAGTCTAACTTGATATAGGAATTTTAAAAGAATAACATGTAAAATTGCACTTAAAAGCAATACGTGGCTAAATTGGATATCCAGTCACGCCAGACTGGGACAAAGTCAAGAGTTCAAGCTGACCATGATGGAGCACGGGCCAGATAAAGGGGCATCAGTGAGGCCCACTGAACAAAATACCTTCATCCGGATTGTGTCATCAAAGATGCAGGCTTCAGCAGAGTTATGTGTTACTGTTCCAGATTTAGTTGAGGTGATGCGTCGATTTTTTCCAAGCATCGGTGGCAAAACGTCGGTTCTGAGATGCAGCGGTTCCGAAGGAATTGCATCGATTTTCTTTACACAGTAGAGATGATGCGTTGATCTTCTCCACACAGTGGTGGCAACGAACAGAGCGCCAATTCTGATCTGGATATGTCCATTCTGCTGGAGCAACCACATTAGGACCACTTCCGAGTGTCCAGGACTGGGGTGGCACCACTTTGCAGGGCAGAATCACAGATTGCAGAGTCCAAGTTGGAGCAGGCTGATTGAAGTCTTTTAAGTCCCTGATACCCCAAATCAGGTGGACAGTTAACTAGCCCTTGGGGTCACTCTGGGTTCAACTGATGCAGGTCCAGTTCATCTCACCCACGCAAGAGAGAGCAGCAGGCAGCAGAGCAACACTGCAAGGCAGGTATCCAGCAAACAGCAGTCCATCAGAGTGGCAGTCCTTTAGCAACACAGCAGTTCTTCTTTCTGACAAAGTGGTCACAGGTCCAGAAGTGTACTGAAGTGTTGGTGTCAGAGTTCCAGTACTTACACCCAGTTGTACCTTTGAAGTGGGGGAGACTTCCAAGAAAGTTCCGAAGCTGTGCCCAGCTCCTCCATTCCATCCGGCCAAGGACGGCCCATCAGGATGTGGATGGCCCATCAAGTCACACCTAAGCTCCCTTTGAGTGTGGCTGTCTAGAAAGAATGCAGAAAGCCCAGCTGTCACCCACCCCAGATGTGTATTCAGAGATAGGCAGCAGGCACAAAATGGCTGAAGTAAGGAAATGCCAAACTCTAAAAGTGTCATTCTCGGAACTGCAATTTAAAAGCTGACTTCACCATAAGTTGTGATTTTAAATTGTGAGCCCAGAGACACCAAAATTGAAAATTCTATCTCTTCGCAATTGGGAATTACACTTAAAATATATAATAAAGGTATCCAAATGTTATCATAAGGGAGAGATAGGCCTTGCAGTAATGAAAAACGAATTTGGGAGTTTCTCACTACCAGGGCATGTAAAACTTTAAAATACATGTGCTGCCTTTTAGATATATTGCACCCTGCCCTCTGGGTTACCCAAGGCCAACCTTAGGGTTGAACTATTTGTATAAAAAGGGAAGGTTAAGCCCTGGCCAGAGGTTTATCTTGCCAGGTCAAAATGGTTGTTTGAAATGCACAGACAGGCTCTGTAATGGCAGTCCTGGGCAATGGTTAGAGGGCTCTTAAGTGGGTGGCAATATGAGTGCTGCAAGCCCACTAGTAGCATTTAATTTACAGGCCCTGGGCACATGCAGTGCACTCTATTAGGGACCCATAAGTAAAGTGAATTAAATATGTCAATTGGGGATGAGCCAATATTACTATGTTCAGAGGAGAGGGGACAAACACTTTAGCACTGGTTAGCAGTATTAAGAGCACAGAGACCTAAAGCGAGCAAAATAGGGTCAGAAAAATGGCAGAGTTAGGCAAAAAGGTGGGGTGAAGACCACCCTAAGGGTATCAGGTCTAACAGACAGACTGAAAGAAAGGGCCTCACACTGTGCACCCTAAATATGCAGTGCAGTGTAACAGCTCAAAAGAGATGGTGGCCCCATTGACAGAAAGCATAGAGTTTGGTTATCTCTAAATGTGGTGGGCGGACTGATAGTTTGGTGTCCACAGTACTCTATCACATGTACAGAAGAGTACCTTGTCTGCCAAACTATACATTAGACACTGTTTTTTTTAATTCTGCATCAAAGCTCAATACTGCTGAGCACTGTCAAACATCGTGCAACAGGAAATCACATGCCAATAATAGGAACAGAGTCGCATTCTAAGGTGAGAATTATTGCAGGATATAAGCACAACATGTTAACTTTGTAGACCTGTAACCCATGTTGCCTTTGTTCCTTTAGGAGTTCGATGCTGGCATTTGACATAAGAACGTTTTTCAAACCTGTATATTGATTTAGGGAGGCGTTTGAACTCTTTACAGAAAAAGGCCAAATATTTGTTTCTCCATTGATGCAGAGCCAACTTTAGATAGTTTACATGGAAGCCTCCTCTGTTGTGATGGGCGTGCTACTGGTAATGGTTGTAGCACTTGAATTGTCAATGATGCAGAGTCCTGATTTGACTGAGTGTTGCACTGATTTCCTCATCACTGATAAAAGGCTCTGGAACAGGAAAAGCCTGCAGTGACTATGTCCTCTACTATATGCGATACCGGTTCATGGTCACGCAACATGGCCGGAAGGACGTGAGCCTTGAGCTTCCAGCCGGCCTGGCATAAAAATCCTTTAATCCCATTATAAATCCTGCTCAAATAATCTGTGGTTACCCCGACACAGTAAAAGTCTGGAGATACCTGCACCAGATCAGGGCAGGACAACAGCCCTTAACGGCATCGCGGGCCGGTGTGGCCACAGCAGGAAGAAAAGACTGCGTGCTGAGGCCTGCGGCAAGAAGTGAAGCCGCGGCCTCAAGTAATTGTGGAGATCCGGCGGGGCCTCGGACTATGGGAGCCTGTATCCGGGGGGCAGGGCTTGTCGATCGCCCATCCGCCTGTGACTGCTGAAATCTGCCTCTGCCAGTGACATGGGGCTGGAAAAGCAGTGAAGGGTCCCAGCACGGGGAGCACCCGCCTTTAACTGTGTATTGGTGATCGGGGCCTGGGCCCCATAGAGAGAGTGTCTGGAGATGGGGCTCTCGGTAGGGAGCCCACTCAGAACAAGGAGACATTGCTTGGGCTGCGGAGGCCTGCAATCAAGGGGCTGGGGCTCATTGACCGTCTGCTCCCACTGCTGCTAAGATCCACCCCTGCTAGTAACACAGGTCTGGAGAGGAGGTGAGGGGGCCCAGCACTGGGGGCACCGGCATTTACATCCTGCATCAGAGATTAGGGTCTAGCCTCATAGAGAGAGTAGCTGGCATCGGGGGGCACTCACGCCAGAACCCTAACACAACGCAGGGTATTGTCTAACTGAAGGTGCCTGGCCACGGGGGAATCAGAAAGGGGGTGGTGATGGACAGAGCATCTGAGTTAAACAGAACACTCCTACCCAGTCAAAAGATCAGGGCTTGATCCATCACCGTTTTTTAGCCCACTGCACCATCCCAGTTCAGAACCTGGCTACATGCAAATTAGTCTGTCCCTGGCCCAGTGCATCATGGGAACAGGGCAGACCAAACTACAAAGCCAATTCTTTACTGGAAAGGAAACAAGCTTCCGGGGACCGGTTTCTGGCATTGCAGCCGTCTTCGGCCCGGCTTGCTTGGATCCTAATGGTGCAGTGAGCAAGGGACTCACATCTGAGCATACCCTGCCACTCCAATAGTGGCCAAAACGATTCAGAAAGGGGGTGGTGATGGACAGAGCATCTGAGTTAAACAGAACACTCCTACCCAGTCAAAAGATCAGGGCTTGATCCATCACCGTTTTTTAGCTCACTGCACCATCCCAGTTCAGAACCTGGCTACATGCAAATTAGTCTGTCCCTGGCCCAGTGCATCATGGGAACAGGGCAGACCAAACTACCAAGCCAATTCTTTACTGGAAAGGAAACAAGCTTCCGGGGACCAGTTTCTGGCATTGCAGCCGTCTTCGACCCGGCTTGCTTGGATCCTAATGGTGCAGTGAGCAAGGGACTCACATCTGAGCATACCTTGCCACTCCTATAGTGGCCAAAACGATTCAGAAAGGGGGTGGTGATGGACAGAGCATCTGAGTTAAACAGAACACTCCTACCCAGTCAACAGATCAGGGCTTGATCCATCACCGTTTTTTAGCTCACTGCACCATCCCAGTTTAGAACCTGGCTACATGCAAATTAGTCTGTCCCTGTCCCAGTGCATCATGGGAACAGGGCAGACCAAACTACCAAGCCAATTCTTTACTGGAAAGGAAACAAGCTTCCGGGGACCGGTTTCTGGCATTGCAGCCGTCTTCGGCCCAGCTTGCTTGGATCCTAATGGTGCAGTGAGCAAGGGACTCACATCTGAGCATACCCTGCCACTCCTATAGTGGCCAAAACGATTCGGAAAGGGGTGGTGATGGACAGAGCATCTGAGTTAAACAGAACACTCCTACCCAGTCAAAAGATCAGGGCTTGATCCATCACCGTTTTTTAGCTCACTGCACCATCCCAGTTCAGAACCTGGCTACATGCAAATTAGTCTGTCCCTGGCCCAGTGCATCATGGGAACAGGGCAGACCAAACTACCAAAGCCAATTCTTTACTGGAAAGGAAACAAGCTTCCGGGGACCGGTTTCTGGCATTGCAGCCGTCTTCGGCCCGGCTTGCTTGGATCCTAATGGTGCAGTGAGCAAGGGACTCACATCTGAGCATACCCTGCCACTCCTATAGTGGCCAAAACGATTCAGAAAGGGGGTGGTGATGGACAGAGCATCTGAGTTAAACAGAACACTCCTACCCAGTCAAAAGATCAGGGCTTGATCGATCACCGTTTTTTAGCTCACTGCACCATCCCAGTTCAGAACCTGGCTACATGCAAATTAGTCTGTCCCTGGCCCAGTGCATCATGGGAACAGGGCAGACCAAACTACCAAGCCAATTCTTTACTGGAAAGGAAACAAGCTTCCGGGGACCGGTTTCTGGCATTGCAGCCTTCTTCGGCCCGGCTTGCTTGGATCCTAATGGTGCAGTGAGCAAAGGACTCACATCTGAGCATACCCTGCCACTCCTATAGTGGCCAAAACGATTCAGAAAGGGGGTGGTGATGGACAGAGCATCTGAGTTAAACAGAACACTCCTACCCAGTCAAAAGATCAGGGCTTGATCCATCACCGTTTTTTAGCTCACTGCACCATCCCAGTTCAGAACCTGGCTACATGCAAATTAGTCTGTCCCTGGCCCAGTGCATCATGGGAACAGGGCAGACCAAACTACCAAGCCAATTCTTCACTGGAAAGGAAACAAGCTTACGGGGACCGGTTTCTGGCATTGCAGCCGTCTTCGGCCCGGCTTGCTTGAATCCTTATGGTGCAGTGAGCAAGGGACTCATGTCTGAGCATACCCTTCCACACTTGTGGTGGCCAAAATAATTTCAAAAAGGGGGTGGTGATGGACAGAGTATCTGAGTTAATCAGAACACTCCTACCCAGTCAACAGATCAGGGCTTGATCCATCACCGTTTATTAGCTCACTGCACCATCCCAGTTCAGAACCTGGCTATATGCAAATTAGTCTGTCCCTGGCCCAGTGCATCATGGGAACAGGGCAGACCAAACTACCAAGCCAATTCTTCCGCAATGCTTTCAAAACGCATCCGTTACAACGCAAGTCGTAACCACGACTTGGGCTGGAGGGCGCTAGAGGATTAAGAATAGTATATTTACTATTCCAACACCTTCCCTAGTGTCCACCGGGACTGGTGTTAGAATAGTAAATGATACTATTCTCAATCCGCGCCCCCCACGCAAGTCGTGGTAATGACTTGCGTTGTAAGGGACGCGTTGTGAAAGCACGCGTTGTAATGGAACGTGTTGTAATGTCGTACATCCACTGGACCCACATCTGCTTGCCACACGGAGGGCTGCTTCCATCCTGCTCCCAACCGCATTGCTTGGCCTGGGATTGGTTGTGGAGGCCCTGCCGTGTCCTTGGGCTTTGGCAATCGGCTATTTCTGACTGATTTCACCTGCACCACTTGCCCCTCTTCTGGATGCCGCACCCTGTACTGAGTCTTGAAGTGGGGCTGTTCCACGGTGCTGTTCATCTGTATATTTAGCCAGGTGGATGGCACCAGGGCTGACAACAAGGCCCGTAGTCTGAGGTGGAGATACGGCACTCACTACATCCCTGGAGGATAGCTCCCGCCGAGGCTGGCGACAACAGTCATGGGAAGGACAAGGTGGTGAGGGCTGAGGCGCCCAACACCATCACACAATATACCACTCCTTTCCAGCCTACCCAGAGGATCACACAGCAGTCAAACATGCAAAATGCTGGTGAAGAACCAGAAGGGGGTGTTGAACTGACTAAGGAGAACTTTTGCCAGCCATACAGGTCTCAAGTACAGCCCTTGAACATAAAATCGAAACAGTCTCTATTGACATCAACCTCCACCGTGCAGACCTACGGAAGGTAGCTGATGAAGTCAAATCAGCACAGAATAATATCTTCGAATAACAGGGGGCGGGAAAGTCCCTCAAGCACCAAGTTGCCCAACTCCATCACGGTGGACCTAGAGCGACAGGCCGAAGATGCAGACGGATGCTCTTGTTGAAGCAATATTCGACTCTTGGGCTTCCCAGAGAAGTGAGAAGGACTCTCCACAGAGCAATTCTTGGAGAACTAGGTGAGAACAGAACTTAGACCAGAAGGCCTCTCCGAACTGTTCATGGTGGAAAGAGTTCACAGGGCCCTGGTTCCACCTCTGTGTCTGGAGGGAATTGCTGATGGAGGGGGCTGGGACGTCAGCAGACCTCCATTACATAGTGCAACTAACAGCTTTTATCAGGCAATGTTTCATGCAGACTGTTCTAATGTGTGCCTGTTCCACAGGTAACTTGACAAATAGATATTAAAACCGATTAGGCAGTTATTGCACAATATGTCGTTTCAGGCGTGGCTGGAGGGTAGGTGTGTACTTCTGGGAGATCGGTATCCTAGAGAAACATTTATCACTTTTGAGGAGGCAAGCCAGGAATTCATGCTTGGCCCTGGTCACTTCTTACAGCATGCTAGCCTGGCTGACGCAGCTAGGACCACCTGGCCTTCATACCCTGCGGCTCCCATTCCCACACAAACACTTAGGGTCTTACTGAACTGTTGCATGGGGTGCCACCTAATATCCAGATTATATAGAGCCATGTGGGCAGAGGCTGCTGGGGCTCTTCCTCGGGTGCATTTGGCGTGGGATTTGGACTTCGAAAGACCACTGTCTGACAGGGTTGGACACAGGTTAACAAACTAACACATACTTTCTCTAGCAATGCTCATTTTCACTTTTTACACTACAACTTCCTTCACAGGACCTATCTCACACCTAGGGCTCAACACCATTTATCCTTAACACTTGCCAATAGCTGTCCCTGATGCGGTGCAGATGGTGCCGACTTTTTGCACATAGCCTGGCATTGCATTTTGGTGCTGGTATTTTGTCAGCAGGTTGTAGTTGTTATTGTCAGGACCACCCATCTGCACAAAGTCACTTTGCCCCAGTGCTGTCTGTTAGGTAATGTCAAGCAGCCAAGAGGGAGGAAACTGCAATATAAATTTTTACAATTGTATTAGTGTTGGCTAGACGCAGGGTCACCATTCCATGGATGGGTAACCGAGCACCTGAGATAACACACTGGCACAGGGACATAATGGAGTGGTCACTAGCAGAACAAATTCATATGAAGTTACACAGACGTGATGACAAGTTAGTAGATGATCTAACGGACTGGAGAGACCTATGAGAAGTCTTCCTGAATCCGGCATTGAAGCACAAGTTACTTACCTTCAGTAATGATATATCTGTAAGCAACATTAGAAGTGATAGATTCCTTACCTTAGAATTACCCCCAGGCGTCAGACTGGATCCGTAAGGTTTATCGTCAGCAGTACCCTAGCGCGTCGGTAGACGTCTTCGTGCGGCTCCGCGTGCATCGTTGGCGCCGTGATGACGTCGTCGGAGCTACTTAGACGCGCCCAAGCGCACTGGCATCAGTTCTGTACATGACTTTCCGCGCCAGGAACGCAGAGACATGCAAGATACTGACCACTAGTGCCATGATACTAGGGCCCTGAAAGGGATGACCTTAACCCTAGAAATCAGTTCGCAGAATAGGGAAGATGGGTGGGGCGGTAAGGAATCTATCACTACTAATGTTTTTTACAGCTATATCATTACTAAAGGTAAGTAACTTGTGCATCTGAAAGAAACACGTAGTGATAGATTCCTTACCTTAGAATGGATACCCCAGCAATACCAACTCCGGTGGTGGGTCTGCCAACCAAGATCACACCAGAAAGTCCTTGGTTGTCAAGGCAGTAGTGCTTGGTAAACGTGTGCAGCGAGGCCCACGTAGCTGCCTGACAAATGTCCTGCAAGGGAACGTCACATCCCAGAGCAGTAGTGGCTGCCGTCGCCCTGGTAGAATGGGCGCGCAGCCCCACCAGAGGCTCTTTTTTAGCCAAGGAATAACAAGCCTTTATGCACAAAACAACCCATCGAAAAATGGTCGGTTTGTGTACCGCCCGACCTTTCTTAGCACCCACGTAGCCAACAAAGAGTTGGTCATCCACCCGGAACTGTTGTGTGTGGCTCAAGTAGAAAGAGAGCACACGTTTTGGGTCCAGATTCATGGAGCCTCTATTCCTCTTTAGAAGGACGCGGAGGCGGAAAAAAGGTAGGCAAAGTGATAGTCTGCCCGATGTGAAAGGCAGTGACAACCTTTGGCAAAAAGGAAAGACGAGTTCTCAAAACAACTTTGTCCTCATGGACAGAAAGAAAAGGAGGTTTGGAAGAAAGAGCCTGGAGCTCACTCATTCTTCTGGCAGAGGTGATGGCAACCAGGAAAGCAGTCTTTAGAGTTAGAAGAGGAAGAGGGCAATTATGAAGTGGCTCAAAAGGAGTGCGCATCAGAATGGTAAGAACTAGATTCAAGTCCCACTGAGGCATCACAAACGGAACAGGAGGAAACATGTGCATGATGCCCTTCAAGAATCTATTTACCACAGGAGACTTGAAAAGAGAAGGCTGATCTGGGAGCCTCAGGAAGGCGGAAATGGCTGAGAGATAGCCCTTGATAGTGCCCAGAGCAGAACCCTGCTGGGCCAAAGAAAGAAGAAAAAGAAGGACCTCTGAAATAGGGGCAGAAAGGGGATCCACAGCCTTTGCTGTGCACCATGCAACAAACTTATTCCACCTACAGGCGTATACCGTTTTGTGGAGGGATGCCTGGCTGCCAAGATAACATTGCAGACTTCAGGTGGCAGGTCGAAAGACGTCACCTGCCGCCGCTCAATCTCCAAGCAAGGAGGTGGGGGCTGGATAGGTTCGGGTGGAGGACCGTCCCCTGTTGCTGCGATCTGAAGATCCTCCAGAAGTAGCAGACGGATCGGAGGATCAATGCTCATACTGATTAGCTCGGGATACCATACCCTTCAAGCACAGTCCGGAGCCATGATAATAACTTGGGCCCGGTCGCGCCTGATCTTCTTCAGCACTCTGGGCAGAAGTGGTATAGGCGGAAAGGCGTACAACAGAGCGCAACTCCACTTGCAACAAAAAGCGTCGCCGAGCGAGTGCCGCCTTGGAAATTCCAACGCACAGAACTGATTAAATTGTGCGTTCTCTTCGGTGGCGAACAGACCTAACCAAGGCTCTCCCCACTGCTGAAGGAGACCTTGCACCACGTCCGAGTTCAGACGCCATTCGTGATCCAACATGCGCCGACGGCTGAGTTCTTCCACCCTGGCGTTCAGAGAACCTGCCAGGTGTTGAACCACCAGAGACATGCCCTGATGTTCCTGCCAAGCCCAGAGCCTCTTGGCATAGGGTCCACAACCCCACCCCTCCCTGTTTGTTGCAGTACCACATGGCGGTGGTGTTGTCCGTGAACACCTGCACTACACTTCCCCGGACAGAGGGAAGGAATGCCTTCAGTGCCAGTCAGATCGCCCGAAGTTCCAACAGGTTGATGTGGAGCTGGGACTCCGCCCGAGACCAGAGGCCTCTGATCTCCGCTTCCCCCATATGGCTGCCCCATCCCAGAGGGGAGAGGTCAGTCAGAACTTCTTGCTCTGGTTGGAGAAGGGAGAGGGATCTGCCATTGACTCAATCGCGATTCGTGAGCCACCACTGCAATTGCTGTGCAGTGCCCTCCGAGATCTGGATGTGATCGAACAGGTTGCCCTGATGTTGTGCCCACTGGAACTTCAAGTCCCACTGCAGAGCCCGCATATGCCATCTGGCATGATCGACAAGCAGGATGCAGGAGGCCATCAAGCCCAGCAGCTGAAGGGTCATCCTGACCGAAACCCGGGACAGAGGCTGAAAGATCAGAATCATAGCCTGACTGTCCCGGACTAGGTGTTCAGGAGGATAAACCCGAAACTGCGCCGAGTCCAGAACCGCTCCGATGAATAGGATCTTCTGCGTGGGAATCAGATGCAACTTCGGCACGTTGATGGAGAACCCCAGCAAATGCAGGAGGTCGGCCGTCATCTAGAGGTGGGAGACAACTGACTGGGGTGAGCCCGCCTTCAACAACCAGTTGTAGAGATAGGGGAAGACTGAAACCCTTAATCTGAGCAGATGAGCTGCGACCACCGCCATCACTTTCATGAACACCCGAGGGGCACTGGTAAGGCCAAAGGGGAGCACGGTGAACTGAAAATGCTCGTGGCCTACCGTGAATCACAGGTAGCGTCTGTGGGCAGGAAGGATGGGGATATGGAAATAGGCGTCCAGCAAGTCC
Organism: Lissotriton helveticus; assembly: GCF_964261635.1. NCBI lineage: Eukaryota > Metazoa > Chordata > Amphibia > Caudata > Salamandridae > Lissotriton > Lissotriton helveticus. The sequence goes on from NC_136069.1 coordinate 1,038,813,204, forward strand.
AATGCCACCATCCAGTCTTGCGGGTCTAGGGCAGACAAGACCTGATCCAGCGTGAGCATCTTGAACTTCTCCTTCTGGATGAAGCGATTGACGTTCCGAAGGTCTAAGATATTACGCAGGCCCTTGTCCGTCTTTGGAACCAGAAAGTAGTGGGAATGGCAACCACGATCTACTTCTGGCATCGGAACACGCTCAATGGCCGCCCCCTTGGCCAAGAAGGCTGCAATTTCCTGCTGGAGAAGCGCCAAGTGAACCCCCGACATACGGTGGTACTGAGTTGGCAGGGCTGGAGGGGTTGTCTCGAAGGGGAGGGAGTAGCCCTTTCAGACAATTTGCAGGACCAAATTGTCCGAAGTGATGGTGCACCAGTGGTGGAGATGATGGTGTATTTGTCCTCCCAATGGTGTCTGATGGGCCTGAAAGGTTGGACTAGGAAGGTTTTGAAGTGGATGCTGCGGGGTGGTAATGGACTGGCCCGCCCACTGGCCCCCTGAACCGCCTCGACGGTTCCCACGTCCGTGGCCACGCTGAGGTTGTTGTTGGTGTGGTCTGTGGCTTTGCGAACGCTGTGGGGCACCCTTTCCGTGGCCATGAAAGGAGCGAAAAGCAGGAGGCGGAGGAGGTCGAGCAGCCGACAGGCCCAAGGACTTGGCCATAGCCCCGGAGTCCTTGAAGCTGCCTTGTTGCCAAAAAGGCAAATGCCATCAAAGGGCATGTCCATCAAGGTGTTTTGGGCATCCCCTGAGAAGCCAGTTGTCCTTGACTCGGCGGTATCCAGTCCACAACGTATGGTGAACTTTGCTGCATCTCTCCCGGCCGCAATCGCTTGGGAGAGAACTGCACGGGCCTCCTCCGGGCAGTTGGGCAGCACCTGCGCAACCGTGTCTCACAGAGAGTGGGTATGACGGCCCAAGAGGTATGCGGTGTTCAGCGACCGCAGCCCCAAGCTGGCAGATGAAAACAGTTTCTTGCCAAACTGATCCAGCTTCTTGGATTCCCTATTCCGAGGTGCGGTAGGGATCGCTCTTTGGGAAGCTGAGGCTTGGACCACCAAGCTCTCAGGGGTGGGATGTTGGGAGAGGAAGAGGGGTTCGCCCGGGGCCGATCGATGGAGTCAGGCCACGTTCCTATCCACAGGAGCCCCTGTGTTCTGGACCAGGTGCCTAAAAGAACATCCGTCAGTGCTTCATTAAACATCAGCAAGGGCCCTGAAGAGGTAGCCGCTGGTTGGAGCACTTCTGTCAGGAGGTTAGTCCTGATGCCACCATAGGGAGTTAGAGGTGGAGAGCCTTGGCTGCCCTACGCAACACCACTGCGTAACTGACTCCCTCCTCCGTAGCCACGGTAGGAGACAGCATGCCAGGGTCAGGTGAGGTGTCAAGACCACTGGCCTCCCCCAAATCCTCTGCCCAGTCCACATCATAAGCACAGTCCTGTGCCAGAGGGTCCTCAGACCCCTCCCAGTCCTCATCTTCCTCCCAAGTCTGTGGAACAGGCTCAAAATAAGGAGGACAGACATAGGGCATAAAAGGCCCAATCGGCATCGGTATCGGCATCGAGCGACACCGATCCAGCACCGTGTCCGGGATGAAGCTGGGGACGACGTCGTCCCGAGGAGGGGTTGATGTCAGAAGCGGTGCCGGGGTGACCGGCGCTGGTGGAGGTGTCTGGAGGTCAAACGGTGTCGATCGAGGTCCGGGGCCAGAGCCAGCGGTGACACCTGGGCCGGAGCTGCAAGAGATGGTAAAGCAGGACCCCCCGTCAGGCCCGCGGGGCCCACAGGGCCCTAGGGCACACCGGCAGGGCCAGACAGCCCAAATAGTTGGGCCATGGCAGTAAGAAATTCTTGCACCTGGGCAGGCGTTGCCCCCGCACCCGGGAAGGGGGGTAGACTTGGGCGATGTCGCAGCTCCGCCGGAGCCGCGGGGTAGCACCGCCCGATCCCTCAGCCGTGTCGCGTGACGGGCGAGGGGAAGTCGAAGAGCGACAATGCTTCTTCGACTTCTTCATGGAATGCTTCGACTTACCTGACCCGAGTGCAAAGACTTAGATCCAGAAGAGTGGTGATGACGACTCTGCGACCGGTCCCTCGACCTCCCACGGGACCGGGACCTTGAGCGGCACAGGCTCGGAGCCGACTGCCGGGCTGAAAGCAACTTTCGGGACCGCTCCCGCAAAGTCTTTGGCGCCATGGCCCGGCAGTCAGGGCACAACTTGGGTTCGTGGTTGCGCCCAAGGCAGTAGAGACACACATGGTGGGGGTCCGTCACTGACATCATGCAATGACAGTCCCCACAGTTCTTGAAACCGAGCATCCCTACGAAACCAGAAGTCAAAAAGATGAGGTAAAAGGCCTCGAAAAAGTCAGTCAAAAAGTGATTGGAGGTACTTGCTCTTCCCGGATCTTCGCTTGCTGACGGGGAAAAAGAAAGAACTGACGTCAGTGCGTGTGGGCGCGTCTAAGTAGCTCTGACGACGTCCTCACAGCGCCAACAATGCCAACAACGCACGCAGAGCCGCACGACAACCTCTACCGACGTGCAGGGGTACTGCTGATGAAAAACTTTCTGGATCCAGTCTGACGCCTGGAGGTAATTCTAAGTTAAGGAATCTATCACTATGTGTTTCTTTCAGATTGGGCCCTCTTCGAGAAGTGAAGAAGCTGATGATAGTGGGGAGGAGCGTACGGATGGGGGATCTACGACGGGAAGGGCAGAAGGAGAGGGGGGGTTTCAAGTCCAGGTGGGTGAGGCTCGATGTCCTATTGAGGAACCTGCTGTGTTTGATGCTATTAACAAAGTTGATGAGGCTGTAGTGACTGTCTTCTCCATGAAGTGGACTGCTATTACTGAAATCTGCAGTAATTACTTCCTCAGTAAAGGAGGACTGTTTTGCAAGATGGTTCTGAATTGGATGGATAGTCTCCTAAGTGATTCAGATGAGCAGGATTTATGTAAATAAGCTTTTATCCTTCAAAACTTGGAAGCATGTAAATAGAAAATCCGCTGTATACAATTGCAAACATGTTGCTTTCCTCTTTTATCTGTAGCAGGGCCTTATGTAGTGGTAGATGCTTGAAATTGAATAAACTGCTGCATTAGAGCTAACACTACTTACTAGTATTATAATTGCTCACTGGACAGCAGAAATATTACAAACGTGGCATTGATCAGAATTTCACCATTAGTCCATACTTTCAATAGTTACTCTAGCCTTTGCTTGTCTGGGGGCTGAATGGACTAATGCATCAACTTCAGAAGTCTTTGTTTGACCCCATGGTCACACTATTAAATCCCGGCAGGTCCACTCACCCTTTTCAGATTAAAAATTAAGTACTGTTGAGATGGGTAAAAACAAACATCTTTTATTTCAGTGCCAAGAGCCCCAATGTGTGCTTTTACAAATACACAGGTTGGGCCAGATTTCCTGAGACTCTGCACTAATGGGTTCAAATGGTATGTTGCTCTGGGAGGCTGCCAATTCTTTTTAGCACAAAGAACACCTTGAACTGTCTTACGTCAAGGGGGTGTTAAATAGGCATTACTGGGGGGAATCAGTGGAAGCACACATAGGTTTTGATGCAAAACCGAATCTACTACAGTAGCCAGACTGGGCTTTGCATCAAAAATTACTCCTACTTCAAACACGTATTAACAAGGGGAAATGTATATATTTCTCAAACATGTGCAATGTGCACGTGCTGAATAGAAATTTGTAGTTAAATGGTATGCTTCCAAAAAATCTATGCTGCACAGTGCACACTTAACTCAACACCATTGTGCTAAGAAGTGTACCATGCAAAGAAGCTTTTTAGACAGCCAGATCAAGGGATGACAAAAGCAGCAGGCCAAAATGAAAAGGTAAGGCTCTCTGTTGTTTTTTCCGCCTTGTACAATGCAGCTAATTTGCCTGCCGCGCTGTGTGACAAATTAGTATATTTCGTCAATTATGTTTTATGTTTTGCCTCTCCTAGCAGCCTGAGAGCATCACAGTCCTCTCTGTTTTTCTTGGTTGGTGGCCAGGTGCACACAGCCGCCTGCCTGAGGCCTTGAAAAGCAGCTGTAATGTGTCTGGCTTCAAGTCAAAAGAGGTGATTTTCAAATGCGCTCTTTCTTGTTTGATGCAGTTGACCACCGAAAGTCAGATGAAGGCAATTGTGCTGTTATGATGCTGTTGGGACTGAGCCCTGCAGTTTCCTTATGGTCACTCTAGTGGTTATGGCTCAATTTACTGGACACACTCAAACAAAATTTTGAAATCTGTATTATTGCACTGGCCATTTGGCAGATTTAGGAATGCACTTGTGCCATCTCATATTCTGGAACTAGATTCACGGACATTAGGCGCCAGGTGTCCTGCGCATATCTAATTAAGCCTAGAACACTACTTGTGAAGACACTGGCTATTTCTCCCCAATGATGCACCATAAACCCATTCACTCTCATAGCTGTCAGAGTGGCTTTGGCACTGCAATGAGTGTCATTAAAACGTGCGGCTACATTCAGGTCAAGAGGTCGAGCCCCGATTCGGTGGGCAAACGTGGTTTTAGGTTCTCTGGTTAGGGTTGAAACAACCAAGTGGGGAAGAGGGCGAGTCACAAAGGTTGAGGAATATAAGCGTTAAGTTATGCTCACCAATAGAATTATAGCAGGCAGGTTTTTACTGGGGCCTTGCAATATGGTCAAGCCAGGTGCCTTGGCCATACAGAAATATGCCAGAAATACAGAGCGTCAGACTGCTGCAATTACGCCAGAGAGAAGATTATGGTAAGTCACTGTGGAGCGTATTTACAAAAAAATGTCAGAGCCCGGAGCTGCGCCAAATTTGGCAGTGCTGTGCACCGACATCTTGAAAAGGCAGGGATGCACCGTTTTCACAAGAATACGGCCCAATGCTGTGTTTACCCTAGCGCTGAGGCAAAAAAAGCTACCTAGCGCCAGTGCAGGCACCCTGCCACCATTTTGCAAGGATGCCTGCGCTGCAGGAATGATTGTTTATGTGCAGGAAGGGAGACAAACAATCAGTGATGGTGATTTGCTCTTCCTGTGTGTGCTGCAGCACACATGGTAAGAACAAACAAGCATTAGAAATGCAATCGGGCTCGGATTTATTTGAGTTTGAACTAATGGCATTGTAAATGCCAATGTATTGTTGCTATGTGTTATGGAGTGTGTTCATGTGGTGTGTACTGCCCGTGATCTCCTTGTGAGTGTGAGAATATTGCACCTCTGCTGCCTGTGGTCTCCTTGTGAGTGTAAGAAGCTTGCACTGCTGCTGCCTGTGATGTTGTTCTTGTGAGTGGGAGAAGATTGCACCTCAGCTGCCCGTGGTCTCCTTGTGAGTGTAAGAAGCTTGCACAGCTGTTGCCTGTGATGTCCTACTCACTACTCTACTCTACTCACTACTCTACTCACTACTCTGCACTCACTACTCTACTCACTACTCTACTCACTACTCTACTCACTACTCTACTCACTACTCTGCACTCTCTACTCACTACTCTACTCACTACTCTACTCACTACTCTACTCACTACTCTACTACTCTACTCACTACTCTACTTTCTACTCACTACTCTACTCACTACTCACTACTCTACTCACTACTCACTACTCTACTCACTACTCACTACTCTACTCACTACTCACTTCTCTACTCACTACTCTGCACTCACTACTCTACTCTACTCTACTCACCTCACTACTCTACTCACTACTCTACTCACTACTCTACTCACTACTCACTACTCTGCACTCACTACTCTACTCACTACTCTACTCACTACTCTACTCACTACTCTACTCACTACTCACTACTCTGCACTCACTACTCACTACTCACTACTCTACTCACTACTCACTACTCACTACTCTGCTCACTACTCACTACTCTACTCACTACTCACTACTCTCCACTCACTACTCTACTTTCTACTCACTACTCTACTCACTACTCACTACTCTACTCACTACTCACTACTCTACTCACTACTCACTACTCACTACTCTACTCACTACTCTACTCACTACTCTACTCACTACTCACTACTCTGCACTCACTACTCACTACTCTACTCACTACTCACTACTCACTACTCACTACTCTGCTCACTACTCACTACTCTACTCACTACTCACTACTCTCCACTCACTACTCTACTTTCTACTCACTACTCTACTCACTACTCTACTCACTACTCACTACTCTACTCACTACTCACTACTCACTACTCTACTCACTACTCACTACTCTACTCACTACTCACTACTCTACTCACTTCTCTACTCACTACTCTGCACTCACTACTTTACTCACTACTCTACTCTACTCACCTCACTACTCTACTCACTACTGACTACTCTACTCACTACTCTGCACTCACTACTCACTACTCACCTCACTACTCTACTCTACTCTACTCACTACTCTGCACTCACTACTCACTACTCACCTCACTACTCTACTCTACTCTACTCACTACTCACTACTCTGCACTCACTACTCACTACTCACCTCACTACTCTACTCTACTCACTACTCACTACTCTGCACTCACTACTCTACTCACTACTCTACTCACTACTCTATTCACTACTCTACTCACTACTGACTACTCTACTCACTACTCTGCACTCACTACTCACTACTCACCTCACTACTCTACTCTACTCTACTCACTACTCACTACTCTGCACTCACTACTCACTACTCACCTCACAAACTCTACTCTACTCTACTCACTACTCACTACTCTGCAATCACTACTCACTACTCACCTCACTACTCTACTCTACTCTACTCACTACTCTGCACTCACTACTCACTACTCTACTCACTACTCTACTCACTACTCTACTCACTACTCTACTCACTACTCACTACTCACTTCTCTACTCACTACTCTACTCACTACTATACTCACTACTCTACTCACTACTCACTACTCTACTCACTACCCTACTCACTACTCTACTCACTACTCTACTCACTACTCTACTCACTACTCACTACTCACTACTCTACTCACTACTCTACTCACTACTCTACTCACTACTCACTACTCTACTCACTACTCTACTCACTACTCTACTCACTACTCACTACTCTGCACTCACTACTCACTACTCACCTCACTACTCTACTCACTACTCTACGCACTACTCACTACTCTACTCACTACTCACTACTCTGCTCACTACTCACTACTCTACTCACTACTCTCCACTCACTACTCTACTCACTACTCTACTCACTACTCTACTCACTACTCTACTCACTACTCACTACTCTACTCACTACTCACTACTCTACTCACTACTCACTACTCACTACTCACTACTCTACTAACTACTCACTACTCTACTCACTACTCACTACTCACTACTCACTACTCTACTCACTACTCACTACTCTACTCACTACTCACTACTCTACTCACTACTCTACTCACTACTCACTACTCTACTCACTACTCGCTACTCTGCACTCACTACTCTCTACTCACTACTCTACTCACTACTCACAACTCTGCACTCACTACTCACTACTCTACTCACTACTCACTACTCTACTCACTACTCACTACTCTACTCACTACTCACTACTCTACTCACTACTCTACTCACTACTCACTACTCTCCTCACTACTCACTACTCTGCACTCACTACTCACTACTCTACTCCTTTACTCCCTACTCCTCACTACTCACTACTCACTACTCACTACTCTACTCACTACTCACTACTCTCCACTCACTACTCTACTCACTACTCTACTCACTACTTTCTACTCACTACTCTACGCACTACTCTACTCACTACTCTACTCACTACTCTACTCACTACTCACTACTCTACTCACTACTCTACTCACTACTCTACTCACTACTCTACTCACTACTCACTACTCTGCACTCACTACTCACTACTCTACTCACTACTCTACTCACTACTCTACTCACTACTCTACTCACTACTCACTACTCACTTCTCTACTCACTACTCTACTCACTACTCTACTCACTACTCTACTCACTACTCACTACTCACTACTCTACTCACTACTCTACTCACTACTCTACTCACTACTCACTACTCTACTCACTACTCTACTCACTACTCTACTCACTACTCACTACTCTACTCACTACTCACTACTCTACTCACTACTCACTACTCACTACTCTACTCACTACTCTACTCACTACTCACTACTCTGCACTCACTACTCACTACTCACCTCACTACTCTACTCACTACTCACTACTCTACTCACTACTCACTACTCTACTCACTACTCACTACTCTGCTCACTACTCACTACTCTACTCACTACTCTCCACTCACTACTCTACTCACTACTCTACTCACAACTCTACTCTCTACTCACTACTCTACTCACTACTCACTACTCTACTCACTACTCACTACTCTACTCACTACTCACTACTCACCTCACTACTCTACTCACTACTCACTACTCTACTCACTACTCACTACTCTACTCACTACTCACTACTCACTACTCTACTCACTACTCTACTCACTACTCTACTCACTACTCGCTACTCTGCACTCACTACTCTATACTCACTACTCTACTCACTACTCTACTCACTACTCTACTCACTACTCACTACTCACTACTCTGCACTCACTACTCACTACTCTGCACTCACTACTCTCTACTCACTACTCTCTACTCACTACTCTCTACTCACTACTCACTACTCTACTCACTACTCACTACTCTGCACTCACTACTCACTACTCTACTCACTACTCTACTCACTACTCACTACTCTACTCACTACTCTACTCATTACTCTACTCACTACTCTACTCACTACTCACTACTCTACTTACTACTCACTACTCTACTCACTACTCACTACTCTACTCACTACTCTACTCACTACTCTACTCACTACTCTACTCACTACTCACTACTCTACTCACTACTCACTACTCTGCACTCACTACTCACTACTCTACTCCTCTACTCCCTACTCCTCACTACTCACTACTCTACTCACTACTCACTACTCTCCACTCACTACTCTACTCACTACTCTACTCACTACTTTCTACTCACTACTCTACTCACTACTCTACTCACTACTCTACTCACTACTCACTACTCTACTCACTACTCACTACTCTACTCACTACTCACTACTCTACTCACTACTCACTACTCTACTCACTACTCTACTCACTACTCACTACTCTGCACTCACTACTCTACTCACCTCACTACTCTACTCACTACTCACTACTCACTACTCACTACTCACTACTCTACTCACTACTCTACTCACTACTCACTACTCTGCACTCACTACTTTACTCACTACTCTACTCACTACTCACTTCTCTACTCACTACTCTGCACTCACTACTTTACTCACTACTCTACTCGCTAGATGTGCGGTGGCAAGACAACAGAGGTGTGTGATGAAGGTGGAACTACTAGTGTGAAGGGAAGGATGCTATGTCAAGAAGACACAAACTCACAAAAAGGAAACACACACACACACACACACATACATAAAGTGATTTCATATATTGGAATAAACGTGCCTTACACATGTAGAATGAGACTGTCACAAAAAGGGTAGTACATCATGATTGAATTAGATCAAGTAAATAAAACTATCTTCAAGTAAAGGAAGAATTAGTACTGCCTTCCTGGGGCAGAAAAAGGAATAATCTATTGTAAGTAGATAAATGGCTTGTGGCACTAGAAGGCGCATACGCCTATTTAGCCAAATAAGCAACATAAACAGTTGCTTATTTCCAGGTTTAAATCACATTTTTTATTATTTCATAGCAAAAACATAAAGGGGCAACAAAACCCGATACAAATACATGCGATCGCTTAAAACAAAATATACACTGTACATTGGACACTCATGTTTGCACTGAACGAAAAATGCTGCCATTTTGTGTCGACATTTACTGATGGTCTTCGGTACTGGAATGGAAAGTGCACCAAGCTCACAGAAAAGAAAAGCCCCTTTATGTGAAAGGCGACATCAAGAAGTGAAAAACGAACATAAAGGACATTAAATAAAGAAGGCAAACATGCCCTTGTGCCAACTGACAAGCCTCTGGGTTTCTGCACGGAGTACAAGGGAGAAGAAAGCGAGACGCAGAAAACCGACCAGAACTACCATCTGTGTCTCTAGGCGGCAAGGGTTCTTCTGGAAAAACGATGCAAAATGTGTTGCGAGCCGCCCTTCTTAGATTGCGAACAAGGTTATGGACAGTCCGATTACAGACGTCACGGATACAAGGAATTCCTTTACCTCAATACAATGTCAAGAGGTGGCATTTTTAGCTGCATGAGCAAAGCTCTTCTGTGCACTGATGTCACGCATTGCTTGACGCGCGCCCGACAAACGCATGATTACCTCAATGTTTTTTGTAACTATTTACCCGGCCCGTGTGTTTTTGCCTGTAAAGTTAAGAACGCCATTACAGGGCCGATAGGAACCCGCGTCAATGTTTATTTCAATTATGGTCACTTCTGACAGCAGCATGGACGCGGCCCTCTTGGTTTCGGTTTGTATATTTATTTAACCAGAAGTCTCCTAGTGGTTTCCCCAGGGGCCACAGCGAGTACAATGCCACTCACCAGGCAGGAAACACATAGAAACGAAATGTAATCCGTGATTGAAAGTGGAATCAGTAAATGTACTACGGCGACACGGAAAAGAACGAGGGTGGCTGTAACGCATACTACACCCTGCTTCTTGTCACAAACCCAAGCAAATTGGGCAATGAAAAGAAATGTCATATGAGGTAAAGTAAAATACGCCTCTTCGCAAATACGCGGAAGGAAAGCGTGTAGTCTCAAAATGGTAGCAGGCTACACGCGTGTTTACCGTGCGTGATTGGCAAACACCCCCTTGTTTTGGTGAAACGTGTTAATGCTCCGTGCCCAGCCTCACAGTACCGATGGGAGCGGGGGGGCCTCCCCGGCTCCGACTCGGCCTGGCTCCAGGCAGCTCCCGGCTATGAGACGCTGCCCCCGCACACTGCACGGAGGCTCCTCCCGCCTCCCCCTGCAGCCGCGGGCTCTTTGATTTGCCTCCTGGTTGTGAAGCCGAATATTTACTTGTCAGTTCAAGGGCAGGACGGGCGCGGTGCAGGCGGGGGCCTGCGAGCCGGAGGCTCTCGCTGACAGCCCGCTGCTACCAGGCTCCGGGACTCTCCCCACACACTCTGTATGCCCCAGGCCCTCCCCGGCTCCTCTGTCCACCAGGCCCTGGGACTCGGACTCTCTCCCCGCACACGCTGCCTGCCCCCAGGCCCTGCCCCTCTTTCCACCAGGCCCCGGGACTCTCCCCGCACACGTTGCCTGCCCGCCCGACAAACGCACTGCTAGATGGTGAACGCGCGCACACCATCTGGATTGCATTACACGGGCACTCTGACAGCTCCTAATTAAGATTAATCACTCTGCCGTGCTCGTTCGCGCACAGAATATGCCAAATCGGGCACGCGTACATTACATACAGCCTATCACGTCAACGCTACTAAATACACAGCACAGCGAAGACGAATCACTACGCACATGCCAGAAAAAACTAAGGAATGTGCCAGCCGGAGCCCTTTATGAATTCTTTCTTTTTTTGAACGCATAAGACCTCGGGAAGCTCCGCCCCCCACTTCGTGGAGGCGGAGGCCCGAGCCCTAAAAAACGAGGAGAAATGAATGATTTCTCCTTGTATTGCCATTTTAATGCCTGCTATTCCATGGCATTAGTTCTTGGCGCCGCCTTAGCCTTGTTAATCTGGGGTAGTGTCAAAAAGCATTGGGTATTGCAGTGGAACGCCCACTGCAACCGCCATTGCAGAGGACTGCAGCAGAAAGAGGCATACTTACAAAGTGGCGTTAAGCCATGCTAAGTGGCTTAGTGCCACCGTGTAAATATTGGAAATGGAGCTACGCCACCGGAGCATCAAAAAAGTGACGCTCCATTGGAGATAGGGGCTTGTAAATATGCCCGTGTGTGCTGGACCCATTTTGATGTCTCAGCTGACCTCACTCCATCCTCGTGGAAGGCAAACAGTGAAGACAGGCTCTTCTGCTCACAAGGATGAAAATGTAAACTCGCTCCTAATACCTGCCACTGGCACATCCAATTGTTCTTTTGGTGGTGCAGAAAAGTTGAAGGACAGCTAATGGCTTAAGGAGCTTTACCTACTGCCCCACTCAATATATGGGTATATGAGTTGAGCCAGGACATCAAGGGGGCAACCAGTGGCTAAAGGAAGATGACCTAAAGCCTCTCTATATGTATGATATAATATTTTATTATTTATAAAAAGAAAATCTGGAAATAGAGCAAAAGATGCCCTTTTGCCCAGCTTACAAAAGTTCCTGTCTCTTCGGACAGGCCTAAAACCAGTTCCCTCATAATAGCCACAGAAGGATACAACTCATCCAATTAAAACACAGTGAGACCAAAACACACCATGGGTGAGACAAACGGAAGAGTTGGTAAGAAAGCAATCAAACGAGGAGCAGGGATTTGAGATAAATACAAAACTATTGAGAATGAGCAACGTGTGCACCCAAAGCTCATTCTCAATATATTTTGTAAGCAATAGGCATCTGAAAACAGACATCTAAAGCTAAAAATGGCGGGTTTGGATTACTAGTACTTGCAGTTTTGGACTTTCCTCCCTTACAAGTTGATTTCATGTCTCCCAACTGCTATTGGTCAAAATGCTAACTACATTTTTATGTGATAAAAATACTCTTCACTTCAAATCTAAATATACTTTTGATCGTTATGCGTAGAAGATATTGCTGGGACCTCAAAAGTTAATGCTCTGTACTGTATCTTTTTACCAATGTATTATCTTTTAGTCCAGTAGAAAGTATCAAAGCTCAGAGTGTTGTGATTATCAATGTGGACCTACACCGGTCCGTGTTTCAAGGGAGGAAGTGACCCTGGTCTGTGTAAACAAGAACAGATACCTTCTGAAGTGAGTAGAAAATCTAATGCCTTGGAATCAGGGTTATTAGGACAAGGGGATTTTTTTTTCAGAAGCCCTTTTAAGGCTTTTGTAAGTCATGCTCACTTTTCCTAGTCAAGGGATTTCTGTTTATCCACGAATATGGGTAACTCAACCCTCAACAGGTCTCCTTCTTGTGGTGATTTGTCGTTGTTCATAACAGTCATTCTCAAATTATAAATTCATGACTAGAAAGTTACACTGGCTCGCAATATTTCAGCTTCAACACGAGATGTATCAGTTCACCGGCCACCATCTTTAAAGATTATTCACCGCTTCTTTAGAAATGGACGATTTTGGTTTGAATAGTTCAGCCCCAGTAACTAACTTACGGGGTCCAGGTATATAAGTAAAATGCAGATGCTTAAATCCTTCTCAGCAGAGCTCCCCATTGTGTTGTAAAGCCATTGAGTGATCCTTCAATTTCAGTTCAACAAAATGTTTTAGGCAATAGAATTGTCATTATGCACACTTTTACGTAAGACATTGCAGCAACTAAATAAAAATGGAAATCCAGTATTTATAAAGCGCACAGCTACCCGGAGGCATCCCGGCGCTGGGGGCCATCGGGAAGATGGCCCCCAAGCGAGTTATTACCCAGAGTCACATGGTGCTGGGCTGACCTGCTACCAGTGATCGAACCGTGAGCCCCAGCGTCCGGTGTCAGTTGCCCTGGCCGCAGCGCCACACCTCTTTTTATTCATACTGATCGGGAAAAATCTTGTCTCGTTCCTGTTTGTACTTTACAGTTATGTACAAGAAGAACCCAATATCACTTTTCAATTACAAAATAAGTTCGATTCAGTGTGGTTCTATATCATTTTTGTTGCAGATAAGAGTACAGTCTCCAGTCACTATTTTTGGTTGGGAGGATTGCTAGTCAGATGGTTTGCTACAATGTATATTTGCTCTCTGAATCCTCTTCAAGAGGATTGCAACCCTAAAGTTTGTGTAACCTTGGTAGAGCGCAGCACAGCAATGATCATAGCAGCGACTTTTAGGTGTAAGCTATGTGTATATTTTTTAACTTTTGATTCATTGCATTCTGTGATTTCTTACTGTTTGTTTTATTGTGTGGTGTACATTTAAGTTTGAGTTCTTATGAAAGTGTCAATATGTTTGAGGTCTTATGAAAGTGTCACAAAGGCTATGGAGGTCCAACAGTCTTTTGCAGAATAAATACCCAGGCTCAGATTTACTAAGATTTAGCTCAATGCAATGCAACTGCTACAAGTGGAGAGAGGAGGAATGGCCCATATTTACTAATTTATGGTGCATTCCTGCTCTCTCTGCGCTCGCGCACTATGGGCTGCCTAGCATCAACACAGACATCATTGTGCCATGGTACAAAGGTGCCTGCATTACAGGCAGGATTGCTTTTATGCATAAAGGGACACCTTGTTGCACTAAAACAATCCTCAGAGACATTTTCCACTTCCTACCTGTGCTGCAGCACACGTACAAACACAAAAATAAACATATTTCTCCCCGCCACGGTTTGGTTGGGATGATGTACCATTTTGATGGGAAACGTCGTTTACAACGCGGTGTTTACACCGCACGACCTTTTCCACGCAGCTATTACAACGCAAGTCATTACTACGACTTGCGCTGGATGGCGCTGTGGGATAAGGAATGTTGTAATTTTATATTCCAACACCTTCCCTACTGTTACGGGGACTGGTGTTGGAATATAAAATTATAAAATTCCTAAATCCACGCCCTCCAACGCAAGTCGTTGTAACGACTTGCGTTGTAAAATCTGCGATGTCAAGTACCGCGATCTAAAAGATCGCGTTGTACTGACATACATCCCATTTTGATGCATTCCCATGTTCAATAGTCTTAGTAAATCTGGGCATGGGCCAAAAACCATGGGTGACTAACACCTATATTCAACCCATGGAAAGCCTTCCCACCGCAACCAGCAACTTGTGCTGCCTTACCTTACTCTAGATTTAATAGGCGACACAGAGCCACTCAAGGTGGCTTAACGTGGCTTAAATCTGACTTAAGGGCTCGTGTTGCCTTGCCTCTCCTTGCAAGACGCAACGTGACACAAGCCCTTAGTAGTTCTGGGTCCTACTATCTTGGTCAGCAGGGAATGCATAAAGTCTTGCCCTTCATCCTGCTAAATTATCCTAACAACTCCATGAACATGAGAACAGAGAAATGGGTAACCTGGGTCCAACTTCAGCTTTCAGCAGTACATGGGAAGTGCAGTCATTTTGGCTGTCTGCAGCCTCACCTCACCCTAGTTGCCCTATATGAGAATTTGATATGTGATAGTCCAATTATCTTGATCTGTTGATTGGTTCTGTGTGTAGGGAATAGATAAGGAGTAGGGTCTGGTTGTGGGGCATCCACATTTTTCTAACTACATGATTTTGGTTTTGTGTTATGAAAGTAAGGCTATGTGACTGCTGTCTGATGTGTTTTGCTGTTTTTATGATCATTATGATTAGCAAGCAGTATGTGTGCTGTTGGGGCAGTATCTCTTTGTCAACCGGGTAACATTAATGCCGTGCAGTGAATGTGAGGCCGCAAGGGTGCTCTCTTCTGACAACTAGGTGACTTTGGTGTTGTGGTGTGAGAGTGAGTGATAGTGACGCTGTCTAACGTGTTTTACTGTTATTGTGATCATTGATACATATGATGAATGCACTGCCTTCCCAACTAGATCCCATGGGTGTTGTATTGTGCACAAGAGGATGTAGGGGGCCAGTTTAATGTATCATGCTGCTCTTTTGCTCATTGATAGGCTGAAAAATAAAATGTGCTGTTGGGGAGAACTGCGTTGCCAACTTTACAGCTTGCTGTTTTGTTGCCTGCACAAGGGTGTGAGAAAAGTGCTGGAGCACCCGATGAGCCTTGGGTGAATACCCAACAGGTGCAACTCAATGCAACGCAAACCATTTTATTATCAAGTTGTGTAATAATACATTTTAATCATTACTGTAAAACATAACCATAAATTGCATGTAACTAATGTGATTCACTTTCTTAAACCCTTCCATGCTGATGACGGCCGGGAGCTGTCATGGCACACAGTGCTCGTGTGCTGATGCTGGCTCCCGGCCGTCATGACCGCAACCCCCGATCGGAATGTGCCGCACAGGCGCAGAATCGCGGCCGCACCCAAAGGGTTAAGGAGTGTTAAGTTTTGGTCAGTTTGTACACTTCCATACAACCACATAAGGAAAGGAAAGATGGATGGAAGATAGTGCTATCATTGTTAAAGGTAAAGAGTAACCTACAAGCTACCAAGACGACTAACCCTATCTCCATTCAAGTCTGCATACTGCCAGAACCTAATGACTGCCGGAATATTACAGAAAACAAAGGCGGGGATGTGTGCTAATTAAGGAATGGCACACAATATTTATATATGAAATAGCTGACTTGCCAGAAGGGGGAGGGGGGAGTATACAGGTAGATGGCAGAGAGTAGAAACGGTGATGTTGAGAACGGCCAAGGTACCTCCACTGATTTTTGCGGATGAGAGCAAGTAACTACCATCATAAATTAAAAGGTGGTGGTCAGTCTGCACACCAAAAACGTGAAATCAGACATGCTATAGAGCGATTATGGATAATTGTTCTGTTTTGATGTCTAATCTGAGAGTGGTAGCAGAGTGGTGTTACTTTCGCTCCAGGAGTCCGGTTTCAATATCATAGCTAAACAAAATCATCTTATGCTTACCCATATTTGATGCACATGTGTCTTCTCAAGTTACTTTGTCCATGGAACCCAATTGCAATAGTACTGCGGTATACCCCTGTGAGGTCCATCCAGAGCCAATAACCATGCACACAGAGATGTTCCTGGTCTAAGGAATCCAGATGTGATATCACTAACTCTATACTCTAAAATCTGCCAGGGTGCAAGTTACGAGGAGTAGTCTATCGCAGGGCATTAGTTGTAATATTACGGATAGTCTTGTACTTCCAGGTCAATCAATCTGTTGTGTACAATCAAGGCAGAGAACTACCTTGGTCCAACAACCTAGGTTGGAATATTACTGAGACAAAGTCATGGCCAGATAAGGTGAACCCAGATGCAACTTGTAGATTTTCATTTATAAAGAGTGCAAATAATGACTTCGATTTCGTCACTTGATTGTAATATTGCTTGCCACTCTTTAGGCTTGTAAAGTTACTGTTGTCGGCTGTCCTTTCTTTGTTTTGTTTGTGTTCCTAGATTCTTGATGGAATGTTATCAAGCCAGTTTGAATGTTTACATGGGCTTGGCAGGCAGGAATCACCTGGAGATCCCTACCTGACCTGCTTGGTGGCGTTCCTGGACCCTGAATAGATAAATGAACTGAAAAACATGCAGCCGCTTTCTTGTGCACAGCACCTAACAGGTACCTTAGAAGCAAACTACAGATAATGCAATATTTACATGCATTCAGATAAAAATACAGAGAATTACAAAATATCTGTGGACGATCTATTCCCCATCTGGGAACACCAGCCCTTAAGACTCACGTCCGTTAGTTACACAGCCCTACCCGACAGGCACCGCTTTTACAACTTACATTTTACATTTTACTACTTGATCTCCAAAAAGCCCATTCTTCTCTCTCCTTCCAATGAGCCCCCTCCTCATCCTACCTATTTTTATGCTTAGATTCTGGTGTGTGGTTTTTGTAAACATATCTTGCATAAGCAGCTAAAGTTCTTTGTACAGCTCTCTAATACATTCTGGTGAAGTGGCGCTATAGAAAACCACGTAAGTAAAATAAATAACTAAAAGAACCAGTACAAACAGGACAAAGCAGGAGACACAACAGGACACCTAGGCGAAGATGCTGTTGTTGGTGATTTTTTTCTGGATAGCCTCAGTCATCTGACATGCCATTTTGCTTGGCTCCACCTCTCAAGGGGACCGACCGTAGATTCGGGTAACTTGTCCCCAGTAGTCGGTCCCTGGGCAGCATATGGCATGCATGGCTACCTGCCTCGGGGTTGAGGACCGGGCAAGAGGAGGTAAAGAGAGGGTAGGTGATGGATGATCTTGCGAGGAGCTTTGGGAAGAGGGAAAAGAGGTCAAAGTGGTTGGGGGTGAGGAAGGTGTCAAGAATCAGCAAGGTATCAGGGGTTTGTGGATGGCTATGACACTACCTGAGAGGTGTATACCTTAAGGGTGTGGTGGACTGACCTTTGGTGGCTAGAGGCTGTAAGAAAGAGGCCATCCTGGTTCAAAACTTCTAGGTCTCGACAGACAGCAGCTGTATGTAAATCACGGAGGGTTAGCATTACCACACCTACAGACACACCATCAGGCCACTAGGCTTGATTCTATGGCTTAATTTGTAGCAGCAGCCCCAGTGTATGATACATTTTTATTGCACCATGTTTATTCATTTATTTTTTATTTACTTGAAAAGTTGTATGTAGTGTGAACTAGACCCTGGGAGGGTATCCGAATGCTTTACAAATGCTACATCAAGTAGCTAGCTTGATACACTAAGGCACAAACATAAGAGCAGATAATAGGGAAGGCATAAGTGGTGTCAAACATTAGTAGTGGGTCTGGAGGTACTCAAGAGTGTGTTAGCCATTGGTCCTTAAAATTTGGAGTAGGGGCTGGTAGACCTTTGGAGAAGTCACAATACCAGGGCGAGACAATATACCCATATCTCAGCTGCGGACAGAAGAGGGTCGCAGCCAGACTACATTTTCACACACACCACCTCAGTGGGACTCTTTCAGGGAGGGTGCCACAGGGCCCGGGAGATATCAGACCAATCACCAGTGGAGGTGTCTATCTAAGGCCTGGTGTGAGACTGGTCTCTCCTGCTGCGGCTGGACCCCTACTTATTTAGGGATCATGAGTTTCAGGACCTGTTCGAGGAATGCACGGGGCAATACCTTTCAGAAAATAATGGCTCTATGTAGTCTGATTGCGTACTTTGGGAGGCATATGAGGTGGCTGCCAGGGATTTTGTGCAGACGACAACCAGGGCTAACCACAAAGAAAAACACATGCAGTGCGACAATTTGAACCTAGAGATAGTGAATCTCGAGCTGGAAATGGGATTGGACCCTGAGGGTGACACCGGGCATAAACACGCACTCCAACTCAAGCAAAAATACCTTAGAGACTTGGAAGAAGACACTGCCCGAACACATGCGATAGCTACGCAGAGGCAGATATATGATTTGGGTGATAAAGCCAAAAAATGTATTGCATGGCTGGAGAGACGGGATAGGAGTCGTAACTGAGTTTCTGAGATTCGGACCGTTGAGGGCGTGCAGAGGGGGACATGTGCAGATATTGCCGAAGTGTTTACCAAATACTATGAGGACACTTATCAGTCACAGATCCAACTGGGGGAACTGCAACAAACTGCTAAAGGACATGGCGCTGCCGATGCTCAGGGCAGAGATAGGGAGGCACTGGACTCAGACTTGGCCGTGGAAGAAGTAGAAGATGCCACAAGGGACTTACAGAGTGGGAAGGCGGCCAGCCCAAATGTACTCCACGCAGAATTATACAAGTGTGTGGCTAGGAAGCTCGCACCACACATGCTCAATATGTTTGAGGCAGCGAGGGCGGAGGGTCAGCTCCCAGAAGATTTGGGGATGGCAACCATAGTGGTTATCCCAAAGAAGGGAAAACCCCACGTTCTCTGCAGTTCCTATAGACCCAACTCCCTCCTGATTTTTGAGGCTAAGGTATTAGCTAAAGTCATAGCAAGTCGCTTGAGCCCAGTGATACAGTCCCTGATCCACCAGGATCAGTCCAGGTTCATGCCACACAGGAGAACTAGGCTCAATCTCAGACGTCTCTGTGACGTAATGTATATGGTCCAAAAGCAAATGAACGAACCTGCGGCTCTTTTATCACTCAGTGCCTGGATGGCATTCAATAGTATCGAATGGACATATTTGTGTGCCGTCTTAGCTAGGAAGAGACTTGGTCCAAACTTATGGACGTCGATAGGGCTATTATATACTGCCCCGCTGGCGCAAGTTAGAGTTAATGGGGGCATATCCAGATCTTTCAAACTTCAAAGGGGCACGCGACAAGGCTGCCCACTCTTGCTGATGCTTTTTGCGCTGGCACCTAAACCGCTGGCCTCTTGGGTACGGAGGGACCCATTGGTGAGAGGTATTGATTTAGGTGGGAGATGGGAAGAGCGTATCTCCCTGAATGCGGACGATATTCTGCTATTTGCCCATAGACCTCGACAAACATTTCATAGGCTCATTCATATATTACAGACCTTTGGTACGTACTCGAGATACTGCATGAACTGGGATACATCCCTGGTGTTCTCCCTGGTGGGCAAGCTCCCGGGGCTAATGTCAGCATGTAAGGAACTGGTACCGGTAGGAATTGTTTAAATACCTGGCCATATGGATTACAAAGTCGGAGGTGGAGTTTATGCAGTTAAATGTATATGCACAGCTGGACAGGTTGAGGGACGACGTGGCCCACTGGCGGCGATTGCCTGTCTCCCTTATTAGCAGAGCAGGTCTATTCCAAATAATGGCCTTCCCACGTCTATTATACCCAATACAGAACACCCCATATCAGATACCAGAAATTTTCTTTTGGGCAGTTGAGTCAGAGCAGTTAATGCTGTCCCAAGATCACGCTTAAAAAGCTTTAGCCATGGGTTTACGAGAGGGGCTGGCCGTTCTGGATATTAGGAAATACTACTGGACCTCACAACTTATCAACATCAATGGATGGGTCTTTTCACCAGTCGAGGAGCCAGCATATCGGGTTGACCGATTAGCAATGGGCAAAGGTAGTTACCTGGCTGAGCTTTACAGGACAAAGAAGGGCAACACATCCTTCCCAATTCAGAGACAGACAGTGGTCATGGCATGGCGAACGGCAACTAAAATGACTGACTGGGAGGCTAAACTCACGGAGCGGACAGCATTGTGGGAGGGAGATTACCTGGGTGAAGTGAAGCGCCTGGAGGGCTTCAAAAGATGGAGCCTTATAGGCATTGACCTGCTGAGAGATGGCTGGGAGGGTGGGCGGATGATTGAATTTGGTAACATACGGGTGGATTTTCAGATGGGGGAGGGAGAGTAACTTAGCTATCGGCAATTACGACACGCACTTCATTGCCATTTGAAGGAAGGGGATCCGTTACCGGAATATACACCACTCGAGAACAGACTTCTCCTGGATCCTATGATAGACAGAGGTATATCCCTCACATACAGGAATCTAGTAAACAACTCCCCAGACTGCATGGGTCCCTTGAGGGCGGCCTGGGAATCTGATGTGGGTCTACTTGAGGATAATGACTGACTGGGCTGAAGCCCTGCAGAGACCTATAGAAATAGCTATTAGGGCGCGTTTTAGGCTAATCCAGATCCGTATTTTGCATAGATCTTATGCTTCAAGAATGGTGCAGTACCGTATTGGAAATTTTGTGTCTGAGGAGTGCACAAGGGGCTGTGGTGAGAAGAGGTCATTCTTCCACACATTGTGGTCCTGCCCCAAAATTCAAATATACTGGAAGGGCCTGGCCCGGTTGATGACAACAGTTGTGGGTGCACACGTCCCAACCGAGGTGAGGTGGCACATCCAGGGAGTGACGGGTGAGACTGGACAAAATGGACCAAGGCCTGGCTTGCCTTGTCAGGAGGAGTGGCTAAAAGAAACATTTCCCGGGCATGGGGAGGCCCCATCACTGGAATCCTGGAAGAAAGATTTGGACTGGTGCCATTGGGCGGACAATCAATATACCAGAGCAGGGGCTGCCCACGTAAATGGCAAAAGATATAGGAAGCATGGGCGAAATATAGAAGTTAACCCCTCCCCTGCGGGGCTAATTCCCCTGCTGTGCTGGGGGGAGGGAGGGGCATGCGCAGTGCCGCAGTGCTCATGAAAAGCTTGGCTCGTCATGCAGCACGGTGGCGCTGTGCTCATGACGAGCTGAGCTCGTCATGACCACGCCTGTTCCAATGGAATGCCTAGCACAGCAGGGGAATTATCCCCGCATGGGTGCGGCGCAACGGTCATGACGAGCTCAGCTCGTCATGAGGACAGAGCGACTGTGCCTCATGACGAGCTGAGCTCCTCATGAGCACGGAACGGGTTAATGGACAGTGTCATGAGGAGTGATTCAAGGATTTCTAGAGAGGCTATGCAGCTAGTCGTTCCCGGGATCGTATTGGTTGCTACAGCGGGCTAATGGGAAATCTAACATGTGAAACTTTATGTATACACTGTACATGTCAATCCACCATACATATGCATTGTATTGTGTTTATCTGAAGCATATGTTTATTGTTTAATAAAAAGTATTTAAAAATACATAAATCTGGATTAAGTCCTGTTTGGTGAGCTAAGTCAATTGTAGGGGTCGGGTAGGGATTTGTTTATTAGAAGCAGTTTGACTTCTTTTTTTAAGGAAGTGCTTGAAAGGTTCATTCTGATTTCTGGTGGGCAAGGCATTCCAGATTCTAGGTGCTAGTCTGGAGAAAGTACGGATGTATGTTTTCTTTTTCTGAATTTTTTGCGGTTTCAATAGCCAGGTGCTGGTGCTTCTCAACGTTCTGCCACCGCCTAATAGTTCCAGTTTGTTTGGTGGATACCTTGGAGTGTTGAAGTGCAAGGCTTTGTGTGTCATGCAGGCAATTTTAAGCTGTGTTCTTGGCTCATAAGGGAGCTAGTTCAGTGCCTTTTGATCATGGGTCAGGTGGTTGTTCTGTTTGGAGCCGGTGATAAGTCTTGCGGCTGCGTTGAGAGAGGCTCTTAGTGGAGTCAGTCTGGATCTTGGGAGACCACATAAGGTTGTATTCCCATAGTCTATTCTGGGTATCACTAGAGCTTGCACTGCTGATTTGAGGTCATCGGCGGGGGGGAAGAGTTTTCATTTTCTAATAATGTTCATATGAAAGTTTGCTCCTCTAGTGGCTGTACTGATAGGTTCCTGCATGTTGAGATTTTTGTCGATTGTTATTCCCAGAGATCTTGCGGAATCTATGAGGTATGGTTTGCAGTTGAAGGCTGTTAAGTGTTTCATCCAGTCTTCAATGTCGACCTGTCCTCGTGGAGGGGTAACTAGGAGGAATTCAGTTTTGGGCGCATTACGTATGAGGTGGTTTCTAGTCAGCAAGTTGTGGGTTTTTTGCCGAGTTGTGTTGAGTGAGCGGATATCATCTGGTGATGATACTTTTAGGTATAGTTGGGTATCATCAGCATATATGTGGTAGTGAACATTGGAGGGTTTTAGAATTTCTGTTAGGGGCTCCATGGAGAAGGTAGGTGATAAGGAGGAACCTTGAGCGACTCCTAGGGTGACCGCCTTGATAATGGACAGCGATTGATGGGTTTTGATTCTTTGCGTTCGGCGGTCTAAAAAAGAGGCTAACCATTTTAGGACAGCCCCTGATCATCCCATTCTATGTTCAAGTAAATCTAGGAGACTGTCACGTTTGACCGTATCAAAGGCTGAGGATGGTTCTTGGAGGATTAGGAGGCAGGATTCATTTTGGTCGAGTATTCTGAGCGTGTCGTCAACAATGTGTGTCATGGCTGTTTCCAATCTTTGGTTCTGACGGAAGCCTGATTGAAACTGGTCAATGAGGTGGATGTGAGCTATGTGGCTGCATAGTTGGAAATGGATGCATTTTCCAGTAGTTTTGGTAGGCTAGGAATAGTGGATATTGGACGTAGTTATCTGGATTGTGTGGTCAGAAGTGGACTTATTTTAGAATGGGGATCACCTGACCTACTTTTAGACAGCTCTGCAGGGTTCCTTGCAGTAGGGAGGCATTCATTATCTTTGTCCAGAGGTGTATTAGAGAAGTTTTGATCTCACAGAAGATGTTTCCTGGAAGAGGGTTGCAGAAGTGATTTGAAGGTTTAAAGTGATGTTAAGATCTTGAGAATGTCACTTTCATATGATAAGGAAAACGAAAATAGGCTGCCTGCTTTTTTACGAACTCCAAAGCTTCCTAAGAAAACAAGGTAAAAGATACTGCTCACTTTATTATCATGTACTCAGCAGCTTTTTTAGATCTAGGGGTGTTCCAAGTTGTCATGCCTATACCCCGAAACAAGATTGTGACATTTGGTTGTAGGAATTAACTAAAGGGACTTTATACAGCGATGGAAACGGATGGGGTTTGAGAAATTGGGAGATTTTTACAACAGAGGTAATCTGATTTAATGGGATTCTATAAATCAACAACCTGATAATCGGAATTCACTACTCCGTTTTAGTTTTAATCAAATTACCAGTTTTCTAAAAAAAAAAAACAATATGGTAATGGAGCTGACACACGCTTGCTATTTGATCATTTAAATTTCACCAAGTTATCGGGTGTGGGCAATTGATTGGTATCATTTGTTAGGCCAATATAGTAATCTTAAACAATTACATTAGCTGTTGCTAAATATTTTTCAGGAAACCAATTGCAGGTTTGATAGCAAAGAATGGCAGGTTCTTCATGATTAGGGCACAGATCACTAAGAGCTGCGAACTATAAAAGAATGGCATTTCACACCACATAGATTACAAAGGATGTTTTTATCGATTACTGATCAGTGTTTTAGGTGTAATGCAATTGAAGGGGGGATGGGCACATAACTTTTTTAATTGCCCTAGGTTGCAACAATTTTGGCGCAAGGTTTTCCACGAAATCAGTAGAACTACCCAATCTATGATTTCCCCAACATCAATGTTGGTCTTGTTTGGTTCACCTCATGATGTACGGCATCTCCATAAACATCAACAGTATTTTATTTCGATAGCTGTTGCGACGGCTCGCTCATTGATTTTGCAGTGCTGGAAAACAGATACAATGCCTGCTTACCATCAATGGTTCAAGTAAATAATTAGGACCAAAGCCTTGGAGGAGGTCTTTGCCAGGCATGCGGCGGCTCATCAGAGATTTGAGGCAACCTGGGCTCCTTTCTTATCAGGGGACACCGCTTTTTCCAACATGACACTGATTCATCTAGAAGGTTATTTGGGTCTCTAATAGCTATCTGGATATTCCAGGAAGAAATGCTATATGCTGCTCTACCTTTTACATTGGGTAGTGTGGTTCATTGCTCACTTTGTCTCGCTAAACTGTATCATTAAATAATATTAGTAGTGAATGGATTTAACTCAGTGGTGATTTGCACTTCGATATGCTCAGTACAATGTGTTTTATGCAGGTCTGTCTTGCACTATTTGCACTCTTGCATTTTGATATCAGCTATTGCTGCTTTTGTATATGGCATCGTATTGTCTTCATTTTTTTCATATTGGATATCGCTGCACATATAAATGATCTTTGGAGTAGGCAGTGTTAATGAGATTTTAATTATACTTTTCAATAGTTCTAATGATGGCCGTATGATTATCATGCAATAGACTTATTTATTCAGGTTTGAGTTGCACTATTTCTACCTCTGCACTTTTATATCAGCTATTATTGCTATTGTATATTCCATCAAATTGGTCCCAATCTGGCACTTTTATAATGGGTACTAGTGCTATTACCAAGCATTTTTGGGGTAGGCGTAATACGTTTCTACTAACAATGTAGTTCAATGATGGTAAATATGTATATATGTTTTCCTGTGTGACAGATGTATTGTCTCTCATCCTGCTCAATAAAAAAGAAAAAAACACATACTGGTAGTGTTTCCACAATCAATTCTGCAAAACAGTGTACAACTATAAATGCAAAACCTATATCAAGCTTGCAACTTCCTTTCTACCTCCCTCCACTTTACCAAGAACTTTAAAAATAAAGTTTTATAGAATTTGAGGCCTTTTGTGTGCCACTTAAAAAAACACACTTGATCTATCACTATTTATTGAAATTAATTTCGAACAGATTATTTAATAATGTTAAACATTTGATGATAAAAGGATCTTAGTTTGGTTTATCTTGGAATTACTCCTATTATCAGTTTCAGTATGTGCTCGTTTTTTTTTACAAAATACGTGGAGACTCCCTTCAAACACTGAAGGATTTTTTCATAACTTTTATACATGACCAATAAAAGGATCTTGCTTTAAAGATAATTATGTTTCATTGAAATTCAGAACAAGTGAACGGTGGCAGGCAAGTGAAAACAGCACTGCAAGCTGGAATTCCCAACAGGCAGTCTCATCATATTGGAACTGGGGATCATCCGCTAAGGCGGAGGTGTGTCGCCCACTGCGTTTCAGTATTGTAAGAAAAATTCAATGATAACTCAATGTAATTATCATTTTATTGTTTCTTTTTGCGGAAGCTTTGGGAAGTGAGGCATAGCTCGGCTGCTCTGCTGAAGGAGCAGGGGAGGGGAGGAGTGGTTTTCACTCCCTACATGCGCATGAATGTTTGGCTGTTTCGCTGGGTCCGACCAAACATTCATACTGACATAGCATGCTCTCCACCCAGGCAGCATTACAGCCTGGGTGGAGAACATGCCCAGGCCCCCACTCCCCGTCTGAGCGCCGAACCATGGCTCTCTTACCAATCACAATGCTGCTTTGCAGCGTTGTGATTGACTCAGGGAAGCTTCGGTGTTTCCGGTGTCCTTCCTGTTACGGCCGGAGGAAGGAGTGGAGACAAGAGACGAGGACAACGCAAGACGCTGTTAGGAGGTAAGCGTTTCATTTTAATTTACCCCCTTCCCCTTCCCCTCCACCCCCGCCTCCCCATATCCACGACTTCTATCTTTTCTGTGAAAGGATCTCTGCCATGATAGCATAAACCTCCCCACTCGCAAGCCTACGGTTCAGTAGTAAATGTGGGGGGTCAGAGGGAGTGGGTGGAAAATGGGGACTAATTACTAAATACTGGGAGGAGTTTAAGGAAAAGTAAACAGGCACATAGGAAGGGTCAGGCGACTACTAACACCCACCCACGGAAGAGTCAGCCCATTGTTATTCAAAAACTAGGGGCCTCATTTATGAGAAATGACGCATCGCTGCGTGAAAACAGCGATGCGTCACTTCTCAGTGCGCACTCCTTGCGACATACCTGATGCATCATATTTAATGTATGACGCATCGTGTCACAAGGAGTTACAGATACGTCAGTATTTCTGACGTATCTGTAAGCGCAAAAGTGGCACATTGCTGGAGTGTGTCACAAAAGTGACGCAACTCCAGCAATGCTTCCTTTCACATGGGGCAAGCCCCATGTGAAAGGGCTTGCGTCAGTCTTACGCCTGCTGTGAGGCAGGCGCAAGATTTTAACGCAACAATGTACTAGAAGTGACGCAGTGAAATCTCATAGATTTCACTGCGTCACTTCTACGAAGCTTTTTGCGGGGAAACGCCCCCCCCTGCATACATTATACCTGACGCAGGTATAATGTAGCGCAGGGGTTTGCAAAGTGACGCATCTGCTTAGATGCGTCACTTTGTAAATAGAGCGCAACAGGAGGCATGTTTTACGCCGCCGATGCATCACAAAAAGTAATGCATCTGAAGCGCAAAACTGACGCAAGGCCTCATAAATGAGGCCCTAGATTTCTAAATTTACCAGAGCCCTAAAGATGACTAAACAGTAGTAAATGTGATTTGGAGTAAGTCTGGGACCGCATAGGGCCACCCAAAAATAAGAGTGGCAGGGACTTAAAATAGCACCTGTGTTATATAAATAAAACAAATATATATATAAATATATATAAATACATATATATATATATATATATATATATATATATATATATATATATATATACATATATATATATATATATATATATTTTTTCTTTTTTTTCTTCAGTTTAATACATATTTATATTTTATCACTGTATTGATATTTTACAATTTAATAATAAATATAATTTAAATATAAAATTAAATCATACTTTTAAACTTCTGTAAAAAAAAAATAACTTTTGATTTTACATACACATTTTAACAAAATGTAATGTGTATTAAGTAAATTTGTTACTATTCGTAGGATTTTTTTATCATTCTGTAAAAAATATTACTTATAAATTAAATAAACATAGTTTATGTAATTGTTTATTTAATACAGTTTTAATTTAGGATTTACTGCTCAGTAAAATAGTTCTAGGTTTAAAATAACTATATTACAATATGTCACATGTATATTTTATGGTAGAATATTTTTTGCTCAAGAATAATGAACGTTAACATTTTTCCCTATACTTTCTCGGCCACTGTGGTGTAGCTCTCCACTCACATGTAGTAACTTTATGCTCATTCAGGGATAGAGATATGTAAGTCAACACGTAGGCGTAAATTTACACTTGGAATTGGTGAATAGCAAAATGTGTAGCTGTACACGTAGGTGTACTAGAGATTTTATACATGAGTAATTCTAGACATGTACATTTACCCTTATGAATCAGTCCTGAAGAGTCTCCAGCAAATGCACAAGAGGAGTCCTCATCGGAAAGGAGATGGTCACTTGCATTGGATAAGAACAGTGCTCACTTATGCTATGCTCCTGCCTGCTGGTTTGAACAAATATTCTGCAATATGGGTAATGGGAGAAATACTAGTGTCATGTGCGGATGTGGGAAAAGATTTGCGTAGCGGGGGTCATAGTCTAAACCCTTCGGTGAGAACTGTCCAGCACATGGGACAGAAAAAATGGAAGGGAGATGAAAAGGATAATTCTAATATAGGAGCTTGCCAACATTAGCAAACATTCACTGAGATTTATGATACATGTTAAGAATCGCACTTAGAAATAAGGGAAAATCAAAACCTATTGCCTTTACTTCCAGTAAAATACTGGGAACCTGCTGATAGCAGTTTCACCGAAGTGGGACTGACAACTGCGTGGAAATGTAACGTTTTTGTCCTTTTGACCGATCTACTTCCCAAGATTGGTTGACTACTTTTAAGATATGTACTTTTACAAAATATCTTCGGGGAGAACGTGCCCTAAATAACCCCTGCATGAATCTTTCTAGATAATGCCTCCTTCTCCAACCCACTAGACGCCTGTGACTTAAAAAGGGAGCACCCTTGTATTCTCTTCAAGGAAAAGTCCCCAAGATACTCACAGAAGGGGGGAAACATCACTTACAACGAAACTTTTACAACGCACTACCATTACAACGCGGTCATTACAACGCAAACCATTGCAACGCATTGCGCTGGGGGGCGCTCTAGGATAGGGAATAGGTTAATTTACTATCCAATAACCTTCCCTAGTGTCCACGGGGACTGGAGTTGGAATAGTAAATTAAACTATTCACTATCCAACACCCAAAAGCGCTATGCGTTGTAATGGTATGCGGTGTAAAAACCGCGTTGTAAAGGCATGCGATGTAAAAGTATGCGTTGTAACGTCATACATCCACGGAAGGGAGATGTGGTTTCCAAATTTGTTTCGTCCTGTGTCCATCTTTTTTTTGTAATGTGGTATCACTCTCAAAGTCTGTGTACATAGCTGGTCTATACTCACTATTCAACTCTACTCCAATACCTTGTATGTACGCATGTGCCACCATCAGAGTTCCAGAGAGTGTTTTCCCAGAATCCTCTTCTACAGCCTTGGCCTGTCCCCAACATCTACCTCAAAGAGATTCTTGTTCATGCAAGCCCTGGGTGCTTGTGATGTATGTACCTGTAAGGCCAGCTTAACCTCTGCAGACCTAACGTTTGTGAACCACGAATGCTCATAATGCAGAAGAACACTGTTCAAACTAAGGATCCCGAGTCTTGAAGGAGGGCATTGGTAGACGCCGCCTTAACAGAACTGACTGCAGCGTTTGTACTTTCAGAAAAAGATGGCAGAGAATAGGTTCATCACAAGACTTTAGCTGTACCAGGAGTTGTAGCCTGAATCACTCTGAGGGCTTGCAATGGATTCTTCAAGCCGATATACTCCTTAACCTCAAAACAGGCAGCAGGCCACAACTATGGTTCTGAAAAATTAGGCTGCATTATCTGGGGGAATAACTACATTATGATATAATAATAATAATGCATTTTTGTGAAGCGCGAACATATCACCCCTTAAGGTTTCAAGGCGCTGGGTGCAGTTGGGGAGATTAAGTGAGCTATTGCCTAGAGTCACATGGTGCTGAGCTGAGCTGCCACCAGCGTCAAGGATCGAACCGTGAGCCACTCTGGCCGCCGCGCCACTCCTCTCCCACTGATTGTCCCTGCATCAAGTCGATCAGTGCTCCGATGCAAAGATTGGTGAGTACCTGACCCTAAATTAATCCAGACTATTGGGTGTCTTCTTGTCTTAGTTAGGGAAGAATTGGCTGTGGCTAGAGTTGGCTGTGGCTATTGCTAATGAACACAGGGAATTCCAAAATAATATCCCTGATTCCATGACTCGTTGGTATATATTTCCAGCCTTGGCACATGTGTACCACTGGGTGCTGTGGTAGCTAGAGCTGCCTTCTCCAATCAGAAGAGATGTGGTGTGTGTTTGGGTGGCAGTGATTGCAAGAAGGTATGGCTGAGGTGAATGATTGCAGTATATGCCTTTATGATTATCAACCTTCTATAGAGTGTCCAGTACTACAGTACACTGAATTTACAGACAGGGAAGCTTCTTCTATTCGGGCTACATTCTGGGTCTCCGACATGTCAATCCAAGGAAACTTCTAGTTTTCATCTTATTGGAGGCATGAAACCCCAAATAAGCAGGGTTGGAGGGCAACCCTAGCAGGGCTGGGTTGGAGAGCAGGCTGCTCTCCAACCCAGTAGTCCAAGACAGCTGGGTTGGACTGGTTTGAATTGCGCATGTTGATTTGGCCATAGCCAGGTAGCCGATCAAACCAACATGCACAATGAAAACTTAACTGGCCACTCCTCACTGCTGCCAATCATGGGCAGACGGGATGCACTGGCCCTGTCCTGCCCTACACTCCTTTGCTTGCAGGAAGTGTCAAAGTCCACTTTTCACTGATTGTGGTGGAGAAATCTGCAGTAGTAAAACCATTTACCCCCAGGCAGAATTCCCTTTTTGAATATCTGTTTGGCATAAATGTAGGTTTCTTTCAGTCATAAAATATGTTTTCGGACGAAAATGGCTTTTGTGAATTAGGTTAAATGGGCCTTATTTATGAAGGCCTTGCGCCGCCGGTGCGTCACTTTTAACATGGGAAAAAGTGACGCACCAGCGGCGCAAGGCCTACATAAATAAGGCCCAATGTATTCAATTTGAACAGTCCATCATTTACTTCAGATTTATGTGAAATTTATTAACTGTATGAGCTATTTATTCACTCAGCTGAAATATGTCTTAGGGCTCGTGAATAGTAACAAAGTACTAAAAAGTTTTGTTGTGATTTGATTGAAGTTGTCGGCCAAACAAACGCGTGCCCCCAGGGCTGCGAGCAAGGGTACACTTGCTCACCTAAGAACTCCTCAAACAGTAAACAATATAAACAAATAAAGCAGGGGGCACTTTTAACCACATGTGCTAGGACTAGAGTTGCATTAGTCATCTGGTCAGAACCAGAATATTATGGGGGAGGCATGTATTGTGTTTCTTCATGCTTAATAATTTCTAATCTCTACAGCAATTTTTGGGAGAAGCCAGACTTCAACAGAAAAATGAAAAATATGGAACAGAGTCAGGAGACTCTATTTATGAGTGACAGTATGATGCACAAAAAACACACAAATAAAATAAACAAACTATGTGACGGGACAAAACCTCGATTAATTATTTACACACATGCACGGAAGTGTGCAGAGATTTACACTAACGTTTTTTAGCACAAGGTGTAAGTCTACTATCTATATAAACGTGTTATAGCTAGTCATATAATTTAATTAGCTAAAACAAAGTGCACACATTTTATCACCAAATGTATACTACTCAATATAGGGCTGATTGGCATTGTTTTTGTGTCTGTGCCAAGCTAATCTCGATTCCGAAGACAAGCGAGAATGTTTGCCCAAATCAGGATTACAGAGACCTGGGCCAACCTCGGACAGAGTCCAAAGGTCAGAGAAAACCTGGTGAAATGTAACCGGTAAAAAAACACTATATCCAGAGTTTTGTAGCTCGGATCGAGGGAAAACATACAGTTTTATCTCATTGTCTCTCATTCCATTGAGGCCTGCAGAATGTGTATGGCATGGCTGCTTGGCTCATATTCTGCACTGCCACTGCCAGATAGATGCTCAAGGTGTGATCTGGTAGGTAGATGGCGCTGTCAGCCAGATATGGACTTCAGACTGTGTCAGCTTAGCCAATACTGGATTTTCAGGCATTTTTTGCCAAAACACATGAGTAGTTATTCATAGGGTCCATAAAGGAATGTGAATGCTGACTTGACCCTTTTCAAGCCAGTAGCCTAACTGGCAAATACCCCATGCCAGTTTCACTGTAACAATGTAGGTGGCAAACCTTTCTTGTCAAATATCTCATCTCTCAGTGGCAGAAGGCAAGAATCTTTATCTTCACATGTCAATCTTAGGACAAATTTGATAAAATTTAATTAGAGCGTCTGAATGAGTGAAGTAAATGTGGCCCCAGAAAACCTTTGCCATTTTCTCTTCTGGGTGTTGTGCAAGTCTTAGCTGTTATCCTTGCATCTTGCCCTAGCTGTAAAATCCCTTAGGCATCCAAAATGCATCTCCTTACTTTTAGTCAATGACCAAAGCTATGTGCTCATCTAAACCCTCCCTGTAGATTTATGTACATAAAGGTGCCTTTCCTGTTCTTGACTTATACTTTCAAGCCAGCACATATGTGTTACAGAGGGACCATTGGCGCTAGCAAAAGCCATCTGATTGTTTTAGGGATGCTTCTCTGACAAGCAAAAAGCATATGTAGAAAATAGCTGTTCCACATCTAACCAAGGTTCTTGGCAAAGACTGACACCAGAGAATTTACAGATGATATTTGTCTTTTGCTGAGAATCTATGCTAGCGTTGTGATTAATTGACTGATTGCTGAAAAGCTTATAATTTGTTCCATTCATAAACTACTTTACTCAAATCTGAGATCACTTCAGCTCGAAAACAAACCAGTGAAATAGACATGCCGGTATACTTCTGATGTAAATATAACAAGAACCTTTAGGCATTTGAAGTAATACGTTATGACCTGCAGTATATAATTGTAGTGAGAATTGGTCATTCCATCCATAAAGCCAACACATCAACAAATCAGATTATAAATTCCAAGAGTTTCAATATTAATCACAAAAGAAACACAGAGTAACAAAAATTAAACTGTGCAAAAACATAGCAACAATGTGGGTTCCTGACTTTGGGTATGAGGGGATTTACAAGTTGGTTAGTTGGCATATTTTGCTTTGTTCATTGCAACACTGTTGAAAGGCTCAATACCATTTTATTCAATCTTAAAAAGTAAACACTATATAAAGTGAAGTTAAAAAGAAAACAACAAACAGTAGTGTGAAATTTAAACTATAAGGTACCTATCATACTGCTGGTTGATCACCAGTTGATAAATCCTGGTAGAGGTGATCACTAGGTGGGATAAAGATAAGGATGTCATTCAGAATGCACACAAGAGCTCTCAAATTTATTCCAGGAGTCTATATAATCTTACAGATTCTATTATGCAGGTTAATTTAGAATGTCTGAGCATATTGCTGCCATCAGTAGTCATATAAAAATATTACTATATGCACGTTAGACTCAAACTATATTTGGTGGCTGGCTGAGGTCCTAAATGTCATGCACAGGAGAATCATGGAAAGTGAACAGTGCTTATTTGTCATGTTCATCATTGGCTAATCTTTCTCTTTGTCAATGTCTACCTTTTCAACACTACCTCACTACCGGCTTAAAGTTACAATTCTGGATAACACCCGGGTATATAGTCCTGCCCCTACATCAAAGGATTCCACTCTGTTCATATGTCTCCTGGTGAAAATACGTCCTAGGTTGATGCACCATTATTTAAAGTGGTGAACCATAATCTGTTGATGGTGGACAAAAGTCACTTAAATAAAACGTGTGGATAGGTTTTAGAAGCGTATCAATCTGCGTAGTGATGATGGAACAGACACCTTGACATACTAAAATATTTCAAATCTCCTACCCCTTCATCTAAGAAGAGAACTCAACAGTGAGGGCACACTTTGGTACTGCGGTAAAAATCTGCATGATATGTGGCTAGAAAATGGTAAATTACACAAGCATCAAATGGTCAGGCCCTTATACTAAACTTACATTAGCTTCTACGCACTTCATTATCATAGGTTGGATGGAGTTTGCAATTTATCGATCATGCACTTTTATTTTCCAATTACATACTCGCAGAATTGTTTTAACAACACGAATATGTTTCCACTCCCAAAATCAGGGAGGCCAATGAGATGGTGATGTAAAATGGCAATGCTTTGACTTATGAGTGAAGGCATCACTTCCACTTAGACCTAATCTCTGTCACTGTTCTATTATTCTGTAGCCACATACATTATTGGTAATTGTCCGCAAGTATAGGGGTGGTTAGTTCATGGATCAAGAAGAATGACAAGGCAGTGGAAGACATCATCATGGTAGTATAAGTGATATTGGGTCCCTGGCACAGGCCCTCAGGCCCCCGGCAATTCTTTGAATTCCCTGATAGTCATGCACAGTCTTATGTGAAAGAATCTCAGGATCACTCAGAGGTCAACAAGCCCTCTGGTATGCAGTAGCATTACTGTGCTCTTTATTCATTCATTGCTCTCAGCATAAGACTTCATGACATTGATTATACTACATTAAAATCACAGTGGTACATCATAAAAGAGTGGTATAAATAACTCCTGAGCAGTCCATGTTTTAAGGTGTGTATCATGTTACTTAAATTTCACTGACTGAATGGCTTTTCTGAAAATCCTAATCATCGAAATGCACGTTCACTGCAAGTGTTGATGGCATAGCTGTTCTCTGTCCCATGGCAAACCAAGGGGTTTAAGATTGAAGTATTAATCATATTTATTTTTTACCAGGTTTACCAGTATTTCAGAAACACATGACCGACTTGTGACTGACAGTGCGACAGTGCCCCTGGCATGACTGTGGGTTAATACACACTCTGTTTCAACACTAGTGGAGTTTTTGAGTTAGATACTTGACTGTTTCCTCTGTCTGCCACAATCCTATCACATTAAGAGCCACAGGCCTGACGTGTTACTGGGCTTTACCAGCTCAATAGGCCTTTCATTGACTTCGGCCAGGTACATGACTGACCCAACCGATGGCCGAGTGGTCTTTCACTGGTACCGGTGTGGACAATTTCACTCTAATCCACTCCACTTCTGAAAGGAAGCTCTGTCCTATGGCATTAACCACTGGATAATGATGTCCATCAGTTGAGAAGGAGTCACTTACTCGCCTCACCCACTGAAACAGTGCACTTCCTCCTGCTTGCAAGATTCATGCATGCAGATACATACTATTTGGATCTGTTTCCCAAGTCTCACCCCCAATCTGCACCATTGGGGTTGGTGGGAAGAAGTGCTGTGCGGTATGATCAGTTAAAGAATGTATAAGAGAGCAAGAAATGGTGAACCACAGAGTAGGGTTTAGGTGAAGTAAGTGAGGCATACCTGGACAAACATTGAGGCGTGGTGGAATCAATGAGCTAGTAGGAAGAAGCGGTTGGCAAAAAATGTCCTACTCTGAGTCCCACAATCTTCCCTGAATGGCCCACCACAGGACCTCAAAGCATAATTTATGAATGGCCCAGATTATACTGCAGTTTTGTATTGCTTAGAATATATTTGACTTTCTTTATTTTGGCAGCCCTTAATAGCACAGGTGAGCTACACCCCTTCCACTGCTATCTTAAAAAAGTAATGATCTTGATTTTGCGTTAAGGGTTACTTTTCCCTCGGGACGATTTTAGGATTAAAAAAATGCAATACATGTCCTGGACATGGATCATCAGGACAGCTTGACTTCACAGAGCTTATCACTTTTATCATTTGAGTCAGGATCTGTGCCTACAAATTCTGAAAAATTGACGGAGATAGTTTACAAGACACTAAAATCATCGAGAGATGGTTTGCAAGACACCAAAATAGAGGGTGATTCTGCAAGGGATGGAAAGGGTAGTCCAGTAAATGTTTGATGAAATACTTTTCTAATTACTTCAATTTTGTAAAACTACTATCCCACTTTCCTGCTCCCACATTTTCCAAACATTGCATAAAGAAATGTAAATACCCAGCTGATGGAGCCATCGCCTCAAATTCAATTATGGATTTGGCACAGGCTGGGCTCCATGCCTAATATGGCACAGAACAGGCAGTTGGGAAAATACTATGAATAGTATTAGTGCAAGGAGGAACTACAGCTCTAATTAAATTGTTTTTGGCTGCTGCATTTACCACAGTGTGTGATACAGATTATAGTCTAAGCTTGTTAAAGAACTAGATGGGTTCAATCTTGAACAAGCAGTAAAATGGGTTCAATCTTGCTTAAATTGGATGCCAACAATCAGTATTATCAATAGCTTCTTATCGATCCTGATCATATCCATTGCAATGTGGTGATCCTTAAGGATCTTCCCTACTCCAGCTTTATTTAATTTGTATGTGGCAGCCCTAGTAGCCTTGATCAGAAAATGTTATCTATCCTGTATGTGTTATGTAAACGATACCTAGATCATCCTTAGATTGGATTGTCCTAACTCCATGTCCGCTATTGAATCTTGCACTAGATTGAAAGCAGTGGCAAACTCAATGCCTCTCAAGTGCTTATGGTTGAATTCCGACAAGACTGAAGTTTTGACTGTAGGTAGCTCTACCTCCCCTGGTCTTCCAAGTGTTGGAACAATTCCCTTCTCCAAACCCAAGTACCTGTCAGGACAGTAAAAAATCTTGGAATTCTGTTTGACCCTTCCCATTTTCTTCAGTACCAGGCTGACAAATGTACGTCTTTTAGTTGTCACTTATTAAATCTTTTGAGGAACATCCTTTCTTTTCCACCAAAGTCATCATCTGAACTATAGTTTGAGCTGGTTGAACTACTGTAAATCCCTTTATTTGAGGATTCCGCCCTACACTGTCCAATATCTTCAAATCATCCAAAATAGTGCAGCACAACTACTCCTGAATCTACCTCTAAACATTTCTGTTATGCATTATCTCCTGACCTTGCAGTGGCTGCCAGTACAGAAAAGAAATGCATTTAAGAGCCTATCATTTGCTTTAGAGCTGTTAACAACATTGCACCAGTTTTTTCAACGAAACTGTCCACCTAGAGCCCTATGCTCTGCCTCAGCTCACAGTCTTCAAGTCCCTCAAATATCTAAGATGTTGCAGGTCAGTCAATCCTTTGCTTACTCAACGTTTACATTTTAGAATAAGCATCCACTTTGATTTAAACTAATCTTTACAGATTTACAAACAATAAAAAAAACTGGTTCTTTCAGTCTTAATGCTTATTGTAGTAATGGTACTTGTGGATCTACCTTTCTACTCACTACTGGGACATCTGTTGGCTATTGCACACTGTACAAAACCAATCACCGTGTGGATGAATTGATGCATGAGCGGAAGGATGAGAGACAGAGTGCATGTATGAAGAGTTACCTAGTGGCTAAACTGACTTGACTGAAGAGGCACTTTCAGTTATGAGTTTGGACCTATGGGACATTGCCCATGTTTATTTTAATTTTGGTAAGTTGGTAGAAACATTAATTACTGAACAGGACCTGGCTGGAGAAATGCAGACAAACATCTTAATTCAGAAAGATTGTAATCAGCTGTGTCACTAGAGTTAGAGAGACAAGATGGTAAGGAAGGTATGTATGAGGCATGAACATAAATAGGAAGGGTTACAGATGGAACATAATTTGTTTCTGCTAAATTTGCATAACTTCAGTGGAGTATTGATTGGTAGACTCAGGTTCAATTGGAAGATCAGCAGAGAGGTGCATGAACCTCACATGTAGATTTTGTGATGGGTGCTGAAAATGCTTCTGATTGGTCTCCCCACCTGCGGCAAGAACTAATGACGGGATCTGTTCTAACAGTGCTGGACTGGCCATTCTTCTACTCTGGCCTTTTCCCACTGCACTGCAGGCTAGGGGGCTACTTTCAGAGCAGGCTGGGTTGTAATGATGCAAACATTAAATCCTCTTTGACCTCATTCTAGTTGAAATCTCCTGCAGTATGGAGCTTATTTTAGGATAACTAGGAGTGGTGGATTTGATTGGGCCGGTCATGGTTTTTCAACATGTCACAAAAAGTTCACATAAATTAGCAAATGTTCAGTTTTTGAGAGATTCGATTGAACACAAAGGGAGGGATGTTTTCATATGTTTCAGTGCAGAGTTAGTTGGCATCCCAAAGCAGAAAGCAGGTTAACAATTCCAGAAGATATCGGGCCAGATTCACAAAGGTAACTTACACTTTTGAGTAGTTCACACTTTGGAGTAAGGTTACTAGTTTTTGGTATTCACCAACTCTGAGTGTGAATTTACTACAAAAGTGTAAGTTACATGTCTCCACTACCAGGATATAGCAATTGTTTTTTTGTGTGGGTGGGTGACGTCCCTCCCTAAAACCCTGCCTGGCTCCTCTCTAAACCCCTCTTATTCCTCCCAAATTCCAACTCTGTTTGAAGTAAGTCTGATTATATCCTCACTTGTTCCCTTCAGTCTCACCCCATTTTAGACTAAAACCTACACTTACATGTACGGAGACTCTGCAGTTGGAGCAGGGAACTCTACACACATAAGTATAGGCAATTGCAGAGGCGTAAAGTTTGCACATAGTTTGTGAACAGCACTTTGTAGTACATTTATAGTACAAAAAAAAGTACTACAAAGTGCGGATTGTGAATCAGGTGTAGTGTATTTATATATTCCATTTAATTCCCCCTAATGCCACACTGTCACACTGTCTCTATTATTGATCATTGTCAGTTAAGTTAATCTGTGCCCCTCCCGTCAACGCAAATTTGTAGTCCTACTTCCATGTTTGTGGAAGTCCTGGTTATTGGGCTTCAAAATCTGGTCACCCTAGCTGATTTGTAGGGATCAATTTAGCTACCAGTCCGGCCTTGTATACTAAGCAGACAAACATGCAACATGTAGGCCTGTCTTGGCAGTATCTTCTGCATTGCTCAAAAAATAACTGGCCTCAAAGCAATTCCTATAACAAGCATTGGCAAAGCCAGTAAGACTTACCTATGTGAGCTACTGGCTCTGTCAATATTTTATAGCCATGTTATACAGCAGCAAGGCTGCTGTGCGGCATGGCTAAAATGAAATAAAAAAGCACTATGTCACACCCAGTGCTAATGTGTCTTTTTTTTCAAAGTGTATTTGGGTTATCCGCATCATAGAGTTTTTTTATTGTAGCGATGTGCTCCATAAGGTAATATGAAGGGAGGTGGAGCAGGAGAGAAGGATGTGGGTGCAAGGTGAAATACTGGTAAGAGGGGGTGAGGGAGCGCATGGACAACAGAGCGTGGGAGGGAGGTGAAGGGGCAATCAGACAGACAAAGGAGGTTGGATGGAAGAGGCTGCGGCAAGCACACAGAGAGTAGAGAGTCAAATGGAGGGTCTGGTGGCAGGTACATAGACAAAGAACAGTCGGTGGGAGGTGTGGGGAGTGGGGCAATCACACAGACAATGGAGGATGGGCAGGTGTGGCTGGGGCGAGCAGATGGACACACAGGGTGGTACAGAAGGTGCTTGAGGCATACACACAAACAACATATGGTTCGAGCAGATGGAAGGTGGCAGGAGGAGCTACAGTTAAGCAGACAGACAATGGAGTGTGGATGGGAAAGGATTGTAGCTAACACACAGAAAAATGAGGGTTTGGGGGCTGGAGAAATCAAATGGATAATAGAGGGTGGTAGGCGGGCGGAAATGTTTGAGGAACATGAACGGGGGAGAAGTACACAAGAAGGCTGAAAGACACTTGTATGGTGCTTACACAACAAAAAAGAAGTGCATAAAAAGCAAGGAGTGAAAGGACACAAGTAATCTATCCTAGCTCCAGGAGAGAGACAAACACACAAAGAGGAAGGAAGCTGACGAATAAGAAGTAAGCAAATGAGAGTGACAATAAAACCAACCAATTGTAAGTAATAGGCGGCCTCTACGAGCGTGCGTTGTCTTACGTGAGTACAAAAAATACCTCACTTTAAAGCAGCTTGTCTGGAAACAAATCCTTCTTCAAACAAACCCAAACACAACTGCAACTTCCTTATTCATATCACTTACTTATATTATTAATTTCCAGGAAGTCAGTTCGTTTTAATTTAGTACATTTGTACCTTACACACATCTGTTTACTACTGTCAGCCTCACTATGACGTCTACCTAAAAGCAAATGAAACTAATGTGTATACTGTTTTTATTATTAAAACAATGACAGCTTAATTCTTCTCTTTATTGCTTGCTAACTGCACAGTTCCAAGTCCTTTTGTGCAATATCATTATATATTCGCATTTAATTTCTTGTTCATAGTGCAATGTGTGCACAAGAATTACTTTTAACAAATACAAATGAAGCTAAATGTATATTTTGTATATTATTGACAATACAAGGCAGTTTAACAACTACTTGACTATGACTAAACTTAAATAAGACAAAAGAAACTGCCTCATTGTTTTAAAAAAATATATATAATTTTATATCATTTTGCAGGCACAGAAGTAAGTAATTGTGAGGCGAGTCCTCAGAGGCAGTACCGTAATTACCTTTTAGACAAATACATGCCTACCTTGGCCAATGAAGGCTCAAACCCTCCATCTCCACGTTTTCAGCTAGACTGTTAGCAGGCCACTGTGTCACAGAGGGTGTCTCTTATAGGAAATTCAACTCACTATGCACCGGGTCACCTGACCAGATTTCGACATGGCGGCCAATCTGGTCACCTGCAGCCACTCATAAACCTCCTTAGATGGCCCCACCTCTATGACACTCTACTTGCAGAATGATCTGTATTCCCTACCCTAGAGAAGTCCCATCACTGCTCACTATCTTATATACACAGTCACCAGGGGCATTGGATACACTGACTAATGATCTAAACTAGAAATTGAAGGCAAGTGCACAAGCAAACACCACGTCCACGGGAACAAAAAAATTGTAACAGTACAACATTCAAAGCATTTTCTAGATCTTTCTACGAGAGAAAGAAGATAACCACACAGCTGATTGGAATAGACCTTACAAAAACCCCAACGCAGACAGTACCCAAACTGGAGAAGTCTCACCCTGTTAATCACATGCTTCAATAGATCATCACCAACACTGTCTGCTAAGAAGAAACACCCATGTACATATCTTGGGCTAAATTAATTAAAATCAAGTATCTAATTAAAATAAAGTGGCATTTTTAATGTGTTTTCAACGAGATAAATATGCAAAGTCGAAGCGTAATCTAGCCAAGAGCAGGTATTGCTAATCAGAAATAAAATATGTACATTAAAAACGTAAACCATGATCAACATATCAATAGTTTCATTAAATCTGTTAATTGTTCGTGACTGAAACAAAGAACTTTAACCCGTTTAATCGGAAATAGGAACCTACACATCTAATCATACGCTTTTAATAATCAGCGCCGATTTTACAAAATTGCACGCAATTGTCTGCATGCTCCGAGAAACATTTCGCCATTTAAAAGAATGTCGTTACTAGAGAATTGTGCGATATATCTGAATAATATTAAAGTCGTTTTGACTGCACAACCTGCTTACTTGCTTGCAAAATTATTTCACGTTGGTCTGAACATTCTATTTTAACACATTTTATGAGGAAACATAACGAGTGCACCAAGCAAAAATATAAATAACTAAAATAAAACATAAAGCTCTATCACATAAAGTGAACACTGCAAGTGCTAATTTTAAGGCATGGTCTGTGCCACCGATTTTGACTGTTGGTGTGTTAAAGTTACTAAAGAACTGTGGCAGTACTATTTTACCACCTTAGACGTTGGTAAATGGTTGCTTGTTGCCAGGACTTTAAGAGCGTCTGCTGCTTTTAGCTGGAAATGAAGTGGCATTTCTTGATATATCTAAAGTTAAAACAGGGAGGGGCCGTGGACAAGATGGCGCCTGTGTGGCAGCATTGCCATGGAGGTCCACCGCATGCATGGAGGAAATTTTTTTTGGCGGTGTCGTTGGGGCAATCAAATAGCCCACATTCCTCGGACGTGCTGCTGGGTGGTGGCTGAGCTGCCTTCTGGAACTCAAGGTGTCGCAATTATCCGAACAGGAGAATTCAGCGGCTGCGAGGGACTGGGCGCCAGAGATGTAAAATGGAGATCACCATGTAAATTGAGGTGGAGCTGCTGCAGCGATGTGCGGAGTCCTGCATCAGACCCTGTGCACCTGCTGCGAGAGGTAAGAGGCACTCGGCAGGCTCCAGCCTCAGGAGGCAGTGTTTAGTGGAGATGGGGAAGAGCGTGCTGCTGAAAGTGCGCCTGCCACGATACCACAAGGAAGGAAAAGTGCATTGCAGTACTGTACCAGAGACACTGCAGCTTTCTTCCTGTGCTGGTGCGACGGGGACTGGAGAAACTCAGTGCCACGGGAGTGTGCTACAATGTTGCTCACATAGAAGGATGATCATGGCCAACTTCGACTCTGGCACCCCGATCTGAGATGTGCCAGAGGGACCCAGCCTTGGACCCTCCTGTGAGCCTGGGCACTATAGAGTGAGGCATAGTGAGTGAGGCCTATATGGAAGAGTGAAGTGAGCACCTTAACTCCAATGGAAACGTATTGGCTGGGGGAATTTGAGGACTCCCACTCGTCCCCCAGAGGTAAAGGGCACACTGACTATTTCCTTCCGGCACCCCGACAACGAAATCTGTGCAGTTGCGTCTAGTGGCGGTGAATCTACAGGGACCCTGTAAGGGCACTCCATTTCCTGGAACATCATCAATTGGGGGAAT
Source organism: Lissotriton helveticus (assembly GCF_964261635.1). Taxonomy (NCBI): domain Eukaryota; kingdom Metazoa; phylum Chordata; class Amphibia; order Caudata; family Salamandridae; genus Lissotriton; species Lissotriton helveticus. Next base: position 1,038,856,008 of record NC_136069.1, read on the forward strand.
TTGAGGAGCAGGATCCGTGCTGCGATTCAAGACTGACCTACGGGATCATTTGCGGTGCCAGGCAATACCGTGGTGGCCTACTTTCCTTGAGATGGTTCAGTCTGGCCCTACATCATAGCGGGGCACCGGGTTCCAAAAAAGAAACAACATCGAAGGACATGTTAAGTAAACAGCGTGCCCAAAAACTTGACCAGCACCTTGAAGCACCACTCAAAGCCTCCTCTCAAACGCATACTTCTGAGACTGAACAGCTAGGGGCCGATGAACCAGTGACCTGCACCATCTTAAAAATTTATATTTGGGCCCTTGAGAGAGATTGCAGCAGATATTAAGGGCCTTAAGAATTAAATGTATGAAATGGGGCACAGGCTGGATACACTGGAATAGACAGGTGACTGCCAGGAGGAAGAACTCAAAAAACGTAGACGAGAATTGTTGGAGTTACAGGACAAAAACAAGGATCTCTACTACTGCCTGGAAGATCTTGAAAATAGGTAATGCTGCTCCAGCATCCGCATTAAGGGCACCCCATTACAGGAAGACTCAGGAAATTGGAGGACTAAGTGGTGAGACTGTTCTACTATGTAGCACCAGAACTGGGGGAAAAGGACATTGTTCTAGACCCACAGGGCAGGCAGCCCCATCAGGACTCCTGGCATGCCCCAGGATATCCTTTCATGCCTCCACTCATAGAAACAAAAAGATATTATCATGGTGTACGAGACAAATGCAAAAACAACACTTGATAGACAGAATGAAGAACAATGTCACACATTCACCTCAGTACAGAGATCTGGCCCTAAATCCATCGTTTTTTTGCACCCCATGCCATTCCAGATTGAACCCAGTCATATGCAAATCAGTCTTGACCCTGCGCCAAATAGGAACAGTCCAGCCCAAACTGCCAGGCCAGGTCCTCCCTGGACTGGAAACAAGCATCCTAGGATCGGTTTTGGGGTTTTACCCCTCATTAACCAGAATAGCTTGTCTCCAGTGGCATGGAGAGCACAGGACCCACGTCTGGACAGTCCCGTCCCACTCAGGGTGACAAATGCAAAAAGAACAATTGATGGACAGAATTCAGAACAGTATCATACATTCACCCCAGTACAGCGATCTGGACCTAAATCCATCATTTATTTGCACCCCATCCCCATGCCATTCCAGTTTGAACCCAGCCATATGCAAATCAGTCTTGACCCTGCGCTCATTAGGAACAGTCCAGCCCGAACTGCCAGGCCAGGTCCTCCCTAGTCTGGAAACAAGCATCCTAGGACTGGTTTCGGAGTTTCACTCCTCATCATCCAGGATAGCTTGACTCCAGTGGTATGGAGAGTGCAGGACCCACGTCTGGGCATACCTGTCCCACTCGGGGTGACAAATGCAAAAAGAACAGTTGATGGACAGGATGAAGAACAATGTCATACATTCACTCCAGTACAGATAACTGGGCCTAAAATACATCGTTTTTTTGCACCCCATGCCATTCCAGATTGAACCCAGCTATAGGCAAATCAGTCTAGACCCTGCGTCCAACAGGAACAGTCCAGCCCGAACTGCCAGGCCAGGTCCTCCCTAGTCTAGAAACAAGTATCCTAGGACTGGTTTCGGGGTCTCACCCCTCATCAGCATGGATAGCTTGACTCCAGTGGCATGGAGAGCACAGGACCCACGTCTGGGCATACCCGTCCCACTTGGGGTGACAAATGCAAAAAGAACAGTTGATGGACAGAATGAAGAACAATGTCATACATTCACCCCAGTACAAAGATCTGGGCCTAAATCCATCGTTTTTTTGTTCCCCATGCCATTCTAGTTTGAACACAGCCATTTGCAAATCAGTCTTGACCCTACGCCCAATGAGAACAGTCCAGCCCGAACTGCCAGGCCACATCATCCCTGGACTCGAAACAAGCTTCTTAGGACTGGTTTCTGGGTTTCACCCCTCATCAGCCAGGATAGTTTGACTCCAGTGGCATGGAGAGCACGGGACCCACGTCTGGGCATACCCATCCCACTCGGGTGGACAAATGCAAAAAGAACAGTTGATGGACAGAATGAAGAACAATGTCATACATTCACCACTGCAAAAACAACAGTTAATGAACAGAATGCAGAACAATGTCATACATTCACCCCAGTACAGAGATCTGGGCCTAAATCCATCGTTTTTTTGCTCACCACACCACCCCAGTTCAGACATGGCCATATGCAAATCAGCCTTGACCCTGTGCCTCATGGGAGCAGTCCAGCCCGAACTGCCAAGCCATGTCTTCCCTGGACCGGAATCAAGCATCCTAGGACCGGTTTCTGGCTATCAGCCGTCTTCAGCCAGGATAGCTTGACTCCAGTGGTGTGGAGAGCACGGGCCTCACGTCTGAGCATACCCGTCCCACTCGGGGTGACAAATGCAAAAACAACAGTTGATGGACAGAATGCAGAACAATGTCATACATTCACCCCAGTACAGAGATCTGGGCCTAAATCCATAGTTTTTTTTGCTCACCACACCACCCCAGTTCAGACATGGCCATATGCAAATCAGCCTTGACCCTGATCCTCATGGGAACAGTCCAGCCCGAACTGCCAAGCCATGTCGTCCCTGGACTGGAAACAAGCATCCTAGGACCGGTTTCGGGGTTTCACCCCTCATCAACCAGGATAGTTTGACTCCAGTGGCCTGAAGAGCACAGGACCCACGTCTGGGCATAGCTGTCCCAATCGGGTTGACAAATGCAAAAAGAACAGTTGATGGACAGAATGAAGAACAATGTCATAAATTCATGACAGAACAGAGATCTGGGCCTGAATCCATTGTTTTTTTGCTCACCATGCCATTCCAGTTTGAACCCAGCCATATGCAAATGAGTCTTGACCCTGAGCCCAATGGAAACAGTCCAGCCCGAACTGCCAGGAAAGGTCCTCTCTGCCTGGCTTGGCAGTTCGGGCTGGACTGTTTCCACAAGGAACAGGGTCAAGACTGATTTGCATATAGCTGGGTCCAAACTGGGGTGGTGTAATGAGCAGAAGAATGATGGATTAAACCCAGATCCTTGTGACTGGGGTTGAATGCTTGCATTGTCCATCATTCCGTCCATCAATTGTTTCTTTAACATATGTTGCCCTAAGTGAGAAGGGTATGCCCATACGTGGGTCCTGTGCTCACTACACCACTGCATTCAAGCTGGCCTGGCTGATGAAGGGTGATGCCCCGAAACTGGTCCCAGGATGTCTGTTTCCGGTCCAGGGAGGATCTGGCTTGGCAGTTCGGGCTGGACTGTTCCCACAAGGAACAGGGTCAAGAATGATTTGCATATGGCTGGATCGAAACTGGGGTGGTGTGGTGAGCAAAAGAATGATGGATTAAACCCAGATCCTTGTTACTGGGGGTGAATGTTTGCATGTTCCAGCATTCCGTCCATCAATTGTTTCATTTGCGGCTGATTGAGACGAGTCTAAGATTGTATTTGAGGGTGCAAATATTGGGATGTTTTCAAACCTGTCCACTATTACGTTCTTAGGACGCAGAGCCCTTCGACGGGCCACAATGTTTCCGAGAGAAAAGGGATTTGATACAGACTCCTTTTGGCTCCTCTTTGTCTGGAACAAGGAGATTCTTGCAGCCTGCACCGTCAAGGAGGCGCACTCCATCCTGGGCTTCGATAACCACTTGGAGGAGGATAAGTGCACTCCACGGCTCCACAGCTAAACCACAACGACATGCTTGAGCAGCAAAAAACTACCCATCTAAACCCACTGAAAAAAAGCCAACAAGAACGGTCAGTGCTTCTACGATGACTTCAATGAAAAGGGAGTCCACCTGAGCCTGAAAATTATTCCACCATTCTCCTGCGTCTGGTGGCATCGCCACAATAACGACACTCTCTATGCATCATGTGGCAAAGCTCCCCTACCTACCATGCTTGGCTGGCAATATGCCCGCTCACCATGGACACGGACCCCCCCATTGATTGGTGAAGTTAGGTCCCTGGAGAGAGAGCATAGTTGCTCTGTTGTTTTACTTGTTTTCCTCCATATTCCTCTCAACACCACACTCGCCACTATCATTCATGTGCTCGATACAGCTGGTTTACTCTGGCAGAGGGGTTGATTTCACCAGCAAATCTAGATCTGGTCCTTACCATTTGTAGGACGGGTATGACAAACATCCCACACCATGATTAAAATACTTAGCCTGAATGTTTGAGGCCTTAATGCCTTTGTGAAGCTCTTGGCCCTCCTTTCCATGCTCTGGGATTCTAAATGGGATATCTGCCTTATTCAGGAAACCGACCTCCTACTGAGTGGTTCGACCCCCAATTCTTTTTCTCAGACCCACAGAAACAAGCTGGCATTGCAGTTTTAACACATGCAGAAAAAGGCATGGCAGTCCCTTCTTGTCTTTCCCTTATATACGGAACCACTGGCAGAGAAAATATGATGTAATCAATAGACAGTGGGAATTACCATGGGAGGCAGGGAACATAAATTGGCTATGTATGCAGAAAACGCCATGATTGCAATCACCCAACCCCATGCATCCCTTCCGCATTAAGGTTAGAGTTGGAGATCTTTGGGAGGGTGTCAGGCTTTAAGGTCAATTTTCAAAAGGCTCAGGAATTGGCTCTCACCATCCCAAAAGGCAGACCACCTTACTTTTGAAGACCAATGTCCCTTCATGTGGAGCACTCAGGGAGTCTCATACCTCGATCCACAAATCTACCCGTTCGTTAGAAAGCACAGCAAAGCATAACCATACAGTGCTTCTGTCCACTGCCCGGACAGATCTGCAATCCTGGAAGGGTGGATCTGTCTCCTGGCTGGGAAGACTTGCAGCTTCAACCCCCCCCCCCCACATGTTCTGGAGAAATTAAAATATTAAATTGAACATTATATTTGGAAGGGTATGGCAAGGTTCACTGGCCAGATATTTGGGAGGGTATGAACAGGTTTACTGGCCCATGAAGGAGGGTGGCTTGAGAATCCCCCACCTTGAGCACTACTACCAGGCAGCACAACTTACATACATGGTGGAGTGATCTAGACCCCAGACTGAGAAACACTGGGGCTTTATAGCTCAGGCGATAGCTGGGATCCATATCTGGAAGATAACCTGGGTCCCCAAGGCACATAGATCAGTGGGGATATGCACCTCTTCAGTGATTCAGGTGACAGTGGACACTTGGAACAAGGTACAGCTCCCGAAGAAACTTGCTTCCCAAATTTCACTACAGACGCCAATTATTGAGAATCCAGACTTCCTGCCTGACATGCAGGGTACATCATTCTTGCAATGGCAAACTGCCAGCTGTAAAAGAGTGGGGGATCTTTTAGACCAAGATAGCATCCTTGACTTTGCACAAGTTCAAGCGGAATATGACATTCCTTCTGGTGCACACCAGCAATATCTCGCAATTAGACATTGGGTCATTCAACCGAAAAAGAAATGACAAGCTAATTACCCAGTCATTCCATTTGGGAAATGGCTTCTTACTAGCGATATCCACTAGCACCTACTATTAGAATGTTATGCCTTTCTCAACTCACCCACATACACAACTAAATCTTCTGCACATCGGCAGTAAGAGCTGGAATGTGAATGCCCCCTCGCTTCAAAAGAATAGGCGGCTATTTTACACCGAGCGTGCACATCTGCGAGTGGTGCCATTGGTCAAGAGATGTTGTTGAAGGTTGTTCACTACTTGTACTATATACCTGCACTATTGGCTAGTGGAAACCAGGAGGGAGGGAGGGACAACTATTGGAGACATTGTGGTCAATCTGGGACACTAACTCATATTCGCTGGCATTGCCCCAAGATACTGCCCTTTTGGTGAGAAGTATTGGGGGACATCAATGAGATGTATGAAACAGACATACCCCGCTTTCCTATCTACATAGTACTGGGACTTCCTAATGCACTAACGTACCCATTGCGCCCGGATAGGTGGTGGAGCCATCACCCTTGCACTTTGCGCAGCCCAACAAGTTTTCATTTTTAAATTTTTATATAGCATACACTTGACCCGAAGGTATCAGGTATCAGAGCGCTTTACTTGAGCACCATTTGGGTTGCACAAGGACACATTCATTTTTTTTGTAGGCATAGGAAGATTAAAGTGATTTGCCCAGAATCACAGTATGTTGAGCATCATTGCCGAGACTCAAACCTGGTTCCCCAGACTTGAGATCAGGTTATACTGGCTAAATGTGGCACAGATGTTGTACCGACAAGATTAGACTGGTGCATAAACTATGGGGTCTCTTGGTTATGGAGAACCTGGCTGCAGTGGCTACAAATAAGCTACCCCTCTTTGACAAATCCTGGGGGCTGTGTATACACTTCCATGTGCTTATGAGTCCTTTACCTCTATCAGGCGGACCACAGCCAAACTGGTGACACTATATTTGTTTCCAAGACATCTGACAGGTTAGTTAAAAGCCACCTCACGAAAGCCACTTAATTCCTGGTATAGACGCTGAGAGCGTGAATGGTTGTCGCCCTCTTGCGTACAACAAACACAGGCAAGGTTGGACATTAGCTCCATTGAACATAGCATAGTTTGTTCGCAATACACCTTGTGCAGACTCTTGACCAGCATAAGCCTCATAGTGTACTGGAATAGTCTCACCCGGAGGTAGGGAATTACTTCCTTCCAATCTGAACCCTTCAACAACTCTATGGGTCGAATGTACAAAAAATAGCAATACATGAATTGGTTGCAAACCATTTTGTGACCTCTAAAAGCGACCCAGCTGATGTACGAAAGTGCTGAAAATATGGATTCTTTAAGAATGTACATTGAGGCCAATAAATAAGAAATCTCAAACATTTGACCTTTTTTGCAATTCCCAAAATGTGACTCACTAATAGAGATTCACAATTTAAATGTACAAAAGAGTCACAAATTGCTAATAATCAGAAAACCACCAAATTTCATGTGCAAGTTAACAGAAAATAGAAGTAGGTGGCAGTGGGGGTTGGCATGTACGGAGGGTGGTGAGGCAGGTGGGACAAAAATAAAAGTAGATAAATAGGTTAAATGTAAATACCAATAAAAACATTTTTTTTAAAAAATAATAATAATTACACTTACCTACTTTGCACGACATCCTCCTCGCTCTGGTCTTCTCCAGGCTCCAACGTGGTACCCAGGAAACTACAGTAACCAATCCTCGTGCTGCTCTCATGCAGTATGAAAGAAGCACCAGGATTGGGGGGAGTGATCTCCTTCGTAATTCCCGAAGACACTGGAGCCATATGCTGTCTCTAACCCAGCTGTCTCAGACAGCTGGGTTAGTAATGTTACAATGCACATGTCTGGCTGGCCGTCGCAGGACAGCTAGCCAAGCAGACATGCGCACTTTAAACTTAAAGTGCCCTGTTCATCACTATTTTCTGCTGCTTGCTTGCAGCAGAAATCCGAAAGCCCCACCCCCCATTCTGACGCTCAGCTCGGGACGGCGTTTTGAAAAATAAAATGGTAATAAATTAACTTAATTACCATTTTATTTTCCATCTCTGGGGGTAATTTAGTTAGTGGGGCGACACTCCTCCGCCTTAACTGAGGAGCCTGCCCTGGCAGGTAGTAATCAGGCTGGACGTATAAAACCGCACCTAAACTCCAGCACAAATATTGACAATGGCTGCACTTTATGCGATGGTGGTAGGTGGCTTGCACTGAGGCTCTACACTGGATACGGCGTAGACTGTAGACGATTTTCAGACAGAAAGTCGCACTACTTGCTCAGACAGATGAGGGGGTTTATGCCACAATCATTGGAACAAGGCTGAGATACAGGATTTAATTGAACAGCTGCAGCCTATGATAATGATAAAATCAGAATGCAGAGAAGCTATCCCTGTACATATTGGGGGTTTGTGCTCCTTACATCTCTGAGCAACAGGGAGTTATCAAGGTGCTACAGCAGTAGCAGGAGGCATATTCCAGCCTGCTCTTATAAATAGTTTTAGACATGTCCTGACTGCAATGCTAACCAGTTCAATATGCATATCACTTCTCCAAATACCCCGATTGATATATAGATAACAACATTTAATTTTTAGTAACATACTAGAATGTTTATATGGTATGTACCCCTCTGCTATAGAGTATCTATGTGAGAATAAGCAAAAAACAGCAATCACGGAACATCCAGATAGTGTACAATGCAGAATACAGACACTGTTACTAATACAAACGACTTTTTTATTTTTCGTCTTATTGACTTTGTTATAGTCTTGCAAGGGTATGCATGGGGGATGGGTGTTTGTTACATTAGTGTCATAGTCAAAGATGCTATTTCATTCACCAACAGCTTTGTACACATCATTCGTACTGACATCTTAATTTTTTTGTGTAATCGTCTTATTAGGTCCCGTATTGTACAGTATCTTGTAATAAGCACACTACATTGCCACAGTCTATGTACATACATGTGTACTACTTTCCTCCTATGAAATCTTGCATCCCATGGACATGGAAACAAGACAAGAATGAAAGGTAAACTCCAAACCAACATTAAGTACAGTGCAATCACATAACTCCAATTAGAACTCTCCTGGGCCGCATGATGGTCATACATTTTCCGCTTGACCCTAGTGTCATGTCCATTTTATGTAGTTCCCACCCAACCACGCTGCTATACATATTTTCACTGTGCCATCAGAGACCAATGGCCTACACGGACATCTGAATGTTTAAAGGAGGCAATACTTATGCCATTCAGCCGTGGATACACACACCATACCAATATCATATCCATGAACACAAAGGAAGCGTTGCTACAATGCAGCAAATAAGCAAACATGGGGAATCATAGAAAGAACCTATGGCATTTTAAATGGTAGATGTTGGTGTCTACATAAAAGTAGTACTGCCTTGGAATGTAACCCAGAGACATTGGGGGATGTGCAGTGCTACACAACATTGCCATGCACAGCAGCTTGCCACAAGATCCATTGGATGATGATCCTGATGAAGAAGAGCATCACTCTTCCAATCATCATAGATTGGGACAAAACACCATGGGTCTCATTATGATGTTGGGCGGACTTACATCCATCAGATACGGGTGCGGTTTGGAACCGCCCAAACTGAGGTTGGCGGTTCTGACCGTAGGATTAGGAAGCAACCGCCCATGGGCAGTCGCAAATACCCATTTTTCAATGGAAGTTTGTGCGGCGGGCAGAAAAGGCCAGCAGCACAAGCTTTCATTGAAAAATGAATGTTTATAAACATCCCTGCACAGTGTGGCAGGCACCATGCTATCCCTGCACCGTGTGGCAGGCACCATGCAGTGCCTGCCACACAGTGGAGTGAACTTTTAGGTGCCCGATAGCGGAGGGCCAGTGGGGATGGGGCCCTGCTAGGTGCCCCCAAAGTCACTTTCCGACAGCCTTTCCATGTCGGAAAGGCCGTCATGGAAAGGCTGTCATAAAGCAACATTGTAAGCCCAACAGCAGAGCCAAGGCTGGCTCCGCCGTCATTCAAGGGATTACAATTCCGCTCCTCTTCCGATGGGCTCTGTGAGCCTGTTGGAAGAGGAGCGAAATCCCCTTGCGGGTTTCCCTATGACCGCCGTCATAATAAAACAGAGTTCAGCGGCTTATATTTAAGAAACAGTGGCCTTATAAAGTAGTGACGTGCATTGTGAAATGCAGGGCATCCGAATATTACATGGTTAAAATCTTGTACCCAAGATTACTCTCTCGTACCACCAGATTTCGTACATTCAATTGACACAGGGCAAGATCTCTGTCCTGACTTATTTTATGAGGCATTTTTTGTATGACTCTTTAAAATGTGCACTTTACAAATACACACGTTATGTTATGTTATGTTAAAAGAGATTTGGGCAAACAAGAGCCTATATCCAAGTCTAACCTAAAGGTTTCTTTGGCCAACTCAAAAGACCTAAAGAAGGCACTCTTTTCTTTTTGAAGGGTCGTGACACCGACGAAGGCTTTTAGCCGAAACGTTTGTCTGTGCTAAATAAACTGCACGCTGCTTAGTAATTTCCCTGAGTGCTGCTCTTTCCTTTTCGTACTACGGAGAAGTTTTTTGAGCATCATATATATATTACCTACTGGCGGTCGCCAGTAGGTATTTATAGTTAGGATTTTTTCTCTATGGGATTTTTGAAAATTCTATGTCTAATAACTTTGGCGTTTGTGGACGGAATTGGCTGAAATTTTCAGGAAAATGGCACATTTTGTTTCTGAGCAGCCCCTGAAAATTTTGGGGGGGTTCGTCAAGGGGGGGCCGAGAAAAAAGGGGGGTCCCAAAACGCGTTTTTCCCATGTTAATTTCCATAGGGCGGTTGGCCTCACTTTTAGCCCGAACGGCTGAATGGATTTGCACGAAACTTGGCAAAATTGTAGGGACTGGTAGCCCGATGTGCCTTTTGTAGGTCTCAATATATGTGCTCCAGTGGATTTTGAGAAATTAACGTTTAAAAAAAGATATATATCTGTAACAGCGGACCGGGCAGCGTCCTAGGACGCGTACTTTTCGCGCAACGGAGCTTTGTGAAGCGAAGCTGATTGGTTCTCCGGCGTCTGTCAACATTCCAAACAGTCCGTAGCGGCCGCCATCTTGTCTCTCGGTAGGATCGAGAGACAAGAGGAGGCCAAAGCGAAGGGGCAAATGACCATAAGGGGGAATAGTAGATCCTCGCTGACCCCCTAGGTTTGATGTAGAGGTTTTAAAAGGGCCCCGCGGGGCAAAAAAAAATAAAATAATAATAATCGAACGGCTGAATGGATTTGCACGAAACTTGGCAAAATTGTAGGGACTGGTAGCCCGATGTGCCTTTGCTAGGTCTCAATATATGTGCTCCAGTGGATTTTGGGAAATTAACGTTCAAAAAAAGATATATATCTGTAACAGCGCTCCGCTTCGCGTACTTTTCGCGTTACGGAGGTTTGCGAAGCTGATTGGTTTTTCGGCGTCTGTAAACATTCTAAACAGTCCGTAGCGGCCGCCATCTTGTCTCTCGGTAGGATCGAGAGACAAGAGGAGGCCAAAGCGAAGGGGCAAATGACCATAAGGGGGCATAGTAGATCGTCCCTGACCCCCTAGGTTTGATGTGGAGGCTTTGAAGGGGTCTCGCAGGGCAAAAAAAAATATACCGTTTTTGTAGTTTTTTTGCGTGGAGTGCGCCCGGTTCGCGAACCGGGAAGCGTTCTGGGGAGCGTACTTTCTTGAAAATTAGTGAAAAAAGTTAGAGTAAAATAATAATTGGGAGTGATCAGATGTAGGGTAGCTCTGAGAAGAGCTTTTGGGTTTATGGTACATTTAGGTACTTATAAGTAGGTACCAATGCACATTCTTAAATTCAGAGTGAAAACTCTGTTGCCCTCATCTGAGAAGTGAACTCCATCTCCTCTGTAGATATCTTGCATGTAGTAACGCAAGTTATTGTTGTACAGGGAGCCCATTCCATGGTCTCTCATGTAAGCTGAAACAGATTTGTTTACATCAGCGTTTCCCAAACTGTGGTCCGCGGACCCCCAGGGGTCCGTGAGACATTCCTAGGGGGTCCGCAGGACTCAGGTGCCTGTGGTCGTGAGTGGTTAGAGCCGGAGGGGGCCTCTGGGGGCCGCCCTCCCTCGCAAGGGCGGAAACTGATTAGTGCTTAAGGGGCCCTAGTCGCTCTCCTTCGTAAGGCGGCTTCTTGCGAGTTGAGATTGGTGCCAGGGCGGTAAGTCATTAGCACTTCATGAGCGTCCGAGCCCACTTGCACGGCGTTAAGGATTAGCGCGGGGGAGGTCTGTAGTTCCGCCTTGCTCCTGGCATAGATAGCATTTCTCTGCGGCGCACTGCAGCGCTCACAGGTCCTGGCTGCTGTCTCTGGGGTATCCTATGCAGCCCTGGGGACAGACGGGTCCTGTGGTCAGAACAGCAGAGAATACATACCCACCCCTCAAAGCACTCCGAATGTGCCCCCTCTACCCCCCCCCCCTCCTCGTAAAATCAGGATAAAGGTGAGCTACCATGACAGGAAGTGTTAAGGGAGGCCACGCCGCCTTCAGCTCTGAATCAACACAGTGATGAATCTGTTGTGCTCAAGTCCCGGCCCAGACACAGCATAAAAGCCCATGCGTGCAGCAGGTTATTTCCCACCAGGATGATGTGGCAGACGCCCCTTACCTCATTGTTGCGGAACTTCAACTCCCAGCTTGAACTCGTTCACCAGCAATTTTCCCACAATGCACCTGCGCACTATGTTTGTGATGCCAGTGTTTTGATTTATTTTGTGTTTTCCTTACAGACCAACAGGTGCACGTGGGCCTCGGTCTTTACAGGCCTTTATTTTTCGTCACTTGCGATCAGGCGGACGCTGATTTTCTCAGCCCCAATCTGGGGTGCCAATACAAAATTAATGAGGGCTGGTCCTGGCTGAGAGCCGTGTCTGCCAAGGCCTGAATATAGTAACTGTATATTAACACAGTGCAGCCTGCCGCAAACACGTCTGTCGTCTTCTGGATCTAGAATCAGGGGTCCAGGCCGCCGACAGTGGGTGTACCCCCCCCCCTTCAGAGTTGGGCCTTGTTGTATATTCGCGCATTTAATGAAAAATGAAACGCCCATGCGTCCTCACAGCACACAAGAGCTGTGAATGTTGGCGCAGGGGCAGCGAGACCATAACAATACAATCGGGAGGCAGGGGCAGCGAATGGGCAGTCAGGGTGGCGGGGCCGCAGGGAAACAAGTGGAAAAGAAAGCAAAATGGGCACAAAAACAAGGAAAAACAAGCACTGGCGTTGCCAATAGGTTTCGCATTTAGAAAGTTGGAGCTATTGGTTTTGTAAATGACATTTTATATTTATATATCGTTATTGGCATTGTCAATAACAATATATAAATATAAAATGTCATTTACAAAACCAATAGCTCCAACTTTCCAAATGCGAAACCTATTGGCAACGCCAGTGCTTGTTTTATTATATTATTTTTTGCGTGAATCTACAGAAGATGTAGCCCCCGGGAAGAACTCCCCAGCACCCCCTAACCTCTCCACCCCGACCCCCCTCGTTGTCATTGGCCTCTGGTGAACCTTTGACCAGAGGTGCCTTCTAGGGCAGTAAAGCCATATACTTCTCTTTCCAAACCCTGCCATTTGTTCCTGCCTCCCTTTGGAAGGGGTGTCGATGGCGTGGGGGTGGGGCTGGAAGGTGGGCTAGAAGTTTCACATGTGGGGTCTCTTGGATAGCCGCGGGGCGGGAGGGGGAGGGTTTGAGAATTGCTAATATGTTTGGTGAACATGAATATGACTTTGAAGTCTCAGTAATTTGAATTATTTATTTTTTAATCTATGGCTTTTTACGGTCTTTGCTGATAATAATGAAAAAAGAGAACACTGGCATTCTACAGCATGCACAAGATCACAGGCTCACGCAGTGAAATCAACAGTGATGTGCTTCTAGAAAGCTCCCCATAATTATTGGAGTTTTTTTAAAGGTTTATAAGTAGAGATTTCTACAAATGCAAAGAAAGCATGGTTAATTAAAAAAAATCAAATAAAATACTGGTGGTTGTGAGTGGGAAGCGGTATACAAACGAGGGAGCAAGAAAGCAAATGGTCTCCCACGAAGTGCTGAAATAAGAAACAAGCATGCAGAGGGTGGCGAAGGTATAGTTAAAATGATCAGAGGGAGAAGAGAGCACGAGGAGAGAAGGAGAGAGTATGGATGGATGGAAAGGGAGTGAATGCTTCGTGAGATGAAAGGAGTGGGTCTGTTGTTGTGCTTTTTTTGCCAAGGCTGCTTTTGTTTCCCCAGTTCGGTACTAATGTCATCTCAGTTTATCTGTGGCAGACTCCTAGCAGAGCCATACTGTGCTTGCAGTTTGTGGCAGACGACCAAATACATTAAACTGGGTACTTATTTGTGGCGTCCCTCATGGCCAATAAAGGAAATCCCACATTCAAAGGAGCATAACTCCTTCGCTGTCAACCATTTTCTTGACTCCCCCACTGTAGATATCAGCTGCCGAAAGGCTGTCTGAAGGAGGCACTGCCTGCAACGCGTTCCAGCTTGAGAAATGGAAAAGGCACACACGCTTCAAAATAGACCTGAGAAGTGTTACAACTGGAATGATATGCAGTGCCAGCCTGTGAGTCTCCCGCCGAGTAACAGGGAATGCGAAGCTATTTTGTGTTTCGTTGTCTTGTGCACTGCGAGTAAGGAATGCGCATCGCACGAGTCATTATAGTGGAAAATAAAGTTTATCCATACATTTGTTCTTGGTTAAAGACACATAGCTCGATAATGCAATGATGACGCCTTAATTATGTTAAGCCATATTTTGGTTACCAACTTTCAGCACCACTTAGCTTCATTATGAGACAGGGACATGTGAGATGCCGGGGTGTGGGTGCGTGCTGTGTACGGTGTTTTCTCCCCATAGTTAAGGCACCTTCATTATGATAAAAATAATAAAACATGGCACATGTATTTCCTTTGCGACTAGCCTAGGCGTTATTCTTTGTGTAAACAGGCAGATGTTCACTTTCCACCAATCAGCTTTGCTGCCTCTCCCATCGCCCCATCTCCCGCCTACAAGGAAGCACACACAATGCACCTCTGCCTGCATTTGCAGCCGCGGTGCCCCCGTATTTTTTTTTCCTGTACCCAAGTGTTTATATCTACATATCGAAATGAGCATGAGAATAGTACCCGCTGTATTGCACCGGAGCTGTTACCATATGCATGGAAGCCGAAACAAGCTAATATAATAAAAACAAGCATGGCTGACGTGTAAGCAATGGCACATATTGATTGTGCGAAGATGTTTAGAAAAGAGCCTGGTGGTGGGGGGGCGGGAATGCGAGCGAGGGGAGGAGGAGTGTGGGATTAGGGAGATGCGCGGAGTGAAGCCGGATGGGGGCGGGAGAGCCTGGGGAGATGCGCGTGCTTGTGTGGTCACGTGACCCGCTTTTGTGGCCACGTGACCTCACATGCACTGGGAAGAAACCGCAGTGGTTTCACTAGTCGATCGAGCCCTTGAATTTTCGCCTATTACATTCGCAAGCGAATGATAATAGGCGAAACCTAACGAGTGGCGCAGAAGGGTACAAAAAAACGAGTAGAACAGAGGGCAGAAGGGCACAAAAAACTAGTGGAACAGGGCAGAAAGGCACAAAAAACGAGTGGAACAGAGGACAGAAGGGCACAAAAAACAACGGAAAAACGAGTGGAACAGAGGGCAGAAGGGCACAAAAAACAAGTGGAACAGAGGGCAGAAAGGCACAAAAAACGAGGGGAAAACGAGTGGAACAGAGGGCAGAAAGGCACAAGAAACAATGGAAAAACGAGTGGAACAGAAGGCAGAAGGGCACAAAAGACGAGTGGAACTGAGGGCAGAAAGGCACAAAAAACGAGGGAAAAACGAGTGGAACAGAAGGCAGAAGGGCACAAAAAACAAGTGGAACAGAAGGCAAAAGAGGCACAAAAACAAGGGAAAAACGATTGGCACAGAGGGCAGACAGGCACAAAAAACGAGTGGCACAGAGGCAAAATACAGAATACAGAAATATAGGGGCAGCTAAGAACAGAAGGCAGAACTGGCTGAGAGGCACGGGGGCAGCAAGGGGAACAGAAGGGAAAACTGGGCAGAGACACGGGGCAGCGTGGGGTACAGAAGGAAAGACCGGGCAGAGTGAGCAAGAGGTTTTTAAAAATAAATTTAAATTGTACAAATTGCTTGGGGGTCCCCGACTTCCAGTAGTGATTCAGTGGGGGTCCTCAGGAGTCAAAAGTTTGGGAACCACTGGTTTACATGCTTCCTCGACTTCTCAATTTGTGGACAAAATTGGTTCGACCACCTCCATTTCTGTCTTTGGCATATATTTGAATATACCAAGGCAGTCTGAGGAAAAAGTGCCATCAATTGCTCAAAGGTGTCCTTTAAAAGCATTTCCAGACCTACCCCAGTCAAAGTGCCCAAATCATTACCTCCACAGTGCACAATTAACAGGTCAGGTTTTGGCAAATGCATAAAGGTTTTCACCAATGGTATCAATTGGTGACATTTTAATCCTCTGTGGCCAAACCACTTAATTTCCACATCTTGTAAATTGAGGTTAGGTAAATTCCTGTTTTCAGCGTACCTTTGAGCCCAATATATGTAACTATGTCCAACAATCCAGACAGAAAACATGGTGAGAGAAGGTTCTGCTGCAGTCAGATGAAGTGTGGCAATGAAATGGCAGTTGAAAAAATGAGAGTGTAAAATGAAAAAAACTGAGGAGTTTCTGTGTTAATGAAGCAGTAAGAGTGATTGGTGGATTTTGATTGCTGAAAACAGAAAGTTAGTGTGCATGGATGAGTTCGTTGAAAGATGTATTTTGAGTGGCGAAGAAAAAATCATTAAATGAAAGAATGCTCTGGATATGCAGGTGCACTGAGAGTTCAGAGTTCAATTGCAACATTGTTGTGTGAGAGGTCTTGCAAGAGGTGGTTGCTATGCAGAAAAAGCAGAGAGGGGGCAGAGGGGGGAAGGGTTTTGCTTTGAAAAAAAGTGAGGGAAGGGTTTTGATTGGGTGACATGAGAGATATGTGTGAGGAATTACAGCATTTCTGTGCTTTTGATAGCTGCAGACTCTGGAGTGCATACCTTTTGCTCTGCTGAAGACAAATTGGTGTGTTTCTGAGACTGTTTTGAAACTCAAAGTATTTGCTAAGGTGAGAAAAGATTTCTTTAATTTAGATAGAAAATAGTGTGCTTTAAGGAGAAAATTATGAAGAAAGTTGTGTTTTTCAAATGTTGCTTTGTCTCAAGTGTTTCACAAATAGATTTTGTTTCTTTGAGAAATTGTAATTGGAGAAAATGTGAAGTATTAGTACTGACAGGGCTTTTATGTGCATAGGAGCTGTGGAGTGTTTTCAAATTATGACTTGTAAATCGTTTTTGAGAAAAAGCAATGGTTTTAATATTGATGAGAAGGACATAATGGTGTCTGCTTCTTTATAAGGTAATTGAGAGTCTCTGATGTTATTTTTCCCATTTCAATGTAAGAAGTTTGTCTGTGGAGCAAATTGCTTGTAAATATGCTCCCACCTGTGCATGGCAAATTTAGATTTTGAATGTTTCCGTTACATAGGCATGTTAAAGGTGACTGAAACATGCTGCAAAGGCAATCAAAAAATGCTTTTATGTGTCTTAAGGACATTTTAAGTCATTTCCCCATGTGCAGTGTTTTCAAATTATAAGTTGAAAATCGTTTTTGAGGTAAAGGAATGTTTTCAAAATTTATGTGCGCCATATGACCCCAAATTTCTTTTTCAGGGGTGCAGCAGGGTGCTCTTGAGACACCCCTGCACCGTCGGAAAAATTCGTAATTTGCGATGAGGTAATTGCTAATCGCAAATTGCACCTTCATTCCTATGGGCCTCCTGCTGCATGGAAATGAATGGGTAATTTGTAATTAGCAAATAGGTCATCGCAAACTAGGAATGGTAAAGAATCGCTATTTATTCCTTAAAGTTCGCTATTTAGGAAATGCAAAAAACTTTGATGATACATATGGCGGTTTATCACTAACAAGATAAGAAGCATAGGGATAGATTTATGATGACTGGCGCATCACCAGGGATGTGTTAGTCATTCTGTGCCGCTGTTCCGTCACCTATGGTGTGCTGCATTTACAATGCGGCGCATCATGGGGCAAAAACAGCACAGATGCGTGACGTATTTGTGCCGTAAAGTTGGCGCATTGCTGGAGTTGTATCGCAAGTGTGATGAAGCTCCAGTAAGGTTGAGGGGTGCCCCTGTCGCAGGGTTTCTGTTCTGACACAGAACTGTGGACAGAGGATTGGAACCTCGGCGAATTAGGGTGTCCCAAAACTCACCTTAGTAATCAAAACCCCTTAGCAAGCTAGGTACAGTGTCACATTGGATATAACAAACTCTCAATGTTTAGACAATCCAGAATATGAACTTATAGTACCTCAGGATACGTGGAACTCATGAACAGTCGGTCGTTATATATTTCTTAGAAACGAGAACATGGAGTTAAGAAGAACACATGTGTATTTGAAATGTTTATTTACTAATGCCGTCTTCTCAGGCGTAGTATCTTAGATTATACAAGTACACATATTATCAGTAGCAAAATTACCAGCATAGTCAATAGTACATAAAAAGCGAATGGTGACAGTATGTTAACATGCTGTAAATGAATAAGAGTTAGCAACACTTATAAGCAGCCGCGGGCCGTGGAGGGAGTTACGGTGGGCAGGGAGGCGGGGAGGGGGAGGGGCAGGGTGGAGAGGGCTCCACCCTGCCCCTCCCCCTCCCCGCATCCCTGCCCCACCGTAACTCCCTCCACGGCCCGCGGCTGCTTATATCTCACCCTCCCTAATACACATAATATATTATTTGCTAAGAAGGTCTCTTTGTGTTGGTTTAGGGCGTGCCGATACTTTAGTGTCTTAGATTTGAAGGAATCACATCAGCATAGAAAAGATAATCCATATGCCGTGCTTAATATCGCCAACGGCATTGTGCCATAATATTCTAGCATGCGATTGCGGAACAGTGTCAGCAGCTGCAGGGCGGGAGCTTGCACAGGAGGGACATCCATATTTAAAAATGTAAAAAAGCACAAGAGCGTCCGCTGGTAATGGAAGTAAAAATGGGAATCCACGAAGCAGAGTGGAAAAAATAGAATGTAAGAAAGCAGGGATGACTCCAAAGATTTTCTCAAATGAAGTCACGAGACCACTGGTAACAATTTTAAAAAAGTGCGCCAGGCCCTTTGTGGAGGACGCGTTAGAGATAGTCCGAACCATCTTGCTGAAATGGAAAGGCGAATCTGTATTTAAAAGGGTCTGCACCTCTGTACGGGTGTTCGCTGTGTGAAGCACGAAAGTTTCACGGGCCGAACTCAAGGCCACCTCTCTCTGAGACAAAATAGCTCTTATTCTTGCCATGCCGTTGAAATGTGCTGCCAAGGTTGGTATTTGTGGCCAGATTGAAAACTCCCTATGTTCATGTGTGGGAGGAAATAGAACATTTCTGCAGCAAATAACCCGTTCATTTACTGTTACGATAAAATGAATACTTTTAATTAACCCAGAACAATCTTCATTATTGAGCATCAAATAACTACCATTTTCCAAGAACTTGAACGTGGGGATGATAGCAGGAACTGGTGTGCCTTGCAACACGCAAGCCATATTTGGTCGGTATTTGTTGCATGAACCGTGTAACTGTATGTGCCTACACATTAGTGAATGATCTGGCGTCTCAGTGCATTCCTCTCCATTCAGATAAAGTTCTTGATCATCTTTGAAAATCTGTATGTGTATGGAAGCGACCAGACTTCATGAAGAAAACCACTACCTAAAGGTTAATAACGACCTATTGGTATATATTTCATACAATTTGAAAACTTATATAAAGCAAAAGGCAGCGTTATTAAACCGTGGATAAGGCACGTTGCCAAAGCAGTCAACCTTTTGGATTTATACTGGAAATGTTAAAGGAAGAATTACGGAGTAGGGCCTGTAAATCTTTAATAGACAACGAGTAAAATTACTCCAACCATCATATTCCTCTAACTCCGGGATAGTAGGGGTGTTTAATTTTTTAGAAGTAGCCAATCCAAAGCATTTGGTCTGGGAAATTGTTTCATTCACAAACCACATATGTTTTGGGATGAGACATGCACGGTGGAAAGCCTCAGTGCCTTGTACCTGCCAGGTTCGTGAACCCCAAACTGATGTAGATCCTGGATATTTTTACTCTGTATTACGTTAGCATGGTCTCATTACTGGTTTAAACGCCATTTTTCCTTTTTTGTAACTTCTGCACACAACACTTAGTTGTTGCTTTAGCTTTCAGCCTACCTGCGTCAAGATCTATGCCTGCTTCAAGCAGGCGCAGGGTTTTGATGTAGCTTTGTCCTATCTGATTGTAAATGCAGCACACCGTGGGTGGCAGAGCAGCGGTGCACGTTAACTGGTGCATCCCTGGGGATGTGCTAGTTAATATAAATCTGCCCCTTTACATTTAATTATGTGCAGGGTACACAGAGTAGGTGAGGTTTATCCAAGGTTAAGAAGAGATGAGTCCTGTTCAGTGAAAAATTGGAGATAGGCTTCAGTATATTATATACTTAAGTAGTGTGTTAAGTTTTTGATGACTGTTATTAATTTACTGTTGGGTAATAGTGGTTAATAACATTTTTTATTATATTTTACCACAGATTCAACTGCAGATTATTTCAAGATTTTAGGATGCCTAGCAAAGAAAGAGTAAGAAAGGCTGCAAAACGTCAAAGACAGCAGGACCATGGAATAATGCAGCAGTCCTCTAACAAAAAGATTTGTCAAGTCACCAAGAAAGCACCGGGTAAGAGTCGAAAAACAGTCATAAGAAATATGTGTAGTAAAAAAAATATTACTACAGAAAATGTTTCAGTCCAGAAAAGGAGAAATAATTCAAATGGTAAGGAAAGGCCAATGAGAAATGTTACTGCTAGAGTAAGAGATAACTCTATGCATGAAAGTAGAAGGAAACAACAGTTTAGGGATATTCGTAAACGAATGTTCCGCAACAGGATAATTGGGAATTTGTTAAAAAATATTAAGAAAGGTCAGCAGAAAGTGGTTTTTTATAAGAGAAAAAAAATAGTTGAGAAAGTTATTGATCAGGCATTTGAAATTAAACGTAAGTTATTTATTTTGACAATCAATAGAATTAGGAAGCTAAACAAGGTAATTTATGATTTCAAAAGAAATAGTAGATGGAAGAGAATAGTTAATCGTAGTAATTTTTGTGAAGTTTTTTCTGGAGAATGGATGCATAGTTCAAGCTCTGAGGCATTTTTTAATGAGGAGAGTTATTTCCAGGATAATGATTTGGTGCATGCAGTTGACACCAGTGGTCGAGCTTATGAAGTGAAAGATGGTTGTCCAGTTGAAAAAGAAAAACTTGTGAGAACAGAGATAGAAGAGGTGTTAGGTAATGAGGTTTTAGGGAGACGTCCTAAGGGTCCTGTGTACACCTGGAAGTGTAGTAGTATTTGCAGTGTACGACAGGATTCCATCAATTTGCTTTGTGATTTTATACGGTCATTTAGTAAGAAAAGTTTGAAGCAGAAAATGAAGTTGTTGCAAGAATTAGATCCTTGCAGAGTGAGAGAAGTGATAGGTTTGCATGGTCATTCACTGGCTTGTCTTTCCAGGAGAGTATGCCAGAGTGTTTTTCATCATTTCAGGATGCTAGCAGTGCATCATAATAAAGTGAGGAAATTAGTTAGAATGTTGTATTATGCTAAGAGTCCAGCAATTATGCTTAAACAATTATGCGCTGCTCATTTGCATGGTTCTGAAATAGATGTGAAGAATATATGTGAAGAAATTGAGTTTTGTTACTTTGGAAGTAAAGAGGAGAATGTTGAAATTGACCAAGAAGAAGAGAGTAATGTGGAAGATAGTGTACAGGTTTCCAGTACAGATAATTTCCAGAGGGAAATTGCGACGTTTGAGGTGAAATCAAGTGAGAGGCCAAATTTCACTTGTGTGTGTTGTCGACGCACTTATTATAAGAATCAGACTAAGTTAGTGGATTTATATGGAAAAAGTGAAAGGGAAAATAATAGTGAATGGAAGGATTTTACAACATACTTGATGGTAGAAAATTGTTTTGATTTGGGATTGGATCAACGTGTGTGTACTTATTGTTGTAACAAATTAAATCAAAACCAGATGCCTGCTAGAGCAGTTCATAATAATCTGGAATTGGTTGAGATTCCTTCTGAATTGAAGGATTTAAATACTTATGAATCTATTTTGATTCAAAGTATCCATCCCTTTCAGGCTATTGTAAGAATGGAGCCAAAGACAGGGAAATTGCCTCCATCAGATTTACAGAGAGGATTAAAGGGAAGAGTTGTTTATTTGCCTCTAGATTTGAAGAAAAACATTAACACAATTGGAGTAGAAAAAGTGGAAGAGGAACCTCTTGTTATCTTAGTTAATGGGGTTCCGACAAAGAATAAGAAAATATGGCAAGATTTAGTAGATGTTAGGAAAGTCAAAAGGGCAACATTGTATTTGAAAAAATATAATAAATACTATAAAAATGTATATGTTGCAGAAGAGGAAGTAAGTGAGGAAGAGGATAGCGATTTGTGTGCTGGTCAAATTGAGAAAGTAGAACCCTGTACTAGTGAAGAAATATATGAACATTATAGTGTTCATCCTTTGCATTCCAAGGAAGTCATGGGGAATGCTATTGAGTTGTTTCAAATGAAACAAGCGAAAGGGAGTCCCATTAGTGTTTGGGAGGAAAGTTTGGAAGCTCGGTGTTTCCCACAGCTTTTTCCAACAGGTCAGGGAGGAAGATATGATGAGCGACCTCATCAAATTCCTGCTTCTGAATACCGGACTTTGCGATTGTATGCAGGAGATCCTAGGTTTCGACAATGCATTCCTTATTTGTTTCATCTCCTGTTTGAAAGCGATCTGTCTGGACTGTCATATGCAGTGAACCACATCTTGAAAAGTGGTATACACATGCAAAACATCTCGGCAAGTGACTTTATGGATAAAGTCAATGTCCAAGACAGTATTTTGGATTCTCACCTGATTAATCTCATGGCGTGTCAGCGTGGTACTAATGAGTACTGGTACCGTCGTCATGGTGATTTAAAATGTATGCTGAGGAACTTAGGAACTCCCACATGGTTCCTCACTTTGAGCTGTGCTGAGTATGGCTGGGAAGACTTACTTGAATTTCTACGAGAGGCAAATGCTAACGTAGAAAACATCGAATTCAAGACACCCGGAGAACTGTGCTCTTTGGATCCAGTCAATGTATGTAGGTACTTCAATCATAGATTTGAAGGTATGATGTCTTTCATCATGAATAAGAAGAATCCACCTCTTGGAGAGGTGTTGGATTTCTTCTGGAGGAAGGAGTACCAAGCAAGAGGTGCTCCTCATATACATATGTTGCTGTGGATCAAGGATGCACCTAAATTTGGAACGGATGCAGACGACTCAGTGATGAGTTTCATAGAACAGTATTCTACGTGTGCTGTTCCAAACGCAAAGGAGAAAAAAAGCCTAAGAGAAAAAGTTCTACGTTTCCAAAGCCATCGATGTGGAAAGTACTGTCGTCGTAAATTCCGGAACAAAGACAAGTTCTACACCAAATGTCGTTTCGGCTTTCCACGATCGGTGATTTCTAAAGGAAGAGTGAACAGTTTGATGTCTTCGCTGCGACATAATGTGATGAAGAAATCACCTAAAAACACATACAATTTGAAGAGGAACGAAGAGTCTAAGTACATCAACGACTACAACCCGGTGATTTTGTCCATGTGGAATGCTAACATGGATATACAGTTTGTGGCTGATAACTGTATGGCTGTGGCTCGGTATGTGACATCTTACATCACCAAAAAAGAGAAGACAGAATTGAAGGATATGTGGGAGGACATTTCCCATGAAAAGAGCCTCAGCAAGAAGTTGTACAGTTTCAGTCTGAAGATGTTGTCGCATCGAGAAATCGGAGCTTACGAATGTTCTGACCGGTTGTCTTCAGCAAGTCTCTATGCCAAGTCCAGGAGTATCGTTTGGGCGAGTGTTGGTCTTGCTGCAACGCGTAATCGAGTTCTGAAACCTGTGCGGGAAATTGAGTATTTGGCGGAAAAGGAGCCAAACAGTACCGACATTTTGAAGAGCAACATGTTGGATACATATTATCCAAATCGAAGCAGTCACCTCGAGAATGTTTGTCTGTATGAGGTTCTGCAAAATTACATATTCAAGAGGAACATCAAAGAAGATACTGAGAAAGGAGTGTATGCTGTAATAGGAAGTGAGGGATGTCTGGTCAAGCAAAGAAAATGCCACTTGATAAACCATCGAAAATTGAGTGGCGAATCTCCTGAAAAAAAGGAGTTTTTCTATTTAGCACTTTTGCAACTTTTTAAGCCTTGGCGTGCAGAAGAGGAACTGCTTTGAGATTTCCTTTGTTACGAAGACTCATTCAATGCTGCCAAGGAGACCATAGAATGTCCTGCTTTTCCCAAATATGTAGAAATGTTGAATGTGGAAATTGAGCAGGAAGCAACGATTGCAGCCGAGATTGCCAGAGACAGTTCTCAGGACAGTCAGAGTTCTGCTTCATTGAGTCAGGATCCACTAGGAGGACCTCTTATCGAAAATGAAGCTGCCACTGCTATGAATGAAGTGGAAAGAGCCATGGCACATGCTCAGGAGGATGTGGTTAACTTAGAAGAGTTGGAAAGACAACTCAACGTTGAGCAGAGGAAAATATATGACGAACTTACCATGCAAATTGATCATGGATTAAGTCATGACAAGAAAGAGTGCTCATGTAAGTCGTTGAAGCCTGTCCGACTGTACGTGAGTGGAGAAGCGGGAACTGGAAAAAGTTTCCTTATTAAAGCAATTTCATGTTATTTGCAGGAAAGGACAGAGTCATCGCTGTCTTGTGTTGTCACCGCTCCAACTGGACTGGCAGCACATAACATTAAAGGGATTACTTTACATCGTTTACTGATGCTGCCAGTGGAGCATGACAACAAATTAGAATATCACAAGCTATCTGGAGATGCTTGTTTTGAAGTTTCAAGAGTCTTGAGGAAAATGAAACTTCTTATCATTGACGAAGTAAGCATGGTTTCCAATGTCATGCTTGCCTTTGTGCATTTGAGAATGCAAGAAGTTCTCAAAACAGAGTATGATGTGTTATTTGGTGGCAAACACATCATTGTTTTCGGAGATCTTCTGCAGCTGACACCAGTGAAAGGGCAACCTGTGTTCAAAATGCTCACGCATGAAGATACCAGGAAGTGCTTAGGGAGTATTGGCAACGTCAATATATGGTTAAACTTCAATTATGCTGAACTGCATGAAAATATGCGTCAGGCAAAGGATGAAGTTTACAAGACTATTCTACAAGATGTTAGAATTGGAAAAGTGACCGAGCATGGGAAAGAAGCTTTACATGCACGATTACTGACAAATTTATATCCAGACGAAGATGTTGTGCCTGAGAATATTTTTCAGAAAGTTACTGAGAAAAAATCTGGAATATGTTTGATGCCAACTCTTGCAGAATGTGCCAAATTCAACAACAAAATGTTGCATTTAGAAAAGCAAGAGATTGTGAAATTGGAAGCTATTGACAGAGTAGAGCATATGGGATCAACAATTATTTTGTCTGAGAATCTGAAAACAAAATTGGATTCATTAGAGAAGAGTATATCTAAAACTGCGGGTTTTGAAAAGACTCTGAATGTGTGCATGAACTGCCGTATAATTTTAAGAAGGAATTTACATGTTGAAAGAGGTCTGGTAAATGGATCAATGGGTAATGTTGTTGATTTTGTGAAATACAGAAATAGAGATGGAATTGAATTTTTAAAAATTAAATTTGATGGCATTGAGGAAGTACAGCTAATTGCTCGTTGTTCTGCTAGATTTTTGCTTGTAAAAGACTTATATGTTCGTCGTAAGCAGTTTCCTGTTTGCTTGGCATATGAGGTGACAATCCATAAATCGCAAGGTTTAAGTGTAGATTGTGCATTGGGGAATATTGGCAGTTCTGTGTTCAAGGAGGGTATGGCATATGTGGCATTGTCACGAGTTAGGACTTTATCGGGATTGTACTTGATTGAGTGTGATGTCACAAACATTTGTGCGGATCTAGATTGTGTTAAGGAATACAATAGGTTGAGAAGAGAGTATGCGCCACATTTGCCTCAGTATCCTTTGTTTGAGAAACGTGTGGTAGGCCGGAAACGAAGAAATGTGACCAATACTGGGGAGGTTGTAGCAAAAAGACGAAAAGTCGATGAACCTGAAATTATAAGCAGAAACAAAAAGGATTCTGTTGAAGATGTTGTTGGTTTTCAATTTGAAAACAGTTCTGGTGTCAACTGCTATGCTAATGTAGTGGTAAATGTTTTGTTTTCTCTACGAAATGTAAAAGAAGAGATTGTGGTCAATTCTGATCAAAGATTTAGCAGTTTGTTAAATTCTGTGTTAGAGAAATGTAGCACTGATAGAACAAACATAGAAAGTGTGTCTGAAATTCGAAATCTGTTAGACAGATGTTCAGGCCAAACACAATTCTCTCAAAATAGTCAGCAAGATTGTCAGGAGTTTTTAATGTATATGCTTGATGTATTGCATGATGAAGGTGTAGATGTAGATCACCTGTTTGGGCTTTCTTATCAATGGCAGCATGACTGCGAGAACTGTAGGGTATCAAGTACTACTAGTGTAGACTCAGAAAGATTTATATATTTAACTTTGCCAGACAGTAAATCAGTCTCTTTTAATAAGCTAGTAAAAGCAGCTGATCACAACATGGAGTGTAGCCAATGTAAATCTGAAATGATGTCCACATTATTTATACGAACATATGGCCAGTATTTTTAATTATAATTGCAAGTTTATATAGCGCTAGGATCGACTCCCGGAGGAGTATCTCCGCGCTTCGACCGCTGCGAAACCCTTCCTGGCTTCCCTGAGAGATGGTCCCTTAATGGGTACCTCCAGGGTGAGACCAGGCATCCCCGGCGGTCTGGTGGGGCCGTTAGTGAAGATGAGGCAAGCTAATGCCCAGAGTTGCCGAGTGTGATCGCTGATCAGAGTGGACACCGAGGCGAGAGAATTATCGAGTCCGCTGACCCTGGTCCAGAAACCTGCCGCGTCGGGAATCGAACCCTGGTCCCGGGCCGTCCTCTGCTCTCGGGTCTGCCGCCTCTAACCAGTGAGCCACACCACTTCACCTATGTATGTATGTCATTTTAATGTTCCAACGATGTAGGCCTGATGGAACAAAATTGACAACTTTAATTAAAAATTTTGTAGCTTCGCAGTTGTCAATATCAGGAAGGACTTTTGTAACTGCAGCAATTATATATCATGATGGCCCTTCAATAACATCAGGACATTACACAGCTTATTTAAAGTCTAGAAATGGCTGGTCATTCTGCAATGATTCTGTTTTAATTTTCAAAAAAAAATTGCCATATGACCTTAAAAACTCTTACCTGGTGTTTTTAAAACCAAAATTTTAGGGAAAGAATCTCGGGATGTGCTCTGAGGAATTTCAAGAAGTTCTCATGGCTCCTACACTATTTGGCCTTGAAGATAAGTGTAGTACAGAGACATAACTTTTTACCATAACACTGGACGTTATTGAGAAATACGTGCACTTTGAATGAGTTCAGAAAAACTATTTCTTTTTATAAGCTAATTGAAGCAGCGAATCAAAACATGGAGTAGAGGGAATGTAAGTCTGCAATGCTGTCTACTGTTTTACATTGCTTTGTGATTAAAAGTGATGTAGAGAATTAAATAATTGTACTAGTCATAAAGGTAGTGTAAGTCTGCTTCATAGTAAGCAGTATCAGTGTGATAGGAAATGTAGAACATGATTGAGCAAGAAGGGGAAGATATTACTAGTCCAGGATTGTGTAAATGATCTTCAACATTTTAATTCTGAAAGTTGCGGAAATGCGAAAAGACGGGATTGGCTAACAAGAAATCCAAGAGTTATACATGGCTCTGACAAGATTTGGCCTTGTGGAATCTTGTGGTAGAGAGCAAGAAGTCATTTATTGTATGTAACATGTTTTTGAAAACGATGGAGGTTTTCTTTCAGAAAGTGGCGGGTTGAAAGTAATAACAGCACAACAGAGTGTAAGCTGTTCATAGGACATCCTTGGCCGTCATGGAAAGTAAGTTAACTTTAAGGAGTTCTGAATTCTGATTTGTAATGTATGGGTTTTTTAAACACAATCATTTTGATTGTGTTTTTTTTTCCCCGCTGTTATATGATGAATACCTTCAAGTCACTGTTTTAGTGAAATTTGATACATTCTGAGAACAGCAAAAATAAACCATTTAACATGTATAATTAATTCTGTTCTGTTTGCATTTATGATGTATATGTAGAACTGTGTAGGAGGCATGGAGAAGGTGAGGCTTCTGTAAGTGTCAAAGTTGTTGCATACAGTGCTCATATTCTACGTAGTCTTTTATATTTCATTACTTTCACTGTTTCTGACTGATCTAAAAAAAAATTTTTAAAAAGAAGAGTAAGTATAAGGGTAGGAAACAGACAGTTATGTTAAAAGAAACACAGCTATAGGGAATAAACTAGGGATACTGTTACCCGCAATCCTCTGCTGATGATGTCACTGAGCATGTCATGAATGATGTAATATGTGACATCATCAGCAGTGGATTACGGGTAATAGTATCTCTAGTTTACTCCCCTATAGCTGTCTTTCTTTTAACATAACTGTCTGTTTCCTTCCCTTATACTTACTGTTCTTTTTAAAAAAAAAAAATTTTTGGTTCGCTTCCGGTTCGCGTACCGGGGAGCGAACTGGGAAGCGAACTAAGAGAAATAGAGGTTGGCACAGTTGCAAATATTGTACCAATTTTTTAATAACGGGGAGGTAGTTCTGAAAATAACTTTTTTTTTATTGTTTTTGTTTTTTTATATTTTTTTTATTATTTTTCGGAACATTTTTTTACTTTTTTTGAATTTTTCTGAACAGTTTTATATTTTTTTGGGTTTTTCTTGGAGGGGGCAATGAAAACGATTCATTGTAAAGGGCTCAACAGGAGCAAGAAAACAAAAAAAAAGAATTTATTGTTTGGGGAGTTTCGGACAAACATGAGCATGATTGTCAATAGCTCTGTTGATCAGAGTGATGCTACTTTCTCCGTAGCAAATGAATCCACTGCAATGTACGCAGACTTGTTTTACTTCACGAAATCTCGTTTGTATATTTGGCACCATCTCACTGCCCTCTGGTCCCGTTACTTCCGGTACAACAGATCTTCTGGCCATAATAGGGAGATTATCTAGGTCGTCCTGTTCCTCTTCTTCCTCTTCTTGCTGAATTATAACTTTAGCAGGTGGTCCACTCTTCCTTGGATGTGGTGGAGGTGGTGGGGAAGCACCAGCTGAAGCTAGTAAAGAAGCCATTGCTCACTGGTAACAAAGGGTCTTTCTCTCACAATGATGAAAGTCAGAGTGAGGAAAGAAGGAGGGATTTTCACCATTTGGGAAAAAAAATAGTTCTCAACCAATGAAAAGTGTTCATTTTAGATCATATGACCTAGTATTACATCATTAGGAAACCGAAAGTGAAATGAACCAATGAAAAGTGTTATTACCAAGTCACATGACCTGCTGTGTTTACGTTACGCGCTTTGCAGGGCCTCCCGGTTTGCTTCCAGAAACCTGTGCTTTGCGACTCGGTAAGCGTACGAGTTCGCTAACGTAGCACGTCATATGACGTATCACGCGACAACGCGAAACGTCATGCGGACGGGAGGCGTCACGATGTTGTTTTCTAACGTGGCAGTTGCGGTAAAGAAACGTTTACCGGCTCGCGGTCTATTTCGCGGCATCAAGGTCAGCTAACGGGAAGCTTCCCGATTCGCGAAGCGGGAACGAAGAAAAAAAAATATTTTAAAAAAAAGTTATTAATAAACATATAAAATATATTTTTGGATTTAAAGAAGAATACATTTTACAGCTACAGATATTAGCTGTTAAAAAACCAATGAAATTCACTGAACAAACCATAGGTTATAGACCATATATAGTTAGGAATTAGCATTTACAAAACCTTGAAAATTCACTGAAAAAACCATAGGTTATAGACCATATATAGTTAGGAATTAGCATTTAAAAAACCTTATTTTACTCACACAAAACCATTGAAATTCCATATATAGTTAGTTGCACTAACTATATATCGCGCACCCGCAATCCACTGCTGATGATGTCACATATTACATCATTCATGACATGGTCAGTGACATCACTGATGACATCACTGATGACAACATCCAGTGATTATGTGTTTCTGTAAAGTTTAAATATGTTTTACATATTGAAGAATGAGTGGATGTATAAGTGTCTGAATGAAGGTTTTAGTAGGTGCGTGATTGACTGTATGAGTGAGTGATTAAATGCGTCTTACTGAATGCACGGGTTAGTGACTAAACTGTCTAAAAGTGTGCATCAGTATGTCTGTTGTTGTGCAAGCTGCTGCATGTGTTGATCAGTAGCTATATAAGTAGCTATATGGGTTATTGATTGGTTGCACAAGTATTTGTATGGGAGACTGAGTGTGTGTATGGCTGGCTGGGAGGTGTGTGACTCTGTGCAGATCAATGTGTACTTGTATCAGTGATTCTATAAGAGAGTAACTATGTGTTAGTATATGTTTCAAAAATGTAAGGTGTTCTGTGTTTAACTGTATAGATGAGAAAATGGAAGTGTGATTGATTCTTTTCAGGACTGACTAGGTGTGTGAGTAACTCCATGGATGAGTGGCAGAGTGTGAGTGTCTGTATAGGTGTATGAGTGCATATGATAGTGTTGTAAAGATGAGTGATTGTATGTATGAATGATTGTATGAGTGAATGTGTGTGTAGACATAGGAATCAGTGAGTGCGTATGTAGTAACTAGTATTGGTGTGTCAATGGTTTCAAAAATGATACTCTCTATTTAACACTGGGTGTAACGGAGGTTATATTAGAGTGTGAGGAGATGCATTGTATTATCACATGAATGATATCATCAGTGATGTGATCATTGATGTCAAGTGAGATGTCATCAGTGATGTCATCAGTGATGTCACTTGTGGTAAATAAATAAATAATACCCTATTTTTGACTAGGCATATATCATAACAGATAGCTCAATAAATAAGAGTCAAGATTCGAGGTAGTAGGAGTTTCTGCAGGTTTATTACAGCATAAGGACAGGATCAGGACAACCTGCATAGGAACAGAATGGCAGGGCTAGAGTGGCCCGGCAGCTGCCGGGGCTGGGTCTGGGATGAGCGCGCTAACTTTTAATAACAATACACGGGCATATATACATAGCGCGAACACATAGCATTACATTGCAGTATGCGTAGCAGTGGGTGGAGCAGAAGGTGTGACGCGTAGCAGTCGCGAAAGATAACAGTAAAAGTAGGTGTAACTGGGCGTATACATAGACATGTGGTGCAGACGTAACAGAATATGTCATGAATGGGGCGGAAACATTGGAGGGGGCTACCTAAGGAGCCGGGACCTCTAACCTGGTGGTGCGCGTAAACTGGCAATGACGTATCACTAGGAGAAGCTGGGGGCTATGAACTCTGTGCTAGGAGCAGAGACTAAAGTCTGGAGGGTCGGAGCGACATGTACCTAAACCCTATCTAGTATCTGATGTTTAGGGAACATGTTGATATAAACTAGAAGTCATGAGGGGAAAAGCTAACTTGACTCTAAGACTGGACCATGCATTATTCTACATGTAGTGCGTGATGAAGAATATTAAATGACCAGTAAATACAGTATTTCTCTAACATGGAGACGTGAAGGCTAGACAATGACGGAAACTATTGATGCAGTTCAGTAGCTTAGGAATGCAGAGAAGGAGGACTAAACTGATAGCTGGAATCATAACATACTCTTGGCAGACTCAGAGGCAGAGCCAGGCTGCACCGGGCACTGTGAGGCAGGAAGCAAGTGAAAGGTCGAGGATACAGGTGGGGGCTGGATCGCTCCTCAGCGAGGCTCAGGAGACAGGAGCTGAATCTAGTGTCCGGGCCCTGTTGAGGCCTGGAAACGGGGACTTTATAATGGAATAATGTGCACACTGGGGAACGTGGCAACATAGCTTTACATAGGCCTGATATTCGTAGTATTCACGAGAACTGGAAACTGGCATACTGGAGGTGGACACAACTATAATTGCGTCATTAATCGGACGTGGGGAATAACATATGCATATTGGTCATGCACACATAACATATGATGGATGACACGTAGGGACACAGAACATGGCAAAATTTACTTTTCCACATTCCCTCCTTGTCACTACGTTTCCATCAGGAAACATCAATATTCATGATACCATCTATCATTTCATATAGTATCATTTGCTCGTCTCGAATTGTCTTGGAACGGGATTTAGAACGGGGCTTGGGACTAGGAATACAAGAGGTAGCACAAATGCCGCAAATCGCAGGGCCACATTGTATACAGAGGCAGCAGCTGAATATGATCGCTACTGCAATACCTAGAAAGGACAGGACTTTCCATCCCCAGGCGGAAATTATATTCCAGAACCAACCGGACCATGTCCAGGTGCCTGGATCTTGGTGTAACAGATGGGCAATTTTATGAAGTCTGGTTATAGCTGAATAAACAGACGGCGCGTTATTAGGAATGAAAATGCAGCAACTAGATCCGAGAACTCTACAGGCCCCGCCCCTATCGGCCAGTATGACGTCAAGGACGAGACGATTCTGTAAAACGACAATTCTCATAAAGGATTGCTCTTCGGTTAAGTTACCTAGAGCGGAGGCAGTCTCATCTACTACTGCTTCAAGGGTTCTTGTTAACCTACGGATTAGCTTACTGTTTACAACTGTACCTAAATAAGGGAACACACCTTTATCTATATCAATGAATTGCTCTGCAGCGGTTTCAGTATAATCGACAATCGGGAGGTTTCTCTTGTGTCTAGTATGTACTAGATGTGTGTTTCTATGATAGTCAGGTGGGGCTAGAAAAACTGGTGGCAGTAGAAAGGCAATGTAACAGGTTCCCTCCCAATCGAGGGGCAGATGAACATATGCAGTTTGACCACAAACAAAATAAGAATGACGTGAAGCTTTGAAAATAGATTTCCCACTGTCACTATACTTGACA
Source organism: Lissotriton helveticus (assembly GCF_964261635.1). NCBI lineage: Eukaryota > Metazoa > Chordata > Amphibia > Caudata > Salamandridae > Lissotriton > Lissotriton helveticus. The sequence goes on from NC_136069.1 coordinate 1,038,888,749, forward strand.
ATAGTAGTACAATCACTATGTCCTACGTGTACGGAACCATGACTACGGACACATAATTCGCCTTTGACTGGTAGTACTGAAATAGCAGATGAGTCTGGAGTAGGATCAGACTGGACATTCAGGACCATGAAATTCGACGAATAATTACCTAAATTATACACTTCATTTTCTAGATCTAAACCTGTTCTGTGGGGGAAACCTTGCTTGTCTGAGAAACATGTACTGTTAAGAAAAGACATATCTGTTGAGGAGGACGTTAACGTGGACCATGCTCCACACGAACCATTATGTGAGAATGGATAAGGAAAGAGTGGCAGAACTCCCTTCGGGGTCTGGAAAGGGGGGAGTCGACCACACACCCAACAATTAGTGGCATTGCTGGTCTGGTGTGAGTAATGTAACATACGGATAAATGAATTGTTACGCATAGCGAGGCGGTAAGCATATTCGTGAGGAGGCAGATCACTAAACGTGTGCTCTCCTGTAACATTAGCAGACATATTTACATGAGAAACTGAAAAATACAGGAAAAATGCATAGCTGATGCAAGAAATCATAATGCTGATGAATAATATGAAGCTTAGAAAAATGATACATTGAATTGAGTTTTGACTAACTCTCTCACTATGGGGGTCTATTTTATACATGTCAGAAACAGCCTAACCGTTTCACCTAGGGGAGGACTTATACAATCAAACTGACTGACTTATTTTACTAGACCGGAGCTTTAACTTATACTCCTGCTGCGGAGTTTTCTCTAACAGGGAAGGGGTTGTGTCAATGTCTTTTGCGGGACAGTCCTTAGGAACAATATTTCGGCAGTCCTTAAAATCCTGGGAATCCTTGGAAATGTTTTTAGAAACGGGTTTTAATCCATTGAAAAGTTTTACATGAGAAAGATGTATCCATCCTTTTCGGCCTTCCAACTTCACGGCTGTACGGGTGGTGAGGAGGACCTGGCGGGGCTCCTTCCAACGAGGTTCCAGCGGACTTGATCTGTCAAAGTTTCGGATCATCACCAGCGATCCTGGAACGATTTCATGCGGTGCCACCTCGGTATTGTCTGGAAATGCGGCGGCAACCTGTGAACGACATGAGTTGAGGGCAGACATCAAGGAAGCTAGGTAATCTGTCAGCATATTACATGAAACATCAGTAATACTTCGGGGTCTAGGAGTACCCCACATGTTAGGGGGGCGGCCGAAAACGACCTCATACGGGGACAGACCTGATCTGGAATGTGCGACCATGCGCATATAAAATAAAGCGACTGGCAGAGCTACTAGCCAGTCCACACCCTTTTCTTTACAAACTTTGGCGATACGGATTTTCAGAGTTTGATTATGTCTCTCGACTAGACCGGCTGCTTCAGGATGGCGTACACAATGGAACTTCCACTGGTACCCTAACAAAAGGGAAACGTGCTTCATGAGTTCAGATGAGAATGGCTGACCGTTATCAGAATATACGACTCTAGGGAGTCCATATCGAGGGAAGAATTCACGAACCAACTGCTTGGCAGTGGTCGCGGCTGTGTAATCTGGGACTGGATATGCTTCTGTCCATCTGGACAAAGCGCATACAACTACAAGGACATACTTGAAACCTCGACATCGCTCCATCTGAATATAATCCATCTGGAGGACTTCAAAAGGGTGGTCAGGAGGCTGGAAACCACCTTGCTCCACTGGGACACTTTTACCTGGATTAAACTGACAACATATCATACAGGTACGGACTTTCTGCTTGGCTGCAGCTCGTAAATGCTTGTTGAACCAAATGTTCTGGATACTGTCTAACATAGCTTTTTCTCCTAAATGTGCTGGACTATGTGCGGTATTAATGATGACTTGAACCATAGAGTCGGGGAGAAACCATGTGGCTCTACCCTTTGTTAACCATCCTTGATCTGTCTGGACCCCTCCTTGTTCAGACCATTTCTTGATTTCATCGGGAGTAGCATGTAACTGGATATCTATGACATCTTGATTAGGGTCCTTAACTGTCATGCATGTAGTCGGATCTGGAGTATGTGTCTGTGTCGGATTAGCTTGAATGTCTGGAGTCTGAGCTGTAAGCTTGGCTGTGCGATCTGCTAGATCATTGCCTTGGGAAATAATGTCAGTAACTTTCGTATGTGCTTTGCACTTCATGATAGCAATAGATGTCGGTAAATGTATGGCATCTAACAGAGCTTGAATAAGGAAACCATGCTGAATCTTGGTTCCATGAGAAGTCATGAAACCTCTCTCCTGCCAGAGCACTCCGAAGTCGTGTACAACTCCAAATGCGTAACGTGAATCTGTGTAAACATTAACTTTCAGGTTCTTGGCGTGTATGCAGGCTTGTGTCAGAGCAACTAGCTCTGCTGCTTGAGCGGACAGGGTATCAATACGGTGTGTTTCAATAACTTCAGTGTCAGTAGTCACTGCATATGCGGCGACTAGTTCTCCTGTACTAGTTCTCATACATGAACCATCCACATAAAGTGTCAGGTCAGGATCTAGTAACGGAATATCTGTCAGGTCTTGTCTTGGCTTTGTCGTAATGTTAACTACTTCCACGCAGTCATGTGTGTCAGGATTTGAATTAACTGATGGTAACAGTGTAGCAGGATTCAGGATATTGCAGCGTCTAATTTCTATGTGTGGCTGGAATAGTGTCAATTCATAACCTGTTAAACGTGCAATTGTCAAGTGCTGAGTTTGTGTTCGGTTTAAAAGAACTTCCACGGAGTGTGGGACTTGTACTGTCAGGGAATGTCCTAAAACTATGGAATCACTTTGTCTGATAGCTAGTGCTGTGGCTGCAACTGACTTGAGGCACGCAGGCAACGCCTGGGCGACTGGATCTAATGTGCTCGAAAAATAAGCACAGGGCTTGTATTGACCTGCTTGATCTTGTGTGAGAACAGATAATGCTGTACCTTCACGTTCTGTGACGAAAAGTGTAAAAGGCTTACTGTAGTTCGGTGTAGCTAGAACTGGAGCTTGACATAAAGCTTTCTTTAACTCATTGAAACTAAGTGTATGTTCAGATGTCCAAGGGAGGACAGTCGATACGGCTGCCTCCTGTGTCGTTAACTGTATCAGTGGCTTGGCTAGAAATGCATACTGGGGAATCCATTGTCTGCAATAAGAAGTAAGGCCGATAAAGGCACGCACCTCCTTCTGGGTTCTGGGCTGGGGAAGACTCGCTATTAACTGGATACGGTCGGGTGTCAACTGCCTACCCCTCTTGGACAGCAAGTGTCCTAAGTAGACCACTTGCTGGACACAGAATTGAAGCTTCGAAGGGGACACCTTGTGCCCCATCTCGGCTAGGAAATACAGAACTGTCAGTGATGCCCGCTCGCAGTCACGTTCAGAACGGGCTGTGATCAGTAGATCATCGACATACTGGAGCAGGGCAGTGTCAGTTGGCATGTGAATATTGTCTAGTTGTCTCTTGAGTGCTTGACTGTAAATACTAGGGCTTTCTGTGAAACCTTGAGGAGCGCGTGTGAACATATAGCTCCTTCCATTTAAACAAAATCCGAAAAGAAACTGGCTGTCTGGATGAATGGGAACACTAAAAAATGCATTCTTGAGGTCTATGACAGTGAAGAACATGGCTTCGGAATCAATGGCTGTTAACAGGGAAGAGATATCTGGGACAACTGGGTACTGCGGAATAATACATTTATTAAGCTCTCGTAAATCAATCACTAATCGATATACTGGGGGTGCATTTGGATCAGTACGTTTCATGACTGGAATGATCGGAGAATTACATACATTGGAGTCAGTTTCTACAACTACTCCTTGAGCCATGAGCTCGTCTATAATTTTGGATAAGGCTGCTACAGCCTCAGGTGGCAATCTATACTGCCTGATTCGTGGTAACACTACACCTGGTTTGAGAGTCACACGATGGGGTGTGATTTGCATGTAACCTACATCAGTTGGACCTTGCGCCCATAAATGCTGCGGAACATTAGACAGTCTTGAATCAAAATCTCGTAATACATAGTGACCCTTAAAGTCACGTAGGAACAGTCGTATTCCCTCTGGGGAACAGCATATGACTGCACCCAACTCTTTCAGTGTCTTAATGCCTAATAGATTTTCTGGACATGACTTAGTAAGTAACAGATCAGTAGTGCGGGACAATGGGCCTACTTCTAAAGTAACTGGCTTAGACATCTCGTTAACGATAGGTTTTCCTGAAAATCCAAGGGAAACATTTCTTGAGCCTGAGAGCGGAGCCCCTGGAACTTCGGCATGACTAATTGTGGTCCTACTTGCCCCTGTATCAATCAGAAACTTTCTGTCTTTCCCTAATACTTGACTGTGAACATAGGGACCTTCTTGATCTACAGGTATCTCGATGAGAGGCAAGCCTACCTCCCTCTCTAGGCTGTTTCATGAATACTGCTGATACTCTGGATACTCAGACTGTGCATACTGGTACATCTGCGATGTGACATGCTGTGTTGCAGCAATAGGCTGCGGTACTGTAACTGTCTGTTGTGCATTCTGTGGCTGAGGAATCTGTGAAACTTGTTCTTGTCTAGGCGGACGTGGTCTTTCTTTAGTCTTACCAGTAGCTATGTTGTGTTTCAGAACTGCACACTCATTTATAAAATGACCTGGCTGTTTACAATAATTGCAGTTCCCTTTAACGGGAGCTGCAGGATGACTGCCTTGATTCGAACCCCTCTTCTGACTGTCTTGAGGAACAGATTGTGCAACTAGCACTTTCATTTTCGTATCTTTCATACGTTTTCTCTCGTGTTCTTGCTCTTCCCTGATTCTATTCTGGTGATACTGAAGCATCTGGAGCATCTGGGACGGAGTATTAGCTTGCCAGGTGCTTTCGACTTTCAAAACTCGATTTTTAATTTGTGGACTTGAATTCTCGACTAATTTAGTAACGAAAAGGTGAGGGTATGACTCACTACTTGTCTTGAGGCCACTGTTAATACTGAAACATTTTTCAAACCTAGAATAAAAATCACTAATATCTTCATCTTGCTTCTGTTTACAGGCTGAGATTGCATCCCAGTCTTCTTTTCTCGTTGTTAATAATCTGGGTAAAACTTGAATTAATAATTCTGGTAATTCTTTACATTTATCTCCAAGACCGGTACCTGGTACTCGTGCCTTGTCTTCAGCTTCTAGAGCTGTCCAATCGATCTTTTTCTCTCCCACCTCCCATTCTTTTTCCTTTAGCTTTTCATACACCCCTGCGGGTAGCAGAACTTTTAACATTTTAATGATATCTGGGTATGTGTATTCTCCCATACGGAGCATGTCTTTTAATTCTCTATGGAACCCTGCTGGATCTTTGTCATGACAGGGAATTAATTTCTTCATTTCAAGGAGTTCCATCTTTGTGATTGGAGTGTATACAAACACTCGCTGCATTTCGCCACCCGTTCCTTTAACTGGGTGGACTTCTCGTAACGGATTCTGTCTGTCTATGTAGAATGATTTACTTTCTGGGGGTGAGACATGAACAAAATGCGGGTTCAAGAACGTTCTATATTTGTGACGCTGTTCTAGAATGACACTAATTAAATCGGTACCTAGACCTCTCCATTTATACTGGAGTAACTCGTTCAGGATATCATGTAACGGACCTGGATCAGAGTGCTGACCCTCATACAGAGTAATGAGGTGCTGGATCATATACATACCCACCAGTCGCTGCTCGGCTGGGGGCAATTTCAGAAACATTTGTGCCACTATTTCGTCTGGAAAAGTGGTAGAATCAGTAATCCATCGGACTGCTGATCGAACTAGTTCTTGTTCATGCATAGTACTTAACTCACTGTAACCGATTCGTGATCTCAGAATGTGATCGGTAGCTTGAAATACTTGTTCTAGGGAACCTTGTTCTGGTGCTGGATGATGAAAAATAGACTTGTGTTCTAGACGTAAATGGCGATCTGGAAATCTAGATTTTCCTACGTACGCTATTCTGGCGGTATTCTCGTCGTCTTCCTCTTCAGGATCAGAGGTACTTTCCTTCTCGCTTACTTGTGCTGCTTTACGCTGTTCGTGTATCTTTATTATTTCTTTACGGATTTTCTTGTACATACTTTCCATGGCACCGACGGTCTTGTGCTTACCCTCGGCTATATTATCACTCCACCTTGTCAGGATTCTCATTTCGGCAGAATCTTTAGACGGGTAATCTTGTTCTCTTATTAGACAATTAATCAGAAACTTTAATATCATGAGCTGGATCTCGGCTTTCCTTTGAGACATGGCTTCGTGAATACTTTCTGGATCATCCCCTGTACGGATGAAACGATATATTCTGTCTAGATCTTCTTTCATATTCGGTAAGGTGACTAGATACTCGGCCACCTTTCTTACGCGGAACGAATATAAAACCATATTATCCTCGCCTGGGACTGGATCATAGACACATTCGGCAAGGGATTTTCTTATTTCTGCTACCGTCTGATGTCTAGGCGTACGCTGTGACGCTTGTGCATGTAATTCGGCTAACGTTAAACGCTTGTGTGGCGGCGGGGTTTGAGGAGGACCTCCTCCTGCGGCCCCTAAACTAGAATCATCGACGGACATTCTTCGTGGCGGAGCGGGAAGTTGAAATGCTGGCTGGACCGGGGGTACCGTAGCAGGTACTCCGGTGTCTGGAAGAGCGGGAAGTGCCTGATTTACAGGGACTGGCGGAGCGCGAACAGTATTTGCATATTCTGGGACTGTGTCGTCCAAATAGGACGAAATAAAAATATCAGCTGCGGTCTGTTTGTGACGTAGCTTGGTCGGAACTAATGGTGGCGGGAAATTACTGGATGCCTCCGGGGTCGCTTTTGGCGAGCCCTCGGCAAGAAGAGGATACATACCCTTAATAAGGGCATGCCTCTGTCTGTCTGACTGTTCGGCTTTGACTTGTTCACCTATCTCGATTAATTCTCTTTCTTGGGCTCGTTCTTGGGATTCTCTACTTAACTCTGACTTTCTGACTTCCTTTTCGGTTCTTCTATGCGCTTCTTTACGCCATAACTCGATGGCATCTTTCTGTGACTGTCTGGCTTTCTTTTTCCATAATGCTTCTTCTACTCGCATGATACATTCGGCATCCCATGTACCCGATACAGGCCATCTATACTTTTCTTCTAACTGTTTGGTATACTCTACCCATAAATCTAGATACAATATGGCACTTATGCCATGTTTCTGATACATAAAATGACCTGGACTGTCCCTCGGCGGAACAGGAACTGCTTCTTCTAATAAACCCTTTCTAGTTTTTAACTGACGTAACTTGGAAAAGAGCGGCATTGTAAACTTGAATCGGAACACAATACAATACACAAAGAACAATAACAATTGGGAAAACAATTCAGGCATACCACGACATTGAAAATACATTAAACAATATCATAACATAACAGTTCGAACAGAATATTACCTGGAATACTGAGAACAGAAATACAAGAATTTTCTCGAGAACGGAACAGACTAGAGTTACTGGATGCACTGCTGTAACAGTACGGAACATACCGGTCCCATAAAGGGACGCATCAAGACCCGTATCCACCTAGGTGAACACTTCGTTTGTGAGTCTGGGTACCACCAACCCACGGACCAGGAGTCAATTTAGATTGGTCCTGTCTAGATACTACCCCAGCAATGGTACTCACCGGGCAGCACGGAACGGAAAGCCTCGGACTGGACTGGACTGATGGCGACGAACTTCGGACTTCGGACTTCAGTTACGGGTGGGCCTCCGGATACCTCGGACCTTGGACTCTCGGCTTGGGCTCTGGTCGGGACTCGCCGCGTTCCTCCACCGTCTCGTTTGGATGCTGGACCGCCTCCTCCGTCTCCTCCGTGGGCCTGAGGGATACTTGAAGCAGAAATATCTGCACTTGGCCAGTATGGTTCCGTCACGACTGCAGAGGGTCAGGGGGTCGGCGTGGCTTCACCGACGCGTGGGGAAAGGGCAAGTCCCTGTTCGGGCGCCATTATGTGGTAAATAAATAAATAATACCCTATTTTTGACTAGGCATATATCATAACAGATAGCTCAATAAATAAGAGTCAAGATTCGAGGTAGTAGGAGTTTCTGCAGGTTTATTACAGCATAAGGACAGGATCAGGACAACCTGCATAGGAACAGAATGGCAGGGCTAGAGTGGCCCGGCAGCTGCCGGGGCTGGGTCTGGGATGAGCGCGCTAACTTTTAATAACAATACACGGGCATATATACATAGCGCGAACACATAGCATTACATTGCAGTAGGCGTAGCAGTGGGTGGAGCAGAAGGTGTGACGCGTAGCAGTCGCGAAAGATAACAGTAAAAGTAGGTGTAACTGGGCGTATACATAGACATGTGGTGCAGACGTAACAGAATATGTCATGAATGGGGCGGAAACATTGGAGGGGGCTACCTAAGGAGCCGGTACCTCTAACCTGGTGGTGCGCGTAAACTGGCAATGACGTATCACTAGGAGAAGCTGGGGGCTATGAACTCTGTGCTAGGAGCAGAGACTAAAGTCTGGAGGGTCGGAGCGACATGTACCTAAACCCTATCTAGTATCTGATGTTTAGGGAACATGTTGATATAAACTAGAAGTCATGAGGGGAAAAGCTAACTTGACTCTAAGACTGGACCATGCATTATTCTACATGTAGTGCGTGATGAAGAATATTAAATGACCAGTAAATACAGTATTTCTCTAACATGGAGACGTGAAGGCTAGACAATGACGGAAACTATTGATGCAGTTCAGTAGCTTAGGAATGCAGAGAAGGAGGACTAAACTGATAGCTGGAATCATAACATACTCTTGGCAGACTCAGAGGCAGAGCCAGGCTGCACCGGGCACTGTGAGGCAGGAAGCAAGTGAAAGGTCGAGGATACAGGTGGGGGCTGGATCGCTCCTCAGCGAGGCTCAGGAGACAGGAGCTGAATCTAGTGTCCGGGCCCTGTTGAGGCCTGGAAACGGGGACTTTATAATGGAATAATGTGCACACTGGGGAACGTGGCAACATAGCTTTACATAGGCCTGATATTCGTAGTATTCACGAGAACTGGAAACTGGCATACTGGAGGTGGACACAACTATAATTGCGTCATTAATCGGACGTGGGGAATAACATATGCATATTGGTCATGCACACATAACATATGATGGATGACACGTAGGGACACAGAACATGGCAAAATTTACTTTTCCACACACTGACCATGTCATGAATGATGTAATATGTGACATCATCAGCAGTGGATTGCGGGTGCGCGATATATAGTTAGTGCAACTAACTATATATGGAATTTCAATGGTTTTGTGTGAGTAAAATAAGGTTTTTTAAATGCTAATTCCTAACTATATATGGTCTATAACCTATGGTTTTTTCAGTGAATTTTCAAGGTTTTGTAAATGCTAATTCCTAACTATATATGGTCTATAACCTATGGTTTTTTCAGTGAATATATATATATATATATATATATATACACACACACATACACACACACACACAACAACATGGGAGCCAAAAAGCAGCCCTGTTGAGTTGTAACCTTTTGAGAGAGGCCTTGAGTTCATCACATGAGAATCTGGCACCTGGTTTCAGACTGGAGTTCACAAACATAAAACATGTTAGCAACTTACCACTTGCTGGGCAAGGTAAGACTTAAACTAGCCCTGTCTTACCAAGATAGAGGCCTAATGCCGAGTAGAGGATAGAAGTGCTGCAGAGATGGTATAGTGTCACCATGCCTTTGGAGGAGTTGTGGCTTATTAACCAATGCACTGGTAAGGAGAGGTAGTGGAGAGGTGAGTCTAGAGGAGTCTGAGCTTGTAGGAACTCTAAAATGGGCAAGGATCAGAAGAGGGGAAGGAGCAAAGGGAAGCAGGAACCAAAAAGGGAGAAAATAGCAAAGTGTGGGAATGCAATGCTGTGTGACAAACTGGTTGGAAGTAAAATGCCAAAACAAGCACAAATGTTGCAAAACACCTACTCAGTGTTTGTGAGAGTCTAATATACTGATACTACCCTAAATGCTCGGAAGTTCCACTCCAACCCAGAAGTAAAACACAATATTTCCTAGGTTAATTTGCTTGTCCATGGTTTCCACAGTTTCCATGCCTGACTTCTCCTAATCTTAAAACATTCCACACATCTTAGATACCTGTCATAACTAGAATATCCTTTGTTATGTTCTGTGGATGATTTTCCTATTTCTGAAAATGCAGTGCAAAGCATTGTGTATAAATATTAGGAGATCCTGCAATGATATCCAACATTGGAGAATATGGAAAAAAATAGTTTTTGCCTACTGAAATAATCCTAAACTCTGAAATATGCTAATGAGAGTTGCATGAGAAAGAGACAAACTACCCTGGCAACAGGGTAAGCAACCGTCTTATCTGAACTACATTTATTGCACTTATGTAATAAAGTTGAATTCTATTCAACACCTTAATTAGGGAAGACCTACAAAATCAAATGGGGCTCTTAATTCATTAGCTATGCAATTGGATGCCCTGCAAGAGTTATACACGTAGGAGGAACAACCAGATTAGGTAAATTTGCATAACTAAGTGCAGATCCAATAGAAGATTAGAGTGTTCCACCTCTACGGTTTTAAACTTTATAACTGGTGGTGAAAAATGAGTAAGGAGGGACTGCATGTCCCAGTCACATGGGGGTTCCCGGAGGCGGGCCTTTGAACTTGGCTCACCTGCATTGTGTTGGGCACTATAAAGTGCGTCAACTGCACCGGCTGTGTGGTACATTCACTGGCTGCACCTTTGCAAAGCGCAGGCAGAGGACGGGCCCATCTTGCACCCGTCATTGACCGTAGGTTGCCGGGCCCGGCCACCCCCCTAACACCTGCATCCCAGTCCGTTCTACTGGGCTTCCTGTTTCTGGGCCAATGAATCTTCTGATCCCGACCTAATAGCAGCCCTTCCCCCAAACTTTTACATCACTAGAGCGGACAGACTACATAAACGTGGGGGGGGGGATTAGCTATCATCGCAAAAAACGATATTGTAGTGAAAGTTTCCTCTTTAGATACCTCACTGGACTGTGAGCTGCTTGAGTTTCAGGTCCTGTTGAACCACAACGATTCTCTCAATGGCCTCCTAATCTATCGCCCTCCTAAAGCTCAGCGCCCGCTGCTCGCCATTCTTACCCCTTTCCTAGAATCTAGCATAAATTATGCCAGCTATACTATCTTGGGAGACTTTAACTATCATCTTGAGAGCCTTGTATGTACTAACAGTAGGGACCTTGTAGAGGCACTCGCAGGGCTAAGCCTGGAACAACTTGTCAAAGAATGTACACATGATGCGGGGCACATCCTGGATGGCATTTATACGTCTGATCCTTTGATTAGTATTGATAAAGTCCTTCCGGTGGTATGGTCTGATCATAAAGCAATTATTTTTTCAATTAAAGCCTCTGTTCAAGAACATAGTGAATCTGCGCCGCCATCATATTTCTCCTATCGAAACTGGGACAAAATGGATCAGGGCCTTTTCCACACTGCACTGCTAAAGAATGTACCTAACCCAGGGCCAGATACTGACCTAGCGGTTAACAATCTTAGCGACTGGATAATTCAGGCGGCCAATAAAGCTGCACCTCTTCTTACTTCTTCAACAAAAAGGAAAATACCTTCGGAACCCTGGTTCTCAGAGGCTTTAAGGCTTCACAAGCAATTGTGCCGAAGGACAGAAAAACAATGGAGATCAAGCTATAGCATAGAACAAAAAAAGAAATACGCACAGTCCCTATCATCATATAAAAAATTAATCAAGGAGGAAAAAAGTAGATACTTCTCGAATAAGATCGCAGTAGCTAACAACTCATGTAAAGAACATTTAAGACGGTCAAAAAATTAGCAAAAATTCCAGAGAAAGGGATTCCGAGTCATAATGCTGATTTCTGCAATATCTTCGGTCAGGCATTTGTTGATGAAGTGCAAGTAATCTACGACACTTTTGGAAACACTCCCACCGAGCCTAATACCAATACCTCCCCCATAACAGAAATTCAGACCTTCTCCTTTACCCCACCTAGCAGGGACCAAATCTGGCAAACCATTAAAGAAATTAAATCAGGAGCTCCCTTTGATCCCTGCCCCCCTAAGGTCTATCATATGTGCGCTGAAGAGCTCAGCATTCAGCTGATGGATATATTTGGGGGAATTATACAGTGCGGCAAATTTCCTGTGGCATGGAAAGGAGCATCGGTGCTTCAGCTGTTAAAAAAACCCCATCTGAGCACTGATGATGCCAATAACTATCGCCCGATTTCTAGAATTCCATTCTGCGCAAAGGTCCTGGAGAAAATACTTAACACTCAACTCTCCACCTTCATCTCCTCAAACAGTTTGCTGGACCACTCCCAGAATGGATTCAGAGAAGGGCATGGGACGGAATCAGCACTGGTAACGGCCAGCGAGGAGCTAAGACAGTCTTTGGACGGAGGAGGGAAGGCCGCCTTGATGTTGTTAGATCTATCGGCGGCCTTCGACACGGTCAACCATAACATCCTTATCTCTAGACTGTCTGGGCTGGGCGTACAAAACCACTGGATCTAATTCTATCCTATCTGACAGATAGATCGTTCAGAGTAGAAGTAGGCGGTACCAGTTCACATGTTTTTAATTTACGTTGTGGAGTGCCTCAGGGATCATCTTTGAGCCCTACGCTCTTCAACGTATATGTGGCTCCTTTAGCGACCTTAATCAGACAGTATGGCTTCTCTGTAATCAGCTATGCCGATGACACACAAATTGTGGTGTCAATCGCCGACAACGAAAACGAGGTGGCAGACCGCTTTAACACCTGTATGTCAAAGGTATTTATCTGGATGCAAGCAAACTGTTTAAAATTGAACGGCAGCAAGACAGAGGTCCTACTCTTGGGAACTAACCCTCTAGGCTGGTCACCGGCATGGTGGCCCCCTGAGTTGGGTGAATGTACCCAACCAGTTTCCAAGGTCAGAAACCTTGGGGTGATTTTTGATGATCGGCTAACTTTTAACAGTCAGATCAATGCCCTTACAGCAAAATTCTGGGCCACCCTTAAGCTGATCAGAAAGATCAGAGCGTTTATTCCCCCAGAGTCATTGAAAACAGTGGTACTTGCCCTTGCAATATCCAAATTGGATTATGGCAATGCACTGTATCTTGGAATCCAACAGCAATATCTAAGCAAGCTTCAACGCTTGCAGAACGCGGCAGCGAGGCTAATCCTGAATATTCCTAAAAACGAATCAGTGGCTCAGCGCTTGGTGTCACTTCACTGGCTGCCTGTCAAAAAAAGAATAGCTTTCAAGGCACTATGAATTGCATTTAACGCACTTCATGGCAGAGGTCCACTTTATCTGACTTCGAGATTAAAATACTATGCCCCCACGAGGAATCTTAGATCTGTTAGTCACAAGCTGCTGCAAGCCCCTAGATTCAAACAAGTTCGATGGGGCGGCAGGTGTTTCTTGGTAAGAGTGACCAAACTCTGGAACAGCCTACCCACTTCGATTAAAAACAGTTCAAGCCTCATTATGTTCATAAAATCTTTAAAAACTTGGCTTTTTCAAACTAACATTTAATACATACATATACTTCCTCTGATATCGATCTTACTAGTGTCAGCACCAAGACGCCTCCGGGCATTCGTTGCGCTTTATACATTTTTAAATCAAATCAAATTTTGGTGTGGAGGTGCCATGTGAGCAGCCGTCACTTGTTGTTAATAACTAATCCGAACCCTCACTACTATGGCCTTACTGCCTGGCTGTTTCTGGGGCTAAGTGGAGACGCTCCCTTTCGGCTAAGAAAGTGACGTACCAGCGCTGTTCCATTTTTTTACTCTAACCTGTGTCTCCGTTCTGGCTCAAGCATTTTAGCCCGATGTGTTAAATAAATCACCACTTCAACCATCTGTGGTAATGCTATCTCCTGTTACGGGCCCCACCACATCCGGGAAATCCCATTTGACAATCACTGACTACTTATCAAGGGCAATGGGGAATATTGAGAAGGAAATCTCTAGTAAAGAAGAGACTGTCCACATGCAACCAAGGTCCACCTTTAACTTCCATGGTCAATCTTACATGTGAGGACTTAATGAAACTACCTGGGTTTGATGCCGTGGCAGGGGATCAGATCCTGTATGTTCTATGACTGTTTGTTCTTCTCCACTGAACCCCAGGTTGCAACCACCACCAAAGCGGAAGACTACCTCAGAGGATAACACTTGCGTAATTGACTGTCCCTGGCCAGTTGTGGACACAACACTACCACCTAAGTCCCATTCCAAGGCACCCCCCAGTACCTGCAGTTGTAAGCCGAGAGTAACACGACCCACTGGAGTTTTTAAAACTCTGGTTGATTCAGTCCAAGCCCTGCAATCCATGGTTAAGGCCCTTCTTGAGTCTATTATCTCTAGGCTGACGCATGGGGAGAGTATCACTTCCAGTTGTTTGGGTCTGCTGAATTCTAATAGGCAAACAGCTAAAAGTCAGGAACTACTGAGGCTTCCACTATGACACTGCCTGGTATTTCACACAATGTGGAACCCCAGCCCTCATCTTGGATGAACACTGGGGATACTAACCCAACGCCCACAAATTTCTGCTTGGCAGATCATTTAAGTCAACTACAGCTGGTGTTAGTAGTAATACCATTACCACATGCCCCCACATGCTAGCTCTCTCTGCTTAGCCTATTAACCAGTATTCTAACACTCTAATGGTGTGTGGGATTGGGGAAACACTGGTTCTATCCCCCTGCAGCTACTCCATATGTTGTCATTCTAGGAAATGGGCCTATCTTGCATGGGGCCAAATCTGAATCTTGGGAAGCACTGAGAAATAAATTCCTAAATGGATGGGTAGCAAAACCAACATAGGAGTCGTCCTTTGTGGCACCTTTAAAATGGCCATCAATCAATCAGGGAATTGTCAAGCACGCTACTCACCCATGAGGGTCTCAAGAAGCTGGGGGGGTGGGGGGGGGGGGGGTAAGCAGCTATGGTCAGTCGAAGAGCCAGGTCTTGAGAGTCTTCCTGAAGATGTGCAGAGAGGGGGTGCGTCTGATATTGATCGGGAGCTTGTTCCAGGTTTTGGCTGCTATGTAGGAGAAGGCTCTTACACCCGTTCTGGCTCTGCGGATGCGTGGGGTTTGGATCGAAGGCTTCTCTTTGATACGTGGAATGAGATACTCTTGTTGAGGTATTGGAGTCTGGTGTTGTAGAGGCATTTGTAGGCATGGGTGAATGTCTTGAAGATTTTTCCTCTTCTCAACAGGGAGCCAGTGGAGGTCTCGCAGGTGTTGGGTGATGTGTTCTTGTCAAGGGATACCGAGCATGAGTCTGGCTACGGTGTTCTGTATGGTCTGGAGTCCGCGGAGTAGAGACTTGTTTTTTCCAGCATTGAGGGCATTTCCGTAGTCCAGTCTGCTGGTTATGAGTGTGTGTGTGAGACGGTCTTTCTTGTTTAGGGGGGGATCCGTTTGAAGGTCTTGCGAAGGATGCAGAAAGTGTTGAAGCAGGTGGATGTGACGGCAGTCACCTGTCGGGTGATGGAGAGGGAGGAGTCGAGTACGATGCAGAGGTTCCGGGTGTTGTCCGTGGGGTTAGGCGGGCTGCCAAGGGCAGTTGGCCACCAGGTGTTGTCCCATGCAGTGGGGGAGGGTCAGAGGACGAGGACCTCTGTCCTCTCCGAGTTGAGCTTCAGGCAGCTGCTGCTCATCCAGGATGCAACGTCCTTTATTCCTTCCTTGAAGCTGAGTCTTGTGGTGATGGGATCCTTGGTTAGGGAGAGGATGAGCTGGGTGTCGTCATCGGCGTATTAGAATATGTTGAGTCCGTGCTGTCTGACGATGGCAGCAAGGGGGGCCATGTAGATGTTGAAGAGCGTAGGGCTGAGTGACGATGCTTGAGGTACTCTGCAATTGATCTCTGTGGGTTCGAAGAGGAAGGATGGCAGTCTGATTCTTTAGGTTGTGCCGGTGAGGAAGGATGGCACCTGTGCCGGCGAGTAGAGCGGTCTTGGTGCTGTGGTTGCTACGGAATCCGGATTGGGAGGGGTCGAGGATGAAGTTCTCTTAGATGAATTTTGTTAGTTGGGCTTTGACGGTCTTCTCAGTGACTTTGTTCGTGAAGGCGAGGAGGGAGATGGGTCAGTAGTTTTTAAGGTCCGAAGGATCTGCCATGGGCTTCTTGAGCAGGGGCTTAACTTCTGCGCGTTTACAGTCATCGGGAAAAACGCCGGATTCGAAGGTGGTGTTGATGGTGCGTCGTAGTTCTGGTGCGATGGCGGCAGCAGCTCTGTGGAAGATGTGCGAAAGGTAGGGGTCCGTGGGTGCTCCTGAATGGATGCCTTTCATGATAGATTTGGTGTCTTCGGTAGTGGCTCAGATCCAGGTGGAGATGGTGGGTTGGATGGCATTGTTGGAGGAGGGAGTGGTTTCGGAGAGCAGTGTCTGTTAATTGAAGTTGTCGCAGAGGGACTTGATGTTCAGATGGAAGTAGGAGTAGGCCATAAGGGTTAGATGAATGGTGAAGGGTGCAAACAAACTTCCAGAGGACTGTGTTTTTATGACTTTTAAGTCCCCTAGTCTAGTGCACACTATCCTGTCCAGAATGAGATCCTCTAAAGTCCATCTACATCAAGTTTCAATCTTGACACTTGGATATTTTTATCAGCCACCTCTCTTTGCCCAAGGTCCACACTTTCAATCAGACCCTTGTATTCCAACAAGTCATATCCATTCACATAATTTTGCAGTACCAACCTCAACTCGCTATGAAAGGCAGATCTCTCTAGCTAGTCTGGGCTGACTTGAAGTAGATACCTCAGTAGCTCCCATTTACATTACTACTGGCCCTAGAAGAAATGGGAGCCTTAGTCCCCCCTGTACCGTCTCACCGCTGTCCCTGTTTAGTTCCACCCACTCCACCCCATTGTGATAACCTGGGTGAATATTTTCAATCAACTATTCGCTCTAATCTAAGCATACAAGATCTACCATGAGTAGGACCCTTTTCTGGAATGTGGCTAGGGAGCGTGGGAAGGTTGACAACTTCGAATGGGTGAATTTTGTCACTAAGTTTCAGATCCTATGTCTACAGGAGACCTGCAGAATAGAACCTTTACACACTAATGGATTCAAGACCCTACATGTACCAGCAGTCCCTATGAAAGCTGGAAGAGCAATGGGTGGTTTAGCTGTTTACATTTTAAACTATTTGACATTCTGTAATGTATCTATTTTGGTGAATTCCGGATATTACCAATTGATTAACATCAGCACCTCGCCCACAATTTGAGAATGAACTGGAGGTGGCCTGCAATAGTAAAGCGAAGGATATCAGTATTCTTTGGGGGTGATTTTAACATGCTTCTGTGCCCTTTGAGTAAGGCATGTGGTATGATGGATATACATGGTAATGCTCCATCTCACTTCGAGCACTCTAGCTATGGGGACAAATTAAATGAAATATTATTTAAATATGATCTTGCCTTTAGTAATAAAATATGTGTCCCCTAGGCTGATTTCAAAAGCACCTTTAATGGTAGAGGGGAAAACATTATAATTGATTATATTCTATCTTCTCACAGGCTTTCCCCCACATTCCATATTTGTGAGTGATCACTACCCCCACAGCATAGGTCTAAATTTCAAATACTTGTCCACCCAATCGACCTCCAGCCAGACCCTGTATTGTTGATAACATTGAGATTGCAACATGCAATGGTCTATCCTTGGGCTGGACGAAGATAAAACCTGATGTTTTATGGGTAGATAGGTTTCCTCAAGTAGAACAGACTTTGATACATGTCTGGATGATTCCGCTTCCCCTTGGAATATTATTAACGTCTTCCTTAAGATAACACGGGAGGTGAGGGATAGCCTATCTCTAGTCAGGCATCGCTCTTCTGGTAACAGACAGGGTTGGTTTGACACAAACTGAACTAACGCCGACAAACGCTTAACAGAAGTCTTACAAAAGAACCCCAGGAACACACAGGAAGTTCAGATGAGAAGGAGTGAATATAGAGCGGCTGTGAAGGGAAAGAAAAAAGATCTAAGGAACTCAGGACAAGATTCACTTTATAAGGCCAGCCTCTTCAAGGATAAGGAAGCCTTTTGCCGTGTGATTAATAACTCCAATGATTGGAAATTGCCATTACTGAGATAGAGGGGAAGGAGACGGTGGCAGTGTCTCCAACCCGCTTGCCGGTCAGCCTCGCTCTTGAGGATTGAAAAGATCGTGATAGTGATTGTGTCACTTTTATAATTGAACTTGCACTAACTTTTAAAAACTGTGTACTATTTTTAAAATTGGAAACCGCATTTCCCGCACTCATTTTACAGCAACACTTGCCTCTAGACACACTCGTGTGCCTTCACAGTCACTGATAGCGCTGGTTGCCGCCTCCCACCTCCCATTGTAGCAAGGGGGGGTAGGCATTTGCGGCACTTCCAGTCCCACTAGGAGCGGTTAGCGCTCTAGTGGCTGAACACAGGGCTATATAGCCCTCGCACCACCCCGAGCGCGCAGCGATCGCGCGCAGCCCCGCCTAAGACCCGCCAAAGAGCTGCCCGTCTGCGCCCGTCCGCGACAGGACGGGGCCAGGGGCCCGCTACTCTGCTGCACTTGGTATTATGGACGTTCCTACAACCGCCCCTCATATCAGGTATTCTGCACATGTCCTACTTGCCCTACAACCCCAGGACAAATATAGTTGTACTAACAGATTGTCAATATGTCCCGAAGGGCCTTTCTCCTGCATTTTATGTGGTTTTCAAGCTACTCATTCCCATATTATAGTTGGGCGCCCCTGTGATAATCCTGATATTCCTAAAGGTTGGAAAAGTTTTCTACTAAATGTAAGGTCCCTCCCTAAACATCATACACAACTCTGGGACACTATACACAGCATCAAACCAGAGATTTGTTTTATTACTGAAACCTGGCTCAAACCCCACACTATTCCCGCTATCACCTTAGGAATACCTATGGGGTATAAAATTCTTCGCCAGGATCGGCTTGAGAAAGTAGGAGGCGGGATCGCCATTATATATAAAGATACTCTGAATATTAGGGCTCTAGAACAAGTAATGCTACCTACTATGGAAGTAGTAATCTTTCATCTAAAAGCTAGCCCTAAGGTACACTGGAAAGGGGCACTAGTATACCGCCCACCCGGACCTAATGCTGGGTTTTCCCTAGCCTTGACAGAACTCTTAGCTCCTTATATTAAAACCAACGAAAATTTTATTTTACTCGGAGACTTCAATTTTCACATTGATGCTGCAGACCATCCTGATACAATAGCACGTTTGAAAGATCTTGCTCTACTGGGCCTTCATCTTCGTAACAATGGTCCCACCCACACAGGTGGCCACACTCTGGACCTAATTTTTACTTCCCTCCCTAAAGTTTACTGTCAACCCCCCAAGTACATCTACTGGTCTGATCATAAAATGCTAGACTTTTCTTTTCTGTATCTACCTGAATCCACTAACCACCTTATTACACAGCCCATTAAACGCAGACCATGGCATAAAGTCACTCCTGCCAGTTTCGCACAAATCTGGAAGCAGCCAGTACTTTTAAACTCGGATGATGTCGAGACATCTCTCTCCAAATTTAACTCCACTCTGGTGACAGCCATTAACATACTGGCTCCTCAGAAAACGGTTAAACAGCCAACTATGGCTAAGAGGGAAACTTGGTACACTGAGGCCCTCAAAGCAGAAAAGCAGGGATGTAGTAAATTAGAGAAGCGATGGAGACGGACACATAAGGGGGAAGACAAGGAACGATATCTGGTAGCTATGACCACTTACTACAAAAACATAAAAAAAGCGAGGGAAATTAGTCTTACCTCCCAAATAATAGAGGCAGGCAATTCTACTCGAGAGCTATTTAAGGTCATACAGGCCTTCACCAACCCAGTAATGTGTGAGAGCCCGAATGTTTTTACCCAAGATCTCTGCAATAAAATCTCCCAGTTTTTTGAAGATAAAATTGAGGGGATATATACGAAAATTATGAAAGTCTCAGACCCTCTAGAGACTGTGGCCTCTGAAATCTCTCCAACGGTGACCCTTGGGAATACCCTTTATGTAATCCCAGAAATAACTCTTCAACAATTGACCACACTTATTAACAAAATGAAGACCGGCTCCCCCAATGGCTTGATCCCTGCCAAAATGATTTCCCCCCTGACGGAGTCTTTAGGCCCCACTATTCAAAGACTAATGAATCTCTCCTTTGCCGAAGGACAACTTCCACAACCCTGGAAAGAAGCGGTTGTGAACCCCATACGCAAAATCACAACCCTACCTTGGTCAGAGCTCTCCAACCTCCGCCCTATTTCCCTCCTCCCTTTTATTAGCAAACTGGCTGAGAAACATGTTAACACCATCATTTCCAGCTTTATCGAGGCGACAGGGGGCCTGGACCAATCACAATCTGGGTTCAGGCCCAACCACAGCACTGAATCGGCCCTCCTCTCGGTGACTGATAAGATCAAAATGTCACAGAACAGAGGGGGTTCCATGATTCTAGTGCTGTTGGACCTGTCCGCGGCCTTTGATACCGTGTCTCATAACATCCTCCTCAGCCGTTTGCAGGGAGTGGGGATTGGAGGCTCAGCACTATCCTGGCTGGAGAGCTTCCTTTCCGGGAGGTCGCAATCTATTAGCCTGGGCCCCTATCGCTCCACCTCGAGGGTGCTCACGAAGGGGGTGCCACAGGGCTCATGCCTTAGCCCTACATTGTTTAATGTATATTTGGCCCCCCTTGCTGAGATTGTGCGGAAGTATGGGTTCACACCGGTCTCCTACGCTGATGACACCCAGCTCCTCTACCCTTTCAGCTCCCTTGGCCCTAAAGTCAAGGAAAACTTTGCTGAGGGTATGAGGGCAGTGTCACATTGGATGGCCGCAAATTGCCTCCAATGTAACGTTGCAAAAACAGAGGTTCTGCTCTTCGGCAAAGCAAATCTTCTGTGGTCTCCAGACTGGTGGCCGCTGGATTTGGGTCCAGTTCCAACATCAAAGCCACACGTTAAAAATCTAGGGGTAAAAATCGACCAAAAACTGACCCTTAAGGAACATACCAACCACATTGCAGGACTGTGCTTCCATACCATTGGCCTTCTAAGACGAGTCTTCCCGTATCTCCCTGACATCTACAGGAGGACACTCGTACAGGCCCTGGTTACCAGCCGTCTGGACTACTGCAACGGCCTGCTGACATTAGCAAACGCAGATGCAGTAGGCTGTTTGCAGGTAGTCCAGAATACTGCGGCTAGACTGGTCATGAGTGCACCGGCTAGGACTCCCTCTAAGCCCTTGTTGGATGAACTGCATTGGCTCCCTATACGGCAGCGCATCAGTTTTAAGATATGCTGTACGGTCCACAAGTGCTTATATGGGGATAGTCCTAAATATCTTTCTCAATCATTGGAGCTGTATCAACCTAGCCGGTCACTCCGCTCAAGCAACCAAGCTCTTCTGAAACCCCCTGCAACAAAAAAATTCAGACAAGGAGACCGAGCATTCTCCTCAGTCGGCCCTGCCTTATGGAATAAGCTTCCAACAGATTTGAGAATGACCACCAACCATCTCTCCTTTAGAAAAACATTAAAAACGTTCCTCTTCCGGGAAGCATTCCAGCTCCATTAATCTCTCTCACTGACTCTGCTAAATGTTCAGGGCTGGCAAAGCGGCAAAGCGCGGAGATACCCTTACGGGATTGATTCCGGCGCGATATAAGAAATTAAATAAATAAAAAAGAGTGGGTGACTCACTTTAGCAACATCTATTCAAACCTAGATAAGAAGCAAGGCAAGTTAGCCTCCCTTTCCATGGAGGCCTCTCCCCTAGATTCCTTTAGTAGTACCCCTCCTTTAAAGTTCCACCTCAAGGAGGTCAGCAGGGCTCTCATGGTCAGTAAAGGCGGAAAAGCACATGGCCCTGATGGCATCCCGTCAATCTTTTTAAATCTAATTTCTCCCTCATGGGTCTGCTAATAACCCAGGTGCTAGGAGCAACCTACTCTGTAGGTTTTTTGAGCACTAGGTCAGAATCACTCATAGTCCCCATTTATAAAAAAGGATGACAGCTCCTCACCGGTCTGCTATCACCCAAATATCGCTACTCGATTCCCGAGTGAAAGTGGTAGGGCACATTCTTCTGGGAAGACTGGAGGAGTGGGCTTCAAGCAATGTAATTCTATCAGACCTGCACAATGGCTTTCATAATGGGCTTGAAACTCTAGAACAGTGGCCTAATTCAAACTTGCTAATTGGGAAATACACCAATATTAAACACTTTAGTGTGTTTTTACCTTTTGTTGACCTATGCTGCGACTTAGATTAGGCAATGCACGATAAAGTGTGGTCTATCATGTCCAATCTTGGGTTAGATCCTTTCATCATCCAGTTTGTGAGAGAACTATACTTAGGGAGAAGGGCCAGGGTTCCCTATGGTCTAAGGGGGGAATGTACCAACTTTTTTAGCGTAGAATTGGGAGTCAGACAGGTGTGCATTATATTACGAGCCTAGGCAGTGTCCTAGTAGAAAACGGTGGCGATCTCCCCCCAAGTAAGTAAACGGCCAATTCTGGCACTCCTCTATGCGGATGATGCTGTCCTTATGGCCCGCACCCCTTTGGCCCTGCAACGCCAAATTGCCTGTTTTGTAGACTATATGAAGGACTTGGGACTTTTAGTTAACATCAGTAAAACTTTCATTATGAAATGTGGGAGGGTAAAATTGAGTTGTCGTGAATTTATAATTGGGGACACCAAAATCAATGTTACCCCCATCTTTCTCCTATCTGGGCATTGTGTTTGACAGATAGGAGTCCTGGAATCATGTGATTGCCACCAGGAAACTTCACTTAATGAGGGCCATTAATGTGTTTCAGAATTGTGCAAGCAGATTAGGCAAGAAACTAACTAAGGAAATGATAGCTATTTATAAGTTTAAGAGTCTGTCAACAGCAATATATGGTGTAGGGGTTTGGTGGTATAGTGACTGCCAATCCCTTCAAGTAGTGGAAGATTCTTTTTTCAGGAATCGTCTATCGGTCCCCCAGAGTTACCCTTTGGCAATTTGCCACTGTGAACTGGGCACCCCTTTTATATCAGATGTTGCTAGATCACAACCCGTTTTACTCTGGCATAAAATATGGCCCTTAGAAGAGACCAAACTAAATCGGGAGAATATTGGGGACTGTCTTAATCATCTTTTTCTCTTCACATCCCATGGCTGAATTATAACAAAAATCTATGCTCTGATTTGGGGTATCCAAAATACTTCAATTCTCATGACACATTGCTTAAAATCAGTAGAAAAGATCTTAACAGGCCTGACTCTCTTTGTTTGAGGGCCTCAGACTGGCATGTAAACTTGTTAAACCCAGTTTCTACAGAATCAATTGATGTTGACTACTTTTGATATTCAACCTTATCTAGTCTTTGTACAGAATGCTAGACATAGATTTTTTTCTTATTAGGTTTAGGTGAAATATACCTCATCGATTGATAACTTACCCATCTGTAAATAATTGGTCACAGACTCTCATTAAATGTTCTTGTGACAATTTGTCTGATCAGAGTACAATGCACTCTGTGCTTTTTTAAAAATATTATAAGACCTTCAGGAAGAGAATTAATTTACCCTTCCTTCGCAAGCATAAATTTGCACAGTGTCATCCTGCATATTTGTTTTTACAGTCATTGTTCACCCACCTGCTTTATTGTATCATGGCATACTATTTATCAGCAGTCTTCAATCAGAGGAAGTCTTCACATACTTGTAAAGACTCAGTTGGCACATGAAACAAGGTATTTATGGTTCTGTTTGCATCTGTGGAGATTTATCATGTATTCTGTATTTTAGATGTCTTTAACAAAACTGTCTGTTCTTACTAGTTGTGTAAATGCTATTATATTTTAATGTGTTCTTTCTTTTATGAATGCATTATACAATTCAAATCAAGCTCCGTGCCATCTCAGTGGCCTGGGCGACTGATTACAGCGGTACCTTGCATGGTTCTGCGATTTCTGGGTCTGAGGAAAAGCTGCATGAAGCCTGTAGCTGAGGCTGTGAGTTTTACTTACCTGGGGCTACCTTCCATCGTGCTTCTGGTGCTTCTGGGCTTCTAGCTGCTGCTCCTTGCTCCTTGCAGCTCCCTTTTAAGCTGCTCAGCAGCTAACCCTGTTTTCAGATTTTCTTTACTGTTTCTTTTTCTTTTCTGGTTTTCCCAATCCTTTGTGTTTCCTGTCATGTGATGTTTGATGTGATTTCCTTTCTTTTAGTATGCTAAGGAGTTAGTCTGGTTGGAGGGTGTGTCACAACAAAAATGTGTTTCTTCGCTTGTAATCTCACCCCCTCGACTTGCTAATCCTGTTTCCTCACTCCAGAAGAATTCCACTATTGGATTCCAGACTGGTTTTCTTCAACCATCCAACGTCTTCATCCAGCAAGGACGTTTTTCTGCTCTTGGCTTTTTGCTTCTGAGAAGTTGCCAGTTTCTCAAGGACACTTGCCAACCACATATTCCAATCATGGCTTCTGGAAACAGCCACCCGCATATCAGATAGCAAAAGACACAAACTGGGCTAAGGGTAAGCATCCAGACCTGGACAAGAACAGAATACTAACTATGTATCCACACTGACAAAAGGCAGAACCTGACACATTATATTACTGAGAAAGGAAACTTGATGAATCAACTAGGTTTTTGAAAGCAGTGCTTCAACACAGGACCTGGGGCCCTCTCCTGTGATGGACCTACAACTCGCACCTGTTTCACCTTAACAGGATCCTTGCATATTTTGGATATGCCATGGCCCTCTGGTCAGGCCACGACACAAGTGCCCACAGCTGCAAGGTATTGACCCCATGTCCTCCAGACATTGACAATGTTGAAAATGTGGTTTTCTCCACCCCAACATGAGGACAGCATCAGTAGGTCATAAAGCCAGGTTGGGCGAGGGAGGGATCCAAATTGACTCTAAAGGAGGTCTGCTTCGAGACATCTTCCATTTTGCTCTCTATTGTTTCCCAGCAATTGGAAATAGAAATTTTTCTTTCAGATCTTGGCGAGAGGAAAGAAAAACGTATACATTTTACCACGGGACCTTCTCCAATCTGACTTATTTTGTGCCTGACCCTAATGAAAGAGAAAAAAGGCTACATAGGCTTTGGGGGCACAACCTTGTGGAAACTAAAGATAGATCACAACCTAAAATTCCTAAAAACTGTGGAAACCAATAAAAGATCATAAACACAAAGAAGGTCCACAAAGTTGACAGAAGTGTGTTAAACTGAACTGCACTAGTATTCCCTGGCCTTTGACCCTCCACATCTTACAAATGTAGAATCTCTTGACTGTCAGTGTAAATCCCAATCTTGCCAATGACATAATTGTCTAAAAATTGAATACCGAGAAGAGACATTTCTCCTCTTCACATATATTTGAAGAAAGGACCTTGGCACTCACCTGTTTGCATCTCTTGACCTCTAATTACTGAAAGAGTGGTCTGGTGCTTTGACTGCCACTGGCCGACTCGTTGAAATCCATGGTAGAATCCTGAGTGCTAGAGATGATCTCTGCCACATTGAGATTCTGTAGATCCAACTGACGCTCAAGAGCTGGGTGAATGTCTTCTGCCTTGTGAGCTTCCAGAGTCCTCTTTGGATGCTGACATCACCATTGTTCATGTTGCACCCGCTTAAATCCTGCCAGGAACCTTAACAGAGGGCATCCTTGATCTTTGGTGGCTACGACAGGTGGCGGAGCCATCAGCCACGCATGCACACACCGAGATCCTGTTGCTGCCCAAGTTGCTGCATTGACTCTTATGGGATGCTGGGGGTCATGTATGCTGTTGCATGCCTGGGCTTCGAATGAGATTGCAGGGACAAAGTGTCCATTGACTCGGTTTCGAGATAGAACCCTATATCCCTCTGTTTTGTTGGCACCTCAGGGAAGGCCACAATCCCTGTGACAGAGCCCGCCTCAAAGATAAGTGATCTGCATTCTGACTGTCTGATTCTAAGAGAACTCACTCTCCCCTCCCCTGAACTAGAGTGCACACATTTTGTTCGCTGGGGTTCCCAGGATAAGAAAAGAAACAAAAGTTGCTAATCCATAAAAATAAAAAGGGACTTTTTACTCTGGTTGCAGCCATACAATCAGACCGTGAGATCAAAGGGATAAACTAACTAAAAACTGCCTATCATGAAAACATATGGGGAACACTCCCCTCTATACACAAAAACAAAAGAGGGAATCTATGCCCTGTGCTTTTATCTCAGAGGTGAACCCGAGAAATCTCTACCCAGTAGCTTCTGAATTCCTGGCAGTCTAGAAAAACTAAGGAAATGAAATGAAAAAGCTTTTATTGTTCGATTAATTAAAAAATCATTACAATATGCTAACATTCTAAACAAGCATTAGAAATGCAATCGGGCTCGGATTTATTTGAGTTTGAGCTAATGGCATTGTAAATGCCAATGTATTGTTGCTATGTGTTATGGAGTGTGTTCATGTGGTGTGTACTGCCAGTGATCTCCTTGTGAGTGTGAGAATATTGCACCACTTGCCTGTGATGTCCTTCTTGTGAGTGTGAGAAGCTTGCACCTCTGCTGCCTGTGGTCTCCTTGTGAGTGTAAGAAGCTTGCACTGCTGCTGCCTGTGATGTCGTTCTTGTGAGTGGGAGAAGATTGCACCTCAGCTGCCTGTGGTCTCCTTGTGAGTGTATGCACTGTCATCGCTAGCCTGTAGATATGCACTGTCATCGCTAGCCTGTAGATATGCATTGGCTTCACTAGCCTGTAGATATGCACTGTCATCGCTAGCCTGTAGATATGCATTGGCTTCACTAGCCTGTAGATATGCGCTGTCATTGCTATACTGTAGATATGCGCTGTCATCGCTAGCCTGTAGATATGCATTATCATCGCTAGCCTGTAGATATGTACTGTCATCGCTAGCCTGTAGATATGCTCTGCCATTGCTATCCTGTAGATATGCGCTGTCGTCGCTAGCCTGTAGATATGCATTATCATCGCTAGCCTGTAGATATGCACTGTCATCGCTAGCCTGTAGATATGCTCTGTCATCGCTAGCCTGTAGATATGCTATGTCATCGCTAGCCTGTAGATATGCACTGTCATCGCTAGCCTGTAGATATGCACTGGCTTCACTAGCCTGTACATATGCACTGTCATCGCTAGCCTGTAGATATGCATTGGCTTCACTAGCCTGTAGATATGCGCTGTCATTGCTATCCTGTAGATATGCGCTGTCATCGCTAGCCTGTAGATATGCACTGTCATCGCTAGCCTGTAGATATGCTCTGTCATCGCTAGCCTGTAGATATGCTCTGTCATCGCTAGCCTGTAAATATGCACTGTCATCGCTAGCCTGTAGATATGCACTGTCATCGCTGTCATCGCTAGCCTGTAGATATGCATTGGCTTCACTAGCCTGTAGATATGCACCGTCATCGCTAGCCTGTAGATATGCACTGTCATCGCTAGCCTGTAGATATGCTCTGTCATCGCTAGCCTGTAGATATGCACTGTCATCGCTAGCCTGTAGATATGCATTGGCTTCACTAGCCTGTAGATATGCATTGGCTTCACTAGCCTGTAGATATGCTCTGTCATCGCTAGCCTGTAGATATGCACTGTCATCGCTAGCCTGTAGATAATGCATTGGCTTCACTAGCCTGTAGATATGCATTGGCTTCACTAGCCTGTAGATATGCACTGTCATCGCTGTCATCGCTAGCCTGTAGATATGCATTGGCTTCACTAGCCTGTAGATATGCACCGTCATCGCTAGCCTGTAGATATGCACTGTCATCGCTAGCCTGTAGATATGTACTGTCATCGCAAGCCTGTAGATATGCATTGGCTTCACTAGCCTGTAGATATGCACTGTCATCGCTAGCCTGTAGATATGCATTGGCTTCAGTAGCCTGTAGATATGCGCTGTCATTGCTATCCTGTAGATATGCGCTGTCATCGCTAGCCTGTAGATATGCATTATCATCGCTAGCCTGTAGATATGCACTGTCATCGCTAGCCTGTAGATATGCGCTGTCATCGCTAACCTGTAGATATGCTCTGTCATCGCTAGCCTGTAGATATGCATTGGCTTCACAAGCCTGTAGATATGCACTGTCATCGCTAGCCTGTAGATATGCTCTGTCATCGCTAGCCTGTAGATATGCATTGGCTTCACTAGCCTGCAGATATGCGCTGTCATTGCTATCCTGTAGATATGCGCTGTCATCGCTAGCCTGTAGATATGCATTATCATCGCTAGCCTGTAGATATGCACTGTCATCGCTAGGCTGTAGATATGCACTGTCATCGCTAGCCTGTAGATATGCTCTGTCATCGCTAGCCTGTAGATATGCTATGTCATCGCTAGCCTGTAGATATGCACTGTCATCGCTAGCCTGTAGATATGCATTGGCTTCACTAGCCTGTACATATGCACTGTCATCGCTAGCCTGTAGATATGCATTGGCTTCACTAGCCTGTAGATATGCGCTGTCATTGCTATCCTGTAGATATGCGCTGTCATCGCTAGCCTGTAGATATGCACTGTCATCGCCAGCCTGTAGATATGCTCTGTCATCGCTAGCCTGTAGATATGCTCTGTCATCGCTAGCCTGTAGATATGCACTGTCATCGCTAGCCTGTAGATATGCCTTGGCTTCACTAGCCTGTAGATATGCACTGTCATCGCTGTCATCGCTAGCCTGTAGATATGCATTGGCTTCACTAGCCTGTAGATATGCACCGTCATCGCTAGCCTGTAGATATGCACTGTCATCACAGGGCATGGAGAGGAGAGGGAATGTTTTCATCTACATTTCAGAGGTTGGCAGAAAGGGGCCCTGAATGTCTTTTTTGTATTCGTAGTGGAAATGCACATTATGGCAAGGCCACTGAAATTATGAGATTGTGCGATCGTTGTGATTTTTGCATAATTAAAAATGTACTACATTTGCCAGATAATCCATCATCTATTGCATAATCTGCAGATTTTAACAACAACAAAAGTTTGTTACTAGCTCAAACGGGTCAAAAGTTACTAAAACGCAGCATCAGTCTTGCTGCACAGTGGAAGGTCCTTTGCAGAAGTTGACTAGTCACATTTCTGTAGCTTCTTGCTGTGTTTGGGTGTTAAACTGACTAATGAGGTGCAAACCTATGCTCAGACGGTATTAACTTTAAAAATGACAAAATATGTCATAATACTATCCCAAAATGTGCTGTATAATTAGCCTTTTCTTGCCGCATAATTTACTCAGCCCTGGTGCATAATGTGGCCCTACCCTACAGCATAATTCCAGTGGCCTTGATTAAGGTTTATACATTCCTTTTTTCACGTTTTGCCTTCTGGTACTGGTAGCCTTGTACCATAATAAATACAGAACTTCTCATCCCAGAATGCAAAGCAAAGTGGGTTATGCTTTTCATTTGTAACAAGAGGCATTGACTTTTTCACATACCTTAACATCTGTCTCCAAACCTGCCACACAGGGACGTCCACCCCTCGGGCCAAGAGGCAAGAGGGTGATTTACGGTCCATTCCCGGTCAATCCTTAGCTTTTCTGCTTTGATTACCAATTACTGTCAATTATCCCTGTAAAGCTGTTTAGTACTCCTTCCTAATCATCAACTGCATTTTTTTGCTCATGCAGAAAACCGGTAGCACGAGGCTGGATTTACCAGCGAGCAGCATCTAGAGAAGACCACATTTAACTATGCACACGACTAAACGCATAACTTTTTAACCCAGAAATCAAGATTAACCCAATCTTGCCTCCAAAACTCTAAAAAGGTACACGTGTAGGCTAGAAGGGCTGCGAACACAGGTTTAAAAATCTAACACTACAGAGATGGCTCGTGACCTAAGGTTACTCCCAGGACAACTGGCAAAAGCACATTTATTTTTGTTTGACAGGTGCCAGTTTCACAAGCGTCAGCTCGGTGCGGCTTCCCCAATTTAAATAAACTGACCTCAACATAAAGGCTGCCAGCAGCCTTAAAATTACACCCCATTTAGAGAGTCGACAAGGTCACCAAAGCAAGACCAGGAAAAAAAAGATCGCTCAGCATGAACAAAGTCGATCTCACACTTGTCAAAGTTAGATGGAAGCTGCGTTGGCGTGAACATGCTGACGCACCTTACCTTTTGTGATTGGCAGGATCACATTTTAGAGAAATAACGTCGATTAATTACTTTGTAATCTAGAGCCTGTTGCGAGTCCGGGGACCCTACAAAAAATGCCCATGGAATAACATTCTAGAAACAAGTCATTAAAAGATAGCTTGGAACAGGCGGTTGACAAGGCCAGATCTGTGACTCAAGGGCGCCTTCCCTTCATCCCTCCCCCTTGTGCTTTTGATGTTGAAGGAACAAAAGGCCTCACTCACCCCCTTCTGAGGTGCTCAGGAGAGGAGGGGCTTTGCAAAAGGGATTTAAGGGGAGCTAAGATTACTTCTCCCCCACTGCCAGCGCCGACAAGTTCCATGAAAGTGAAAAGAAGAAAAAAAAAAAAACAACAGCAGCACCAACCGCATACCAACCTTTCAATACCTTGCTATGCAAGTTAAGAGAGCGCAACAATAGTCAACATTTAATAAAATCCAGTTAGGAGCGACTGAAGTGGCGCCGGTCGTTAACGTGTGTTAATAATGTTTTTTTTTTCCTTTTCATTCACGGAGGAAGAAGAGACTTCGCATAACTAAAACATTGAAATACTCGCATTTTTAAGCAAGGATGCAACAATTGTAAACATTGCACACACAAAAAATGAGATACTCGCACACAAGAGTTTGCAGGTATGAGTGTGCCAGGTTTGTTGCACCCCAACCTCTTAGATGCTGCAAAGAGCGAGGAAAAAAGAAAGAAAACCGCCCGCACTTGTTTGCATGTCCGCCCCACTTTCCTGGGCAGCATATGTAAGTCCTCTTTAATTTCAATGGAGACTGCAGTAGCACTACCCCTCCTTCCCCCATGAAGCAGCAGCCACAAGACAGAACAGGCATTTCATTCAATGAGGGGGCGAAACGTTTATTCTCTTCCTTACAAAAAGGTGCATGGAGTACTGCTCTGAGCAGGATAGCTCAGCACACCTTTCTGACGTCACGCAGAACAAGCCACCCCTCACAACACTGCCCCTACTGGGGCCGGTGTTGTGCAGTTACACGTATCCCCTATCTTGACTCTTTTTCGTCCTTGAATTAAGACTGAGCACCCCCGCAATGGATTCCTGCGCGGAGCCCGACTCACCTCCCTGCTTGGCATCGTTCATCCCGCACGCTCCCTGCAAACAGTCATAAAAGTCCAGGTCCGGCCAGTCAGAGCCGACGGGGATGCATCTGTGAACGGGCAAGTGCGCCCTTTGCTTGCGGGGGCCCCTCAGCCCCTGCTGCGTGCTCCGGAAGAGCCCCTTGTCTCGCAGGGCAGACCCCTTTTGTAGCAGCAGAGATAAGGCAGCAGCCGGTGCGGGCTGCTCACAGTTAGGTATCCCATACGCTTGTCTTGCATCCTCCTCCTCTTCCCCCCTCCCTCCACGGGGCTCCCTCGTCGCGCCTGCGTACACCCAGTACACACAGGCCATGCTTCCCGACTCAGAGGGGGTAAGAGGGGCGCTGAGGAGAGAGGGAGGACATCTGCGAGCTTACCGGGTCACTGTTCTGTTGCATGCAATGGTGAACGCGCTCGCACCATCTGGATTGCGTTACACGGGCACTCTGACAGCTCGTAATTAAGATCAATCACTCTGCCGTGCTCGTTCTCGCACACAATATGCCACATCGGGCACGCGTAAATTACTTACAGCCTATCACGTCAACGCTACTACATACACAACACAGCGAAGACGAATCACTAGGCAGATGACAGAATACACTAAGGAATGTGTCTGTTCAGAGCCCTAGAGATCCTTTCTTTCTTCTTTAGCATTAGGAGCTCGAAGCTCCACCCCCTTCGTGGGCGTAGGCCGAGCCCTAAAAAAAAAACTAAGGATGATCACTCCCCTCCAATATATTTCCTTGCTGTGTGCTAAATTGCTAAGCAAATAAGCAGTACCAAACAGTTTCTGAGAATTGGGAAATTCTTTTTTTCAAGCTGGAAATTAATTGGAATTGAAAAATATACACTACAAAAATGCCTTTCAGGGCACATACTTGAGTGGATAGCAATACATGCTATGCTGCACAAGGTGACTGAAAGCATAAGTACCTTTTCACTGCCTCAAACTTTGCCAGTTCCCCGATGCCCGTAATGATGGCATTTTATACGGGTTGCTTGATGGTGCCAATTGTAACAATCCAGTGCAACAGAAGAGAATTAAAAAAAATGAAATTGCAGGCACATTTAGTTAATCCACCAGCCAGTAGCTGCAATTTAAGGCGCAAAAATAACATCAGTAGCAGTTGAATTTATACAGCACAGCCCGAGGCCTTCAAATAGACAAAGGGCAGTTCACAGGGCCTGCAGACCATCAATCCAACATCCCCCTTCTTATTTTGGTGAACCGTTAAAAAAGCACAACGTCACAAAGGCCCACAGGTTCCCAAACAAAGATCAGGGCAAATCTACGGGTCAAGTTTCCAGTCAACAAACAGGAAGCGTACTAGACAAACTGGAGGAACGAAATGCTTTGCCGCTAATGTGTCACAAATTTCCCCAAGCTTTGAAATATGAATTTCTTATTCATCGGAGAAATTACGATCCAATCTTCACTGCCAATGCTCCTTTTCCGACCTTTACCCTCAAAGAAATTAAGAGGTGATGTTGGGTGTCAACAGAAAATGTGTTGCAACGTAGTAGAGTTGAGTGTAGACTTACACCAAGGCAAAATGTGCATGTTCCAAGCTAAAATCCTTGTTCACATTGTAGCAAGGCGCAGTTATACATCATTTCCCTTGCTTACTAAATGAGTTTGCAGCACGTAGGCAACAAATCCTCAGTCTGTGTTTAGACCTTTAACTGTAGTTTTCTACGAAAACAATACCAGCTTCCCCTCCACTTCAGTTTTGTTGCAGTGTGAGACTGGTCTCTCAGTCGGAATTTTTTTACATTTTTTTATCTCCATGGGAGGTCTTTGAAAAAGCTTTCCCATCTCTAATTTTAGCAGGAGATCAGTTCTGAAAGACATGCTCAGAATGTGACAACGTTGCCAGTGCACTCTTTGAATTGGAAAATTGTTTTTAAAAAGAATTTGCGAGGGAACGTGGCGGCTGTGCAAAAAAAAGATGGCGGGTTTGTTTAGGAACTGAAACAAGTAACTGTTGTTAAATGATCCGTGATTCCCGCATTAATTTGAATGAGAATGCAACATTTAGATGTATTCTTGAGGACAACCTGTTTAGAGTAGACCTCATGATTTTTCTTGTCATTTTGTGTCACTGGCCTATTATTGTATCTTGCAGAGCTCTTTGTGGTTGTGAGGAACTGCCACAATGACCTTGCAATCAATACAGTAGCCATTAATTTAATCAAATGTGATGATCAAAAGAATGTCTTGGCAGATAAAACCATTAATGAAAGTCATGTCATCAATACAACAACATCTAATAAGGACTGTCTAAAAGCATGTTGCTGCCCCACAAAATGACCTGCTTCTGCACATATGAATATTGGAGGGCATTATTAAACAGCTCAGCTCCAGGGTACTCATCTGACATTAGGATGGTCTCCAGATGAACCACCATCGCCAGTATTGGAATCTGTGACCTAAAGGTCTATCGGTACACTTGCAGGTCATTGAGTTTTCTCATGGGCTCACTAAGCAAGGAACCTACTGTGCACCACTATGCAAAGTTAATTGCCTTGTCATTCTTTCAACAAGTTAACATCAAAGACCATATGAGGCTTTTACAAAATATGAAGACAGTATCAGAAAATTGTGATACTTACTAAGAGGAGTGCACAACACAAGTCTCACCTCTTTCTACCAATCCTTTGGTGTATAAGACAGGGCTTTATGTCGATATAAGGTTTTCCATTTGTTATAGATAATAATGCAAATAATATCCACAGGTATGTACATTTCGGTTATTGCCCTACCTGGGATAACATAGCCCCTGTTATAGCATGGTGTTGGTGTGGAAATACTTTTTGTTGAAATCAGTTCAACCTGTGACTTACAAAAATGGTCTCCAACTACGCGCCTTGTTCTTCTTCAGGTCAACTGGATCTTTGCCACCGTTTTAGAATGGAGCATAAATCAACACCATCCCAATAGACACTATTAATTATATTTTAATCAATAATGAAAATTTTTATTTAGTACGAAAATCTTTATTAGTCGTTAAGAGTTTAGTATTTTGTTTTTGGTCTCTTTTATTAAAGTAGAAATTAGATAAATCCGTTTACAAAAATATCAAGAAAATCATGGTTAGAGTCCATCAAGAAAATTACAGCATGTTCCATAAAGGAAATATCATCTAAGTCCCTGTTCTACTCTAGCAGTTCCTAAAGAGTCCATTCAGAAAAGAGCGCAATTTAAAGGAGCATTAAAATAGAATTAGATTGTAGTTGAACTTCTCATGGAGAGTAGTTCAGGAGACTGGTAGAGTCTCCACTTCCAAATACCATCAACAAACAGTTGCAGTAACAACTATTCAAAGTTAAACTAGGAAAATGGTCACAGCAGTAGCCATAACTGTTAAAGAATATTCAGACACCCACAAAGTAGTAGGTGACAAGAAATCACCATCGGCAGTAGCTCACCGTGATTGGGGCAAAGGGATAAGGAAAAGTATAGTCGCAGAACAAATAGGCTGGACAAGTCTGAACAGCATAAAGCTCTCGGAGTGTGCTCTAAAATGGAAGAGAGAAGCCTAGAGTCTAACTAAGAACACATATTTAATTAACACAAAAACACTTAAATCAATCCACACTGGTGTTAGGATCATTTGATGGTCTGCTGTTTCTTTCTCCATTCCCATAGTAAACTTACGAAGACGTCAAGGTGCTACCTGCAAGTCATCTACTTAGTTGCTAACATTCATGTGCATTAGATTCACTCTGAGATCGTACAAGAACCCTGCAGTCTAAACTACTAGCTATTCAGAACTCCATAGTGCGACAATTAACTATTCTAAAGCAATAATATTCTTGTAACTGTACTGAATTAAGTCATGAGATTCACGTTTTCATGTAGGCATCATTGTTTTAATATACTACGTAGCATTCATTATTGTGAATAAGTGGCTGCTAAAATCTAACTAAATATGTTGAGAACATGTAGCTTAGGAAGGAAAGATTTTTTTTAAAGTCAGCACATTCTACAAAGATGATATGTCTAATAAAGTCAAATGTTAAATATTTATTTAATACAGTACAGTTCAGCATCCACTGACAGCATATATTTATTTAAGAAGAAAATTAAAGGAAACTAAAAGAAAGGGTAGATGAAGGCTAGTCTGACCTGACGATGTTCTTAGGATAGAAATGGGTGCTTACTACAAAACAATTTCTTGCAACACGTTTACCTAGATTTCATTCTTTAAGCATTCTCATGATAATATATTGCACAAATTCGGACACTTATTTTAAACTAAAGGTTCCTGCTCTATCAATGGTTTGCTGCTAAATAGAACTAGGAGCACAAAACTAGCCAGCCAAATTTTGCATAAGATGTCAAGAAAAAGACAACTAAGCCTTTGAAGATTATGGGCCTTACTTGGGGTTTCGCAGAGAGAAAGGACTGCTGTAAACGGATTATCTTCCATCTTTCGGCTACACCAAATCTGTAGTTTCCCCATTATATTTAGACATGAACCTGCTGGATTACTGTGAACAGAGCCTCCACTGTGTCTCCCAGAGGTAACCTCTGACTCAGCAGTCCATGTGCCACAGGCTCTCTGAGTCAAAGTGGTGTTCACCCCGCCCATACATGGGTCAGACTTCCATCACTCATTGTTCCTGACTGTGTCCTCCATGTGAGGCACAGTGGAAACAGGAAGTGAAAATGTTATAGGCAATATATACAGGAAAAAGGCTCCCTTCACATCAGAGCTACTTACATTTTGTTCAGAAAGAACAAAAATTCCACTTTGGGAGGTTTTTGTCTTTTCTGAACAAAAACGTTTACAAGGCAGGCATTTTAAACATGGTGCCTGCTAAAACAATTCACAACATATCAGAAACAATGCCTATACTGATTCTCACTCAATCACCCATTCATTTTCTGATCACACAACTCAATTACTATGATCAATTGAAAGAAATTAGTTTTTTATTTTGTACGAAGTATGTTTTTTATGAAATACTTTTTTAAAAACGTAATTACTTTTTTGGAATCTCATTTCTTTTTCACCATACACAGGGATCAAAACATTTCTAAATGCAAAAATACAAAGACAAACATGTAAATTACATCACATATAAATGATACATATACACCACATAACAAAAATGATTTTGTAAGCTCAGGCTCTGTACAGTTAAAACTGCAAGAATACCATAGTGCCCATGGTTCCTGACCTAACTAGGGAAAATACAAACATGTTGGCAGGAGGAATCACCAAATAGTGACCCTACTGAGCACGCATGCAATATTCTTTTCAGAACTTTTCAACAATTCCTAATTGTGAGCAAACAGTGGTAACACATGTATTGAACACTTATTCAGTTGGAAAAAGAAGCTGTCGACGCGTTTCAAACCCTGACCCATTTCTTTGAGGGTTCTCCTCAGGACACAGAAAATTGTAAGAGCTCAATTTCCTATGTTCAATCAATGAACCAAGCTTCTTAAAGGAACCTGTGGACTGCCGCAATATACACCAATTTCGAACACTGTGTTTTGCCCAAACTCGCAATGAAACCTCCAGCTGAATCAGGTGTTTCTTTTTCCTTTTCTTTTTATTATTCGAGACATTAATGCTGTGGCAGTCAACTTTCCTTTGCGTGGGCAGTCGTTTAACTCCGGAGGATTCATTTAGTGTGGCAGAACACACCGTTGCCTTTGGAGCCACAGCGCTCTCTCTGGAATTCCCCCTGGGGAAGTCCTGTCCTCCTAGCGGCCTAAGATCCGCATGTACCTGACCCAACTCAGTCAGCAGGCCAACCTGTGGTGCTGTCCCCTCATCCCACATGCGTGACTGCCACAATTGGATAAACTTGTACCACCAGCCTGCAGTTAAATGAGGGCGATGCGGAACAGCAGCCACCATACCTTTCGCCTTGGCTAGGTCTGACCTACGGGTGCACTGGCTGGTCCGCAGCAGTCGTGAACAAATGTCTCCTGGCAAGTCCACGGTCTAACCTGCACAGCAACTCCTCTTCACTGAAGCTCTTAACCAGTCCTGCACCATGGCCACCCTGAAGGGGGCTACACCTCCTGAGACTGTCCTGCCCCAGCCTCCAGTGATCACGGGCCAGGACACCATCATGGAGCGTATCCTGCAGGAAATATCAGCAGTGGGCCACCAACTAGAAGGCATGGATGTGAACATATCTGCCCTAGCAGCAGAGACTAAATCGATTCGGCTAGATATTGTGGGATTTCAGACCCCTATATACTGCTCGATCAGAGAGTTGTGGTGATGGAGTGCCGTCTAAATGCCCTGCCAGAAGGGACCAGGAACTCGTGTTCCTCCACAGCAGGTAGACTGACCTGGAGGATCGCAGCAGGTGGGACAATGTCCGTTTTGTTGGCTTTCCAGAATCCGTGGGGGCCCTGATGCCAAATTCTTTCTTAGGAACACAGTACCCAAGTCCACGGGTCTTGTTTTTGATCCTCCACTGGGGATGCAACATGCCCATTGTATCAGCCCTCCACACCGGGACACCTCAGCGCTTTCCTGGCCCCTCATCAGTTGTTTCTTGCAGCATGAGCAAGCCCGACAACTACTCTCTGCGACTCGCTCACCTGGTCCGTTCACACACGGGGGTCATGAAATACGCATAGCAACGGACTTCTCCAGGGAAACCAATGATTGCTATAAGGAATTTCTTTTTCCACCGGGCCGCCTTCGCCAACTGTACATAAAGTGTGGTCTCTTCAAACCCACTTAATTCCGGATCTCCAAGGATAGCACTTCGAAGGAATTATTTGACCCAGAAGACCTGCACCTTTTCCTGGATAGACTTTTCACACAGGACATAGATACTTCCTCCTCCTCAGCTGAGACAACTCATCCCCCAGCACCCTCCCTCACCAATTCTGTGGGAAGATGGTGAACTAATAGTGGATCCTACCATCGGGGCAGAGAGCTCGACAGGGTGGCGCGCTCCCATTGCGACAGAGAACAAGCTCTTCAAGCAGTGGCAGTCCTCACCCAAGAACAGGACAGAGACAAATCATGGTCTCCCCTGAATCCCGCTACTGCGATGGAGTTACTACCATTGGCATGAAATTCTCCCTTGCACCCAACCTAGCTGGATCTTTTGCTGTGGGATTAAAGGGATTAATGACCGCTAGATGGCGGAGTATCACTATGGATGTCTTGAACATTTACTTATTTGATTGTTTTGACTGTTATTATGCTTACTATTTCTGTTTTATACATGCTATGTGCTTTGAGACCCACTATCATTCCATCCTGACCCTCCTGCGGATGTGCTGCTAACCTCCTTCACTTGTCACACCGGGGGGTGGGTGACAAGAGGCACCATCAAGATACACCTCCGCCCCCCTGTCCTCCCGATGCCCTCGCAGGTTCAGCCCACCTCTAACTGACTTCACTCTGGGCCCCTTTACTCCTCTCTGATGCCTACCATCGTCTGGACCTCCACACCTGACAGGGGCGTAACAAAGGCCCCCACAGTCCCTATGGTGCAGGGGGGGGCCAGGCTTACCCATATTGGAGGGGGCTCCCCTCATCCCCTATAGATGTGAATGTGAGGGGCCCCTGGCGTGAATGCATGAGCTCACAAGAGTAGTGCCAATCACCAACATCACTGCACGAAACACTACCTTTGGAGTCTGGAGCAGTGCACTTCAACGCCTAATCAGGGGTAGTAAGCGCTACATACAATACAATATGGTCATCTTATGTGTTTTCTGCATGTGGTTCCCCGTGACTGTAATGTCGCCCCTATGACGCAATGGGCGCGACCCCCTGGGTGATACCATTGTTGACCCAAGGTCTGTACTGTATGTGGCAACCCCCCCTGTGACCCCGCCAGCAGTGGGAACGCCGCCGGGGGGGGGGGGTGACCAGGCTAATAAAGATAAGCCCTTGCGGATGTGACGGTGACGCCAGAGGCGCGCAGTGGCCATCAGGAGGGCGGCCCCTTAGACACAGAGGGCTTCCCCCCGCCCCTCTCTAGCCTCTCTCCTCCCCCGGGCAGGCGGAGTCCCGAGGGGAGCTAGGAGGAGCTGGGGTCACGTCCGGTGCGGCAGGCAGGGCGAGGGGTACTTAAGCCCCCATCGTCATTTTCTCTGCCTCTTTGTCGCACCGGACGCGTCGTAGTGTCCTCGTGGGGACACACATTTTCTGGTCATTTCGTCCCGAAGAATTGGGCCTCACGGTGAGTGTTGGTGAACCCAGCCCCCCTACGGTCGCTCCCCCCACGGGGGTTGTAGCTGGGCTGGGCGGCCTGCTCAGACGCGGGCCGCTGTTGGGGGGGGTGAGCTACGGCAGTTCATGCAGGGCCTTGGGGTCACCTGGGTGGCCCCGGCACTGGGAGTGCCTCGGACAGTAGGAAGTGGATGGGACGAGAGGGCAGCTGCGCATCCACCCCTCCCCCCGTCCGATATTCAGGTTGGGGGAGGTCACAGAGATGCACCGGTGGGGATGGGCCTGCGGGTCTCGTTCGGATTGAGTCGGTGTCCGGTGCCACTTTGGGCGGTCCAAGTGCCGAGTGCCCCGAGGGCGCCACACATGGGGTCAGCTCTCCTTGGTGCGAGCACTTCCTCCAGCTCTACAATGCTGCCGGCATGAATGCGTGGTTCGCTCACTGCCCTGCATCCATTGCCTTTGGTCCATTGCCACAGGTGATGCGCCCCATTTCCCTGGGAGCGTTGCATGCCATGATTGGGCGGGACAGGGGGGCAGCGGTGCCCGCTTTGTCCCAAAGTATCTTGTGCCCCCCCCCCCCCCCAAGGCCGGGGAGGTGCGCCACGAAGTGCCGGCACCGTCACGGCAGGGTGGGGACAAGTTCAGGGTACCAGGGGTGCACGATTGTGATTGCCCGCGATCAAGGGGTGTTTGGGGCTCAGAAAACGCGTGGGCGAATGACGTACCATCCAGTGAAAGGGGGGTTGTCGTGCAGGCCAAGCGGTGCGCAGCGGCCGTCCGGTATTAGTAAAACGCTGGAGGATGCTGCCCCCGGCCCTCTGTACACCTGAAAGGAGTCTCGGCTAACCTCAACCCGGTCTCCCCAACACAGTCTCCCCAAACGGGTCCTTATCGTGCTCATGTAAAGCGCACCAATATTTTCATCCTTGCTGCATTGCTTCATTATGCACGTCAGCATGACGGGGGGCTCGAAGTTAAAAGGACGGGCATGCGCGGAGGCCGCTGCCCCCCTCCCCCCTCGGGTCACGAATGGCAAAATGGCACCCCCAACTATTAGTCCCGGTCACCGATCAGGTGCTATCGCGGCCATCGCTGGCCCGTAGCTTGGGACCACGGGGAGGATACAGGGGGGAGCGCCCAGTCGGTACAGTCAGATTCAGTGTAGACGCGTACATCGACTTGCTGCGACCCCGGGCACCTTGCACAAGCGCGAGACGCTTGTTCCACGAGGGGGCTTTCATGCTGAGCGGGACAATTTTATGAGTAATTGGCAAGACAGACAAATTCAGGGCAAGAAGGACAATATAAGGCGTA
This sequence comes from Lissotriton helveticus, assembly GCF_964261635.1. Classification (NCBI taxonomy): domain Eukaryota; kingdom Metazoa; phylum Chordata; class Amphibia; order Caudata; family Salamandridae; genus Lissotriton; species Lissotriton helveticus. The sequence continues at coordinate 1,038,929,592 of NC_136069.1, forward strand.
TGTGAACCATGATGTTTAGATGCCTTGGCAATTAGAACATTAATTTGGTACCAGGTCCGACATGCTCGCAATTTTGAACTGTGCAATGCGCCTTCCTTCTCCAAAGAGGGGCCCGTGCCGGCACACTGCACGTACCAGGTTTCGCCGCACCTGACGCTTTGTGCGGATACTGGGGGGGGGCAGGAGTTCACGCGGGGCAGTCTACTCTATCATGCTTGGAATCCTAGGGCACAATGCTGGGAAGAGGTGTTAGAACAGCAATTAGGAAGGGCGCCTTCAAGGCAAAAGTGCATGTTTCATGACCAGAGGTCGGTGGGGGTTGCCTCGAAGACCACGCCTCCTTCTAGTACACGCAGGGGAGTAAGATGCTGTGGGCGGAGTGTACGTGTGCACGCATCTACTGCAGTCTTCCGTGCAGGTCGGAAGACGGGAGGCTATTTCCATTCAAACTAAGCTCGGCCATAACACGCATGGTCCAGGTATGGTCTTTGTTGCTCGAGGAGCCTTAGCTCTTTGCCGGGGCTCGTGGGGGGGGGGGGGCGACCCGCAATCGCGTGAGCCAGCCAGACACTCGGGCCTCCCGTGCGGCAGAGCAAGGGAGTGCTGGTGAGCAGTGGAGGACTGTGAGTAGCATGGTGCCCGCTCCCCAGCTGGTGCACGAGTCCCCAGTTGTGGCACGGGCATGATTGTCCGGCAGTGGGAGCTGAGCAGGCATTGGCCGCAGTGAGTCTAGCTACTCCACATCTTTACGGGGGTGCCGTGGTCCTTGCCATGCGGGTCACCACCCCCCCATTTCCAATTCCATCCAGCAGTTTCGGCAGGGCCCGCATTCAGAGCACACATAGGGTGTTCGGGTCACGTGGGCACCTGCCCAGCATGACCCCAGTCGTAAAACCATTAGAGAAGGAAACAGCAGTAATGCCAGAGGCTCACAACAGCTACTGGGCACCATCCGTAGGACGAGTTGTGCCTGGTCGCCTGGGCAGTAGCCGGCCACGAGCCCCGCTCCTGCCTCCCTCAGGCAGCAGCTGTATCTTATGGCCATGAGGCTGCCACTCGTTACAGACACGGTGGAGGGGCGAGGAGGCAGCGAGAGGAGCGAGCCACCGATTTGTAGTCCGGTGTTGACTTGCCAACACACACCGATCCCGGCTATCACGCGGGGCTCCCTTCCCTGTGTCTAACATTTGCTTGCTGCTGCCATAAGTTTTAAAACTCAGGTTCACATACCTTACTTAGCCACCTGCCCCTCACACAATTCGACGCATCAGAGGATGGGTGTGCGGTGATAGGCGAAAGAGGAGTGCGGGTACTCTCTATGCAGAGGCACACCAGGGAGGCACAGAAAAAAGAGGAATCTTGCTGAGGACCATTGGGTGGTGTCCACGTGCACCGCTGGCTCTGTGAGCGCGGAAGTTAGTGAGTGTCACTCGGCCCCCCTTTTTGTTGCTGGCAGGTGTCATGCATCTCTTGATGCAGCGATCACTCCTCCGTCTGCGTTGGTCACATCTTGGTTGGTTCCTTCGAGGAATACCTTATGGGTAGCCACGGAGGGAGGAACTTCCTTGGTATTGCTTTGGGAGGGACTAGCATTATTTCTCCCTGCCATTTATCCGCAATTTTTCAGTTGCTTCAGACGTTTTAAGTACAGCTTCCTGGAGCCATTCTCCTATGGAGAGTGTCAGCCCGGAACTTTTATAGTGCTCCCATTGTCCACCCTACTAAAATACTGTTCTTGTTACCTGTGCAATCACTGTGTAATAGGTAGAAAGCAGCGTGTTACAAGAGAAAAGTGAAGTGTGCAGGTTACATTTGTGTACCAAATCAAAGTGATAATTGTGTTCAAGCAATAAGGGAGTTCGCACACAGTGCATTACAGGGTTAATGGTGTAATGTACGCAATCTACACGAGTAGGAGTATTATACAACAATAATTGGTGGGTGCTCAAACAGTAGAGCTAATGTTACATAGCAAGGGCGGATCTGGTGCTAGTTGCACAACCAGAGCTCTCCCTAATGTGACGGTGGGCTAGGTATTAACCAGCAGTAGTCCAAATATCTCACTGCACCTTGTGGGTATGGAAGGTTTTCCTGTTTATGTTCTCGGTGCTAACACCGGGTTCTAGTCTTTACTGACACTCGGCAGCCCACCGCGGTGCATTGTCACGTACTCTCTCTTATATTGCCTTTATTTAGCGCTAACCTCAGACCGGATCGGAGCGCTTCTCAATAGGAACAGATCTGTTTCTTGAGAGCACTACAAGGAACACCTTACATAGGCAATCGCTCAGTTACATGGAGGAAAGTGACAGACGTGAGCAAACAATACATGTAATGGCATAGTGTGCATTACAGGGGGATAACGTGTATTGAGTGCAAGTTTAAATAGCGTGCTATGTACAGTTAGAGGCACTATTCTGGAATACATGGCTTGGCAAGCCCGGGTGAGGAGGTTTCTGGGTAGTATGGTAAGGGGGAGAGTCAAGAGCAAATTACTTGCTCACGATCATAATATCCAAGATAAATATTGAATATTCTTCCTGGTTCATCAGGAGTTTTAGCAGAACAGTTACACTGTCTGCGATGGAGGGTGCGAGTGGTTCATTATAGACTTATATTGAAAGCGATCCTTTCTTCGATCCCTGCTTCTATTTCTAATATCTAACACTTTAAGTCTCAATGACCTATCCTGTACCCTGAATATTTTTCTTACCCTCCAGCTTTACAGAGTATTAGTTTGTTCCTTTTATTACGAGCCCTCGAGTTAAGGAGTGCACTAGCACGGCTCACTCACATACCATTGCTATAGCCTTCCAATGGTGTACCACATATAGGTTTGTCGATGGCATCACTTCTTTCGGCAAGCTTTTCACATTTGTAGCATAGTGTCAATTTAGAAAGGGGTAATATATTCCTGGTTGGTATTCTCATCTTTTTACTGCTCACCAGTAATTCCTCTTTTGAAAGTGTGTTTGAGGTCGCTGATAGGTATGATAGGCCCAGCGCTCCTTTATGTAAAAATGCTTATGGTGACCATCAGTAAACGTGGCTGACGCCCAGCCCCCCCAAGAGAATTATTCTGAGTTCTCTTTCCAGCTGTTGATCATTCCTCAAGCAATTTTATATTGGGAGTCTGCTAGGGACCATTCCTTTAGGTATTTTATTGGCTGTACAGGCTCAGGCTGTGGTTTCAAAGTCCTCCACTTGTAAGTGAACTAAGTTTAACACTGCAGGCTGTACACGCTACATTCCACTGAATGGCAGCAGGTGCTCCCAAACTGATGGCACAGCAGTTGGGCTGCCTTTCAGATTCCAGAGCCTTGGATAAACAGACAGACAACAGCAGTATTCTGAAAGAGCGAATTGACTATTGTCATGTGACCTTTTCTTCTCATAGGTTAAGTTAACACGGTGCAGGTCCCGGGCTTGTTCATATAACAAGTTTTTAACTGCACCCCTGGTTAAGGCCCAGGAGATTGACATACGCATGGGGTTATTATGGATCTTATTAGCAAAGGGTAAGACCTGGTATATGCTTAATTATCCTAATTTTAGGACAGCCTAGACGGACTTCCATACAGTCAATCCTTCGCCATGACAGCACAGTCAAGCTGTTACTCTATGGAACTGAGTCATACAGAATAGCCCTATCTTCCTGGGCCAGGCTGCACCAGGGAGTATCGCAGTGATGGTGGGATAGCTTAGCGCACTGGTGATGGGGCATGCTCCCCTCTTACTTTTCAAGTTGATATTTTTCCAAAGCACATGTCCTGGCAGGCCCCACATGTGCATCCGCGGCGTTCGGCCACCTTCTCTCCTCACTTCTCCAGCCTTTAAGCAGCGCTTTGGCTTTTGCCTGATTGGTATTTGAGGGGGGACGGGGCTTCTAATGGATGTTTTTTCTCTACAATACAGGACCAAAGTCGGAGAACTGCCCTACCCTGGGGGGGGGGCCAACGGAACCACCTTCCGGTGTAAGGTTAGCTCACTGGGGGCAGCCCGCCAGGGTTTGGGTCTGTCGTTGCTTCCCCCCAGGTGTCATTAGTTCCATGGGGTGGGGTAAACAGGTTACACCCCTTGGAGTATTACTGTGTAGTTCAGGGCCCGGAGCTCAGAGGTAGCTCCTGTACTATATTCCTATGTGTGCTCTTATAGCACATTCTAGGTGTCGGGTCTTGTGCTGCTTGACTGGGCATTATTGCATCTGTTGTCGGTAAGCAGCGCTGTCTGGGGCCAAGCATGCTGACTCAGGCAGCCTCACTATGAGTAACGGAATGTGAGGCGTCCTTGCCCAAGCAGACGGGAGGCCAGCCTGGACCTGTGGGACACCACGCGGTCTTCTCCTAGGTTTACACTGAGGTTCATTTAATGCTGGTTACTCCTGTGTTTTTAGCTAGTTGTATTGCTCTTATCAGCTTTTTGCAGCCCTTACTGCTGTGCGATAATTTCCTGGCCACCTTAAACTATACATTTTCCATACTTGCCGTCAGGGCGTTTTGCCAGTGGCGCTCATTGGGAAGTGGCCCTCACACCTTTCCCAGGTTTTGCGGGGGATCTGATTGTTCGGGCAGGTAACTTTTCAACCCCTTTGCTTGTTTCACTCAGAGGGGGGGTGGCTTGGCTCAGTGTGTTTCTTTTAGGAATGGGACGCTCGGCGCCACGAACACTTTCTCGTGGGGCTGGGCTCCCCTGGCCTGTGTCGGAACAGCCTCTTGTGTATACTGGAGTATCCTTAGATTCTCATGGAGCCCCTCCCAATGTGAGCTGTTGGCCTGATGTTTGTTGTCTCCAATTCCTGGAGGCACCTTGTACCAGTCCAAGCAATCCCTTAAGTGGGTGGTTTTAAGTCAACTTCAAACAAGCTATCTCAGAGGTAGCATGGACTAAGCAGTCTCCAGGCGAAAATCACGAGAGCATGTGGAGCCTGCTGTTTTTTTTTTCCTTTAGATCCTGTTAGATCTAATGGAGGTACACCTCACTAGTTAATTATCATAATACTTTCGTATTTTCCCTACAATAATCGCCTGTATTCTTTGAGTATAGAAGCACAAGCGTTTAAACTAAAGCACAGTGTACGCCAGCCTCACCCTGAAGTAGTGGTGTCTGGGCCTTGGCCTGCGATAATGTCTGTTTACAGGAATCATGCAAGCGTTGTGGGCTGTTTATGTGTATGAGGCTCGAGTGCAGCAGGAGTACATGACGCCCCCGGCTCTCGTGGCTGACAGATATCTTGGGCTTTATATGCTGTTTTCCTTGGAGTAAGTGAGATGCCAGTGCAGGCATTAACGTTTAAAATGTAGGTTATGCCGCATATCTCACAGTCATGTTAGAGATGACAGGGTGTGCTACAAGCTTCTCACGGGGGTCAGAGTATGATCCTTATGGAACTCAGCTGCATAACTTCCTAGCGCAGAGGGATAGCTTTGACCCTTCAGTCTTATGTAAATAAAGTGTGCACAGCGTAGGATCTACACAGTCCTTCTATGTCAGCTTGAGTGGCCTTAGCCGGCAAGAATGTTTTGGGTAATAGCTTCGGCCTAATTTTGCAGAGATAGGTTCTCTGCCCTCGTTTGGGAGGGACCTTTCTTCTGTCCGGCAGGAAGCAGTCCGGTTATATGGATGCACTGCTACTGAGAAAGGTTATTGGATAGACATACGTACAAAGGTTGCAGGTAGGAAGGAGGCTAAGTAGTGGGGGGCCCGTCCGGCGACGGTTGCCGCCGGCCGAGCTGTAGCGGAGTTACAGGCCAATCCGGAAGCAGAGAAGTTCAGCACTGGACCTCAGCAGGCACATAGGGGTGCCAGAGCCTAAGACCTGGGGCCTATGGGGAGGTTCCGGGAACACGTGTCGGCGCCCCATTTGTCCTTCGGGCGGTTGTGGGCCTGTGCAACCGGGGCTTTGCCTAGTACGCCCCGCAAGGGGCGTGAGTATTATGTTTACCATAAGGGGCAGCACATGGTGGTTCGCCACGGTGCTGCCTGGCTCATCAGGCGGGCAGGTGGCGAGAATGCGGCCTGCCCTTGGATTGCCCGTAAGATAACCCACTATGATTACATAACGTTGTATGTAATAAAATAAACCTGCAGCAGTTTCTTCCCAATCTAACACTGGTGTCTAGTGTGTTATTTGCGGGATGCATGCTAAGTGTGGGGTGGGGGGTCCTGTTGCCCTGAAGTGTCTATGAGAGCTATTTGCCTACCCAACAACTGGTGTCCGAGTTTTGTTTTGCGGCCTACGCCACGTGTATTGCCTGCTTCCACGGAACACAACAGTGACCTCTCATGTGTGGTATTATTTTGTGCAAGCCATTGTTTGAGGGGCAAAAATCGTGTTTTTCTCCTGGAGGGCTCTCTCGCAGGGATGAGACACAGGCGGGGAGCAGGTAATTGCTTGTAATCTGTGTAGACAGATCGCCCGACTTTCCAGCAAGGAATCAGGGTCGGACTCTACCACGAGCTCTAAGTTTCGATTCCTACTCACACCGTGCTCAGGAAGAGGCCGTCTCCTCTGATACACTCAGCCCCCGCTGACGCACAGCTCTGTCACCCATCACATGCCCAGGCTGTCACTGGTTGGCTCGAGCCCAGCATGCCAGTACGGTAGTCAGAACCACAACCTCAGAGGCACGGTGTTCTCCTGGGGAAGTCTCCAGGGTCAGCGAAAACCCCAGGTATGTCATCAACAAAGGCTCTTTTGTGGGGCGACCAAAGGCAAGGGGTGTCGCCAGGTTATGTCTCCAAGCTGAACACTCGCAGCTGATGTAATCTATAGTCTGCACTCTGCTGATCACCATTCGGGAGCCCACACGACTCAGCCTTTTACCCTCCGCAGTCCATGAATTCCCCACCTGTAATAGAGTAATAAGGATACCTTTTATCCACAGCACTTAGAGACGGCAGAAGCGCTGTGAACTAAAGTGAGTTATTGTGTCATATTTTGTGGGGTGCACTCGGCGCCATGTGGCCCCTAGGGTGCAAGTATTGAACATGCCAACCTTTATATGTACTGGACACCTCTTTGTGTCCGAGACATCCATGAATCGCACTGGCAGGCTTCGAGGCACACGGCACAATGTGTTTGTGCATAGTTCCGAACTGGGGTTCACCCTCTTCCCATCAACTCCCACTGATCATACAACTGACCCGAGGCACGGATACTAGCCCAGGCTCACCCGAGCAGGCCCAGACCATTCCTTCCAACCACCCCCCTCCCGCCGAAATAGGCCGCCCCAGGCCGGTCACCATAGGCGCTGGAAGAAGGGATACTGCAACACCCGCATAATAACCATGCTAGAGTTCAGAGGATGAATGGACACGACTTTAACTCTTGTTTTTACCTGATAAAAGTTGCTGTGCCTCAAAGACTGACGTCAAAGTCAGGCAATAGCTTTTCCCCATGGCTGTTTATTATGTTACCTTGGAGTTTGGGTTTACTTTCTCTAACTGCAAAGTGAGATGATTTTGTAAACTGAACTCAGTGGCGGTCATGCATGGATATAGTACAAGTCATTTTTTTCTGACACACAATGAAATCTAAATACCAGTCCGGAAAGCACAAATGAAACACATCTTTTATTCTTAATTCTAAAGTATGATGGAAATAAAGATGTTAATAGGATCAAAATAAATCAAGACATAATTATTTCCTGGAGGCGAATTTTGAAGCATTGTTTACTTTCTTTTTAACAATAAAAAACGGTCTCTGACCAAATTTAGTGGCCATTTAAATCTAAAATATGCAGTCTGTAAATGACTCTTCCCTACCTTGCTTTAGTAATATAGCTGCGACAGAGTTGTGCTAAGAAAGCACCACAAGCTAAGTACTACATCCTTACCACTGTCCTGGTCAACACCTTTGTGTTCTTTGCGTGACACTTGGAATTTTCACACTCCCTATGACTTCTGTAATGTAACATTGATGCCAGCACCCCCACTCGGTAACCTAATACCCCCTCGCTGCCTCCCAGACCACAAAGTGGGGGAGAGTTTGCGTTTAACAGGGAAAAGATAAGGCCTACATTTTTGACATCCTGTGCCACGTCACACTAGAGACAGTAACTCACCCTGAACTGCAACAAAGACATTCACAGCCCTGTGACATCCTTGCACAGAACAAGTCAATCAGAGGTGTATGTTCGGGGCACTACACCCCGCCCCCCCCAAATAAATGTATTCTCTAGTCTAGTGAATAGTTGGGTACAGGTGCTTTCAGTCGGGTATGGTGAGGTGGCTGCAGGATTTCACCAATAATTTGTACCTGCACACAGAGACAAAAACTCACAAGCACGCACTCCTCTATGCTCTTGAAACTGTTGGTTATTTTACAACATTTGCAACATTTTACAACACATTGTCTTTGAAGGTGCCAAAAGTGGACTGCTTAACACAATTGGGCCTGCCGACTTATTCAGCACTGTGATGAATAGATTCCTTCACTAATTATCTTTTTAGTCACTTCAGCGGGAGCATTTTCATGTGGACTCCTCTGATTTAACAAGCTCTTTTGGTATATTGTAACTATTTTTGTATTTGCATTGCTCCTTGCATTTTCCATCTTGTATTTTGTTGTATGTATGACTTGACTGTTATATGCACAGCGTTCTGATACCCTGAAGATTCATGTTCACGCTTTATAAAACTCCGCAAATAAATAAATATAATGGTTAAGGCTGCAGAGCTGAAATTTTGCCATTGACAGAAGAGATTGCACATAATTCACACAGCCTTTTGATTTTCTTGGAGACTCAGAGGAAGAAGTGGGAGGCTGTATCATTTGCGGGAGGCTGAGAACAGCGGGGCAGATTTACAAGCCCCCTGCGGCACCAGTATGTCACGTACTGGTAGCACATTTCACTGCTCCATATTTACAAGGACAGGAAAAGCCACACTGCGTGGCTTTTCCTGTCCTTGTAAATATGGCCCCTTTAAGCTCCAGAGGGCCCCCTCCAGCACTGTGAAGTAGTAGCTGTCCCCCGACCTGAGAGCTCCTGAATGGGTCCAGAGCGTGGGGGGCCCCCTCCATGTACTTTGCAGGGGGGCCCCCTCAAGCTTTGTTACGCCACTGACACCTGACTCTGTTTCAGGCTCCAGCGGAACTTAGACGATGCCCAGGACCCTGTCTCATTTGCTCTCCCACCTATATGACCTCTGTCGACACCCTATACCCTCAGCCATCCTTAATTACTTCTGCTTGCTCATTATTTACACTGCCCTGCCTCCCTGATGGGCCCTCTCGAGGCACCGTCTATGCAAGATTAGACCTGCAAGAACACAGATTAGTGTTCCATGTGCTGCGCTTCCCACTCCCTTACTCCCTGCTTTCTCCTTTCACCCTCCTACTACCTGCATATTCGTCGTCCATCCTCCTTCCCACACCAACTGGTGTTCCAGGCTATCCTCCCCTGCATGTCCAGTGAAACTCCCACCCTTTCCCCTTCTCATCCCTTCTCACCTCTTCCCTTTTTTATTTTCCTCCCCCTCTATCTACATGTGCAGCGTCCTTCCCTCTCCCCCAGCAGTGAAGTTGTAGCACCGTCCACTGATGGCGGGTCAACCCACATAGTACCTCTATCGGTACGCCGCTGCCCACAGCACCCCACAACATTCACACAATAATATACAGACACAGTGTTATTTGGAAAAAGGAGCTGCAGGTTTATTTGATATACAAATAAAAGGTGGGTTATCTTACAGGCGATCCCGTCCGCCCCGCAACCCCTCGTTGCAGGGCACCTGAAGTTTAGCCAAAGAAACACCAGCGGCCATAGCCCGGTATTGTACCTGGGAGGATCACTCCTCCCACCGGTGAACCTATCGTCCACCAACTGCGCCCTCTGAACAAGTGAGAGTGACTCACACCTTACCCAGCCGGGCGGAGCGCTATATGGCAAGCCCCCGGTTGCTCAGGTTTACAACCGCCCTAAGGACTAACGGGGCGCCGTCGTACTCCAAGTTCCCAAGAAGGACCCCTTGGAGCATGTATGACTTATGCACGGTGCGCTCTGCACTGGAGGCTTCAGGTCCTGTTCCTGCGCCTTTCCTGTTTTTGGGATTGCCCTGTAACTCCTCCACAGCCCTGGGTGTGGCCTCCGCTGTACCCAGAGCCCCCACCTCTTAGCTCCCCGATTCTCATCTATTTGCAATCCGCTGCCTCTAGAGCGTCCCCAAGGTCTAGCGAGAATATCGCCATGCCTACCTTGGACCAGTGCACCCCGTCTGTTTCCCCGTATTCAACGGATTTTGCATGCAGCAGACCGTGCCTTATGAATCCCTACCCCCGCATCTGCGTGAATTTCGCATGGCTGCGTTTACGCGCTTGCGGGCAACATCCCACGCTTCCTGGGATCTAGCCCCGTGCCATGTGGGTCTAGGTGTCATCTCTGACCACCAGAGGCCACATGATCCCAGCTCACTGCTCCATGTACTTAGGTCCCCCCTCATTGCTTCCAGCAGTCCCCTCTTGCCCTCCGGGCCCCTATGAAATCCAAAATCCCCCCCGGGGGCTCCAGCGAGGGGATGCTTGGCCCGGACTCCCCCGACTGAGGTTCTAACCTTTCTCTCCTCTACCTGCTCCAGATGGTGAGAATGGGTATCCCTGTCCTGGCAAAGCCAAGGTTGCCCATTCCTGAGTACCGGTGTTGCCAAACACTCCTACGTCCATCATTAAGGCCAAGGTAAGCTCTGACCCCATGCTCCCCTCAGATCAAACCCAGATCTTTTGACTGGGTGTGAGTGTTTGATTGGTTCAGATGCTCCGTCCATCACCACCCCCTTTTGTACCGCTTTGGCCGCCATAAGTGTGACAGGGTATGCTCAGACGTGAGTCCCTTGCTCACTTTGCCACTGGATTCAAGCAAGCCTGGCTGAAGACGGCTGTAATGCCAGAAACCGGTCCTCGGAAGCTTGTTTCCGGTCCAGGGAAGGCATGGTTTGGTAGTTCGGGCTGGACTGTTCCCATGAGGCAAAGGATCAGACTGATTTGCATATAGCCATGTCTGAACTGGGGTGGCAGAGTGGGCTAAAGAACGGTGATGAATCAAACCCAGATCTTTTGACTGGGTGTGAGTGTTTGATTGGTTCAGATGCTCCGTCCATCACCACCCCCTTTTGTACCCCTCAGAGTCTAGCACCCTGCCCCCCTAAATGTCTGGCAGCCAGCTACTGCCGTGTCTTGGATAGGGACTGGAGTGTTTTTCTGTCCTGGATAGGCCTACTTCTGGTGCATGCCTGCAACCTGTCCTGGAGGTCTCGAGGATCCCACTCTCGCTAGTGCGAGCAGACTAGTCTGACTCCCTCGGCACCCCGTCCCTTTACACCAGGATTACCACTTTTTAGTCCTGCCGGTAAGTGTCCCCCTTAAGCGAAAAGGCTGGTATGAGCCCGCATAGCCAGCAACCCTTCGTCTACCCTGCCGTAACTTAACCTATTATGTCTCACACGTCCCCCCGTTGGGGCGCTCGTTGGACCCTGGTGGCTCTTCTCACCTCCTCCCTTTTTTATTTTCCACCCCCTCTATCTACATGTGCAGTGTCCCTCCCTCTCCCCCAGCAGTGAAGCTGTAGCACCGTCCACTGATGGCGGGTCAACCCACAAATGCCGAGTTGTGATCTTTACTCAAAAATCGTTGCCCGTCACTGTTATGAAAACATGGCCCTGCTAGGTGACGTGGCTTTGGATCATGTATTGGTAGATCACTGGCGCCTCAGCCACTCATCTGATACAGAGTATACTTTTGTTTCCTCGGTTCATGGCACGCTCTCCAGATTGGATTACTTCTTCATCTCCCAGAGAACATGGCGTTCATCAGAGTCTCGGATCCTGGAGGCGGCATTTTCCGATCACTCCCCAGCCCTCCTGTCTCTCGATACATGCTTGGCCTCCCCGGGCCACAAACCATGGCTCATGAATACACAACAATATTGCACCCCTCAGGGCAACTCCCTACTGAAAGCTCATGTCTCCACATACGTGTTGGACAGCAAAAACTCAGTGGATTCTCGCAGAGTACTGTGGGCCGCTGCAAAGCCAAGTATCAGGGGACAACTTATGAGAGCCGCTGTCATGGCCAATAAGCAGGCAGCTAGTCGCCAGATGGAACTGGAGAGGGAAATAGCTTCTCTTACCCGAATCTACTCTACTCATCCCAACTTTGCCCCATCTGCGACGTTTGGAACAGGCTCTCAGGGCCCTTAACAGCATTTTCACATGTAAGGCTACATCTGAATGGATGACACTATGAGCAGTTGGAAAAGGCAGGCCAGCTGTCTGGTGCCCAACTACGGCAACGAGAAGCCACCATGGCCATTCCCCCCATACACTCGGCACTAAGGTAGGTTCTCAACCGCCCATAAGACATTGTGAACAAGATTGCCTTATTGTACAAGAAGTTGTACACTCCAGGGGAACCAGCTGGCGCGGACCGTGTGGCCGCCTTTTTGAGGAGAGTGGACCTCCTCTGCTGGTTGGACATGGGCAGGGAGCTCCTGGCGGCGGAGCGCTTGCCATCTTCAAACTGCCCTATCATAAGGCCCAGGATGAGGACGGCTTCCTCGTGGAATTCTACAATCCTACATATGGCCAGGTGAGGAGGTGGTTGCACACTCCACAGCACCTTTCGGGAGGCGGAACAGACGATTTCCCTGGGATCCCTCTCCAACAAGGTGGTGATCACGGTTCTACCTAAACCTGGGAGAGACCCTCCCATGCGTGGCAGTTGCATTCCCCTCTCATGGCTAAACAGCAACATTAAAATTCTGGCCAGAGTCTTGGCTACTCACCTGGGCAAGGTCATCCCCTCTCTTATTCACTACACGCAGGTTGGCTTTGTGTCAGGTCGCTCCTCCAGGAACCACCTCCGCATGCCAGCCCACGCCCTTTGGATTGCCAAGGACCTTCCGGTTGCTGCGATGGCCCTCTCCCTAGACGCCGAAAAGGAGTTTAACTGCTTTGAATGAGACTACCTCTTTGCCACCATGGAATGATTTGGCCTGGGAGACCAATTCATTGCCAAGGTGGGACTGCTGTATGACTGTCCAACAGCCCAAGTTAATTGCACGGGGCTCCTCTCTGACCCTTTCCTGTTCCGGAGGGACACCAACTGGGAATTGTCCTCTCGCCACCTTTTTGTTCCACCTATCCATGGAAACCCTGGCCTCCAGTATTCGTAATTCATCCAGTATTGTCTCTCTGTCTCTATGCAGATGATGTCCTGCTTACTCTAACAGTCTTCAACTACTCCCTTACGGCCCTGCTGGAAATCATTGATGGCTTTGCGGCCCTGACTGGGTTACAAGGTGAACCTTGTCAAGAGTGAGGCCCTCCCACTCTTGGCTGGTACCACAAAGGCAGCCATCCATGGTTACCCTTTTTGCTGTCAGCCCTCACATCTCAAATACCTAGGGAACCTGGTCAACAGGGTCTTGGAGGGGATGGTCTCGGACAACCTGGACCCCTTGCAGGCCCAGATGAAACAGGACTTTGAGAGGTGGTCCCACCTGGGGTTCTCCATGTAGGGTAGGGTGCAAGCAGTAAGGATGGTCACGCTGCTCAACTTTACCTACACGCTTGGTATGCTCCACTAATAGTGCCTTTGTCCACACTGCGCCTTGTCGACTCCCAGATCCGGTCCTTTGTGTAGGGGTCCTCAAGACCCTAACTGACTGCTTCCAAACTCATGGTACGCTGTTCCTACAGAGGCTTGGGCCTCCTGTCTCGCTACTCCCTAGAGACAAGGGGCTTGACCTTCTCTAGGGGAACCGTGCCCTCCAACCTCGCCTCTCGCATCCTGTGCTCCATGCCACACACAAGTTCTGGATGCGCGGCCACTAACTATTTGGGGTAGACAACAACTACATGACAAGGCACCTTGTGGGGCAATGATGGCCTATCCATTGGCAGTTGGACCCTCTGCTGGACCCATTGAAGAGAAGTGGGCATAAGCACCTTGGACCAAATCCCACTTGCTGGTTACCTAAATCCATCTCCCAGCTGAGAGAGGAGTTTCGCCTCCACCCATGGCAAACCTGGCACTACATGCAATTGCAGCACTACCGGAGGAGCTGCTTGGGTCCTCGCCCTTGGTCCTTACAGTCCTCACCTCTGGTGACCTATATGAATGTGTGGGGACGCCATAGAGGAGTGATGTCAAGACTGTACGGTGCACTCTCAAGCCACCTTTTCTCACAACCTCTTTTACGTAATCTTCGTGCCAAATGGCAAACCCACTTACAGACCTCGCATGAGGACGAAGATTGGGCAGAAATCCTAGAAGCTCTGGATAATGGCACATGAGAGGCCCAGTTGAAGTTCTGTCTTTTCAAAATGCTGCACGATTGGCATTGGTCATCGACAAACCTGAACAGAGCAGGACTCCTTCCCCACGCGCACTGCTGGTGGTGCACAAGCACCCACAGCAACATAGCTCACATTATCTGAGAGTGCTCTTCGATTCAACTCTTCTGGTCGCATATTAGGTGCATCCATGCTGCTGTGTCTCCCTCTCACCCCTTCCGTCATCCTCCTCCATGACATAGGGGTTTCTCAAGATTTCTCCTGCCCGCAGCACCACCTCCTCCACACTGCCCTGGCTACAGCTAAGATAGGTATCCTCCGCCAGTGGAGGTCGCCCGTGCCCCCTTTCCAGGAAGACTGGATGGGGGCAGGAATCCAGTGTCATTTACAACTTGCAGGACCAGGCTGAGCTATTTATGCAGACATGGGCTCCTTTCCTTTGGGATGAGGCCGCTAACAGGTACTCTGCCCCATGTCCTCCATTCCCTTGAATTGCACAACTGGCCCTCACTGTATCTCCGGGCGGCCGTCGCCTCTCCCCCTCCTCTCACTACCCACCCAACAATGACTACCCCATTCCCCGCCCTGCCCCACCTTGCTTTTCCTCCCTCCCTCAGTTCCCCCTCCCCTCATGGATTCCCTCTCTATCCTTGCCCACCTTTTCTCCTGTCTCTCTTTCCCCTTCCCACCCCTCTCCATCCTCCCCCGCATTCTTTCTGTCTCCCTCCTTAGCCTTCCCTACACCTTCTCCTACCCCACCATGCCCTCTCTCCTTAACATCCCTCTCGTCTGCCCCTCATTCACCCCTTTCCCTTCCTTTTCCCGGACACACAGTCTCACAGGCCCCGGCACACCCTCCCTCCTCAAGTGTAACCAACACTGCCATTCATCACGTCTGTTCCACCTTTTGCCAAGAACCCCCATCCCCTTAGCAATGGGCATGAGAGCTATTTGAACTGACAGTAGGGGTCTCTCCTCTCCCTTGCCGTAGACCCTGCCTCCATCCAGCCCGGCTGTCTGCAAGACCCAGACTTTAGAGATGCAATCCTGCTCCCCGCCACTCCTCTTTTCAGGAAACGCCTCCCCGCACCCCTTTCCCTCCACCCTCAATTCGAGGGCCTTTAGCCCAATGGCTCCCCAACACATGTGCCTCCTGAAGGACAGGCCGGCACTGAGGTTGTGGTATTCCTGGATATCACTTTCCTTTGGACTTTGATTACCTCCATACCCCCCTCCCCTCCCCTTCTTAGTGAGCTTTTTGTATTGCATTGTTCAGTACTTCTACCCTTTTATCTCATAAGGTGTTCATGTTGTATGCCTTTGTTTCACTCAATAAGAAATTACAACACAAAATAAAAAGAAAGTTGTGTGGCTAAACATAACTAATCTGGCTTTCTTTCAATTAATGAAGGAGATTAGTCATAACTGGTCATAATTGTGAGGATCCTGTCTCATTAAATCTATCGACATTCTTCGGTGCAGTTGATTATAATTTGATGTTGGTTTGTTGAAATAGCAGTGGGTATGCTGATCTGTGTAAATTCGTTCTTAACAGGCAAAGTTCAAAAATATCCTTGCATCACTCCCATCATAGCTTGTGCTATTATATCTGGCCTGACAGAGGTGGAACTGCAAGAACACTCATGGGTTTTGATAAAAAGACTGTTTTGCTAAATTGCCAGACTGGGCTTTGGCTCAAAAACTACTGTCTACTTGAAGCACGTGCAAACAAGGGCAAATGTGTTCATTTCTAAAAAAAAAAAAAACTAAAAATAAGGAACGTTTTGCAAGGCATACATCTAGGGGCCCGATGTAGGTAAAATAGATTTACCGATTTTTAATTACCGAATCATACCGATTCGGTAATTAAAAATCGGTAAATCTAAGGGGGGGAGATGTAGGAACATCCAGATGTTCCTTCTACCGAATCGGTAAATATCTGTATTTACCGATTTGGTAAATACCGACCGGTAATGGCCAATTCATTCCTATGGGCTTTGAAGCCCATAGGAATGAATGGGGCATTACCGGTCGGTATTTACCAAATCGGTAAATACAGATTTTGACAAGGGCGCAGGGGGTGTCACTTTGACACCCTCTAGCACCCCCAAAAAAGATTCGGGGCCATGTGGCAGGCATACCTGCCCTAAGGGCAGGTCTGCCTGTCATATGGCACAGGTGTGCATGCACACATGTGCATGCACACCTGAATCGGTATTTTACCATCAAATATATTTGATGGTAAAATACAGAATCGGTAAGGGTTGTGGGACTCAGAAGAGTCCCACCTACATATCAAAAATACCGAATAGGTATAAATACCGATTCGGTATTTTACAGATTCGGTAAATTTACCGATCAGTAAATTTACAGAATCTGTAAAATTCTGGGCCCTACATACCAATTCTGATTTTCCGGTCGGTAACGGCCGAAAATACCGATTTTCGGCCGTTACCGACCGACCTACATCTGGCCCCTAGTGTGTAGGAAAATTCTCAGTTTTTCTACGCATAAGAATTTGCACTTGAAGGGCTGCTTCCACTATAAATCCTGCGACAGACAGCACACGTTCACCTCTGCACTGTGGAGCACGGCTGTGTGTCATACAAGGCCGCCTTGCTAGAGCGACAGTGCAGGTGCATGACAGCAGCAGTAGGCCAACCTTTGCAGATAGGTTACTGCACTGTTTTATCTCTCTTGCAAAGGGCCGTGCAGCAACATTTGATGTTGCATAATAATTTAGTAAATCTAGGCACAAAGAGTCTAATTACTTGCACAAACCATTTTCTGAAGTTGATGCAGGGGTTGCTCTTTCATCAGGAGAAGCGGTGACTTTGTTTAAGTCGTCTGTTGCTCCTCCCACAAATTGTATCCATGGTTATTAGGCCATGCCTTTTCTGCACTATACTACTTTCTTTGCTATTCAGCTAAAAGCAGGGGTATCCTTAGCTGTCATATCTTGACTATTTCAAAATTCTAAACTATGGTCAACACATAAAGGTCCCCAGAAGCTCCAGGTAGTACAGAATTAAATCAACTATAATGATGACTTGTCACATAAAAATCCCAAGACTATATCAAATCAGCTTCAAAATAATGGATTGGTTACTACTAGAATCAGAACCTGATGACAAGTGAGACCTTGTCTCTTATATACAAAGCCTGTTGGGTATTTGCTCCTGCATACTTTTTCAAAATGATCCATCGCTAACAGCCTCCAGTAAAACTCAGAACACAAAATGGCAGCCAACATTATTCTAAAAAATGCAATTTGTGTATCAAGAAGAAACTTAAAAGATGACTGATTGTTGCCATGCAACCTAAGGGCCAGCGGCAAAAAAGTGGAGACTCAGACATTTCCTTTGGAGTTTATGCTGCTCTCAGAAAATCATTGCTAGTCAGATACACCTCTTTGAAGAGCTTTTCATATCATTAGCCTCACACCAATAATCAGAATAACCAGCTGCCAATCTTTCAAGATTTTTTTTAAAATTCTATTATTTTTCCTAGAGTCTGTTCATGTTTGAAGCCATGACTGCTGCTGTTCCTTTTTTGTCATCAAACTTTTATGAACAGCTAATGTAACCCACAAGGGGCTTCCGAGAATGAATCTGTGTAAGTGTATTGATCTTGCGTGTGAGTGCATGCATGTGTGTGTTTGTGTGCGAGAGAGCCAATCAATGGTCAGTGCTTAATTTGTAAAAAAAAAAAAAAATGCAGGGTCCCAATTTTCTTGATAAGCAAATGTCGCCTCCTAACATTGCTAAGGTTTCTCGCTTTCACCCCTTGTGCCACCCAATGCAGCAGGGGTGCCACCAATTTATTTGGTCTGAGCACAACACCTATCTGTAAGGAGTGATGGGTGCAGAACTAAGTGATGGGGTATAAATAGCTGTCATGAATAGGACCAAAGTGAGCTAGTCAGACGTTTTGAAATTTACAGCACCATTTTTAAAATATAATGAAAATACAGTGGTTCTGAAGGAGAGCTAAAAATATATTCTGATACTTTTGTAATGTACCACACAAGCCTTAACTTCCCCAATTGTTAATGGGGCTTTCCCTCCTCAAGTGGGTTGTAAAAAATAGCAGAAAAACGTTTTAACAACACTGCTTTTCCTAAACCTTTACTGAACTCTACATGTATTCCAGGTAGTTAAAACAAACAGGGGCAATGCCAACAGGTCTGTCTTTAAAGGAATGTTTAATGGTAATGTTCAGCATTGCAAGTAACTATCATGTAAATGGTTCTATATTTGTGTGGAAGTGAAGAACTGTAGAATAATATTAAAAGGTTAAATGGTCAGGTGACCATTCCACTGTCAACCCAGATGTAAACATCCATGTAGGTTGATAATTGCACAATTCCTATCTGTGCTAATGCCAGAGAAAAGCACCATAAAAGAGTTAGCTAAGACACTTTAGCAATGTCATTTGTGAACTCCTGAAAATATAAGCTCAGGCAGCCAGATAAAAAAACAAAATGATCAAAGCTGCCTGGAGGACAAGCACTTTTTTGTGAAACCTAACAACTTCTACCCAATCAAAACATGTTCTTCTAGCTCCAGTGGCAGCTCCTCTGCTAAGAAGGAGGGGTGTCGCCCCACTGCTCATTGAGCAGTGGAAAGTAAAACAAAATTATAATAACAAGATGTTATTATCATTTTTTTTTTTTTGCATCTTCAGCCAGGTTGGGTAGGTCTGGACTGGCTCACCGCAGAGGGAGCAGGAGTGGTTTCTACTCCCTCCCTAAGTGTACATGACACTTTGATTGGCCCTCTAGGGCCGACCAAACTGTAATATGGACTTGGCATGCTCTCCATTGGGCTGTGTTGCACAGCCCATTGGAGAACATGCCCAGCCTACCCAGGCACTGCCTGAATGGCCAAACAGGCCACTCAGACCTATCACGACGCTGCTCTTGCAGCATCGTGATTGGCCGGCAGAGTCCGGAAGCCTGGGTGCTTCTGATGCTTCTTCCAGCAGAGATGAAGACGGAGGAGAGGCGAGAGAGAGGTGTGTGGTGAAGCGGCGGTGGCAAAGAAGGTAAGTTATTTTTTTTTTATCCCTCCCCCCACCATAGCACCCCCGTTCACAGGCAGCCACCACTGCCTAACTCTCAACATGTGGATGGAATCAAAGCCACTCTCTAGCGATACTCACATATTTGTTGTGCGACAGCTGTGCTGTCAAGCCATACCATACAAAGTAAATTTCAGCTAATTTATCAAAATATATTTTTTTTCCGGTGTGGACATGCCCTAGATTGATTGGATTCTGGAGGGGCGTGTGGAATTGTTTGTCTGAGGTCTTGGGGTGGGACCTCCCGCGCTCCCACCGGTTGGGTTTACTTCATATACTCGAGGGTGTGGGTGGCAACATCTACAAGCGCCATTTACTACTACTGGGCTTAATAGTGGCCAAGAGAGATCTAGCCAGAGCGTGGAAGAGTGTCCGGGCCCCCCCCCCTGTGTGCATGGAAAGCCGGAATGGATTTTTATATGGGATTGGAACGACCTGTGTTTGAGGCGAGGGGCTGCCCCAATAAGCATTTTAAGATCTGGAAGAGGTGGGCGGAATACAGGGGGCTGCTCCTCGATCCCCCGGAGGTACATGAGGAAGAGTTATAGACGGTGGTACCTGAGTGCCTCCTTGCTATGTCATGCCTTACGACCGATGTTCTATTGTGTCTACTGCACGTGCATGGGGTTAGGGTGGGATAAGGGGTGGGTAGTGGGGGTGTTGGGCGTTGGGAGTTGTTGGGGGGGACAGGGGTAGGGGAGGGGGATTCCTACTTTGTTTTCTTCTTCTTTTCCTTGGTTTCATTGTGATGTATGTACACTATGCTGTAATGTTTGGTGGCGCTCTCCTGATTGTGGAGAACCACGGCTTCTGCTCGGCTTTAACTCTAGTAAAAAATAAAATTTGTTGTGAAAAAAATATATTTTTTCGCTCCTGTTAGACCTGACATCATTGGTGTGAGTCTCCCTTCCATTTTGTCGGATTGCCTCCTCTGTTTTGATATGTTTTTGCTGGTTATATGTTTTGGACACTGGGCCACTGCTAATCAGTGCCACAGTGCAAGTGCTCCCTAAGTTAAATTGATATACTAATTGGATTCCATGATTGGGTTATTTGAATTATCTGTCAGCCCCTAGTACAGTGCGCCATGTGTGCCCAGGGTTTGTAAATCAAATGCTGCTGGTGGGCTTGCAGCACTGGTTGTGCCACCCACAAAAGCAGCTTGTAAAGTGTGTCTCAGGCCTGCCATTGCAAGGCCTATGTGCAGTCTAGCTCTGCCATGTCGACTTGGCCAAGTGCACCCACTTGCAGTCCCTAAACCTTCCCTTTGCTTCATATTAGACACCCCTATGGTAGGCCCATGGGCAGGGTGCATTGTAAGTATAAGGTAGAACATGCTCTGCTGTGTGTAGCAAGTTCTAACAGTGAATTACAGCCATTTTCGTTTTTCATTATTGAAGGCTACCTGTTCTCCATAGGCCAGAATGGGCAGTTAGATTATTACATTCTTATAATCCTAACTGACTCAGGGAACATGGTTTAAAATTCGAATTTAGTATGCCTGAACTCAGAATAATAAAATACATCTTTTAGTAAAGTTGTTTTTAATATTCTGTGTTTGAAAATACCACTTTTAGAAAGTAGGTATTTTCTTGCCTAACTATCCAGGCCTGCCTCTGCTGGGTTGTGTATTCCTTTTCTGGGTTTGTGAGTGACAGGGATGGGGGATTCCAGGAGACAGGCTGGGGCAGCCCGGTGGTGAAAATAGAGATCTGCATCTAGATGGGAGGGAGGAGTTGCACCTGGGACCTGAATAGATCTGGGCCTTCCCTCTACAATGCTGGCTCCAACCCCTGTGGCTTGTCTGATGTCTCTGCCCTGCACTGTGAAAGGAGAGGAGGAATCATGTCAACAGAGTGCTCCGGAGCTGTATCTTCCCTCCCCTGTGCTGGCTCCAACTCCTGTAGGGGCGGCTGATGTCTCTGCCCTGCACAGTGAAAGGAAGAAGAGAGTCATGTAAACAAAGTGCTCAGGAACTGGTTTGGACTAGGCAGAGGCCTCTCTGCCTTCAGAGAACAACGTATTTTGGGGTATAAATATTGGGACCCTGATCCTAAGAAATTAGATCACTTCTGGAACAAGAAACCTTTCTGCCAAGGAGAAGAACCAAGGAAGCTGCAGGAGTTTGGACTGCCCCTCTGCCAGTGTGCTGTTTGCTGGGTTGGCCTGCAGTGGTTGCTTCATAGCCAAGGGAGAGAAGAAGGAACTTTTTAAGGACTTTCATCATCTACACAATATTCTCCAAGGGCTTGAACTGTGCTTACCTCCTGCTGAAGTCTCAGGGACAAAGGACTTCACCTCCAGCTCCCCCTGAATTTCCTTGCTGGGAATTCTGACTCCAGACACTTGCGTGCCGCTGGGAGCTTGAAGCACGACGCATCGAGAAGAAGCGTGTTGTCGCCGCAGCTGAAATCGTCGCATCGCCGGAGAAGCCAGCCTTCACCGCATCTCCCTGGAAGAGTGTGTTCATCGAAAGTTGCCTGCTGTCGCATCACCGGAGAAGCGTGACGCCATCGTGAGAGTTGCCATCGCATCACCGGTGAAGCGTGTCGCAGGGCCTGTCGCGGCTCCAAAGTACAGAGTCTTCGCAAGGCTGCCAGGGCGTCAACGTATCGTCATCGCATTGCCGCATCAAGGGCGCCATCTTCTCTCATCGCAACCGGATCATCGCATCGCATCAAGGCGCCATCTTGTGCACCGCAACGTGCCCACAGGCAGAAAATCTATGCATCACCTCCGCACCGGTAAGGCTCACAACGAGTCCCCTACTCTGCGCAAGCATTGAGGCAGGACGCAACCGTTCCCCCGGATCACGGAACCGACGCATCTCCCCTTTTGTGGGCCTTTTGTCAACTTTGCGTTACGCATCCAGGTACTTTGTTAAAAACTTTGTTGCATTTACCATCAACTTGAACTAAGCAACTTTAATCATCTTTTAAGCAATCTTAAGTGTAGTATTGTGGATTTCTGTTGTTTGTGGTCTTGTGTTTAAGTGAATATAAAGAATACTTATTTTTATAAAACCTGTGCTGTGTCCATCTGTAGTGTTTTCACTGTATTACTGTGTATATTCACAAATGCTTAACACACTGCCTCTGAGATAAGTCTGTCTGCTCGTGCCAAGCTACCAAGGGGGTGAGGAGGGGTTATTAAGATTGTAATCCCCTTAGAAGTAAGGGTCCCTATTTGGACAAAGGTGAATACCATTGCCAACTAGAGACACCCAGATCTAACAGCTCCCTATTGCCTATGGACTTTCCAGGTACCATTCCTTTCCTTTTGCAGTCAACAATATGGTGCTCTTAGAATCATGTTTGGGTCCATGGGCCACATGTATCAAGATTTGGAATAGCGATTACCTAATTACCATTTTCAGCTAATCATAATTAGGTAATCACTATTCCAAATGTATGAAAGTCAAAGACTTTCATTGAGCGATTTGTAGGGGCTTGCAAATCGACCGACCTCATTAATATTATTGAGGGAGGTCGCATTTTGCGACCCCCTAGGAATCGCTAAAATCACGGGGATGGTGGCCTGCTGGGGTCAGCAGACCACCATGTCCGTGCTTGTTTGTAAATAAAGCAGGTACTTTGTTTTAATGCAGCTCATTTTCCCTAAAGAAAAACGGGTTGGGTTTAAAAAGCAAAAATGAAAAGTTTTCTTAATTTTTTAAGAGCAGGCAATGGTCTATAGGACCACTGCCTCCTCTCAATATTTTTTTATAAACATTCACAAAGGGGAAGGGGGTCCCTTCAGGACCCCTTCCATTTGCGAATGGGTTACCACCTACTTGAAGTAGGTGATGAAATGAGAATGTTGTGAGACCGCATTCCTACATGCCAATGCGATTTGTTGTTAGAAAGGGATGCCCTAAACATGCCCCTTCCTAATAACAAATCGATAACCCATTTTACTATTCGGTAATAGATTGCCGAATCACAAATACGGTTTGGTACATTGGGAGAGACTTTTTTCCGGTCGCAAACGGCCTAGTTCTGCTAATCGAACCGTTAGCGCCTTACAAAAGATAGATACATGTGGCACCATCTTTTTCTTTTCCATGTCTCTTTCACTATTTGAGTTCATGTATTTGCATTTTTGATTAACATTTAATGATTGTTCTTCCAATTACTAGAATGTTTGATGATTGTTCATTCAATTAAAAGATTCTCTCATTTTCTTCCCTTTATTCTTTTTACGCCTGTTTTTCTTCTTGGCTTTTTCTGTAACCTTATTTTTACATTGTGCATATATTGATATGCTTTCAGTTAGTGCATATTGGCCCTGATGAAGCAGCCTGTCATCGTGAAACACGTGTTGGCCCATTATGCTTCCTCCATTCTTCAAAAATAAATAAATATTTTATTTTGAAGCCTTCCATCATTCCATTGTGGAGACATATTGTACTATTCGTAAGACCTGAAAAAACTCTCTCTTTTTTTATCTTTTTGCGGGATTGGATGGTTTTGTCCCATAAGCACCTTTGAGGTCAGTGTGTTGAACCTTCCAAGTGCCTCTGTTTCCCTCCACTTCTTTTTTATGGCAAATAAAATAGGTTACCTCAGGGTTCCATTGCGTTCGGTCCCATTGCCCAGAGACTAAAGCAATGATGGATAGTTGAATGCTCCACTGTAAAACCCCCTTGCTCAACAAGTATTAATTCATTATTGTTAATCCAATTCTTCAAATATTGAGGGATCTGTTCCACAAATATTTTAGCACCCAAGACAATTAGACTGATTTGACAATCATTTTTGGGATCAGAGAGATAATTTTCCAGCATGCAGGAAAGTCCCCAGCATCCATAAATGCTAAATAGAAAAGACTGGCCCACACATCAATATTTGCTTTAGCAATAATTGCACGTAAATTATCAGGTCCCAAGTTCCTGATAGGTTTAAAGAAGCTATTGTGTTTTTTATCACAGAGTTTGTCAGATAAGATTTGAATTCCTCATCAGGTCTTACCCACTAACCTGGAAGAAATACATTTTTGCTTCTATAAACCTCAGATAAATACCTTGTCCAAACATCTTCTGGTACAATATAGCTCGGGACACTACTGTCTTTTTTTCTGCACCATATTCCAAACTTTCTTATCGTCCTTCGACACTAGCAATGTTATGATTTCATCCCAATTTGCTCTACGCTTTCGCAGCTTGCCTAATGAATCCTGGCACTGTGAATTAAACCATGGAGGGCATTTGGTGGGCATTTGGTAGGCCTCTTTTATGATGAAGGATCTAACTTTTATTAAGAGTAACTACCAAGCAATCAATTACTTTATTTATCATTATCTCATACCTCATCTTACCTTTTTTTGGTCTATATTTCTACATTCCATATCCTCAGAGAATTGCATGTGACCCAGCATGGTACGCTGCTTCTCATTTATGCGTTTTGTCAAACGTTTAGGAAAATCAACCCGCTAGGTAAGTGCCTGGTCCCATGCCCACATCCTCATTCTTAGTCTCAGAGATAAAGGTCAATAGTCCCTATATAAGGCCTTTAATAGCAGTACATTTTCACACAGATCAAAAGACCACAGTTGTATGAAAACAGTCCATTGGCCCTTTCAGATTACACATAGGGAAGATTTGTCTAGATGGAATGTCTCCTTCAAAATGACTGTTTAGGCAAAGCCACCATCAGCTAAGCAATGCTGTATCGCAAGTGCAAATCACTACAAAGCACTTTTGGGGAAAATTGGCTGGGGGAATATTACATACCGTCAGCTTATCTGCATGATCTCTAGCAGCCTGAGATGGATTTCAGCGCATATTGAAGTCTCCCATAATTAGAACAGGGACATGTTTATAAAGAGCATATTAATTACATGAATCCTCCCTAAATCATAATACCTGATCCTTATTTGATAGAGTGTCAAAAATGACAACCTATATTCCTATTCCTATGGAAGGACCTGGTTGCTTAAGAAGGACCTGGTTGCTCAATCTATCTCCCTTTTCCAAAACTGCCCCACACAGGCAGATATAGATTTAATTTCTCTGCAGGTCCACAGTGACCTGTCTCTAACTTAAAAAAATTCTTTATTAAAATATGTTAAAAAAAAAAGGTGGAGGCCATGACCAAAAAGGCCTCTTGGTATAATAAAAACTGCTGGGAGGCCTACCGTAAGTTGTCCAGGGCCATCAGATCCAAAGATATGGGTGAGGTGAAGGCCGCCAGGGTCAATTATAAGGCAACCCAGCTTAGAGCCAAAAAAGAATGGGATGAGGATCGTTGGAACAATCATCTCCTATCGAGCAAAGAGAAGAACATGACCTACTTCTGGCAGTTGGTGAAAAGGGGGAGTGACGGGACGCCTTTTAAAGCAATTAATCATGTGCCGCCAGATCAGTGGGCGGAGTATTTTAGGGCCCAGTTCTCCATCATTAATATGAACTTAGATGGATTTAAAATAACCAGCCCAATTCCAACTCTGCTATTCACCAACTCCAGGGTTGAGACTGCTCTTTCTCTTGTTCCCAGAGGCAGGGCCCTGGGGCCGGACTGTGTGCCAGCTGATTTATTCATCCAAGATAAGGACAACTGGGTGCCCTATATTACTTTCTTGGCTAACTCCATTGCTAGTGGTGAGCGAATCCCCGGGACTTGGTCTGGAGTGGTAATAATTCCGGTTTACAAAAAGGGTTACCGAGCGCAGCCAGGTAATTACAGGCCCATTAGCTTGTTAGATTGCATATAAATATTGTTGCTAGATTATTCCTATACCAGATCCAATCGTGGGTAGAGGATGCTAAGATTCTATCACCAATGCAGGCAGGGTTTCAGCCCTGCACTAGCACGATTGACCAGATCCTGAGGTTTGTGATGATATACTGGAGGGTTGTTCTCGTAGGTGGTGGCACGCTTTATGCAGTATTTATTGTCTTAAAATCAGATTTTTACCTTGTTCCACGTAATAAAATGTGGAGCGCCTTCTTAGAACTGGGAATGCCTCTGGAGCTTTTATCGATGCTAGTTAAGCCCCATGATTCCAACTATGCCCAGGTTAGATGGGGCTCACACGGAGAGGTAACTGATAAATTCCTGGTGCAAAGGGCGTGCGCCAAGGATGAGTCCTTGCGCCTACCTTGTTTTCCCTATTTATTGACAGGGTAGTTTAATATTATTCCATATGCCCATCGACGCTCCTATGCTTGGGGGAATGAAATTCTCCCTTCAATGTTCGCGGACGATACTCTTATATTATCCAAGACCCAATCTGGGTTGCAGGTGGCCCTGTCACAATTTTAGGAGTTCTGCCGAGATCATGAGCTGGAGGTAAACGTGGAAAAGACAAAATTTATTTTTCTCCATAAATCAAAAGCTGTCAGGGGAAAAGTCCTTATGAACAATGTTGCCCTTGAACAGACAGATATGTTCACTTATTTGGTATAACTCTAAACAGAAAGTTGCACTGGTAACCTCAAATTGACATGCTTGCTTTGAAGCACGCTCAGCTTGCCGGGGCCCTACTCAAAGAACACAAACTGTCACATACTAAACCTATTGCCCTCGTACTTACAATATATAACACCAAGGTGGTCAGCGCCGTTTTATACAGCATAGAATTATGGGGGCATGAGGACTTAACTTGTCTGGCTATAGCCCACAACAAATTTATGAGGTCTCTAACAGGTCTGCCGTAATTCTCCCCCCTGGTACCCCTATTTGTGGACCTGGGCTGTCACCATATTGAGGACCTAGTCAGATTTAGGCCTTTAGCCCTCTGGAGAAGGTTTTGGGCCAACCCCTGAACTTGATCTTTATGCTAAGGCCCTCCGGAATTTCAGGGGGGTTGGGACTGTATCGAAGATCAAATGGCTTCAGTATATTAGAGATACCCTGGTTGCTATGGGGCTGGGTACCTTGTAGGATCATACTGACTCAACTCCTTTTCCCTCTAAAAATGAGTTTAAGGCCACTTACATGGGTTTTATGAAGGAGAAACGCTTTTCTAGAACAACAGGTCCTTCCCTAACTAGAGACTTCCTTTCCGTTAAGCATGTAAGTGTGTTTGACCCCTACTGGGATCTTATATTAAAACCACTAGATAGGAAACTCTATCATCAGTTTAGGGTTGGCTCCTTGCCCACAAGAGTTTTCACCCGTAGATGGCTTAGGCCCACAACGGACTTATGCCCAGGCTTATCCTGAAACTATTCTCCACATGTTATTTGTTTGTTCAGCCTACAGTGTCCCGAGGAGGAAATGGCTTAAACCAATATGTCTTGTCCTTGGCATAATGGTTGCCACTGAAGTCCTGAGTATTTTACAGACATGCCCCAGGAGGCAATTGTTATCGCCACCGCTAAATTCCTAAGGGTGGGCATGGAGGCTTCGGGCCAATAAACTCAGGGTCTAAAGATATGTCTTTACATAGTGATTTAAGATGCGGGGCAGTATGAACTGTTTTTATCCTTTTCTATCCATATAAAGACTTAGATGCTGAGTGTTTTTACTTCTTGTGTATGAATTATCATTCTAAAGTGTGTGTGTGTATGTTTTAACTATTTATTCTAATGTGTTTTAATGGATTTATTTTATTGTTTGTATTCGTCTTTTATGATTCTATAATCGAAATAAAGACTCTATGATTGATTGACAACCTATACGTTAACCATAATTATTGCTTCAATTTGTACAGCTTTTTTATAAAGCTTTCGGCAACGGCCTGAGCTCATTCACATTTCATATTTACTTGTATTATTCCTTTTGCAATTTTTGTCAAGACGGTGACTGCCTCACTTGTGTCGGGCCTCCATTGAATTCCTTAATTAAGCCTGATAACCATATCGCATGTAGAGATTATTACATTCTCAGTCAAAAATAAATTTAAATATTCTGAATTCACCAATCTCCTTAAAACATGAACATTCCAGGAGAGGATCTCAAAATTATCAGGGGTACACTTTTTCAAATCTATATTGCTTAGTGAATAACTGTCTTTCTGTAATTACTTAAATAGGAGAATCTGTTGTTCTCCCTTAGATCATATCCGAACCGGCTCTTACAGCTTTGTAGGAAGATAACTTTTAAATGTAATCTGCAATAGCTCACATCCCACCTTTGCACCTCACAAGGGCCGTCCACCAAGGACAGATGTATTTGGGTGCCATTCAGATCTGTGTTGTTAATTGGAAATACCTTATCCATACATATCATTATTTCTTCATGATTTACTCGTCTAAGGCCATGCTGGTTTCATTCCATCTCTGAGTCCGATATCACATTTTTTACCATCCTTGAGTAGAAGGTTGACTATAGAAGCCTCCTTTCCCACCTAAGGGCCCGGTTATGATCTTGTTAGGAAACTCTTCCGACCGAATCGGTTTCGGAATCGTTTCCGAACAAATCGAGTTCTGCGAACACGACCGACCGATTACGATGCATCTGGATGCTTCTGGATACGATTCGGTCGGACTCACATTGGCTTTAATGGGAGCCTGTGCTCCGAATTGAGAACACAGGCTCCCACTGAAAAAAGGGGTGGTTGGGGTAAACCTTGCACCATGTGGCGGGCACCCCATGATGCATGTCACATTGTGCATGGTTGGAACGAGGGTTCTCTTCAGTACCCCCACAGGCCCCAACCAGAGGCCACCCCGGTGAAGGGAGACCTGCAACCCGGCCCTCAAAGCCAGAATCCAACAGCCGTTACATGTTGGGCAGACTGAATCGGAACAGCTGTCTGAATCGGTCATCTTAATCGCTCGCTCGGAAACAGTGTCCATAGAGCTGTACAATCTGGTTCCGCCAGACTCCGCCTGTCCAAATGCCTTTTGGAACAGATTCGAACAGCCCAAAATATTTTCTGGGCATCGTAATCAGTCATTTGGAAATGTGTACGATACGATTTGGTCAGAAACAAGGGTTCCGAATCAGATTCGACAAACCCAAATCCGATTTGGAGCCCTTCCTAACGGCATCGTAATCGACCCCTAAGTTTTGATGAAAGCTACCTACTTTGGATCTTTGAGGATATTGCCCTAAAGTAGCGCATTTTTTAAAAGCTTGAAGGAGGTGAGATCTTCTTAAGGTCTCCAGTTTTTGATTTTTTTCTTTTCTTAAAATATCAAAATACAGAAGAAATTCACTTCCCTCTATTTTAGAATGTTGCTCTCTACCCTCCCTTTCTATAGATGGCAAATCCTTTAAACACACAGTTTTCTCAGATATTAATTGGTTCAGAGGATGCTTTACATTTTTTCCCTTTAGCTAAGCCCCAAACCCTGCAAGAGACCAGCAGAGGGAGAACTTGTATTTTCATACATTCCTCTGTAAATATGTGCAGCTCAGCTTCCTCGAACAGTGGAGTGGGTGGAACCTGGTCTACTGTTCTGGTAACCCAGTTCCAATGCAGCATCCATTGTGCCTTTCCCCTCACCAAAGACCTGATGTTAAGTGTGTTGCATCCTTCACTGATGTACTACTTACATTTTGGCAATGCCTCAGTAGAAGTGTGGCGGTGACCATGTTTCCATCTCCATTGACTCCTCACACTTATATCCATGAGTTTCTTCCAGACCACATTGTTAAAAGCTGTAATAGCTGACAAGCCCAGCCCTTAGTACTTTAAGAAACATTTTCCAGGGTCAGGAGTAGGTGTGTTCCGAAGACTAAGGAGGATTGCATAACAGCATATAGTTTCACTCCTTTGACTGGTACTGATTGATGCAGGCCCGCCACTGTAAGGGGTGGCAGAGCATCAGGAGTAGTGTGGCAGAGGGTTGACACAGGTGGAGGTAATTCTCTCTCATGGTTCAACTGTGAAAGGTACCTATGAGTTGTAGATTTCATCAGTTGTTTCTCCACCTAATATCAAACATGGGTTTATGATTTCATGGGATGAAAGATTTAGAGTTAGAGGACTTTGAGGACATGCGGAGCATAATGTAGGTTTGCGCATCCAAGCTATCAACATGCACTCAATACAAAGAAATAGCTTATAAAACTGTAACTCGCTGGCTTCCAACCCAAGTGGGGTTGAGAGATATATTTGAAGCGGTCTAATCTTTCCTAGAGGCATGGGCATTCTCATGGAACAATGTCGTATATTTGGTGGATGTTCTCCTATGTCCAGTCCTGTAGAGCCAAACAACTCGGCCTTTCTGAGGGCATAACTGGCATGTTACCTCTTGATCTACCTGTTGGGATATGCAATGATACAAAATCTACCACATCCATACTAATATAGGGAAATATTTCTCCCACTTTTTATTAGCCGTTTGAGAGTTGCACAATGGTAGAGGCAGGCGTCCCCTCCATATTTAGGGATTTGAGGGTACAAAATATGACAGGTTTTTGCAAAGGAAAAATTACCAGCCTTGCTTAATGATAAGATACTTCAATTTGAAAGATGTAGCATCAATCTAAAACATATATAAGGGCCAACAGGGAGGCTAGTGAATGGCAGACCATGTCCAGTCTTAAAAAGGGGAGATGGTATGCTTCGAATATCCGGCTCATCTGCCGACATTATGAGTCCATCAAGTTGCCTCAAGGGTAATTTAGTAATTTGTTATTTTATTGTGCTGGATCACTATCATACATTGCTGCTATCTGAATAATTTGTTCAACGTACGTACTATCACACAACTACGTTATGATGTTGCTATGAGCCTGCAACCATTGTGTTGCTGGTGTGACAACCTAGGCTTGCACAACTGCTATGTGTTGTATTGGCTTTAATGAAAACTTGAATAAAAATAAAACATGAAAACATACAACAGCAGAATAAAAAATAAAAAAAAACATTAAAAAAAAAGCATGGTCTGACGGTTTTTGTTTAAACATGTATGTAGTGTGTCTGACTAGGTATGCATGTTGTTACCAGTAACAGTTTTGAAAAATATGTTAAGATTTAAGGAGCCAATAAAGATGGCGAAGGTGAACAATAGTAGTGTGGTGACTGATGATACAAAGTTACCAACTATGAGGAGTCTTGCAAGATGTGACAGACATGTGACTGCGATGAAGGTGGGTTGTCTAGTGCTACTGAGTGGGTGGATCACAGGAGTAATTTAACAGGTGTATACTAGGAATGTAGTAACAAGCGTTTGCAATGCAATAGGTCTCGCATTAGGAAAGTTTGAGCTTTTGGTATTGTAAAAGACAAATTTTGTATTTGCGTTGGTTTTGAAAATAGCGAAAGTAATAGCTTTGTCATTGACAATGCCAATAGTTTTAACTTTTGCAAATGTGACACCTATAGCATTTGTATTGCAATATGTGTTGTATTTACGTGACTTAGATGTATTGATATTACAAATAACAATGGCTTTACATTTTTTTTAAGAATTAATACTTAAATAAAAGCTATTGTAATTTATAATGGCAATACCTTAAACTTTTGTGAATTACATTTGTGAAGATTATGTTCAGTGTATTTTATTGTGACGAAAATCTAAGAACAGAAGTGAAATATTAACATCTTTTTGTTACATTTGTAATTAAGCTTGAAACATTGAGAGAACATATTTGAACCAGGTGTTGTTGAATGGTTGCACAGATTGATGCAGTGGTGGCGCTGAGTGATGTTGTGATGGCGAACGAGTGATGCTGTGGAGTTCAGTGCAGTGATGCAGTGGTAGCACATGGTGATGGTGTGGTGCCCCTGAGTGATGCTGTGGTGGTGCGGAGTGATGCTGTTTGCTATGCTATGTTGTGTTTTGCTATCCTATGTTTTGTTATGCTATGCTATGTTTTGCTATCCTATGCTTTGATTTGTTAGGTTATGCTATGCTGTGTTTTGTTATGCTGCGTTTTTTTATGCTGTGTTTTGTTATGCCGTGTTTTGCTATGCTATGTTTTGTTATGCTATAATGGTTTTGTTATGCTATGCTATGTTTTGTTGTGTTGTATTATGCTATGCTTTGTTTTGCTATGCTATGTTTTGTTAAGCTATGATGTTTTGTTATGCTATGTGTTGTTGTGTTTTGTTATGCTATGTTTTGTTATGTTATGCTATGTTTTGCTATGCTATGTTTTGTTTTGCTATCCTATGCTGTTTTGTTATGCTATGCTATGTTTAGTTTTGCTATCCTATGCTTTGTTTTTTATGCTGTGTTTTGTTATGCTATGTTTTGCTATGCTATTCTTTGCTATGCTATGTTTTGTTATGGTATGCTTTGTTATGCTATGCTATGTTTTGTTGTTTTATTATGCTATGCTTTGTTTTGTTGTGCTGTGTTTTGTTGTGCTGTGTTTTGTTGTGCTGTGTTTTGTTGTGCTGTGTTTTGTTGTGTTGTGTTGTGTTGTGTTGTGTGAGGGTGGGTGAGTGAGGGGGTGTGTGAGGGTGAGTGAGGGTGAGTGAGGGGGTGTGAGGGTGAGTGAGGGTGTGTGTGAGGGTGTGGGTGATGGGGTGTGAGGGGGTGGGTGAGGGGGTGTGTGGGGGTGGGTGAGGGGGTGTGTTAGGGGGTGTGTGAGGGGGTGGGGGATTGAGGGTGAGGGATTAACAGACTAGAGAGACGACTGAGAGATAAGGCGCAAAAGAAGGTTAACTACAAAGAAAAAAGTGAGAGAACGAGAAATGCAAGAAAGGAAAGAGAAGTGAAACTAAGAGCGAGTCGTGGGAGGGGGAAGAGGAGAATGTGAGGCAAACAGCAAGTACGAAAGAGAGGTGGAAGAGGAGAGAGAGTAGAAAAGAGAAAAGAAATAGTGAGAGCAGAAAGGAGAGAAGAGATAGTGAGAAAAAAATAAACGGAGCAAGAGAGAGAAGTGAAACTAGAGGATGGAAAAGAAACGAGAAGAGGCGGTAAGAGAGACACAGACGACATGGTGTGGAGAATAGGATAGATAGAGAAAGAGAGTGAAATGAGAGAATTGGAAAGTTGGGGCGGGGAGATGGCAGGCAGATAGAGAAACGACAAGTGGGAAGGTAATATGGAAAGAGAGACAAGGAGAGGGGACGACAGCAATGAAGGAAGGGGAAGACAGTGGGGAAGGGAGTGGGAGATGAATATGGAGGAAACAGTTATAATGGCATAATGAGAGCGGTCTGACATGGGGGACGACTGAAGAGAGGGTCGCAAGCAGAGAGAAAGGGAAGAGACAGTGACAGGACGGGGACACATAGCCTGCATGTGTGAGAGGGCACAGGAATAGTAGAAGATAGAAGGGAACACAACGGAAAAGGGGCTCATGAGAGTGTAAAAAGCTGTAACGAGTTACTGGAAGAGAAAGGGTGCACCATTGTCCGATGGAGAGGGCTGACATCACATGCCAGAGGTCGAACTAGCCTTGACAAGACCGACCTACATCTTCACCCTACCCAGGTCAAGAAACGAGTACCAATGGCTTACTCGATGCTTATGCACAAAGAGACTCATTGCTGAATGTATTTTATATTTATTTCAAGTGGTTAGTTTTAACTCCATGAGCGTTTACAAAAACAACAAAAAAAACAATAATGCACGTAGCTTTCCGTGCCACTTTGCTGTGCTGAATTAACGATTTGCCCTTTTCAGGAGGCAGCGCTATAAACTATTTTAGTGCACATGAGTCATGCGTGTGTGACAGAGAGTTTCCTCTGTTTGCGCAGGCTGTCAGTCTGCGGTTCCTACCGCTTCCTAGTCACTTAAAAAAAAAACACAAGCAAGCAAAAAAAATACGTATTTCCCTGTACTCATGTCACTACTGTAATCTTGGCCGTGAAATACCACAGATATTGATCACGGTGGCGATAGCGTGATATTCTGCTGCAATTGCTGTGTAGATGCGCAACACCCATGAAACAAAGATGGACGAAGGAAATAGCGGGACAATGCATGGAGACACACCCTGCAGGCATCTTAGAGGCACCAATGAGTCAAATGTCAGCCCAAACACAGAGGACAGGCGAAGCGAGCACGAGAAAGGTTTCCTACCGCAAACACAGCACAGATGTTTTTCCCGGACAAACAAAAGCGCGGAGATGCCGGTCTTATGGCCAATTGAGCGCTATGCCAGTTGCACGCAAAACAAGCAGAAGTAGCGGTATACACAAATTGGTAAAATTTGGACAGCATGGATAAGTATTAGTAAATGTAGATTTTGGAGATCGCGCGCGTCTGAGTGCCGACCTCTCTCTGCTGCGAGGACTGAGTTCACGAGAGTGTCTGCATTTAATCACCGTCTCTTGTGTACAGAGCTTGGGGGCTGAGAGGAGGGATGGAGACAGCGTGAGCGATAGAGGGGTGTTATGAGGGAGACGGTTGCGCTCACGTCGCAGTGTCCGCCTCCATACAATCGCAGCATAGTCTTCCCGATGCATTCATCCCCCTTCATGGAACAAACAGCCATCTCATTCCCCTGGGCCCCCACCGGAAATCAGCAGCGCCCCCTCCAGCACTTTTGGTCCCGTCGGCGCATGAGACGGCCCCTCGCCCTGCCACCGTGGACCCTGAACGGCCCTCTTTATCTCTCGCGCGCCTTTTCTTCTCCATTCTGAGTACTGACGTCCTCTTCTTCTCTTTCCCTCCACATATCACGCCGACCGCTGCAGAGGCTTGGAGACAACAAGAGAAGCCCAAGAGGAGAAGCCTGTCCAACTGGAAGCACACATTTAGAATAAGAACAGCATAAGCTAACGGATACAGTGCGACGACAACACAAACTCAAATGCGGACTTCAGCAGCGGCAGCCACTCGCAGCTGTGCTCCGTCGTCAAAGGCAAACATTCATTGGTGTGCTTAAACGACTTCTCAAAGCTGCACTTCAAAACGAGCAGAAAGGCACAAATGTGCTTCGACAGCAGCATAAAACAAGCAAACAAATTCCCCCCGGCCCTCACTTACCACATGCCGTCTACCTCCGGCCACAGAAACGCTGGAGCACGCACACCGCAAGTCGGCCTGGAGCGCGCCTCGGAAGAGACCCGTGACGCCGTGAACGTGCACGTTGGCGTTCCCGCGCATTCACAGGCCTGAGTCGGCTCGTGCCCAGGTCTGGAGCGGCTCCTGCACAGCTCTGACTCCCTTGGGACCTAGCAAGGTGACTATAAGTCTCGTTGGCGGCAGCGCTTCGCGCTGCAACGCCAGCGAGACCTAAAAATGAGTGTGGCTGAGAGGAGGTGTGCTGAAGGTTAGTGAAAGAAAAGGGTTTCATAATAGCTAAATGTCAAAGTAATGGGAAAAATGATAGGAAGTAAAATTAGTTCCTTATTAAATACTTTTCCTGTTTTTGAGACTGAATTTGTGTTTGTCACAAGTTCAAAGGTGTGTTGTATTGTCCTCTTGTGTGTTTGCATGTATGAGTGTGTATATTTGAGGTGAGAAGGGCAGATGTAGAGATAGACGAATGTGGGTTAAAGTCTGAGAAACACATTTAGAGGCTGGTGGTAAGATGCAGCCGCCAAAAATGGGTGGATGTCTCATCTGCCTGCCTTTTGAATTGTCACTCTGTTAAGAGGTAGAAGAAATGCTATTGTTCCGATGGCAGAGCTCTAGCACCAGACACAGCCCTGCTTGTGCACAATAGAAGTCTGGCAAGGTGTTAAAAGGCTCACCTGGTTTATAGCAAGACTTCATGATCGACCTGATTACAAGTTGATCAGATTTTCTGACCCCTGCATAAACCCCCATTTGCGTAGCGTTCACATTTCTGAGTTGGGTGATACTGCATCTGGTGAATACGGGCTGCATTAAATATAATAACCTTTGTTACATTTTGGCAGGTCAAACCTGCCAGAATATAATGGGGAAAAGTGTCTGTTATTTACCGTACCAAGCTGATTTTCATGCGGTAAGCACCAAATCCGCATGTTATTCCCCAGAAACATGTAATGGGTGCTATTTATTTCCCCGAGTAAATCACGTACCCTAGGGTACTGTTATTTATCAAGCGCAATAAGTAGCACCTTCGTTCCGACAAACTCGGAACCAGGGCGTATGTCAGAGGCTGAGGTTCCTTGGGAGAAACCCAAGCAGAGGTAAGTGAAAGGGAAACTTAGGGGCATATTTACAAGGGGGCATCACCACCAGAGCGTCACTTTTAGCGGCGTTCTGGTGGGCTATGCCCTTCTCCATATTTACAAAGCCGCATTTAGCCACTTTTTATTGCTTAACGCCACCTTGTGAATATGGCCCCTTTACACGCGTCATTTAGTGTGAAAGGGGCGTGCAATGGGTG
Organism: Lissotriton helveticus; assembly: GCF_964261635.1. Taxonomy (NCBI): domain Eukaryota; kingdom Metazoa; phylum Chordata; class Amphibia; order Caudata; family Salamandridae; genus Lissotriton; species Lissotriton helveticus. The sequence goes on from NC_136069.1 coordinate 1,038,966,080, forward strand.
TTGCTGTGGGCGTTCTACCGCAGCGCCCATTGAATTTTGACCAGATTTACAGGGAGGTGTAAATCTGAGCAGCGCCAAAAATGAATGCCATGCAAGAACAGGCGTTAGAATGGCTCAACGAGGAGAAATACTTTTATTTATCCTCATTTTTTTATATATATGTGCTGCAATCTGCAGCACACACAGAAAGAGCAAAACAGCTTCCTGCACATAAACAATCATTAAATAATGACGCTTTGCTACTTCTATGTGTGCTGCATTGTGAAGCACACATAAAAGTAACCAATCGCCATTATTGATTGTTGATTGTTTATGTGCAGGAAGGCACACCTTCCTGCAGATAAACAATCATTCCTTGCAACATCATTCCTTGCAACGCAAGCACGATTGCACCACGGTGCAAGGGTGCCTGCGTTGGAGCTAGGCAGCTAATTTTAGCGCCAAGACAGAGATGGGCCGTATTGTTGTAAATATGGTGCATCCCTGCGTTTTGGAAATTTTGGAGTGTGGCGCTGCCAAATTGGCACAGTTCCGCGCTCTGACATTTTGTTGTGAATATGCCCCTTAATGTGTCCATCTATCGCTCTGCATTCTGTTCTGCCCTAGGATGGTGGAAGAAAAACTAAGAAACTGTATACTGCCCATGAAAGTCAGGAACTTCCTTTTTTAGGTCTACCTTGACAGCTCAGCATTCTTCGAAACTCACTGTTACCAAATCAATGAAGTATAGATAGCTCAGACTTTGGCTCTATCGAGAGAAGTAATTTTCTCCCACCACATTCTGAAGGCATTTATAAAAAAATATTTTAGTCAGGATGCAAGCCAGAACTATTAGCTTTGCCAATGGTTGTTTCGACACGGAGGATGCAGAGTGCTAGATGAAATAAAGAGGTGAAAGATGAAAGGATGTCAGTACTATACATTTGCGATTCTCAAATAGCGATTTTTAGAGAATCGCTATTTGAGAATCGCAAAATGCTATGTATGTAGGATTTGCAAATAATCTAGCGAATCCTACATATTCCTTAATTGCGAATCGCAAATTGGGATTTGCAATTAAGGAATACCTCCCCATTCATTCCTATGGGCCTAGAGGCCCATAGGAATGAATGGGAAGACATTCTCAATTTGCGATTCCCAATTAAAGAATCGAAAATTGAGAATGCAATTTCAAGGGTGCCAGGGTGTCAAAATGACACCCTGTTGCACCCCTGAAATATACATGTGTGCACATGTGGCACACATACATGCCCTAAGGGCATGTATGTGCGCCACATGGCACTTTGAAAAATGCCACAAAGTGCATTTTTCAAAGAAATCGCAAATTACCACCAGAAATCGCACAACTTGGGTGCTTTTTATATCACATTTAGGGAATCGCAAACTGCGTTTCCTTAAATGCTTTCGCAAAATAAGAAATCGGAATTTTTGCGATTCCCTATTTTGCAAGGGCCTTTTGGGATGATACATCCCAAAAGGCTTTTTCGCGTTTGCGAACGGGTAATGGGCTTCATACATATGCCCCATTATTTTATTGATACTGAAATTGCTCTTTGCCTAATGACATAGTTTGCCAATGCAAGCTCCCACAGGAGTTATTTGTAAGCAGTTGTGAAATCAATAAAATTTCATTCACAAAAAAAGAAGTTACAGAGGTGGATTAAATCAGAATTCAAGAGGGAATCTGCAGCTATGGACTTTACGATATAGCATGCAATTATAATCTATATATATAAAAACGAATGTATGTCTGTCTGTCTGTCTGTTTGTCCTTTAAGCATTACTACACCATTCATCCGATCGCCATGAAACTTTGGGAAGTTGTTGAGTACACTCCCGCGAAGGTTTCTGGCATATACATTACTACACCATTCATCCGATCGCCATGAAACTTTGGGAAGTTGTTGAGTACACTCCAGCGAAGGTTTCCTGGCATATGCATTACTACACCATTCATTCGATCGCCATGAAACTTTGGGAAGTTGTTGAGTACACTCCCGCAAAGGTTTCTGGCATACATTTTTTTAAAATATCGGCCCCCCAGGGCCCTCATAATCTTTCGAATACTGATGTACGCACCAGACAGAAAAACAACAAATCTTGTATCCACAAGCACTCGAATAAATAAATAGAATTAAAACACCATTCATCCGATCACCATGAAACGTTGGGAAGTTGTTGAGTACACTCCCGCAAAGGTTTCTGGCATAACATTTTTTAAATATCGGACCCCCAGGGCCCTGATAATCTTTCGAGTACTGATGTACGCACCAGACGGAAAAACTAAAAATCGTGTATCCACAAGCACTCGAATAAATAAATAGAATTAAAACGACACTTTGAAATGTATTAAAAATGAATACGTTTCAATAAAAATGACACAATGTAAATTGAATGTTATCATGATGACTTTCCTTGAATTTCCTTTCTTCGGAGATCGCAGCAACGCGCGACGGCCACAACAAGGTCATCAAGGAGAGAATGACCCACTGAACAGAGTGCCAGAGGAGTGTGCATCCCCCAGCGAGTGGAACATGAAGTTAGAGAGATAGTGCCCAAGGGCCTCGGTGATAGGCAATGAAAGGGTTAAATGAGATTACATTTTATTATTTCTACTCTTTCAGCTTGACAGAGCTTTCCTGTGATTATTTGAAGTGCCTTTGGGGTTACAGGGGAAAACGAGACTGTTTTCTGCCACTTCACTCCGTTTTGACCCTGCTCTACCCCTTCCATCACCCTTCTCCTTTCTTTTGTTGCTGCTCCCCAACCTGAAGGGTGCCACTTCTGCGCTGTACACATTTCAGGTAGTTTTTACATGTGAAAACAGAAACTGTCAACCCTAGGCCAATGGTTTAAGATTATTTTAGGATCCATTCGATCAAACTATATGTTCATTCATTTTTTACGTATTTTTAATTGTTTTTACTTACATTTCAAAACTGCCAGACGAAATCCAGTAATGATACATTGCTAAAGTTGGGAGGGAAAAGGGACGGGCAGAAGAAGATTGAAAATGCACACAAGGATGGGGTCAAAGATGTTAAGCTTGCCTGGGTGACGTTAATCTAGTCTCTTACCTGCCTTCCCCATGGTAACAAATGACTTCTCTGTGCTCAGACTGCCTCTTTAAAATGTATAAATAACTCATTTTAACAAGGGAGATTGTATCCTCGGCAGACTCCCACAGTCCATGTGAAAATTGCTGATAAACACTCAATACCACTCTGGAAAAGGAACAGTTGACCTACTTGAGACAGGAGGGTTGAAGCTTTGCACTTTAGCTACACGCTACAGTGATTGTGTCTTGGGAAAACACTCGGTGCAGGAACAATATGTCAGGGTGTATGCTCAAACCTCTCAATGGGGCAGTAAATTAATTATAAAAAAAGATATTGATTGTGAACTCTTATTATGAGACCAGGGGGAGGCAGCCACAGGAAAGGGCATCTAATCTCTGAAAGAAGTATGGTGGGCTACGGAAGTCGCCTCCCTAAAATTCCCACTAGAATGTTTTCTAAGGGCCTGTTTATGAGTTGGGCCTTTAATTCTGACCCGTGCGTGGAACCCTGTTTATTCACGGGTTTGAATTACGAGTTATTAGGGGCCTCATTTATTAAGCCGTGCGGCACTTTTACGCTGCAGGTGCGTCACTTTTTGTGACACACCAGCAGCGTAAAAAATGTGTCTTGTTGCACCATATTTACAAAGTGACGCATCTAGGTAGATGCGTCACTTTGTAAACCCCTGCGCTACATTATACCTGCGGCAGGTATAATGTATGCAGGGGGGCGTTCTGACGCAAGAAAGGGTTGTAGAAATGACGCAGTGAAATCTTATAGATTTCACTGCTTCTAGGACGCAAATGCGTCAATTTCTTACGCCTGCCTCACAGCAGGCGTAAGATTGACGCAGGCCCTTTCACATGGGGCTTGCCCCATGTGAAAGGACACATTGCTGGAGTGACACACTCCAGCAATGCGTCACTTTTGCGCCATACTGGTACGTCAAAAATACTGAAGTATCTGTAACTCCTTGCGTAATGATGTGTCATGCTGTAAGTATGACGCAACATTGGTGTCGCAAGGAGGGCTCAATGAAAAGTGACGCATCGCTGTTTTCACGCAGCGATGCGTCACTTTTCATAAATGAGGCCCTAGGTATTTAACACATCGTATAAATATCGGATTATTACATTACTCAACCTTCGTTAAATTTCGACAGGTCAATCCTGACGAAATTTAACATGGGAAAAAACCATACGGTATTTACTGTATCATGTGGATTTTGCTGCGTTATTCCCCAAAATCTCAATCGGTGGTTACTATCACACTGGATAAATAACGTACCCCATGGCATCATTATTTCTCATGTACGACAAATACCACCTATACTCGCAATCAGGCTCTAACTGTCTTAAGTAAATGATATATGCATGCTATAGCTGCTGTATGAATACATCTTTAAACTTTATACACAACTTTAAATATATTTACAGCATAAATTGACTTAAAATCAGTGTATGGACCTATGTTGATGGATCTGTTCCCAGACTTAGTTCAGGTACGTACATTCCATTTGATGCAGTAGGTGCAGTGGCACCGGGCCCCAGAGGTTTGATTTCCCACCTGAATTTATTTCACAGTTCAAACAGCATCTTGGAGTGCTATAATATTACTTTCCTGACATTAGCGCCCATAACTCACTGACTAGGCCACTGAGTTAAGTTGGCTCTTGTTTGTGAATATGCACATTTTACTACCTCCTATAACCCTTCCTCAAACCTACACCATGAGTCAGACTCACAAAAGGCAAGGTGATACACATGGAGACGTGCTACTGTAGCATTACTACGACTGGAGTCAATCGCAAATCAGCCGGTAATTCCAATTCAGACAGCAACTGGAGAATTGGACAAGTCAAGCTGGCTCACCACTGGGCCAGGAGTCTTTTACGCAGGCAGTCTGCACGCTAAAACCAAGTGAAATATTTGGGGGAACGCCAGCCAAAAACAGGGAACAACATGAAGTAATCTGTGCTAAAACACTGATTCTGACATATAGCTGATTCCAGCTTCAAGAATTCGAATTACGCAAGATAGGGACAGAAATATTGTGTAATAATACTGATCAGGCCTTATGCTTTGAACCCATTGCTGTTTCTTTTCCAAATCCCAAAGAGTCATAGTTTCAAGGATAGCACACATGTGTTACATTAATGCATGGTGGAGTTTTAACCTGATTGCAGGTTTCATATTTGTATCTGATAATTCAGTAGATTAACTCATCTACTGTAGAGATCTGTTTTGGACCCCATGGAAACAGGTTTGAATGCTGGCAGGCTCACTAAGACCTTGATTACGAGTTTGGTTGTAAATACCACCAAACTAGCACACAGGGGCCCTAATTATGAGTTTAATCGCACCTGATAAGTAACATTACCACAGGGTACTTTTTTTATCGGGTGCGATGAATAACACCTATTCCGAGTTTGTGGGGAGTAAAGTGTGGATTTTGGTGTTTAACGTACCAAAATCTGCATGATGTGATAAATACCATATACTTTTACCCCATTAGATTTCAGCAGGTTTTACCTTCTGAAATTTAACAAAGATTGAGGTATTTAACGCATCTGATAATTATCAGGTGTGTTAAATACTTATCAAATGGTAATTCCAACCTGTGCATAAACAGGGATTTACACACGTGTTGGATTATATCGACAAATTCTTAATGAGGCCGAGGCAAAGCCCAATAACAAGGGGTTCAGAAAAACACATGTTAAACATCACTGATTATGAATTTTTACAGTGCATTGTGAAATTGTTATTTAACATGTGTTAAATACCGCATGTGTGCTATTTAGCGCATGTGGTAAATACTGACCGCCTGATTATGAGTGGGTCAGTTAATTCTGACCCGCACATAAACCCCTGTTTATGCATGGGTTTGAATTACGAGTTAAATGGTATTTAATGTATCTGATAAATATCGGATGCATTATGTATCTCTAGCTTCATTACATTTCACAGATCAAACCTGCTGAAATTTAACATGGGAAATATGTATGTTATTTACTGTACCATGCAGATTGTGGTACATTAAACACCAAAATCAGCATGTTATCACCCACAGACTCATAATAGGTGCTATTTATTACACTCGATCAATAACGTACCCCATGGTATTGTTAATTATCAGGTGCGATAAATAATATCTACACTCGTAATCAGGGCCTGGATGTGTTATTTAGTGCATGTGCTAAATACCTCACCTGATGAACAGCACAACCACATAACATCAGGCAGTGGCCATTTTCAGGCATTTAATGTTCCTGGAGTGTGGAAATGAATCACTAAAGAACAGAAACAGGCAGAGTAATACCCAAAAGGACCTTAGGACACACTAAAATACACCAACAACACGTTCCTGTGTGGGAACTGTGAAGACATTCATCTTGTTCGAATGAAGCAACTTGAAACAAGACAAACATAATCCACTGCCTTTCCCTGATATCACTCAGTCATCACAATCAGAAACCTGCCAACGTTTCCATCATGGACCCAGGCAGGGAAAAAAAGTACATGTTTATGGATCCTGAGTGGGAGGTCTTGGCCAAAGAGGTGATAAGACACAATGACTGTCTAATGTGTCAACTCATGCTGACAATGACACCAAACACAAAGAAAAACATGCGTGTTGAGGAGATAATGGCCAAAACCACAATACAGAATCAATATATCCACATGACATTGAGAACATTAAAAACAGCTTCTAAACCTTGGAATTCTAGGTACTTAATGAGTTGCCAAGCACAAGCACTAAAGCATGGCAACTGGTGGTAGTTCTCCACCTCAGCTCTACCTCAAGTTGTGGTAAGAACCAGTTAAGACCATCTTCAAAATATCTGGAGTGGACAACATGAAAGAAGGTCTTGCGGTCAAGAGAATCAAAGTTAACAGTCATGAGAGTCGTAATAGAAGAACATGTGGTTGTCAAAAAACTTGACTTGGCTAAGAATCATCATCTTTGTGAAGAGTCGCCGACGTAATTTGTTACACATATTCACATTGATCCACGTATTTGTCATGGGGTAGCCACTCTCTAAGGGTACTGCTGACATGTATAAAGAGTGGCTACACCAATCTTAATGCACTGTAATCTTTTTGATGAAGGATTGATTTGTCTACTGTAAGAAAACAGGGTTTTTTGCAGATGTCCCCCCACTTTTGTGCCCCTATTTGGACTTTTAGATGCTGGTTGTTGACTCTGTCAGTGCACTGAAGCCTACTAACTAGGTTACAGGGCTCTCTCCCTAAAAGTGACATGTGTAATTGGCATCCTAAATTGAGAGAGACAATACCTCTCATATTAGTCCCTGGTAAGGGGTACTGGGGTACCCAGGGCATTGGTGGTAAAGGAATATTCAGGACCTGCAGCACTGGTTCTGCCACAGTGATTGACCCAGGTAAATTGATGACAGCAGGCCTGCGGTTGCAGACTCCAGGACCAGTGTTCACTGCTCCATTTCAATGTTATCCTCACCATCTGTGACAGGTTCACAGCACTGCTTTTAAGTATATGCCAGTCACCCCTAGAGAAGGCATCTTGTGCCCAGGAGGCAGGGTGCTGTATATTAAGAGTGTAGTCATGTAAGTACAAGCTTATTTGTCTCTACAGTGGCTTTGCCATTAAAGTACACTATAAGTGATAGGTGCTCCATAGGATAGCATGGGACTGGCACCTGGGTACACCCAGGTTGCTAGCTCTATTATGATACTACCTAAAGATGTCTAGTTTGTTGTCAAACACCATGCGTCTCTCCCTGACATGAATCTAGTATCACGGAAAGGCTGGCATGCACCCATGTGGCTACCTAGAGGCTACCCACCTGGTTACCCTGCCTGATGTGCTTCAGCTGGCAGGCCCGGGTTTTCCCTTCCCAGCTGCCACCAAGACAGGTTTCTGACCTCCTTCCAGGCAGTGTGAGCACTCACAAGAGCCAGGACAAAGGTTTGTGCAGGAAGGAGGTCACACATCCCTCCTCCCAAGTGGAATAGTGAAGAGGTACAACAGAGCGGTGAGCATCAAAGGCTACACTGCCTCTGATATGCATCTGGGCTGTCCCCTGAGAAGGACACAGCCCTACCCTTGCCCCAGGTGCGCTTGGACCCAGGCAAGGTGGAAAATTAGATACGTAGTGTAAGCCTCCAGGAAGGTTGATCACACCTCAAGGGTGAGCAGCCTGATCGGTACACCTAAAGTTGATTTCTGCGATCTTTAAGAGCGCAGAGATAGTGGGCTCTGGGTAGAAAAGGTGACTTACACACCGGATATGGTCACCTCAGAGGCGGATTAGCTTTAAGGGACTAACTGTCTATTGGCTATTATCTCCCACACCCTTAACTCCCCTAAATTGAGGGTTCGGGGACCTCCATGACACCAGAACCTCAATTCTGAACAACTTACTTCAAAGAAGGACCATGAGGAGACCCATGCCATCAACAACAGGAGTTTGCTTCCCCCAGCACAAAGCAAAACAGGGATACTGTGTTCCTGAGGCAACAGACTTAGAAATGAGTGAAGGACCCTCCTCCTTGGCTAAAACTTGACACTCCCGAAGTGAGGGACCCTTGTGAAAGCCAGAAATACTCTCAGACTAACCTGGGTTGGTGGCACCAGTCCCCTGTAAAGTGCAGGTACAACGACGCTCAGGATCCAAAGAATCACTGACCAGAGGGCCCTCCAAGTGATCGTCCAAAGTTAAATGGTGTAGTGCAGTCTGAGAGTTGTAGTCTGGCTTTCACTGAAGTTTCAAGCTGCTAATGCACTCCTCTGGGCTTCCAGAACTCTAAGGTGACTTAAGTTACTTTTACTGCCACCAACGATTGTTTGTCACCATTCCGGTAACTGACCCCTGACCTCGATGCTGCATTAAGAGAACATTTCACAACACCTGCGACTAACATTAGTGACAACGCTGCTCTTGTGACTTTGCATCCCCTTTCTGGCAGCACCGTCTCTGTGGGATAACTTGCTTTACAGCAGGTCCCATTTAGGACCACTGACAGCAAGGACAACCACTGCACCTGGGCTCCTCTGGCCAGGGAAAATTGAATTGACTGTTGTGGCCCGATGCTGGGACCCCCACCACCTCTATTCTGTGAGAGTGAGATGCAAATCGACTTCTAAATGACCGATTAGTACTATTAATTTTGGATGGCGGAAAGCCATCCAACAGCTCGTCGGAGGCGTTCCGCCTTACATCATAGGTTTCCGTCCGACCGCCATAATATGATACTGGTGGTTAGAGGCAAACCTGTGAAGGAATCCTGCTGCCCTTCTGACGGACTCAAAGAGCATGTCAGGGAATCGGTGGGACAGAGAGTCCCCAAATGGCGGCAGTGCCTGCTCAGACACAGCCATTGGGATTAAGAAGTCTGTTTCCCACAGCCTTTTCATATCCGCCTGGCTGTTTGAAAGTGACTTTGGGGTCCCCTAGCAGGACCCCGTCTCCCAGGCAGCATCCGCAATGAGGCCTGGGGGGCACCTGTGGTGCCCCCCAAACATCCATGTACGTGCGGTGGGCACAACATGGTCCCTGCCACACCATGCATGGATGGTTTAAAAGTGTTTTTTTACTTTTGTGGCTTGTGCTGCAGCCCGCAGCACAATCTGCAATATTAAAAATGCACTTTCTGACCACTGTGAACGCAATCACATTGTAATAGTGGAAGCAGGACCGCCAACTCCTTGTCGGGCGGTCCCATTTCCACTACAATATCAGTCGGTCGGAGCCATAGATATTTTTGTAATCAATATTAACACTTTCTATGTTTCTAACTTTGATATTACTTACCTTAAAATTTATATTCTTGTAAACGATATTGTTACTGATGATATTTCTGCCTGACGCTATTTCTAACTTGATATTTCTGTAGATGGATATATAAATTTCGATATTTTGGCTGAATGCCATTTGAAAGCAAAAACAGATATGGTGGTCTGCTGACCTCAGCAGTCCACCATCCCTTTGCTCTCAGCGATTTGCAAAGGGTCGGAAATTGTGACCTACCTCATGAATATTAATGAGGAAGGTCAATTTAAGACCCAATGTGAATCGCAAACAGTGTAAAATACACCGTGGTACATAGCTGTTTGCGATTATCTAATAGTGAATTGCAAAAATTCACTATTAGGTAATCACAAACCTGAATCTATGTACATCTGGCCCTTAGTCATTCTCAGTGACAGCTGTAAATTACAAAGTTTTTCCAGACTGGGAAGCTACATGCAACTTGTGGGTGAATACCCACAAAAGCTAAGATCTCTGGATGTCTATACGTCTGGACCTTTCAAGTAACACTCACAAACGCAGGTCACAGCAAAATACTTGCAAATGCAGAAATTCTACCAAACTGTCAGAATGTACACTTTCGCAAATGCACTTTGTGTATGTAAAATTCTGCCCGTCCAGATTGTATTAGTACTGGGAATTCTCACCAAGTTTAAATCTTTCTACTTCCGTGCCTTGGGTAAAAATTCAAGATAAGAATCAGGATTTTTACCATTCATGGCCTCCAAATGGTGTAAGGTTTTTCCCAAAAAATACCTTGACAATGTGATATTTATTTTAGAGATAAATATGACTCCCTTATGTTACCTGAAGCAATGGGCTAAAGTCTTGCTACAGTGATTTGATGGTTGTACATTCGTATATTAGGGATGTGCCTGTGCATTTCAGGCAGTGTCTGAGGCTCTGTAGCTGTGCCTTGGGATTAGGGACAATGCCTAAACATTTGGGACTATCCTAAGCAATTAGTGTAATCAGTTTTTAATGTGTTGAGGAGTAAGTGCCAAGGTCTAATGTTTTTCTCAGAAGCCTGCGACATGTGCTACTGAATGTCAGTGTGCTGCATACCAAGGCTTATTTCTACCACATACCTCTGTAACCCACCACCAGACTGGTGCCCCCTGTCTTTATCTCACTCTTTCAGGTTCCTGTTTTCTCCCTTTGTCATAGTTTTACAGACTTTCTTCTCCGTGTAATCTAACCAAAGTTGTTCGGTGATGGAGCAGGGAGACCCTAGATAACATACGAGATTTTATTCTTTTATCAAGCTGACATAACTCAAAACGCCTGACTATCAGTTCGTATCTTGGTTTGACCTCAATTTAAAAAAGAGAACAATCCGAGAGATATGCATCCAACTGTGTATGCAAGTCGCTATTCAGCCTAAAGATTGCCAAAAAAAGCATCTTTTAAACAATCGATATAGGCTAATACAGTCCATTATTTACTTTGGTGCCTCCACACAACGTAGAAAGGATGAAAATGAGTACCACATTTAAAGGTACCCCTTTGTTTTAATTTTTAAAACTGGAAGAAGGTTCTAGACTGTGTCAAAGGTCAAGAAACTACCGACCTACTCAATAGAAAACTCTGTCCTGAAGAAGGTGGTTTAAGAAAGTTACACCGAAACGCAGCGTCAACTTTTTCCTACAGTTTTCTTGATATTCTTTTGTGTTTTTTAAAATGTGTATAATATCCAACACTAGGGGGTCCATTCTGATTGCGGGCAGATCGCCACCGCCCGTATGGTGGTGGCGGTCCGCCCGCAGAAAACCTCCGCCCGCACTGAATTCTCCCCCGCCACATTACCATGGCGGGGGGAGCCTGGCGGACGGAAAGACCGTCCGCCGGAAAAGCTGCTAACATGGTGGTGGTGTCTGGGAGACACCGCCATCCATATTAGCATAAAGGCGGGGACATGCCTTTCCGTGGTGGCAACGCCGCCATGGACAGGCAGGTGGAAATCACTTCCGGAGCCTGTTGCAGGTCCCCAGGGATTCTGGGGGGTGGGGGGTGCACATGGGGGGTACCTATGGTACCCCCCTGCATTTCAATATACAACGTGGCAGGCACCGCGCGGTGCCTGTCACGTTGTGCATTGAACTGCATGATGTGCTTGCGGCGGGCGGTGCTTTCAGCACCGCCCGCCGCAATGCTAAACATGCGGGATTTGTCCGCTACTGTGGCGGGCGCATCCTAATGTCCCCCACGGGACCCCCGCCCTTATGGCGGGCGGACCCTTTTTGCATCGGGATGGCGGGCGGACAAAGTCCGCCCGTCATCCTAATGTGCCCCCTGGTGTTGATTTTTATGTATTTGTATTTAAAAGTGCATAATGTATGTATGATCCACTGTTTAAACATTTTTATTGATTGAAATAAACTTGTATTTGATATTTTTTAAATATTGTTTAATATTGCTATTGTTCTCAGACAAAGATACAAGGTGTATGTTTGAACAACGCTAGATTACTATAGCTTCTTGACACAACACATGATCTGAATTTTACATTTAGGGACCTTAGTGTTTTTCATGTTAAAGATTATATAATGTCCTTCTCTGTAGTGTTATTGCACTGAATGTGGGTTAAAGACCATTTTATGCCATTTTCATTTGGACTAAACTGGGGTGGCATATTGAGTAAAAGAACAATGGATTTGATCTAGATCTATTGACTGTGGGTGAATGCTTGATTTGCTCTGCATTCCGTCCATCATCTGTGTGTCTCTTGTTTTCTCGCCCTAAGTGTGCCGAGTATGCCCAGATGTGGGGCCTGGGCTCACTGTGCCACTGGATTCACGCTAGCCTGGCTGATGAGGGGTGATGCCCTGAAACCGGTCCCAGGCTGCTTGTTTTTGGTCCAAGGAGGCCTGGCTTAACAGTTCGGTCAGGACTGTTCCCATGAGGCACAGGCTCAAGACTGATTTGCATATGGCTGGGTCTAAACTGGGGTGGTATGGTAGCAAACAAACTATGGATTTAACCCAGATCTATTGACTGGGGGTGAATGTTTGATTTGCTCTGCACTCCATCCATCATCTGTGTGTCCTTTGTTAAAATTTTCATTTGGACAGCATGTTGGAGAACTGACATGGGTAAATTGATAAACAGTAAGTTTATCTAGGCATTAAACTTGTTAATTTCATAGAGATTTCCAATAGCCAGAATATATTTTTAGATGTGGACAATGCTTAATTTGTAAAAGAATAAGTGCTGGTGCCTTAAACCCTGCTCAGAAGGCCACGGCCGGTACAATTAATTGAAGGTGTGTGGAATACCACGGCTATACAAATCTTAAATCTATCTCATGCCTCTTTAATCCACTATCAGACACTCCCTGCCCCTTTGTGTCACTCTTGAAGGTTCCTGCTTTCTCCCTTTGTGACTTTTTTCCCTTCTTCATCTTCCTCCGTCTTTCCTCTTTGTGTGTTTTAACCTCTCGGTAAATGTCTGCTGCAGAAAAATAAGTGCTGGTTAACAGACATGAGTGTTGGTGGCCCCCACCAGCAACCACCAGGTCAAATTAAGCAGTGGTGTTCATGATGAATGAAAATCTGTAAGGAGGGAGTTTCAAAGACCAAAATGGAGAAGGCTTTCCCACCAATGGATTCTGTCCTACAGTCAGAGACCTTAAGCCACAGCACTTGTAGGTGACAGGAAACAGTGAAGCATAATCAACCTGATTGTTAAACAAGCACCAGTAAAGCCAATAGAACTCGCTTGTGAAACCCATTAGCTTTGCCAAAGCCTTTATGTGATATTCCATTAAAATACATAATAGAAAGAGGAGATACAGGGGGGAGCAGAGGGAGGGAAAATAGTCCCTCATATGCATGTAATACAAGGTTTGATATCAACAGTAGAAGGATATATAAGATCCAATCAAAACACAGTGAGACCGATATGTTCCTGGGTGTGATAAACACAACAGGGAGGGTAACCATCAAATCAAGAGCAGGAAAGTGAGGGAGACAGGAAAGCCATCTAATCATAAGAATCATAAGTCAGGGGTAAGCGCAAAGCACACTCCATAGACATCATTATGAGCGGCCTGTTAAAATCCCCAGACACTCACTCTCTCAGAATTTCCGTTTTTGTGTAAAAGTGGGTAATTCGGGGGGTAATGGGAATTATGACATTTTGAGGACTAACAGGCTTGTTTCAATACTGATCCCTTAATGTTTTTCTCTTGTCTTTCATCTGTAGTTTCAGCTGTTTGAAAAAATTCAAAGTTTTATAGACAACATACAGCTAATTCTGGCTGTAGGTGAGGTCTAGAAATTTACAGCTTCACTTTGCCGAATAATTTGAGCATCATCAGCAAACGTGGAAAATACAAAAGTGAAGCACTAGATCAGTGCCTTAAGAGGGTGCAAACGTAAATTAAAAATAATAGGTCATATACAGGCCTCTTGGGGGGCCCTGCAAGACAGAGATGTCACTAGGAAAAAGAAAGAAGGTGTACTGACAGCGAATAGTCTGCCAAGATGGAATGTAACAATCATGGGAGGAGCTGCCAAAACCAACCTGCCTCAGGATTCTCTAGAGGACCACCCAGCTAACAGAGTTAATTGCCACCAGCAAGTCTAATAAAAAAAAAACTCTATTATCTGCTGCCAGAAGCAGCTCATTCAGTAGCACAAGCAGTGAGGTTCCAGCAGTCAGACTCCAAAACAAAGGACTGAAATTAGTGGAAAATTAGATGATTATGTGTTGCGTAACTTAGAAACTAATTGCTTTGTTAATTGTATTATTGTAGTTTCTTATTTGAGTGTTCTTTTCCCTCTGGTATCTTTGCATGTAAAATGCAAAAACCTGCCACAACAGACATAAGCACAATGTATACCGTATTTTGCATTGGCGAATGAGAAAATGTTTGGGAGTGTCTATGCCCATATGAAACACTCCACCCGAAATCAAAAGGTTGTATGATGTTACAACGCGATCTTTTAGATCGCGGTACATCACAACGCATCTTTTCCAACGCAAGTCGTTACCCTGACTTGCGCTGTAGGGTGCTGGATTTAGGAATAGTAAGATTTACTATTCCAACTCCAGCTTACGTACAGTAGGGAAGGTGTTGGAATAGTAAATCTACTATTCCTTAGTCTAGTGCGCCCTCCAGCGCAAGTCGTGGTAACAACTTACATTGTAAAAGACGCATGGTAATGGCAACGCGTTTTTTTGACCGCGTTGTCATGGTTGTTCCCCAAACCGGAAGGTATCTCCCCTGATTTTGGGAACCCCGGCCTTCTGAAATGCTCTGTTGGAGCCAGACTACTACCAATCCTTGAACAAAAATCACCTGCAATTTTGTGATTGGCGTTCTTGGTGGATACAAATAACACCACATCAATAACTTTGAAGTCGATGCGGCCTTTACGTCAACAAAACCTTAATTCAACATGGTCATTATCTTGATGCCAATTTTGAAATTACAGGTTTATTATCCTAACCCCAGTCCTCACAGTTTGAGCGTAAGAGACATGTTGAGTTATTTGCATTTGAGTAAATGGGCACGCACGAATGGTTTTGTGAATGTGAAAATCTTTCAGCTCTATGTGAAAGAATGCATTGTGCTACCTTTGTCTACGTTGGTTGGAGATGCTACCAAAAGAAATACTCATATAGAAGGGAATTATAGGCAAGGGACCCTGGTTTAAAATACCTAGTAACAATGCATTTATATGAACATAGAAATGTAATGAAAGAACATATCTATAGGTTACATTATCAACATATGTATAGCGCTCTGCTGCCAATAGTATTGCCTTATAGCACTGTCTATCTATTATGCTCTATCTTGGTTTCTCCTTTTATGCATCAAAGTGGACCTGCAGTAGCGCTTATTAAGAGAAAATTTGCATCTATTTGATTGGCTAACAGAAGGACTCCTAATGATATGTAAATATATCATATTAATGCCAGCAAACAATGTATTGTGCGGGGACAATTGAGGTTTGTATTCTGTAGGTTCAATAACCATATTAAAACAGTGCTCTAAGTGGGAAATAAAAAGTAGGGGAACTGTGGGTGGAGAATCAGGGGGTAGGAATATCCGAAGATTGAATCAGTGGGCGGAGTCAGGGGTGTGGCTAGAAATAGCAAAACATACCAATTTTTTGTACGTTTAGCATTTCACTGACCAGTTACAGCTTATAACGTTATTTAATTAAAACAATGGATAAACATGTTTACTTGAGGTTTAATTCAGGAAAAAGCAAACACTTATAGGGAATATAGGTTTATGTAAAGCGTGTGAAATATAAGCAGGAACAACATGTTACCTTAACCCTTTCGTTGCTGCTGTCGGCCAACGGCCATCGCGAGCACTACCTTTGTAGTGCTGCGCACGTCCGTTGGCCGACGCGGCCCTGCCCACTCATCAGAACGCCCGCACCGCGGCGGAATTGCTGCAGCGGTTAAGGTGTTAATGCTTTTACTCTCATTGTTCAGACATCCATGAATATTTTTTGTCTCCAACATTGAGGTCATGAATACAGGGCTCCTCATGTACACATGTGTTAAGCAGGGCTCAGAAGAGAAAGGGACTCTTCAGGAGAATCTAGACTCATGGAAACCCCCAAAGGCTCCTTCATATTCATGTCATCCAGCTAGCTGCTCAACCATAATATAGCAAAAAAAGAACAACTGGTGGACAGAATGAAGAACAATATCATACATTCACCCCAGTACAGAGATCTGGGCCTAAATCCATCGTTTTTTGCTCACCATGCCATTCCAGTTTGGACCCAGCCATGTGCAAATCAGTCTTGATCCTGCACCCAATGTGAACAGTCCAGCCCGAACTGCCAGGCCATATGTATTCAAGTGTCCTTTCATTCGGGAAGTGAACACAAAGCAGTACCCACTGAACTATGCACATAAAATATTGCTCTTTGATATGCATGGTACATGTTCTTTGCAGCAGGCATATTCCCTTCTGCGCTACCTTAGATGAGTAAAACAGCCACTAGACAAAACATGCTCCCATCTCTCTCCAGCAGGTACATTGATCACCAAAGTTATCTTGGCACTTGTATTGTTGACCGAAACCTGCTGAATATACAAAGAACTTTGCAGTGTTACTAAAACTCCTGCACTTGTACAAAAACGGTCCCCCCACAAACTAAACGGTCCCCCTACCCTTCCAGCCGCCCTGGGAAACACATGCTCCTGCCCTTTCACTGCTCCTATCCAGTCAGTACTCCTGCTCATGCTCAATCCACACTTCTGCTTCATCAATTCCCCTGCCCCCTCCCTTCTCCTGCCCTGTCACTTCTCCTGGCCCGTCACTTCTCCTGGCCCGTCACTTCTCCTGGCCCGTCACTTCTCCTGCCCTGTTCACTGCTCCTGTCCTGTTCACTGCTCCTGCCCTGTTCACTGCTCCTGCCCTGTTCAATGCTCCTGCCTTGTTCAATGCTCCTGTCCCGTTCACCGCTCCTGTCTGTTCACCGTTCCTGCCCCATTACTTCTAATGCTTTGTCACTTCTCATGCCCTGTCACCTCTCCTGCCCATCACATCACCTGCCTGTCATGTCACCTGCCCATCACTTCTTGTGCCTAGTCACCTCTCCTGCCCTGTTGCCTCTCCTTCCCAGTCACCTCTCCTTCCCTGTCACTTCTCCTGCCCCATCACTGCTCCTGTCCGATCACTGCTCCTGTCCTTTCACCGCTCCTGCTCCGTCACCTCTTCTGCCCCGTCACCTCTCCTGTCACCTCTCCTGCCCTGTCACCTCTCCTGCCCCGTCACCTCTCCTGCCCGTCACCTCTCCTGCCCCGTCACCTCTCCTGCCCCATCACTTCTCCTGCCCCATCACTTCTCCTGCCTGTCACTTCTCCTGCCCGGTCACCTCTCCTTTCCTGTTGCCTCTTGTGCCCCTTCACTGCTCCTGGCCTGTCACTTTTCCTGCCCCGTCATCGCTCCTTCCCGTTCACTTCTCCTGTTCAGTCAGCACTCCTGCCCGATCACCGCTCCAGCCTCATCACTTCTCTTGTCCCATCACTTCTCCTGCCCCGTTCACTGCTCTTATCCGTTCACTGCCCCTATCCGTTCAATGCTCCTGCCGGTTACCGCTCCTGCCGATTCCTAATCACTGCTCCTGCCCCTTCACTTCTCCTGCCCCATCACTTCTCCTGCCCCGTCACCTCTCCTTTCCTGTCACCTCTCCTGTCCCATCACTGCTCCTGACACGTCACCTCTCCTGCCCCGCCACTTCTCCTATCCGTTACTTCTCCTGCTCGTCACTTCTCCTGCCCGTTCACTTCTCCTGCCCGTTCACTTCTCCTGCTCGTTACTTCTCCTGCTCAGTCACCTCTCCTGCCCTATTACCTCTCCTTTCCGGTCGCCTCTTCTGTCCCGTCACTGCTCCTGCCCAGTTCACTCTGTGTACAACATTGACAAATTACACAAGGTGGAAAATTCCCCACAGTACTGTGTTTGGGGAAAGCTCCATTGTAATCACTAACTCCAAACTCACTGGCACATGACATGCTAAAGGCAGACGGCAGGCGCATTGTCATTCGAAAGAGGGTAATCAGCCTCAATCGGAAACTAAAACATTTTCAATTGGAAACTAAAGCATTTTCAATATTATATACAACAAAGCCATAGTTGTATGAATGTAGTATATTTATCTTTTCCAACCAACAACCTTTGACAAAGCCAATAGTCCTGGCTTGTTGTAGGTGTAATGTTACTTGTAATATATATGTGAAGGCAATAACAGAAGCAGCAAAATACAAGTCGGGCAGCACATTACGCTGGGCACATATTTTTAGCATAAATGTTTTAAGCCACAACCTTAATTATATCGGCCACGTCCCTTTGAGAGCCCCCCAGTTTTTTCATCCCACTTAAAGCCCTGCCCCAATTGTGCTGTGAGTGATGGAAGGTCATGAAAAGTTGGTCGTATGGGTGTCAAGGGGGATCATATTGTCAGAGCCACTGGAGCGTCACAACGAGAGATTCCCCAGCACACAGGCCCTTTACGAGGAGATACAAAGCTATACTGATCTGCGCTGCTTAACGATTTCAATCAGATCTGCAGCCATTGCAGTCTCAGACAAACAAAGTCAGCATAGAGGGAATTGAGACAAATAGTTTTTCTTAGTCTCTTTTGATTGTACTGGGTTGCCTTCCTGAGGAACAGTGCAAAAAATGTCAGTGCAGTGGAAAAAAAAATGCCTCCATGAGTAACCATATACACCGAAAAGGCATTTTTTCAGGCCTTCTCACGTAACATGACACAATCATTGTATTGTATTGTATTGTATTGTAATTGCATTTAAATAGTGCTTACTACCCCCAACGAGGTGTCAAAGCGCTCCTTCGGGGAAAGCTCCTCTGTAATCACTACCTCCAATCTCACTGGCACATGACATGCTAAAGGCAGAGGGCAGGCGCATTGTCATTCGAAAGGGGGTAATCAGCCTCAATCGTAATGACAATGGGCCTGCACTCAGCCTGTGAGAGCTCAGGGAGGGGCTGCTGCAGCCTCTGGAGTTCAACAGAGAAGTGCAAGCAGCCAAAAGAAAAAAGTTATCGTTTTTATTAAGTGGGACTATTCTTGCATTCAAAAATGGCCGCCGTGCATGCACACACAGCCGCGCAATAGATGTCCTGTCATTACTATAACTGTAGCAGGGATCACAGCAGCCACCAAGGACAGTTTCAGCCGGGGCGATGTTGGCGACCACAGCAGTCACCATGACATGGCAACAACCACATCTTTAACTACTGCAAAGCCCATAACTGAGACAACACCTTTCACCAAATCAGCAATGACAACAAAATATGTCACAATAGGATGGACCACAGCAATAACTACAGCTAAAACCTCAACAGTGAGAACCGCAGCAGAGGCACCAACTGGAACAATAGCTATCTGAAAACAGAGACAACGACAGTGACCACAGTTGTAATCACTAACAGAAACAAATAGATGTGAAAAAAGTTGAATGCTCAAATTAATATATTACTCTGGGACACATTCTAGTCCATTGTTTTTTGCTCACTGTGTCTGCACATATAGGGACTAACCAAATGCAAATTAACATCGGACCTGCTCCAATAGGAACAGTCCAGTGCAAACTATTATACCACGTTCCCACTAAACAGGAACACAAGCATCCCCAAAACCAGTTTTCTCTCATGCTGGACGTCATCACAGAGGTACAGCTCAAGTTCTAAGGCACAGGACAGGGAGCCCCAGACTCATGTCTGAGTATAATGTTTGCAGTTAAGGTGTCTCCCGGAGTAAAACAAATAAGAACTGGAAAGGTCTAAGGTCTGTCTTTAATGTGCTTGTTGGACTTGGTCCTTTTTGCAGGGTCATCCCCAAACATTTTGCCTTCCTCCTGTATTTTAACTGACCTGTTGTTGGTGGTTTTATGACTCCGGGCACTTTACCATCACTGATCAGTGCTAAAGTGCATATGCTCTTGTAAAATGCAATGGATTAGTGACTCCATGATTGGCTTATTTGATTTACTTGTCTGGCCCTAATACAGTGCACCATGTGTGCCCAGGGGCTGTAAATCAAATGCTGCTGGTGGGCTTGCAGCACTGATTGTGCCACCCACAGGAGCAGGTTGTAAAGTGTGGCTCAGGCCTGCCATTGCAGAGCCTGTGTGCAGTCTGGGACTGCCATGTCGACTTGGCAAGTGCACCCACTTGCCAGTCCCCAAATCTTCCCTTTTCTACATGTTAGTCCCTCCTATGGGCAGGGTGCATTGTATGTGAAAGGTAGGACATGCCCTGATTTGTGTGGCATGTCCTGATAGTGAATTACAGCCGATTTCATTTTTCACTATTGCAAGGCTACCTGTTCCCATAGGCCAGGATGGGCAGTTGCATTAAAGTTTGATTAAAACATCTTATAATCCTAACTGACCCAGGGAACAAGGTAGGAAAACAAGTTTTGTATGCCTGACCTCAGAATGTTAGAATACATCTTTTAGTGTGGGTGATTTTTACATTCTGTGTTTGAAAATACCACTTTTAGAAAGTAGGTATATTCTTGCCTAACCATCCAGTATGCCTCTGCTAGGTTTGTGTATTCCATGTCTGGTTTGTGAGTGACAGGGGGCTGGAGAGGGCTTTGGCTCCAGCAGTCTGATGAGTCAGGGTTGGGCTGAATAGTACCTGGTTTGAATAGAGAGTAGGGAGAGGAGATTCCCTTTCACTTGCCTGAGCCTACATAGATTAGAGAGTAGGGGGGAGATTTCTTTTCAGCTACCTGGGCCAGGTCTGCTTTCAACAATGCTGTCTCCACCTCCTGCTAGGAAGCTGCACCAGGGAGGACAGAACCAGTTTTGGCTAGGTCCAGACACTTTCTGCCTCCAGAGAACAAATGATTTAGTAGAATAAATACCCCAGAACTTTAGATCACTTCTGGGAATCAAGACAAACCTTTGCCAAGGAGAGAAACCAAGGAAGCCGAAGGAGGAGACTTCCCCTGGGCTGTGTGCTGTTTGGGGTCGGCCTGCAGTGGTTACTTATTGCCAAGGAAAGGGTAAAGAAACTTTGTGTGTACTTTGTCATCTTGAGGAAGATCTCCAAGGGCTTGAAGCTGAGCTTGCCTCCTGTTCTGAAGTCTCAGGGACACATATACTTCACCACTAGCTCCTCTGAATTGCCTTTCTGGGAATTCTGCCTGCAGAGAGTTGCCTGCTGCTGTTTTTGCGACCTCTAGAGACTGCATGTCACTGGGAGCTGGAAGTACGATGCAATGAGAAAAAAGCGTGTCACCGCCGCAGCTATTGTTGTTGCATAGCCGAAGAAGCGTGTCACCACCGCAGATGTTTGCTGACGCATCGCCGAAGAAGCGTGTCGTATCACCGGAAGAGAGTGTTGCAGCACCTATCGTGGCTCAAGTCAAGTGTCCACCGAGTTCGTCACATGGCCATCAGGCGTGCAAGCATCGCATTCAAATTGACGCATTGCATCAAAGACGCCATTTTGTCGCATCACACCGATCGTCACATCGAGGCACCATCTTGTCGCATCGTACCGGGACACAGTAAGAAACCGAGCATCAACTCCCCACGCAGTAAGGACGTGGCACGTCAACTCCCCTGCGGAGCAGTAAGGAACCAACGCATCCACTCCCCTGAGTGTAAGGAACGGCGCATCACCTTCCCTGTGACCCTTTTGTTTGTTTTGCGTGACGCATCTAAGGTACTTTGAGAGTAAAGTGTTGCATTTACCATCTACATTGAACCAAGCTATTTCTACCATTTTAAAGTCATATTCTTGATATTGTATTGTGGATTTTTGTCATTTGGTCTTGTGTTAAGTCAAGTAAAGATTACTTATTTTTCTAAACTGGTGTGGTGTCCATTTGTAGTGTTTTCACTGTATGTGTTCACAAATGCTTTACACACTGCCTCTGAGATAAGCCTGTCTGCTTGTGCCGAGCTACCAAGGGGGTAAGAAGAGGTTATTTTAGGAGTGTATCCCCCTTCCCCTGACTAGAAGCAAGGGTCCCTATTTGGACAAAGGTGCAAACCATTGCCAACTAGAGACCCCCATTTCTAACAGTGCTAATGTGTGAAAACTCACGTGTAAGCACATGCGTAAAGACTGTTTGCGTTTTGTCTCTGTGATACCTGCCTCTTTCTGAGCATTCTATATCGGTGTCCTGTTTTTCCCCATGCTTATGGTGACATGTAGCAGGCTACATGTGACATTTTATAAAGAGTCTTTGTGCATTTCAACATGAATGTCTTTGAATGTGTTACCACATTAAAGCTGGAACTACTGGTTTGGCCAGGGCTCGTTTTAATTTAACACATGGGTACTGTTAGAGTAGTTTGATAAGTCTTTCCCCATATGTCCATTCCCCCATCTGTCAGTGGCAGCTTTTCAACAGAAGACCAGACCGAGCTTGGAGTTCACAAACCATTATCAAGGCCCTAAAGAATTATGCGATTGGGCGGCTGTGGCATTTTTGTATAATTATGGATCTGAGTCATTTGCCAGTCATCTATCATCGGCTGCATGATCTGCATATTCTAACAAAAATATTGTTTCTAGCTTAAACTGTTCAAAAGTTACTAAAAAGCAGCGACACGTTGCGGCTCAGTGGCAAGTTCTATGTTACACTGGTAATGATTAGGCTCAACCTATGCCTAGAGTGTGTTAACAAGTGTAAAAATTACAAAATAATGAGGTAATACCATCAGAAAATATGCTGCATTACGCCACATAATTTGGCTTTTCTTGCCGCAGACTTTTGTCAACCCTGCTGCATAATTTGTCTCTCCACCTGCACATACTTCTAGCGGCCCTGACTATTGTACTGATTAATAGAAGATTAGTTGTTACAAGTATTATAAAGTACCAATGTGATATAAAGCCCTTTACATTGTTCACACATTTCACATACTCTTTGCTCTCTGATAAACATGCAGTTACTCTATACTTATAAAAACAGGAAGTCATTAGTCATATCTGGAGTTCTGGGTGTAACCGTTCACCTAATCAGCCCAAATGGCAACCACAGCCTTTCATGACTGTACTACTTGGTAGCCAATCTCAGTATGACGCACATGCAAATGTTCCTAGCTAGATGAGTAGGCTGGGTCAATGGGCCCTCCAGTTGTAGTTGACAAGCGTACTAATTACATACATATATTTAGCGTCAGCCACTGCACAGCGCTGCATGCAATGATTAAGGTTACATGATGTGAACCGAGAAAACTCACGTCTTATGCTGAAATACTAAAGTGTAAAAACTTACTGTGTTCTTCTGAGAAACCATGTCCTACAAAGCGAAAAAAAAGAGAGAGAAATGTCAATACTTCCAATGTTATATTTGTCTTTTTCCCAGTAGGGAAGGCAAAATGAGGCATTACTAGGCAAAGGGAATAGAACTGCAGCAATGACCCCACAAACATTTCTTTGCAGATGCAATGATTATGCGCCTACTAGAGTCTGCTGTGCATGCTCTAGGCGCTCACTCACTTTCTACTTTGCACGCTCTAGGCGCTCACTCACTCTCTGTGCTTTAAGCTAATATCTGAAGTATAATTTTCCCAAGTTATAATCAGACAGCACTTGTTGAAAAATACATATTACCTCTTACCAGTGCCACCCCGCAGGTGATAAGGCCCGGGAAGCACTGGTGAGCTCCGATGGAACCCCTCTGGAAGGATGTACGTTGTTACAACGCATGCTTTTACCACGCATGCTTTTACAACGCAGGTTTTTCAACGCAAGTTGTTACAACGACTTGCGTTGGGGGGTGCTGGATAGTGAATAGTTTAATTTACTATTCCAACTCCAGTCCCCGTGGATAGTAGGGAAGTTGTTGGATAGTAAATTAAACTATTACCTATCCTAGAGCGCCCCCCAGCGCAATTCGTTGTAATGACTTGCGTTGAAAAACCTGCGTTGTAAAGGCACTGCGTGGTAAAAGTTGCATCGTAAAGGATGTTTCCCCCTCTGGAATCCCCTGTGCTAAGTGCCATGTCCAGAGAAACGAACAGCGCTTGTTTTAGCAGTCAGCGGACGATGGCCACAAAGATGCAAGTGGCCCTCAAGATGGCGGAGAAAGGGCTGTGACTAGCGGCCGAGCAAGACCCATCTGCACTGAAGGCCTACCATCGAGAGAAGCTCGGAGCCTGAGACTAGCGACAGGAGCAATGGATTCGCCAGAGAGCCCCCCCAGGGGTGCATCAAGGACAGACCTTGCGGCATGGAGGTCAGGACTGAGAGGAGCTGTGGGTGCCTGGCACAAGCTCAAGAACAGCCCCTGGATCCAGCATGCCGCCTCCGCTCACAACCACACGGCTTTCTACCCCTACGGCCATCACCAGCTCAGGGAATCCCTCCAGCCCCAAGATCTTCGACTCTGAGTGCAACAACACCCTGAAGGCCTGGTTGACCAAGCCCTGCATGAACCACAGCAGTCGCAAGAAGATCATGCTCTGTAAATATGTAATATATATTTGTCCAACCCTAATCGATTCAACTTTTCTTAAAATGAAACCTTGAGTGAATTTGCAACTCGTATATATGCAACTCTAACCACGAGTATCCGCAATAGACGCATGCACTTACTACCATTCCTTATGTGAATACAGAGTTTTTCTGTTTGTATCTGTTATGTTATTCATGTACACTTCAACACATTACCCCTGGTTTATTATCCAGAGAAGGGAACTAGAGCCTAAAGCGTCTCTAGGGTGAGCTGGCCTTCAAATGAATATAATACATACAATTTAGCTACCCGAGTAATCTAATTAGTTATAGTACATTACAGTGCCCCTAAAAACACTACCTGATAGGAATGATGGGCATATAAAAAAATGTAAAGGGCTGTCCTCACTCACCACCAGGTGCCATGCTTCATCATAGGAGGGCCCTCACTCTCTAAAAAACAGGTTTGACAGAGAGCGGGCATACACCTGAAGACAGGGAGGCACTTCTAATTTTTAGTGGGGGGCCACATGAGTAGTGAGTTTAAAAATCAATGTAGTGTCCCAGATTACATTTATTCATAGAACACATTACTTGGAATTAAAATGTAAAATGTGGGTCTGAGGGGAACTATTACCACATCACCACTGTTACCATTGTGAACATGTTTCTGCCTATGGCTTCACTGAGTCCGCAGCATTCTATGGGACAAGCATTCTGTTGTGGGTAAATGATGATATAAAGTAGATGGTAGCCAGGTAAATAATCTAAGTAAGATGTTTATTAGTTGGTTTCAATAAGATATGTATTAGGTCCCACCAGGAGCTTGATGGATGTTGCTCAGCCCTCACTCACCAACTGACATTCTCCACACACACCAGGCACACACACATTCTATTCACTCTGACATCACGCACACCAACATTCCACACAGACATCTCACTCATTCTGGCTGAGCAACCTAAAGGAGATAAATCTATTTACAACATATCTCCTTTTCTTCACATGAATTAAAGAGAATTGCTTGTAACATAAAGTAATTAAAATTTTGAAAGATACACATGCAATGTAAAATGATAAATCCTAGAACACATCCCCTTCCCTTGGGGAAATTTGAAAAAAAAAGAAAAATAGGAAATTAAACAACTTTTGACATTAATAAAAATATACTATAATAATATACTAACGCATCTTAACACTAAAGCTTTTTAAAAAGCTAAATTAACACATCCAAGTAAACGAATTTACTAACGTATCAAAATTCTTGGTTGCTAAACAAACCATTTAAAAATATTAATCTAACGCGTTTCACTAGCTGCGCCATTAAATACTTAGCCTAACGCGTCTTACTTCTCGCGCTTTAATATTAATACAAATGCGTCCTACTAATTGCGCTTTAATTATCAATGTAATGCGTCTTACTAATTGCGCTTTAATAATCAATGTAATGCGTCTTACTAATTGCGCTTTAATACTCAATGTAATGCGTCTTACTAATTGCGCTTTAATAATCAATGTAAAGCGTCTTACTTATTGCGTCACTTTAATAACTAATGTAATGTGTGGGTGAGTAAGTAAGGCTTACGCTGAAAGACATACGAAACTAAGAGGACTGAAATCAGTGAAAAAGGGTGTGCACTACCCCCACTGAAAGAATAAAATAATTTAAAGAGACCAGCTCTTATAAAATACATCCCCTATAGAGAAGTCCTAGCGCCAAGAGAATACTTGCCATTAGAAATAGACTCATGAAAACCTAAGCTCTCACTAAGGCACCACAATATGTGAACATATGTATATGCTAACACAGTATGCTTGACCTAACATACGTTGTACCTAATAAACTATGTATGACACTCATAACAGTAGGGTAACATGAGAAGTAACTCAGGTGCCAAAAAACAAAATAGTATATAAGCTGTATGCAAACTAATGAACATTGTATGGAAAGGTATCAATATCAATATTATGCATTAAGTAAAGACATAAGTGCATTTAAATGATGATGAAATGAGAAATATGTACGAGAAATAAGTACATATAGTATACCGAAAGCAAAATAAATAATGACAAGAACATCAAAAGTAATCGTTCCATATGTTGAAATCATTTGAAGTAAATGTTCCAGATGAAAGCAAATAGGTGCTGGTGAGCGGTGTCTCACCCGATCTGAAACTGAGCACTTTTAGTCAATATGGAAAAGATTATTCAAGACACGAACCAAGTTTGAAGAATTCGACCTGCTAACAAAAACCAGTTCCTGTGGAGAGCAACTGCAGAGAGACTCATCTCCACGCTCCAATGTAGAAGAAGTCCCAATAAGAACACAGAGCGGCAGCAAAATGTAAAGGTATCTTAGTGCGTAGCCGCTTCTTTTCATGACAATGAGGCTCTCACCTTGACACAGCAATGCTGCTGTAAATAATCTCCAAGCGCCACACAAAGATGAAGAAGGTATGAAGTCAAACAGCTGAGTCGTTGAAATGTGTTCCCATAACTTATGGAAATTAAATGACAAAATTTCCGACCTCCGCTGCGTGACCTTGCTCAGTGACGCCCCAGGTCAGAGGTTGAAAGCTATCGATGCTGCCTGCTGCAGCCACAGCGCCGTGAGCGCACTGACCATTCTTCTGAGGTAGTTGGAAATTCTACTGCGTCATCAGTGAAGAGATGACAGAGAAGGCTGAAGGATCTCTCAGCTTCAAAACGGCAAGTGCGTGCTTGAGCTCGTGGCAGTGTTTTGAAATCCAAAAATAGCAGTTAGTAGTAATTTGACACGAAGGATTGAGGCAAAGTTAATTTAGAATAAATAAAAAAATTCCCTCGCAGGATTATTGTACTCGGCAGGTTGCTTACTCTGCAGGTTGCATTATTTCGAATTGTAGACCCAACAGAAATCAGGCAGTTAATAGAAAGTACTTGTGATGGTCTGAAGTACTAGGGATAACTTTGTTGTTTAAACACAGGCTCCGTTATGATATTACTTCAAAATTGAATACAAATGGTGTTAGCTGCAGAATAAATCAAGTCTTTGAGACGAATTTAAAGTTAAGGTAGATAAGTGGTTTGCTTGTCCTGATCGCAGGGATTACAGCTGAGTTGGCACAAATAGATAAAATTTCAACAGAAAGCAGGAAAACTTAAATTTAAAAGGAACATGAAGCGCCCTGAGCAGGCTGTCCAGGAGTTGGAGGACACTGGTGGGACTCGAGAGGGCGTTCTTTTCCTTGTACTAATTTTAAAAGATGCTTTGCTTTGTTTCTAAGTTGCTTTGCTTTGTTTCTTGTTTGAATAAAGTTCAGAAAAATTGTAAGTTTCCTCACCTTCTATATTATTGTGGCTGTAGCACGTAGGGTTTCTTCAAGACCGTCGCCAAAATGTTGTGGGTAAATGATGATATAAAGTAGATGGTAGCCAGGTAAATAATCTAAGTAAGATGTTTATTAGTTGGTTTCAATAAGATATGTATTAGGTCCCACCAGGAGCTTGATGGATGTTGCTCAGCCCTCACTCACCAACTGACATTCTCCACACACACCAGGCACACACACATTCTATTCACTCTGACATCACGCACACCAACATTCCACACAGACATCTCACTCATTCTGGCTGAGCAACCTAAAGGAGATAAATCTATTTACAACACATTCAATACTGTTAAGCATTATTATATGTACAACGTTACTTATGTCCTCGTTTTAATTAAGGCCCCATGAACTAGTTATGTATTCATAGGTATCTATGAACCAAGCATTAGGTTAGAGGTAGACATAGGTCACACTAACTAAAAGCCAATCCTTAGTACATTGCTTCAATAGGAGCCCATTTGTTCGTCCTGAAGAATGCAGCGGACTCAGTAGAGCCCAAGGCACACATATTCCAAAAACAAAACCCTGGGAAAGTAAACTTTCTCTCTATTAAACCACAGTATATTCTATTTCTCCCTTTAAACCTATCTCTCTCTCTCTGCCTACATTTACCGCTCTCTCTCTCTACCTAGTGTCATGCTCAAGATTTGTAGAGTCCTATGCAAGACATTTAAAAGGTTTTTTGTTACCTTGGTAAAGTTTAAAATATAGTTTAACACTATATAACATGCAACTATTTAACATATAGTATAATAATGTTTAACATATAGTTTAACAGTACTATTTGGCATCATGTGGCTTGAATTCGAAGGAAATGGTTAGTAAAATTAAAAGGCGATCCTACTGAGGCCCTCAAGCTATGTCTTGCCCAGAGCCCCAAAATTCTCAACATGACACAGTGTTTGTTGCTGTCAGAGGTGAGGATGCATGGTTGAAATGAAAGGGAAAGCAATACACAGGCCCAAGCAGGATTCAGAGCCGATATTTGAGAAACTTTATACCTCAGGGGTTGTAGCATCACACGTTGAAATAAATAGATCCGTGGCAAAGTAAAGTATTTTCCAAAGTAGGTTTGTCTATAAAGATAAGAAGCCCCCTGCTACTAATGCGAAGTTCACCTAGGTAGGGAAATACATACTGTAAAGTTCCTAGGGCAACTTCAAATTCTGTTTAGAAATGCATCATCATATTCTAATCAAAAAGGAAGAGACCATCATTAATGATTGAAAAAGTAAAAAAAAATTTTTTTTATATTTTCATCATATTTATATGATATTTTGGACAGAGAAAGGAGCAACAAACTGCAAACATTCACATTCATCCATTTATCCAATCATACCAGTCACATACATATTAGGCTCATTTCCATATGTTCTGTACATTAGATGTGCATTGATTGTACATAGACCATGATACAATTACAGTATGATGACATGTTTATATTTATATATGAATCCAGAACAGAGTTTGCATCAATCTTGGTTGTGGCAACATTCATCTACGCGAGTTTCGGCAGAGAGGTGCCTTCATCAGGAAAGCCACTTCCTATAATGTTTCTCAAAAGATGCTGGTCACACAGATTAGGATGTACTGTCCACCTAGTGGAGTAAATGATAGATGTCAGGGGCTCCTAGGTGTGATGAGGATGGGGATTCCAGGTATGGATATCTTGGGAACCGAAGTGTACCTCCTATCGAGAAGACAGACTTGTAACAGGCTTGTAACAAGATCTCTAATAGCTGGAAGATACTTGTATGAACATGAAGCATCAAACTGGATATGTAAGGGGGCGCCCTGTTTAGAGGATGATGAACATCTACAGCCGAATCCTATGGCCTCTGTTCGCGCTGTTGCATGGTCCTTGGTGATTTCCAAATTCGGACAGAAGTAGGTTTGTTCCAGTAAAGGACCCACGACTGCTCACTAACACAGTAGCACAGTCAATGAATCAAAACCATTCAAACTATCTAGAACACCCCCCATATATGGCATAGGCAAATTCAAAGTACAAAAGAAATATGCAGTTAGACATTTATAATTTCAATACATATGTGAATATTGTTAGAAATGGGATTTCTGGTTAGGCTAAGGCTTGCGCCAAAGCCAGGCAGAAACCACCACTCTAGTCAGGGCAAGGGAGGTACACGCCAAAGATAACCCCTGCTCACCCCCTTGGTAGCTTGGCACGAGCACTCAGGCTTATCCCGGAGACAATGTGTAAAGCGTTTGCGCAATACACACACAGCAGCAACACACCAGGCACACCACAAAAAGGAACTCCACACAAGGGTATATATAAAACTAGCCTTTGTATTACCATAAACACATTAGATCATAATCACGCAGATACACTGTGCCAACTGGCACTGGGCAGTATATACAGGGGATTATATACACATGACAGGGTCGCGTGGGCCCCTGTCAGAATCAGCACTTAGTAGAAATAGCACTTAGAATAACTGTAGCACAAAATAACAATTGTAGAACACAACCAGTAACCACTGGAAAAATGGGTAGGTACACAGTCGAAATCAAAATAACAGTAGTAGCGGGGTGGGCACCCGCTTGGGCTCCAATACACGGGGTGGGCACCCATAATAAATAATAAAAAATCGGAGCGACTACGCAGGGTGGGCACCTGCGCAATGCCAGCCACAAATAAGCGGGGTGGGCACCCGCGCTGCAGGCGTTATGGGAGGAATCCCTAATCTGGGGATTCCCTCATTATCTCTTCAGCAGCGCAATACTCCATAGTCCCAGTACCTCTTCCAGGTGAAAGAAAAATACAAGCACTCCCCAGGCACTAAGAGGAGAGTCCTCCCAAGGTCCAAAGCAACAGCACAGGGTCCAAAGAAAAGGTCCTGGAGGCAAGGTGGAGCAAAACAGCTCCCAGCAAAACCCTCCAGGCACCCAGGGGCAGGGCAGGGCCCAGGGAGGCAAGCCTTCCTCTGGGCCCCCGCAGCAGTACGCCCCTGGTAGATTCAAGTCGCCAACAAAAACAAAATCATGGGGTCACAGCCCCTCTTTTATACACAAAATCCCTTTGTTTCCAAAGGTGCAGGCAAGGGCCGAACCAGATGCAACTGGTTCTTGAGCACTTTGTTTTGCTTAGCCCCTCTCCCTATTCACAGGACAGGCCAGGGACATCAGACACACCACAGGGGGCGGAAACCAGCATTGTGGAGGGAAGGCCCAGCCCTATTCAGATCCCAGGTGCACGCCTCCCTCCCATCAACATGCAAATGTCTCCATTCACCACCGGGCAGACCCATCCTAACTCCTGGAGTCAGGCACACCAGCCAGCTCCAGCCAATCACAAGCCAGACAGTCAATTCACATTTACTGCACAGGCATTCCAACTTCTAAAAGTGGCACTTCTACACTAGACACATTAAATCTGCACACATCATCGAGCAGCATTTAATCTCACGAGTTCGCACATACCAAACTCGCCCCTGCACTCCCCACACATCAGGAACTAACATGGACACACATATTCCCCATGCATTCCTATCGGAGGGCAGGCAACTCTCACCACACGCACTCAGACAGCGCACGCACTTTACACTGGACCACAGTGAAAAAGTGCGCAGAGGCCTAAAATCACCAACACCAGGTTACAGAGACAGGCTAGGAAAATGCAAAAAGTTTCGGGGTGAACCTGCCAAAAGGGTCAAGTCCAGCAGATGTACACCGCACTATGCCCTTACAATACATCCCTTTTTTTTTTAATAACAACGGAAAATAAAAGCAATAAGTTAGATAATCTCAAAACCTGACAAGAGCCATACTGACCCTACAAATCCTGAGCAAAGTACTTCCCTCTCCACCCTGAGTATTTCTCCCTCCTGTACTGAGTAGACCACGTCTGGAAGTCACAAAAAGTCCACCTACCATCTCCCCTATTACCATTAGTAGCTGGAGAGATTGTGTGAGGCATAGTCTCATGATCTCCTTTAGAAGAATGGGTCATCTCACACAGACCAAACCAATCATTATTTTCTGTGTCATTCTTCCCCCTCAGAGGCTCTTGACTGATACAATCATAAATAGTGCCTGCCTGTTCTTTGCTCAAGTTGATACGCGCATTTCTGTTCCACCATTCTATGTCTTCAAACAAAACAGCAATTTTAGACACTTTAAGTTCTTTTGCAGGTTGAGAGATTTTAGAGTGTTCTTTCACCACTTTCATGTTTTTTTTAATAAGCTCCCAATCGCCAGACACCAGTCTCATATATTTCACGTTTTTGTTCATCGTAATTTCTTTTACAGACCGCTTGCCTTTTTTCCACGTGTTCATGTACCTTCTGTAAATCCAAAACATCATAGGATTGTCCCACTCTATCATCCAACCAAGCTGGATTTAAAGTAGACATAGATCTTCTTCCGCTTTAAAGAACAAATAGGGTAATACCTGTGGCACTGTGCGATGTTGCATTGTAACTCCACACTTTATGGTGCAAATAATCTGCTCCATTAGGTTTACAAGCAATTGCTGTTGCACTCCCTCTTTCAACAAGCAATTTGCAATTTCAACAAGTCGCTGAGAAGAAGGACTATACAATGGCACCTTAACATGCTTGATGTCCGGCTTCCTAAGAAATATGGCCATTTCCTCTGTGACAAAATGCATACCATTAGCTGTTACAATCTCTTTTGTGGTACCCCCTATTAAGAAACACATGTTGCAAAAATTTCACCATACTGCTGGTATCTGCAACTTTGACAAAACGCAAAGTACAACAATTTTGAAAAATATTCAATGGCGGCAATGAGAAATCTTTTATCACACCCTAAAATGTTGAAAGGACAAGCAATATCTAGACCTATTTTCTCCAAGCACCTTTTGGCCATTCCACGGAACACAAAGATGCTGTGGTAGTCTTCCATGTTTGTCAAAATACAAACGCTCAGCACACTTCTCCACAAATTTTCTAACTTGACCACCAATAATTTTGTTTGATCTTTCTGACAATAGCCGTAATCCCTAGATGCCCTTCATGAGCAACAGCAATAATCTTGCCACACAGCCCTACTGGTGGCACAACATTGTCCAGTTTAACAATTATGTCATTAACCAGGGATAACTTGGAAGCCATCTGAGCAAAGGACCTCCTCTTCATGGTTAAACTCCTATCACATGGCCATCCATCTACCAAGACATTTTTAACACTGTTCAAACACTCATCATCTGTTCAGCAATCATCCCACTCCTTTTCAGTTATTCTGAATAAATTCGTAGCATCACTTATGGTCAAAACAAATTCATCTTCATTCATATACATTTCATGACTAACTGCATCTTCCACATGCAGGCGTGAAAGACAGTCCGCTCTGATATTTTGACCCCCTGGCAAATACTTAACATCAAAATTGAACTCTAGTAACCTTGACAGCAACCTAATAGGTCTAGAAGAAGCCTTGTTTGAACAACTGTCACCCAACATGTAGATCAAAGGTTTGTGATCAGTATATAACTCAAACTTAGTACCCCAAATATACATCTTGAATTTTTCTGTGGCCCATGAGCAAGCTAGTGCCTTCCTCTCAATAGTACTATAATTCTTCTCTGCAGCACTAAGTATTCTAAAAGCAAATGTTACCATCCATTCTTGCCCTTTCACCAATTGGCTCAACATAGCCCCCAAACTTTTAGAACTAGCATCCACAATGATGATACTTCTGATCCCATGAGTTAAAATAAAAGTCTGATAGCAGAAGAATTAACAATTAACCTTTTAACACTATCAAATGTGTTCTGTGTCTCCCTCAGGGCTCCTCCTTGAGCCCCCTTCTTTTTAATGTTTATTTCTCCCCCTTGGCTGAGCTGATTGCTCAATCTGTAATCAAAGCCACCTCATACGTGGATGACATCCAACTGCTATTTTCTTATGACAGCATCTCTGAGTCTACATTTGACCCATTAAAAGACTGTTTACGCAATGTCGCATGTTGGATGGATAACAACTGTCTCCGACTTAATGCTGGAAAGACAGAGGTCCTTTTTTTCCACCAATCATCTCCCCTGGACTCTAATTTGTGGTGGCCACATGACTTAAGCATGCCCCCCACCCCTAAAGAATCCGTAAAAAACCTTGGAGTCAGGTGGGATTCCACCCTTTCCTTTCACACCCAAGTTCAAACAGTCTCTAAGGATGGTCAAAAAACTTATTAATTTCCTACCCAGTAATACTAGGAAAACTATTGTCCAAGCATTGATTACATCTCACTTGGACTATGCTAACGGTCTGCATATCGGACTTGCCGCAGGCCTCTGCCATCGGCTTCAAACAGTACAGAACGCGGCAGTCCGACTAGTGTGTGGGATTTCCCTCAGAGAACATATCTCCACACATCGCCGCTCACTTCACTGGTTACCGATACAGAAAAGGGTTGAATTCAATGCCCTCACACTGGCTCACAGGGCAATCAAGGGGAAGGGCTCTGCTTATCTTTCTTCCTGTCTACGCCCCTACAAAAACATCAGATCCCCGCGATCCAGTTCTAAAAACCTCCTCACTACCCCGAGATTTAAAAAGATGCGATCAGGAGGAAAAACTTTTCAAACATGTGCCGCATCCCTCTGGAATAAACTTCCGCAGGCCATTCGCTCAATCCAGGAAGAACTCCCCTTTCGTAAGGCATTAAAAACATACCTTTTCTACTAATACTCATGGAGAAAGAGTTATCCCACCCTCTGGAGCGCCGGGACACCCCGTTGGGGTAGCTGCGCGCTATATAAGAGACACTAAATAAATAAATAAATAAATATGTTGTATTTTTCTTAAACAAACCTCTCAGAGGTTATACAGTTATGGCATATCCCTGCACAAACCTAGCATAGTACTTGCTAAGACCAAGTAATGTTCTGATGGAATCTTGTCCATAGATACAAGACCATTATTGATTGCATTCAAAAGAGACATGTTATGCTTTATTCCGTCATGTGAAATATTATGCCCCAGATAATTCCCATTATCTGTGGCAAATGTGCACTTGCCTAAATTAGCTGTCATACCATAGCTCTCAAGCTTATCCAAATCTTTTTCCAACAGTTCATAATGCCACTCTATGTTCCCTCTATGAATGAGAATTTCAAACTGAAAAGCTTGGATACCAGCTTCCCTACCAAACATTTGATCCATTAGTCTCTGAAAAACATTGGCAGCCGATGCCAGTCCAAATGGCATGCGCTGGTACATATAGGCTCCAAATGGAGTGACAAACGTAGTCAATGGTTGGGATTCCTCAGTGAGTGGAATCTAGTGGTATGCAGGTTGCAGATCAATGGTGGTGAAGTGCTTACTTCCTCCAAGACTGGCCAGCATATCATGAATTCTTGGAAGAGGGTGACCATCAAACAGAATATTGTGAATCAACTCACTCAAGTCCACACAGAAACGTGTCGCCTGATCTTTTGTGGACTATTACAGTAGTAGAAACCCACTCAGATGACTCTACCAGTGCAATAATACCTTGTGAACAGGTCATTCAATATTTTTTTTTTAAATCTTCCCTTGCCTGAATGGGAACTGGTCTGATTTTTTGAGCAACAGGGGTGGCATCACCTTTCAACTTAATAGTGTGCTCAAACACTGTAACCGTCCCAATCTTATCATTAAACATAGATGCATATTTTGTGTCAAGACAATATCATCACACTTGTGCACGTGTTTCACCTATGAAATGGGTAAGTCCCCTAATGCAACTTGCTCAGAATGGCCAGGTCTAAGAATAATGCCCAAGTTAACTTGATCTTGCAATCCTAAAACATCCCGTAAATTCAATCTCACATATATCTTCGTAAATATCTCTCTTCCTTTTAACTTAACCACATCAGTAACGTAACCCTTCATAATGATATCATACTCCCAGAATGCTTTTGGGTTAACATCCGTAGCTTTCAATAAAGGTTGGGCCCTAAGCTTTCAAATGTAAGATCCGCAAGGATGGTAATTTGTGAGCCAGAGTTAACACCTAAACTGACTGCACCAATCTGCATATCACAAATAGGACCCTTGCATGTTTTATGAAAACCATTAGGTGTATTAACATCCAAAGTTAATAAGACAGTGTTCAACCTTTCACACAAAGGTTCATCTTCATCACTAACCTGGTTAACTTTATATTTCGTTTTTGCAGATTTGCATACAGTGTAAACATTTCCAATTTGTTTGCAATTACTGCATCTCTTGCTTTGTGCAGGACATGTAATACTATTACCCATGTGATATTTAGTTCCACATTTGTAACATGCACCTGCCATCTTCTTATCTGACTTTTCTTAGCTTTGCTCCTATGGAAGACTGCATTAACTTCAGAATCATCAATCTCTGCTACCGTAGCCACCTGCATTCCACTTTTAACATATAAAGTTTTATCCCTGAAATCTTCTGTTGAAATTCTAGATGAAATCACAAAACACTCTATACTGCGTGCAATATACATGACTTCATTTAAAGAAGGGGGTTTTGTAAGTTTAGATGTGTTCTTTATTTTATTTGTTATAACAGTTAAATACAAGTTGGTCACTTGAATATACATCTAAATTGGCACCAAATTCACATTTCGCTGCTAAGACCCTAAGTACAGTCAAATAATCTTCTAAAGATGCTTCCAACATCTGCTTACATTACAAAAAATGATGTCTCTCTATCATGACAGAGGGATCACCTACATATTGTTTGCCCATACGAGCTAAAGCTTCTGCGTAAACATCCCAAGTGTCATCACCAGCAGGCGCAGCAACCATTGGTAAATTATCAAACACCTGTCGGCCAGTTTCTCCTATGATTAAACAACAAAGTGTTCTGCCTAATGGCAGGGTATTTAGACGCATCGATTGCCACAACAAATCTTTCAAAGATCCTAAACCATTTATTCCAAGCAATTTATGGTTTGCCTGGATTCTGTAAAAAAGGTGGAGGTTGTACCACATTATTGGACATAGCCATAATGAATAAAACACAAATAGCAAGATGTCTTGTGACCATTGAAGTGATGACCAAATAATACAATGGAGGTACAACCTTGAAAGTTATGTCCCATGAAAATTGCAAAATGCGTGCCTGTCACAGTATGTAAACAGACAGAAAGTTAGAAACAGTAGCGTTATCAACCATGCTATCGTCGTTAAGCTGTGTGTCTGTCACAGAATCCTAAAAATGTGCCTGCCACGGTGAAGAAATAGGCTAATTAATAAAATAGAAAATATGGCCCAAGAACAACGTGTTATGCCTTAGAATAATGAGAAAGAGACTAACTATCCAAAATTGGCCCTGAGTACGTGCTGGAACGTGCCTTCTACAGGAAATAGGTGGGGCTGCTATCATGCATTGACGTCACAGTAGAAGAGTCCGGACGGCCACACTCTGCTGAAGAAGACTCCAGACGGCCATGCTCAGCTGGTATGTGCATGATTTAAAAAAAAAAAACGCATTCTATAGCTGCCGTGTAAAGCAGCTCAAGATCCCAAATGAAAAATGTCCAACACTCACGCTTGTCAGTGCAGAGAGCAATCGAAACAAGATTCAAAACCTCACATGTCTGGATAAACACACAGTACAAGCTGTAGAGTGGATTACAAAATCCGTCCATAAAGAGCTCCGTTCCACTACACACTTGTGACGGTGGGTCCCAAAATCTTCTAAATTGCTCGTCGTTATACAATAGTAGCATCCCATGATGAAATAAATAGATCCTTGGCAAAAGTAGTCTTTTCCAAAGTAGGTTTATTCCAGCAAAGGACCCCCGACTGCTCCCCAACACTGTAGCACAGCCAGAGAGTGAAAACCGTCCCTACAAACTAGACCACGTCCCATATATGACAAATTAATCCCTCCTGTGCTCATGAGCTCGTCATGAGCCACGGCGCTTCGGTGCTCATGACGAGCTGAGCTCGTCATGACCGCGCACGTTTGATGGAACGCTCGCATGCTGGGCTGATTCCCCTGCTGTGCTGAGCGTTCCATTAAACGGGCGCGGTCATGACGAGCTCAGCTCGTCATGAGCACCGGGGCGCTGTGCACGCCCCCCGCCCCCCAGCACAGCAGGGGGAAACAGCCCCGCAGCCAAAGGGTTAAAAATGCAAAAGAACAATTGATTGACGGAATGCTGACCAATCTCAAACATTCACCCCCAGTACAGAGATTAGGGTCTAAATCCATTGTTTGCTTGCCCACCATCCCATTCCAGCTCAAACCCAGTCATATGCAAATCTGTTTTGGCCCTACCCTCCAGGGGAACAGTCCAGCCCGAACTGCCAGGCCAGGTCCTCCCTGGACCAGAAACAAGCATTCTGGGACTGGTTTCAAGCTACCACCCCTCATCAGCCAGGCTAGCTTGAATCCAGTGATGATTGTTTGTTTTGCTTTTGTTGCCCTAAGTAGGAAGGATATGCCCAGACGTGTATCCTGTGCTTACTGCGCCCCTGGAATCAAGGTAGCCTGGTTGATGAGGGTTGATACCCCGAAACCGGTCCCAGGATGCTTGTTACCGGTCCAGGGAGGACCTAGTGTGGCAGTTTGGACTGGACTGTTCCCATGAGGAGCAGGATCAAGACTGATTTGCAAATGGCTGGGTATAAACTGGGATGACATGGTGAAGAAAAAATAATGGATTAAACCCAAATCTTTGGGACTAGGAGTGAATGTTTACAATGTTCAGCATTCTGTCCATCAATTGTTTGTTTTGCTATAGGCAAATTTCAAGCATAAAAGAAACATGCAGTGAGGCATTTATAATTTTAACATGTGTGGATATATATACAACATTATACCCATACTACAAGGGTGTGGGCTTCTCCTCGTCATGAGCCAAGTTGCTTTATAATTGGATGACTGTGCCCTAAATCACCCAATTACAAACCAGCTCACCTGTGGCAGTGCCACAGTTCCAAGAGGCTGATATAACTTCTGCTGGCACATGTGAGCCTGGCGCTTCTTGGTGGCTGGCCGACTTGGGCCTTTATCTGCTGCCTATTGTACTATTTTCGCTTCAGTTTTGGTTGAATACAAGGTGTGTTGAATTATTCATTAAAAAAAGTTTTTATTCCTGCTACCACCTACCAAATTTGACTGGGTGTCTGAATTAGAGTTTAGTGGATGGGTTACCCTTTCACAAACGTGAAGGATATCTCATCCACCTCATTACCAGTACATTATATTTTATAGCACTTCTAATGAGGCAAGCAGGATATACGCTGTGGGCAAATAGAGAGCAAAAGCTGTAAGCCTCACAAGGTGAATGGAGAATGCATTAGAAATGGCAGTACAATACAATCCTTAACCAGTTAGACAGCTCTTGTATGAGCGGCTGCATTAGAGCTTTGTTTACACCAATAGGGCCTCATTTATGAGGCCGTGCGTCACTTTTACGCCGCCGGTGCGTCACTTTTTGTGACGCACCAGCAACGTAAAAAATGTGCCATGTTGCACCAAATTTACAAAGTGACGCATCTAGGTAGATACGTCACTTTGTAAACCCCTACGCTACATTATACCTGCGCCAGGTATGATGTATGCAGGGGGGCATTCTGACGCAAGAAAAGGTCATAGAAGTGACGCAGTGAAATCTATAAAATTTCAGTGCGCCACTTCCAGGACGCAAATGCGTCAATTTCTTACGCCTGCCTCACAGCAGGCGTAAGACTGACGCAGGCCCTTTCACATGGGGCTTGCCCCATGTGAAAGGACACATTCCTGGAGTTGCGTCACTTTTGTGACACACTCCAGCAATGCGTCACTTTTACGCCTACAGATACATCTGAAATACTGACGTATCTGTAACTCCTTGCACAATGATGCGTCATACTGTAAATATGACGCATCATTGGTGTCGCAAAGGGGGTGCAGTGAAAAGTGACGCATCGCTGTTTTCATGCAGCAATGCGTCACTTTTTATAAATGAGGCCCATAGTGTTTATCTACATAATAGCGATCATATCATCTCAACAATATGTTAAGTGACAAAATCAATTTCCTGTACGAGTTCAGTTGCCAATCGATGTAAAATTAAATGAAAGAAAGGCAAGGTATCAAACATAGAGAAAACACTTATAAAGGTGTACATTACAGCGGTCTACAAAAACTGTGACAAGCACTTTGGCATTTGGACTGTCTCAGAAAGCACATTAACTTTCCGATACACCTTCTTGTTTAAAGACTCTATTCATGAACTTGGTGCAAGAGCATTGCAAGCCTTAAGTCATACAAAGCCACTTTGCATGGCTCTGATTGGCTCCAAAATATGGAGTACCGCAATGCAGCGCAAATATCTGCATTGCGTTACAATCCCCTGGGCAGGCGTTCTATAGGCATTGAGAGGGTGTCCTCACACAACTCCCATGGATTTTGACACATACCCAGATGCAGCAGACTTTGTGAAACTGGGAATGTGCCAAAAAGATATGTCTTTCCAGGAGAGGCGTAACGAGGAGAAATGTGTTTATTTCTCATTGTTTCTTCCACTTTCTATGTGTGCTGCATTTTGCAGCACACATAGAAAGAGAAAAATGCCTCTTAGGGTTGTTTTTGAGCAGGAAGGTGGCCTATCCTTCACAAAAACAATTCTGCCTACCACACATGCACCAATGCATCATGGTGCAAGGGTGCTTGCGTAGGCGCTAGGCTGCTAAAACGTTGCCAGCGCAAGGGAAAATGACAGGAATGCACAATATTGGAAATTCACTAAAGTAAACTTAGACCAAAAGTCTACGTTTACAACTTACGGTATTCACAAAGGTAAGTTCTGAGTGCTATCTTTACGTCCGCAGTCTGAGTGGATCTCTGCCCCAAGTGCGGAGATTCCACTCCACACTCTGAGTGAAATCTCCACACTCAGGACGGATCTCCGCCCTAAGTGTGAACCTAAAGATACTATTTGTAACTTACCTTTGTGAATACCGAAACGTGGTAAAGTTAGACTTTTGGTCTAAACTCAAGCCAAAGGTCTAACTTTACCTTTGTGAATTAGGCCCCGAGAGCCAGTAGAGTGCACCAAATTGTGTCTACATTTCTGCCGTTTGGGCTTGCAGTGATGTCCTAGAACACAGTGTTCCAGTGTTTGCCCCACTAAATTCCCCTCAGTTGTTCATATTGTGTTAGTCATCCAAGCCCAGAAGTTTGCTACTATCCACCAATTCAACATCCTGTGGATTAGCTTTGCTTTCGCTCCTTTACATCTCGGAAGTATCAAGGCTCTGAGTTAGATGCTGTTCATTATTTTAGGCATTAAGAACAATCTATGAACATATTGCCATTGGATTTACCCTAAGTGGGCTTTACAGTAGTGTACAGTAAGGTTTTTTCCAAAAAGAATTAGTTATATGGTGCGGAAGGTCTACATTTCATTTATCTCTGATTTTTAACTTCTCACCTGGACTTTCTCTTTCGGGTCCTGCTTATAAAGACAAAAATCTATCTACTTCCATCTGCTAAAGCTGTCAATTCAGTAAGTAGCCCCACTTCAGAAGGCAGGGGAGGGAATCCTGCATGGTAATACTGGCCATCACATCCTAAAATTGTCCTCAACCTGGAATAGTACTATATACTACAGGGGGAACCCAATTAAACAACAGGCATCTGGGTAACAATACATAAGGTAATAAAAGTGATGCCTAACGGACACTTACACACATTGTTTCTGGAAACAGATGCAATTGATTATCTATTCCTAAATAAAGTTATTCTTTTTTTAAATAAATCTTGAGTTTTTTTGCACTCCTTCAACTAAATGGCAATCCAAAATGATTATTCCAACTTGTTGGTTTATATATTTCATTTAATAAACCATTTTATCAAAAAATTGACTATATATCATTTGTTAATATTTGTTACACATATATATATATATATATATATATATATACACAACTTATACATATATATACATTATACAAACAAACATATTTATAAACAGACAGACGAAAATATCCTTGAACCTTTTTCAGGGTTCTATGCCCTTAAATTATACCAAAAGGATGCTTTTTCAATCAATTATACAAAAACATTCCTTATAAACAGGTCACTACGAAGCGAAATAGGAGCATACGAGGTATAATCATTTTAACCTCTATTATTTTTGTACTCCTTTTAGTTCATTTTATAACATTCAGAATTTTATAACGGTGCCTTCAACAAACTGTTGACGCGTTTCTGCCTTTCAAAATTACAGGCATCATCAGGACGTAGGGCATTCAAGGTTCT
The DNA here is from genome assembly GCF_964261635.1 of Lissotriton helveticus. NCBI lineage: Eukaryota > Metazoa > Chordata > Amphibia > Caudata > Salamandridae > Lissotriton > Lissotriton helveticus. The sequence goes on from NC_136069.1 coordinate 1,039,008,430, forward strand.
ACCGTGATGTCGTCCACTTGCATACTCTCTCAGAGTCAAGGTCTCCAATATTGCCTGATTGGACCACTTGTCGATACCTCCTTGAGTAGAATGGGGGCTCGACCTATCACTGACTCATTCGCACCGGTGCTGCGTAATTAAATTACAGGCTTCCTTTAGTTTATGTTAAATCCATGCGTACTCCTTGTCCGCCATTACGATCTCTGGAATAGAGCAGGAATTATTCTACCTTGCCTGCAAACACATCACTTGCCTCGGTAAATGTCAGCTGATGATCATCTCTGTATAAGTGACCTAGCCGAGTGCATTGGCCCCAAATGCATACCACTATCTCAGCTTCATCTTTTAGAGCCCTGAGCCCTGGATACCTGCAGAGCGGCTTAGCCTAGTGAAAGTGGGTGCACTTTAGAATCCTACCTGTGACCCGGTTCCATATCTCTAATGTGTAGCACCAAGTGAGTGAGTCTCACAGCTCTGCTTGCTTTAATATGAACAGTTAGTCCAATGCTTCCTGACCGTGATTTCCTTTTAGTAGTTTTTTTCTTGATTGGAATTGTCATCCATCCAAAATGCAAAATGTTGCAGCTGCACTACCAGATAATACTTTTCTAAATCTGGCATGATAAACCCCCCTTTTTTATAAGGTAGCTTTATGGTCTCCAATCTAACCTTATGTCTCTTGTTGTTCCTTCTAAAGCAACTGATCAAACTGTTCATTACTTTAAAAGTTATTTTAGGTAGATCTCTTGGAAAATATATAAATAGCTTAGTAGCTCTACCATTTTGATTAGAGCTACACTATACATCACTGTTTGGGACTGGATTCAGCCTTTCTCCACTGTGAAGATTGTATTTACATTCATCTCCAACTTGTCGTTAGGAGCTCAAGCTACAAATATGCCTATGTATCGGAAGTCATACATCTCCCACTCCAGTCTCAGGTTAAAAATATGTCTGACCTTCAGACCACCATGGATATCAGTCTTGCTTTAGCAGTATTTTATACATAAACCAGAGACCAACCCAAATCTAACCAGACAGTTTAACATATGGGGCACTGATACCATCCGGTTCTTTAAATGTATTAAGGTGTTTGTCTACAAATAGTGACACAACATGTTTAGTACTTCAGTATCTATTTTCAACATGTGCCTATCCAATAGTTCTGGCAAGGGTTACATAACGAGGGCAAAAGGAATGGAGCTAATGGACAACGTTGACTATTAGCCCTAGGTTGTATGGCATTACAACGCAGGCTTTTACCACGCGTGCCATTACAATGCTGTTTTTACAACGCAAGTCGTTACAACGACTTGCGCTGTAAGCGCTGGATAGTGGAATAGTTTAATTTTCTATTCCAACAACAGGCCACGTTACAGTAGGGAAGGTGTTGGAATAGAAAATTAAACTATTCCCTATCCAACAGCACCCTCCAGCGCAACTCGTTGTAACGACTTGCGTTGTAATAGCAGCGTTGTAATGGTGGTGCACGGTAATACCTGCGCTGTAAAGGCTGTTCCCCTTAGCCCTATGGTTGACCTATCTCTCCAATACAGCCCTGCCAGTTCCTACTCTCCTTATAGAGTGCTATACAGTAGTCCAACCCACCTAATACATATTGGGTCAAAGTTAATCTTACCCAATACTGCAAACCGATACTCCCATCCAAATGTATCAAATGCATTATAAGTGTCTCAAGCTGCAGATCCATTTTCTTGACTGTGCAATCTTAAATCATGTTATATATATGCCAGACTTCTCAAATTCCCAATAGGGTTTGTATGCAAACTAACTCCTGACTAATCAGGATGGATCAATTGAGCAAGGACTATAAAATGATTGTTGGCAAGATTCTTGGAACTTGATTTAGAATTTGGTGGATGGGATACTTCCTGTCTGCCTTATTTCAAGTGTCATATAATATAATACACTTGTAAAAAGGTGGACAGGATATCTGCCATGTTTTGTGACAGAGTAAGCTGGTCGCCAAGCTCTTAATCATGCCCTACCTAGAACTTATACATCCACATTTCACACTGCAATGCCTCTATACTTATACTCAGAGGGTTCTGTTAGGTTTTGGGACTACTACTGTTAGGGCCTCTTTCATGCAGTACACTCTCTCTATAGCCTTCAAACAGACCTTGTGCAGTTTATCAGTAAAGTATTTGAGGTGTGTTAGATCTGGGGGTCTCTAGTTGGCAATGGTATTCACCTTTGTCCAAATAGGGACCCTTACTTCTAAGTCAAGATAAGGGGATTTCACTCCTAAATAACCCCTGCTCACCCCCTTGGTAGCTTGGCACGAGCAGGCAGGCTTATCTCAGAGGCAGTGTGTTAAGCATTTGGGAATATACACAGTAATACAGTGAAAACACTACAGATGGACACAAAACAGGTTTTATAAAAAAGAGTATTCTTTATATAGATTTAACTCAAGGCCACAAACGACAAAAATCCACAATACTATACTTAAAGTTGACTTAAAGATGATTAAAGTTGCTTAGTTCAAGTTGTTGATAAATGCGACAAAGTTCTCAACAAAGTACCTGGATGCGTAACGCAAAGTGAACAAAAGGCTCGCAAAAGGGGAGATGCGTTGGTTCCGTGATCCGGGGGAAAGGATGCGTCGTGCCTCAATGCTTGTGCAGAGTAGGGGATGCATTGTGATCCTTACCGGTGCAGAGGTGATGTGTAGATTCTCGGCCTGTGGGCCCGTTGCGATGCGCAAGATGGCGCCTTGATGAGATGCGATGATCCGGTTGCGATGTGAGAAGATGGCGCCCTTGATGCGACGATGCGATGGCGATGCGTGGATGCCCTGGCAGCCTTGCAACAACTCTGTACTTTGGAACCGCGACAGGCCCGGCGACACGCTTCTTCGGTGATGCGATGGCGACTCTCTCGATGGCGTCACGCTTCTCCGGTGATGCGACAGCAGGCAGCTTTGACGAAGACACGCTTCTAGGGAGATGCGACGATCTTAGCTGCGGCTGCGACTGCTTCCTCTCAATGCGTCACACTTCCAGCTCCCAGCGACACGCAAATGTCTGTAGATAGAATTTCCAGCAAGGAAATTCACAGGGGGAGCTGGTAGTGAAGTCTTTTGTCCCTGGGACTTCAGCAGGAGGCAAGCACAAGTTCAAGCCCTTGAAGAATGAGAAAGTCCTTAAAAAGTTCCTTCTCCTTTCCTTGGCAATGAAGCAACCACTGCAGGCCAACCCAGCAAACAGCACACTGACAGAGGGGCAGTCCAAACTCCTGCAGCTTCCTTTGGTTCTTCTCCTTGGCAAAAGGTTTCTTGTTCCAGAAGTGACTGGGTCCCAATATCTATACCCCAAAATCCTTTGTTCTCTGAAGGCAGAGAGGCCTCTGCGTAGTCCAAACCAGTTCCTGAGCACTTTGTTTACAGGACTCCTTCATTCCTTTCACAGTGCAGGGCAAAGACATCAGCCTCCCCACAGGAGGTGGAGCCAGCACAGGGGAGGGAAGGCACAGCCCTGGAGCACTTTGTTGACAAGATTCCTTCTCTCCTTTCACAGTGCAGGGCAGAGACATCAGACAAGGCACAGGAGGTGGAGCCGGCATTGTAGAGGGAAGGCCCAGCCCTATTCAGGTCCCAGGAGCAACTCCTCCCTCCCATCTAGATGCAGATCTCTTTATTCACCACTGGGCTGCCCCAGCCTGTATCCTGGAATCCCCCAGCCCTGTCACTCACAAAACCAGACAAGGAATACACAACCCAGCAAAGGCAGGCCTGGACAGTTAGGCAAGAAAATACCTACTTTCAATTCAATTCAAAAATCTTAATTTCGATCATGAAAGATCATAAAAGATATATGCAAGCAATTTAAACATTAAAATGTGTGTGAAACGTATTGAAAGCATTATACAGATATGCTATTTTAGAATACAGTTCTATAAAAAAAAAAAAAAATGTGCCGAATACAGATATGCCAGAGCAAGGTAGGTGAAAGAGGTATTTCACGAGGTTGTAGTGTCCTTAATTATTCGTGCTCGCGCACGCCACATTGCAGCCAGAAATGTTGCCATAGCAAACACTGCAGGCGCAGATAGATCCGTTTTTAAAACTCTATAGGCCGGGGCATATGTTCTGAAGCCCAAGTTTTTTAGATGAGGGACCAGCCAGTGTCTCCTAATTCTGGTATATGCTCGACAAAACAGGACCACATGCAGGTCGCTCTCCAGTTTATACGCACAAGCCGGGCACGCCCCTGTCTCTGTTCCACCACCCCAAGCTTTTGTGAGGGACCTTAAGGGGAGGGACCCATACCTCCATTGCAAAAAGATCTTCCGTGTGGACGCCGGGGCCATGCCATCTAGTACACATTCATGAATATATGAGTCTTTGATTTTGATAAAGAGGTCGGTTAAGGACCCTTCCCGAGTGGTATTCAGTGTTTTTTGAAGCATAAAGTTGTAGAACAGAGTGGACAAAGCTTTTCTGGAGATCCTTGCAGACGCAGTTTCCGGGTCTAACCATAAATCATGCACTCCCAGAGTCTCACACATTCTCCTTATATATTTTAGCCAAGGAATTTTGGTGGCATTCGGTAGTTTAAGAAATTCCTGGAGCTCCTCTCTGTAATTGACAAGATCCTGGCTACTCCACAGGCTGCGCCAGTAGGTCAGAGGTTTGAGGCCCAATTCTTCTGTAATAGGTCTCAAAGCCAGATCTAATCTTAATGGGAGAAGTGGAGTACTTGGGGGGAGCGCAACCAACTGTCTGATGAATTTGTTGTCTGCGGCCTGGATAATATGTGTCGAAGTGTGTCCCCACAACTCGCTGCCATAGGTGATTCCCCCCCGAGCCTGAGCTTTGTAAATGTAGATAGCAGGTGCCAGCGGGTGTAGTGGGGATTTCCTAGCAATTCTCATAATGCCTCCCGCCCTCTGAGCTAATTTTGAGCTAGCTTTTGTTATGTGGGCCGACCACGTTAGGTTCTGGTTTAAGGTTATTCCAAGATATTCTATTGTGTAAACCCTTTCCAGAGATGTTGTGCCCAGGCGAGGATTTGAACGATTATTGGTCTTAGGGTTAAGAATCATAAATTTTGTCTTTGTAGGGTTGATTACGAGCCCCCTTTCATTACAGAAGCCCAGGAAGCCATCCAAAACCCTCTGTAACCCCATTGGCGATTTGGACAGCAGCAGGGTGTCGTCCACAAACATGATCACGGGCACCCTGCTGGCGTTCAATTTTGGTGCATCAATATTGGGAATCCTCCTCAAATGATTGATCACCCCGTTCACAAAGAGGCAGAACAGGGTCGGGGCTAGTACGCAACCCTGCCGTACCCCTCTGCGAACAGGGAACCTGTCCGTCAGCTTGCCACCTTTTCCGCATCTTACTCTGGCATAGTTGTCTTTATGAAGTCTAATTAGGATTTCTAGTATATCTCCCGGGACGCCCAGCTCGACCATTACCTCCCACAGTTTTTCCCTAGGGACCAAATCGAAGGCGGCACGCAGGTCCACGAAGACCCCATAAAGAGTGCCGCCCTCGATCAGTGCTGTCTTCCAATAAATGATGTTTAGTCGCAAAATTTGGTCGACTGTGGAGACTCCTTTTCTGAATCCTGCTTGTAATGGACTAAGGGTGTCAGTCTCGTCCAGACAGGTTTGTAACCTATCCAGTATTAGCCTACCAAAAAGCTTCTGCGATACATCAATGAGGCTTATTGGGCGATAGTTGGCTGAAAGCAGAGGGGATCCCTTTTTGAAAATCGGTACCACCTCCGCCCCCAGCCAAGTATCGGGTAGTTCCATCCCCTCAAGAACAGCATTAAATATCAGCAGAAGGTAGGGTGCCCAGATGTCTGGTTCCTGTTTAAATAAATCTACCGGCACCCCATCCAGGCCTGGTGCCTTTCCAGAGGATAACCCTGCAATCGCCAGCCTTACCTCTTTTTCGGTGAAAGGCACCAATGCCTGGTCATTTTGGTTAATATGGGGTGGGGATTGGGGTGGGGATTCAATCCTACCGACCTCCGGGGCATATAAAGACTGGTAGTGGTTTTGCCAGACATTCGGGGCAATGTTTGGTTCGATTGCCGATGGAAGATCTTCAGAGCCATGATTGACTACACGCCAGAATTTACGGGAGTCCCTAGTTGCTAGTAGCTCAGAAAGGTTCTCCCAGTGTTGGAGATCCCACTCTATCTTGGCGTTTGCCACAAGTACCTTGTACGCCCGCCTTCTAGCACGAATCTTCTCCCGTGATCCCCCTTCTTTAATAGCAAGCAAAAGGTCGCGTTTGGCGTTTCGACATGAGTTGTTAAACCAGGTGTCTTTGTGTTGTCCCCTGATCCTAGGGGGTCTGCTAGTGAAGAGATACATCTCTAGAGTTTTGGTTAATTGATCATGTAAGCACCGAAGGTGCTCTCTATTTTCCTGCGTACTCAATGGCCCCCATAAGGTGAATGCCTCCGCTAGAATTGGTGTAATCCTAGCATAGATGGTAGCTAACTTGTCATCTCTGGTAGACAGCTTCTCCCATCTTATCCTCCTTCTATTGTTTTCTAGGAGATATCCTTCCCTGGGCTTGTGTTCCTTTGATGCCCTATCCTCAAAACGGGGGATGGCGTATTCCAGTTCTAGGGCATTGTGGTCGCTGTCTTCTCTGGGTGTTACTCTGAAATCTATAACCCTACTCCAAGCGGATAATTGTACCAAGAGGTAATCTATTCTAGATTCTCTCCCTATTTTGTTGTATGTACATTTACTCGGGATGTCGGATTTGGCACGGCCATTGCAAGCCCTGAGGCCATGGGCAAGGGTGAGCGTATTTATCTGGACGGCTAGTGGTGTCCACGCTTTCGGAGGAGGGGCCTCTGTTGGAGGAACCTGCCAACTTAAATCCTCCTCTAGGGAGGGTCCATCAAGTGGGCCCGGTAGTGGCTCAAAGTGGGAATTGAAATCCCCCCCACTACATATGATGTACCATCCGGAATGGCCTCCAGAAGGGAGGACAATTCTTCTATGGTTTTTGAGGTGCTGGACATGGGGAGTGGTCTGGAATATACATTTATTATAAGTAATTTGAGTAATCTCGGCCATTCCAGAAGGACAGCCAAAATGTCTTCTGAATCCACACTTTGGCGTGTAGCTAGACAGCCCAAGTGCGATGCCACCCAGATTGCAAGACCTCCCGATGGGCGACCTCTTCCTCCCCATTTAGCTGGTATTGTAAATATCTCAAAGCCCCGGGAGATGTGCTCCTCCCTTGCCCAAGTCTCTTGGAAGAGACATACACTTTTAGAGTTGATTAGGTCGGCCCATGATTGGGAATCTATTTTGTTAGCCAATCCAGCGACGTTCCAAGACAACAGCTTTAACATGTCGTACTCCCTTATTTCGGGGGCATGCTGGCTGCACACCAGTGTGCCTGGGTTTATCGTTAACTCGTTATGGTCTTTTGGGGACCCTCGTGTAGTCCCCTGTCCCCTGTGGGCATCTATTAGTTCTGGTGCCCTTTCTACTCTCTTCGGGGAATCTTCTGAGTTTGTGCGGGCAGCCTGCTCTCCCCCCTGATTGATATTACAAAATGTAGCACAGAATTTGTACCCACCACCGCCGATAGTTTTGGGTGCAGCTTGCCCGGATAAGTAGGGGTATACCCTACTTTCCAACTCATATTGTCAATCCACCATTTCAAGACAATCGAAGCGATTGAAAATTGGAAGGAACGGGGGCTGGTAGTATCTGGGGGGGCCAGGTTGCTCCTTGTTCTCGTCCGCCCCTTCCTACCCCTCTCCTGGTGACAGTTTCCCAGCCTTCAGCCTCATCGTGCATCAAAGCGTGGCCCAGTGGCATTCGCCTTTGATGGTGAGGATTCCTCCTCCCTCTTTGATTGTCCCCCCAGTTACTCAGTGGCTCCTGTGGATATCCCCATCTCTGATCGTTAGCTATATGGGTATTTGATGGATAAAAGAATGAGAGGGGAAGCGGCTGGATGTTATTGCCCTCATCATCCGGAAGCAACCACAAATATAGGAGACTGTTCCTGGTTCTTTAAAACTAACCAGTACGCAGTCGCCGCTAATTGTTTTGGGGCTCTTCCCTACCCATGAGACTCTTCTCACCATGCGAATGTCGCTGGTCATACCTCTGGGGAGTGGCCTGAATGTAGATAGCCAGTTTATGACCTTGTTTTTTAGCAAGCTCCCTGTTTCAATAGACACTGGTTTCAGTTCCGGTACCCCGGCCAAAATTACAGTGTATGCAGCTACCTCTGGTGGGAGATTTACTGTTACTGTTTTTTGTGTCTTCTGTAATGTGGTATTGGGGTTTTGGGGGTTTTGAGGGTTAGTTTGAGGGTTGGTTTGTGAAGGCTTAAGTAGTGGAGTGGCTGATGGCTGTAAATATGCTGCATCAGTGGCTATTGCTGGTTGCTGTGTACAGGGGAAGGGGTTATGAGCCTTTAGGCTAGGCCCCTGCTGGATAGCAGATTTTGACTTTGAGTTTGAGTTCAAGGATTTGGGGTTATCTGTTCCATTTTTCTTGGTCAGATTCTGAAGCTCCACACCCTTCTTGGACTTTGGGTCTGCACTTACTACTGTAGGGGAGTTATTCTTGGCGATCCAAACTTCCATAAACTGAGTAGTAGATTTCTCGAAATTGGTCAGCCTTGCTTCTATCCTAATCAGGCGAGCTTCTAAGGGACTTAGCAAGGACCTGAACAGGTTTCCTATGTCTGCGAGTGTGATATCCTCTCCATCTACCTCTAAGATGTCACCTATTGTGGGAACTAGAGGTTCAATGGAAGCATTAGCTAGTAGAGGAGGTTCAGTTCTATCTAGCAGTGAAGTCTCCACTCTAGTGTTATCAGAGCTGCCCTTGTCTTGTGGGTTGCCTAGCCTCGGTATTTTAGTCTTCCTTTCTCTATTACTTGGTACCCCAGTCTTCCTTTTCTGTACAGCCCCTTCCCTTGCTCCCCTAGCTCTGTTTGATGGATCTGTTGTGTCTGCGATGTGGGTTACTATTGGAAATTCCTCCCTAGGTGGATTAAGGGTTTGTTGGGGGGCTTCCTCAACGATAGTAGAGGTTGAGGGTTGTGCGATTTGGGTCAATGGGAGGTTTAGTAGGCTCATGCCTTCGAGGTCGCTTAAGGTTTCCTCAGAGAGATCCAAATTAGCGAGTGGGTATTCACCCCCACAAGCTCCAACCAGTGGGCCATTAGTGTTCAGCCTTTCCTCAGGTGTCTTAGCCAACGCTAGTGTGCCCATAGATGACCTCTTAACCCACTCGATTTCCTGGGAGATGCGTCTTTCTAGGACGGTAATATCATCGATCAACAAAGAGCCCGCCTTAAGGAAGTAATTGTCAATTTTACCTTGGGTCGTTACAGCCGTGAGAGGTCCGGCCGCAGCCAAGTTGGTTTGCTCCTGGCCTCCATATTACTCATTTGGGAGGAGCTGTTTATACAGGCTGTGTAGATCCTAGTGGGAATACACGGTCGAAGATAGACAGGGCTCAGAGAGGGGGGGCCCGGTCCGGTCTCTGCCGTCCTCGAACGGCCTCAAACGGCCCGCTCTTTGCCCGGTCTTCGCCCCACGCTTTGTCCCGCGCGCGTCCCGCGATGCGCGTCCAATGTCCCTCTATTATTGGTAGGGGGGAGGCGTGACGCCCAGGGGGCGGGAGGCGTGGTCAGGCGGAAGAGCCCCAGGTGCGGCTCCAAGAACGCCGCAGCTCCTGGGACTCGCAGTCCGCCTGCAGTTCAATGCCCGATGGTAATTCAGCTACTCCGTTCGTGGCAGCGATGAAAAGGGATTCTTGTGTCCCGTGGTGGCAGACAGCACTTCTTCTCCTCTGTCAACCGGCCACAAAGACTCCGAGCGGCAACCGCGAAGCGGGGGCCGCGAGTCGTTAAGCAGCGCCTAGGGGGCGGGAGGCGTGGTCAGGCGGAAGAGCCCCAGGTGCGGCTCCAAGAACGCCGCGGCTCCTGGGACTCGCAGTCCGCCTGCAGTTCAATGCCCGATGGTAATTCAGCTACTCCGTTCGTGGCAGCGATGAAAAGGGATTCTTGTGTCCCGTGGTGGCAGACAGCACTTCTTCTCCTCTGTCAACCGGCCACAAAGACTACCTACTTTCTATAAGTGGTATTTTCAAACACAGAATATTAAAACCAACTTTACTAAAAAGATGTATTTTATTATTCTGAGTTCAGGCATATTCAATTAGAATTTCTGCCATGTTCCCTGATTCAGTTAGGATTATAAGATGTATTAATCTAACTGCCCATTCTAGCCTATGGAGAACAGGTAGCCTTGCACTAGTGAAAAACGAAATTGGCTGTAATTCACTATTAGGACATACTACATACACCAGAGCATGTCCTACCTTATACTTACAATGCACTCTGCCCTTAGGCCTAGCATAGGGGTGTCTGGTATGAAACAAAGGGAAGGTTTAGGGACTGGCAAGTGGGTGCACTTGCCAAGTCGACAAGGCAGTCACAGTCTCAACACAGGCCTTGCAATGGCAGGCCTGAGACACACTTTACAAGCTGCGTCGGTGGGTGGCACAACCAGTGCTGCAAGCCCACTAGCAGCATTTGATTTACAAGCCCTGGGCACACATGGTGCACTGTGCTAGGGTTTTGACAAGTAAATCAAATAACCCAATCATATTATCACTAATCAGTACATCAATTTAACATAGGGAGCACTTGCACTGTGGCACTGAATGGCAGTGGCACCGTGCCAAAAGCATATAACCAGCAAAACATACCAGAAATAGAGGCGGCAATCAGTAAAAAATGGAAGGGAGACTCACACCAATAATGCCAGGTCTAACAAGGTGGCTTTACATAAATCTAATGGCATACCACCCTTTGCAGTCTTGAGGGCCTCAATCAGAGCTTATTAATACAAAAGATTCTCCAGGTCCAGTCTTTGATTGTCCATCAGCTCAGGAAGCTGAAAGTTTGCTAAGAATTTCCCCCAAAAACTGGATCTTAGGGGGGAGCGGTTGTGAGCATAACTGTGTAAAGTGATCATGGAAGATCATGTTAATGGTTAATTCAATGTAAATATTTGGTCCGGTGTATCTTTAACCTACCCAAGGTATCCCCCTCCTCCAGAGTCTCTGTCTGTATGAGTAGTACAAGAAATTCTCCTGAGTAGCATACAGGCCTCCTCATTTGTGTTTCATGGCAAGTAATTCTACAAGTCATTCAGTGAGTCTCACTAAGGGCTAGATGTAGGTAACTGGGAAATACCGATTCCTAAATACCGAATTTTACCGATTTGGTATTTAGGAGTCGGTATTTCAGATGTTATTACCGAATCGGTAATTGAGATTCGGTAATAACGAATACCTACCCATTCATTCCTATGGGCTTGGAAGCCCATAGGATTGAATGTGAAGACATTCTGTATTACCGATTCGGTATTACCGAATCGGTAATAACGGGAGGTATTTCAAGGGTTCCAGGGTGTCCAAAGGACACCCTGTTGCACCCCTGAAATGTGCATGTGTGCACATGTGGCACACATGCATGCCCTAAGTGCATGGATGTGTGCCACATTTCAAAAAGTTAAAAAGTGCTTTTTGAAAGGAAATCGCTATTTTCCACCAACTTGGAGTTGGTGGTAAACAGCGATTCCTTAAGGCTGAGGTACACTGTTTTAAGTGCTACCTACATTGCATTTAAGGAATCGGTATTACCGATTCCTTAAATGCAAGGCCATAAGGAATCGGTATTAAGGAATCGGTATTTACCGATTCCTTAATACCGAATCCTTCCTACATCTCAAATGCCTAAATACCGGTCGGTAACGGTGACATTTAATGAATTTCACGGTTACCGACCGGTATTGGGCCACCTACATCTAGCCCTTAATTATTTCCGATTCATCCGCTATCATCTTCAACATTCATTATATTTGCAATTACTACACGTATCCACTCAATACACACACCCCTCTGGCCTACTTAAAAGCTTCCCATTCAATCGCTCACATATTTGAGTTTGCACTTGTTAGAAAGTAGTTACCTAGGGTCATTTGTACAAAGCAAAGTAGTCATCTAGGGCCATATGTACAAAGCATTTTTGCTGTTGCAAACTGCCCAAATTTGCTGAATCTGGACATTTGCAATGGTAAAAATGCCTTTCCAAATGTAAAAACATCCAAAGTGCGATTCCCCAGAGTCGCAGTTTGGGTGTAGAAATCAATATTTGAAAGGGGGTGTTTAGGGCGTCCCTTCCAAGTAGCGATTTCCATTTTTATGTATCAAGGTTTTGCTACTGAAATGTAGCCCCAAAACCATGATATTTTGCCACCAACTCAAAGTTGGTGGTAATGAATTTGCAAATTGGAAGGGGTCCCGTGACCCCTTCCCCTTTATCAATGTTGGAAAAACATTTTTAAGAGCAGGCAGCGGTCTCACAGACCATTGCCTCCTTTTAAAACCACTGACTGCTCTTGATAAATGAAAACAAAACGTTTAATTTTTAATTGTTGAAATGCATCCCATTTTCCTTTAAGGAAAGCAGGGTGCATTTCAACAAAAAAAATACTTTATTCAAAGGCAATTACAAACATGGGCCTAGATGTATCAAGCCTTTTGCGAATCGCTAAGGCCGAAATTTGCAGAATTTCGGCCTTTGCGAGTCGCAAACGGTCTTTTTGCATGTTTTGGCATGCAACAAAATTTTGCAAATTAAGGAATCGCAAAAATTTGCGATTCCTTATTTTGCTATAGCATTTAAGGAATCGCAATTTTTGCGATTCCTTAAATGCTATGTATGTAGCATTTTGAAATTGCGAATTTTGGTTAAGAAATCGCAAATTAACACCAACTTGTAGTTGATGTTAATTTGCGAATTCTTTTAAAAATGGACAAATTGTCATTTTTGAGGGTGGCATGTGACGCACACACATGCCCATAGGGCATGTATGTTCGCCATAGGCACACACATGTACATTTCAGGGGTGCAGCAGGGTGTCTTTGAGACACCCCTGCACCCTTGAAATAATTCTCAAATTGCGATTAGCAAATTGCGAATTCGCAATTTGAGAATTACTTCACAATCATTCCTATGGGCCTCCTGGCCCATAGGAATGCATGGGAAATTATTCCTTATTTGCGAATTCGCAAAATGCGAATTAGCAAATAAAGAATAATAAGGAATCGCAAAAAATTACAGATTTTTTACATACATTCCATTTTGCGAATTATAAATAGCGATTCGCTAAAAATCGCTATTTAGGAATCGCAAAATGGAATCTTGATACATCTAGGCCCCGGTCGCCTGCTGACCGCAGCAGGCCACCATCCCTGGGAAGGCAGGCATTCCTATTGGGTCGCATGTAGGTCGATTTGCGACCCACTAGGAATCGCAAGTAGGAAACAAAAAGTTTCAAACATAAGGAATAGCAATTTCCAAATATTGATTCAAATAAAAGCGCTATTTGGAAATCGCTATTCCTAGTCTTTGTACATCTGACCTCTTTCTTATTCCTTTCCGACCAATAGCCCAAATTCTAGGTCTGTCACACCCTCAACCCACAGTGTTCACATAGGCACACCAGAGCAAGAACTCCACAAAGAGCACACCATGTTGAGAAGGAACGGTGTGCCAGTGCTCTACATAAATATTCCATCTTCTCACAAAATCTACCAATGTGTTGCTAAGAAACATGTAGGAAATTCTACAGTGCGACCAGTGTTGGGATAAGTCACGTGAAAATGTCTGGGTATCAACCAAATCAAGCTGTCAGAGAGCTGTGAGAGAGTATTTCTTAGTTGTTTCATTGTCCTTACAGATGCACCATGCATTGGGGATAACTATCCAGAACCTGCAGGCCAACACAATTGATGTCAGCAGCCGAAAGCATCAGCAAATCAGAATGTGGGTACATCATCTCTTTAAATTAAAAAACAAACCCACGTCTGGACTGGCCAGAGCATACATATTCAGCTTGTACATGATTCATCTGCCCTGTAGACACACAAGCAAAATATATCTGCCTTTCAGGTCTACTTTAACCCTTTGATTTTATAGACAATGTTTGAGGAAATCCAGATTGCCACCCCACTCGCATAAGAGCTTATATACTATGTATAATTTGAGTTTCCACTTTTTACCAAGCTTACCTGCCTGTGAATCTCTCAAGTTGATTTCCTCTAGAATAGCAATCTTTATGTCTGTGTGCTTAATTAGTGACTTCACTGTACGCTTTTTTGTAAAGTGATTCAGCCCGTGGACATTCCAGGTCATTTTTTCGACCTAGATTACTGTCAAAAGAAAATCTCCATATTTAACTCCACATTCCACGTAGAGGAATGTGTAAAGTATTTATGCAACACTCATACAGTAATAAAGTGAAAATACAATACAAGTAAAAAATGACAAAAATCAAATAAGTGAAACCAGGAATATTAATTTTTAAAGTCTGACTCAACAATAGAGCGAAAAAGTTCAAATCGCATAATGTGGTTATCTGGTCACACTAGATCAGGCCAAAGACAAAACGTAAGGCTGATGACGAAGTCAGACAGGTCAGATACAGGTGTAACGTTCTAGTGTTTCGCGGGTCTCGGCTGAGACCCGGAAACACATCCACACATTGTAGCACCTTCTGGCCAGGCGTGGCCAGAAGGCTTTAAATAAAGGGACCGGAGTCGCTCGGGACTTCCGGTCCGTACCTGCAGAGCTGTGTGTGCTGTCCCCTCATTGCACGTGGTATGACCGGTGGTCCGTGGCCTGTGAGTCAGGTGGGCCACGAGTAGATCCCTTACACTGGCGACGAGGGCGGACACTGGTGTGAAGAGCCCTACGGCGGAGCAGCGTCCCAGCTAGCGCGTCGCGCCTACCTGAAACATGACGGCCTGCGCCGGCGGCGGAGGCCCTGCTGTGCCGGAAAGGTGAAGGCGGCGCGGAGGTGGGCCGGTAAGCAGCGTGAGGGAAGCTGCGTCAGGGACCGGCGCTGTCCATGTGGTGGAGTCTGGAGCGTGTGTCAGGCCTGGGAGGGCCTGCGACGGCCTCGTGTGGTGCGCGCATGCGCAGTGGAGACGCCCAGAGCGTGTGTCAGGCCTAGGAAGGCCTGCGCCAGCATCGTGTGGGGCGCGCATGCGCAGTAAAGACGCCTGGAACTGCCCGGCGCTTGTGTGGCGCGAAAGGATCCCTGAGGGCTGCGAGTGCAGCGTGTGTCCTCGCGGAGAGGAAAGGAGCGTCTGGATCGCTGGGGAAGCCCGGTGTGGACCGGGAGAAGTCGGATAACAAGCATTGCCAAATGCAAACTGAAAACATTTTTTTTTTTACAAGATTAAATAAATGAATCAATAAAATAAGTAAAAGCACGGTACAAGGCAGTACATAAAGACAGTGAACCAGGAGGGGATTACGTCACCAATAAGACCCAACTATGTCGGGACAAGAAGGGGCAGCGACAGGGGGAGCACAACAGGCTGCACAACCAGCGGCAGTGGCAGGAACAGTGGCACAGCAAGCAGTGGGGACAGTAATCCAACAATCCCCGCACTCACAAATCAACCCCCTGCCACCATTTAGTGCCAACATTGAACCAAATACTGCCGCACCAAGATGGGCAATGTGGCTGCGCCGTCTGAACAATTACTTCACGGCAACACGTGAGAAAGACGATGAGGTAAAACGCTCCCTCCTGTTGCATTTTGGAGGAGATGAACTCCACAAGCTATTCACACACCTACCAAATACAGGGGCAGCAACAGACTACAACGCGGCAGTACAAGCGCTAAATGAGCATTTCGACCCTCAACTGAATCCCCATTATGAACGATTCAAATTTAGACAGTCCAAACAAAGAGAAGGGGAGACCATGGATGCGTTCCATGCAAGACTCTGGGAAATGATAAGCACCTGCCCGGACGACGATCAAACGAAGGAAGTGACTGCCCAACTGATACAGGGCTGTAGAAGTAAGCATTTGAGGACACTAATTCTGCGACAGTCACGCATTACGCTGGACGAAATACTGATGCTCGCCAGGTCACACGAACTGTCAGATGCTCGTGCCACCGCAATGGAGGAAGCTATAAATCCATCCACCAGCCATGAAGTGACAGTGAAAACAGAAAGAGTGGACGCAATGAAAAGCAGCAACAACAGGGGCAGAGGAAGATGGCCGACCCGGACGCAGCGAAAAGCCCCGTGTGGAGCATGTGGATATGAGGAACACAGCCAAAATGGCTGTCCTGCACGTGGGAAGGCATGCGCCAAGTGTGGCGGAATGAATCATTTCGCGAGCGTCTGCAGAGGGGGCGCCAGAGGAAATTTCAGAGGTCGAGAGTCTGCAGGGAAGAAAACTCCAAACAGAGCGGTCAGACAACTGACGCTAGAAGATGCCCGTGGGAAATCGGCTGCAACGGGGGACAGACCACAACCCCGATATTCACAGTACCCAGATGAATCGTCAACGGATGAAGACGATGAGTGTTATTACGTCTCATTTGTCAGTGAGTTGAAGAGAAGACGGAGACCACAACCCAAGTGCGAAATACAGATCGATGGATCAACAGTAACGGGTGTAATAGACACTGGGGCAACGATCAATGTGATGGGGTGTCAGCACTACAATGCCTTGAGACCAAGACCGGAACTGTTGCCATCGAAAGCACGCATCCTCACATACGGAAGCACGAAACCATTACCCCTAAAAGGAAAAATGACTGTGCAAGTAAGAGCAGAGGGACAGGAGCTCACTACAACGTTTCATGTAATAGATCGAAAGGCAGATCTACTCATAGGAAGCCACACCGCAGAAGACCTCAAGTTGATAGCGTTCGCAAATATAGTGAAGGCGCTACACACAGAGGAGCTCCTACAAAGATTCCCCTCGCTATTCCAAGGTCTGGGCACCATCAAACGACCGCCTGTCAGGCTACACATAGACAAAGCAATACAACCGGTAGCTCTGCGCCATAGGAGGATTCCCTTCCACCTGCGGTCAGCGGTGGAACAGGAGCTGAAGAATCTTGAAGAACAAGGCGTGATTGAAAAAGTGACGGGGCCAACCCCGTGGGTGTCACCTATGGTAATCGCACAGAAGCCCCGACAACCTGGAAAAATCAGGATTTGCATAGACATGAGGATGCCGAATAGAGCAATAAAACGAGAGAGACACCTCACGCCTTCAGTGGATGACATTTTGACCGATTTAAATGGAGCGCAATGGTTTTCTAAATTAGATCTGAATGCGGGATACCATCAGCTCAGGCTGGCGGAAGAGAGTCGGTACATCACAACATTTTCTACACACTTGGGGCTGAGACGTTACAAGAGACTCAACTTTGGAATAACATCAGCAGCCGAGATCTTTCAGAACACCATCAGAGAGATCCTATCCGGGTTGAGCGGAGTATTGAACATAAGTGATGATATCCTGATACATGCAAAGACGAGTGAGGAGCATCATAGACGACTAAAGTCGACACTCCGAAGGTTAGCGGAGTTCGGAATCACCTTGAATAAGGAGAAATGCCAGTTCTTCAAGCGATCAATCGAGTTTTTTGGCTATGTCTTTGACGCGGAAGGTGTCAAGGTGGATCCCAGGAAGTCATCAGCAATCAAAAACGCCCCCGCTCCGATGACAGCGTCAGAGGTGAGGAGTTTCATGGGGATGGCACAATACTGTGCCAGGTTCATTCCGCAATTAGCCACAATTGCCGAACCGCTGAGAAACCTGACGAAGAAAGAAACGGCGTGGAGATGGTCGAAAGTAGAGGCGGAGGCGTTCGAGAAAGTCAAGAAAGCGCTACTGGACAGCACGACGATGGCCTACTTTGACGTTGCCAGGGCGACAGAAATTCTGGTGGACGCCAGCCCCGTAGGGTTGGGCGCACTCCTCACCCAAGAGTCAGAACCGGGGGTGTGGGTCCCGTTGGCATTCGCAAGCAAGGCCCTCACGGCAACCGAAGCAAGATACTCTCAGATAGAGAGGGAGGCGTTAGCAGTTAAGTGGGCCTGCAATCATTTTCATCTCTACATTGCTGGACAGCCCTTCAGGATGGTCACCGATCATCAACCGCTTCTACCGCTATTCAGAGGGACCGCTCCACACCCTCCACCACGGATTGAGAGGTGGGCCATTCAAACGCAACATTACCAAATGGAGCTGGCATATCGTCCGGGAGCAAAGAACCCGGCCGACTTCTTGTCGCGACATCCCACAGAGAAGGAAGAAAATGGGAGCGATCAGGAGGCACAGACGGAGGAGTTTGTAGACATGATATCTCAGCTGGCGTGTCCCCGTGCACTGGTGGCCGAAGATATTGTGAGTCAATATGAACATGATGCCACGATGGTAAGAGTTACAGCGGCCCTTGACTCAGGGTCCTGGGAGAGTTTCCTGCGCAACGTGAGCGACTGGAGTGAAGCCGATCGAAATCGACTATCCCAAATTTGGAGAGTGCACAACGAGCTGAGCAAAGCCAGCAATGGACTAGTCCTGAGAGGGTCGCGGATAGTTATCCCAGTAACGCTCCAAGACCACGCAACCCTGCTAGCCCATGAGGGACACCAAGGGACCAGAAGAATGAAGGCGAGAATGAGGGAAAAGGTATGGTTCCCTTACATGGACGAGAAGGTAGACAGCGTGGTAAAGAACTGCCGGGCATGTCAGCTCACGAGTACCCCAGAGTCGCCAGCCCCGATCATTACGGAGGAGCCATCACCATCTCCGTGGAGCTGGATCAGCTTAGACTTTGGCAGCTTCCCGGACGGGAGAGTGACAGTAGTAATGGTGGACAGTTACACCAAGTACCCAGTGGTGGAGTTGGCAACATCTACCAGCTTCGCAAACATCCACCCGCTGCTTAGCAAGACTTTTGCGCTATTTGGCATTCCCCGGAGAATTAAAACGGACAATGGTCCGCCATTCCAAGGAACTGAATTTAAGGAATTCTTAAAGGAACTGGGAATAAAACATCACAGAATCACTCCGCAATGGCCGCAGGCTAACGGGGAGGCCGAGCGTTTTATGAGGACAGTTAACAAAACCATACGAATTGCCCTGGTCGAGGGCAAAGACCCCGAGGTAGCGCTGCAACTGTTCCTGAGGGAATACCGGAGCACCCCGCACAGCACAACCCAAAGATCCCCGTGGTCACTGATGTTCGCCGGACCAAGGAGGGATCGACTGCCCATGGCTGACAATTGGAAAGTGGCGCCATACAGGCCGGCGGCCACCCAAGAACGACGGCGACAGACCAATGAACGGGCTAGTTACAGGAGAAGGGCTCAAGACAAAGAACTCAGCCCAGGAGACACGGCGCTGCTGCGAGCCAGAAGACCGGGAGGTAAATTCCGTACGCCCTACGAGGTCGACCCGTGGGTCATCAAGACGACGAAAGGTATGGCAGTGACAGCACAGAGAAATGACGAGGTGATGACCAGAAATATATCATGGTTCAAGCGCATCCCAGTGAGCCAGGACAACCGACAAGGTGGTGAAACACAGGACACGGAGAGGGCGGAGCAAGATGATGGCAACATCCATACAAAAAACTGAGAGAGCGCACCCGAACCGGCGAGAGGAACAGAGCCCGGTTTACAAGCGACCAGGGGAGGTGAGAGTCACCATCTAAGACCCAACCCTCGACCCAATGTGAGACTTGCTGATTTTGCGTGTTGACTTTTGATAGTCCTGTCCCAAGGATAAACAAAGGACCAAGTTGGAATGGGATGTAACGTTCTAGTGTTTCGCGGGTCTCGGCTGAGACCCGGAAACACATCCACACATTGTAGCACCTTCTGGCCAGGCGTGGCCAGAAGGCTTTAAATAAAGGGACCGGAGTCGCTCGGGACTTCCGGTCCGTACCTGCAGAGCTGTGTGTGCTGTCCCCTCATTGCACGTGGTATGACCGGTGGTCCGTGGCCTGTGAGTCAGGTGGGCCACGAGTAGATCCCTTACAACAGGGACCAGGTTCCTCCTGTTGGAAAGTTTACCTTAAGACTTTAAAGGTTTTCTGGAGAATTGGTGGTTGTCGACAAGTCATTGGCAGGGCAAGCTTCATCCAAAGTAGAGCTCAACAACCATGGGTTGCTGGAGAGAGGTGTCCCACTGCGGTCATCGAAGATGTTTGGAAAGCTCCAAGCTTGTGAAGTCCAAAATTTCTGCCCGGGGTAGCCTCAATGTTGATGGGATGCTGCTCGCCGTAGACCGTGATTTAATGTTGATGGCTTCAGCTCCATGGCAGTACCAGTCTACCACTGGTTCTAAGGAGGAAAAGTTGGCAAATACATTCTAGTTCCTGCTTTTGCAGTCATGAATGGAGGAGTGCACTCTAACACGAGCCTAGGGTCCTGGATCTGGAGTTCACCACTTGGAGATTATGACTCACTCCAGCAGCGGGCAGCAGTATGTCGAGGGTAGGTCTAATGGAATTTGTCAGTTGGGCAGTTGCAAGCAGAGAGGCCTCTGGAAGTTTGTTGCGACCCTATAACTCAAAGAGGAGGTCAGCCAACTGACCCTTGGAGTCACTTATGGCGTCCTGAGTTAAAGGCAAGCAGGTCCAGTCTTCCTTCAGGGTCTTCAGACAGGAGGGGAGTAGTGGGTCCCATTTTTTTCAAATGGCCAGCCAGTGTGTGGGAGAAACTCCTATGCACTTCATAAACAATAGGATAAATGTTTCCAGGGGTGACCCTACACACTTTTGCAGCACTTCCTGTATGTCTTACCGTAAACCATCCCACAGTACCTCTCTGTCTCTAAAACCAACAGAACCCTGGCAGGTCTAGGTAGGAGCTATATCTGGCAGTGAGAGTGTATGCATCCTTTGAAGCTCAGGAATCGGCAGAGCACAGCCCTACATGCCATACTGCTCAAGGAAAAAAAACATCTCTCCACACCCAAGCCTTTTGTGCACTGGGGGCAATCCACATCTCACCACAGGGAAGCCATCAGCAGTCAAGTGACACCGAACACTGGCAGAAAGGCCCTTTTGGCTTAAGCAGGACAACAACAACTTTCTAAAAGTGTAATTTCTAAAACAGTAATATAAATTCGACTTGACCATTAAAATGAGTCATTGAATAATTTTTCTCCCAAACTCACATGAAGCACTATACGTTGTTATAGTGTAACACAGTGTTTTCCTATGGGCGAGCCAGCCTTGTCACAGTAAACTATATTTTCACAGTCTGGCATTTGAAACATTAAGTACACATGCCCTGCATTTTAAATACCATGCACCTTGCCTTGTCGTCACTTAGGGCATACGTTAGAGATTACATACACACAATAAAAAGGAGGTTATAGGCATGGGAAAAGATTTATTTTGCCAAGTGGAAAAGGCAGTTTAAAACTGCATACTGAGGCTGTAGGGGCATGACTAGAGACATGCATTATAGTGCTACTTTAGTGGGTGACCAATGACTGTTGCAGCCCACTATTAGCATTTAATTTACAGGGCATGGGTACCTGTAGTATCACACACAAGGGACTTATAAGTAAAATAAATGTGCCAAGTAGGAATATGTAGATTTTACCATGATTACAGGGAGAGAACACGCACTTTTCCACTGGGTAGCAGGAGTAAAGTGTGAAGAGTCCTGTGGCCAACAAGAAAAGGTTGAGCAATAGAAGTAAAAAATCTGGGGTAATACCATTCACAAGATGGTCATTTCCAACAGGAACACATCATGGATGCCCTATATTATCACAACATCACTTCACAGTTCTGGTCTTGCAAAGTCATACAAACACTTACTTCACCCTCCCCGGAATTCAAAATGTACTCAAGGAAACTAACCAATTATTCCTCCAGTCGTAGCCATGCCCAATAACCAAAATGAGCATCCAAGAAGCCACCAATGCTAAAGGTCCAGCTAGTTGATCTTCCACCTGAAACCCCCCCCCGCCTCACCACCAAACCCATTCCCAACAAAGCACCTTTAACCCTTTAAGAAAAACATAGCAAACCATTTTAAAGAAGAGCAGTCGTTTGTCCTAGGCTCCCTGCCTGTACTGGTGGTGGGCACAGGGCCGAGCTGCCTCTTTAGCGAGGACTCATAGTCCCAAAGTGGGATCCACGTCTCATAGAAAAGCTCCACCAAGGGTCCCTCCATAGGCCCAGGAAACAGAGGTCGTTTTGGCTGGATCTCTTGTTTACATCTTCGACAGTCACTTACAGAATTCCAATGCTATCTTGCAGCTTAATGATAGTATCTCGCATATCGTTGACATTCATGATCACCTTCTCCACCACTTCTTTTGTTGCTTTTGCTCTTTCAGAGGCTTTCCACAAGTCAGCTCTGATTAGATTAATCTTCACAGAGACAATGTCTATATTGTGGTCAAGGACAAACTGTGAAGCCCTGATGGCACTCAACATATCCAATGGAGAGAGCTCCACTGATGTTGCCCTGATGCTGCCCTGTAAGTCTGTCTTTGTATCTCCCATGTGTAGTGGGCAATCTTATTATCTTATTAGGGAGCAGAAAGAGCCAGGAATAATAGGCAGAAGTACAATCCAGGACAAGTTCCAACAGCTGGAAATAAAAATCAGGGACAAAAATAGAGGCAAAGTGGTGAAGAATGTGATACAAAATCAGGGAACAAATACATTTTGATTCATATTCTTCCTGTAATTGCCTCCTTTATATTTGCTTTAACCAGGAACTGACATCAAAGCCAAAAAGATGCTGCTACTTCTTGTATCTGAAACTTCAGACAATCTCCTATGGCCAGGCCACAATCTTGGAAAGAGTTATTTATAAGGTTGGTCCATTTTATTTTCCTGGAATTCAATGCATTTGTTTGTCAAACAAAGAAGCCCATCTTTGACATTGTTCATGCCAAACCAATTTCTCCAGTCCTGCCACCATCCTTCATGTTACCCCCTAAAAGTGTCTCCCGGAGGATCTCTTTAGGTAAGTGCAAACATGGGCATGCCTGTATTGTTCAGAGTGTGGAGTACAACAATGAGCTTTTGGCAGCGTGTGAAGCTCCACTTCCTCCTCCGAGCATGTGAAGTCTAACATAAGCTTTTGCTACTGATTTGCTTTTGGCACAAATTTTAAAACCAGTGGCAGCTCCTCCGCTAAGGCGGAGGAGCATCGCCCACTGCTATTTCGCTGGGGGTGGGGCTTTGTGATGCCAGAGCAGAGTGAGGAGTGGTTTGCACTCCTCTAAGTGGGCATTACTGTTTGGCTGGCCCTCTTGGGCCGGCCAAACCGTCATGCACACTTAGCATGTTCTCCGTGGCTCCTTTGTTGCACTGCCCCATGGAGAAAATGCCCAGGTTCCCAGGCACTGCCTGAGTAGCCAAACAGGCAGCCCAGACCAATCACAACACTGTTCATGCAGTGTTGTGATTGGCTGGGAGAGTACGGGAGCCTGGGTGCCTCCTGTGCTACCAGCAATGAAGAGGACAGAAGAGAGGCCTGCAAAGGCATAGCTACATTTTTTATTTCCTTTTATCTATCTCCCCCGCCCCACCATCCCTGTTCCGAGGCAGCCGCAATGCTTAGTACAGATGTATCAGAATGACATAACACTCAGTTTCCCAATTATTCACCGTTATTTGCTCCTGCCACTTGACAGACCAATGGTATGATTCACAGTGAGGTAGCATGCATATCATTCAGCACATTCAAACACTGCTTTAAGAATTGATTCGACCTTGGCTTCTCCTTTCCTCAAAAGAAGGATTATGTTCCTGCCTCGCCTGGTAGGGGAAACAGTCATGACAGTGTGGTCATAACCATGCGTAACCATTACCACAAAGCCATTACCACACATTTGCCTTTATCACGCATTCCTTTTGCACACATGCTTTTACCACGATTATGTTTTTACCACACATTCCTTTACAATGAAAAAGGCATAGTTGATAAAGGCATGAGAATGGTAAAGGTTTAGGCATATCCATAGTACAGGGTTTACAAATAAGTATAGGTAATGATAACATACATACATACACATCAGAGCTCCTTTCTAAGATGTCTGCCCAAAGTCCTGTCCTGTCAGTGTCTGCATTAAAAAAAAAAAGCTTTATGTGTCATACAAGCAATTTTTTAGGTGAATCCTGGTCACGTGTGGTAGCCATTTAAGAGACTGCAGGTCGAGAGTGATGTGATCAAATTATTTTGAGCCTGTGATGAGCCTAGCAGCTGCATTTAGTGTAGCCTGTGCAATTGATGGTTAGGTCCTCTGGTGGTAGAACTAATATTTTGTTGCATGGAGAGGGCTTTGTCCAAGGTTATACCTAGGGATTTAGCAGAATCAATGATACGTGGAGTGCAATTCAAGGCAGTAAGATGAAGGAGCCAGTCTTTGATAATGGGTGCGATGGTAGGTGGTGAGATCATTAGGAATTCTGTTTTGAGGGCATTGAGTTTGAGGTAGTTACAGGTCAGTCAATGTTGTGTTTGTGTTGTTGACAATATTGATTTCCTCAGACGAGGAGATTTTCAGATAAAGTTGGGCATCGTCCCTGCACATGTGGTAGGAAATTTGTGCAAGTTTGAGGATTTCAGTTAAGGGCTCCATATATAAGTTAAACAGTGTTGGGGAGAAAGTAATCTTGGGGTATTCCCAACGACACTGGTGACGGACTGGAAAGAGCATGGTTCATTAGGATGTGCTGAGATCTGTTGTGTTGAAAAGAGGAGAACCATTTAAGTAAGATGCTTGAAAGACCCATCCTGTCTTCTAGAAGGTTCAAAAGGGTATTGTGATTGACATTGTTGAATGCCGCTGATAGTTCCAGAAGGATAAGTAAGCAACATTCATTTTGGTCTAGTGGGCGAAGGGCATCATCGACAATGTGGACCCGGTCGGAAGTCAGATTGACATTGGTGGAGGAGTTGGAAATGCTCAATGTGATCGCTGAGCTATAAGTGTACACATTTTTATAAGAGTTTGTCTTAGGTGGGATGTTGGAGATAGGGTGGTAATTATTGGGATCAGACTGATCGAAGTTGGATTTTTTGGGGATAGGGGTAACCTGCCCACTTTCGAGGCAATAAGGTAAGATGCCTTGAGTTAGTTAGGCATATATGATCATGGTTCATAGTGGGGGTAAGAGGTGGATAGACTTGTTAAGGAATTTGGAGGGGAGGGGGTTGTTGAAGTGGTTGTAGTATTTAAGAGAAGTGAAAAGGTTTCGAATATCATTTTCTTTGAAGGTTTTGAAATTAGACCAGTTAGCATTATTTTTGTATAAGCATGGGGGGGTTTCCCGGGCAGTCTTCCTGATCATGAAGGGGGGATGCAGGAGGGGTACGGGTTGTAGGAGTTGCATAGCTTTCTGGATATCGTAGGAGATTAGAGTGCTTTTCTCAGCAAAGGAGGTGGCGAAGGTCTTTCAATTTGGTGGCGTCTTGTTGTCTGAGGAAGGGGGGTTGCTCTTACGGGTCATCTGGTTTTTAATAATTTGGAGCAGTTTTTTGGGTCGATTAGTTGCACTGTCTAGTTGATGTTGGAAGTAGTTTGCATTAGAGTCCCTAATGTGCCTTTGGTAAATGCTCCTTTTCCGCCATAGGAGTTTGAGGTTGGACAAGGAGGGGGTATGCCTCCAAGCTATTTCTGCAAGTCTGAGGTGACAGTGTTCCTCATTGAGGCCATAATTTAACCAGGGGTTGGTTCATTTAGTCTGGATTATTTTTTAGTTGTTTAGGTGCAAAGTTATCCATGATTTTGGAGATGGAAGTAATACAGTTCTCTGTGAGGTCAAGAGCGTTAGCCATAGAGGTGGACAGGAACAGGACATCATCACTAAGAGCCAAAATAGTGAGTGTTTTCATGTTGCTGGTATCTCAGGCCCAGTGTTTGGCTTTTATAGGTTGGCCCCTGGAGATGGTTGTCCTTACTGAGATAAGGAAGGTGATGCAGGGGTGGTCAGTCCAGTTGCAAGGTAGGATGGATTCAATATGTATTAAGTTCTCTTTTTCAATGACTAAATTAGGGGTGGCCCGTTTGTTAGTGGTCGGGCTATTGGATATGGTTAAGGTCCTGGAGGAAGGATTTGAAACTGTTCACGAAGTGGTCATTGGAATTGTTCCAATGAATGTTAACGTTAACAAGAAAAATCTGGTTGTTGTGTTCATCATTGTTGGATATAATCTCCATGATCTGTTCGATGTACGTGTAGCTATCTCCTGGTGGATGGTAAACTGTGTGTGAAGAGAACATCTTGAGTTGTCATTGGTGGTGATGTTGATCATTAGGTAGTCACAGGAAGGCAGTGAGAGAGCATGTGAGAGTTTTAGAGAAAGTGTGAACCTGCACATACAGGCAAAGCTGTCCCTAGGTCTGCCTAAATGGACTAGTCTGATGACTCGGCGGTGGACTAAAATGTCAAGGATTGAGGTAGAGGATTTGTTTAACCAATTTTCAGTGAGCACAAGAATGCCCAGGTCAAGGTTACGAATTAGATCGGCTTTGTCCGCCACGTGTTTCACAGCTGACCAGCAATTGAGTAATGCACATTTTAGGGATTTTTTGAGCTTGGTCATGGGCATATGTGAGATGGGAATTTGTTTGAGATTCATATTATTTATAAGCCTAGTATTATGGATGGATGTCCTGAGAGGGTGGGTGATGATAGTCTCGATTTTTGTGTAGGGTATAGCGAGGTTGGACAAAGCATGGTTATAGGTGTCTACGAGGAAAAGTATATAATTGTCCGATAACTGGCTAGCAAGCCTATTGGGTCTGGAGGAATGATCATCGTGCAGAGTGGATTTACAATGAGGACGGGGGCACATGAGTAGGGAGAGATGAAGGCAGAGTGGTGATTAGCAATTAGAGAGTTAGTAATCTGGGAGTGAGGCATGTGTGAGGACTAGTTATGTTCAAGATTGGAGGTGATATTAACTAGTTTGAGGATGTCAACCTTGAATAAATGTAGTTCAGAAATGATAGTGTTAAGTATAGAGTGGAGAAGACCCTTCTGAGAGGATCCAGGCAGGGGGAGCATTGCAGTGTAGAAAGCTAGCAAAATCATGGCAGTTTATGGAGCCAGCGTCGCTAGAGTTCACCAGAGGGGACTTAGTAAAGGTTGGTTGATAGGAGACGATGGATGTATTAATCTTATTGATGGAAGTGTCGGAGTCTGGGACTATAGAAGAGCGTGAGATTGGGAAGTTGGAGTGGTGTTGGTGAGTGCTAGCATTGTCTCTAGGGGAGGGCGGGTGATGGACTACAGTAGTGCCCAAAAAAGGTAAGAGTGATCGCCAGTGGAGACGGGTGGGGTAAAGGGGATGGGAAAAACAAGGTTGTTGGAAGGGGAGGAGATATAGGGGAGGTGTAAGGGCGTAGGCAGGGAGGAGGTCATGTCTAGCTAGTTCTTGCAGAAGGAAAAGAGACTGATGAGCAGTTCAAGATTGCGATCTGAGGATTGAATGAGTATGGTGCCGTTATTGTAGCTGGAGATGGTGGCCTCTGCATTGTATAACATGGAGGGCGAAAAAGTAAGTTTGTGTACGTGTAAAAGGTTTTTTGTTAATGGTGGTATTGAGTGAGGAGTGAGGAAGACAGGACATACCCCCATTTAGCATGTCAATCAGTAGGGAAGATGAGGTCATTTCGTAGGGAATCATTTGTGTGACAGAAGTAGGGGTCAGTAATGAGAGTTTCCTTGTTAAGATTGAGGATTCTGAGTTTGAGAGTTCTAATGGCATTTTTTTTAGGTTGCAATGGTAGTTTATAGGGAACAAGTTATTTCCTTTAGGGCTAATAGTACGTTCAGCTTTCTGGTAAGGGCGGTATCGATGCTGGATGATGTGGGAGGCTGGGTGTAAGGGAAAAAGCTAGGGCCACTTAAGGAATAAAGCTCCCTGGTGCAGGAGTGTACAGACAGAAATGCCTAACAAGGTAGGGGAGATCCTTTCCAATATACAAATTAGCAGGACATATGATAATGCATTGAGGTCACTTTCCCATCTAGAACCAATAGGTTTCACAGAGCATAAGACCAGAATCTGGTGGTTGTTTAGATGCATGGGTCAGGGAGCTGAGTGGGCGAATATACAATACATGGTATAAGATATGTAGTGCAAATGTAAAGCAGATAGCATATGAGTCAACTCAACATGGTATATCAGCGGCAAGCACTGGAGGTGAGAGTCACACAGACATGGGGTCAAGCAGAACCTGGTCAAACAAAGGGCTTGGGTTAGGGGAGTTTAATGGACGGAGTATAAAATGTATGGAATTCTGGGGGTGAAAGTCGTACAGGCATGGGGGTCAAGCAGACCCGATCTAACAAGGGCCATGGGTTAAGGAAGTAGAGTATAAAATGTTGGTATATGCTATCTCCATACGTCGTTCTCTACCAAAGTCATCTCCAGCTGGCAGAGATTCAAGAATTCCTTCCACCAGTTCCAGGAATCTGTGGCAGCACTCTAAAGCTAAGCATGTGCCAACATTAGTTTAGCCAAAGAAATAGCAAAGAAATATAAACCACCCCAAGTGTTGAGGGATAGCCGATGAATGCCCCAACATGATCAGCTTTGAGCCCCACACTACCGATACATTTGCCATACTATTAATTTTCCCAAAGTCAAAAGCCCAGAATAAATGAAGGGTAGGAAAAGAAGCAAAGATATGAATCACATCGACCTCCCAAGCTCACAACAGAAGCAACAATCGTAAGCGCAAATCTTTATAGCCTGAAGGCGGTAGGCAGTGTAGTAAAAATCGTTAATACATTTAATATAATGGACCTTTATCCGTGACACATTCAAGACCATTTGCGCCAGAAGATTATTAAACCCCAAGTCCCCAACCGTTAACTCGCATTTTAATAGCTTCCTCCGTTTTGCCACCAGCAGCTGAATGGATCAACCGCATGAGTGTGAGAAGAGAGATAAATTGTCTTATAAACTTGACCGATGTTTCTCTTCACTAGGAGAGGGTGATCCAAGCAGAAAATTTTGCCTCCATTGATACTAGAATTAAAATGTCATACTTGCAAAAATCTATAAAAGCAGGTACTGGGGAACGAAAACTGTTGCTGCAAATTCTCACAAGAGATGAGGACTTCCACCTCAAACAGTTGACCAATAAACAAGAGTCTGACCTTCTCCCAGTTGCCCTGAAAGCACTCATGGACCCACGGGGGGTAAGTTAGGGTTATACTCTCAATCTGTGACTAGATTAAACCAAGTAGTGCTAGGGAATATTCGCTTAAGGGATCCCCCAAATGAGATGAAAGACCTTCAGGGTCTTAAATCGAGTTCTTTTGAAATATAGTGTCCACAATACCAACACGTGGGGCAATCAAATCCCCTAAAGGCAGGAAGTCGTCAAACATGCACTCCTGCTCCCACGTCCCCCAGCCTGGAACCAAACGAAGTTGAGAGAAAAACGCAGAGAAATAATAAAACCGCAGGGCGGGAAGAGAAACCCCACCATACTCCTTGGGCTTCTGGAGAAACTGTATCGTACAGCGAGGCTTCTTATAGCACCAAATAAACTTCAGCCATGAAGACTAACCAGTCAAAGAATGGTGCAGGGAGAATAAGAGGAATGCAACATAACTCTGTTAGGTTGAGTGGCACTGTAGATACTGGTGGCTCCCATGGGTATGGCCCTGCGGCGGTCCGGACACTAGCCCTTGTTGGGAAAGTTTGCCCTTTGGGGTGGCCTGGGGGTAGGTAAAGACGTATATAAATCTGTTTTTTCTTTTGCTATTTTTGGTAGGGGGGTCTATCATTACTATTATTACTATTTTTCTGTTTGGTTTCTCTTCTTTCTTGGTGCCCTTTAGGGAGCTCAGACCCAGAGTGGCCCTAGGCTGTGAATCAGAACAGCAGATGGCCCAGTGTGTAGGAGGTAATGGCAGTTTTAAAAAAAAATCTAAGGGCCAGGCTTAGGTGGGGTGGGATGGTTCGCCAGGAAGGGAACCTGAGGTATGGGGAGGAGGGTGGGGATTGGTTTTTCTGTTGGTATTTTGGGGTGGTTGTTTTGTTGTCAGGCTGTAGCGGTGGATAAGGCAGAAAGGAGAATGTCAAGCAAAATGGCTTGCTGGGGAACAATGGTGACTATCAATGTATGAAAATGTTTTCAGGTGGGATTTGGCAGGAACGTTATGCTCTGAAGTGTGGCTCATGGGACAGGTGTCAGTGTAGTTCTGCTTGATGATGGTAGGGGCAGTGGCCAGCAACTGCATATATTGTCTGGAAATGTTAATGGGTTTAGTCGCCATATAAACATAGGATGGTTAAGGAGGAATTAAACACCCTTAAATCTCAAGTCATGTGCCTTCAGGGGACTAACTTTATCTCATGCAGGAATTCTGGTATTAAAAGACCTTCACCACAGAGTTGCCTGTATGTCTCGTTTTACCTCTGCTCAGAGGGGAGTTGCAGTATTGGTCTGGCACAGTAAATGGGGGTTTTTGAAGCAAAAGGCCAACTTGGGGTCCAATAGCTTTTGGCAACTATCCAGAAGAAAAATGTGTGCCTTATCATCTGTGTCATCTACAGACCTAATAATGATGATCTTTTTGACTTCTTGTTCATGGAGCTTCATCTCTGGTAACCTCATCTCCTCGTTTCACGAATAAGTATGTTTTTGTAACCAATATGCTGGTTGCATCGTCGAAGTTGGTGATGAGCCCAAGGGTCTCATTTGATCATAACTCTGTATCCCTGCTTATTGAACCTTGTGGTTTCCTGCCCCCCTCTGGGATCAAGAGATAGACCTTTGAGCGGGATTGCTCTTAGAGGAGTGCTATTTCCCCTTTATGGGTGCACATTTACAAGAGTTTCTGGTGGTCAATAGAGGATCAGCAGCGCCTACTGTGGTTTGGGTTGCACTTAAGGCTTTTTGTCGGGGACAAGCATTCCAGTTTTCTGTCCACTATTGTACGGAAGCCTTGT
This sequence comes from Lissotriton helveticus, assembly GCF_964261635.1. Classification (NCBI taxonomy): domain Eukaryota; kingdom Metazoa; phylum Chordata; class Amphibia; order Caudata; family Salamandridae; genus Lissotriton; species Lissotriton helveticus. Next base: position 1,039,039,271 of record NC_136069.1, read on the forward strand.
TGTCGGAGACTGAGGCCCGTTGGACTCTTAGTATGTTTGGGACGTAGTATAATGGCCAGGGATTGGCCAGAGTCAACGCTCTGTTCTCCGGAAAACACTTCGGTGGCAGATTTGGGACTGGTGGGTCAAATATTCATATGCTAGGCAGATGCTGAGCATTGAGAATAGCAAGGAGAGGGGGCGGCTGCTATTTTTGAGAGTAAAGGATAGATCTAACCTTAATTCCATCCAGCAGATCAGGACTGAAAAAAGGGAGACTTTTGTTTATCCCACTGCTATCAGTAATGTCTTGCAGCAGTTCTATCAGGGTCTATGTTGGGAGGACTGTTTTCCCTCTGCTGAAACTATCTCTCAATTCTTTGGGCGGTATTTTCATCATAAGATAAGCAATTCTCAGTGGGTTAATTTAGAATCTCCAGTGACTCTTCCAGAGGTACAGGCCCCCATTAGTTCTTTATACCAGGGTAAGGATTCTGGCCCTGAACAGATCCCGTTGGAGTTCTGTGCCACTTTTCTGCATATTATGGCCCCTGTTCTTGGGATTTTTTCAACTCTTTCAATGAGTCATGTTCACAGGTCCTGGGGTGAGACTATTCTTGTCCTCTTCACAATTAAGGGAAGTATCCTATGCTTTGCGGCTCATAGTGCCCAATCTCTTTTAATTAACGCCAACTAGAAAGGTCTACATGCATATTCTGGCCAATTGGCTAGCAGCAGTTATCTCGGGCTTGGTGGATTCTAACCAGCATAGCCTCATTCCAGGCTGTGATACAACCTCGCCTGTCAACACTGCAATAACGGCCCTGGAAGCCACCTGCCCAGCAAGGGTCTGATGGGTATGATCTTATTGGACGCAGAGATGGCCTTTGACAGAGTTTCTTGGCACTTTCTTTGGGCGGTTCTGGAGTCTGCTGGACTTGGTTCCAGCTGTGTCTCCAGAGTCCACCGACTTTATACTGGTTTGAAAAGGAGGATACATTGTTTGGGGCTTTTTTCTGATTTTATTGTGATCTCTGGTCGTACCCGGAAGGGTGCTATCTTTCTCCTCAGCTTTTTGCCTTACATATTGAGTCCTTTATTCAAATGCTCAAACTGACCGAGGATATCCAGCCATTAAGTATACATTGGTTCGAGGTGAAGGTTTTAGCCTATGTGGCAGTTTTAACTCCTATCCCCGGTTAGAACCTTGGGAGCAGTTGGGGAGGTGGCCCATTCATTGGGGGAAGTGTTCAGATATAAGCTGAATTTGGATAAAACTCGGTTTCTGTCTAATGCCACTTCCCTGGTGCAGGATAGGAAATATGTACAGTCTACAGTCTATCTGAGGGTCAAGCTACTGGTGTGTACGGAGGAGATTGTGGAAAATATTTCTGGGAAGATATACTAACAAGTGGTTAGTGTATTTATAAAGTGGAATCACATTCATCTGGGATTGATAGACCGGAGTAACCTTATCAAAATGATCGTCCATCCGAGATAATTGGTAGACGCATTCTCAATACCAAAGAAAGTCAAGTTCAGGAGGGCTTTCACAGGTGCGATACCAATAATATAGTAGTGCATCTCACTGGAAATCAAAAGGTTTTAAATGACCATTATTTCTAACAGTTTTAAATACAACAATTTTTTTCATTTTGACCTGGCCTTATTTTCTATGCAAAAAATGTGTTAATACTGCTTCTGTAATGACTTGCTCTTAACCCACTGAGCATCCTCATGCATGAATTACCATATTTGTGGGTGAGTGAAAATGCAGATACTTCACTTCAATAGGTTACTATGAAAAAGCCAACACATTCCAAGAGTAGAAGAGCATTGGCTTTGTTAAAATGTAATATATCTACAAGATCTCATGCATTCGGTAGACAAATAACAAATTCTAAATTCTAAAAAGAAAGTGCTGATTGCAGCATGGAAAAGAGAAGCATAACTCTATTGCCCTGGAATTAGAAGCATGTGTTGGTATACCTACACAGAGGGGGGAATTGCCAAACCAGAATCTGTGGACCTGCTGGAGACTATCACATACATGGCTTTTTGGATGTTGAGTGCTTACCAAAGAGGGCTGTTATATGAACACAAATTTGAACCATTGGAAAAAAATGTAAACATTATGGGGCAGATTTACAAGCCCTTGCACCACTTTGCGTCACTTTTAACATGGGAAAAGTGACGCAAAAGTGGCGCAAGGGGCTTGTAAATCTGCCCCTATATATTTGAGTGGCATACATGCATTGTGATCACGAAGCATTGTAATTATTACAGAAAACAGAGATCTTACAATAGGGAGTTATTTCCAGCCAATAGAGGAAAGAGAAAAAAAACAAATATGGCTATTGCCAAAGAAGGGGCAACCACCAGAGATTAGTTTGCCTGACACCTGCATTGGTGCTAAAATACTTTGAGATTAAATGCCAGAGGATTAGAGGAATGAATAGTTAAACTAATGACATGCTTAAGTTCATTTTTGCATGTTGGAAGTTTGGGCTTATACCACTGTGCACTTTTACTACTGATTGTGTGATGATCGAGATTCAGGAGGGTGCAGCCAAGTGGGTGTGGTCTTAGACATTGGAACCACCCACCCTACCTCCTGATAGGTAACTGGATGTGCTGCTGACCTGCCCTGCCTTCGGGTGGCTTCTATATTATGGAGCAAGTGGAAGTGTTAGCAAACAAAGCACGCTAAGCAAGTTGCTAAAAGACCAGTGACAGTAGTCAGATGTTCTGCACCTTCTATACATAAGCACTATTACATTAAAGTTTTTTTTTATTCTTAGATATATTTTAACTGTATCCTGAGGAATTTATTTAGTCGATGACATTGTATGCATATGTCTCAATACTTAGCCACAGAATAATAGGGTAAGATTATACTCTAACAAATAAAGGCAAAATACAAATCTTAAATGAAGAGACAATCTCAGCCCTGTCTGAGGCACAAGAGGGCCAGGCAGTCACAAAAAAAGCAAACAGTTTTGGGTTACTTTGTCAGTAATTATTCAGTAATCTGTAAACCAAATGTCATCTCTGATGTTACTGATGGGAATGACTCTTCAGTTAACAGGGTGGTTATGGAGGATTTCATATGTGATTTTGAGACTTGGGAATGCTTGATAACTTCTACTCAAAAACTCTCGAGAATAAGGTGCTTGAATTATACTGACTCATTAATAGCAAACAAATCATTAAATAAGAATGAGAATTTAATTCAAAATTCAACAGAAGTTAAGCCAGACATGGATTGCCAAATCATTACTGACTAAAACTATTGTCTTTGGTTAACCTCCGTTAATTACATTTTGCCTTGTGTAGCTGATGAACATATACCTAATATACCCCAGGTAGATATCTCTCATTTTCTGATTTCTGCTGTGTTGATCACAAAATAAAATATTTTGTTTGCCATGGAGAACGCCTAGTCAAACAGCTAACTACATAAGAGCACATATCACAAACTTCAACTCTGGTCCTTGAAGTATTGACTAAAGGACTTTGCATACATAGTAACAGGTTAGTTGCTACTCAAATGTTAAATATGCCTTGAAAAGTATATAACTAACTCAGGGGCCTATTAGGATGGTGGGCACCCGCCACCCTAGCAGTTCTGAGACCGGCCGCCAGTGGTGCGGCGGTCCCGCACCGGTAATTAAGATGCCACCGCCATGGTGGCGTTGCCATCCCCAATCCACAACGTTTGTGGCAGGCGGTGCGCACAGCACCGACCGCCACAATGTTGTGGCTGCACTGTGTGCATTTGCATGCACAATGTGGCAGGCACAGCGCGGTGCCTGCCACGTTGTGCATGCAAATGCTGGGGGGTACCAGAGGTACCTCCCATGTGCACCCCCTACCCCCAATGCCCTGGGGGCCTGCATGCCTTTCCGTGGTGAAGGCTGCTTCCCGCTCCCTTTGTAATATGGATGGCAGTGTCTAGTAGACACCGCCACCATATAAGGCCCCTTTTCCGCCAGGTCACCAGTGTGACCGACAGAAAACCGGCAGACGGTCTTTCCGTCCGCTGGGGTCCCGCTGCCATACTAATATGGCTGGGGGAAATGGCATGCGTGCGGAGGAGAATGTCAGGTGGATCGCCACCGCCATGCTGGCGGTGGAGATCCACCCTACATTCTAATAGACCCCCAGGTATCTTAATGGGCCATTCGGTTTTCCATGAAAAATAATCTTCACCTTTAAGTTCACATGAATTGTTGTCACTAATAGCTCTCTTAGTAACTAATGTTACTCTACAATTGAAACGTAAGAAAACTTGGAAAGTAAAAATGTAAGTCTGCATTAAACCTTTAAAATTAAAGGTAGATTAGTAAATAATGTAGTTTTGGGAGGCTGAAGAAATGATCAAAACAATTCAGGGGCTCATTTATGAAAAGTGTTGCATCGCTGCGGTAAAACAATGGTGCAACACTTTTCAGTGCACCCTCCTTGCGACACCATGGATGCGCCGGAACTCCAGCAATGTGTCATTTCACATGGGGCAAGCCCCATATGAAAAGGCCTGTGTCACCCCTTACAGGATTTGGTGCAGTGTGGCCATAGAAGTGTCCCAGTGAAATCTCATAGATTTCACTGCAACACTTCTACAAGCCTTTTCTGCGCCAGAACGCCCACACTGCACACAATATACCTGTCGCAGGTATAATGTAGGGCAAGGGGATTACAAAGTGACGCATTTGCCTAGATACATCACTTTGTAAATATGGTGCATTTAGTTACGCCACTGCAGCATCACAAAACGTGGCGTAGGGGCCTCATAAATAAGTCCCAGAGTACGTTCTGGCTAGGCGCAAATCTGGCAGATGTGGTTCTCTTGGAAAAATAGTGACTGATTTGTTGAAGTATGATATCTACATGGAAATACTGAGGAATCATTTTTATCTCGCTACCAAGCTTTCAAAATCGCTGCCAGGTGCTTAGTGCTAATCTTGACTTTATTGATTTTAAGCGTATGTAAGCTGTGCTTTACAAGAAGGTTAAAGGATTTGACTAGAATTAAGTCATGTTTATGCCTATAACCATTGTGTTATGGCTAAGCAAGTTCCGGTTTAGCACTTTGTAAAATAAAAAAAAGGACTCAGTTATACAAATATCTTCCTGCCATAGGCTTGCAATTTTATTACAGAACTAATTTATCTATGCTTGTTGATTTATTTAGGTCTGGGTTTAGCTAAGACCTTTTAATTTTACTAAAATTATACAAGTTTGTGCGTGCGTCTGTCTGTCTGTCTCCTAGTTTACTTCAAGCTCGTCTTGCTAAACGTGGTATTGTAGCATGGTTGGAAGAAATTGCTTTATTTTACTGGTGTGATTCTTTCAAAAGATGTTTACAGATTGTTTACATTTGGGACTGGGGGAAGTAGGTAGAAAACGGAATAGGTATAATTAAATAAATATATAATACCTATTCTGTCGTCTGTCGACTTCCCCCATTCCCACACCACCCAACAGCGCTTACCTGTGCCGGCCACCGCTGCAGACTCGTTGACACAAGAGGGTAAGATCTTTATTTGGACAGACCTTTTGCAACAAACTGATATCCCTTATAAAATGTGTCCTCATCTTTACTCCCCACCTCACTACATTGCAGTGATATTATTTTTGGGGCAAAATAATCAATGCCCTCCATTGCACACCCTGAAGGGTAGACCGTTAATATTAAACACGTTGGAGCTTGTAGATACTCTTTTGAGCATACTTATTTGATTGGCACGTGCACTCATTAGTTGTCCATCAAAGGCATCCAAGAGTCAATGCAAGTTAGCTTGCAGTCACATTGAACGTGACTGCACACTGAAAGACCTATTTTTCCTCTCTGCAAAGGATTCTTCATGAAAAAATGCACCACTCAAGTTGCCTCCAACAGGTAGAGAGAGGGAAAGAAGGCGAACTTGGGAACTCCCTGACCAGAGATCGCCGTAGGGCGTGGTCCCCTTGAGTGAGCCCCCCTTTGAGCCTACGTCCATCGTGACCCGTGGTGAGCAATCCAGGGATCCTGCAGGGCGAAAACGAGCGAGGGTGGGTTCAAGGCGAGGACCTTGCAGCAACTATGGGGAGGGAAGGAACTCAGGCGGCTGGGTGCCTCCAGACGGCCACCAGTGCTGCTTTCCAGTTACACCCTGCTGGCTCCCAAGGGAATAGGAATCTAGCTAAGTTCTAGCTGCAGGGACATTTTACCACTGCCGTTCTCCTGCACCACCCCTGTATCCAACTGGAGTGGGGCCGCCTTCAGACACCCTCCTCCACTGCCTGCTCAGTGCCTCCAGATGGCCACCAGCACAGCTTCCTCGGCTCTCCCCGTTCCTCACTGGGGGAGAGGTGAGTCCCTGTCCCACAGGAAGGGGATATACACGAGCTGGGACCAACTGCAGTCTGCTACTGACTCTCCAGTCTCCGGGACGCCACAACCTGCTGGTGCGGAAAATAGTGAGACCAGGGCAGCCATATTGGAGGCGAGGAGACCGTTGATACGCGTTTCTGTGGTTCAGCCTCCCCCAGCCTGTGGCGCTCACCCAACCCTCGTTGAAGAGGTCAGACTGGTGCGCCTTCCTGTTGCCTGGTGCAATGCAGGGGGATAACCGTGAAGACTGTCCCGCCAGGGGCACGTTGACTACAGCCAGCTTGCTCTACCCTATGTATCTTAATCGTGGTGACAGGGCTAGCGGCATGGCCCCTTGGTTACAGTTTGGGCATATTTTCAAACTAAACCAACTAGTTGAGATCATAATGCTTTGCTACATAATATCATCATGCTATGTCTATATTCTTTGCTCTCACTTCCTGTCAATACTCTTTGTGCTCACTTCCCGCCAATACTGGCAGATTATATCTACACTTAATTTAAATTTCACATGTTTCGTACACACAATTGTAAAAAAATGTTTTTGTGTTTAGACTCATGCATCTGTTTCTTATTTTGTAGTCCTTATGTAATGTACTTGGTTCTATTGTAAAGCGGTCTGAAGATCTGCCATTTTTTAAGTACTAAATAGTTTTAGGGATGAGTTAATTTCATTCCCTACAACATCCAAGTATGTCCATCAGTCCTAAAAGGATGTTAACCCCACCATTTCCGAGCTGGGCATTGTAGGACTGAGGACTCCAAATAAGGTCTAGAGATGGGAATTCACAGCAAGTGCTGGAGTCGATAGACAATGAAAGTAATGAGAATGGAATATCAGGGCTCGGTCTACAACCCCATAGCATATCAATTTACATACAAGTTTTCCAACTAAAGGATTGGTTTATTGAAGAAGGTCCAAGAATTAATATTAGCACATAAAGGCAGCAGAAGAAATGTCTGTCTTGAAATACTGATGTTGGCAATTCTATTTATAGGGGTCCTTAGCCACTGCCACGAGTTATTAAAAGTGTAATCATAATATAACAAAACACCGAAGAAAGAAACTCAATATATTAGCATACCACACAATAGCTCATTTTATCAGTAGCCACAAGTTCCACAAAATTTTCAAAAGTTCTCCATCGTAGCCTTGCAGTTCCAAATTGCTCAGACTTTGAGCTCCTTTTCCTACGACTTTTATGAAATTAGTTCAGGTTTCTGCTCTTGGATGCAGAACGAGTCATAATATTCCCAGACAACACCCGGAACGTAACACATATCAGGAAATCTTGTGACAAGATTAAGCAAAACTCGGGGGGCCCTCAAAAACCAATACATGCTTCTATATCCAGTGAAGCTCAAGGTGAAATATCCCTCTATATTCCTCTGCTTTGAATCCCTGGACCCTGCCCCGAGAATGGGCAATGGAGCACAGGCCACTCCTTAATAATCAAACTCTCCCCGGGGATCATCAGACAGGCCGAATGCCTCAATCAGCACAGACAATCGTGGAGGTAAATGGAAGTCTCCTAGGTGTCATAGGCTGAACTCTGGAGCAAGGGACTCTGAGGACATCTACCCCAAGGCCCAACTGATAGACCACCGACCCCCTCTCCAGAGAGACCACATTCCCCTCCTTTGAGGGACTCATAAGGTCTTACGTGACAAACCACATCCACTGACCCTATGGTTCTGTACGTTTTTCTGTCAGCACCACTATATCCTATGTTGTAATAATCCTTGTTTTAACTTACACCTAGTTTGTTGGGAGAGCGACAGAGGCTTCAGGGCGAAAGTGTAGGGTGATGGGCTTTTGGAGGGTGGATACTTGCTACAGGTTGCTCTCTTGGGTATCAAAGGGCTCATTTACAAGCCCCTTGCACCACCGGTACAGCACTTATTCCCATATTAAAAGTGACATACCAGCGGCGCAAGGGGCTTGCTAAGAAGCCCACAAGTTTCTATCTTGTTGAAGGTTCCATGTTTTCAATGTTGTGGCACAATAAGCCATCTGCACCATAATGACACCACACGATCCAACTTGTCACCTCACACAGACCTCCGTACCTGACTCCATGAGTATGCATGCATTCACAATAAGACAACGCCCCTAAATATCTGAGTTTTTAACTATGTCTGGAACGTCAATGGATTTAATGACAGGGTAAACAGGGGACGTGCTCCGCTTTGCGCCCCTTTAGAGAAACACATCTCTTTTTTTTAAGTTTAAAGTTTATTGAAGAAGAAATTGTAACAAATAAAGTAATGAACATCATATAAGAGCAATCACAATGTATGAATATTATAAATATGAAACAAAAGAAGGCGTATCAATTAAGAAAGAAAAAGTAAAGAGAGGGAGGTAGGAGGGGGAGGGAAGTCTAATACAATATTATGTTAAGAAACAGACGATTAGTAGGCATACTGTAATCATAAACTTTTAAAATACAAAACTGAAAAGAAAAAAGGAGTAATATATCTGGAACTAAGTTAAAAAGACAACAAACGATTTATGGAGGTTTTCTAACTTCATCCAGAGTATTAACTATAGCAGCGGAAGTTAAAGCTATATCATTTAGGTAAGTGGATAAAGGTAACCATAAAAGGTCTCTTGTAATGGATAAAGATATAGGAGTAACATTGCTTGTATCCAGTCTATGATGAAAACAAACAGCATTCCATCATGCTCTGAAAGTAACTTTGTCCGCTTGTTTCCCATTAGAAGTTATTAAATGGGGGGCTATTGCTAATAGTAAGTCAATTAATGAGGGATTAGGGGATGGATTTGGCCAGGAAAGTGACAAGGAGCCTAAAAGGATGTTAGAGAGGGAAAAGGAGATTCGGGTGTGAACATTTGTATTAATTTGGGACCAAACTACAAAACAAAAATGGGAGAGGGAGGGGCATTCAAAAAGCATGTGTTTTATATCAGCTGAGGGAGCTGTGCATGACCAACAGGAGGATGAGAAAGTCTGTATAGAAAGAGGCTAACTTCATTGGGGTAAAAAGAAGGCGTTTGTATATAAAATAAAGAGTCTGAGAAGTGTTAGCTGCTCTTGATGGAGAAACACATCTCTAAAGGGACATGTATTGAACTGTGTCCATATTTGTTTTCCATCATAGATCTGTCTTTTTGATCATTCTTAGTTTTATGCTCAATATTCACAGAAATGTTGGGCATGGTCCTATACACATATGAATCCACCAGTATCATGTTAATAGGAAAATCCATTCCTTTTAGAAACCCTCCCGGAAAAAGGTACTTTAAAAGATGTGAGTTATGAACTTGATCCTGAGATGTCAAGAAAGATCCCTCAAGTTGATATCAACAGCAACACTGATGTTGCTTCGACAATTTCGTTGTGAAACTGCTAAAGTGAAAATACTATTGCTTTGACATTCTGATGTGCTCATCATAAAGTGCAAAGAAAGTTTATCTCACCTTAAGTGACTGAGCTGTGTCAGGATCTGTGTCATGGTAGACAATCACATTATTTGCCATATCAAAGCTTTCACGCACTCCAAGGTGATAGAAGAGAGACGGCTGTCTGCCAACATCGCTCATGTCTACAACTGCCACATCTAAAATTAAAGAAGGAGAAACACACTTTGATATTAAATACAACATTCTTAATCACTGGCAACATTATCGGTCTAATATCAGTTAAAATAAAGCCAAAATCATCTGCTTATCTTTCAATGTCACATTCTGTAACAAAGATTCCAAGTCTTTAAACTTAGTCTAGGAGCAACCTGGAGCATTTAGGAGTTATAAGACAATTTAAGTTTATGACCATGGTTGAGAAATGCAAAAATATAGGCATACCTAAGTCTATATTTATATTACTACATAAATTTGCTTTGTGGTTTGATCATAAAGCAAGATGTAGCAGCAATGCACAAAGTATAGAAGGAATATGAGCTAAAAAATGAAGGGAAGACTGGATAGACAAATTTCGTCCGAATCCTTAGGCAGTGCTTCCTCTTAATTCTCTCGACCCCACAGTTAAAGCATAGCCACTTAAGATGGAAAACAAATCTAACTTGTATGAAAGGTCTCATCAGAGTCCCCGAAGTCCCAACTTTGCCTGCCCAATTTCCATTACTGCAACACAAGGGTAGCATGACAAATCAGTGTAGTTTCCTTCTCTACAATCACTGGTCAAAGATCAGAAACTGCTACACTTTACAACTTACACATCTACCACCCCAAAGACCGCCTCTCCCATAGTCAGTATCCAAGGATATTCTAAGGAGATAGAGGGGTACATCCTTTTGGTGGTTTATCAGTGAGGCCTAACTTCTACTCAACATCCCAGGGTGGAAGAAAGCAGCTGTGCTTTACCCATACTCAATTTATTAAAACTAGACCAGGTGTTCCTCCTCTACATGTGATAGATTTTGACTTTGACCTTAGTCCTAGACTGAGCATAAAGCAATGAAGGGTTGTGTTTATCGGTTAGGATAACAGGAATTTCCTCCAGTCAACCGTGATATGATGTTGGTGATGGAGGTCAATTAGTAGCTCGGTCTGGCGGCTCATGGAGGCGTGTTTGTGTGTCTTTTTTTTTTTTAAAGTGCCTATCTTTCGAGTCAAAGATGCACTTTTTAGGCTCCTCTTAATGTTAGGCAGTATTGATAGGATGTGGAGACAGGACTTAAATCATATTTATTTTATTCTGATGGGTCTAGTGAATCAGAGCACTATGCTTAGTCTTAGGAAGCAAGTGAGCAGTAAATGGACACTTCGTCCTGGATCTTTTACTATGGGATGTGCTGTGAATCTTGCATAGGGTTCTAAATGTGTTATTCATTGGATTATAATAACCAGTATTGGATTTTCAGAGCCAGTGATAAGTGTTCTTGCAGCTAGATATGAAGGATTATTGGAGCTTTCTACTGACCTGCATCAGAAGATCTAACAATAGTAGAACGTTATAGTTCAGCAGAGGCTTAGCATTCGAACTTGCAGACTTTAGGGGTGCACATAGTATGATAGTATGTGGGGTTGTGGTGTTATTGTGGATCTAAAATAGGCAACATTTTACTGATTCTGTGTGGTTCCTGAAAGAAACACTGATGCATCATAATGTCTAGGTTATTACTGCTTTTGTGTGATTTATAAAAAGTATGGCTCACGCACTCCTTTTATTAGATATTCTTTCAGTCACAACAGGTTATGAACACGAGTGTTTAAAGGTTAGTTGGAGTGATTACAGGTATCGTCCTCTGATCCTGGACGTTTAGCAACAGTATTTATAGTTGCGCTTCACCACTGGGAAGCGTCCCTTTAGTGCACTGCCAGGGATCACAATTAAAGAACTTTGGGTAAAAGTTTTTGTCAATTCAATCTCAAGGTGCACCTTTGTTTAGGGTTGAAATTCTTTATTTATTTTCAAAACACATGATATGGTCTCATGTTAGTAGTCATCCATTTCTTTCATGTAAAGACATATACCATTCACGTCAATAAGTAATCATCAAACGAAGATTAAGGTTGTCCCCAATGCATTTCGGGCATATCATAGCCCTGCATCAGGTGTTGTATTCCTACAAGACAACGGATTAAGGCGAAAATGAAACGACAAAATAAGGATATAAACAACCCTCTACACCACATTGGTGATAAGATGTGGCTTCGTGTTAAGCATTGTGACAAACATTGTGAAACATGTTGCCTTGTTATTTCAGTGAATTATCCGGTTATTACTCAAAATAATCGACAACTTGTGAGGATGCAAGTTAATGCTTACAAAACGAGGTTGTTGGTGACATGCAGATTTTGAAATTCGTGTTGCCGGCTGTATTTTATCGCCGCGTGTTCCCGTGGTGTCAAAAATAATTTAACCGATAGCGTGCTTGTTGCGTCTAAATCAACTACAAATACCATCATAAGGTGCATTTATTCTAATACATGTGCAAAAAATTACCAATAACGAGACGCATAAATTAAATAGGTTATCACCGTTACAGCATAACAGCATGAATGTTATCCTGGACTGTACGCCAATCAAGTGAACCGGTGAAGGACCGGAACTAGAAATAGATGGGTTTACGTGGTCGACTTGACTGGCCGTCATCCTTACAGGGGTGTTTGTTGGGTTTCTCAACTGGATGTATATGGTGACATGCATGCAAAAGTGACATGACTACATTGTATCCGGTCAGGGATTTCAGCTAGGTTGCCTTGTATGAGCATATTGGTCTTGTTGAAGCCCAGTTTGAGTTGGATACCTAAAATCTAGAGATTTACATAATCTAGCCATTAAAATAGGTGGGTAGTTCAGTTTACAGTGGATCTGTTTCTTTCAAAGGTTATTTTGTAGACTATGTGTATGATCATTATTGATTCCTAAAGTTTTTATCGTGGATAGTATGGTGTGGTGGTTCACAGTATCAAACTCTTCCTGTAGGTCCAAAAAGATCAGGATCACTTTGTTCTTACTGTTAACCTATGTTGATACTAATGGTGATTCCATATCCCTTGCTTGATATAAATTAATTCAGGCTTACTTAAGTATTGTATGGATTTAAAGGTTCATTGAAGATGTGGCATTAAGAGATTCAGCGGGGGTAAGCTCTCTGCTTGAAATTTGCATGCTGTTGAAGGGTTAAAATGGAGGAGCCAATGGAGTTTTTCAGAAAGTAATTTTGAAAGCATATTTTTTTTAATTTTCTAGTAAAATGTTGATCTGATGAGATATGTGAAACTGAGAGCAGAATCCTTAGGATATGCATGGTAGGAAAAGTCTGATAGATGACAAATGACAATGGGTATCCCACCAACCTATTCAATTTTACTAGTTGGGAATTTTAATACTGTCTTCAGTAACCTTAGAGTTGGTTTTCCAATTTATTATGTGTGGGCTTGGGGACTCATTTGAATAGTCAATTGGTGTCCTGATTTGAAGTGGAGATGTGGTTAGTTGTAATGTGGTTGGGTATGTCACTGATTTTTGTCATGAACTGTCTCCAACTTTACTGCATAGTTACTGTGAAGGCCAAAGAAGTTGGTGAGAGCCTTCAGGTTATAATATTCTTTGACTGCTGTGAAAAGATCATTTTTGTATTTGAAATCCTGTTGTCATTCTGCTTTAACAGTGTATTTTTGTGTTGTGAATTACCTTTCTATAATGTCTGACTTGGGTTTGGAGTTTTATTTTGCTCGCATTCAGATATTTTGAGCATCCTTTCCCACTCACAGGAATACCTCCCCTTCCTTCTAAAAGTAGTCCAGATTGTCACGTACACCACTGTGCAGGTGGCACCACAGCTTTTTGTCCACCTTTCGCTAATACACTGTTCTCAGTATAGGTGTGGGTTTGTGTGTCCACTGGGAATAGTTCATTCATTGTGATATGACACACTGACTTGATCTGTGCGTGTGTCCCTCAATTAAAGGTGTGCCGTGGTGCAGACCAGAGGAGTGCACCCTGTCAGTAATTTAGGCCCTGGCATTTCTGTTCTTGAAGGAATATCTTAAATTCCTTAATGGGTTTATTGAACAGAGCATGATGGAGAAACTACTGTAAATTGATTTTATTGAGATATTAGTGAGGGGGGAGCCTGTGTGGTGAGATTGCCGGGGAAATGTAGGACAATGTACTTTTTTATAGACCGCTATTTAGGATTGTTTAAGGTTCTTGTAGGTTTTCCTGCCAGTATGATTATGAAAAGTATAAGTAGTTATGACAGGTCAGTGTCTAGAAGCTGACATGAGCTGAAAATGTCGCAGAGCCCTTGACAAATTGTTTAGGGACAGTACTTCCAGATTGGTAGCTAGAGAGCAGAGTGTGTACTTTTTCGGGTGCCAGGGTACATACATTGATGTCTGTCTAGCAGAATGATGCTGGTTATTAATTAATCCATCCATTCAGAAGGATCTTGTTCCTGACACCTCGAGGTAGGGCCTCACTAGCTCAACCTGTACCCCTATGACCAAGCTAGCTGTCACCAAGTTATTACCTTGACTTCTGGAAAATGTGGTACTTCAACAACTTCCTTTTTTATTAAATTTTAATTCCCATTGAATTGCGTTTCAGTTCACTTTATAGTAATGAAACTGCCAAACTCTGATTTTACGAAGACACCCTGGTGTTTGTTGATAAGTGAGCAGCATCCCTGTTAATGATGGAAGACCTAAGTGCAGAATTCGACCAATTGAGTCAAAGCGTCCTTCTTGAATGCCTGTCTGACGTTGTGAGAGCTTCAAGGAGCATACAATGATTCTATTTCTACATGAGTCATCACGTACAACTGATCAAAATTAGGCCTTTGTCATCTGCCATCAGGATATCTCATTATGGTCGGGTTGCTCATTCTTTTGCACTTTCCATGTTCAATCTGATCAAAGATCATCAAGTATTCATACAATCATATGCAGAAGATACATGGATATGTGTGACATGCTCACAGAAACCACAACCTGGCAAAGACCTACAAATTTGACTTGTGTCACATAAGTCTGGGCCTTCAGCTTAATCAATCTGACACTGAGTTTATCATCTTTAGCTGTAATGCAGCCCTCCTATTTCTGCTGTATAAATGACTAACGTATTTGGCCTACACTTTACACATGCATACAAGGTAAAAAAAAAAAACTCAAGTCCCTTGTTTTACTCAATACTGAAGTCAATGTATCTGTAAAGAACCGTTTCTTCTAAATCAATAAACATGACCCCATTCTGCCACTTATCTCGCCAGTTAATGCTTGGCTTAATGATTGCAAAGTCATATACATTGGCCTGCCCGAAAATTCTCGGAAACTGGTCAAATGAGTGCAGAATGCTGTGGTTCTGCATCATCTATGTGATGCAGTGACGAGGCCATGTCTTAGATGCCCAAAGACCGTTACATAAGCTGCCAGTCTCTGACCTTATAACCCTTAACATTTTATGCCCGGTTTCCAGATTGCAAGAACTAACAATAGCTCATGCTCAAGGCCCATATGAAAATGATGATGATAATAATAATAACAACAATAATATGATTATTAACCCTATCGCTGCTGCCGATGGCCAACGGCCGTCGCGTGCACTACCTCGGTAGTGCTGCACACGTACTTTGGCCGTCGCGGCCCCGCACGCTCAATAGAACGTTCCGCACTAGCGCGGAACTTTCGGAGCAGCAGAGGGGTTAATAATAATAATGATCATATTAATAAATCTATTAATAATTAATTGCTTAAGATAATTATTATTATTACTGGTAGAAGAAGCAGTAGTACTAATAGCAGCAGCAGTAATGTTATTAGTAATAGTAGTAGTAATAGTAGTAGCTGTAAACATATTATTATTATTGTCATTATCATTCGGATTTCTGGTAAGAGATCTGGGTTTTAGTCAAAGAAAAGAAATAACATATTTCCACAAAAAACTATCACTTTTTCATACTGTTGGAAATGGCCCTTTTTGCAGGGTTACCCCAGACTTTTTGCATTCCTCCACCTGTTTTTTTACTTTGTTTTTTGCTAGCTTTACACTAGTGCTGAAGTGTATATGCTCTGTATTTAAAATGCATGTGGTCTGTATTTAAAATCAATCAATCAATCAATCAGCAAATTTGTACAGAGCGATACTCACCCTCTAGGGTCTCAAGGCGCTTGGAGGGGGGAGGGGAGTCTCTATTGCTCGAACAGCCAGGTCTTGAGTTGCTTTCTGAAGGAGAGATGGTCCTGGGTCTTCCGAAGGTGGGTGAGGAGGGAGTTCAATGTCGTGGGTCGGAGGCGAGGGCGAGGCTGGCGGGTGAGTATAATGTGAGGCGGCTGTTGAGGTATTTCGGGCCCATGTCGTGGAGAGCCTTGTGTGCATGGGTGAGGAGTCTGAACGTGATCCTCTTGGTGACGGGGAGCCAGTGCAGGTCTTTCAGATGGGCAGAGATGTGGCTGTGGTGAGGGATGTCCAGGATGAGTTGTGCAGAAGCGTTCTGTATGTGCTGGAGTATTTTCTGGAGTCTGGCTGTGGTTCCGGCGTAGAGGGTGTTCCCGTAGTCCAGGCGGCTGGTGACGAGGGCCTGCGTGACCGTCTTCCTGGTTTCGGTGGGGATCCACTGGAAGATCTTGCGGAGCATGCGCAGGGTGTTGAAGCAGGAAGACGAGACGGCGTTGACTTGCTTGGTCATCGTGAGGGAGGAGTCCAGGATGAAGCCCAGGTTGCGTGCATGGTCCCTTTGGCTTGGGTGCGGTGCCCAGTGCAGGGGGTCACCAGGAGTCGTCCCAGGCGGAAGGGGATGGTCCGAGGATGAGGACTTCCGTCTTGTCTGAGTTCCGTTTCAGACGGCTGATCTTCATCCATTCCGCGACGTCTTTCATTCCTTCCTGGAGGCTGGCTTTGGCGGTGGCGGGGTCGTTGGTGAGGGAGAGGATCAGCTGGGTGTCGTCGGCGTAGGAGATGATGTTAAGGTTGTGTTGGCGTGCGATGGCAGCGAGAGGGCTCATGTAGACGTTGAAGAGGGTGGGGCTGAGTGAGGAACCTTGCGGGACGCCGCAGATGACTTCGGTGGCCGCGGATCGGAACGGGGGGAGGCGGACTCTCTGGGTTCTTCCGGCGAGGAACGAGATGATCCACTTGCGGGCCGCTCCTTGGATTCCGGTGTTGCTGAGGTGCTGGATCAGGGTGCGGTGGCATACGGTGTTGAAGGCTGCTGAGAGGTCTAGGAGGATGAGGGCAGCAGTTTCCCCGTTGTCGAGCAGGGATCTGATGTTGTCGGTAGCTGCGATGAGAGCGGTCTCGGTGCTGTGGTTTGCTCGGAAGCCGGACTGTGATGGGTCGAGGGATCCGTTGGTCTCAAGGAAGGCGGAGAGTCTTTTGTTGACGGTCTTATCGATGACTTTGGCTGGAAAGGGGAGGAGCGAGATGGGGTGGAAGTTCTTGAGGTCCGTGGTGTCCGCGGTGGGTTTCTTCAGGAGGGCGCTCAGCTCGGCATGTTTCCAACTCTCCGGGAAGGTGGCGGATGCGAAGGAGCTGTTGATGATGTTCCGGAGCTGGGGTGCGATGATGGAGTCAGCTTTGTTGAAGATGTGGTGTGGGCAGGGGTCGGTTGGGGAGCCGGAGTGGATGGTGTTCATCAGGCGGGTGGTGTCTTTGGTGCTGACAGGGGTCCAGGTGCAGAGTGTGGTGGTGGGGGGCGTTGGTTCGGTGGTTGGGTGCGTGGTCTGTGTGCTGAAGCTGTTGTGTATGTCGGCGATCTTGCGGTGGAAGAACGAGGCGAGTGAGTCGCAGAGGTCTTGCGAGGGTGTGATATCGTTGTTGCAGGCGCTGGGGTTGGAGAGCTCTTTAACGATGCTGAAGAGTTCCTTGCTGTTGTGGGTGTTGTTGTCCAGTCGTCTTTGAATGTTAAAATGTTAAAATGTGATAACATTTGGTTTATCCACAATTAGCATATTTGGTTCACTTATAAGTCCCTAGTAAGTGGTATACCATACGTCCCTAGTAAAGTGGTATACCATACACCCAGGGCCTGTAAATCAAATGCTACTAGTTGGCATACAGCAGTGATTGTGCCACCCACAGAAGTAGCCTTTCAAGTCTGACTCAGGCCTGCCACCGTGGGGCCTGCCAGCATAGTTTACTGCCAACTATTTGTCAAGCCTTAAACTCACCTTTTTTCTTTACATATCAGTCACCCTAAGGTAGGCCCTAGGGAGCCCTAAATGCAGGGTGTTGTGTAAGTAAAAGGTAGGACATGTACCTTTTTGCTTTACATTTCCTGGTAGGGACAACTTCCCAAGGTAATTTTCACTACCGTGAGGCCTGCTCCTCTAATTCGAATAACATTGGGAATTCCTTAAATACGCTTTTTAAGTGTAATTCCTGATTGGGGAGGAGCGGCTGCTTAATTTTTATATATTTGGATTGGTAATGAAAAATCCTCTTTAGTGGTAAAGTTGGATCTGGTATTGCTAATCTAGAAATGCCACTTTAAGAAAGTGGATATTCTCTTGTGTGCCTTACAGCTTGTCTGCAATACACATCTGGGTGGAGTGACAGACACACTTTGTGCATTGCCTCTAGACAGCCACAAGAACAGGATACTCAGCTGCATCTACAAACTGATGGCTCTTCCTGGGCAAAAGGGAGGGGAGGAGCTGACATGTACACCTGAATAGGTAGTTGTGAATGTATGACATTACATCGAAAACATTCACAACACGGTAGTTTATATTGCATTCATTACAACGCAAGTCGTTACAACGACTTGCGCTAGAGGCGCTGGGTTTAGGCGTAGTATGATTTACTATTCCAACTCCCGTGTGTGGAACAGTAAGGAAGGTGTTGAAATAGTAAATCATACTATTCCTTAGTGTAGAGCGCCATCCAGCGCAAGTCGTTGTAACAACTTGTGTTGTAATGACTGCGTTGTAAAGTTATTGCAGTATAACGACCGCTTTGTAAAGGTCGTTCTCCGGTAGTTGCCTGGCCTCACACAAAATACTGTTCCAGCCCCCACAGATAGACTGGCAGACAGAGCTGGGCTGAAAGGAGTCTTTGATTTGAAGTCATCTCCACTTCAAGTACACACTTGCGTATAAGTATTGGGTCTATGACATCCTCTCACTCATTTACTTTGGGGTCGTGAGGAGATTCTGCCAAATGTAAATGTAAATGTCATGGTACTTATAGAGCGCACTGTCACCAGACGGTCACCTTGCGGTGTCGCCTATTCGGCTTCCTGGCGCTGATACTCATACCGCTGTGGAACCCCTCCTGGCTTTCCCTGTGAAGTGTCCACTCCTGGGCACCCCCAGGGTGAAGCCAGGCATCCTTAGCGCTGTTGGGGCAGGTGTGGAGGCTAAGCAAGCTATTGCCCAGAGTTGCAGCGTGGGGCCCGTGATTAGAATAGGCACCGAGGCGAGAATTAACAGGTCCGAGGAAATTGAGCCCGAGACCCCGCCGAGGCGGGAATCGAACCCTGGTCCCTGGCCAGAACTCTGCATCAGGGTCTGCCGCTCTAACCATTGAGCCACACTCCTCCACTAAGAGGAGCTGTGCTACAAGAGGGACTGCCACTTTGCTAACTGCTTTGCTGGGTTGGTCTGCTGCCTGCTGATTACTGGGCTGCAGGAGATCCTCCACTTTGCTACCTGCACTGCTAGCTTGGGTTTTCTGCCTGCTGCCTCTTACCTGAGTGGTGAGAAGGACTGGTCCTGTCCTCCACAACCTTTTTCAACCTCAGTAACTCCCAGGACATGTTGGCTTCCTTCCTGTTCAGGAAATCTCATGGCCATCAACGATTTCATTCGCAAAAATGACTGCCGATAGGCTCTGCAAATCCAGAGTCTGGCTTTGCCTGTCTTGCCTTCAACCAGTCCTGGGTGTTGGAGAATGTCAGCAGCCACTTTTGGGCATCCACATGCATCGGCGTGGTGCACTGATCAAGATCCATTGTGTCTGCCTGCTGGGGTGCAGACCATCGTGCTTGTCGACTTCGCCAAAGCACCAAAAGGCAGTCCCACGCGACCCAGCGCACTCTGCACACATCAAGGAATAATGGGTGTCTGCCCTCCGTGACTCTAATCCAGTAAGGGAAGACTCCAGCGATGTGGGTCCTGATCCCAAGGCAGATGACACTGCTGCAATCCCCTGCGAAAGGTACTGTACACTCTGACACTTTCAAGGTTGCTGCCGCCCACCAGCACTCTTGCATGTGGCCCGGAACGGAGTGAGTAGATCAATCTCTCACAAACTTGACATTTCATTTGAACTGTAATAACTTTGGAAGCATTGCTTCGGGTTGACCTGGGGAGAAACT
Source organism: Lissotriton helveticus (assembly GCF_964261635.1). Classification (NCBI taxonomy): domain Eukaryota; kingdom Metazoa; phylum Chordata; class Amphibia; order Caudata; family Salamandridae; genus Lissotriton; species Lissotriton helveticus. The sequence continues at coordinate 1,039,059,378 of NC_136069.1, forward strand.
CTATTCCTGATCCACGGTGGGGATGGCTGTAAATGCCCCAGCATAACCGTACAGTACCTACTGAAAGCGCAGGAGCTCTTTCAGCATAGTACATTCTTGAAGTATTCATAACTTGAAATGCTTTAATTAGATTCTTATTGTTTTTATCTTGTTTTGAAGAGTAAAGGAGATTCTATTTTCATACCTCCTTGTGGAGTCTATTTTAGTGGTGTTTTTACTGTATTACTGTATCTAAGTAAGCACAACTGCTTTATCTATTGCCTATTATGGTAAGCCTGACTGCTCTGTGCCAAGCTACCAGAAGGTGAGCATGGACAGATTTAAGTGTGTGAATGACTTACCCTAACTGGAATTGCGGTTCCTACTTGGACAGGGGGCCTAACTCTGCCAACCAGAGACCTGATTTTTAACATTGGTGATCAGCAGGGCGATCAGACTTGTGTCGTACAATACCTGACAGTAATTTGGTGCACCCTACTATCCATACAGAGATCAAAACCAAATCCTTTTTTTCTGATTGTCGATTTTCTGTGAATTCTCTCAAAAATCATGTCTCAGTCTGGAGAGCAAGCAGCTACATCTGCAGTACCTGAGTTTGAGCTGGAGGCTTTAGAAACCTATATGAGGAGCCATCTCAGTACATTTTTAAATGTTCTTTTAAAGGCCTGACCAAAAATGATGAGCTTCAAAAGGTGCTTAGGGCCTGGATAGAAGCTAGAGATGGAGCAGCTGTGACCTCAGGGGAGGGGGATGAGACCCGATTTCTAAAACATACAAATAATGTTAGTGGCTGGCATAGGTGTGGTGCTGGATACTTCACCATACTGTAAAACAAACTTTCATTTAATCAACAACAAGAAATACACAACACCTCATCAAATCTCAGTCTTATAGACAATAGTCAATAAAAGCTTACGTCATAGTCTTTAGAGGACACACAGGGTACCTTTCTAGTGTAAAACATCTGATTTGAGTTATTTACAGGGCACTAGAGTTAACATTGCCTTCGATACATTACGGCACACAGTATGGAACATTGTGTGTCTCTTTTGCGGTGATATTGAAATGGATAAAATGCATTTAAAGAGATCACCAAAGCATCATTAAATTAGCTTTCTTACACTCTACTGCTTCTGAATGGAATGTTTATTAATATATTATTAGAATAATATAAAGGGCAAGCACAGGCCGGTGATATATATTCCTTCACTGAGAATACAATTTGGTATTGAAAATCCACCAGAAGGAACTGGATATCTTTAGGTTCCAGCAACATGTGAATCTCTCAAAGATAGCTTGCGAGTCCTTGTGGGCAAGCCGATTGGATTGCTAGTGTGTAATGACAATTTACCTGACTCTTGATGTTCAGGTTTTCTGAATACCAAGGACCTGATTTAGAGTCTGGCAGATAGGTAATCCATCGCAAAAGTGACGAATGGCCCCTCTGCTTTGTAACAAGTGTATTAGGATATACTGCACGCGTAATAAGGGGTGAAGGATATCAGTCACATTTGTGATGGAGTACCCGTGTGCCACACTCTAAAACAGTCTCTTAGTGACCTGAGATTTGGAATGATGGAACCAGTCTATTAACCCCTTAATATGGTATTCACGCTTCTTGGTAAAGGACAAAGCATGAAATGGGATGCCCTCAAGAAGTCATCTTAACCTGTTGGTACCTAGATTAGGACAGAAAAAGTGTTTCCTAGGTTGCTTTGGAAAATTCTTAACCTGATTATGAGTCACAACTTCCACCCCTCCCTTGCAAGGAGATCTGTGGTGGAGACAGTCAAGTTCTTAATCAATCAGTGCAAAAACGCTGAAATCATGAAACGGGATGTGACTTGATACTGATCACTGCTTATGAATTAAATGGCTAAGGAATGCTCAATGCCACTTCAGCCATCTTTGATACGTAACACCTAAGAATGCCTCCTGAAACCAGTTATAGGGATTTTATTAGTAGAGCGGATGTCTGCTAGCTCAAAGTCATGAAGCTTGCAGCCAATGCTACACTGATTCACTTTTTCATGTCTGTTTTAGCCAGCATCTTCTGATTTTACTAAAATTATGTGTATAACACAGTTACTTATAGGAGTCTCAGTCAGACTTAATCCATTAGTCTGTGGTTGTTCCCTTCAGTGCCAGGTAGTACTATGGTAAGGTGTAGTTTCCTGTAGACCAATAGAAAATCCTGCCTGTAGCAAATTATTTTGTTTTTAGATTGATGACGGCCCAGCATATTCCTAAACAATGAAGTAATGAAAAAACCAAGACAAAAAGAAATAAGATTTGCCAGAAAGCTGGCAGCCAACGCCAGACTGCTTGGTGTTGCCAATGCTTGTTTTCATACTGTAATTTCATATCTTTTGTCCTATTCAGATTTTATATTTTTTATATCTACAAATAATACATTTACATCTATCACATACTTTCCTATGATATGCTGTACTGTATTTGTCAATAAATTGAGACAGCAATGGATATAAAGTTTGATAGAAGGTCCTTGAGCATCTGGGTGAGCGAATTACAACAAAGACCACTGACGTGCAAATCATCTATCCTAAGTGGATTGCTCAATGAGCAGGGAATAAGATTTTCGCATCTGACAGAGTAAGAGGATTACTTTAAAAAATTGCACTGATGAAATGGGCACTGGTGATTCAATATAGAAATAGCCTACAGGAAGAAGGTGACATAAGATGCATTTTTGATTTCTAAACAAACAGCTCTTTGTACAGGTTTAAGTGCATCAATAGTTCCCCGGATAGTGGTAAACAAGTATTTCATAATACAATTCAAGCTAACATCCAAATTTCTGATTGTATGTTAAATTTTGCCTTTGTTTCTGAAGAAACTGTAGCCTACAGGGATGCTTCATCAAAATGCCACAGCTGCAAAGTAAGGAGAAATCAATACTTGAGCGATAGGCTGTTCTAGGTGAATTTCCTCTGACCTACATAACGTGATTAGTTTTTTAACAACATTACATGAATAATAATAAATCCTCCTGTGTTACTGGCTTCATCATTGTACAGCAAAAGTGTTCCTCGCTGAACCTCAGCAGTCCATGAGAAAAACCTGCTCACAATCTAGGAATGGTGCGTTGGGCACTTCACAGTTCCCCTGTGGTCTACGATGGACCATCTTCATCTAAACTTCTAGTTTATCTATGTGCTGATATGATGTTTTACCTCAGCCAGTCAAGTGCTTGAATTTCTGTAGGGATAATTTAGTCTCTGAGCCCTAGAGGTTAAACAACAGAGTACCACTACAGTTGGTAACAGTAGCACCTGCTATTTACAGGTAGACCCATTGGAAAACTCTGCTCCACTCACTGAGTTTGTGGAATTCGGACACTCTGTGGCAGAGTTCCTCGATTCCGCCTTCCGGGCGCAAAGCAGAGGTTTTTATTTCATGTGCGCTTGAGATTTGTTTCGGTGCTTCCGAGCAAGCACCATGATAATCTCGGCCCACTAGCGAGCAAACGTTAGACTTTGCGCCCGCTTGCACGGTTTACGGCTGTGACGGTGCCTATGTAATGCTGATCGCGAATGTACCACTCAAATAGCTTTAGTGCGTGAGAAGCAGCTGAGTCAACAAAACGAGGTTTGTGAGTGGATTTTCTTCTCCAATGGACTGTTCGAGTTGTTTCCTAGTTCGAGAAGCCTTTTTTTCCCCATAAGCAAAAGACAAGCAAATTTATTTTATTTTTATTTTGGAGATTTATAGAGCGCATGGCTGCCCGAAGGCGTCCCAAATGATGTATGAAATGTAGGACAAATCAAAACATTCACCCCCAGTCAAGAGATATGTGTTAAATCCATTGTTCTTTTGCTCATCATGCCACCCCAGTTTACACCCAGCCATATTCAAATCAGTCTTGACCCTGTTCCTAATGGGACCATTCCGGCCCGAACTGCCAAGCTAGGTTATCCCTGGACCAGGGCCGGCGCTAGGCATGGACAGCATGGGCGGCTGCCCAGGGCCCCGAGCTCAGCCCATCAACCGGGGGCCTCACAAAAGTGTTTCCCCACCAGCCTCGCACCTGTGGTGAGCACTGCGTGGCCCAGGGAAGGGCTGCCTCTCCTCTGGCTTCGCAAGCATGTGTAAGAATAGGGGAAGAGGCCCCCCTCCCCTGTGCATCGCAGCACTGGTTAATGGCTGTTAACCCCCAGGGAGGGGGCCCCTTTTCCCCAGGGCTGTGCAGCCCACATGTAGTGTGAGGCCCGTCTGCATTTCAGCTTTGACCTGTAATTGGGGACAGGGTCGGGTTGCGAAGACAAGCAGTCGGGCATTGGCCGATGGGCCGGTGCTGAAAGGTGTGACATGTGGGCCGGTTGTTAAAGGGCCTCAGCTTCAATTCCTGCCTCCCAGGCCATCACACTTCTGGCTATGGTGTGCAGAGCGAAAGTGTTAAGTGTAGCAATCTCCCTTAATTGTGGCCAGGTGTTGCTCTAAGTGTTGTGTCATTCTCCCCTCAGCCCCCCATTGGGGGCGCAAAGAAGTGTCTTGCCCCAGACCACTCCCCTGCCAGTCAATGGTGGGTGGGGGCAGGTGGGAGTATGCCGGGGGCCGTCACTGAGGGAGCAGGTTTTTGGCTATGAACAATTGACACCTTAGCCTCCATGGTAGCAGCAGTACCTGTGTCCTTTTTCTTGACCCCCCCTCCCCTGCAAGGTCATCACCCTGAGGAAATGGAGGGCTGGGGAAGGAGTGAACTATGATAGGCCTTCCTGGAGGGTGTGGGTGTATTTACATGGGCCTCGCAGTGAGATAACCTTTGTTAGGCTTTTATTAAACTAGAGAGGATGTGGCGTTGTGTCCTAAGCTGCCAGAGACCAGGTTCTAGTCCCAGCATCAGCTCAACATCCTGTCATTCTGGGCAAATCACTTAATCTCACCAAAGATTAAAGTAAAAATACATTTGATCTTGTGCAGTGTAACTGTTGCCCATGTAAATCACCCCAATGCCCTAGCGCCGAGTTCACCTTATGTAAACTATAAAAATCACGGACGATCGCAAAAAAAGCCATTTTTTTACTTAATTCCAGCTATTTTAATGCACACTAACTGTCTGATCGGCTCACACTGCAACAACAAGGAGTTTAATCCCCAAGCCATAGTTTCCACTTGCCTTGAGTTTGCTTGAGTTTGTTTTGTGCTCAATGTGTCGATGTATGCATATTGCACCGTATGTAGATTTGCATATACACCTGGCACATAGTACTCCATGCATTATCCTCACTGGCCTTTGCTATTCTCCAACTATGTATTTTAACAAAAATAAAACGTGAACAAAAAGTCGGAATGCTTGTTCTTTACTTTGCATGTTTGTTGCCTCTGAGTAAAATTAACTGTTTTTTGCGTGAGACAGTGTAGGAACAGAAACTGTCTATGAAGAGAATGCTGCAAAGCATTCAAAGCAAAGAGAAAATAAAACGGCAACTTATTTATGTTATAAGATTCTGCAACGGCCAGAGCATGATAATTAGAGAGCACTATTTATCCATATTATTTTTAATATGTCTTATCTGTCTTTCTTTAGTTTAACTATTAGTCATAGTTATGTAAAGCAGCTTAGGAACATATTTTAAAGTGCTTTCAACTTACGTTGACTGTTTACATACTGATCAGAGAAAAAAATAGAGACTTCCGCATTTTTCTTAATTTTCACACCGGTCAGGATATTAAAATACAGGTCATGTCAGTAAAAAAAACAGCCAGGTGGCAACCCTAGCCAAATCAGGTATTGTGGCCCTTGTGCCATTTTTTTCACCTAGCCTGGTCTAAATGCAGTGCTTCTAGTTTTCACCAATCTTACTAATTCTAGAGGCTTTAAAATGCTTAGGTTACCAAACATTTCTCTAAAAAAAGAGTCCAATGAGACTAATCAAATGATTTCTGAAAGAGCACGACCAGCAAATGTGGGCCACTTTTTAGGGACTGCCCGGGCCTAATTGCAATCCCAATCCGACCCTGATTGGGGATGCCGGCCACTTCCCACCCAAGTGCCAATTAGCGCGCATTTTGGGGCCTGACATTTGTAATGATTTAGAAAGACAAGCAACTCTCACTCTTTCAGATGCTGATGAGCTGTGAAAGAGATGCTGGTCAGTGGCAGAAAGGATGGCGTTTTAGCACACGAGGGGGGCATGCACCATTCAGGGTCAGGAGCACCTTCCGTAATTTAGATGCAAATATCTTTCAATCTCTGAGTTCCAAAGAGCTCTCTCAGTCCAGGGGCTGTGTGTCAGGTCAGTTAAAAATGTTAAGTGTTTTGCAAATGTTTGGCAGGCTCCACTGGTGGAGTGTTCATACTACTCCGCATTTCAGTCGTGCATGAATGTTACGCGGCATCCCCAAAGCTTTGAGGGGAAAAAACGTTACCTTTTAATTAGTAGTGAATAATTATGTCTATTTGAGGAGTACTGTGTCTAGTAGTTTAAGCCCTAGGCTACGTTTTACAACTTTTTTTTTTAACAAATCTATGGAGAGAAAAACACTTTAAACATTGAATGCAAATATATAAAATAAAAATGTTGCCTACCCTAAGTTATGCCCTTGAGTATATTCCCATTTTTAATTGGCCTATTTGAAATGTATACAAAGGGAAGATTTTACGAAAAGTTTGTAGCCTAAGCTCTGCTATCCCACTACTAATTCTTAGGCTAGAGCTTGGACTCCATCACCCATGTTCAAGCACTGGCTAATGTGATTTGTTGGGGGGTACAAGGTCCTTAACTCCCTTTGCTGCTAGGCCTTTCGCCGTGCTAAGCCTTTTTTTTGGCCATTTGTTGTAATATGCGTTTAGGCCCGTAACTTTGTGCATGCAAGTAGATGAAACCACCCTCCCCTGGGCCCTACAGCTCAGGCTCATGGTGGGGGGTCCACATCTTGAAGCCATGATGTAGCACTGAAAGCCCTTGCAGAGGGCCCCTCTTCCCTGGGCCTCATAGCCATAGTTCAGTGCCGATGGGCCTAGGGGTCTATCCTAATCCTCTCAATGCTACACCATGTCTGAGAGTCACAGGAGAGGGGCGCACATTGTGTGGGCCCCCACCCCTGGGTCCAATTAAATTTTTCTCACAGTGCTGGACCCTGGCCCTGTGTAACAGAGGAATAGCAATCGGTAGTGCAGCAGGTGGCATGGCACCAGGTTCAGGCATATTAAGAGCGCAATGTTCCCATATTATGCTTTACTGTACTGTGCAGCCAGTGGACGAGGGTGAGAGAAGCCTTCACTTTGCACCATGGCACCACTGGTGTGCTACAGCCCTCTTTCATGGGCCTCACAGCCATTTTACACAGCTGTGAGGCCTGCGTGAGGCCTACCTCCCATGGGCATCACAGCCATGGTTCGACACTCACAAGAGGAGGCACCCTCCTATGAGATAAGCAGCACTGGAACATGGCTATGAGGCCCATGGATCCTCTCTCAGGGGGTGTAGTTAACAATAGTGCAGCAGGTGCAGTGGCACCAGGGCTCTTTCTTGCATCACGGTCCATGACAACATTACTATGTCACTGGTTCCTTCTCCCTTGCACTGCACAGCCACGATCCAGTACTGCTGTGCAGCTCACGGAAGGCCCACCCTCCCCTAGGCCTCACTGTCATCGTCCAATGCTGAGAGGCACAGATTCATGAATCCCATGCATAGGGCAAGAGGCGACATCTGAAGGGCATAGCTATCAATAGTGTAGAAAGTGCAATGGGACCATGGTCTTGTGGGGTTATGTGTCCAATGCACCCAAATTATGGCTGTATTTTACTGCTCCGTCAGTGACCAGAGGGAAGTGGGGAGTCATAATTCGCCTTGCTTGCACGATGGCTGGCCTGCTCTCCTACACCTTGCAGCCATGATCCTGTTCTGCGATGTCCAAATGTCGTTCTCTCCCTTGGGCCTTATGTTTTTTACTATATGCGTTGTGTTTTACACTTAACATAATTCTGGCGAGTAAAGAGCCTACACACAAAAAAGATTGTCCTACGTCTCTTAGCATGTGCGTGTGGGATACTGGTGAGAGAGAGGATTAATGTTAAAACAAATTACAAAGTATTAATGTCATCCTAAGGTAGCACAATAGTGGCACATAAAGATAAGGGAGCCTTTTGAAATGTGCAATTATATCCATGGTGAGTGAGGTTTTCTCTTGTGTCATTTTATATTTTGAATGATACCGCCCCTCATTACCTCACAGGATTGCCACCCTTTATGAGGCAGAACTGGAAATTGTATCATGCACTCATCTGGAAACAATCAGTTAACGAGGAGTAAATAATATACATCTTTGTGAGACCTGCACCTAGCTTTTCCATCCAATGTGACAAATTTAATCCATTTCATACAGTTTTAAAATATATGGACTTATTTAATTTGTATATTTATTTTTTTGTCCATCTTACTGCTATCCATGTTAGGTCTCTTCAGAGATGCCAAATAAGATCAATAGTCCTGCGGTATAACTTTCTGTTATGCCACTTCTTGTGATGTTACCAAGGGCGGCTCCTCCACTAGGGCGGAGGAGCGTCACCCCATTGCTTTCTCGCATATAAAATGCAAAAACGACCATTTTATGTTTCTGCTACTCACACTGTGAGAAAGCAGAAGTGTTTGGTTGGGGGCAGGCGGGTCTGCTTTATGGCAGGGGAGGAGTGCCTTGCCCCCTGCTAAGGGCCCTGACTGTTTGGTCGGCCCTCCGGGACCGACCTAACCAGTCATGCACACTCTGGCCTTTCTCCATGTAGGCACCAATGCACCCTACATGGAGAAAACGGCCTCCCCATAGGCGCCTGGCTGGTCGGCGTCCCAACCAATCACAATTCTGCCATTGGGGAGGAAGGCTGCCTGCTTCCTTATCTTGCCAGAGGCAGGAAAGAAAGAGAGCAGGTCAAGAGCAGAAATGACGCGAGACCTGGGAAGGTAAGTTCATTTTATTTTTTAAATAACCCCTGCGATACCTCCCACCCGCGAATCATGCTAGCCGTGACTGGATTTTACATGCAAATTAGAGGGGCCTCACATCTTCCCTTCCGCCCGGGGCCCCAGAAGTTCTAGGACCGGCCCTGCCCTGGACCAGAAACAAGCATCCTGGAACTGGTTTTGGGGTTTCACCCCTCATGAGCCAGGCTAGCTTGTATCCAGTGGCACAGTGAGCCCGGGACCCAGGCCCGGACATACCTGGTGCACTTAGGGCAAAAAAGCAAAAGACACACAAATGATGGATCGAATGCAGAACAAATCAAACATTCACCCCCAGTCAAGAGATCTGGGTGAAATCCATAATTCTTTTGCTCACCATGCCAACCCAGTTTTTTTGTCAAAGTTCTTTTTATTCAACAGGACTTTCATATGACAGTACAATGCATGAAAACAGAAAGGACTTCATATGAGCAATATAGTCCAATAGGAATACAGCTCCTCTTTTTAGGAAGTCCCAACGCCTCCCTCCCTAAACTTAAGTCATGTCCTCTATATTAACCCAAGATTTAGGGCTTATAGAACAGACAATTTTTATAAACATGCCCCAACTGTCCCCCCATCCCCCTCCCTTCCCTTCCCTGGTGGTGGCGGGTTCTTCTTTTATTTAAGACTGGACAGTGGAATAGGTGCATGGCTCGCAATGAGGGTGGGCATACTGGCGATGGGGGGGGCCCAAGAAAGAAAGGAAACCAGTGGGTCCAATTCATATTCAAAGTTTTTGTATTCAACCCTAAAAATATCTGCTAATCTTTCCATGGTGAGTATTCTCCACAGGCGTGAGTGCCACAACGACAGGGCTGGTGCTTCTTTCTTTTTCCAGGCTGCTACTATTGTCGTTTTAGCCGCCCCTAGACAAGCCCACATTATTGCCTTATCTGCTCTCGTCGTAGTGGGAAAAAGGTTCCAATCAAAAAGAGTTTTGTAGTCGGCCTCTCTCAGGACCACTGAGTGATTACTCTTGGCTATATCAGACCATAAGTGTTTCCATTCCTCTTCTGTAATGGCCCTTCCAACCACTTGCTCCCAAAAAGTCATGTAACGCGCCTGTGGTGCATGTACTGTCAAGAGTAACAAAGCATAGAGAAAGGAGATCGTCCCCTTCATGGTGCCCGTCCTCTGCACAAACTGTTCTATCGGAGTACGTTCTCAAGTGGCTGCTTTACTAATCCGAGGCTGGGATACCAGGTGTTTACGTTGGAGATATTGGAAGTGGTTGCTTCTTCAAACATGAAACTCTCTTTGGCAGCTCACACATGTAAGAACGTCAAAATTGTGAAAAAGGACTGAGACCATCAGACAGCGCCCCTCCCTCCATGCGTCAAATGAGCCCTCTGACATTGCTGGGGGGAAGTCTGGATTGAAGTAGATAGGGGTGTAAAATGAAGGGAAGGATGTCCATCTCCCATCAACTCTTATCGTCGTCCCATACCTAGAGGGTGGTTTTTGTCAGGGTACTAATGTATGCATTGGCCAGCCTGTCTTTTTTCTGCTTCCAAAGCACATCCCAAATTGATCTACCCACTATTGCCCTATCCATATGGAGCCAATGTTTGGCGAACTCCCTCATGGACCACTCCACCACCACCCTCAGTTGGGCTGCTTTGTAGTACAGGATGAAATCTGGTAACGCCGCACCCCCCTCCTTCTTCATGCATCCTAATGTGTGGAACGGGAGGCAAACCCTCCCAATCTGCCATATGATTTTAGCAATAAGAGGGCAAAGTTTGGGCAAGAGATCGTGATCCAGATCAACCGGGAGTGCCTGAAACAGTTAAAGTAGCTTTGGGAGCATTATAATTTTTATGGTGTTTATACGTCCAAGCCAAGAGCTATACAAAGGTTTCCAGCGCCTGAGGTCTTGTTGGCGGTGCGACAACAAGGGGGGAGTTGGCCTGATAGAGATCCTCTGTCCGTGGGGTGAGCTGGATACCCAAGTATTGAAGGGAACGTTTGGCCAATTGTAAATGGGTCTGACCCCTGAGCCGTTGAACTTCTCCTTCTGGGATCGTGAGATATAGAATAAAGGATTCTGACAGGTTGGCTTTGAAGCCCACTACCGCTTCAAATTTTTGGAGTTCTGCCTGCATTGCCTGTAGTGAGGGGCCTGGATTTGTAAGTGTCAGCAAGATATTGTCCGCAATGAGCGAAGCCTTATGGTTTATACCCCCAAAACGTATCCCCTTAATCTCCGAGTTGGCCCTGAACTGAATTGCTAGAGGTTCGATGCTCAAGGCAAATAAAAGAGGTGAAAGCGGGCAGCCCTGTCTCCTGCCTCGACTCAGTGAAAACGGGAGTGACTTTGACCCGTTGACCTGGACTCTTGAGTGTGGGTGCTTACAGGTAACTCTGACCATATTATTAAACCTCTACCCGAAGCCAAAGCTTTCCATGGTAAGAAAGAGGAACGACCAATCCACCCTGTCAAAGGCCTTCTCGGCATCTAGGCCCACCAACAGCGGAATTTTACATTTGGAAACTTTTTCGATCAGGTGTATAGTCCGCCGAATATTGTCATGCATCTGTCTCCTTTTTATGAAGCCAGCTTGATCAGGGTGGATTAGTGCAGGCATTGGGTTTTCCATTTTTGTGGCCAGTATGGTTGAGAACAGTTTAGCATCTAGGTTTAATTGGGCAATTGGCCTGTAGGAGGCGCAAATCTGGGGATTTTTCCCCGCCTTGGGTATAACGGTGACTATTGCCTCAGCCATGGAATTCGACACGTTGGAATCCTCCGCTATTACATTGAACAAAAAAGTGAGGGGGAGCATAAGCTCCGGTGCGTATATTTTATAAAAGCGTGCTGTCAGTTCATTGGGCCCAGGGACTATGTGTGGTTTACATTTCTAAATTGATTTTTCTACTTCCTCAGGAGTGATTGGGCCATTTAGTTGGTCATTCTCCGAGGGCGGTACTTGGGGCAGATTTAGTGAATCTAAGTATTGTTGCAATTCTTTATCTGGGGGTGTGCCTGTGTAAAGATCTTTATAAAACCCTCCAAATATGCGCTTCTTTTCCTCATCTGTGTGTGTTAAGTTACCGCCCCATCACATATGCCTCCTATGTATTCCGTTCCCTTTTTTCGCATAGCTGTCTTGCTAGGTGAGTCACCACCTTGCCTCCCTGGGCATAGGATATCTGGCGGATCCGCAATAGAATGTATTCTGCCCTATTTGTATAGATCGCCTTAATTTTCTCCTTCAGTGCACTCAGCTGTCCTCATAGTATCCGAGAGGGTGCCTTCTTATGGTCTCTCTCTACTCCAGTTTGGCCTCCAGCTCCACCCTTTCCTTAGACCTCTGCTTATTCAATGTAGAATTGCCTCTGAGGACCGCTTTAATGCGTCCCAGTTGTTTTGGGGTGATGTGGCCTGGGGTTGGTTTACCTCAAAATATTCAGTAATTGTTGCTCTTAGTTCGTCCCAGAGAACAAGGCCCTGGTTACCGAAATTGGTAAATACCATCTATGTGTGCCTGCCCCGTTGCATCCCCAAGCCAGGCTAATTGTCACTAAACTATAGTCGGATAGAGAGATTGGGAGTATCTTCGCTGCCTGGAGAGAGCCCAGTAGGGATTGGCTTGTAAAGATGTGATCCAACCTAGAGTAAGTCAAATGTACGTGTGAAAAGAAAGTGTAGTCTTTGGTGGTTGGGTATAACGTCTACAATGCGCCCCTCAGACATAAGGCACATATTTTCTGTTTGATCCCTTTGGGAAAATTGCTTGTGGCCACCCTGTAGGCGTGAGTACTGTCCATCTCAGCATGCCAGGTTAGGTTAAAGTCACCCATAAGAAACGTTGGACCTTCTGCAAACCCGTCGATCAGGTCTAATAGGGACGGCACAAACGCTGGCTGTCCTGTGTTGGGTGCATATGCGGAGATGACTGTGCTGAGCCTGCCTCTCAATTTCCCCTTTACCATTTTACCCTTTCCTCTCTGTCTGCCTTTATGGATTCAGGTTGGAATTTTTCCGGGCTGGAAATAAGAGTGTGACTAACTAATGTTTGGAGCTAGCTGATGATCAATAGACTAAGGGGTAGCTTTGTGGCAAATTCGAAGCTCCTCGGTTTTTTTTGGTGTGTTTCCTGCAGCGCTATCACCTCAAACTGGTGGTCTGTCAGATATTTCCATATTTTTTGCCTTTTGAGGGGCGAATTCAGACATTTTACATTCCATGAGACTATTGATATCATCTTGCAATCCCCCCCCCCCTCCTCCTCTCATGCATCTCCTTTGTGCTGTGTGACGTCTCCTCCAAACTCCTCCCAACATAATCAAAGACTGACCAGGTTAGCATCTGAGAGACCCCTTGTAATCCCATCCTACATGATTAGTCCGACTGTCCCTTGTGGCCACCGCCAAACCCACTCCCAAAACAGAAAGAACAGGTAACCAAAGAAAACGTATGCTGAGTAACCAACGGGTTCTCAGCAGGTTCAGTGTTGAAGATTGAGATCGTGCTAGTGAGTGACTCGGTCAGTGCCCGCAGCCCCGACTGTTGGTTGCTTCGTGCATAGATAACCAAATAGGAATTTATGTTAGACTATGGTCCAATGTGGAAAGACAATTGTGAGTATCATGCAGATTAGGCTACGTCGACATTTCGCCCTTAGTTTTGCATGTCCAGGGGTATTGCTGCCCTGTTATAAAAGTGTGCCCCTCACAGTAGCCCTCTTCATCCCTTTATCTTCATGTTTGCCTTAGAAGATCATAAGCCATTGGGAGGAATTTCCTTTTGTTGCGCCCTGTCCTCTTGTGGGTCCCTGGCCACCCTCGACTTTGGGGATAGGGAGACCCAGAAGGCGAATACCTTCCTCCGGGTCGGAGATGTGGTGAGGTTTGTTATTGAGTTCGAAGGCCAGACCAAAGGGGAAAGTCCATCTGTACCTCTTGCTGTCCTCTCGGAGCTTAGATGTTATCGGTCTGAGTTGTTGTCTGTGCACCAATGTAGAGGGGACGAGATCCTGTAACAGTAGGCACTTGTAACCTTGGAAAGAGGTCTCTTCTTTCTTTCTTGCGGCTTGCAGAATTGCTCCTTTGTTTTAAAAGAGTGAATCTTGACGAGGATGTCATGTGTACGTGGCCGTTCACCCGACTGCTGGTTCCCCACGCGATGTGCCCTATCAATCTTGATCTTCATCTGACGCGGCCTCAAAATCTCAGCAAAAAGTCCCTCAATGAAGGCTTCCAGGTCCAGCCCCTCTGCACCTTCTTCTATGTCTCTTTTTCTACTGTTCTCCCTCCGGGACCTGTTTTCTAAATCCTCTGTCTTCAGGCGCACCTCTGGAGTTCCTGTTCTCGCTCATGTCACTTCAGAGTGCGAGAGTCCAACTTTTGTGTCCGGCCCTCTATCTCCTGGACTCTGGAGCCCGCAAAATCCACATCTTGCTGGAGTGTAGCCATGCTTTCGGTTATATCGGCCTTTAGCTGGTCCATTGAGGTCCGTAAATCTTGCTTGATCTCTACACAGAGCTCAGATTTGAAGTCCCTGAGTGAGGCCACTAGGTCCTCCCTGGTGAGTGCCATCGTGCTTGCTTTCCCCCCTTCGTAGTGCGCTTGTCTCCTCTCAGTAGGCACAAAAATGTTGGAGACATAGTTCGCTGCATTTTTCGTGGCATATGGGCAGCGTTGTAGGCCTTCTTCACTTGGGCAGTCGACCTCCCATCCAAACGACAGCCCCTTCTGTAGGCTATTGCTGTTTTGTGACCTTCTGTCCTTGAGCAGGAAGTTCAGTAATATCTCTCTTTTAATCCAGCATTAGGGCAGGCGTGTAATGTGACTCTGGGTGCATCAAAGCGCTACTCAGTTGCCTTTTGAGTTGTAAAACAGTAGTTGTATGGGCCAGCTTATTTTCCTTTGCTTCCTAACCACATCAGATTGCTGATTCCGGCTTTATTACATGTCACGGGTGTGCCCCCGGTCCGGGCGCCATCTTGGAACAAGGCCCATTCCTAAAGATTCGGCCCAGCTTGGGCCCACTCGCCCCTGATACGGTGTGGATGAACTCAGGGGGGGCCTCCTCACCGGACTTCACCAATGCGCTGCTCCGTAGCAATTACGCAACCCCGCTCACCTCCTCAGTGAGTCGGGTAAGTCCCCGCCTTATCGCGTAGTCATGCTTCGGGGCCGCACACACTGCAGGTCGCATGGGCACTCCGCTGCTACATGGAGCCTACCACCGGCCACCTCGCAGTCATATCGCTTTACTTCCCGGTGAGCTGATTTTGCAATGCTCGTCCTCCAGGCCGGAGCACAACCGCCAGACTTCATCCGCTCCTCCGACTCCGAGCGGACAAGGCCATCGGCACCATTTTGTTTGCTCCCTCCACTCCACACCACTTCAGGAACTCACGAACATCTGTGCCGTTTACAAGCCGGATATGGGCTCCCGGGCTCCCGGTGCGTCACTCCACTTTCTGGACTGTTTCTGGTTAAGTCTGGCAATCTGGCTGTCTTGTAGTGGTGTCCAGCAGCTACGGGGCTCCGGAGCTGGTGTGGATCATGTCCACCCAGCCATCTTGCCTGGCCATACCCCGCCAAGCTAGTTTTGACCCAGCCCTATGCATATCAGTCTTGGCCCTGTTCCTCATGGGAACAGTCCAGCCCGAACTGCCAAGCCAGGTTCTCCCTAGACCTTGAAACAAGCATCCTGGGACCGGTTTAGGGGTATGCCCAGACATGGGTCCCCTGCTCACTTTGCCACAGGATTCAAGCTAGCCTGGCTGATGAGGGGTGTTACCTTGAAACTGCTCCCAGGATGCTTGTTTTTGGTCCAGGGAGGACCTGGCCTGGCAGTTTGGGCTGCACTGTTACCATGAGGAACAGGGTCAAGACTGATTGGCATGTGACTGGGTCTGAACTGGGGTAGAGAAGTGATCATAAGAATGATGATGGATTTAACCCAGATCTAATAGTGACTGGTTGTGAGTGTCTGAAAAGTTTCAGCGCTCTTCCATCATCTTATTGTGTTTGCTTTGTTCACCCTAAGTTGGCATAAGCCAAGACGTGGGTCCCTTGCTCACTTTTCCACTGGATTCAAGCTAGTCTGATGAGAAAGAAAACGGTACCATATTCATTCAAAGCATCCCCGGTCCCCAGCAGTGAGCCAGCAGTATCACCCGCCTCAGCAGCTTCACCATGGCACATGAAGACTCAGAGTCAGATGGGGACCCCATGGCACTGTGGCTGCCCCACCACGACACGCATTACCACCACCAACTTCTAAAAAGTTGCCTGCGTCAGTAGTGCCAGAAAAGAAGAAAAAAATACAGGCTACTATTATGGGCATGGTTAGAGAGGAGGGGCCCTATGACCCCAACCACCCAATTTCCCATTTGTAGAATGGGAAGCTGGCAAAAATGTTAGTGCTGGACATCTTCCCTTTTTCTTTTTGTGGAAGGAGTGGGATTCTTAGAATTTGTGGCAGCCATCTGTCCAAAATGGAAGGGTTTCAAGTCAGACCTATTTTTTAGAGTTGCTGTTCCAGTACTGCATCATGATGTGCTGCAATTGATTGGACAAGGTTTGCAGCAAAGTGTTGGCCGCATGACCTACCAGATGACAGAAATGTAGGCCAGTTGTCAGGCAACTAATTACGTGCATTATTGTACACTGGATCACTTTTGCAAGGTTAAAGCAAAATCTATCAACAGGTCTTGGTCATGTAGAAAGTTCTAAGAGTGTTTAGCGGCATGAAAAAGTAGCCATGTTCGCAATGGAGAAATCACATATGGCTGAAACCCTCTTGGACGAATTTAACAGCAAGGTCTCTGAATGATTGTTACCCAGAGGTCTCTTAATTGGACTTGTTGCCATGGACAATGACAGTAACATAGTCAAGGCCATAGCAGATGGTGGCTATTTCAGGGTCCAGTTTTTGGCACATTGCATCAACCTGGTGGTAGAAGACTTTCTAAAAAAAGATGGCATAGTCAATGACATACTGACCACCTGCAGAAGAATCTGCATTCATTTCAGCCATTCTTTTAAAGCCCAGAAGCAGTTGTGAATTATTCAGTGTGCTAATAAAGTACCACTTATAGCCCTGATACAGGATGTGCCAACATGTTGGACCTCAACTTACTGTTGCCCCATCTGTTTGTGCAGTACAAACAGATCAATGACTAAGTCATTCAAAGAGGACGGGATGCAATTGGGAAACATATAACCTTAGATGCGGACATATGGGGCCCAGTCAAACGACTGACACAGATGCTACTCCCTTTTGAGATTTTCTAACAGGAAGTTAGCAAGGAGGACAGTATGATGGGCCGAGCTATCCTGTTGTTGTGTCAGATACGCATATCTTTGTTGAGAGCTTACTCTTTCGCTTGTAATAGAAAGCTGCAAAATGGCATTATCTTGTCCAAACAGTACATCTGTGCCACACCACTTGATCTACAGTACAATAAAATTGTGCCCACTTACATTCCTTTTTCTGAAGGGGATGTTTCAAAATACAAGAGGATGATTGTTGAGCAAGCCACACTCCTGAAAGATGAATGGCTGGAACTTAGTCCTACTATGTAGTTCTGGAGTGCTATCTTCAACTTCCAAAGAGGGCAGTCTTGTCTCAGCAACCAGAACACTGGCAACAACAGCAACAGAAGAATCGGACCCAACCTCTACATTGGATTGGTATCAAATATTAGGGCTTAAGTTGAGTGTAGAGGCGATAGCAAAAGAGGCTGAGCAAGTGGCAGTACCAGCGATTTTTCAGAGGATGTTCCTGGATCTGGATGATCCAAAGGATGTCTATGTGGATCAAAACCCATTGATGTATTGGTATGGAAAGATCTGACAATGACCAGAGCTCAGCAAGCTGGCAATAAAATATCTGGCTTGTCCTGTGGCCAGTGTGTCTGCATAGCATGTGTTCAGTGCAGCTGTCTCAGTTGTTAGAGTGAGAAGGAACAGTCTCTCACCTAAAAACATGGAGAGATTGACTAAGATCGCAATTGACCAACATTTCATACCACACAATTACACCATTCATGAAACAGCACAGGAGGAGGAGAAGGAGCAATAGTCAGAAACAAGTGTGTTAACTGACCAACTTCAAGGTGAACCACCTGAATTTGAGGACAAACTCTACTTTCCAGACTGAGTATGCCAGTGCCACCACAGAACTTTCTAATTATATCTTGTTGAACTTCTTTCTTTGTAAAAAGTAAATAAAAGTAGCTAGTGGAAAATATTTAAGTCAAATTCATGCTGCCCCACTATTTGTTAGTCACATATATGGCTGTTTTGCAGTTGGACCAGTGTGTAGTGAAGAAGCCTCCACAATTCCTTCATGACATTGGAGATAAATCCTGCCTCTCTCGCATGCCTTTTTAGCATCACTTAGCGGGGCTGCCCTAGAAGTTCATTGATTTACAAGAGTGTCAATACCGAATTCCCATGTTTTGCAACATCAAAGATACAAATGTGTGCCTACTCCCTAACCTACCCATGCTTGGATAGGAAGAGGTAACTACAACCTTTTCATTTAACTACAACTATTGCAATAATGAGTAAGTGATTGTGAATGACAATTAATGATTTATGTGGGGGCAGGCAGTCAGGGAGGGTGTTCAATTAATTATAAACTTGATTTTGATGAATTTCAATGTTTGGTGCCTGATGAGTGTTCCTTTTCCCTGAAGGTGATTGGCCTTTACAGACTTACTTAGCAAACATTTACCTGTAAGATCCAGTTCTATCCTTCCTTTTTTCACCACCTAGACAGTGCTGTCCCGGAGATCATTTGATTTACAAGACTGTCAAATTCCAATGTGTTCTCCTTGAATTCGGAATAGCACCGCTTAAAAGATAAATCCAAACAGACAATGATATCAAATTTAAAGTCCTTATTGAGACGCTGAGTCTTGATGTATATTTCAATGCTATTTAATGTTCCTTAGAAAAATGAAGACAGCCAGCCAACGCGTTTCGTTCTGTACAACAGAACTTCTTCAGGGCAATATTAAGTCGAAAATGATCATATCCAGAAATCCTGTTTTCAAACTCAATTCTTACAATGCAATACCAGTCAAATACGAAAGTTCCAGTGTCAGAATAACTACATTTCCAAATACATCCTATGTTTTTGTCCATTAGGTAAGTGTCAGCTTGAGTTCTATTGTCATGTCCTCAAGATACCAATGTTCAAATATGTTTCCATATATTTATGACAAGGGAAATATGTAATCCAGTTCCAAACAATTATTTCGAAGGTAATCACCTCGTTCGTTGGCAATATTAGCCAACACAGCACTCTTTCGAAAAAATCTGCCACCGCCGTTATTCCAATGTGTTGCTTGCATCAAAGAGGAGATACAATAGTGTACCTACCACAGTGCTTAGATTGGAACAGGTCATTATTGCACCAATGGATGATATATTATTGCATGATTGTGAGTGATAATTGATGATTCATGTAGTGGCAGACAATGAGGGAGGATGTTCAACTTATTTGTAAACTTGAATTCGATAATTTGCAATGTTTGAGTCCTGATGGATGATAATTTTTCCTGAAGATGATGATTGGCCCTTTCACAGTTAGCTTGATTTACTTGCAGGGTCTACTCTTTTTAACTGGTTCTTCAGACACCAGACCAAGTAACCTTAGTTAACAAACAGCACTTCAACAGCAGTGCAGTACACTTATATTTTGCTAGGATCGAGACTGGTATGGAGTTACTCAGAGTCAGGAGCGGGATAGAAGGACTCAAAGAGGAACTACCTCATCAACAGCTAGAAGAAGGAAGTTATCGACTTCAATGGGCAACTATGACTCTAAAGACTTTGCACTCAGCTATGTGGAAAGGATAGAGCTACGTTGATTTGAAAATGCTACTGAGTGTGTGTATGGCACTGGTGGCCGAAGTGAAACTCCAAGTCCTCTTGTTTTTTGCTCTGAGTCGTATTTGTACACTGGTCATGAAGCTTACCTTCCTTCAATACTTCTCCTTGACTCCATAATACATTTTCTGTTTTACAATCTGCAGATCTTTTAGTCTCCTTCACAAATGAAAGGCGAAAGCTGAGCTTAACACCCCTGCTTACCTACCGAACTGGTCCAGACAGGCAACCAAGAGTGACGGACATTCCCGTGGAGAATGTAGATGAGCCACCCAATTTTGCAATATAGTATAATTTTTCTTTTAACACTCACATTTGTAGAACTGGGGGGTTCACTCCTTCATAATTAGATTTTTCAAACCTAGAATACAGAACATTTAGATATCTGATAATTTGGGTCTCTGGGGCAGAAGGACTATCCTGTGTCATACTCCTTCCTTAGTTTCGTCTACAACAGATTGATGATGATGATGTGCTGCTCATCGCCCAGATGAATATTGCCCTTGTGTAGTGTTTGTCTTTGTCGCACCTTTAGCTAAATCCCCTATTACATCCATTCATCAAAACCCTGACCTTCTTCCCCAGGCTGTGTGATTTATTGAGGTGTGAGTTAATTTACACCATAAATGGATCACACACTTGTGGGGCGGATGTGGTGAAAGTGAAGCACCTAGTCTCTGCAGGATCTTCTATTACTTAAGCATTAACCCACCCACGCATAAAAGTGATCCATATTTTAGATATAGAAGAACATCAGTAGTCGGCATCATCATTAAGGCTTCGTGTTGCGTAAATGCTTAACCTTGTCCACTCCAGACTTTGAGTCCACTTTTCAAGACGCGAGAATTTTGTTATTTTAGTTTTAATTAAATACTAGCTCCCCATTGCTTAGAGGAAGTTACTATTGCTTTTTTTGTTAGATTATCACTATCAAGTATTCTTTGTTGTGGTCTCAAGTTTTTGTAAAGCTATGATATAATTTATAACCTACTAATTCAGTATTTTTATTTGCATTTAATTGCCTGCGATGGATAACCCTTCTGATTAATTCTACTGTTGGAGCTCACCTGGAAGGGATTGGGACCTCGCTTGGGAAGTTGTGATGCCTTCCCTGTTATTGCTTCATCTATACTCAAGTAACAGAACTATAGAGTGAAGTGAACTAGTTAAATTAGTAAGTAAGCAGCTAACTGCTACAGCAGATATGTAATCATTTATCTAGGTTATTGTAGGTAATACAGGTAATGGCAGCATCCCCCCGAATGGTCAAGATAGTATACACTAACCAATATACACTTTTAAAAAGAGATTGAATAAAAAACTGCAAAAAGGCAGCAGTGCAAAGTAAAAGTAAAACACAAATAAACCACTTCAGACAATAATTTTACTCTTTAATATTTTATTTTAAAAAACACCTTCTCCACTCACAACAGGCCCACTCCTCTCGCCAAAAAGTTAAACCATTCCCAACCAATGTCCAAGCGAAAGTCCAAGACAAAAACACCCAGTCCCAACTCTCTTCCAACCCTCTCCATCCACAACAAGCCCCTCCCAAAAAAAAAAATATTTAAAAGGGCTTAGAAGAGGACATGGTCCATACGGGCCTGAACCTGGTCCAGGCTCTGCTCTATGCTCCCTGGCCAGCTTTCAATGTGGTCAAACTGCTGCAGAAGGCAACACTGGATTTGCAGGTCTGAGTAGGAGGGGATGGCAGCAGCACCAGTCAGGGTCTCAGACAAGTGATGGTAGCATTGAGGATGTAATGGCCAGCTGGCTTGCTAAACTGGGGCCTGGATCAGAGGTATCCACTTCCACCTCTTCATCCTCCAGGGTCTCCAGCCATTGGTATTCAGACTAGATGGTTTCCAGACTCTAACGCCATAGCAGGGCCGCTATCTCCTGCCCAGTGGGTGGTGCTGGTAGACCAGCAGGAGCAGCCATATCAAGAAAAACTTAAAGAAAAAAGACAAATTGTAAACAGTATTTTATGCAAACACTTGTTTAAAATTACATAGTGGGTGGCACAGTAGCAGTACATTGCTGATCCCCTAGGGCCATTGGAATTTGATGGGATTATGATTAGAAGAGTCACAGGGCCAATTTAATTTTTTACCCATACATGCCTCCCATAAAAATCACTGACTGGCAGAAAATAATTAAGGCAGAATAACACCAGATTAAAGAAACAGTGATTTCATTGTCTTCATTTAAAGTGTTTTCCAGTGACTAAAAGGCACTTTGAGAAGAACAATAAAAATAAATTGCCTCTTATTAATGACTAAGGCATTCTGCACTATGGAGTACGAGTTGTTGTGCTAAATTAATGGAGGCATGCCAGCCAGCGTGTTGGGTACTTTGCTACAGTCAGCAGCTCTGGTAGCTGTAGTGGACAATTATCTATCTTTAATTCCAATGGCCCTGCTCTTCACCAAAAGCCTTTCACTTTCTACCCTGACTCCAAAGAGGCAGATGAATAATAAATAAGATACTATGTTACATATATCAAGTATAAAATGGGGATATTATTATCCTGTCTGCCCCTAGTAGACGGTGGGGAAAATTATGCACTCTATTACAGGGAAAGGAACGGGCTATATAGATTGTATTTGGCATGTTTGTCACAGAGTATCCCACAAGCCAAACTTGAAATCAAATGAGGCACTTAGTTCCACTTTACTCACTGGTCTTGCCCACCACCACAAATTATTTACAACAAATTCATTTTCTGGGCACTAAGGAAAGGAAACTCGACTTACTCTACTGCAGTGTAAGGTGGTGGGATTAGGCAGGTAGGTGGCGCTTTTGCTATAGAGTAAAGGGGTGTCACTGATCCACGCTATTCTAAGCTTTGGTTTATTCAGTCACTGAGGGAAAAATCTGAACAGGTGTAAAATAAATCTGTTACGGGAAACCATTAAATATATTTTGGAATCACTTCACATGGCCATAAAAATGTGGCACATGGCAAAAATGGATTTTTCAATTATATGGTAGGATGGGGCAGAAGAAGTTAGGAAAGAATTAATGAGTGAAGTACTAAGAGGTGACAGAGTGGGTGAAGGGAAATACACCTTGTGTGTTCTGTTAGCAATGCATTGAAAACTTCGTAAATGCCCTCTTAACTAAAGCAGAGGCACATTGCACACCCAACACTGCAGTCATAAATTGAACCATACTGCACTTTAGTCATAGGGGATGAAATCCCATGGTTAGGGAGCGAGGTGATAAATAATGATGGAAGGGATGCATATGTGTTTTGCTTAAAAAATACTGTGAGTCAAGGGATTTGAACAAAAATGTAAATAATCCCCACTTTGAACCATAGCTTTGGCAACCATAAAACAAAGTAAATGAAGTAGGCTATCCAGAAGAGCTCCTTTGGTTAGTCATTCAAGCAATTATTCATTCATCATTTCATTCTTCTATTTTCACACATAACCACCATAAATCAAGCTTTACTTTCTCTCATCTAGTCTTTCACCAACATTTCCAATCCATTATCCATCAATTCAGCATCCACCCTTTCTTAAAACCATCAGTTCACCCATCCATCTATTTACCCAATTCCCACTCATGCATCCTTTCACCCACCCATGCATTTTTACTCATATACCATTTTACCCATTTAACCATCTGTTCTTTCCCGGTTCCATCAAGCCATCATTTTTAGTGATCACTATGTGAGCTTTTGTTGAGTTGCAGATAGAAGAGGCCAAAACTCAAAAAACCACTGTAGCTTCTAAAATGGGGGGTTCACAATCACGAGTCACGATGACACCCTTGTAGCTAGTTAGTATAATAGTAATCGTGCATAAGCAAGCAATATGACTTACCACTGACTGTCCCTGTTGCCGCTTGTCCCCCTGCATCAAATCTCCTTCTCCTCCTGCAGCTGCACTTGAGCCGGCAACACTCTGTGTGGCTAGAGAAAAACATTATACATATTTTAGATGCCAGATACGCCCCCCCTTAATTTTATTAATCACAAAAATACAACCTCAATACATCACTACAGTTCGGCTGGCACTGCAGTATCTGCTATCAAAAATATCACTCTGGGAATTTTGTTGGTTCACAATGTTAGAGAAGCCAGGTAGTCAAGTCAATCAAAACCTTTCATAATGGAAGAGCAGAGCTATAGCCTATGATGATGACTCTGAGTCACTGAAGCACAATGGAGGGGTGGACTAATAATGGTCAATGAAAGACATAGGGTTTGGTTTGCAAATGCAATGGAACCTCATACTTTTGAGGCATGAAAACTGCTGGTATGCTGTATAAATGAATTACACAGCCCAGCACTGGGGAGTTAGGGGAGGGGTCCCTGCCCATGGCCACACTCTTGTTACCTGGTGGAACATGAGCAAGAAAAAGAAAGCTTTCTCAACAACAATGCATGGTGAATATTATTGATAATACTAGCTTACTTGGGTCTGTAATCTTCACAGTAGAGAGTAGAATACCAAAAATCTGTTCTCAGTCATACAGTACCACTAGCTATATAGGGGAGAGGAAAAGATTACCAACAAAGCAGGAGAGAACTAAAGACTAGTAAAGACCGGAAAAAGTCAGCTACCAAAAGGAAACAAGAAATAAGGCGAAAAAAAAGACAATGCAGGGATAACAGGAGTTAAACAAAAATTGGATAGGGGAGTTGGAAAAAAAGGAGACAGTATAAAAAGAATACACAAGGCAAAATGAAAAGTAGTATATTAGTGGGAAGATGTAAAAGTTAGGAAATAATAATAATAAATAATAGGACGTGCTGGGCTAAGCAGAGCCCCTAGCAGTGATGCTGGTGGTCGGCGCCTCCTCCTCAACTCTTCTCGGATCCGCCTATGTGCTGTGCCTCTTTTTACCCGTGGGTGCTGATGTAAGAAATGAAGAAGTTTAAAAAAATTGATTAGTGGCACAGTTAATCTCCACAAAATTATTATGACAGCAAACGCAGTAACATAGTACTTATCTAAATCAAATTGCCTATAGTACTAGTATCGACTTCGGTTAAGTTGGCTATACTAATCCTAAATCCCTATAGCATATTTCCACCGACAATAACTACAGTTGGAACTAATGCATTGCAATGAATGATCTTTAATTCTATTCTCATTTCTCAAACCCCTAGATGGACCAACTCAGTCTTCCTTTTCTGCAGTGCATAGTTGCATACTAGTAGTACACATCACTGTGAAATTGCTAGGGACTATGAGCTACATATAAAAGTCACAGAGAATCCTGACTCACTGATATCACTAATTCACTATGGTGACAGGAGGCCTGAAAAGTCTGCAATGGCTTCTTAAATAATCAGACAATGCAAGCACAGATGAGTATGATTAGGTAGTGCCAAGCACCTGCGTAGCTCAAACTGGTTCACATAATAATAATATTAATGTAAACTAAACATAACTTATCTCTGAGTGTCAGCGGCATGTTAGTCGGATTTTATTTTTAGCATTGTGAAACACAAAAAGACCAATAATTAATACTCACTTGGTCTCTCAATCTCGACACCTAGCAGGTCGAGCTGGTCCTGTTCCCATTCTAGGATATCTGCCCAGCGGTGCGTTAGCTGCAGGGCTGTGCGCTGGACTTGGGTGGCGCGCCGCACACACCTGCATACCTTTCCCAGCACATTATGCTCCCGAAGGGTGTACCCACTGCCAGGCCTTCTACCTGGTGCCAGCATGGAGGGGAGGTAGTGCTGTATAAAGAAAACGAGTGCTTCCACCTCTGCCTCACAAAAGATTGCTAGGGGCTGCACCCCTTGGTGGCAGGGTAGGCTGCTGCTGCTCGCAGTTCGGAGGTGGCCTGGCACCTCCGCTCCCCTGTTTGCCCTGCTCTGGCATGGCGCTGGGTGGGGGCAAAGGGGAAGGAAGGAAGGAAGGGAAGGGAAGGGTATAGGGAAGGAAAGGAAAGGAAAGGAAAGGAAAGGAAAGGAAAGGACAGGAAAGAAGGAAGGTAAAGGAAGAGAAGGAAGGAAGGAAGGAAGGAAGGAAGGAAGGAAGGAAGGAAGGAAGGAAGGAAGGAAGGAAGGAAGGAAGGAAGGAAGGAAGGAAGGAAGGAAGGAAGGAAGGAAGGAAGGAAGGAAGGAAGGAAGGAAGGAAAAATAAAAAACGACAATTTGTTTTTTTTTTAAAACACGGAAAAAGTGAAAAAACATAAAAAAACACAGACACACAAACACACACTAATATATAAAATAAAAATGATAGGAAGATTAATTAGGAGGGTGGAGGATTAAAAAGATTGAGAAGAGATTCAAAAACAGGCCCAGCACCACGAACAGAGTAAGAAAACAAGATGACCATGTCCATGCGAACCGCATGGTGTAGTTCACGTGTGATTTCCAAAGTGAGAACATACTCCGCACTGCATTTGACATAAAAACGCATTGCAAACAGGCTCGTCTGTAAACTCTGCACACGGAACTCCACGTAGTGTGGCAGAGTTTTTTCTACCACTTTACAGAGTACAGCGTAGCGCGACTCCATGAACTCCGCCCAGGTCTACTTATAGGGCTTGGCAAGGTAAAGCACTGCAGTATTAAGTTCTACATAAACAATAAGATATACATATTTTTACAACCTTAGCACTATCAAGCACATTCATCCCTTCTAAACGTAGATTGCTTTTCCTTTTAGCAGAACTAAACCGGAAGCCCTTTCTTTTGACCTTAGAGTGGAAACATTGTTACTCACCTTCAGCTCAACCCTAAAAAAAAACTCTTCTCCCAAACAAAGTACTCCATCTTGAAAGCAAAAGGATAAACCTCTCTTTTCCAGTTTACACTTCCACAAATTGAAGTATGTAGACCACGAAAGTGCCCCCTTGAAACCATTTCCGATTCTGCTGCTTCTAAAATAGTGCTGGGAGGACAGAAGTGCCTTGAAGCATACTATATTCTCATTTGCTGTGACTGTTACTTTTGCTACCAACTTCTCCTTTGTCTTTAGGTACCATCTTTGACTCATACTACCTATTCACTCGGAACAGTCGGTACAGTCCGCTTTTTTAAAAAGCTTCATAAATAAAACACTGTGTTGTAATGGTTTAGTGGTAAAGGATGTTTCCCACCTACAATAGAACTAAAACAAAAAAGTCAGAAAAATGTAAGTGGCATGCGCACTTCGAAACAAAACTTTCTCAACCATAGTATAGCTTGTTTCAAACAGTAACAAAACAGATACTGAGTTAGGGGTCAAAAGCCACAGAGACGGAAGATGGGAGGGGGCAAAGGCAACAAAGACAGAGAAGAGGGTGAGAGGGGGAAGGCAAAGGCACACCGATGAAGGGTGGGAGTGAGAACGTGGGTTAAAGGCAACAGGGACGGACGGAGGGAGGGAGAGAGGGCAATCAAAGGAATATCATACCTGCAATACAACTAAAACACAAATGTCTGAAAAATTTAAGAGGCACCAGCACTCCAAAAATAAACTTTCTCAACTATGGTGTAGAGTGTTTTGAAGCAGTAACAAAGATGGAGATATGGAGAGAGGGGTCAAAAGCCAAAGGCATCAAGGGTGGGAAGGAGCGGGGGCAAAGGCAACTCGGATGGAGGAAAGGAGTGTGAGAAGTGAAGGGAGGCACAGAGATGGTTGGTGGGAAGGAGAGAGCACGTTAAAGGAAACACAGATGGAGATAGAGGGCAACATAAAGGAATATCTTGTCTGCAATACACCTAAAACAAGAAAAGTCAGAAAAATGTGAGTGACACTTACGGGCAAACCTACAATGAATGTTCTAAACTATGGTGTAGCATGTTAGAAGTAGTAACAAAGATGAAGATATGGAGAACAGGTGTCAAAAGCCAAAAGGGATGGAGAGTTGAAGGGAGGGTGCTAAAGGGCAACACGGACTGAGGGAAGGACTGTGGGAGGGTGTCATAAAACAAAAACAATAACATATTAAAGAATATAATGCACACACTCAGGCTGAAAAGAAACTTTATCTGCTATAGTGAAGTCTGATTGAATCAGGAGAGGGAGCGGACAGAAATGGACGGCCTGCAACCATATTCAGTATTATGGAGTACTTCCTCACAGATGGAGTATTATGAAGTGGTTCTTCCAAAAGAAAAAATAAGGCAGTGGTCAAAGGGCGAGCCGTGGAAGATCACTCAGTAGGAATGGAAGCAGTACTTTGGCCTTGCACCTCAGGTGGTCTAAACATTCAGGGGCAGATTTACAAGCCCCTTGCAACTCTTTTGCGCCGCTGTTGCGTCACTTTTGTGACGCAGTGGCGGCATGAAAAATGCGGCCAATTTACTACGTGACGCATCTAGGGAGATGGGTCACGTTGTAAAGCCCTGCGTCATATTATACCTCTGTCAGGTTTAATGTGTGCAGGGTGGGAGTTCCCTCACAGGAAAGCCTTGTAAAAGTGATGCAGTGAAATCTACAAGATTTCACAGCGTCACTTCTAGGACGCCACTACGTCTTAAAACGTACACCTGCTTGAAGCAGGTGTAAGGAGTGATGTAGTGGGAATGGGCCTCAAACTGCATTGCTGAAGTTGCGTCATGCTTGCGACATGACTCCAGCAATGCGTGACTTTTGCTCCAACAGATGTGTCCGAATTTCTGACACATATGTCAATCCTTGCGCCATGGTGTGCTGTATTGTAAATACAGCGCATCCATGGTGGCACAAGGGTTTCTCAGGGTAGCAAAGGGAAAGTGAAGTCACTTTCTTGTAAATCTGTCCCATAGTGATGTAAACTGTGTTCAGGTCCATGGAGTTCTTTGTGTAACTAAACCGCGTGTTTGCACTTTTATGCCAAGTAAACGAATCTGATCTGAGTCAAAATTCCATTCTTGCTATGGATTTTTCCCAAACAAATAGAAATATTGGTCGTCTAGAGTATTCTCTACATTTGCCTTCCACTGATTTGGTGCTCAGCTGTTTGCTGATGAAAGAATTCAATATCTGACTGCATGTTATCTCAAGTGTGGTTAGGCTTTCCCTTCAGGTACACAGTAACCAAGTCAGGGGCTGAAGAGTGTCACAAACGCTTGCTCGATAACTGCCAGAGACGTTTTAAGGCATTGGCAACGTGGTCTCTGGCCTAGGGCCCCCATAGTTTTAGGGGCCACATCATCAAGCTTTCAGGACGGGCCCAGACTGATTAGAGAGGTTTAAAATTACCAGTTTGTTAATTAACTTCAATTTTATTTTTTTAGCGGGTCCAGGCTGCTATGCCCGCACTGCCCCCGCCTGAGAGACAGTGAGGAAGTAAGAAAAAGATTTATTAGATTCCGAGTTGATTCAGTAAGTGCTTTAAACTGCAAAGGCCCAGCCCTTTGTCCTTATGCATGTGCCATTTACTATGCAGTAAAGATTGGCATTGTGTGGTCTTTCTGTGACTGCATCGTTTTTGTGCATCTGGTGCCAGATGGTGAAATAATAGCCTACTGCCATCTGATTCCAACCACCATTCCCGTGCAGCACATGTGGTGCAATAAACAAAAGCACCCGTAAGTAAGTAAGTATTACTTTTATTTGATTTTGTTAAAAATCATAAAAGCATGGAAAAACACATATTACATAATAATTATCTAAGATAAAAGTTTATAAAAATGCAAACAAGTACAAACATTATCCTATCATAAGCTTTGGTCGAAACCACCACTAAAACAAAAATATTATAGTCTATACAAATTGTAAGAAGTTCATTGCAATTCAATATGAAAAGAGCGATATTTGATGTCAGTGCAGAAAGGGAGTGACCAGACAGTCAAATACCTTTGCCATGTGGACTATTATGCTTTTTTGTCCAATTCTTTGGCTGCTATTTTCCAAGAGGTGATGGCTCGACATGACATCTGAATTGACAGTCCACCAAGGCATTGTATCACTGCAGCTCTGCACAACCTCAACTGATGTTTCCTAAAAATCTCACGGAGGACTATTTTCCTGGCCCTAGTCCCCACCCTGTCTACCTGTGAATTCTCCCTCGTCATTTGAGATCTAGCTATTTTGTCTGATGCCCGATGGAGCAACCTGGTTTAGCTATAGGGGAGACAGGTCGGGGATTCCCTCCTTGGACGTCACCTAGCCAGTCGGTCTTTAGCCAGACTTCCTTTCGTCTCTCTTGTCATCTCTTCCCACATCCTCCCTCTATTTATGTCTCTCCTTCTCTCCTCTCTCATTCTATTGAGACTAAACTATTTTGTCTGATGCCCGATGGAACTACCTGGTTTAGCTATAGGGGAGACAGGTCGGGGATTCCCTCCTTGGACGTCACCTAGCCAGTCGGTCTTTAGCCAGACTTCCTTTTGTCTCTCCTGTCGTCTCTTCCCACATCCTCCCTCTATTTATGTCTCTCCTTCTCTCCTCTCTCAATCTATTGAGACTAAACTATTTTGTCTGATGCCCGATGGAGCTACCGGGTTTAGCTATAGGGGAGATGGGCCGTGGACTCCCTCCTTGGTCGTCACCTACCCAGTCAGCCTTTAGACAGACTTCATTTCGTCTCTCCTTGTTGTCTCTTCCCCTATCCTCCCTTTCTCACCTTCCCTGTCCCCTCCCCTCTACGCTCCATTTTTTGCCCTCCATGTTCTCTAAATGTTTCCCATTGAGACCTAGCTATTTGGCCAAAGCCCGATGGAGCTACCTAATAGCTATAGAGGAGATGGGTTTTGGGACTTCCCCTTCGACCGTCACTTACCCAGCCGGACTTTGGGCAGACTTTCCTTAGTCTTTCTGCCGTATCTCCCTCCTGCTCCTTTACCCTTACCCCCTTCCCCTCTACTCTTCACTTATCTCATTTTCTATGCTCTTGTAATTGTTTGTCTAGCAACTGATGTAAATTGGAACTGATGTAATCGTGTAATTTTGTGGAACCTCATGTAAAGCGCTCTGATACCTCCGGGTCTAGCCAGCGGTATATAAAACTCTTAAAATAAATAAATAATAAATAAATAAAAAGGTGTAATAATGACTCTTCTCCTTGTTCACACAGGCGACATTCTTTAGTGGGCCATGTTGACTTCCATTTTGGGGTTAGATTTTTTGTGGGGAATGAACCCAGCCGCAGCAGCGTCAAATAATGCTTTTTGTAATGCGAGAAGTGTTCAGACAAGTACGGTTGGGGTTCCAGAAACTGGTATGATTGAATCACTGCCCATGCATGATTTTTCTTAGCAAAGGCAGATTTGTCAATAAATAGCGAAGTTCGTTTAATTGCGCTGTTTACCATATTTTTGAACACGGAATATGATGTTGTTGTATGCCATGCCTCTTCAAGATGTAGATCAACGAGTGATTCTTTTAGGACTGCAACAATAGAGTTTTTTTGCCTCGCTTGCTTTTCGATTTCTTCCCAACAGAAGTGGGCTAGAGTGTTGTCTTCCACTTGCCTCATCCGCCAGTAATATTTTACCATCGCCCTTGTCTGGCAGGTATCTGATTTTTCAGCTCGTATTCCAGTCGAACTTGTGCCTGAGAGATGTGCCGAGGAATTAAAAACAGACGCTTAAAAAACCTCAATTGGGCTAGGTTTAAGGCGGCTGCATCTTTTGTATTCATAATTTCCGACCCATATTGAGGGTAAAAATGTTGCTGCAATTATCTTAAGCAACTGACCTGTTGGACAACCTTTTAGCTTCTTCTGTAAAATTTTGAAAGCATAAAGAAGTTGTTTTGCTTTAATATTCCCTTGGTCCAAGTGTTGCTTATATTTAAGTGTATGGTCAAGTTGGAACCCTAGGTATTTGTATGAGTCCACCTGGGATATTGGTTATTCCTCGAGTTTCCTAGTGAATTTCCCCTTTGACACTATTTTGTGATGACTACTAAAGCATAATACCTTAGTTTTCTTAAGGTTTATTATTAATTGAGCAGAAATGATATAAGATCCTAGTTGGGTAATCGATCGCTGCAGGCCTATTGGTGTTTGTGCTAGGAGCACGATATCATCTGCGTATTGAAGGCTCCTGATTGATGTTTTGCCTAATTTTGGGGGGTCAATTTGAACTTGTTGGAGGTACTCCTCAAAATCGGCTGTGTAGATGTTAAATAAACCGAGGGCCAACACCCCCCCCTATTTTAGCCCGTTTAATGTTGGGATCTTGTTTGTTATGGTGCGGCCATCTCCTTTCCTTATCTGCACCCACGTGTTTGAGAAAAGATTGATTATTGCCTCCAAAAGTTTGGGTGGTGCCCCCCAGCTTTGCATTTTGGCCCACAACTTCTTTCTTGGAACCTTGTCGAACGCTGCTTTAAGGTCAATGAAGCAAGCGTACAAGGTTCAAGATTTTGCGTAAGCTTGATTGGCTAGAAGTGTCACAGCAGAAATATTGGTAAGGGTGCCCATTCCGGCCCGAAATCCAGTTTGAGTATCAGGTTTATGCGTTTGACCCAATCCTCTAAATCTGCCAAAAGATTTGAAGCATATATCTTGGCCTCCACATCAATCAGTGCAATCATTCTATAGTTCGCAGGGTCTGAACGTGAACCCATTTTGTATATGGGATTTAAAATGCTTGCTCGCCAGGAATCAGGGTTCGAGCCAGTTGCTAAAGCGTGCATAAACAGTGGAGTTAGAATACCAGTCCAAAATGAGGAGTCGTGCCGGAAGAGTGCGTTTGGCAAGCCATTAGGACCTGGTGCTCCCTCAGATCTTAGATTTTTTATAATTTTAAGAACCTGATCTTGTGTAATCTGTGGCAGATGTTCTGAAGATTCTAACGTTTGTGTTTTGTACGTGGTTTCTAGTGTGGGAACTTCCTGTTTTAAAAAGGCACCCATCAGAACCATATGC
This sequence comes from Lissotriton helveticus, assembly GCF_964261635.1. Lineage (NCBI taxonomy): Eukaryota > Metazoa > Chordata > Amphibia > Caudata > Salamandridae > Lissotriton > Lissotriton helveticus. Next base: position 1,039,091,966 of record NC_136069.1, read on the forward strand.
TCGAATAGTACTGACAAACCACATACTGAGGATAGAAGGCTTGGTCAGATCACTAGTCTTTCTGTTTTTCTGGCACAGTCCAGCTGGAGCCCTCTTGTGCAGAGTTAGGGCTCCATGGTAGTCAATTCCAATGTGCAGTGCAGAGCGGCATTATATGCTCCCTCCAAGGTTGCACCATCTATGTGGAGCTGCTGCTAGGCTGGCACAGTCACAACCTAGTGCTAACTGATTCAGTATCCCTGTTCCACACAAGGCATGAATGAGAGTGCAGTAAACAAAATAAAACCTCCATATGTAAGGCTCAAAAGGCGAGGCACTAGTCCACTGCTTCACATGCAGCGGGCCTTTTCAGGTCACTTATTGTTTCTGCTTTTCTGGAGCCGGCCAGCCAAATAGAGACTGTTTGTTAAAGGGTTGGGCCTATATATGATGTGAAAGGCATTTATAAAGCGCAACATACACTGTACAGTTTCTTGGCGCTGAGGCAAAAGGACAGTAGGCAGCTTCCTGAGTCGTGCAAGGGAGTTGATTGCATTGGCAGGGGAGAGAGGCAGAAGAGAAAAGTAAAAGGAAAGGGGGAAAAGGAAGATATTGTTAGTTTTGATTGTATACTGTGCGAAATAGGTGAGTCTTAAGGAGGGATCGGAAGTGGGTGTAGGATGAAGTCAGCCTTATGTCCTGGGGAAGGGCGTTCCAGAGAGATGGAGCCAGAAATGAGAATCTTAAACCTCCCCATTTTTTACGCTTGACTCTAGGGACTTTGAGTAGAGCCAGGTGAGCCGAGTGCAGGTTGCGGGAGGGGACGTAGGGATGACTGAGGGAGGAGATGAACGTGGGACCTAGGCCGGCCAGAGATTTAAAGACAAGGCAACCCAGCTTAAATATGCAGCGTTCAGAAACCGGGAGCCAGTGCAGGGATTTTAGCAATGGGCGGACGTGATGGTGCCTCGGCTGATGGAATATGAGGCGTGCCGCTTGGTTCTGGACAAGCTGCAAACGTTTGAGTTGGTAATTGGGGATGCCTGTGTACAGGGAATCGGCATAGTCGATTCTGGAGACGACTAATGCCAAGAGGGCCAGGGTGAGAGCTTCGGTCGTGAGAAAACGCGCGATTTTCCAAATTTTGCGTAGTTGGAATAAGCAGGAAGAGACAGTGGCATTTATCTGGGGTTTCATCGAAAGGTCTTTGCTGATGATGACCCCCAGGCTTTTGGCCGAGTCAGCTGGACGGGGGGGAAGGCCCAGACTAGCGGGCCAGAAGTTGGAATTCCAAGGATTGGAAGGCCCTCCGACAAGAACCAATTCGGTCTTGTCGGGGTTGAGTTTCAAGTGGTTTGCCCCCATCCAGTTGCTGATGTGACAGAGGGTGGCTTGAAAGTCAGAGACTGACTGGTCCGAGGGGTTGATATTAAAGACTAACTGGATGTCATCCGCGTGATTGAAAGCGGTGACATTCTTATCTCGGAGGGAGCTGATCAGAGGGGTGAGATATAGGTTAAAGAGGAGTGGGGATAAAGAAGAGCCCTGCGGCACGCCGCAAGTCAACCCCACCCTGTCCGCAGAGAACTGGGATAGCCGGACCGCTTGTTTGCGGCCGGTAAGGAACGAGCAGACCCAGTCAAGGGCAGTGCCCCCAATCCCCGCCTGCCTGGCACGGTCAACCAAGATGACATGGTCGACCGTGTCAAAGGCGGCCGACAGATCCAGGAGCACCAGAGCCTGACTGGTGTTGGAATCGGCTCCCCTGCGCAGTTTATCCATAACAGAGAGTATGACCATCTCTGTGGAGTGGGCGGGTCTGAACCCGGCCTGCTGGGAGTCCAGAAATTGGGACTGCTCAACAAATGAGCTCAAGATGTTGGCCGGACAACAAAGAGGGTTTTCAGTGACCCCACCCGTAAGGGCCAAGGGTGTGAAGGAGATGAAAATAGCCCAGGGCGGGAGAAGCTTTATTGGCAGCACTTCCCGGCTCTGGAACAGCCTCACTTTATACCTGAAAAAGGAAACAGACCTTCCCTGCTTTAGGAAAAAACTACAAACCTGGCTTTTCAATCTTTAGGAGTCTCTAAACTCTGGCCAGTCTCATAACCTGGTACTGCCCAGTTTGCAAGTTTGCTGGCCTAGACATATTAGGGTAGTAGTGCACGTTTATTATACATTTTCATTTAATTTCATCCATGTCTACAAAGCTCTCCACAACATCAGACCAGCATACTTCAACTACTGACTTCAACTCTACCAACCATCCAGACAGCTATGATCTACTTTGCTCACCCTTACCCACATCCCCAGCAATCGCAGAAGCAAGTCAGGAGGACACACCTTCTCCTTCCTCGCAGCCAAGAAATGGACTGAACTTCCTTAGCACATCAGGACAGCCTCTTCACTTTTCATTTTCAGTAAGAAACTAAAAACCTGGCTGTTCAACTAGGAGCTCCACCTGTCATACATTCCTGCTCCGGCGTCTGAATATACTCACAGGAGTTAGGATGCGCCAAACAAATCGACATGGGATTGAATGAATGAGCAATCCAGCCCTACTGGTCTCCCTGAACAGTGGGCCCTGAAAGAGTGGGTTGTGACCAAAAGCCTATATGCCCATGCCTTAAGACACCCTTGACATTTAGGGGCATGTTTATTAAAGGATTGAAACACTTTTGCACCACGCAACGTGGTGCATTCGCGATGCAACCCCTTTTTTTCATTTAATAAGTTTTTATTGGGAGTTTCAACAGATAAGAAGTAATACATACAGAATGATAACAAATGAAAAACTTAAACCAATCAGTGAAAGAAGAAAGAAAAATACATAATCATGGTGCAATAATATCTAAGTGCGAAGATCACATCCAAACATAATAATAAAGTAAACAGACATATTGATGCAGGCAAAATGTAGACGCTTGGAAACGTCGTGTCATGGAGAGTAAGCGTCACATACAGTATCCACATCGAGAGAGGAGTGATGATGCTCTCATGATAGGCGTGCTCAGAGGCCATCAAGTGTAAGCTGTAGTTGCTGGGACAGTGCTGATTGTCAGTGTAGGTGCACTGGGAAAGGTTCAGTCTCAGAGGCCAGGGTGCGTTCCGGGTGTTCATGGGGGTTTGTGTAGGCTAAAGTAGTTTTCTAGCGAGGCCCACATTTTTCTATGAGGGGGCCGCCATGGGGTGTTCAGGAGTGAGATGTTGTCAGCACCTCTCAAATTGGAGACCCAGTTTAGCCAGTGTGGGGAGGATGCCTTACGGGTGTCTTTCCAGTTGTTCAGGATCACCTTAACAGCAGCAGTGAATATGAGGTCAATCAGGGCTTTGTCGTCGTCATTGAGTGCAGTGGCTTTCGCAAATCCCACTACTAGGGTGGAAAATTCTCTTGTAAGGGAGACGGAGAATACATTATTGACGAACCCAAAGATTCTGTCCCAGTAGGTTGTGAAGCATGCGCATTTAAATACTAAGTGTTCAAGGTCGCCCCTCTCCTCTGAACAGTTCCGGCATGTGTCGTCGTCTCTAATGTTATGCAGGAAGAGTCGCGCAGGGGTCCAAAAGGCTTTGTGAAGGAGCCAGAGCTTAGTCTGGGAGAGAGTAGGGCTAATTTTGTGTCATGTAGTAGATTCCCACGTTCTGGCCCACTCCACATCTGAGATTGGTGTAGAGGAATGTGATTCCCAAAATGGACGTAAAGGTTCAGTAGGGTTGGACTGCTGCGGGCACAACAGTTTATAAAGTTTTGAGACTTGGTGGCCTAGCCTATTGAGGGTAGCAAAGAAGCCAGGGAGGGAGGGTGTCTGTTTGTTAAGTCTCGCTTTGGAGAGTGCCACCTTGACATTCAAGAAGTTGTAAAATTCTATAGCCTTTGAGCCATATTTATCCTGTAGTTCAGCAAAGGAGAATGGGATGGATCCTCTAAAAAGTTGGTGTGGGAAGAATATCCCTTTTGCAACCCAGGTTGCGTTGTGTAGCGGTTTCCCCTTGTATGTCAAGGCAGGATTGTGCCATAGGGACTCTCATTTTGACCGTTCAAACTGGTGTGGTAGGTGTTTGCTTACGTTCAGGAGGGCTACTTTTGTATTCTTAAAAATGGATCTGGAGCAGTTGGATGTGTGTAGAGCAATGGTAAGGAAGGATGTGGGATCAAGGTTCTGGAGGAAGGCCCTTTCTACTAAAAGCCAAACCTGGGTGTATCCTGGTTGTGGTGCCAGCCAGTTTGAGCCCTGCTTGGCTAAAAAGGCAGTTTGGTAGAGTTTGAAATTCGCTAGGTTAACCCCTCCCAGGGTTTTGTCAAGGCGTAGTTTTTTTAGGCTGATTCTAGCTATTTCCCCTTCCATAGAAAAGTGGAGATTAGTGTGTCTAGTTTGTGGTGGAATTCCCCTGATAGGGTGAGGGGCAGCATGGTGATGAGGTAATTGACCAGAGGGGAAATCATCATTTTGATGGTTTCAACGCGTCCCCACCAGGTGATAAAGCGAGGAGACCAACCATCGAAGAGCCGTTTGATCCTATCTAAGGTGATGGACTCATTGTGTTTAAGCGTCTCAAGAAGGGAGTCAGCAAATTTGATTCCTAGATATTTGATAAAGCTATTTTGCCATGTAAGACCTGAGTCACCCGGGGGGTTTAACATCCGATTTGTCCCGGTTTAATTTGAATCCGGAAAGGGCTGAGTATCTGTCAATTGTCGCCATGAGGGGTTTTATGGATTTCTCTGGGTCCTCTGTCGCAATTAAAATATCATCGGCATACGCCGCTAGTTTCACCTGAGTTCCCTCAAAACTCACACCCACTATCTCCTTGTTGCGTTTTATGTCTGACAGAAGGGGTTCTAGCGCAAGGAGGAACAGCGCAGGGGAGAGAGGGCATCCTTGTCTAGTACCTTGATGTAATCGAAATGATTCTGAGAGGGTGCCGGAATGGCGAATGTCGCAATGCAACCCCTTTAAGTGTGAATTATCAAGCAATGCAAAGCCACCTTGCGTGGCCTTGAGTGGCTTGATAAAGCTGGAGTTACGCAACATAGCAAAACTGCTGTGTTGCATTATTCTGCCCCAAGGAGGCTTTAAATGGGTGGTGCATTGGTGTGCCCACGCAACACCTTTGGATTTTGATATATTCCCAGGTTTACCATTACCAGTAGACCTGGGAATGCGTCAAAATACAACAATTTCCCAGGGGAGGCGTAAGGAGAGGAAATTATTTCTCTTCGTTTTTTTCTTCTTTCTGTGTGTGCTGCATTTTGTCTCACACACAGAAATAGGAAAATGCCTCAGGGGAGTGTGTTTCCGCAGGAAGGTGTCCCTTCCTGCACAAAAACAATTGTGCTTACAACGCAGGCACCCTTACAGAATGGTGGGGTTGCCGCTAGGCAGCACATTGTTGCACAAGAGCTGGGAAAAGGCAGTAATGCGTTGTATAATGTTAAATACGGCACATTCCTACCCTTTCCTATCATGAAGCGCAGGGCAGCAAGGTATGTTTCTGAGCTGCATGACTTCTTAATAAATATACTCCTTACTTTGCAATAGGAACTGAGAATTCCACTGTTAACCATCGCAGGACGTCCGCCTCTCTGTCTTCCAGCTCACACCAGAAGCTGTTTGCTAGTGGACCTTACTCTCTGCAATGAGCCAATGTTCCTAACAGAAATAAATTGAAAGTAAACATGTAGGAGTCTGCCCAATCCTCCACTCATGTTGCCCTTCTTATGTGTCTGGATACACTTTACACTATACATTGTACTACTGAGTAATCTGAAGAGAGTTTGATTTAGCTTAACCACAGGCGCAAATGAAAGCAAAGGTAGCATAAAAACAAATACACAGGATTTAAGAGCATATGCACACCAGTTTAAAATTACTCCCTTCAGAAATAAGAATTATCTAAATTCCAAAGAAATCATTTTACGGTCAAACTCCAAAATTCGGGACTGAAAATACCCTCATTCAATCCTATCTTCAGCTCTGATGCATGCCCTACAATGGCTGTCTGAGTTACAATATATTATTGTGTGCACTTTTGATATTTTATATGCATTCAAAACCTGCAAGCTAGATCAATGTAAACGCACAGACCCTCACATCACTGTAATCACATTGGTTCAATGAAAATTGAGTTCTGCTGCTTTTTCAGATCTTTCTTCTGAGTAAAGTGAGTTGGTGTTCTTGTCCGTCATCTATGTCTTTAAAATGTCGAACACTTAAAGTCTCGAGGCGCTAAATAAAGTATGTCTGAGCCTTCGATCCCATAAACTCTATTTTTGTCTCTCGCTTTCTCTTGTCCCTCTCTGATCACTTTCTCTCTATCTTCCCCCTCCCTCTCTGTCTTTCTCTCTTGCTTGAAGCTTCACTTGCCTGATGTATTTAACCTTTCAGCAGAAAAACAATCACGAGAGGTGTTTTCTCTTTCTATGTGTGCTGCAGAATGCAGCATGCATAGAATGAGGAAAGAACTGGGAGAAATTCAAATATTTCTCCTCGATGCGCTTCCTTACGCGTAGGATTCTGACGCATTCCGACGTTTATGAAATGTAAATTTGGGAATGCGGCAGAATCCATGGGTGATGCGTGGGAACATTAGCTACCTTAGCACTCGCTCAATGGTGAAACACCAACTAGAGATCTTCCAGCTCATAGACTCAGAGAAACCAGATATCCTCCTACTTTCTGAAACTTGGCTCACTGATGAATCGGCCCCTGACATCTTAGCTGCAATACCCTCCGGCTACTATATCCTTCAGGCCAATCGCCCCTCAGTGAAGATCGGGGGAGGGGTTGCTGCCATTATCCATCAAAGACTCCAATTCTCCTCACAAGGGATCACAGGCATACCCTCAGTCGACAGCCTTATACTAAAATTCGAATCACCACTGTCCTCTTTTATTTGTGCCCTATTCTATTGTCCCCTGCACCACATGCCTTCTTTCCCCCAACTCCTAGGCGAACTGATCTCCCTACTGGTTATCAATCATACCAGAATGATCATAAACGGAGACTCCAATTACTGGCCTAACGACCCACAAGAAAGTGCCAGCTCCTTGGAATTAACAGACCTCCTCCTGGGGGATGAACTGTACCCAGCATGTGACGGCCACCACCCACATAAAAGGGCACATCTTAGACCAAGTTTGGACATCCAACCTGGACATATCCATGCCAAAAATCTCCCCATGTACATGGTCAGATCATCATCTTATTACATTCACCTTGGCCTATGCCTGCCCGTCCAAAACCAGCCAGTTGAGAAATCACCTAGCCAGAAACTGGAACCGGGTCAACATTGATGATTTCTGCTTACTATTAAAAGCCACAATACCCACCCCTCACAAATAACTCTCCAGTCAGGAAAATAGCATTAAAACTTGGCTCGAATCAGCCAGTGACAGCTTTGCTCCACTTAAGAATTTTAAGATCAGACGACCTCACGATGCCCAACGCTGGTTCTCCGATGACATCAAGGCCAAGAAATTGGCCCTGAGGCAGCTGAACGCCGTTGGAGACGCAATTACTCCTCGGATAAAAAGGCCACTTACACTAGTCAGCTTAGAGACTACAAAAACGCCATTCTTCAGTCCAAAGTAGTTTATTTCTCCTCTAAAATCATGAACTCGGCCAATAAATCCAAGGACATTTTCTCCATCGTTGATGAACTTGCACAACCAGATAGAGTTATGGTGAAATCTGTCCCCTCCCAATCTTTATGTGATTCCCTTAACTCTTACTTTATCGAGAAGATTGCAGGCATTAAGGCTAGCATCCCTACCCTCGCCTCTTCTTATGACCAGCCCCCCAGTTGCAAAAACCCCTCCGTCATTGATCAAATCCCCCTTATCTCTAGGGATGAGTTTTTTAAGCTCCTAAAAAAAGTTAGATCAGGCTCCCCTTTGGATTGCTGCCCTCCTCACATTTTGCAGGTAGCCTTCCTCGCCTGTCCAGACCCGGTCCTCTCTTTTCTCAATAACTCTCTCAGGCTAGGTTCTGTCCCTGACATCTTTAAAAGTTCAGAAATTGTCCCTATATTGAAGAAACCCAACGCCAACCCCCTGGTCCTTGGTAACTACCGTCCCATTTCCCTCCTTCCCTATCTGGGCAAAATCCTGGAGGCCCATGTCACCAACTGCCTCAGCTCTTTCATTGAACAGTCCCACTTCCTTGATCCACACAAGGCAGGCTTCAGAACCGCTCACTCCACGGAGTCAGTTATACTGACAGTTATGGAGGAGCTTAGGAGGGGGACTGATAAAGGCCTCACCCAGGCCCTGGTGCTCCTGGAACTGTCTGCGGCTTTCGACACAGTTGATCATGGTCTCCTGATCAACCGTGTTGGCTGTGCTGGGATTCAGGGCTTGGCCCTGCAATGGATCTCCTTCTTCCTCAGCAATCGATCGCAGGCAGTTCGCATCGCCAACTTCTCTGACCAAAAAATCAAGCTGAACTGTGGAGTCCCACAGGGTTCCTCCCTCTGGCCCCTCCCTTTTTAATTCATATCTACTACCTCTAATTTGGTCTCAGCGCACAAAAATGGTTGAAACCTTCAACTACGCAGATGACCTCCAGTTGGACTTCAAAATCGATTCCTCCACTTCCTCAGTGCTCAACTTCCAATCCATCATGAGCTTCATCAGCGAATGGATGTATACTAACCGACTGAAGTTGAACCCTGGAAAAACCGAGCTGATCCTCACGGGAGGTACTGCCAACCCATGGAACTCCAACTATTGGCCTCCTGCCCTGGGCTGTCCCCCTTGCCCAGCTGACTCTGTCAAGAGCTTAGGTATTATCATCAGCAACGATCTGTCCATGAAAGCTCAAATAGGCTCGGTCGTTTCTGCTTGTTTTTACCATCTTCGCAGAATCCGCAAGATCAGCTGATTCCTGACCACCGAGGCCCTGACCCTAGTCACTCTGGCCCTGGTAATCTCTCGAATCGACTATGGCAACTCCTTGTATGTTGCCATTCCTGCTTACCAACTACGTCGCCTGCAGCTGGTTCAAAACCAAGCGGCCAGGCTAATCTATCTCCAACCCAAACACCATCATGTTAGCCCCCTTATGCAAAGTCTTCACTGGCTCCCGGTGGCCAAGCGCTGTAACTTCAAGTTGGGCTGCATTATCTTTAAAGCTCTTGCCGGTGTTGGCCCAGCCATTGTCTCCTCGAAGATCCAGCGCTTCATCCCCTCCCGGGAGCTGCGCTTCTCCCACCTCAACCTACTTTCCACTCCAGCTTTCAAATGGAAGAAGCACGGAGGTCTTAATTTTCGGTCCTGGCCCCACAGTTCTGGAACTCTCTCCCCTTGGAATTGAGGTCTTTGTCCTCTTATGCCCAGTTTAGAAAACTCCTTAACACCCTGCTGTTTTCCCAGGCCTACTCATAAGCCATGTCTTGCCCTGTTGATGCCGCCCTCCCTGTTCCTCAGCGCCATGAAACCGCTTGGTGTACGTGCGCTTAACAAGATCCTTTAACATAACATAACATAACATAACATAACATAACAACAGTCACAGCAACACACATGGAAGGCCCCTTCATGCAAAGTCCTGCATGAAAAGGGGCTGTATTTACAAGGACACGAAAAGCCATGCAGGGTGACTTTATGTGTCGTTGTAAATATGGAGCACCACACTGCGCTGCCGGTGAGTCACAAGAAGTGACGCACCGGTGGCTTAAGGGGCTTGTAAATATTCCCCAGAGTTGCTACAAAGCGTATACAATAATAACAACATGCATACCACCAAATGTATACATTTAATACATTTTCCATCCATCTCTTCAAATATCAGTCACTCAGATGTGTATAATGTGTCATTCTTCGCCCCCACTTCAAGTGTGACACAGCATAGCTCAGTATAAGGATTTACTATTGTTAGAACAGATGTCAAGTGCAGTACAATGCATGGCGCTTTGAGCACACATTTAGGGCTAGATGTAGGTAATCACAATTTACAGATTCTAAAATACCGAATTTTACCGATTCGGTATTTAAGAATCGGCAAATGTGATGTAGGTAATGAATTGGTAAAATATACCGATTTGGTAATATTCCTTATTACCGAATCGGTATTTACCGATTCGGTAATGAGGAATACCTTCCCATGCATTCCTATGAGCCTGGAGGGCCATAGGAATGAACAGGAAGCCATTCACTATTACCGATTCGGTAAAATACTGAAGCGTAATAGCGGGAGCATATTCAAGGGTGGCAAGGTGTCACATTGACACCCTGTAGCACCCCTGAATCGTACATGTGTGCACATGTGGCACACATACATGCCCTAAGGGAACTATCCTACTAAATTGGTACATGGTGCAGAGAAACGAGCCCATAATAATCATAGAGAGGCGCTACTCGACACATATGAGAGACCTGAGAATAACAGATTGGTCTGTGTCACCACTGTAGCGGGAATTCCGTTCTCCTACAGAACTGTGCATAGAGATCCGGAACATCAGTGAATTAGGGTGGGCCAAAACTCACCTTAGTACCCAAAATCCCCTTACCGAGCTAGCTACAGTGTCTCATGGGTCATAACAAACTCCCAATGTTTAGACAGACCAGAACATGAACTTAGAATACCTCAGGTATCGTGGAACACATGAACACTCTTTCGTTATACAATCATTACAAACCAGAACGTGGAGTAATAGGGGACACGTGCATATTTGAAATATTTATTTACTAATGCAGGGTTCTCAAACGCAGTATCTTATATAATACAAGCAAACATATTATAAGAAACAAAGTTATCAGCATAGTTACTAGTCCATAGAAAGCAAACGGTGACAGCATACTAAAATGCTGTAATGAATAGGAGTTAACAACACCTAATTCTCACCCTCCCTAACTAGCATAGGACATTATATCTATGAAGGTCTCTTTGGGTTTTAGCAGGGCGGGCCCATACCTCAAAATCTCAGTGGCAGAGGATCACATCATCTTCCACCAGCTCTCTGCATGCGAAGAAACATCAAGTGTGTAACCTGTGCTCTAAACTAAGCAATATAAAACGTGCGTAAAGCCAAATTTTGGCAGCAGCTGCATTCATGTTATGTCTAGAAGGGTGCGAAGATCAGACCTCACAACAACACTGTGTCGAGTTATCCTTGGTGGCTTCAGCACTCACTGTGCAGACATATTTTACCAAACAAAGCTGATATCAGAGCAATAACATATTATTCTCATGTAAATCACAACGCTCTTCTAGGTTGAAAGCTAAAATAACAATTATGTGTCGTGTGCAAAAGCAGCAAAAGGAAAAATGGCGTTTAAACATTTTAATAAGCTCATGCTCACTTAACACGGTATATAGGTAAGCAGTAACTATATGACACCCCCCCAATGATCCGAGCACGGACAAAATAAGGGACTGTAAGACCAGAATAGGGACACATCATGAAAACAGAGTTCAATAATAATGAGCTAGGTTAATTATAAAAGCCTGGAGAAAAAGGTCTTATAGAGGTCAAATAAAAAAGATCTCAACTTGCCAATCTATGGCTCACTTTCACTCAAGTCAATAGGTCTGGGTGTGCAAAAGAATTTGTACGCAAAAGTTCCCAAAAAAATTCTATAATTAGGAACGTGCTATTAGCAAAAGTTACGAAGGCGTTTAGTTCAGTACGGAATATGCAAAATATGCAGCAACTGCCTCCAGCATGAAATTACTGTCATCATCCGAAAACAGTTCAGCCATCCAATTCATTAGTGCGAAAGAACATACGTGCTCCTCCAGCACCGGAGCCTCTAGCATCATCAGAGGACAACTCGGTGGGTTCTCAATATAGCTCCGTGCCAAGAAATCTTGTGCTGCAGCGAGAATGTTACAATGACCCATTAATCCATGCATCGCTGCCAAGGCCATAATCCTTTCGCCAGAACAAACCAACTCGTGAGTAACTACGGGACTCATCAGATGATTAAAATCGACGTCAGGAGACACCGTCTTGCAGAGACACAAATCAAGGGCCCAGTCGAAATCGCAGCTCAGGCAATGAAACACAGGCTGGACACATGTGAAATAGGAAAATCGAAACGATAACCCAAATGCCGCGCTTAAAGTCGCAAGCGGCAGTGTGCCATAGTATTCAAGCATCCGGTTGCGAAACAGTGTCAGGTGGGGCTGTGCGGCTTCTACCACAGGACGGGCATCCATTTTTAATAAAACAAAATATCACCAGAACGCCTGCAGCCAGCGCCAGCAAAACCGGAAAGCCACCAAACAGGCTCGAAAATATAGAATGGAAGAAAGCAGGGATGACTCCAAATATTTTCTCAAACGAAGTCACGAGACCACTGCTAACTATTTAAAAAAAATGTGCTAGGCCAGAAGTGGAGGAGGCATTAAAGATTTGATGAACCAGCTCGCTGAAATGCAATGGTGAATCAGTATTTAATAGAGCTTGCACTTCTGTGCGCGTGTTAGCTATGTGAAGGACAAATGTTTCTCGAGTCGAACTCAGGGCCACCTCTTTTTGAGACAAAAGGGCTCTTATTCTACTCATACCATTGAACTCTGCTTTCAAGGTTGGGATACGCGGCCAGATGGAAACATCCGAATTCCCATGTGTAGGAGGATACAGAACGTTTTTGCAACACACTACACGTTCTGATACGGTTACCACATAAGCGATACCTCTAATTAACCCACAACAGTCTTCGTTATTTAAAGGTAAATAACTGCCGTTGGCCAGTAATGTGAAAGTAGGAACATTTGCGGGAACTGGAGTACCTTTCAAAACACAGGCTAAATTTGGCCGGTCTTGGTTACAAGAACCGTGCAATTGAATGTGTCTACATATCAATGAGTGATCAGGCGTTTCTGTGCACTCCTCCCCCTTAAGATAAACTTCTTTCTCATCTTTCAGGCATCGATAAGTGAATGGAAGAGACCACGCCTCATGAAGAAACGAACTACCCAGCGGTTCATATCTACCTATTGCGACATATCGCATCCAACTTGTAAATTTGTACAATGCAAACGGTAATGTAATTAACCCATGGATAAGCCACGTCGCAGCAGTGGCTTCTGCCACAGAGAAAGGTAAAGACTCTAACCTTTCAATGTGTAACATGGAAAAAGATGCATCCCGCATCGAAAGCATGCGCTGCTTGTCAGTCAAATTGAAAGGGGCAAAGAGAGATGACACGTTCATGTACGACCAAGGCACCCGCCCAGACTTAAGCGTCTGCAGGGTCCACGCAAATTGCATAACGGAACGCAATTGATTTTGACCATGGTATAACACAGAAACTTCATCTTGTACAATATCAAGAACAGAAGACACAATGTTATTTAACGTGTAAATGCGGGCAGAAAGCATGTTAATACTGTTATCCACAACAGCAAGTACTTTTTCTAAATTAGCTTGATCAATAGCTCTAAGGCGTGTAGCAGCCTCAATTTGTGAAGTCTTCCAGATTTCATTGTAAATCGCATATATCATTCTTTTAGATCTACCATTAGCCGGGCCTTTAATGAAATCGTTTAAATCTACATCATCAGTGAGCTTGGATAGATGCAGTTTAACCGCAGCCAAGGTAGAATGTTTCAGCCAATTCTGACATAATTTTCCTACTGAATAAGTGGTGACAGAATGGTCAGTATCAAAGCGGGGATCAGGCCTGACTTGTGTAAATCCATCAGCTAAACCCAGAAAACGATGTTGTACAAAAGGGGGTGGTAATGGACGGAGCATCTGAACCAATCAAACACTCACACCCAGCCAAAAGATCTGGGTTTAATCCATCACCGTTCTTTAGCCCACTCTGCCACCCCAGTTCAGACATGGCTATATGCAAATCAGTCTGACCCTGTGCCTCATGGGAACAGTGCAGCCCGAACTGCCAAGCCATGCCTTCCCTGGACCGGAAACAAGCTTCCGAGGACCGGTTTCTGGCATTACAGCCGTCTTCAGCCCGGCTTGCTTGAATCCAGTGGCAAAGTGAGCAAGGGACTCACGTCTGAGCATACCCTGCCACACTTATGGCGGCCAAAAGCGGTACAAAAGGGGGTGGTAATGGACGGAGCATCTGAACCAATCAAACACTCACACCCAGCCAAAATATCTGGGTTTAATCCATCACCGTTCTTTACCCCACTCTGCCACCCCAGTTCAGACATGGCTATATGCAAATCAGTCTGACCCTGTGCCTCATGGGAACAGTGCAGCCCGAACTGCCAACCCATGCCTTCCCTGGACCGGAAACAAGCTTCCGAGGACCGGTTTCTGGCATTACAGCCGTCTTCAGCCCGGCTTGCTTGAATCCAGTGGCAAAGTGAGCAAGGGACTCACGTCTGAGCATACCCTGCCACACTTATGGCGGCCAAAAGCGGTACAAAAGGGGGTGGTAATGGACGGAGCATCTGAACCAATCAAACACTCACACCCAGCCAAAAGATCTGGGTTTAATCCATCACCGTTCTTTAGCCCACTCTGCCACCCCAGTTTAGACATGGCTATATGCAAATCAGTCTGACCCTGTGCCTCATGGGAACAGTGCAGCCCGAACTGCCAAGCCATGCCTTCCCTGGACCGGAAACAAGCTTCCGAGGACCGGTTTCTGGCATTACAGCCGTCTTCAGCCCGGCTTGCTTGAATCCAGTGGCAAAGTGAGCAAGGGACTCACGTCTGAGCATACCCTGCTACACTTATGGCAGCCAAAAGCGGTACAAAAGGGGGTGGTAATGGATGGAGCATCTGAACCAATCAAACACTCACACCCAGCCAAAAGATCTGGGTTTAATCCATCACCGTTCTTTAGCCCACTCTGCCACCCCAGTTCAGACATGGCTATATGCATATCCGTCTGACCCTGTGCCTCATGGGAACAGTGCAGCCCGAACTGCCAAGCCATGCCTTCCCTGGACCGGAAACAAGCTTCCGAGGACCGGTTTCTGGCATTACAGCCGTCTTCAGCCCGGCTTGCTTGAATCCAGTGGCAAAGTGAGCAAGGGACTCACGTCTGAACATACCCTGCCACACTTATGGCGGCCAAAAGCGGTACAAAAGGGGGTGGTAATGGACGGAGCATCTGAACCAATCAAACACTCACACCCAGCCAGTTCGGGCTGGACTGTTCCCATGAGGCACAGGGTCAGACTGATTTGCACTGGATTCAAGATAGCCTGGCTGATGAGGATTATGAATCCGAAACCGGTCCCAGGATGCTTGTTTCCGGTCCATGGAAGACATGGCTTGGCAGTTCGGGCTGGACTGTTCCCATGAGGCACAGGGTCAGACTGATTTGCATATAGCCATATCTGAAATGGGGTGGCTGAGTGGGCTAAAAAATGGTGATGGATTAAACCCAGATCAGTTGACTGGGGGTGAGTGTTTGATTTGCTCAAACGCTCCGTCCATCATCCCCTTTTGTATCGCTTTGTTCGCCCTAAGTGTGGCAGGGTATGCTCAGACGTGAGTCCCTTGCTCACTTGGCCACTGGATTCAAGATAGCCTGGCTGATGAGGATTATGAATCCGAAACCGGTCCCAGGATGCTTGTTTCCGGTCCATGGAAGACATGGCTTGGCAGTTCGGGCTGGACTGTTCCCATGAGGCACAGGGTCAGACTGATTTGCATATAGCCATGTCTGAAATGGGGTGGCTGAGTGGGCTAAAAAATGGTGATGGATTAAACCCAGATCAGTTGACTGGGGGTGAGTGTTTGATTTGCTCAAACGCTCCGTCCATCATCCCCTTTTGTATCGCAGAAAACTATGTTGGCATGAATCCGAACTTCTGTGCCACACCAGCCAACCTTTTGGATCCAAACTGGAAATGTCAAAGGATGCATTTCGCAATAAGGCCTGCAATTCTTCAATGGAAAACCGTGTAACATTATTCCAACTGGAATATTCTTCCAAATCAGGGACAGTAGGTGTATTTAATTTTTTAGAAGTAGCCAATCCAAAGCATGTTGTTTGAGAAAAGGTAGAATTTAAAAACAGCATATGATTTGGGATGAGACATGCATGGTGCAAAGCCTCAGTGCCTTGCACCTGCCAACTTTTAGAACCCCAAACTGATTTAAGGTCAATGGTTTCCTTCCATAGCTCGTAGCCCTATACAGCTAACTTGTCTAGAAAGGACTTCGAATACAACAATTTAGTATCGGTAAGTCTAACCTTGGACATGGACTTCTGTGTCAATTTAAAATAAAAAGACTCAGGATTGGACTGATTAAAGTCTGTAAAATAAGCGTACTTTTTCAAGAAAGTACTCAAACTGCCTTGTAAAGGAGCCAGGCAATGTTCCCACTGAGTGTAATTCACAGTACTCCTTCTGGAACCCATTTTATGCAGATAATGGTTGCCAAAATGTTGGAAGCAAAATAATTCACCATAATTAGCAGAATCTAAGTATAAATCCTCAGCATCAAAGGCAGCATAATATTTCAAATCAGAGAATAATGCTTCTACGGCCTGAACATCCCAATCATCAGAACGTATGTTTTGTTTCACCACATCCCCCATGTTAACCCTGAGCACATTGGGGACATTAACCACTTCAGTAGGGCCATGGATTTGAAACTGGACCGCATCCCACACAATCCCATCAAGAATAGGCCAAGCAGTGATGTTAACAAATTTCAAGTCTCTCTTCAGTCTGTGTGCTGAATGTGATGAAGAAAGGGGGGCCAAAGTTCCATTAGGATGCCGAATGCATGTTCTCTCCTCGACATAGTGTGCATCAATAAGACGAAAAAAATAAAACACAAAACCAATTGACATAAAAAGGTAAATTGAAAAAAGTACCAGCCAAACATATGTCCAAGGGGGGGATCAAAAAATGTTTTTTAAATAATGTGGCATAAATTGCAAAACGTGAGGGCTTTTTTGAATTTTGTGAAACAGTGTCAAAAGAGAATCTGGATTCCGTGGCCAATCGTGTTTGCAAATCAGGCATCGATAAGTCAGTTGGGTAAGTGTAATCAAGTTCATCAATGTGATCAACAGGTAAAGTACTTAATAAAGGACTGGAAACAGCAGGCATCTTGAGGGCCACTTCAGGCATAGGATTAGAAGCAGTGGCCAAAACAGAATTTCTCACAATCGAAGGACAGGAGACCGCCGGAGTCATACTAAGAAGAATCGGCCACTCTGTGTACCTTGACATTATCAATAGAGATAAACCTGTTTTCCTCACGACCTGGAAGTGGAGGTAAAATGACTGTTCTTGTGCCCTTCACGCCAAGCACAGGAACCGGAGCTCGATAGGAAGGACCAAATTCTTTCTTGTTATCGATCTTCTCTCGAACCAGTTCTCCAACTTGGGGTAGCCAGCCAACTACCGGGATCTGCAACGCATCATCCGATGTGGAGGGCAAATGTTCCTTTGCAAGACTGTCTCTGGTCTTTTGTAGATCCTGTAAAACATTGAAATGTTCATCTACGTCAAAGGATGTGGCGGGAGCCACGCCGTCTAGACCGTCAAGGTCTGGGACAAACATCTTGATATCAAAGAGCATTTCGTACGGGGTCCGCCCACCCAGAGACCTGCTAGGGAGATTATTAAGAGCACGCTGCATGCCATTGAGGTGGGCCAGCCAGTTTCTGCCAGTGCCTATAACTCGAGCTGTCAATGACTGCTTTAAGTCACGGTTCATTCGTTCCACTACACTGTTACCCTCAGGTCTGTAGGGAGACGAAAACTTGACTTGGACCCCCATCGAAGTCATGGCTTCCTTATACGCCTTAGAGGCGAAAGCCGGACCCTGATCCGAATGGAAGGTACCACAGGCAAAAATCTCTACAAAGACACGCAAATCTCTTATGACAGTCCGTGAATCAGCGCTGCGATGGGGCCATACCCACACAAAGCGTGTGCATGAATCAACTGCTACTAAGATGTACTTATACGCAGTATCAGAAGAAAAAGGACCGCAGTGATCTAAATAAACACATCCTAATGGTTTATTAGATATGTACAACTGTGTCTGTGGCGGACGCGCAGCAGTAGAAGGTTTAATCTGCTGGCAAATGTCACATTGAAGGACATAGTCGCGCGTCTGTTTGTACAGTCCCCGCCACCAGAAACGTTGTTGTAATTGAGCTACAGTGGCAGAGACGCCCGCATGCGCAGACGCCACACCTTCATGCGCCGCTGTAATCAATGTAGCCCTGCGATCCGAGTTGGGAATCAACCGTTCTCCAACTTCAGGAATTTTCACAAAAGGAACCTTATCGGGACTTAAGTGGTAAGTGTACTTTGAAGGGAACCCCGTAGGATGTTTACTTCCCTTCTCAGTGGCAGCAACTGCCGCCAAGATGTCATCATCAATCTTACTTTTGGACCGTGTAACTGCTGCAACTAAATAAGTAGATACCGCTGATTTCGCTGCCTCATCAGCAAGCGTGTTACCTACAGCATGGACTCCAACATGCTGATGGCCGAGAGTATGAATCACAAACACGAGTGGCAACTGCTCTTTGAGCTCAGTCACTCGAACCCAGATCATTTTATGTTTTATTGTGCTACCCTCGGAATCACGAAAGTCATTCTGAATCCAAAAGAACAAGTTTTCATTGTAAGACTGGACACAGTAGTAAGAATCACTCACAATAAGAGTGGTCACACATTTGATCTGCGTACTCTAACGCAAGAAGAAGAGCACGCAGCTCTGCCAATTGTGCGGTGCAGTCCCCTAGAGTCTGCGTGTGCACGACCCTGGACTTGAACTCATCGTTCACCATGGCACCGACCACAATGGCGCATGCGGAAACGTAGGCGTGTTTAGAGCCATGCGCAACCTGCGCCGAACCATCAGTGTAAATGATGTAATGGAAATCCTCCAACGGTCGCATTGCTAAAGGAGCTGGATGAACGAATTCATACTGTAAATACTCCTGCGACTGTAACGTGGCGTCAAAAATAAACGTGACATCCTGAGATGTCAAGGATGCAGCCCATTGAATCCACCGAGGGTGCAAAGCTTTAGAATTCGGTACACTGGCTTTCGTAACTGCCTACAAGGCAGGACACGGGGTAACAACCAACATGCGTTTTCCCTGTGACCAATGTTCCCTCTAATTTTTTTCCTCTGTGTGCGGCAGTGTAAGGTCTATGTGCGCTGCAACCAAGGCTATGTGCGCCAGTTACCAGAGCGCATGTGTAGGTGCAGGGCCAAATATCACTCCAAACTTTTGCCCCAAAAAGTGAAAAAAACTTTGCATTTCCTCAAATACACGTGAACGGTGTTAAGGCAGGTTTGAAACTGTACCTCATAGCAATTTGAAACCTTGGCAGCTATATTGCTGCATTTCTTTTCTTAATAGAGCTTGGCTGCGGGTGATTGTTCGCATTTGTTCAAGTTTTCATGTTAATTTCCGCTCATGACGGACGTTGCGATTAACATGAAAACAAATGCTCTCTTTGACCAGGAAAAATAAAACTATAATAACATAGTTATTATAATTTTACATTTCGCAGTTTCAGGGCTGGGTTACGGTAGGGCCGCGTGAGGCTTTTGATTAATGCATTTTAATGCTAGTGTCCAATTCACCACATTAAAATGCATTTAGTCATGCATTCTAGCCCCCCTCTGACAATACTGCACTTGAGACATATTGCCAATGAGGCAGCACCAGCAAGCTAAATATGTCTAACATAAGTCATCTATATTGAGAATAATAACAACAAGTTGCCTCAGGAACAATTCATATATTTAACAATATGCATCTTAACACATCCATTGAAATAACTAAGGTATAAAAGGAAGATAGATAAAATTTCATGGGGGACAAAATTCTCAGAAGTTACAGATAAAATATTTAGTTTGCCACTACCAGTTCCGCTAAGATATGTACTAAGTGGTAACCATAATAAGTACATATTAGGAACAGATGAGTTTTGTGTGGCAGTTTTGACTCATGGGAAGGTAGTGCAAAGGTCTAATTTGCCTGCTGCAACGTACATGTACCATCCAGATCACAAAGTGCACATAATGTAAATGGGTCAGTGGGTTACTGCTTTT
Source organism: Lissotriton helveticus (assembly GCF_964261635.1). NCBI lineage: Eukaryota > Metazoa > Chordata > Amphibia > Caudata > Salamandridae > Lissotriton > Lissotriton helveticus. Next base: position 1,039,111,925 of record NC_136069.1, read on the forward strand.
GTCAGTGAGATCCTTTTGGTACTTGCAGTTTATAAGTCAAAATCCTAACAGAAAACAGTGAGCTGTCCTCTAAGAGCTGCATGTTTTTCTCCAGCCTGATTATCCTAATGTTGCAAAAAGGGTTAATTTGAATAGAAATCAATTCTGGTTATTAAAGAGAACCCCCAAGCATGGTATTTCGTTCTAAATTCAGAGTTTACGTTCTAAATTCAGTGTGTTTCTCCAGACCAATCACTATTAAACTATACTGCCTACTAGTATGGATGTCATGTGACTTCTACACCTTGTAGTCCTTTGTCTTATGTAATATTTCCTATACAGAGATTTACACACATATGATTAATTGTCTCTGTGTAATGAGTGTGATGTAAAGTGCTCTGACACCCTACACTGGTATCAGTGGTGCTGTAAATCAAGTTAAATTAATCTGAGCAAGAGTGTAGTTATGGAGACTTGGGGGCACTGTTAAAGGGTGGTAGTGAGGGAATCAGTGGCGGAGGGAGTCATTGGGGGGGCACCAACAAACATTGTCGCACAGGGCTCCACCAGCGCTAAAGCTGGCCCTGCCCTTGAGGCCAGGCCACCTCACCCATTGGTCCCTCCGTTGGCCTGGTTTCAGCAGTAGTAGCTGTAACCCACCAGGGGTCGGCAATGCAGGATTTACAAGCACACCAAACTAAGTTCACAAACTTCAGTCTCGATCCTTCATGCACAAGCACTTTTAACATGTGCTGCCTGCTTTGGGACCACTGGAATTATGCAGCAATGGAGGACGAAATTCTACTGCAGTGTTGATGAAATTATGAAGTCCAAAAAAGACTGCAGTGTAATGCAGTATATTTTCTGATACTTTATTATTTCTACATTTTTCACATGCTAACAGTCTCTGGAAAAAAATTGCTTTATTAATACCAGTCTAACATACAAATCCAGCAGTGACAAAGGTGATCAGTCAACCTTTTCAAAGGGCCATCCACTTTGTAGAAGCACAAGTCACATTTTTTAGTAACATTTTATCAGTTTGAGCTACAGACAATTTATTTGTTAAAAGCGTCAAATTATGCTGCAGATGGTGTATTATGCAGTATATATTGCAGAACTAAAATTATATAGAAAACATTTGCAAATTAGGATATTTTGCCATTTATGCTTGAACTGCTCTTGTGGAAAAAGGGAGGGGAATTGCTGATTACAGAGCTGCATAGCTCAGAGACAAATTGTTTGTGCTTCCACTTTTAAGCTTATTTCATCTGAAAGCACATGCCGCGTTTGTAGGCTTGCTGCATTTCTTCTCTTAATAGAGCGCAGCTGTGGGGTGATTGTGCAGCTCTGCCAAGGATCACGTATCCGGCGTGGGACTAATGCATTTTTGTGTGTTGATCCGCATCACTGCACTAAAATAAAAAGTCACGCATTTATGGTGCTGTGAAGTTGCTGACAAGCTGGAAGCGGGAGCGCTGCTATTGTACTCTCTGAGCAAAGTGTGACAGACCGCGTGCTGCTCTGGCAGCCACAGATTGTATGGGACTACACTGTGCAGTGCACTGCTCTGCCCTCCTGGTGTTACATTTATACTAAGTATACATGAAATCCATGCCTGAGTCCAGTTGAGTTTCCAGGCTGAGCTCAGAGCTACGCTCGTGGCTGCCGCACCGCGCAGGCATTCTCTTCAGTTGACTGCAACATTGATCCTTTGCAGAGATGACAAGTTACTAGGGGGCAGGCCAGGCCGGGATGCATGGTGCGCGGACTGGGCAGCGGGTGCAGTTGTTTCTAAGGAGTTCTGCGGCCGGTAGCTGCCTGCACCTCCCTCATGATGCCCTGCGACCAGAGATGGCTGGTGGAGGCTCGACGTCATGGCCGACGGCTCACAGTGAGGTCTGTAATGCCACCGGCTTCTGTTCTTGAAAATAGATATAATTTTAATGTACGATGTCAGCCTGAGCCTTAGCTCGCTGCTCTCCTCAGGCTGCATTCCGCTCTCAGCTGACAGCGACTCAGTGACTGGGCAGGCTCTACTCAATCCGCGCTCGGCCTTTAAGGTTCTTGCACATAACACGTGGATGTGGTCTCTTAGCACACTATGAACTGAGCCCCCAACCCATGCACACATGACTGAGCAGTTTGTTCACTTTCATTCATTAATAGTCACAACATTAATATTGTGAGGGGTGTTATAAACAATAACATTCACTGCAGTGCTTGATTGGTGACCTGAAGCAGTCACTGAGGCTGAGCAGACAAGGAGCACCTCTCCTCATTGCCAGACCCATCGGTGCCTGCTGCTCTGTGCTGTCGACCAGGTTGTACTTTCACACCATGATGGGGTCAGTGCTGCTAGTGCCTTTTAAGCAGATTGTACTTCACACCATGACGGGGTTCTAACAGCAGCCACTGGAAGAGCTAACATTATTTTCAGAAGTGCGCAGTGCTGAGTCGTTGTTGTGCTTGCGGGTTGAGGGAAGCAGGTCTGACGCACCGTTTCCACTCTCTATTTGCTTTCACCCTTGCCTCTTAGACATATACCCAGCATGGGCTGCTCAGTGTTAATGTTGCTAACTAAAAGTCAGCAAGCTGCTGTCACGTGTGCATAGGTCGGACCCTGTTAGGTCATACTTAAAAGCACCACGAACAGCCGGCTTCCCATGGTTATTCTCCACTGGGGCCACCCAATCTGTGACTGGGACAATGCCTCTGTGCAGGGTTTCGAGTCAGCCGCACATAAAACGAAATCAAGTCTATAGCAGCATTCCCCCAGAGGACGTTAGACCAGAAGGCAGCTCAGAGTTAGTATCTGTATGGCATCTACAAACTACAAATTCCACGTTCTCAACCACTCATTAGATGCAAACTTGTGTGCTAACTAACATGCAGCTGATATCATCCCTGAATAGAACTACAACACTTCCATCCCAGGTAGGATTTATGGCTGCTGTCTTAAAACCATCATGGAGAGACATAGAAGTGCGGGCCTGACCGGTTATTTAAATATGTTTCAGTTCAACTTACATGTCAGATTAGTGTAATATGAATGAATTGAAAAATTTGCATGGCTGTACCGTTCAGGGTGGATATATATTTTAGTATGCTTTTCTTTGCACATTTTAGAACACGGCCTCTTTACGTGTCACTGACCCCAGAGCACATTATTTTATCCTGGTAGTATGCACGCCTACAGCAGACCTGCCCATCGCATGAACCACACACAGAGCCATGCTGCGCAGCCACCTTCTCAGAGGAGAGCACACACTGAAAACGACCTGCACTGCAGTGCTGCATTTCGAGGAGCACCATCTGCAATCATCCTCGCACATTACCAGAAGCCCAATGATCCGCAGCTGGCCCCTCTTTAAAGACGCTCTCTGCTGGCTCAGGTTGACAGTCACTTGTTTGCACAGTTGACTATCACACAGGATTGACAACTAAGGGTACAGGGTTCAGTATCTGAGTGTGGGGGGACAGGGGCAAAGAGGTGCCTAAAAAAGTGCAAAATATTCTTATTCGTTCACAATTTTAGTTGGTGAATCACCTTCAGGTAATGCATGTAGAATAACTTTACACACACCTTAAAAGGAAAGCTACATGAATAATAAATGGGAGATGCACTCTGACATTATGAAGCCTCATTTGTTAATGCTATCCGGGCAACTGATGGGTGTGTGAGTAGCACCAGTGGGAAGTAGAACTGAATGGTTGTTGGTGTGCGGGAATACTGACTTCCAAAATATTTTGTGTGCCTTTGTTAATGCTTTCATGTTAATGGCAGCGCCCTGTCATGAGCTGCAATTGACATGGAAACTTTAAAAAGGGCACACAATCACCCTGCAGCCCAGCTCTATTAAGAGAAGAAATGCAACAAATCTAAAAAAAACACGTTGTGTGCTGTGTTTGTAGACTTGTTGCATTTCTTCTCTTCATAGGTGATTCTAAAAGCGCACGCTGTGTTTGGCGCTGCATTCCTTACGTTTTCTGGAGTGCGGCTGTGGGCAGATTGTGTGCTTTTGTTTAAAGCATTCGTGTTAATCGCAGCTCATGATGGGCTCTGCACTTAACACCAATACTTAAACAAGGAGTACACAATGAGACCGGCAGGAGAAACAAAGGAAATTTAGCAAGTGCTCTGAGCACTTGCTAAATGGCTCTTCAATGCAACTTGGAAATGCCCGTTTTTTTTTTCTTGGCGTGAATGGTCTCGGGAGATGTGTGTGTGCGCGCCACACACACAGAACTGCGCGCTCGGTGTACCTAGGTGGGCGCGCGCGCATGCGCGCGGCTTCTTGGGAACAGTGCCTCTGACAGGGCACGTTCTTTAAGAATTGCCATCTGCACAGCCGTTAAAACTTTCTCCACAGTGGAAAATCGCATTTCAGCAGAAGTGTACAAATGTGACTTGTAAGCAATAGGTACTGTGTCTCCTTCATTAAAAGTAAGGTACGTGAAACCCACCGTTCCAGGGATGATTCGTATCACCAGGTTGGTGTGGTTATCACGAGTCAGTAAGAATTTAGAAGCAAGCAGATCAGCCTGCAAGGATTGCAAAATGTCCGAGTGCTCAGGCAGCCAGCATGATTTGGAAAAAGTTGGCTTGATACGCTGGGCATATTCCGGAATGTAAGTCCTCCCGAAATTTAAGAAACCCAGTAAAGACTGTAATTTTTTCAGCGTTGTTGGAGCGCGCAGTTGTGCGCATTTCTCCAGGAAGTGAGGAGCCAAACCTCTACCTTCATTGTTGAGCTCGTAGCCCAGGAACAACACTGTGTACTCTGCAATGTGCGACTTTGCAAAGTTGAATTTGTAACCCATGTCTGCAAAGGTACAAATTATGCTGTTTACGCGACACAGATGCTCCCAAATTTCGTCGTCTGTGAGATAGATGTCATCCACATACGAGCATGCATCCGGGTCGATTCTCTCCAAAAGAGAGACAATGCGGGCGGTAAAAATCCCAGGACTATTCTTATAGCCCATAGGCAAACGCCAACATTGTTTTTGGACACCGTCGCATGTAAAGGAGGTCCATTGGGAACTTAGACCTTCCAATCGATGGGCATAAAAACCATTGGAAATGTCAATCGTGGTCTTAAAACGCTTACGCACAAGACTATCCACTAGGGCAGAGCCGTGAGTATTCTGTACTGCACAGTTACGGCAATGCGAGTTTAAATGCCGGTAATCCAATACCAAACGATATGAACCGTCGGGCTTGGTCACAGTAAAAAGAGGGTTATTCATTGGTGACACACAGGTTTCAATCACTCCTTGATATTCCAATTGTTCAAGGATTGCCGCGACGGAAGATTTGGCTTCACGTCGAATAGGATATTGAGGTTGAGGTTGAGGCTGCGGCTGAGACCGTAAAGGAATTTCGTGGTTCGGGGACAATTTATCTCAACCACATTGGTTGCGGTACAGAGCCGGCGCTAGGGCCTTAGCCCACTCTTCTGCAAAATGTAGCGCATGCTCTTTCGAGACTGTGTTCGCGAAACTGGGGAGGATCACCTCCTCCCCTCGCGGTGCTGCGAGAACAAAAGGTGGGGGCCAGTCAGCCTCCGAAAGCAAAATGTCATACGTAGACAAAAGATTTTCCCAAAATACCCCTTGTACGGTACGTTGTATGTCACCTTCGATTAACAAGACAATTTCAAAAAGTCTATCAGGTGGAGCAACTCTAGTATCAGCTGTTTCTATTACAACATAACGGTCAGTCGCTGTCACCTTCAGTAGTGGACGCAGGGCCTCTCTCACAATGGTAATCTCCGCCGCGCTGTCCAGCAAGGTCAGAGCCCACGTCAGATTCCGAAGCCGCGTTCTCACTATCTGTGGCATATCTGTGTGTTGTTAAAGCGGCTACTTTTTTCTTTTGAAACTGGGGTCTCTTCGGAGTCGAGCTGTCCTGCTTTCCTGCACCCTCTTTCGGGCGGGGCTGGTCACGTCCTTGCTGGCCACCCCGACCCCTTCCGCCTCCTCCACCACCGGTCGCCGAGGCCGATGATTCCTGAAAGGAACGAGGAGAGCGTTGATCAGAAACCTGAAATCGATCAGGTGACTTAATCCTCGCGCGATCGCGCAAGTCATAAACACGTTCAGTCTGCGCAGGCAATGGAGACGCAGGACGAGACTCCTGTTTCTGTTTTGCTGTTGCTGTCCCTGTTTTTGTTTTTTAGGCCAATTTTGTTTCTCGGACTTGGGCTGAACGTCAGTTTCAGACTTCTGCCCTTGGGGTTTGCGTTTTTTCTTTAGTTGAAAACGGCTTCAGACCCTTACTATTGCGGCTCACGGTTTTATAAGCCGCCACAATAATTCTCGCTAACTGCCGAGGTTTCTTGGCATCGGGAAGCGCCTGCAAAGCATTGGCAACCAGTTCACTGCATCCCCCTTGACATTAGCAAGAATGAGATCGCAAACCACATCAAAGGTGCCACAAAGGCGCATACCCAATTCAACCGCAGCCTCAGGTCGGTGCTCATCCTGAACACGCTTGAGGACCGTAGGCAGGACAGTCATAGACGGAGTGCCGTAACACCTCGCATATACCGCCGCAAAAGTTCTACCCCAGGTTTCACAGTCACCGATTTCAGGGGTCAAGTCTTTAGGTAAACTAATTGTCAGAATCCTGTGTTTTTCACCAGGAGTCGTATTAGGAAATACCGCTTCCAGCTGGTCAAACTTCTCGGCAAGCCAGAAAGGAAAATCATCCTTATCCTGGGGATACCTGCCCATTACAGCATTGACCATCACGGGACTGAGCTTCAAACCGTCCTGTCCGGCCGGAAGCGCCGCACCACCCGGGGGCCCACCCGGAAGATTACGGGCTATGTATTGCACTAAAGCTCTAATCACGGCAACAATCAATCAATCAATCAATCATAACACTTGTATAGCGCACTACTCACCCGGGAGGGTCTCAAGGCGCTTGGGGGAAGGGGGTTGCTACTGCTCGAACAGCCAGGTCTTGAGTTGTCTCCTGAAGGCGAGATGGTCCTGGGTCAGCCAAAGGTGGATGGGGAGGGAGTTCCATGTCTTGGCAGCCAGGTAGGAGAAGGATCTTCCTCCGGCGGTGGCTCTTCGGATGCGTGGTACGGCGGCGAGGGCGAGGCTGGTGGACCGTAGTTGGCGGATGGGCGTGTAGAAGGTCAGGCGGTCGTTGAGGTACTTGGGGCCCAGGTCGTGGACAGACTTGTGTGCGTGGGTGAGGAGCCGGAACGTGATCCTCTTGTTGACGGGGAGCCAGTGCAGGTCTTTCAGGTGGCCGGAGATGTGGCTGCGTCGGGGGATGTCCAGGATGAGTCGGGCGGAGGCGTTCTGGATGCGTTGGAGGCAACAGCGACTACATGTAGTCTACGAACTTCCGCCAGGGTACAATTGCCGTGTTGAGGATGAGGAGTAAATCCAACCAAAACAGGCCAATTTGCGCCTGGAATGGACAAAGGACCTAACCTCGGAGCGGTCAAAGAATGGGGTAGGGCGCCACCACACCAAACGCGATGCTGCCAAGTATCAATAGGTACCTCCTGTGCTCTGTACGGAGTATATTCATTCGGTACAGGTGAGTGAGTGTAAGTGTGGAACACACCAGAATCAGCGTCCACAGCCGGAAATGTCACCCGCGAATAAAAGAGTTCGTATGGGTAAGCCGCTTCCGCACTCACCACCATTATCACAGCCAAGCCTTCCACGGGCACATTGTAAGTCAGCAAATGATTACGCACCGCAATGCGACTATGCTGCGGAATGTCCACGGGATTGGCCATGACAGCACAGGAACGTAGAAAGACAAAGTAAACTTTGTAGCACAACTGGGTAGTAATTCAAAGAAACCGTTTTAGAAAGATTCAAGCTTGAAAAGACCTATTTCAAAAATAGGTAGGTTTTGTCCGACACCACCGTTTTCCGGAAACGACAGTGAAGGGGTTAAGGATTGAATGATATACTACTCGAGTGTCAAGATATAAGACCACCAACGTTGGGCGCCATGTAGCGGGAATTCCGTTCTCCTACAGAACTGTGCATAGAGATCCGGAACCTCAGTGAATTAGGGTGACCCAAAACTCACCTTAGTACCCAAAATCCCCTTACCGAGCTAGCTACAGTGTCTCATTGCTCATAACAAACTCCCAATGTTTAGACAGACCAGAACATGAACTTAGAATACCTCAGGCATCGTGGAACACATGAACACTCTTTCGTTATACAATCATTACAAACCAGAACGTGGAGTAAAAGAGGACACGTGCATATTTGAAATACTTATTTACTAATGCAGGGTTCTCAAACGCAGTATCTTATATAATACAAGCAAACATATTATAAGAAACAAAGTTATCAGCATAGTTACTAGTCCATAGAAAACAAACGGTGACAGCATACTAAAATGCTGTAATGAATAGGAGTTAACAACACCTAATTCTCACCCTCCTAACTAGCATAGGACATTATATCTATGAAGGTCTCTTTGGGTTTTAGCAGGGCGGGCCCATACCTCAAAATCTCAGTGGCAGAGAATCATATCATCTTCCACCAGCTCTCTGCATGCGAAGAAACATCAAGTGTGTAACCTGTGCTCTAAGCAAAGCAATATAAAACGCGCGTAAAGCCACATTTTGGCAGCAGCTGCATTCATGTTATGTCTAGAAGGGTGCAAAGATCAGACCTCACAACAACACTGTGTCGAGTTATCCTTGGTGGCTTCAGCACTCACTGTGCAGACATATTTTACCAAACAAAGCTGATATCAGAGCAATAACATATTATTCTCATGTAAATCACAACGCTCTTCTAGGTTGAAAGCTAAAATAACAATTATGTGTCATGTGCAAAAGCAGCAAAAGGAAAAATGGCGTTTAAACATTTTAATAAGCTCATGCTAACTTAACACGGTATATAGGTAAGCAGTAACTATATGACACCACCTTTAGTAACCTGACAGATAAGGTTAAAAAGGCAGTAAACAAGTCATGGCACATTTTGAACAGAGGAACACTTTCTTTGAAAAGACCACTTTTTGCATTGAAAAGAAGTAGTAATCTCAGAGACCTATTGGTACATACGAGACCGAGATCACAATCACAGGAGACTAGACAAACCATGTTATGGGGAGCCTTACCAGTGAAAGGACATTTCCCATGTGGGTCATGCACTGTGAGTCCCTATACTGAACAGGTGACACAGTTAGACCTGGGACTTGCAACACTGTGGCACCTGAACAAACACACAAACTGCAATACAAGTGGGGTCATTGACATGATCAAGTAAAACAAATGGTTCCCTTGGTTGTCCTAATCTTCAAAAAACAGTGTAGTGCTAGTCCTTACCCTCTCAGCTCTATTTTCATGGGCATGTAAAATTCATAAAACACTCTCTCCATCCATCCAACTATTAAGAGCCCTTCACTAGAAGTGAAACCACAAAAGCACTTACAATCTCAAAAGGTAGTTAAACGGCCAAGGAGGAAAATGTTTTCGTTATTTTATTTATATATTTGTAAAAACAGAGAAAACGACAAGCAGTGCCAAAAAACACAAGTGCTTCTGATTTTTGCCAGTTCGTTATACAGCTATTCTCATATCACAAAAGCAAATTGCCTCAAAATTAGTTCAATACATTCAACAAATAGGCATTTTATATTCAGCCATATACAAGAGAAACATGTATTTAAAAATATTTTTATACAATAAATGTTTTTATTAAAAATGTCTTGACGCGTTTCGGTGGATCCCGCTGTGCGCACCACCTTCCTCAGGACAATTAAAACAATCTGTTGAAATGAATTCAGAAACAAGACATAATCACTAATTATTCTTGGCATTGCGTTTTCCAAAAATTACATGCTGAATCTTCTGCATTCCTTTGATCTTATAAAATAGCAAACCTATGAATAATACACTTCTGTTCATCTTTCTAGAAGGCTCGCATATCTATACCTGTGCTTTTTATTTGTGGGTCCCACTTTTAGTTTAAGTTCCCTTCTATCAATCTCACCTCCTGCCTTTTGCTAGATGCTCTCACACGTTCATTGTCTCTGCCCCTTTATACCTTTTACTTATGCTATACTGATGCATTCTCCCCCTGCTTCCACACCTGCTAGTTCTGCAGGGTTTTTTCATCACACACCTTTGTAAATGCTTTAAAATGCTTCGCTCCTCACTACTCGGTTTCGTCACGTGGGCAGCTCACATCAGCTATTCAAGTAAAAACACCTAATTCTGGAGATAAAAGCCCTACGTCACTTTTTTCCTTACCATCATTATTTTATTTAGTAGAGTTTTCCTAGTATTTAATACTTACTCTAAAAGAGGGAGATGGCTCCTCAACTGGTTTATCTGTGTTTGCTTCACAGTATGTATTCATTAAAAGAGGTGATGAATCACTCTCGGGTGCTTACAGATGTCTGTAGTACCTAGGCCAAAAGGATAACACTCGATAAAGTTCCCTAAATTAAGACCTATGTGTATGGCGCCTCACCCAATATTGTGAGCAGATATAGTCACTCACCATTCTATATTCAGCATAGGCACTTCTCAATTTCTATATGTGCTTAAGACTGATAGCTCCTATTCCTCTATACTCGGGTTTTTTCAATTATCCCAGTTCCAGGGTTCTGCAAAGAAAAAGATTTTATCCCACTGCCTGGTGCGTTCAATGAATAGTGCAGTTTCTAATTACACGGTTTTAGTATCCTCATGACTATACTAATATTCACTCTTTTTGTTACGCTAAGATTCTCATTAAGTTAAGGCTCCTAACTGCTCTATTCTTAAATGGCCCATTAATATACGGTGTTACATCGCGTCTTACTTAGTCTCAACGTGCATGGTAATAAATTACTTGCTAGGTGTCGATTATTTTCTACGCCCTACCAGCGTCTACCCTTACTATCCATGTATTTACATAACCGGTGCTTTGTCTAAATCCACCCTGATTACGGGTTCTATGCATGGCTAACACGGTCTTCATCAACAATTATCAGTCATTGCCTACTCTAACAGCATTAAGACATAAGTACATTATAGCTCTGCCGTTCTACCGGGCCTTAGTTTATTCTCTTCTTACCTCGCGTTCTCGTGTTTTCAGCAGCGTCGATGCTGGAGCAGTAAACGCGGAGTGCATTACTCTCCGTTCTTATACACCCACTCCCTTCGCCCTGTGTGAATCACTTCCGGGTGCGAAACAGGACTATCTCTTCCCCAACTAGCGGTTACGGTGTATTATTGCCACCATCTTAAGCTGGTTTACTAGCGTTTTATGATCGCTTCCGGGTCATGCCAGGACCTATCTATTACTTTAAAGGAAATTTCAGTCGGTATGGCGGCCATCTTAAGCTAGTTACTTATTACAGCCAATATCATAACTACTCTCCTATACTTTCTGCTACACAGATGTCTTTTTATGCATAGCCCCAAAGGTCTAACCTCCATCATGGGCTTAACTGTCAAGCAATAATTGGATATTGATTATATACTTAATAAGGGTTGCATTTATTAAAATGCGATAATCTGAAAAATATTAGATAATCCATCTCATTCCATAGTCAGTATTTTACTTGGCCCGCTACAGCCTCTACTCCTCATTTCTTGTTTATGTACGTTGGTATATGATTTCCTTATCATCCCTCTAATGATTTGATATGTCAATGGTTATTTAGAGATATAAACATTTCATTTAGCACTACTTCCTAAGTATCTTCGCCTATTGTGTGATGTATCGATGTTTTTTGTTTTTAATTCAGAGACTTTAACATTTCATATGGCACTCATTCCAGCGTGTATTTGCCTATTATATATATTATTCCCTACTCTTATTAATTCAGATAAGGCGGGAGGGTCTATTTATCTATACATTTTCTCCCACTCTTCACTGTTATTAGGCCCTTGTGTGTATGTTTTAAACTTACACATGTAGAACTGTTCTCTAATTTTGCGTTTTTTGTCAATATTTCCACCTCTCTTTGACATCTCTATTCGTTCTATTACACACCAACGTAGATCCTCTATTTTATGTTTGCTTTGAATCCAGTGTTCAGTCAATGGGGCATTTTGTTTATTATTTTTAATTGCGGATCTATGTTTGTTTAAGCGAATCCGGATTTCTCTACCGGTTTCGCCCACGTAACACAACCCACATGGGCATCTTACAGCATAAATGACGTTACTGGTTCTGCAATTGAACATCTCTCTAAATTGGTGTTCCGTATTGTTTATTGTTATTTTCTCCCCCCGTTATTACAGTCTTGCAATTTAAACATCCATTGCATGGGTAGTTACCAATTATTTTACTCATTGTGTCAACCCTCAACATCACCGTTTTGTACCGCTTTGGCCGCCAAAAGTGTGGCAGGGTATACTCAGACGTGAGTCCCTTGCTCACTTTGCCACTGGATTCAAGCAAGCCGGGCTGAAGACGGCTGTAATGCCAGAAACCGGTCCTCGAAGCTTGTTTCCGGTCCAGGGAAGGCATGGCTTGGCAGTTCAGGCTGGACTCTTCCCATGAGGCACAGGGTCAGACTGATTTGCATATAGCCATGTCTGAACTGGGGTGGCAGAGTGGGCTAAAGAACGGTGATGGATCAAACCCATATCTTTTGACTGGGTGTGAGTGTTTGATTGGTTCAGATGCTCCGTCCATCACCACCCCCTTTTGTACCGCTTTGGCCGCCATAAGTGTGGCAGGGTATGCTCAGACATGAGTCCCTTGCTCACTTTGCCACTGGATTCAAGCAAGCCGGGCTGAAGACGGCTGTAATGCCAGAAACCGGTCCTCGGAAGCTTGTTTCCGGTCCAGGGAAGGCATGGCTTGGCAGTTCGGGCTGGACTGTTCCCATGAGGCACAGGGTCAGACTGATTTGCATATAGCCATGTCTGAACTGGGGTGGCAGAGTGGGCTAAAGAACGGTGATGGATCAAACCCAGATCTTTTGACTGGGTGTGAGTGTTTGATTGGTTCAGATGCTCGGTCCATCACCACCCCCTTTTGTACCGCTTTGGCCGCCATAAGTGTGGCAGGGTATGCTCAGACGTGAGTCCCTTGCTCACTTTGCCACTGGATTCAAGCAAGCCGGGCTGAAGACGGCTGTAATGCCAGAAACCGGTCCTCGGAAGCTTGTTTCCGGTCCAGGGAAGGCATGGCATGGCAGTTCGGGTTGGACTGTTCCCATGAGGCACAGGGCCAGACTGATTTGCCTATAGCCATGTCTGAACTGGGGTGGCAGAGTGGGCTAAAGAACAGTGATAGATCAAATCCAGATCTTTTGACTGGGTGTGAGTGTTTGATTGGTTCAGATGCTCCGTCCATCACCACCCCCTTTTGTACCGCTTTGGCCGCCATAAGTGTGGCAGGGTGTGCTCAGACGTGAGTCCCTTGCTCACTTTGCCACTGGATTCAAGCAAGCTGGGCTGAAGACGGCTGTAATGCCAGAAACCGGTCCTCTGAAGCTTGTTTCCGGTCCAGGGAAGGCATGGCTTGGCAGTTCGGGCTGGACCGTTCCCATGAGGCACAGGGTCAGACTGGTTTGCTTATAGCCATGTCTGAACTGGGGTGGCAGAGTGGGCTAAAGAACGGTGATGGATCAAATCCAGATCTTTTGACTGGGTGTGAGTGTTTGATTGGTGCAGATGCTCCGTCCATCACCACCCCCTTTTGTACCGCTTTGACCGCCATAAGTGTGGCAGGGTATGCTCAGACGTGAGTCCCTTGCTCACTTTGCCTCTGGATTCAAGCAAGCCGGGATGAAGACGGCTGTAATGCCAGAAACCAGTCCTCGGAAGCTTGTATCCGGTCCAGGGAAGGCATGGCTTGGCAGTTCGGGCTGGACTGTTCCCATGAGGCACAGGGTCAGACTGATTTGCATATAGCCAGGTCTGAACTGGGGTGGCAGAGTGGGCTAAAGAACGGTGATGGATCAAACCTATATCTTTTGACTGGGTGTGAGTGTTTGATTGGTTCAGATGCTCCGTCCATCACCACCCCCTTTTGTACCACTCTGATAATGGAGTATCGTATTTCTATCTGTGGGCTTTACAAAAAGGTCCACAGTTAGTTTGTTGTTTTTGTTTTGAATTTTTATATCCAGAAAGTCACAATATTCTTGACTTGTATTGGAAGTGAATTTTAAATTTTGATCTCCACAATTGAGCCATTCTATAAACTCCGACAATTCTTCCTTACTTCCTGTCCACACAAAAAAAATATCATCTATCAAACGTGACCAATGGGTCACGTTTTCGTAAAAAGGGGCTGCTTCATTGTAAATATGTTTTTCCTCAAAGGCACCAACATAGATGATTACATGTCCATGCCTATTAAGATATGTTGGCATGACAACCAGGAAGGTTAGATAGAGAATAGTTGAGCATCGGAGTGCCTTTCGGTGTAAGAAAACGAACACCCGCATGACTAGACATTTTGTGGAGATGGCACATACAGAGGACGACTTCTCATGGGTTGTCATTGATAAACCTAAATACAATATCAATATGGGGCCACTTGATACGGTCTTGCTACTTAGAGAACAAAGATGGGTATTTCGTATGAAGAGCCATGTTACGGGACTTAACGAGGATATACCTTGGAATACACTATGTTAATATCTCTACAGGTACATACGTAGTGTTGGGGTGATGAAGCTGTCAAGATGGTGGCGTGCAAATACACTGTTTTATATCCTGTATATACATTGCTGCCCTATGTAGTGGATTAATGCTGACTATGAATGGATTGTGAGAAGACATCATTCACTAGTGGCATTTAGATTGGGCACAACATTACACTTTGTTAAGAACTATCCTAAGTAAACCACAGATCCCAGCATGCACTGTGCAAGGGAAAACCAGATCCTGGTTTGGTAATGGAAGTTTTCCCACTGGTTTGGAATATCTTGCTCTTAGCCTGGAATGGTAGTATTAAGATGCAATTCACCTCGCACATTATTTCGATATAAAAGAGGAGTTCAGAACATGTAGAGTCCTGTATACTGTTCCCAGAAAATATGCACTGAAACAAATGGATTCCACTTCCGGGTCTTCGTCTGAGATAATACCTTGTTTCTATAACGTAATTATTTTTACGACACTGTCTTTCCTATCAATGAAGGTGCGGAGTGGTGAAATATCCTTTATTAGCATTTATTTGAAAATGTGCCTTTTCCAAATTTTTTGTAAATAGATATAGTTTGTTTTAAAATCTTCTTTAATGCGAATATGTATACATGTATGAGATTTTACCCCTTCTCTTTTTTCCCCTCTTCTTCTTTTTTGTTTGTTTTTTGGTCCCCCCAGACCTTACTAATTGTTGATATTCAGGGTAGACCGTTAATTCTTTTTGTATACATCCTGTTTTCCCCTATTGTGTCTTTCTGAGTAGTTTGTTGATTTGTTTTGTATTGCTTTGGTCTTAATTTAAATGTTGTCCAATGATGTACTTTGTTAAATATGAATGTAGTATGTATTGTTTTTTTGTGTTGTATGTTTGCGTACTTAGTGGTTTTTTATCTGTACTATTTTAGTCCTGCTGAAGTTCCGAAAGGAACTAAACGAGTTGGCTGAGACCTTTTAAAGATTGAATAAATAAAGGATTTAACTTTCACGAAATTGAAAATCTCTGGACTCTTATCTTTGGTGCACCTTCTTTGTCCTCAAGATTTTCTACCTGTCTCTACAGTGGAGCATATGTGTGGCAAGCTCCGGATGTATTGTGCACAAACCAAGTACTGATAAGCTCACTTTGAAACCGATGTGCCTAACCGTGTTCAGCCACACAATTTGTTTCTAAGAAACTTCTCACTGATGCATGCTCGGAAATTTCATAACATTTTTATAAACAGATCCACCTTGAAATCTACTAAGGGAAGCTCCAATTTCCATGCCAATTTCTTCTTCAGGTCGATGAATCTTTGCCTCCATGTAGCACAACCCAAATACATTTCTAAATTAATCAGCAACTTACAGTATTTAATGTTTAGTCAATGATGAGAGGTTTGGTGAAGTTTTGAAGGTTTTATTTTCTCAATAAGAGATTAGTCTGTATTTTAATCTTTTATTTAGATCAGTTAAGTAAGTCTGTTTACAAAAATATCAAGAAATATTTGGTTAAAAATAATCATACAAAATAACAGTGTGTCCCATAAAGAAATTAATCCCTATCTTAAACTAAAGGACCAAACTTATCCTAGCCAGAACTCATAAAGAGTTCCTTTGGAAAAGAGCAAAATAAAGTTTGAAGTATCAACAGGCTAACAGCAATGAAAGGTCGAGCTCCCCATACAGAGTAGTTTTAGAAGCTCAGCTGAGATCTGCAACAGCTGCAGTAGCAACTGTTGACACAGGTGCAAAGAAATAATCACAGCTTTAGCTATGCTCAGAATGGAATAAGTCTCCAAAATGGCATCAGAATAACAGAAAGCTACTGTTAGCAGGTATAGTAATTAAGAAGGTTTATTTGATTAAGTTTAGGTCTTCATTACAGGATGCATAAACAAAGAGATTCTATCAATGTGTGGTGATTTAAATTTTTTATTTATTTTTGTGGGTGATGAAAAAGATAAACTCTCTCTTCGGGTGGTAAAGATGAGAGCACAATGTGCTTGTTAAAATACCCCTCACACACTAAAAAAATCCTTTAGTGTCATGCTTCATCATTGGGGTCTTCCCGTCCCTCTACGGGGCGGGGCGTGCTACGACCTGACGAACTACGCGGGAGCACTTGTAAGGTGACAAAGGCTATGTGACAGTGCAAGGTGAGTGGTGTCAGTGAAGTGTAGGGACCTCTTAATGTGTGGGAATTAAAAAGCTAAAAATCCTCTGGCTAGTGGAAAAAAACAATTTATTCACTTCCCTAGCTGGGGACGTTAAGAAGGGGGTTTTGAGGTAGAGCAATTAGCTATTACCTGGTCTACATGTTTCGTAAGCAGTCCCCTACTGCTTACTCATCAGGACCTTCTAATGGCCCCTACTAGAAAATGCTCGGTTTCTAAGTATGATATGCCTACAGTCCTAAAAACTAGCAGTAAAAATCCACTGGTAGTTTTAGCTTCAGGGCATGAGCAGGCCCAAGGGAAGCAAGATAAAATTTAGCAAAAAAGATGACCTAAATGTGGTCTCTGTAAAGAAAATGGGGGAAAAAAAAGGGGGATTGATAGAATCTCTTTGTTTATGCATATCGAATTGGAGGGTGATTCTGTCAATACCTCTACACTTCCTCTATTGTTTTGAAGCTTCATTACAGGATTACAGAAGCCCCACCAGGAGCAGCTCCCTTGCTGCTCAGCCCTATTTTCTCAACTTACACTTCTCCACCAGGCATCATTGAATTAAATCTGCCCTTGAAGAAAATCCATTCGTCGGAAGAAAATACCGAACTAAGAACGGAAGAAATCCTCAATGAAACTTCACCAGAAATTGAAATGAAGAATGTTGAGGTGAAAAGGAGGTGGCACACGACTTTATTGAGGTGATGCGAAACTAAGAACGTGGATGGCAGAGGGAGACTTCAAAGGACCAAAACATAGAAATAAAAGTCCTTCGGTGGTGCCAAACATAAGATGGAGGCACGTAGTATCACGTTGAAACAGGGTGGTTTCAGGCGCGAACGTGCGCCAAACACAGCTGTGCAGAAGCATACCAACATGAAGAAACAGCAGTGACGAAGATTCCATGGACGCAGCGAAGCAGTGTAGAAAGGAATGCGCGTGAGGCACGAACTGAAGGTTAGGTGCACGAGCGTCAGTCGACTCACTCGTATACGGTTTTAAAACTGTATCAGTTGAACTGCCATCAATGGCGTAGCGGCAAAATAATAGAAGAAAGCAATTTCTGGCAAGAGCAGCACATTCAAGTGCCAGAGGTCATGGAAGGGGAAGATGCACTTAGAATGCATTGCCTCTCTAACTATGAACACATACTAGAAAAAGCACAAAACATGTTGCAAACTCTGAATGTTGGATCATCTCCAGTCAATAGGAAAGGATCATCCAATGGTCCGTCACATGCTCTTTCAATTCCTATGGTAAACGTCCATGTTGACATGTTGTTATTTTAATGCAGCTACAGCGTATCACTAAAATATACACCTAGGAAGGTTCACATGAGGACATTAGCAAGCCTACTCTCGTAGCTGTTCAGTGTCCCATTGTGTAACAATGGGCTGTTCTATGAAATTAAACATTAATATCTAGAATATCCTTGTTAGATCATGAGAGTCAAAAGTATAGCAATATACTTGTTGATTATAAGCATATGACAGAGGTAACTATCTAAAATACGATGAAGCTGAAGAACACGAAAATTACAAGTACTTTCAAATGGGTAATAGGTGCGTCAGAGTTCACGTAGATGTATGCACATGCTGCAGGAACACTGGGCTAAAATGAAGCTCATGCCCTGAGACAGAAAAAGTAATGTGTTCAGTCTCCTGCCAGTCGGCATCTTATCCTGGATAATGCTTGCCTTCTATATCGCCTACCCCATCCCTGTTCATTAAGTGGAGCTCGCCGAGGAGACTCTGCGTGTTTGAAGGACTGGGAGCGCTGTCAGCTGTACTGCCATTTGGGAGCCCCGTTGGTGAATAATATCTGCGTGGGACCCAGCAAGCGCCGGAGGACGGGACTGCGAGGCCCATCAGGCTGTGCGAGTTCCACCAAGCACACCTGTTGCCTCTTCCCGCGTCTCCGCCCCCCTGCTTGCCTGTTCGCCCTTAAACTCCTCGCGGCCCCCGCTCCGCGGGTGCCGCTCGCCGAGGAGACTCTGCGTGTTTGAAGGACTGGGAGCGCTGTCAGCTGTACTGCCATTTGGGAGCCCCGTTGGTGAATAATATCTGCGTGGGACCCAGCAAGCGCCGGAGGACGGGACTGCGAGGCCCATCAGGCTGTGCGAGTTCCACCAAGCACACCTGTTGCCTCTTCCCGTGTCTCCGCCCCCTATACCTATTATCGTATATCATCTGGAAGGGCTGCGCGTTAGCGGGACGCGTGTGCGGGACCAATCCCGGGACAAAGCCCGGACTAAGGGCGGACCCTCTGAGACCCTCCGAGACACGAGGAGACCGGACCGGGCATACCTTCTTGTTTTCAGGTACTGATTGTTTTTTATCAAATTTTTTATCTCACCACCGTCATCTGCCTCACCAACCGACCCCTTTTATTTAGATATGGCAACTGTCAATGTTGAGCTGCATGCGCAGGACAAACAGGGTTTGCTGCTTAATGGGACCTTGGACAGTTATTTCACCAAATCATCGCCTGATATTGCTAGGGAGATTGTGCTAGCGGAGCGGCGGGCAGACCGCCGCCGTTCAGTGGAAAGCATGAAGAATGGATCAGCTTTACCATCTTTATCTCCCGTGATTGGACCCTCTGTTAATGCTGCTAGGGTACTAGTAAACGAGTCGATCCCTCTACTAGACAGTTTACTCCCGGAGGTAAATACGGTTGTTCTTTCACCTGAAACCGTATCTCGAGCTGATATGATTGACCTGTCCGTAACATCTATTGGAAGTGGCCTGTCGACTCTAAAGGGAGATGCCTTGTTACAACAGCATGCAGCCCGTGTTAAGGCTAAAAAATTACCATCTACGGGGAAAATTTATGGCCCCCCGCCGAACAAAAAGCGACGGAAAAGGAGGGATCCGTTGCAACCCAAACTGAGCTGCTCTGACTTTGGGAAAAAATTGTCCACAGTTGTTAAGAATCCCTGTGTTATCCAATCTGATTCTGAGGGGATGGACATCATTTCCGCATCCCCAGTTTTACTGAATACCCCTATAGGCAAAGAGGTCAATATGGAGTCAAGTGCGACAGACGATGTTCATTCTGAGAATAAGGGCTCCGTGTCCCTTCAGGATATTGAGAACCTGATCAGACTATATTCTGTATCTATCTTGGAGAGGTTAACGGAGGTGGAGTGTAGGTTGTCAAAAATTGAGACTGCATTGCCTAAAATAGATCATGTAGATCATCAAGTGGAGAAGCGTGGCTCAGTGGTTAGAGGCGGCAGACCCGGAAGCTGAGATCGGCCGTGGACCAGGGTTCGATTCCCCGCCTCGGCGGTTCTCGGGCTCAAAAATTCCACGGACTCGACAATTCTCGCTCCGGTGCCTACTCGACTCACGGGGTCACACTCTGCGACTCTGGGCAATAGCTTGCTTAATCTCCACTACGGCCCCTCGCGGCGGGATGCCTGGCTTTCACCTTGTGGATACCCTGCCGGGGTATCTCACAGGGGAATACTAGGACGGGTTCCCTAAGCAAGCGCCTTGATACCTTCGGGTGATACGTGCGCTATATAAGTCGCAATACATACATAGGCCATAAAGGTGTTAACTTTGCAGTCAGTCAAGCATTGAATGGTGTATCACAAGCTTTGTCATCTGTTGTGCAACCTCCTCCCCCTATTGCCGCTCATGTTGTTCCTACCCCTCCCTCAATTCTATCTGTACCAAAATCTTTGGGGAATACAGTACCAGCTATTGCTCACCATCATGTTGATTCTAGACCATCTCAAGAGAAAACAGGTGATCAAATGCTGGGGTCTGTCGTTAGTAAGACCAGTGTTAGTACATCTAAAAATTCTGGAAATATAACCAACTTAGCTTTAACAGACTTAACAAGGGAAGTGAGGGAAACCAGACGCACCTGGGGGAAACCTAAAAGGGTTCCGTTGCCTGAACTTCCACCAGAGGCAGTACCCTATGTGGTAGTCCTAACAGGTGTGCCGGCCCTTGAACAAAATAAGAGGGAGGGCTTTTTTCAACTAAAAAACAAGATAACGCACTGGTTGAGAACACACAGGCCTATTGCAAATCATATTAACGGGGATATAGTTCATGTTCGATGCCTCGAATGGTTGGGGGGCAGAACCAAAGATATCGAAGGAGATGTAGTGGTTGTTAACTTTAGGGACCCAAACGCTGTCCACTACATATTGAATTGGCAGATGGGCAGTTCTGATAGTACTATAATCCCAAGACCTCTAACGTATTTTTATCCAAGGTCAGTGGTGATTCCATCTCAGTTTCCCCTTTTACAGGGATCAATTCAAACCCAGCCACTTAACTATTCAATTGTACAGAATGTTGGGAATAGTCAATACGCTCAGTACCCCCTGATCTATCAGGGTATGAGAAACATGCCTTGTGCCCCTTGCCCTGCAATAGTCCCAGACCCCTTGGGATGGAATTCTGTCCCAGTTAGACATCATAACTTTCACAACTTTCAAGACAGAAGGATGGACCATCTGAAACCCTTCACGCCACTTGAGACGTCCAATCGTTTTGATGTTTTCAGTGGCCTTGATAGTTGCGATTGAAGTTTGTTGAGTGGGGGGGATGAGGGAGGGGACACAAGGAACCATACTGAAATGGGGGTTGGAACAGAGTGTAACCTATTGCCAACTGTTGTATCTCGACCTCTGGAAAAAAATGTAACATGTTACGATAATATTCCTGAAGAACAGGTAGAATTAACTCCTACTATAAGACACTTACCTTCTGAGGGAATATCTTCGGGAATCCTACAAGTAACATATACTGGTGACGAGATGCCAAGGGTTAACACCGTTATGTCTTCTGCATTGGGGATTTCGGTTAAGCTTGTTAGCTGGAATGTAGCTGGGGTTGCCAGCAATTTGAGGGATCCGGACTGGGCTGCATTTATGGAATCCTTTGATTTTTGCCTACTCCAGGAGACCTGGGCAATCGACATTCCCCACAGGGTGGGCTACAAGACTTTTGGTATTGGAGCAATCCCATCCAAAAGTGGTAGGCCGTCTGGGGGCCTCCTGATCTGGACAAGGATCAATCTAAGGGTTGATATTGAGGTGATAGACACAAATTCTGTAGATATCCTAGCATTAAAAATAACTACCTCCAATGGGAATAAATTACTCCTAATAAATATTTATAATAGGCCAACACCGTCAACAAAGGAATCCTCGACTGTTTCTAAGTTGGATTGCTTTTTGAGGGGGTTGAATCCTGGGGAGGATTTTATCATCTTGGCTGGGGATCTCAATTGTGACTATGAACCTGTGTTGGGCATAAGTGAGATTTTTGAGGAGGAAGATCAGGCAAATAAAATCCCCCTCCTCTGGAGCAGCAAATCTGTGAAATGTTCCATTCTGGCTCTCCAACTGATCAAATTATGTACATAGCATCACCTTAGGGCCTGTAATGGCCGGTTACCGTCCGACACCATAAAAAAATCAACCTTTAGGAGGAATACATATAGGAGCATCTTGGATTTTGCAATAGTTTCCATCCCTCTTTGGTCGTATCTCATAGATCTTGAAATAGTGGAGAGGGCAGAAAGTGATCACTTTCCATTAAATTTGTCACTAAACGCTGCATTATTTAGCGACCCTTCCCCTCCACCCTCCTTTGAGGGGTGTGTTGGGGATGGCAATGATATTCATATCAGTAACAACAGGAGATCGCTAAAATGGCCATTTATTTTGGATCATGGTGATATCTTGAGCGAAATATACTCACTTTTTGCAGGTACCTTTGCTGCATATCTAAGTTTAACTCCCGAGGAGGAAGCAAGAACTTCCTTTCTGACCTTACATCAGGAGTTTTTCAAAAAAATAAAACTATTGGTAACTAAACTGCCCAAAAAACCCCAGCAGAAGACTCAGAACTTGTCACACAGCAAGCCCTGGTACGACAGATTGTGTAGAGAGTCTAAGAGGGAAATGTTAATCGCTATTAAATCCAAGTCGCAACTGGATGTTAAAAAAGCTAGAAGTAACTATAAAACTACCCAAAGGACTTCGAAAATTGCGTGGGAGGAAGAAAAGTGGGCGGAATTGCTGTCAGCTGCAAGATCACGAGACACTGTAGTATTTTGGAAGCTGATAGCTAATGGGAACAAGGTGGGAAGGGTGGTTAGAGACACATTCCTAGACGAGCAAACCTGGGTAACCCACTTTACCAATTTGTATACAAAATATGATGACCCTTACACAGTATCTACTGCAGCAAGCCATGAACTTCCAGTAGATCCGCTGGTCTTTACCTTGGGGGAAACAGAGCTGGCCATAAGCCAAGTTAAAAATGGGAAAGCCCCAGGTTTGGATAAAATCCCCGGGGATCTTTACAAGCACGACTTGAAAATATGGGCACCATATATCAATTATCTATGCAACAAACTATCACAAAGTTTAGAATTTCCTGAAAGTTGGAAAGGAGCTGAAATTGTTTTAATATTTAAAAAAGGAGACAGGAAGGATCCCTGTAATTATCGTCCAATAAGCTTAATGGACATCCTTCAGAAAATTTACTCACGCCATATCCTATTACGAGTGAGTAATTGGTTGGACGAAAATTCATTTTTGACTAAATTTCAAGCCGGGTTCAGAACTAAAGTCAGCACTATAGATCAGTGCTTTAGATTCTGCTGCCTCTATTGGAAGTACGTAATGATAAAGAAGGCCCACTTGTATGTTGCCTTTGTTGATTTAAGGGCAGCATTCGACTTGGTGCCACGTGATCTTCTGTGGAAGACGCTGAGCGCAGCGGGTATGCCAATCAATATAGTAGCTCAAATCATAAAATTACACGATGGGAACTTTGCGAGAATTAGATGGGGACAAAATGGCGAACTTTCACGGAAAATTCCAATCGAACGTGGAGTTCGCCAGGGATGCGTTCTGGCCCCTACTCTATTTTCTATTTTCGTGAATGATATTCCCTCTTATTTAGACAAATGTAAAAATGACGCACCTAAATTGAATGGCGAAAGGGTAGCATCTCTATTGTTTGCTGACGATACTATTCTGATATCCCAAACAAAAAATGGCTTGCAGATCTTATTGAATACTTTCAACGATTACTGTTGTCAAAAGGGGCTAGAGATCAACGTAAAAAAAACGAAATACATGGCCCTTAATCCAACCAAACCAGACAAGGGTTGTCTAACTTTAAAAGGGATAAAGTTGGAATCTGTGCCTCACTTTTCTTATTTAGGGGTGACGCTTGATCGCAACTTCACCTGGAAAGCACAATTGGAAAAAAGCAAATTGTTATTTGCTCAGAACGTTAAACCAATACTCAGAGAGCAAAGCTTAAGCACCAGCAAAGCGGTACGTCCCGTCATGGAACTTTTTAAATTTAAGGTTCAATCATCAGTGCTATATGGTGCTGAACTGTGGGGGCCAGGCTCCAAGGAGACTTTTAGTATCCACGACAACAACTTTATGCGTAGCTTGGTTAGGGCTCCGAGAGGAACCCCATTAGTACCCCTGCAATTGGACCTTGATTTTAAAAGAACTGACCATCATGTTCTTATTAGACCGCTCATGCTCTGGGTAAGATTGTGGCACGTTTCTGAGCTTCAGGCATATAGAGAAGGGCTGATAGAGATCATGGGGTTGGATAGTAACAAAAAAATCCCCTGGTTAATACATGTTAGGACTTGGCTTAATTTTATAGGCCTGAAACATTTTTGGGAGTACCCCGAGCATTTACCACCTAATCCCAAATTAGTCCTGAAAAAAGCTTTTTGGTCCTATGTAGCAAATATGGCTGTAAACCTCAGTACTAGTGGTTCATTAGTATCAAAATTTTTAAGTTTTAAAGGCGAACCCTTTTATGAGTCCTTTATGGATGAAATAGAGCCTCCACTTGCCAAGACCCTTTTCCTGAAGTTTAGATATGGAAATCTTCTATTAAAATCAACTTTGTCATGTTGGGCAAGGAACCGTGATCCATCGGCTGAGGTATTGGACAAAGTTTGTTCACTTTGTGAAAACAACCAAATTGAGAATGTGCAGCACATTCTCTTTTTTTGTCCTATCTACGCCCTTGAAAGGAAAAGATGGATTAAACCGATATGCCTTTTATTAGGCTTGAGGTCCTGCGACCAGGCTCTGAGAATTTTGACTACTAATACTTCACAACAGATCATATTTAGTGTCAGTAGATTTTTACTCTCTATTTGCTACCGTAGAAAAAAAATGGGCCTTTAGCTGTGAATTTAATCTCTAATCTGTATTATTTTGGTCCAACCTATGGATCCGATTTTGTTTACATTAGCATTAAGTGCACTATACAATTGAATTTGCTTATAGAACTATTGAGGTGTCCTCCCGTCTCATGTGATTTTTATTGTTACGCTCCATGTATATTCCACTTCTGTTGCATAGTTATATAGAATGCTTTTTATTTTTCTTTTTCAAGTGATTGTTTCTATTTTTATTGAAATGTAATTTTTATTGAAATGTAATGTTTAAATTGTTCTTTTATGGCGTAATGCCGAAATAAAGATTTTGAATGAATGAAGTGGAGCCCCTCTGTGCTCTCTGAACACGTGCTCCAGGACAGACCTTTGAGCCACTCAGCGCTCGGGCTGAAAACTGTAGCGATGCTAGCAAACTTCTCCCTGATGCAAGTGCGGAAATCTCATAAAATATTTATAAACAGATCCACCTTGAAACTTACAAAGAGAATCTCCAATTTCCATTTCAATTTCTTCTTCAGGTCGATGAATCTATGCCTCCATGATGAGAGGTTTGGTGAAGTTTTGAAGGTTTTATTTTCTCAATAAGAGATGAGTCTGTATTTTAATCTCTTATTTAGATCAGTTAAGTAAGTCTGTTTACAGAAATATTAAGAAATATTTGATTAAAAATAATCATACAAAATAACAGTATGTCACATAAAGGAATTAATCCCTATCTTAATCTAAAGGATCAAATTTATCATAGCCGGAAGTCATAAAAAGTTCAGCTAGAAAGGGCAAAAGAAAGTTTGAAGCATCAACAGGCTAAGAGCTATGAAAGGGGGAGCTCCCCATAAAGAGTAGTTTTAAAAACTCAGCTGAGTTCCCTCACAGCTGCAGTAGCAACTGTTAACACAGGCGTAAGG
The DNA here is from genome assembly GCF_964261635.1 of Lissotriton helveticus. Taxonomy (NCBI): domain Eukaryota; kingdom Metazoa; phylum Chordata; class Amphibia; order Caudata; family Salamandridae; genus Lissotriton; species Lissotriton helveticus. The sequence continues at coordinate 1,039,137,770 of NC_136069.1, forward strand.
AAATATTCACTGCAGTAGCTATGCTCAGAATGGAATAAGTCTCCAAAAAGGCATCAGAATAACAGAAAACTACTGTTAGCAGTAGCTCACAGCAATTTCAGGCAAGAGCAGCACAGTTAAGTGCTAGAGGGCATGGCAGGGGAAGATGCACATAGAATGCATTCCCTCTCTAACTAGGAACATATACTATAAAAAGCACAAAACATGTTGCAAACTCTGAATGTTGGATCATCTCCAGCCAATAGGAAAGGATCATCCGATGGTCCGTCGTATGCTCTTTCAATTCCCATGGTAAACGTCCATGCTGACAAGTTGCTTTTTTAATGCAGCAACAGCGTATTACTAAAAGATACATCTAGGAAGGTTCACATGAGGACATTAGCAAGCCTACTCTGGTAGCTGTTCAGTGTCCCATTGTGTAACAATTGGCTGTTCTATGAAATTAAACATTAATATCTAGAATATCCTTGTTAGATCATGAGACTAAAATCTATAGCAATGTACTTGCTCATTAGAAGCATGTGAAAGAGGTAACTATCTAAAATACGATGAAGCCATATGGTGTGAGGAAGGAAAGAAACACATTTTGCAGCAGACAGCACATTTCACGAAGATGTCAGGTCTTACAGTTCAATTACAATATTAGATCAGCATTTACAAAAAGGCACTTCTTGTTATTAAAGGGAAAGGAAGGAATAACAGAAAATATTGAGGGCTAGCAGTGAAAGACTGGGAGAAATGGGAGCTTTCTGCAGAAATAAGCATCATGTTTCTCTTTTTGCATGTTTAAAAAAAGCACATTTTCTCTAACCTTTATATTGGCACGTATTTCCTACGTTTATGTTAGGATACATTTCTTCATTGTAATGTGGTAAATTTATATATAAAAATTAAACTTCCTCACTGATTTAAAATACACACACGAAACTCCCGGAAACTGCCATCCTTCAGAGATAACACAGGCTATGACAAAAGCACTGAAGTCGGGAATGGGAGTGGGATGCATGAGACTTACACCCCAAAACTGAAAGTTCCAAGCCAGCCCGCTGAGCAACCAATAGTTCATTAATATCTGAAATGCTGGCTGCCCTGATCAGACAAATATTTTACAGCAATCTGTTTTCCTAAGACACCTCACACCTCATAGTGAGTGCTAGCATATTGAAGGGGAGCGGGAGGTGGGGCTGGGGGGAGTGGGGAGGATAGTATGCCGGGGCTGGGCACTGCTAAGTCTTTGCACCGGAGCCCACCGATGTTTGTTTTCTTTCACCAAGAGAGAGGCGCTGGAGGGGAGGGTTCGAGGATCGGCTGAAAACACTAGCATTTGTTTTAAGCAAGAAGTGCTGAAAATAAACAAAATAATGTGCAGCTGAGCTACAGAAAACACAAGTGCTTGCGTCAAGTGAAACTTTGCAGCATTTATCCACCTTTGTACAGCCTTCTAAGCGCTCTGCCACTGCCGCCAGATAATGTCACACATCCCTCCTGAGCATGCGCGACTCGGAGTTCACAGTCATATTCTCACTGAGCATGCGCAACTCAGCCGCAGCCAGGGCCGGACTGGCCGTTGCGGGCACTGGACATTTCCCCGGTGGGCCGGAGGGGTGGGGGGCCGGTTTGAGCTTGTGAGGGTTGGTTTTGTCACGGGGGCCTATTTTTCAGAAGTGCTGCAATATCGGCCCCCTTTAACAAAAGCAGGAGCGGTGCTTCTTGCTAACCCAACCCCCTGCTGCTCCCAGGGCCGGTCGAGCAGCAATCAGCCAGGGCTGGTTGCTGTTCCCAGTCTGGCCCTAGTAGCAGCAACCCCTTTTCTCAGAGTATATGTAGTTTAAAACAGTGTGTTTGTATCTGAGCATGCGTAGTGTAACTTCAATGTCTTTAAATATTTGTGTCTTTGTAGTTGAGCCTTCGCAATTTACAACCAAGCTCTTTGTATCTGAGCGTGCGCAGTTTGTTGTGGTAGGGGTCTTGTATAGACAAGTTTTAGTTTGGAATTATGGCCAGAGCTTCAATTGGTAACGGGGGAAGTAGATTCGGGTCCTGCTGTGAGCTCAACAGCATTTGATTCTGTGCAACTAAAACTCTCTTCACCTAAAAAAAATAGCTGCTGCACCTGGGGAAGAGGTGAGGGGAGAAGGGAACAAGCAGGGGTCTGACACACATACTCATAAGAAAGAAGTTCCACAAAAGTATATGAACATGAGTACTTGTTCCATGGGTTGCTGATAAGAGAAACACACGAGGAACAACAGGAAGTAGTATGCTACAGCCAATAGAAACAGAGAAAAAGTATGTGGCAAGCACATGAACAAATTAAAAGTAAGGGCGGGATTTAAGCCTCTTTTAAGATTTATATGAAATACAATGACTTCGCAAGCACTCTGCAGGCAAAACCTAAAAACGGCAATTGCATATCTCAGCCTAGGAACAGCTCCCCTCAAAAGGGGACTGCATTGATGTTAGGTATGCATAACAGGCAGTGGTGGTACGAAGCCTGAGGGGGGCCCCCTGCGAAGTACATGGAGCGGCCCGCCCACACTTTGGAACCAGTCAGGAGCTCTTAGGCCAGGGACCCGCCACACATGCACAGTGTCGGAGGTGACCGCCCCTGGAGCTCACCCAGACCCCCTCTAACCCCCCCACTGGCTATTGTTACACCACTGATAACAGAGCAGTCTATTTAAATCTGTGTTTCATGACACAAAAAAAGACAAAGCACACACCATCTGGAATGCCAATGGGCTGGGTGACTGATTTGGGATTCCTGCCACCAACGCAAAGATATATGTGCCAAAAGTAAAAAAAGAGTAAACTAAATCCCCCTCGTCTGAAATTCGGGATGCAGGAAGCACCAGACACTGAAGAGCACCAATGTTACTGTATACCCTCCTTGAAGCCTGACTTCCTAGTAGCGGGTCTGCGAGAAACCCAACGTAGCACTAACTTTCATTAGTGTGTAATGCCCGTTTTACCAGTAACTGTGCAAACAATGAAATGCATTGTAGGTCTAAAAGTATATATAAGTAATCCAGGGCTCACTGATTCAACAACACCCTCTCTGCTGATTGCGTCACCAAACCACATCTATAAAGAAATGTAAAGTATTACTCCAAAGATCCTTAATTTATACAGAATATAAAAATGAACAGTAGGGGGCAGTTTCAAAGCAAAATGATATTTTACTTATGGTTTGGATAAAAGATTTAAATTTTGTAAAACAACTTCTTACAATGGGCTTCCTGAAATCAGTTTACTAAGGTTGTGATACTGAAAAATAAAATGAGTTTATTCGTATGGTTTTTCAATAAGATTTGTAAAAACTAAATGGTATGGGGTATAGATTGATGCAAATATATCTACAAAATCAAAAATAATGATTTTTCCAGATAAGTTCAGAACTCAAAACTATACACTAAGCCGCAAAGCTAAACAAGTTTTTAATGCCAGACGAACTCGGATGTCATTAATGTGCCCTGCTGTTATCAATCGATCGACCAGTTGATCACGTGATGTTTTATTTAAGATGCCAAGATCAATAAATCAATACAGACAACATCTAATAAAGACACATAAATCAGGAAGAAATTCACAAAAGACAACAAAAAACGTTGCTCCTACCCACACTTCGTTGCAATCAGTATTACACTTTCTATAGATTTCGTGGCACATAAAACATGATTAAATATGGCAATATCAAAAGACAATTTTCATTTTAGATTGCCTCGCTTTAACATTATTGCTGTTATTTTCTGTCTGGAATTTAGGGTGGTTAGGTGCATAGGTAATAGAAACAATGAGTAAAAATAGGAACGCGTGAATAGAATGCCATTCTGAGTTTAGCTGACTGCCTTCAAAAGACCATTTGTCTAAGCACCAGACCAGACATAATTGCTGGCAATGTTGTGCAAATAACTGCCAGGCTTACTTCAGTGCCAAATGCTACTTTTGAAATACAGTGCGCACACTCAGATATTTCAAGGACTGTGCATGTTTTTTGTTTTTTTGCATTGCGTTTTTAAGGAATTAGGATCATTAGATAAATAACAAATAAAAATTGCATCTTCAGTAATTCCTGAAAAACAAGGTTCACTATCAAGTTGTCATAAATTGTGTTCAGCAGATTGATGCATTTCCCCCGTATAACCATTGTGCATTAGCAGTACTTTTCAAATCTGAACTAAGGTATCCACTAATTAAGTGTGGCAATCAAATTACAATGATCATCAGACAACGTCTCTTCTAACCTTCCAACTTAGTGTGGCCTTCTGTGTAATTCTTGGAAGCTAGCTGGTTTCACTGCATTTTTTATTACTTTTCTAAAATAAGGCCTGTGAATGGAGGAATCAATCAATAAAAAATTGTTATACTTGAATTAAGGGCCAATGAGTTTCAGACTGTGCAGTGGAATATCTCCACATTATTGTGGGTCTACAGAGATCATTTCCACCAATGAGTGATGGAATAAGCCCAAATACTACTTGAGTCCAGCCACTACCATCACAATAGTGAGTGAGCTCTGCGAGCCTGCATATAGACCATTACTTTGCACCGCTTTATATCAAGAGGCATTACACTGCAGTAACTACAGCAGGAATACCTTTATCCAAGGAGTGTGAATTTGCATCACAGCATTAGAGGAACGCCTATTTTAGGTAAAAAATATTGAATGTATAACAGTAATTCTAAAAAGTAATGTATTGAGTTCAAATAATAATAATCACGAAAGTATGAACCATTAATAAATATAATAAAATTAGCAATATTAATGTAATTCAATAATTTTTTCGAATAGTTTTTTAAATAATAATACTGTTGAACTCTGAAAATTCATTACCCCCGGAAAAGTAACTATCTCTGAACCCACAAAATCGTACTAATTCATTACTAAAAAATCCGAATGCTAAAAAACATTAAAAAAACGTACATCCAAACAATACCCACTGCTCTAAAATTCCATATTAACCATGAATCCATTTCTACCCAATAACTCTAAAAACATACTACCCACAAAACAACCCCTGAGCCCTAAAAAAAATTCTATTAACCCATAAAGTAAAAAAACACATTCACGACTCCTAAAAAATCTTAATACCATATATTCACACACATCCCAAAGCTTTCCCTCAACTTTGAACCCTTTCTTAACCCTGAACACTAAACACCCATTATCCCAAAATTTTTGAAATTCCTAAAAATCCTATTAATTCATAACAAAAAAACACTACTGAACCCTTAAAACCCTCAACACCTCATACCCAATACTTCCTAAAACACCCCCTTAACCCCGAACACGATCCAGCCCCAGAGCTTCAAAAACCCATTATCCCTCAAAACATCAGCAATTCCTAATTCCTAAAAACTTTATTAACCCATAAATAAAGAAAAACATTACCCTGAGCCCTAAAAAACATAAACGTCATAAACTCCCCACAACCCTACAACTCCTCCTTAACCTTGATCATATTTCCACCCCTATACATTAAGAACACATCATACCCACACACACATATTTGTACACACGAAGCCAATATATATATATATATATATATATATATATATATATATATATATATATATATATATATATATATATATATATATATTTATATATGTACAAATACATATATATATATATATATATATATATATATATATATATATATACAAGCTTTAATTTTATTTACAATTATTTTACTCAAACATAAAAATAATTGGACACATTTTAATTAACATTCCTATAATGTTTTCATTTACCCTATTTTTGTGATATTCACTAAGTTTATTTTTTAACTGAAATTAAATGTATTTATAATGAAACTTTTTTTTAACATTTCAAAATTTATTTAAACAATAAATGTAAACTCTTATCTGAATGTATGACCGATTTCAATAATATGAAGTCCGAACGATAAGTCAATGCACATGTATGAAATATGAACATTTTGGTTTCAACCTTTTGCATATATATTGGAGTTAAAGCCTCATTTAAAAAAGAAAAGTATTCTGTTTATTGGCATTTTGCATTTTTACACATACAGGAGTGTGTCATTAAATAGCAGCTTCAGGATACAGAATATAACTTCTATTCAGTTATTGACATTCTGGTTTGTTCATATCATTCTATAGCTAACACTTTACAGATCTCATGTTATGTGTTGTATTCACCTATTACAGGCCCCTTGGTTCCCATCATAAACTTTAGCCAACATATCTATTACAACAAAACCCAACAGTAACTCTCCAGATCTCCCGCCCACCCCTTCCAATCAGTGCTAGTCTTAGACTCCTGATCACCTACAGGTTTGGTTCATATCTTTTTTTAAATTGTCATGTTTTCCTAAATCTCATCTCAGTTTGCCTTGTGCTATTAAGGGCGTTCCCCTCCTGAGAACCCCTGGGAAGCTGATTTGTGACTCCCCTGCAGGTCCATCAACATAGAGGCCCATGCCAACCTGTCTTCCTCAGCCTTTTCATCTTTTCTCACAACTATCATTCGTACTAACTCTGCGGTTGCCCACTAGCTTATATCTCTCGTCCAGTCCGCATATTTTTTTGGCTGGGGTTGCATCCATGCTATCACTATTCGCCTTTTAGCCAAAACCAGTCCCAGGTTAACAAAGCGTCTGCTTAGCTTTGTATTTTTTGGCAAAGGTAATAGTCTCAATAGTATCTATTTGATCTCTGGTATATTCCAACCGGTGGCTTTTCCTAGACATGTCAGAACCCTCTCCCAGTAGGGGTGTAATAATGAACACTGCCATATCATGTGGAGGAAATCTGCCCCCCTGACCCTTACATCTGAGACATCCATCCATGCGAGATTGGTATATTATATGTAATGTGCACGGGGTAAGATATGCTTGATGCACTATATTATATTGAAGGAGTTTGAATCGTGCATTTGCACTGACCTTTTGCACACCCTCATTCACCCTTCCCCATTCACCTTCAGTCAAAGGTTCATTCATTAATGTATCCCACTTTTGCTGAAGTCCAAGAGGCTCCACTGGCAGGTCCTCACTTAGTGTCCTATAGAGGTGTGAGATGAGTCACCCAACCTGATTTCTCATTGATCCATCACAGACGAATGGCCATTGGTTCCATTACGATTGCAAAAAACAAGGGTGAGAGCATCCTTGTCAGGTGCCTCATCCTAGAATTAGTTGTCTTGATACCATCCTGCCTACCGGTACCCTAGCTGTGGGGGCAGCATAGAGCAATTGGATCCATTGTAGGTATTAATGGCCTACCCCTATTCGCCAAAGAACCTGCCACATATATGTCCACTCCACGTTGCGTTCCTGTCAATATGTAGCAGTCTAGGGGTCTGCCACACATGTGCCAGTCGCCTCAGATTATAAGCCATATTCCTGCCAGGGTGCATCCTGCCTGGTCCGAGTGAATTAGTTGTGACATCTTTGGGAGGAGTCGTTCAGCCATGATGCCACTTAATATTTTCACATCAATATTTAGCAGCGATATTGGTCTGTATGAGCATGGCTGGCAGAGATCCCTATCTTTTTTTAGTATCATGGCGACGAGTGCCTCTCACATTGTAGATGGATGAGCACCTTTACCTAATGCCTCATTATAGACTTCAAGGAGTCTATCCACCAGGAGGGGACCAACGCATCTATGGAACTGGCCAGGGAATATGTCGGAGCCCGGATTGTTAGCCACTTTGAGACGGCCTACAGCGCCATTTATTTTGTCTTTGGTAATCGGAGAACTCAGAGTCTCTTGTTCCTCGGGCAATAGACGAGGGAGTTCTATTGTGTCCAGATACGATATCATTGGCCTCGGATCTAGTCCAGTGCGGATATTATATACCTTTTGCAAGTGACTCGCCAGGGGTTTGGCTATCACCCGTTGCGAATATACCAAAACCCTGTTTTCAGCTCGGATTTGCAGTATCTGGGCCACTGGCATTTCCTGTCTTATCAGGCACACCAACAATGATCCGGTTCTATCTCCTTCCCTATAGAGTCTGGGCTGATATGTCGTGTGAATATGTTTTTCTCATCTGCGGAGATCTGTAATAAAAGCCTCCCTGTCCTCACTCCATTCCTTCAACTTCTGTGGGGTCATGGTGATCTCAGTCTCCAATTTTCTCAGGTTGGCCTTATACGCTGCCACATCTTGTTCCAATTGAGATCTTACTCCGTATGTGGTCTTGATCCAAATTAACCGTATAACGACCTTCATGGCCTCCCACTCAGTTGTCCGGCACAAGGCCAATCCCCAGTTCTCTTGGTAATATCTATTCAGTTCTTCCGATATCATGGCAACAAATAGAGGGTCTGTGAAAGCCTTGCTATTGAGCCGCCACAGAGGTATCTCGGATCTTACTCCTTTCCCCCCAACTCCAGCAGGTATGGGGAAAGGTTCAACAGGTATCTTGTAAGGTAGGTTATCCCTCCTACGCTCCAACCCAGATCCTAGGAAAGAAACCTGATAACATTTTTCAATGGCTCGGTAAATCGATTTTATCGTGGATCGTCAATGGCCTGTCTAATAAGCATAAATACGGTTCATTTCTGAAAAGGTGGAAAGCTTACAATCCAAGTATAATTTACTTTCAGGAGACACATTTAAAATTAAGCTGTCATTACATATATATTTCAGGCATTCTTTTCTTGCATTTGCCAGAGCTGCGGTAAGAGGAGTAGCCATTTTTCTTTTTCAAGCACTAAAATGGAAAATAAGGAAGGTGAAACATGATCAGCTGGGTAAATGGATTAGGGTATCCATCTCTTTGGAAGGTCCTTTTTCTAATTTAGTGAATTATTAAGGACCCTTAGGTGATTAGACAACTTTGCTGCAACAGTTTTAAAATCATGCAATGAATTCCATCGGGTCTATAATTATGAGTGGCGATTTTATTCATATTCAACATTTGACACTAGATTGATCTAAAATTGGGAAACGACAAAGAAAACCCAAAACAGCCATCTTTATCAAGAAAATGAAAAATAACAATACGCTCATCGACCCTGGGCGATGAGAAAAACCCATCTTAAAATAGCCTTTGTGTTTTTCTGAACAATTCAATTCAACTTACAGAACTTGATTTTTTTAGTATCTCATACATTAATCAGAAAAATGTCCCCTGTAATGGCAATGGATTCTCAGATCATTTTATAGTTATTCTCAAGATCCAAGACAAAATTCAACCCTCTTCTCCTTCTAACTGGCAGTTCGATAAGTCCAGGTCTAGAAGAAAGAAATAAGAACATTTATAATAACGTTTTTCAGCTTAACAGTGATTCACCTTCAATATTTTACATATGGGAGGCCCTTAAACTTGTTTGAGGGGCCAGATAATTACCTTCCAATCCATACTCCACAAAATATTGAAAGTTAGAGCTCTACAAGAAGCCTTAAGACCTAATAACGACTTTGTCAGTGCTGGAGCGAGCCGCCATGCCACTGCCCCGCCCCCACACTGCCACAGTCGACAGCCACCCACCTGCCAGATTACAAGTTTCCTCCTGGTCTGGCAGGTGGTGCGTTGTCTGTTCTGTGGTGGTGCAGTTCTAAGGCCCATATTTGAGCCCTAGAACCGCAGTGCTGATGGAGCGACAAAGCCTGTTCCTGTATGGCAGGGACTGTGCAGTCCATACCATGAAGGAACAGGGGTGCACATGTGCCCCCCTGCATGCACCCCCAGGCATGGGGGAACCAGGTGGCCCTGTAGGGCCCCCTTAATTTCCTGACCGCCACACTTTAGCCCGCCACAAAAAGTGTGGAAGTGATGCGCCATCACCGAGGGATCACAAATCCCCAGCCGTTGCAGTTGCCCGACCACAAAAGTTGTAATACGGCAGTCGAACGACTACTGCGCACCACCACTGCAGCGCCACTGTGAGTTTGGCTGTCCACGGACCACCAAACTCATTATCAGGTCCTTAGACTTTGCAACGTATCAATTTCATGAGCTTAAGTGCCTCTGATAAAAAGGCCTTATCAGTAGCCAGACAAAATCTCAATGACTTTTTCTTTCAAAGGATGTCTTAAATGTCAACGCGCACATGCACACCTCCGCCCGGCGCGTGACCACCGCCGTGACGTCATCTTCTAGTAGCTACTTCCTGGAGAGAGAGTAAGAAATATCCCCTGGAAGAAGGCATGCTCATTGTCCACGGACCGCCAAACTCATTATCAGGTCCTTAGACTTTGCAACGTATCAATTTCATGAGCTTAAGTGCCTCTGATAAAAAGGCCTTATCAGTAGCCAGACAAAATCTCAATGACTTTTTCTTTCAAAGGATGTCTTAAATGTCAACGCGCACATGCACACCTCCGCCCGGCGCGTGACCACCGCCGTGACGTCATCTTCTAGTAGCTACTTCCTGGAGAGAGAGTAAGAAATATCCCCTGGAAGAAGGCATGTTCATTGCCGAAATGCATTGAGAATGTATAAACGTTTAATCATGAAACACAGTGAATAATTATGAATTCGACATCTTTGTGATGACAACAAGATGAAATAAACACTACAAGTTTCAACAAGGAAAAGATTGTAGTCCATATTATTGATTACCTTGAAGTAACCTTCTCCAACAGAAGGACCCATTGGAGCCCGGGGGACCCTCCCCATATTAATGGGGGTGCAACCTTTAGAGTTAAATGAAAATAAACCATTCCAACAAAAAGTATATGAGGAGAGTGAGTATACTGGCAAAGTATTAGCATGGTCAACTTAAGTGAAATCCAATAAGAATAGAATCCAGGAGATATTAGACCCTGATACAAATCTGATTGTTAATCACAAGGATGCCATATAACAGCTCTTTCTCAAATAATATAAAGAGCTATATGAGACTATGGATTATGTAACACATAATGCTATTGCTAAATTCCTATCCCCAATTTCTCTTCCAATGTTATTGAATGAACATCACTTAAGTGCTATGACTCCAATCACGTTAAAACAGTGAGAGGTTTTTAACCACTGTGCCAAACTCTAAGGCTAATGGCAGCTATTGTATTCCTATTGAGATATACAAGAGATCTTTTCCTGCCATCTTGCACATTTTTAACTACATTTTTCAACAAAATCATGTCAGAACATCTTATCCTTACTCTTTTTCCTTAGCTATGTAGTCAGCTTTAAAAAAAATGATAAATCATCTTAATTCCCATCGACTCTTAAAGCTTTTAAATGCAGATTATACACACTTCATAAAAATCTTAACAAGTCAGACTACACCTGCAGCCCTATGAAACATTCATCATATTCTAAATGACCTTTTGCTGTAGAGATCAATTACCATCAATAAAAAATAATTTAGTGCAGGCTATTGATTACTTCTTCTCAGTCAATACCATCAAAGCAGCAGTTGCAATGATTGACGCCGAAATGAAATTCAGTCTAGTTAATTAGACTACCTTATTCCAGATTCTTGCTATGTTCAATTTTCCGAATCAATTTGTATCTATCTTAAAAAACATATATATCCTCACACTGATTATAAGATTATAATTACCTCTAAAGAGATTGGGAAGGTTACTATCAATAGAGGCAGTTACATAGGAATGTCCCTTGTTTCCAAAGTATTTTACTTTTTTATTGAACCCTTGTATTGTTTACTTAGTATGATTACATTCTCCCTCCTCTGCCAGGTGTTTCAAAATTAAAACTTTTTGATGGCGATATTATACTTTATTTAGCTGCCGACCATGATAATATTCAAATGGCATTCAGCAGGATCTATGACTTCACTAACACAGGTGGGTATAAGATGAATCATTGTAAATCAGAAAGGCTGTTATTTAATGCTACTGAATGGGATCTTCCAGGTCAAATTAGCAGTTAATTTTCTCCCACTTGACCAATTTGATATTTAGGTATTTATGTTTCTTCTAACTTTTCGGGTTAATTTTTTACACGAATTGGTTCCGAAAGGCATTCGGACAGCCCGAGTCTTTCAGAGCCGATTCGTACAGCTCTATGGACACGGTTTCTGGACGAGCAATAAAGATGCCCGATTCGGACAGCCGTTCCAATTCAGTTTGCCTGCCACAAAACAGCTGCTGGAATCTATTTTTTGGGCCCCCCTTCATCCGGAGATGTCCAAATGTGGCCCGTGGGGATACCCAAGGGACCCCTCTTTCCAACCACGCACATTGTGGCAGGCACCATGGGGTGCCCGCCACAAGGTGCAAGATTTTCCCCAACCACCCCTTTTTTCAATTGGAGCCTGTGTTCTCGTTCGAAACATAGGCTCCCATTGAAGTCAATGCGAGTCCGACCGAACGATATTGGGAGTCATCCTAATCCGCCGTCCGGACCCCCAGGACCCGATTCATTTGGAAACTAGTCTGGAACCGATTTGTTCGGGACAGTTTCCAAACGACTTCATAATCGGCCCCTAAATAAGGTTCAACTGTTTCTGTCTTAATGGCAGTTGCTACCACTATAATTAATAGACAGCGTCTCATTGGTCAAATTGTCAATCTTACCCCTCTTCCTTTTTTTATTTTCCAATGGTCTTATCAAGGTGAATCAAGCATATTTTCAGGCAATTGTTATAGTGATATGGAAATTTCTCTGACATTGGCAGGTAAAAAGTAAAGTCCACATTTGTAAAGCGCACAATCACCCGTTAGGATCTCTAGGCGCTGGGGGCCGTCGGGAAGATTAAGCAAGCTATTGCCCAGAGTCACATGGTGCTGGGCTAACCTGCCGCCGGAGCCGGGGATCGAACCGTGGTCCCCAGATTCCAGCGTCAGTCACCCTGGCCGCGGCGCCACACCTCCTCCCTAATATAAAAATTCCCAGGTGAATAAGGAATATTCAGATTTAGCTCTACCTTATTTTAGACTTTATCGTGCCTCTATCGTAGACCATCCACTACAGTTTAAAAATTATGTTATAGTTTATTATAAATTCTTTCCATATAATATGATCAAGGAGGTAGAGATCAAGTGATTGGCTTTTTTGACGTCAGTCAAATTTCTGAAAAGAACAATATAAAATACATTGCATACAATGGAATTTAGATTAAACCAGATCTATCAAGAATATAAGATACCATTCTTTTTTGTCACTAACGGATTGTCTTGGCCTAGGCTTACAGCTTCCTAGAGTCGCAATTCGGAGCTTGAATACACCCACTTTTACATTAGTAGGTAATTTCATGTTGAATCACTCCTGGAAAACCTCACAATAGTTAAATATTATTTTCAACGAGTCAAGCTTTGCCCAGATCAGCAGCCTTCTCAAGATACCTCTCCCGAAAAAAGTAATATAACTTATCTAATAATAAAATTACTAGCCAATAAGTGCAGCATAACTTTACGACAATGGCATGAAATTTGTTTAATGGGGTATAAATGTATGTGTGCAGCAACTTTTAAACGAGAGGCTACATAGATGTAATTAGTTATTCAAGTGATAATACTACTCTCACACAGTCAGAGCAGCAGTTAATTTTTGTAGCCACCTGTATTGCTCAAGCCCTTGCATTACAATGCTGGAACTAAAATACCTTCCATGGTACAATAGCAGGCTACATTATTGTGGGTTAAATGTTTAAATAGCTATATCCATCTAGGAATCATTTGACTACAAAATGTTCTAACATTTGGCATGTTTCCGAACTTTAAACATCAGTTACATGTTGGTTTGTGCATTTACATCTTCAATAATGATTGTATTTTTTGTGCTCCTTGTCTCTCTTTCTTTTGCTTTCGTGTGTATTTTGTAATGGTTATTAGTTTATTGATATGAATTTCAAGGTTAAGTGGATCCATTTTGATGCTTTGACTCTATCATACTTAATGTACTCTATGTTTTGAATCCCTTAATTGATTTATATTTCTTGTAATTATTTTTTGGTAGTACCAATAATAAAAGAGATCCAGGTGATGGTCAGTGTAAAGTAATTGTGCAATGCCGTTTAAGGTTTGGCAAGTGGTTTTTAATGCCAAGTCGAGGTGGCAGAAAACTGCACACAAAGCCCTGCAATGGCAAGCCTGAGACGGGTTGGAAAGGCTACTTGTGTGGGTGGCACAACCAGTGCTGCAGGCCCACCAGTAGCATTTAGACTACAGGCCCTGGGTATATGGTATACCACTTTACAAGGGACTTACAGGTAAACTATACATGCCAATCATGTGTACACAGATGTTACCATGTTTAGGGGTGATGCACATGCACTTTAGCACAGGTCAGCAGTGCTAAAGTGCTCAGAATCCTGAAGCCAACAAAAAGATACAGCAAAAAGCGGAGGGAAACAGGACAAAGTTGGGGGAAGACGACCCTAAGGATGACAGGTCTAACAGCAGCCCTTTGTGTGGAGGCAGGACACCGGCTTGTCAGGTGTAAGTGGGGCTGGGCCCAGCTCCTTCTACCCATCCTGCCAGTGACATTCCATCCAGTCTCACCCAAGCTCTGCATTTTGTGTGGCTGTCTAGGAGTAATCCACTGTCAGTTACACCCAATCATGTGACCAGCGACATGCTGCAGGCACCAAATGGTTAAGGCAAGAAAATGGCAATTTTCTAAACGTGGCATTTTCCGAATTGGAATCTAAAATCCAACTTAACCTTAAGTTGGGATTTTATATTGTGATTCCAGAGACAGAAACACGAACTTTGGAAATTGCACAAAAAAAATTAAAAAAGGCATTTACAATGTTATCCTATGGGAGAGATAGGCTTTGCAGTAGCAAAAAAACTAATGTAAGAATTATTCCCTTACAGGACATGTAAATCTTAAAATACATGTCCTACTTTTTAAATACATTGCACCCTGCCCTCTAGCCTGTCCAGGGCCTACCCTAGGGGTGGCATATGTATTAAAAAGGAGGGTTTGGGCCTAGCTAAAGGGTTATTTTACCAGGTCGAAATGGCAGTTTAAAAACTGCACACAGAGGCTCTGCAATGGCAGACATAAGGCATGGTTAAAGTGCTGCCTACGTGGGTGGCACTGACAGTGCTGCAGGCTCGCTAGCAGCATTTAATTTACAGGCCCTGTGCTCATGTAGTGCCACTTTACTTGGGACTTACAACTAAATTAAATATGCCATTTGGGTATAAGCCGATCGAACATGTTTTAAGGAGAGTGCATAAGCACTTTATCACTGGTTAAGCGTCCTAAAGTGTGTAGCGTCCTAAAGGCCAACAAAACTGAAATCAACAAAAAGTGGAGGGCACCATGCCATTCCAGTTTGGACCCAGCCATATGCAAATCAGTCTTGACCCTGCGTCCAATGGGAACAGTCCAGCCCGAACTGCCAGGCCAGTTCCTTCCTGGACTGGAAACAAACATCCTAGGACCAGTTTTGGGCTTTCAGCCCTCATCAGCCAGGATAGCTTGACTCCAGTGGCATGGAGAGCACGGGACTCACGTGTAAGCATACCCGTCCCACTCGGGGTGACAAATGCAAAAAGAACAATTGATGGGCAGAATGAAGAACAATGTCATACATTCACCCCAGTCAGCGATCTGGGCCTAAATCCATAGTTTTTTTGCTCACCATGCCATTCCAGTTTGGACCCAGCCATATGCAAACCAGTCTTTACCCTGCACCCAATGGGAACAGTCCAACCCGAACTGCCAGGCCAGGTCCTCCCTGGACTAGAAGCAAGCATCCTAGAACCGGTTTCGGGGTTTCACCCCTCATCAGCCAGGATAGCCTGACTCCAGTGGCATGGAAAGTACAGGACCCACGTCTGGGCATACCCATCCCACTCGGGTGACAAATGCAAAAAGAACAGTTGATGGACAGAATGAAGAACAATGTCATACATTCTCCCCAGTACAGAGATCTGGGCCTAAATCCATCGTTTTTTGCTCACCATGCCATTCCAGTTTGGACCCAGCCATATGCAAATTGGTCTTGACCGTGCACCCATTGGGAACGGTCCACCTCGAACTGCCAGGCCAGGTCCTCCCTGGACTGGAAACAAGCATCCTAGGCCCGGTTTTGGGGCTTTCAGCCCTCATCAGCCAGGATAGCTTGACTCCAGTGACATGGAGAGCCCAGGACTTACGTCTAAGCACACCCGTCCCACTCAGGGTGGCAAATGCAAAATGAACAATTGATGGACAGAATGCAGAACAATGTCATTCATACATTCACCCCAGTACAGAGATCTGGGCCTAAATCCATCGTTTTTTTGCTCACCATGCCATTCCAGTTTGGACCCAGCCATATGCAAATCAGTCTTGACCCTGCGCCCAATGGGAACAGTCCAGCCCAAACTGCCCGGCCAGGTCCTCCCTGGACTAGAAGCAAGCATCCTAGGACTGGTTTCGGTATTTCACCCCTCATCAGCCAGGATAGCCTGACTCCAGTGGCATGGAGAGCACAGGACCCACATCTGGGCATACCCGTCCCACTCGGGGTGACAAATGCAAAAAGAACAGTTGATGGACAGAGATCTGGGCCTAAATCCAAAGTTTTTTTGCTCACCATGCCATTCCAGTTTGGACCCAGCCATATGCAAATCAGTCTTGACCCTGCGTCCAATGGGAACAGTCCAGCTCGAACTGCCAGGCCAGGTTCTCCCTGGACCGGAAACAAGCATCCTAGGACCGGTTTCGGGCTTTCAGCCCTCATCAGCCAGGATAGCTAGACTCCAGTAGCATGGAGAGCACGGGACCCACGTCTGGGCATACCCATCACACTCAGGGTGACAAATGCAAAAAGAACAATTGATGGACCGAATGCAAAACAATGTCATACATTCACCCCAGTACAGAGATCTGGGCCTAAATCCATTGTTTTTTTGCTCACCATGCCATTCCAGTTTGGACCCAGCCATATGCAAATCAGTCTAGACCCTGCACCCAATGGGAAAAGTCCAGCCAGAACTGTAAGGCCAGGTCCTCCCTGGACTGGAAACAAGCATCCTAGGACCGGTTTGCATTGTCCAGCATTTTGTCCATCACTTGTTTCTTTTGCATATGTCACCCTGGATGGGAAAGGTATGCCCAGACTTGGGTCCCATGCTCACTACACCACTGGATTCAAGCTAGCCTGGCTGATGAAGGGTGATGCCCTGAAACCGGTCCCAGGATGCTTGTTTCCGGTCCAGGGAGGACCTGGCTTGGCAGTTTGGGATGGACTGTTCTCACAAGGAACAGGGTCAAGACTGATTTGCATATGGCTGGGTCCAAACTGGGATGGTGTGGTGAGCAAAAGAATGATGGATTAAACCCAGATCCTTGTGACTGGGGGTGAATTTTTGCATTATCCAGCATTCTGTCCATCACTTGTTTCTTTTGCATATGTCGACCTTACCATTCAAGCAAGGGCTCAAGATTTCAAGCTATACTTAACTTGCACACAAGCACACTTTGCTCATTACTGGTTGCACCCGCCACTGCACATCAACAGGCTACACTCCCTGCAGGGACAAACTCCCAGGTGAGGTGCTCTGAAATTAATATGTGCGCATTGCAGGCTGTGGAATTGGGAGCAGATCCGGAAGCCCATGGCACACAATATTTAGTACTCTTCAGAAGCACCCCTAACCCATCACTCATTCACGCAGCTATTCACCGATGCAGAAATTGCCCATTGACTATGAGCATGGGGGGTTGCATATTGCAGGGAAAAACATTTGCAGTGCAGTTTCTGGACCACCCTGGAACTGAGGGTGGCGAGCACTGCTTACTAATGGACACATTCATCTATCATAGGCTGCAGGTGTAGTGTAAAGATCACCAGTGGAACCCCCAAGTTACAAAGCCCGAAGGATACTTCACCCCACGCATTCGTCACATAGTTACAATCCTCTACAGCACCATACAAGCAGAAGCCCCTCTGACCCGACCCAAAGCCAGGCTGAAATAGGAGACAGACCTGGGGTGGATCTCACAGATAAAGAGAGGATGTGAGCAGATTGGTAAGCTATCCACCAATGGCCTCCTGCGATTCATCCACTTTAAATATATGCACCAGGAGCACGGCACACAGAACCTGGACAAATGTGGGGAAGCGGTGGATCCGTCCTGCAACAAATGTGGGTGCCCTGCTGCATACTTTCTCTTACCTAGCGTGTCACTAGCCCCGCATCTGGTAATACTGGTCGGGTGTTTGCTTCCCTGTCTCAGATGTTTGGTGCCTTATTGACCTCTGACCCCCAATTGGCACTACTGGGATGCACCAGGTGTATAGCGGGTGAACGGAGACGCTTTGTTTCCATTGCACTACTACTAGCTAAATGCCAAGTAGCTTGTGTGTGGGGTAGGGATAAGTCTCGCAAGGTCAGGTGATGGCTGAATGAAATGGTGTATCGAAATGCACAATTAGAACTCTACTTCAATCCCAGCGGTCAACATACCAAAAGACTTTAGCCCCCCCCCCTGCTATAAGCTTATCTAAGAACTGTAACTGAGCAGAGAGCCTGATTCCAGTGGGGATAGGGCACTGATTTAAGAACAGCAGCTTTTATGCTGATCTACTGTATCCGGGGGAATTGAATCATATGCATGTTACCCATTGTTCAGTGTTTGGCATAACCATGCAAGCATTTCGAAATGTCCGCATCCTGACCTATTGCCCGTCTCTATGAGTAACAATGTGTATATTACCCTCCACAAGGGTTTTGGGGGTTTTAAAATTTTGAGTTATATATTTTTTTCCTTTTCTTGACTTCTTTACCTTGAAAACTGCTCACAAATCAATTTTTACAAAAAACGATTCAGTGCACAGAAATGGAGTGATATGTCATAAATTCTAGCTTCATCGGATTATAGCTATGATAGCTCATCAGAAACAGCAATCTTATCAATCACTACAAAAATAATGTGATATATAAACAATAAAATCCTCGGATGGACAAAGCGGCTTGCTTCGAACTGTAGAGAACAGATGTGGAGAAATGTGTATTTTTAAGAAAATGTGTTGAAAATGTAGTGAAATTATGCATATTTCACGATATGTGTTTTGTTGATATCTCGCATAACTTGCTGCATAATGGCATAATTCGTAGAAAAAGTCATGGGAGGTATTGGCCGGAGACTGCTTCAAGAAGAAAATGCCTCTTGAAAGAACAATTTCTGTGTTTACTAGTATCCTGTCAGGGAATATTATGCAAACTCAGAAAATGCTTTGCCCAGGTCCATCATACAGGCTAGATTAAAACAAATGTATGTCTCCGTTCTTAAATCCAAACCACCAAATAAGGCCTCAGAAAACGTATAGATATCTTTAATTTGCATAGGTGGGTGTGCTCAGTGTGGTAGAATAACATGGCCTGACATGTGCTGCATTCTTTCATTTTATGCGGGTGAAATCATGTCCCCCATTTCATCTTAACAAGCATTGGAAATGCAATAGGTCTCGCATTTGCGAGAGTTTAAGATATTGCCATTGTAAATGACAATGCCTTTTATTTATGATTTAAAAACCAATACATAAATAAAAGGCACTGGCATTTAAAATGCCAATAGCTCAAACTCTCACAACTGCGAGACCTATTGCATTGCAAATGCTTGTTAACATATGGCATAGCGCTATTGGCTTTGCAAAGGCTTAACTGTTATGTTTCCGTCAACTGCACGACTACGGTGTAATCACATATGGGAGAAGTCCAGTAAGTCACAGATGCAAGTAGGGTCCTTCACCTCCAGAGCTGGAAAGGGAAGTGAGAGGCTTTTGGAAGTCTTATTGCTGTTGTTTTTGTTTTCAGTGGTGCATCATGGGTAACGTAATTAGAAGCAAGTGTATTTTCCTAGTAATTGAAAGCAAGTGCTTTTTACTAACTTTCCCAGTTGTTGGTGAGTACCCGAAGAGGCCAGTGGAAGTTTACTGTGATCATTTGAATCTATTTTATGAGTCAAGCATTGTCCGCATCCGTTCCCTGCAGGGTGGGCAATGTACTCTAAAGAGCGGTATAGGAACGTTTCAGAATGGCGGTGGTCCTTTGTATATATCTATAGGTTGCTATATGCACTATAACAGTTGGTGCAGATAGTAATCTTGGTGCCTTGGCGCACAGTCTAATCAGCAAACATAACAAACATTCACACCATAAAACATGACCTCATCTAAATTAATAACACAACTGTTTGCTAATGACATGGGAATGTAAAGTGCTATCATGTGTTTGAATCTCTACTAGGGCCGACGAAGCTCGGCATCCTTCTGAGTTCGATTAACTCAAATGCATTAAATTGGACTATGGCAAAGATCTTATTTCCAGCTTTACAACGCTGTAGGAGCAAGCACAAAGGGGGAGGGTGCATAACACGAGAACCTCAGACCACATAAGGGCTTGTGCAGATATGTAGGACCCTCACCGCTCCTAGAGCAGCGAAGGGCGGTGAGGCAGATGGACATATACATGGTGACCGCGGAGGCAGCACACACAGCCTGGTGACACCATGGTTGTGTGCTGATAATGCTCGCTGCAGCCACACTCCATGCCTGAAATTCCTGCTGTGTTTCCTCGGCTCGCGCCACTACTTTAGCACACAGACCAGTATTTTTAAACCAATCAGGGGTGAAAGATTTTGGGTAAATGCTACCTTTTATTAGCAGCCTAAATAAAGAATGTCAAGTGCTACTGTATTTCTTCTATGTCTATTCTGCAACAGGCGGTCTTAGGTTACTGGAACGGAAGGGAAGGAGGGCAGCAAGTGAGAGACACGAGGGAGGTGGAAAAGGATTCAAAGAACGAGTTATCCAAGTGAAAGACAAGGGCACTGGGGTGGCGGGATATGGAGGAAGAGAAAGATGGGTTTGAAGTGACGGGAAGATGGTTGGAGTATTTAGAAGGGAGCAAAAGAAGTATGAGGGACAGAGCGAAACAAGGAGAAACACGAGAGACGGCCTGCGGCCGTCAAAGTGAAAGTACGGCCGGCGGAGGGCATTGCTGTGGGGAGGGGGGAGGAGAAATGCGACACGGCGGGCAGGGGAGGGGGCGGAGCGGGGAGAGTGGCATGAGGGTGTGAAGCAGCAGGGGCCTTTGAAGTGAAGCTAAGCTTCACTTCAAAGGTGTGGGAGGAGTGCTGCTGGTGATTGACTGGCGATTTGATGATGTGCACGCGCATTTTAGGTCAATGCGCTTGCGCATTGACCTAAAAGCGCACGGGCACAGCATCAAATCGCCAGTCAATCGCCAGTCTAGGTAAAGCTTATTTAAGCCCCTATAGTCTCGCTCTGCTCAATGCGCATGCGCATTGACAGGTCGCGAGACCTAAAAATGAATCAAGGGTGGACTGTCCCACTCTGAGAGCTCCACATTTAACTTATATTGAACGTAAACAAATGAGGAATTCATCTTTAGTACTCAGAGCCGCACCGACTCGGTAGGATTCTGACAAAGAAAACCTCAGGGGAGAAGGGGGTGGGGCACAAATGTAACACAAGCTGCTTCGTCACCACAGAGCACCTATTTAAGCAACAAAACGAGGAACAAATGTTGGAAATCTCATGTTGAGACCATCTCAGTTCTCCTGGAGAGGGTCTAGAACAACAGGCTTGCTTTCAGGTAAAGAAAAACCTTTGGATAAAGATATGCTAGTTCGTTTTTTTTCTCCACAGTTAAAAAAAACTTTTCCTTGGTCTGCCTGCCGGCAGGTTAAAATTGCTACCATTTACTCGTTGGCACTTCTTTTGTCTGATTTGCTGGAGTGCAAACTATGTGAGCTTGTTGCCTGCAGATTTGATAGGCAAGAAATTAAAGCGTCTGCCTAACAAATTAGAAGTTAGACGTACATTCCATCCGATAAAAAGACAAATGTTTTTGCCCAGCGTGTAACCGGTTAAGCAGAGCTTTCTCACTCAAAAGCCACAGAAAAACCCTGCAAGCACAGGCACGCACCCTCTGCACGCACCGACTCCCTTTGGAGTGATGACACTGCTAGGCGCCCCGGCCCCCTGCCTGTCTTCAGACATTTCTTTACTAGGCGTAGATACATACTGAAGTTTCTCCTTCCAGTGAGGTGCTTTCATAGCCGGTATTTCCGTATATTTCGCACCCTTTGTTTGTGGTAGACAAGTGTGGCATTGCCTACATATGTGTGAGTGACGGCCGAGGCAAAGATCCCAGCTAAGGTTTTAATTCTTACTCACTTATATACCCTGTGATTCCTCGGCTCAGTCTGGAGTAGTTTCAGCTCCCTCGACACCACGTGATTAGCTAAAGACGAAAATAAACTCTTTCACTCCTATCCTTTGACCTTCCTCTCAGATCTCTATCAAAGAGAAGTGATCATAGGGCGAGGCCCAATCACACCCGACCCCACACCATCAAACACCAGTAACCAAGGTCGAGGATAAAGGCTAGAGGTGGTGGCCCGGAAGTACTGCAACAAGGAAGTCAATCAGAGCAACGAAGATTACCCCTATGTAATCAATGCATTACTCAATAACAAAGAACATCTGGAGCGGATTTACTAATTTCACACACTCTCTGGCTGCCTTGCATCTCACACACACTCCTTTACAACATACAGAAGTTGTTTCTGGAAGAAGCCTATCAGGTCAATGCACCTGCTGCCAAAGAGCCCTGATACAGAGAACAGCCACGCCTCTGCAATAGATAGCCCACTACCCTCGAAGCCTCCAGCCTGCTTTGAAATAATTGCAAACCATCAGATTAAATTAAGCAAGTGCACTTCAACAGACAGAATGAATGCAGGTTAGCTGGGGCAGGTTAGCTGGGGCAGCTGCGCAATACTCTTAGATATTTTTCGGGTTATATAAAATAGGTTGCACAGAAACTTGTTACTTTGAAGGGGCAGTCAAAGGTATACCTACCAAGCCCACCAATTGGTTCTCTGCCCTTATCTACAACACAGACACAACCCCAAGGAAAGTGAGAAGTATAGAGAATAAAGACCAGCCGAATATAAAATGTGATTATTGGAACATCACTAAGCACTTTTTGATTTTATATAATATTTCAGACCTAAAAAAAATCATTGAAGCCAAAGAGAAAATTAGTATTCCTTCCTTGGTACTCTGACCTGTAGTGTCCCCAACGTTTCTTCAAAGGATGTCTTCACCTAAACAATTTCTTTCTAAAACATTAATTTCAATGTTAAGGTTGGGAACGAGGTAGTTGAGTGAACTCGCCCAGACCTAAATACATTTTCCTTCTTTTTCTCTGCGTCCACTCTGTGCTACCACCCTCTTTTCAGTTTTTCAGATATCGTTCTGGAAGTTTTGTACCTCTAATTTACAAAATAAAATCCACTGAGACCTTTCTCTGGTTCCTGAGTGGTTTCTCGGATGTTTTTTCACAGATGTGGCCTCTTTTGATAAGATTTTGAAGCATTTTCTCCACAATTCTTTGTTTCAAAAGAACTGATTCACATGGCACACTTGATGTCAATGCTTTGCAAAAGCTAAAGCCTGTACTGGAAATAGGGTGTTCAATTAAAATGCATATCCCAGCAACACCTCTATTACCAATCTAGCACACTCATTGTACCAGTATTCCTCGGCAGGCGGTTACATTAGTGATGCAAGTGATAATGTTACATCTCCAGAAACATTCATGCATGAATGGCTTGCCTCAAGTCCTTTAATCAAAGTTTTAGCCGGTGGTCAGAGTTAATGTGCCCTTTTGTCAGTGTACAGTGGCAGACTGATCATGATTAATAAGAACAATCAATGCAAGTCATAGCTTCTTGCCCTCCCTCTCTTTAGACATCGAGGGGCTGCCCGCTCCATTTGATGGACCACCTAATCAATGTTGGTGGTGGGGGCCCAAGGACCACTAGATGGCCGCAATATTTAATAACCAATAGGATGTGGTATTTGGTCAGATAAACTCCCTGATTGATCTCCAGTAAACATCATTCCTTTGCTGACGTCCCTCAGTCGTCTTGGCAGCAGATAGACCTCCTGACCAGTTTCCTGCATTATTTTTTTTATTTAGAGTTTTATATAGCACGGACTAGACCCGAACACAGAACAATGAACTCCCTCAAGACCTAAATTATTTTTATTGGATTTAATCCACCTACATTACGTGAGCAGGATGTATGACGTTACAACGCATACTTTTACAACGCATACCTTTACAACGCATTTTTTACAACGCAACATCCTTTACAACGCATTCCTTTACAACGCATGCCATTACAACAAATTTTTTTTAACTACCTTTACAACGCATTCCATTACAACGCATACTACCTTCACAACGCATACCATTACAACGCATACCTTTACATTGCATGTATGGTAAGTATTGGATAGTGTAGGGGTAAAAATTACTATTTTAACTCCAGGGGGTGCAACAGTAGGGTAAGTGTTGTTTAGTGTAGGGGTAAACATTACTATTCTAACTCTAGGGGGTGCAACAGTGGGGTAAGTGTTGGATAGTGTAAGGGTACTATGCGTTGTAATGGTATGCGTTGTAATGGTATGCTCTGTAATGACTGCGTTGTAATGACATGAGTTGTAATTGTATGCGTTGTAGTGTTATGCGTTGTAATGGCATGCGTTGTATGGGATGTTGCGTTGTAATGACTGCGTTGTAATGGTAGTGCATTGTAAAAGTTGCGTTGTAAAGGTTGTTTCCCTGTGAGCATCCTAAACAAAAGAGTAAACCACTTACATAAAATCTAACAAATATATTTCTTTTATTTAATTTCTTTTATCAAAGATATTTTTCACTGATTATACATGTTTTTTTAATTACTTGTTTTCCTTTTCAACATAAATTCAAAATACAAAAATCAACACAACACAATAAATACAACTAATTAACAAACCCAGGCAGAGAAAAACAATCCAGTTTCACAACAATCATTCAAAGACAATTCCTTGTCCAGCCAACCTCCCTGCACTATATTTTACTTTCTATGCCATCTTTCACAGAAAATGGGACTCAGGATCATCAGTCCCTAATGTGCTAACATGTATGGATGTCAAATACAATGACTTCTGTTTTCATGGGCCAAAGCTTTCACCTCAATCCATTTCACTGATTATACATGTTGTATTCATGAATGTGATGGTTTGTCTGGTTGTGTGTGAATTATCAACCAAAGGCCACCTTGCTGCCACTCCCAAGAATCAATCAATCAATCTATCTATCAATCTATCAATCTATCTATCTATCTATCTATCTATCTATCTATCTATCTATCTATCTGTCCATCCATCTATCAATCTATCAATCTATCTATCTACTTACCTGTCAATCTATCTGCACTTGAGTTTTTAGCAGCAATGTATTGAACTCTATCTTAGAGAAACAAATAAAATAACAGCAGTTACCACACATATTGCAATTAAACAGGCGGCTCGTAACAGGGGCCTCAGTGCCTTCTTTCTTTAGGAAAGGCTCTTTAAAATGCCTGCCATAAATGGCTAGAGCTGGATGACTATGAAATTGAATTTTTATTTTAACACTAGAACCGTCCTTAATTCACAATTAAAAATTTCTCCGAAACTTAGATAGCCTCATTCCTCAACTGCAATGACTCCTGACTCTTAGGTTTGAATAAGAGAAAGCAACTAATCTAAGGAGACCAACAAAAATATGCATTTGGGTTTCTCGATTAAAAAAAAACAACACAATTTTGCAACAATGTTCACAAAAATATCCAGCAGGTCGTCACCTGCGTATACACATTCATGAACTGGTTGGCCCAGACTGTACCGCGTGCACTCAGACCTTGTCCAAAAGTGCAGCATTGGGTCTGGGAACATTACCTATTGAACGAGAGCAGTAACCGGGCACCTTTTAGATTTGTAGCAGAGCAGCCAGTGGCTCTAAAATAACAAGTAAAGCAGAAAGGACTGAACTGGTTAACTGTCTTCTCCAGGCAACCAGCAACAAACACAGCGAGACATCAAAGCAGGCAATAAGTTATACATCCCTGGCCCTGAGAGAAGGGCCCCATCCTTGAAGAGAACATTCAAAGGATGGGGTTATCTGTGCCTTCCTATGCAAACTTTCCATCAAAAGAAGACGAGTAATGAATCATTTCATGTACAAGAACAGAGCAATCAAGTCCTTTTAATAATAACATTAAATTCACAAGGTAAACACTTTTAGACCATTTTACGGCGAAATTTCCAGTCGCGACCTTGTCCTTGCAAAATCATCAAAATTAGAAAAAGCAATCACAATGGCTAACAGGCCACTCTGAGCATGGTTTCAGTGCCCAGTTAATATGAAAGCAGATAACTAAAAGTTATTTAAAAAGACCAGGAGGCTCAATCACTCTGAGGACAAAGTAATAGCTTTTAACCCCTCCCATGCTGGTGACGGAACCGCTTCGTCACCAGCCACGGACGCGCTGTGCTGATGACGGAGCGGTTCTGTCACGGCACGGCACGTTCGGCGCGCCTGCGCGGCGCGGATTCCGCGTCTGCGCTGGGCGTTCTGTTGAGCGGGAGGGGCCGTGACAGAACCGCTCCGTCATAAGCACAGCGCACCCGAGGCTCATGACGGAGCGGTTCCGTCACGAGCATGGGAGCGCCACGCGGCCCCCCTCACCCCCCCAGCGCTGCAGCGGAATTGCCGCCGCAGCAAAGGGGTTAATAAACCTAAAATATCCTAGGGACAATTCTCCCAAAAATTAAGAGTACCTCTCAGACAAAGGGACATATTCACAATAGCATTTTGGTGTAGTATGTAAATCAGTACACCTGTAATAGTCTTTTACGTACCCTTATAATTGTAATATTTAGTAAATAATCATACACAATTAGGGGGTAGATTCATCAAAGAGTTGCGCCACGTTTGCACCAGGCAAGAGGGCATAAGCGCGTTGCAACTACTAAGCCATATTTATCAAGCCACGCAAGGCCACCTTGCATGGCCCTGAGTGGCTTAATATATCCAGAGTAACGCTACGCTGCGCAAATCTCTTCGTAGCATTACTCTGCCACGGGGAGGCACTCCATGGGTGGAGCGTGGGTGTTCCCACGCATCCACCCATGGATGTTGGCGTATTCCCGGATTTACCATTAGTGGTAAACCTGGGAATGCGTCAAAATGCTAAGCCTCCTCAGGTGAGGCATTTTTTCCTCCTTCTACATGTGCTGCATTCTGAGTTCTCTGAAAGTATAGGGAGCAGGACATTTCATGTTCAATTCACAAAGGTATTTATAGGTATCTGAAGTAGACATTTTTCTCAGGGATGTTAATAACACATTTGATAGTCCCATATTCATGTTCCAGTTCAAATGCTTTCTATATTTTCTTAAGTTATGTTCTTCTCACTTCCCACCCTGTGCACGATATTTTCTCCTGCATATTATTATGATGTTGTGGAGTTATAGAAGAACCTAAAAGTCAAGGAATCCTTTTGTGAAAACCTTGAGATTTTACATCCAGTCAATTGCACTTGTGACATTCATTTACAATGTGGTCCCCTCACTGCATCACACATATGACTTCTATTCTTTTTCCTTGGACATGAGTAAGTGTAACTAATCAATTGGTACAAAAGTCAAGTAAATAGCTGAGCTTTGATGCAAAAGTGATGATGATGATTTTAGCTTGGTTGTGCCATCAAAAAAGACAACCAATCATACTCAAATCAGTCAAACTCTGGTCTGAAGGGAGCAGTCCGGTTCAAATCTTTAGCCTTGGTCCTCCCTCAATGGAAAGGGTAACATCCCTAATGCTCTTGACCGCTGCTCTTTTACCTGTAGGATCTCTGGACTCCAAAAGGGAAATACACAGGATCCACCTGTGTGGAACTTACACAATAAAGGATCAGGCTCGATCACTTGGGGATTTCAGAAAGCACTGTAGGGGTGGAAAGTCTTTCTACGTACAGAAACTAAAGAACAAATGCATCCTCCATCATAAATAAAGTTATTCAACATCTAGAATTCAGAAAGCAATAAAGATCTGTCTATCACCTAATACATGTCTCCTAAGATGCGGGTTAGAAGATGTAATGAGACACTTAAGCATCCTGTGATTCCATCTCTCGTTCACATTTACTTTTTTGAATACATGCTACAAATAGTTAGCTGGATTAATGCTGGAGAACACCTCTGAACCTCATACCCAACACCAAACATCTCTACATATGTGACACCGTGAACTGACACTCTACTAACTGTGCATTAGAAATAAAGTAGTTACTCAACCACCCGGAAAACTCTACAGTCTCTTGCGAAGGGTGTTGTGTTTTACAGGTGGTTACAATACAAAATGATTGCCATGCACTGCTTCAGTCAAACCTGTTGCTACACTGTGAGCTCTGCTGTGGCCCTTCCAATCTTGTCATTTAATGAGTCACTTGAAAATGAAGGTATGTTTCTAAAGAAGATACTGGTGGTAGGTAATTCAATGACCATGAGTGTCTCACATAGAGAGACTGGCTACAGACAATCAAAGTGAGTAGAATCTTGAACAGGGAGACACTGAATGGCTCCATAGAATGAAGTGATAGGACCCTGCTTTTACAAGACCTTTATTAACATGCTTCTTACATTCTCTCCCAAGTGAAGGCCCACATCTACAAAATGAATAAATCTGTTATCCAACTGGAATGAAATAGTGTTGTAGGCCTTTTAACACAAACGGTAAACAATAGTATCTATCATAGATACTGTCTTATAACCACCTACTGCCCCAGGCATTGGAGCCTGTCATGAGCTCGTTCATGGCCACTTTAATGTAAATGTTCACACTCCATATTATGAGAGTCCAGGCCTTTAAGTGACATGAAGAAAAGTGCATGGCCAAATAAACCTAACCAGCACTGTGAGGGATAGAATCGATTTTCCTGTAATCACAGTAATCTTTTATTAGCATGATGTATCTATTTGTATGTGTAGCCTCCACTATTAGTTATCGTTTAATTTTATTAGTTAAGTAGCCTCTACCTGTTGTCTTTCTTTATGTCTTAATTACGAACTGAAAGCCAGACAAACGCCATTTTGTTTGCACATACATTAGATTCAGCTGCGGTCACATGCTCCCCTCTAGGAGTCAATAGGCTCTTGCTAGTTGGGTTATAAGGAGTATCTGAATGCACACTATTCTTTCTCTGTCCTGAGACCCAAGTTCGCATCTGGCTTCAGAGGTGATAAGCGCATTCCTGAAGGCGCTGTGCCTGCGCTCCCAGGCACCGAGACGAAAGGGAGTCACCCCTCCTGACCCTCCCCAATAATAGTAGAAGCAGACTTTCAAACAAGCCTTGTGTGCCATATATGGTCTTTCCTTCTAGCGTCAGTGCCAATCAGTATCTTTCCATGTACAGTGATCTCATGCTTCATGATAAAGGTATATATGCCATGTATTGACTATGAACTGGCAGTCTTCTCTGCGCACTGGCTGGGTGACCACGGACAGGCTCCTCTATAGAGTATTTGGCGTTAATAAACAATTGATTTTTCTTCACTGCCAACTGATTGATTATTTTGGTAAACTATATAGGAGCTATTGGTAGGTAAAGCTCCTTATGTTATTTTTTGTAATACATCAGTTGGCGACTCTCGTGTGACTCCGCGTTTGGGGTCGTCTTCCCGTAAACGGGGCAAGAAGGACAAAGAAAGGGGAACTCTGGTCGAGGGGGTGGACTGACTAACGATTCTGGCTGAACTCCGCTCCCACGATCAGAGAGCCCCAGCTGCTAGTGACCCCTCGCCGGAGTCCTACGTGCATAACCCAGGAGCTGACCGTCTTGGTCGTCAGGAGTGGGCAGTGCATAACACGCAATCAAACCTGTGTGCACCAGGTGAGTGTATGGATCTTGATGTCTTTGGATTACCCTGTTGAGTGGCGTCTTGTAAACAGTTAACTGTATTTGGATTTGGTGGTCGGTGTACCACGGAGAACTTTGGAGGTCAGACGGGGTGGCGTTGTGGCTGCACGGGCAGATGCTCCACGGACTTGTTTGGTGAATAATAGAGGTTTCAATCGGACGCCTTGGTGTGGCACGTGTGGTGCGCACCCAGCCGGACTGTTCTCGGGAAGGCCCGCGGTTGCCACTGGGTAGCCTTTTGGACACATCTGAAGCGGCGCTAAGGCAGCGGGCTCAGTCAGAATAGTCCTGAAGGTGAACCAGGGAGATCGCGGGATGGTCTGTAGGCCGTTCTGTGGTTAATTCCTGTCTGGTGGCCTCTTGGTAGTCTCTGGACTGCCTGATTTTGGTATCTGTCGGTCTGGTGTTTTGAATAAATGGGTTCTCCGCGAACGGGAGTCGACGGGCTCCGTTCTTTGGTTTTGGTTTTGGAAACAGACATGTCAATTTTGAATATTATATGTTTTTGTTTGTTCGTTTGTATGTAATTCTGCCGAAGAAAGACTGGGAGTGTATGAACATGGCCATGTTTGAGAGATTGTTTTCTTGTAAATGAGTGCGTTATTGAGTGAACAAAGGTGTCGTGATTTAGTAAATTGTGTTTTGGATGTTGCTGTCGCCGAAAAGGCAGACGATTAAGTGAAAGCCAGCCTGCCCCTCCAGAGGGTAGTCCGAGTTTTGATATGTTTGTTAAACATGACATCTCTCCTATTTTGTTTAATAATTTGTGGAATAAGTATACTAAAGATAACGTGGAACTGCAATGGCCTTTAACAGGGTCATTTGATGAGAAGAAGATACAGTATTTACAGGATCAAATGTTCGCTAAAAGAAGCCGGCAAGCGATGTTCGATTCTTTAAACTTATGGCAGAAAGAGGCCAAACGCAGGCGTATTAGGGAGAAAAAGTTGCTTAAAATAAAAGGAGGTCAGACTATAACCCAGAAGGCTATAGCATATGACAAAGAACAGATAGAGAAAAATATATATATATATATATATATATTTTTTTTTAAAAGACCTTTATTATCGGAAATATACAGTACACAGCGTTCTGCTGACAACCCATCCGGGCCAGCCGCACATCATCAAATTAGTAGCTTTTGCAGGGAAAGAAAGAGTTAACACAGCCATATAGCCGACAACCCGGAGGCCCGGCGGCGTTGAAATGTGTGGTTCTGTAAGTCGTGGCCCTGCGTGCATTCAGAAAGAAAAGGATATCGTGTGAGAGAGCGACTGTGAGCCTGCAAGTCTTCATTTTCTCTTTTTGTTTGTGTCAATGCTCATAAGCGAAATTGAAGAATAACTCAGTGTATTGGGAGCACACATCAGTGACCGTGTGTTAGCCATGGCTCGTCAAAATGCCTGCGAGGCACAGAAAGGGTAGGAAGATATCTCGCTCCCTAGAAGGGCGCGAGATTTCATGAAGGAGAGATGTTGTCGCTCAATGCCGCAAGCGTGGCAATAATTGAAGGGTAGATAGCACGGTCAGCTTGTTGGCGTTGCCAGGCACCCACTGACAAAGCTGGGTAGTCCAGCTTTAGCCCTAACAGGTGGCCTCCAAGACCCCAGGGCGTAATGCGTGTGATAGGCAGCATGGAAGATCGCGGTCTAGGGGTTTGGGGGGTCTAAAAGGTCAAAAAGAAACAGTTGCAACGGCAACTAGGGAAGCATGTGTGGAAGGAAGAGGGGGAGTGCGATAGAGGTAGCCATGTGGTGGGGGGAGGTATCTTCTATGCGTGTATAGCAAGTCAGCGGGGTGAGCAGAAGGGGGGGGCTTCGCCTGCGCATCAGATCCGTGAGGGCAGTCACTTCTGGGTACTATTGCTCTGCCCGTGGGCGGCAGGAAGACCCCTGTATGTGGTAGCGTGCGTGGGGGCGCTGTTGTGGGAATGACTGCGTAATCAGTAATACAAGACAGTCCCGCGCGTAGTGTATTGTGATCGCGTCCTGGGATCCCCAGGGGAGTTGTAAGTAGTGTAGCAGCGGTTATGCCTCAGTTTCTCGGCAGGGCCTGGGGGGAAGGGGATAGGCGCACAGAGAAGGCTCCCCAGGAGTGAGCACAGCTCGTGTTGTTCAACGCTGCGCGGTGATGGTGGGGTGGTCCACAGTCCATCATGTGATCCCTTGCTCAATACATTTCTGCTGGAAGGACTGGAGGATATTGTCCCAGTGTTGTGCAATTGGGAATTTTCGTAGGCCAGCTGTTTCCTCGCGCCGCAGGGCTGTGCTTTCCGCCCGGGCCCAGTTTGCCAGTGAAAGGCTCCAGTGCCGGACGTGTGGAGGCGCATTGGCTTTCCACCGCCTGATGAGTAGTCGTTTTGCCGTGATGAGTCCAAGGTCCCAGTACCGGGCCTGAACTCTATTAAGGCGCGTGCGCTTGTACAACCCCAGCAAGCAGGCCTCCCACGTTTTCGGTACTCGTTCGTCTGTACAATGCGTCAGCATCATGGTCACCCCGTCCCAATACTGTTGAAGGGTAGGACAGTGCCAGAGCATGTGCAAAAGGTCCACTCCAGTTTGGGAACAGCGACTGCAGGCCGTGTCCCCGACTGAGAAGTACCTGTTGATCTTGTCCGGAGTGAGGTAGGCGCGGTGTAGTATGTATAGTTGTATAATTTTAAAGCGGGGGTTACGGGGGACATTAATCGGACCAGCTAAAATCATTGCCCATTCCTTATCTGTCCAGTCCCGTCCTCTGTCAGTTGCCCATTTTTCCCTCAATTGCGCTGTGGCGGGGTGTGTATGGAGAAGGAGAGCTTGTGCTAGCCAGTGAATTATGTGTGTGCCATTACTCATGACATGTAGGTATTGTAGGAAGGTATGGGTGGGTAATTCATCAGTGACATCTCCCCAGGCCATGGTCAGCGTGTGCGTGAGGGTCACGTGTAAGAGGAACTGCCCAGCCGGTAAGGATGTGTCGTCAGCGAGGGTGGCGAAGGGGAGGAGAGCGCCGTTGGAGTAAAGGTACCCCAACGTTTCCACTCCCGCCGTGGTCCAGCTGTCAAGCTGTGCGGCTGTGAGGGCCCCTGTCGCAGTCGGGGTGCCCAGTAAGGGGAGCACCGGAGCATATGGCGTTGTCGTCCGCGTTAGGCGCAGGCAGAGGAGGAAGCATCTGCGCGCTATTGCGAGGTGCAGCTGCGACGGACGTGGTGTCTTGGTCAAAGGGTGGAATAGTACCTGGACCTGTAACTGAGTCCAGAATGCAATATCCGTGGCCGTGTCTCCCAAGTCTCTCCCGCCCAGCCATCCCGACACCCACTGCATTTGCGCTGCCAGGTAGTATAGCTCCAGATTGGGGACAGCTAGGCCTCCCGCGTCAGTTGGCATGTATAGTTTCGCCAGTGCGATGCGTGGGCGGCCCTTGTTCCAGAGAAGGTCTCGCAATAATGCCTCAAGGTCCCGAAATACCCGGTTAGGGACGTACATGGGAATATTAGCAAAGTAGTATAGAAGGCGCGGCAGTACGATCATTTTCACCAGGGCCACACGACTGGGAACATTCAGCGGCAGCGTTTTCCAGAATCCAATCTGCGAGCGGATGGATGCAATCGCCCGCAGCAGATTCCCGTCTAGGATATCCGCGGGTTCCCGGTAGATATGTATCCCCAGGTATCGGAACGTCGTGGGATACCATTGCAGGGTCGCACCGCCGATGGTTATCTCACTTTCTGGTGTGCTTGGATCAAAGGAGTAAGCCCCTGACTTAGCCCAGTTGACTCTCAGGCCCGACATCGCCTCAAAAGTGCCAAAGATGTCAGTAAGGGACTCCGGAACATTACTTAGGTCTTTCACATAAAGGAGAAGGTCGTCGGCATACAGCGACACCACATGTAGGCCGTCTGCCATCGGTATTCCCCATCCCTCCCCACGTGATCTAAGAATTTCGGCTAGGGGTTCCACCGCTAAAGAGAAAAGCAGTGGCGACAGGGGGCAGCCCTGCCTGGTGCCCCTCCGCACAGGGATCAGGTCAGAAAGGAGAGCGCCAGTGCGGACTCTAACAGTGGGTTCTCGGTACAAGAGGCCGACCATGGTCAGGAAATCGTCACCTAGTTCGAATTTATCCATGACCGCTCGGATGTAGGGCCATTCCACGGAATCAAACGCCTTTTCCAAATCTAGCACCAGACATCCAGCGCGTGGCCATTGTCGTGGAGCATATTCCTGGAGTCGGAAAAGCCGGCGAATATTGTGGGAGGTATGCCGTGTCGGCACAAACCCGTTCTGGTCCCGATGTACCAGCGTAGGCACGAAAGGGGCCAGTCGGCGAGCGAGCGAGGAGGCAAGTATTTTATAGTCTGTGTTTAGGAGAGCCAGAGGGCGATAGGATCCCATCAGCTCACCGTCCTTACCAGGTTTAAGCAGGGACACCAGGGTGGCCTCGTTAAGAGCCGGGGGCAGCTGAAAATCGTCTGTCGCTGCCGTGTACATCTTCGCCAGCTGAGGAATAAGGATGTCCGAAGCAGCCTTGTAAAATTCGGCCAGTAAGCCATCTGGCCCCGGAGACTTGCCATTTGATAGGTGGAATATGGCGTCTCGAAGTTCCTCCGGGTCTAAGGACGCTCCTAGGTCATCCCGCTGCGCAGCAGTCAGCGCGGGCAGAGGTATCGGCAGGAGATATTCTGTTATGTCAGACAGCGAGGCGCGCAGTCGGGAACGATACAGTCCCGAGTAGTGGCTGGTGAACGCCTCATGGATGTGACGTTGGGTGTTGAGTAATCCACCTCCCTCCGCCTGTACTGCCGAGATGGGAGTCAAGTGGGCCTCCTGTGCGATCAGCCAGGTCAACAATTTACCAGGTCTGTCACCCTGACGATGCATGCGGGCAGAATGTGCCGCAAAGTTAATGGTACGTAAACGTTCCAGGTGACGATCATGGTCCGTTCTGGCCTCTGTCAGTCTGGCGTCTGCATCCCCCCCTGTTGCATTCTCAAGGGCTAGCAATTCCGTCTCAATATGTGTCAGTTCGTTTTCCAGTTGTCTTTTGATGTGTCCCTGTGTACCCAAGCAGATTCCCCGGGTCACTACTTTGAAGGCGTCCCACTCAACCTGGGGGGAGGACGCTGTGTTAGCATTAAGTTCAAAGTATTGGGCTGTTTGTGCGAGTAGGGATGCACGAAAGGACGAATCTAGTAAGAGGTCCGGTTGCAGGCGCCATGTGGGGACAGGTGGGTGCGGGTTCTCCCAAGCTATCGTTAGCGTATGTGGGTTGTGGTCCGAGTGTGTTCGGCCCATATACTGGGTATCCGTGACTAATGGGAGGAGTTCAGTAGAGATCATGTACCTGTCTAACCTGACATGTAGTGCGTGGGCCCCAGACCAGTAGGAGTACGTCCGTGTAGTGGGGTTGCGAGCCCTCCAAGCGTCACTGAGGTCCCATTGCATGGCCCAGGTCAGGAGTGCTTTCGTGGTGGCGTGTGTCTGAGCTGGGGCTGCGGGTGCGGTGGATCTGTCCAGATTAGCATCTAGGACGCTGTTGTAGTCACCCCCAAGTATCCACGGGATACCATGCCAAGGCGCCAGTTTCAAGGAGAGGCTATCTAAGAATTTACCCTGTTCAATGTTGGGTGAGTATATAGAGGCGATTGCAATTGGGTGTCCGTCCAGTCTGCCCCTGGCAATCACGTACCTGCCCTCTGCGTCTATCTGTGTGTCCATAACCGCCCATGGGGTGCCTGGTCTAATCCATATGAGCGCCCCTCTAGCAAAGGAGGAATACCCAGTAGCATAAAGTTGCCCACGCCATCTGCGGCGCAGCGCAAGTACTTCTGGTGCATCTAAATGGGTTTCCTGCAGTAACGCCACATGAAACTTGTGACGTCTCAAGTAGGAATAGATTTGGTAGCGCCTAGACGGCGTGTGCATGCCCCTAACGTTCCAGGTGCAGATCTTGATTTCAGCCATAGTCACAGTGTAGACATGAAGCATCCGCCCCAGCCGTCCTCCACCCCTTAGGTGTGCAACCCCCTGGATCTCCCAGCCCTCCCTCCACACTCATTCCAAACTCTGGCACCCGTTCATAAAGGAATAGGGGGGGTAAGCTTCCAAAGGCAAGGGTAGGGGAAAATACAAAATGTTCAAACAATGTAAAACCACAACAAATACCATAAGGTCGGCCACGGAACATGTCGCCGTCCAAACACACCAAGTGGGTAAAAGTTCAACAATCAAGTCTAGGGGGTGTCATGCGCTAAGCACAGTATCTGCGGTGTAAATAGACAAAAGTATAGAATGAGGGATAGTGGCCCTTCCCTGGGCCCTATGTCTAGTTTGCCTTGTGTACAGATTCAGTGTCCGGGGAACCATTGACGTCACCGTAGCGCTCGGACCTCCGCTGGGCCAACAATGTAGGAGGAGCGCAAGTAGTCTTTAGCCCTCATTAGGCCAGTAGGGACCAGTCCTGAGATGGGATGGGCAGGATGCACGGGAGTGTGGCGGGGAGGGAAAGTGTTACAGAATACATCTGCGCCACCTCCTTACCTGTTCTGTGTCTGCTAGTCCGGGAGGTATACTCACTATAGGAAGGTCTCTCCATCTAGCACCAGGGCAGGTTGGATCTCCCAGTGTGACAGCCAGTAGCCATATTGTCCAACAGCCATCACTTCCTCAGCTCCATCCCTTGCAGTTCGGCAGGGTCCGGTTTTGATGGTGAAATATCTTTAATGTAGCATGTCCGCCGTTTGTGGCGTGACGTCAGGCAGTTCCATCGATGCCTGAGAGTCTGGTAGACCATTGATGGCGTCATCATCGCTGGGGATTGTCTGTGGACCGTCCTCTGGTATAACGTCGGACGAGGGCGAATTGCTCAGTTGAGTGACCCTCCGAAGCGCATCCCGCTGTTCTTGGAGTATTTGATCTGCTGGTGGGGAGTGTCTGGACACGTCCTCCGGGCGGTGGGTCTGCTGGCCTCTGTTTCTACGGCGGCGGCGCGGTCCTCGTGTGTGTGGCCGCGGCTCGTGTCCTTGCGCCTGCCTGGGCGTCGTGTCCGTGCCGCTGTCAAGCCACTCGCTGACTTCCTCAGGGGTGTCAAAGAAATAAGTTTTGTCCCGTGCTACCACTCTCAGTTTCGCAGGAAAGAGAAGTGAGTATTTCAGGCCAGTGGTGCGGAGACGCCGTTTCACCTCCAAGAAGTCGTGCCTTTGTCGTTGCACTTGAATAGTGTAGTCCGGAAAGAACATTATGGTAGCATTGTCTATGCGGATTTCCCCAAGCCGTCTAGTTTCCCGCAGCACCGTGTCTCTGTCCCTGTAGTTCAATATCCGGAAAAGGAGTGGCCGCGGGTTAGCGCCTGTGGCGCGGGGTCTCGTGGGAACTCTATGTGCCCTCTCCACTACAAAGTATGGCGAAAGTGTGCCTTCACGTAGTAAGGTTCTGAGCCATTCCTCCACATGTTGGGAAGGATGATTCCCTTCCCATTTTTCCGGGACCCCCACGAGTCTGATGTTGTTGCGTCTCGCCCTCCCTTCCGCGTCCTCAGCTCGGTCCTCCAGGAATTCGACTCTGCCCAAGAGGTCTTGTACCTGTTTATCCGTCTGGGTGACTGCGGGTTCAAGGTCCCTGACTGTCCCCTCCAACGACTTAGTTCGATCAGCCAGCTTCTTGTGGTCGTCTCGCAGGTGAGTGAGCTCGATGGCGACACTGTCTATTTTGGACTCCAACGATGTTCTTGTCAGTTGGAGAGATTGTTCCATGCGCTCCATGGCTGCTAGTACGCTGTCCAACCTTGCAGCTATTTGATCGGCAGCCATCTTGCCCTTCGATTTTTCTGATTTACCCTTCAGTGGGGCCCCTCCAGTCCCAGTGCGGGTTCGCACAACAGTTAGAGAAAAATATTGATTGTATGGATAGACAGTTTAGGTTGCAGGTAGACAAAAGCTATACAGCTCGAACTGAGCCTGAAGATGAGATAGAGGATTTACTGAATACACATCCACCTCCCCCTTACGGCCCGCAGCGAGTATATCCCGCGGTACCTCTTGTTACGGCCCCGGTTCCGTCATCCCCGCAAGCTTCGGCGTCTGTTGCATCTATGACCCCCGCTCCTACTGGACCTACTCATCCCCCTGCTACCTCCGTGCCTGCCACGGCCACCTTGTTGACTGGTACTGTATCGTCCCCCAGTACCTCCCCAGTGGTTTTAACTTCGCCGGCCCCGGCTTGGCAGTCGTTGTCTGCCAGCTCGACCCCTGTTATAACTGATTCGACCCCCTCCCATGTTCCCGGCACCCTTAGCGCACGGCAATTGTATACCCGATCCACGGTGGGATATGATGAAAAGCAGTTAGTATTAAATCAAGCGTCTCAGTGGGTACGGAACCCTATCTATACCCTGGAGGACCCTTAGGGACTATGAGCCGGTTATGCAGCAATATACTTTGGAAGCCATGGCCAATCGTTTGATCTCCCTATGGGAGCAGTGTTTTGAAGATGGAAGAGCCCCTCAGGTTCTTTATGACATTGTAGATAGGGCGCATACGTTTGAATTAGGGCTAGAAGATGTGTACAGAAACTATAACGAAATACCGAGAACGGTTATTTTCTAAATGCCCAAACTGGGACTCTCAGCATCCTATGCGGGAAGTCCACCCTATTTATCATCCTGAACTCCCTGAGTTAAGGGATGCTAATGATCAAGTGACCAGACCTCGTGTGGAAGCACGATTTCAAGAGCAATGGGTATATACTCCTTGGAAAAGGAGTGAGGTCCTTTCTTTGAAGTCGCAACTACCTGACCCTCAGAAGAATCCCACTGCTTATTACAAAGAACTCACTGAGGCTGCTTCATTGGCCGTAATGACCATAGCTGATATAGAATTGGTTTTTTGGTTTACTGGTCCCCGTCAATGTGTGGCGACAGGTGCATGATCACAATCATGCTATCGAGTTGGGAGGAACTTGGGAACAGTTTAAGGACTGGGACAGGGATCGGAAACCCAGTGATAAACCAAGACCTGAAATCTTGGCATTACCGGGTCGGATTATTACGTACATGCATTCTTTAATTCCACCCCGGAAGGTAGACTGGGATAAGTTAACCGCCTGCAAACAAAAGAAGGATGAGAGCGTTTCTGACTTCTTTACTCGATTTGAGGGGGTATTCATTGATTTTAGTGGACAAGATCTCTCAGTAGAAGGTGGCATAAGATTGTTTGTTAATCGCTTTGTTACCAACTTGTTACCTGAAATCTCCGCATGATTACAAGCGGCCGAGAGTACTTGGACTACCTCTACTCCTTCCGTTATCCTGAGTATGGCTCAATATTATGAACATAGAGAAAATGAGAGTAAAGACAAACCTGACAAGAAAACGAAGGACCTAAAAACTAGAGTATTATTACAGCAAGTAATTAGAGGACGAGGCAGGGATGGAGGAGGAAGAGGATTTGCCCCAAGGGGGGCGGGAGCAGGGCGAGGTGGAGGTCCAGCTGTCACTTTAGGAGTAAACCAATGTGCTTACTGTTAACAGGAAGGGCATTGACCAGCTCAGTGCCCTTTGTTATTAGCTCAAAACGGAGCAGTAGGAGGGAGAGGACAGGGTCGAGGCTGAGTTGATCGGATTGATATGAGAAGAGGGGAGTTAATGAGAGGTGAGTCGGGAGGAAATTGTTTTGATAACCCGAGAGGGAGGCAGTACTATAATGAAGATTACGGGACTGACGGAAAAGATGGGTATACGTGCGCATAGGACAGCCACGGGCAGAGTAGGAGCCAGGTGTTAGTGATGAAGCAAAGCTTCGCATATTTTGCGGACTTGCTGTACTCAAGAACCTCGTTTATGTGTAATACGGTAACAAGTGTATGTTTTACTAACATTTATATTTAGTTTGGATAAGGATCGTGAAGCTTGCACATGTGTTTTACTAAAATAATTTACTCGAGTCACCTAAAATGGCCGCCGCTTGTATTTAGTTACTGCGCATGCGTCAGCCACACTCACGTGTCCTGACGCGTCTGCAGAGTTGGAGGGAAAATTTTGCGCATGCGTAATACATAGCTTGGCCCAATGTGGTACTGCTCGTGCCACTGCCACTGTCATCGTTTCTATGTAGCTAACATGTAGATTGCATAAGTATATTTTTTGATGATAAGTTAGAAGTACAAACCCTGTGATGTGTTTTCATGATGACATTATTATATATTAATTTGTTTTCGCTTACTTTTCATGTACCGCGGGGAATGAGGGTCTGAGAGAGAGGAGAGCCATATTGGAGGTCCCTTCTGCGCCTGCGCAACTTTCTGCGGCACAGTGGACCTTGACTGATGGAACACAGCCAGTTGGCAGTGATGGGCAAGATGTTCCTGAGAAAGTCACCTCTGCCCCGCGAGAACAGCGAATGTGGCTCCTTATATGTTACATTGTAATATTGCGCTACTGTTTGCCGTGTAGTCTCTCATGGGAACCCCTGTCTCACTAGGCGGTACCTAAATATGTTAATATGGCATACAAATACTCTGTTATGATTGGTGTGTTACCCAAATCCTACCTTAGGACCAATCCAAATTGAGGGATTCTGACACTTTGCAACAATTGGGGGGTGGTACACTGCCCCAAACAGTATATCTACCCTGGGTTCACCTAGGGAATTGTCCGACTTGTCTGGTTTAGCTGACCTGTCACTGACCCATCGCACTCAATAGGTGACTGAAGATACAGAGAGCTGCGGAGCACTCTGTCCGAATTTGACCATAGACTAAGGTTTTACTGAACCTTAAAGTGTTGGCGAAGCACTTTTGCTGGGAGTTCGCTGACCCAATCGGGGTCTTGATCGATAGCTGCAGAGAGGGTGGAGCGCAGGCGTTGCTTCCGAACTGTGGGTTCCGGTCCTGTCCTGAGGGTTTGCTGTCCTGTCCTGAGGTCCTGTCCTGATTCCTAATCTGAGGGTATCCTGTCCTTTCCGGGGTGTCCATTCTGCACCTGCTGTCCTGTGAGGGGTATCCTTCCTTGAGGGTTTCCTGTCCTTAAAACTGACCCGTGGCCAGGGTTTGGTTTCCACACCAGTCTAGGTAAATACTGCTCTAAGTTTTTAAACTTGCACCTTTCTATATTTCTACCTTTTGCTTCAATAAAGTGATACTTTGGCATATGTTATTTTCCATGCTTTCCGCAAACCATTGAAAGTCATTTGCAATTATCTCGCAAACGTGTTCCTATGTCATCTCACCTGTTAGAAATTATATTTTGCATTGCAGTTTGTCATTTTCTGATATGGTCTAGAACCTCCTTACCTAGACTGTTCAAAGGTCCATTCACTTTAAGCTTAGCGTGTTACTCTTTATAGGCCTTCCTATAGTTACCCATGCATAGTCTGTCCATGCTTGAATATTTTTGAGATTGTGTAGTATTCTTCATTTATATTCCATAGTAATATTTCAATGATTACCTTGTCTTTATTTCTCTATAGTTATATCATTTACATTTTACTAGTCATTGAATGCCTTATTCTTGTACACCTTATGCATGAAAACAATGAACTTTAGATAAACATTTTAAAACTTCTAGTTGTCCGTGGTCATTTTCAACAGTATTTTGAATGTTATTGGTTGGGTTTGTATTTTGCTGCCTTTTCCTTTTACAGCTAGCTCCCTGATTCATTGTGGTCATTAAGTACCCGCATCGGTGGATGGTAAGTCGGGTGCACTGAGAAACAATAGTAGGGAACACACACAAATTGGTAGAGCTCGTGAAGTCACCTGGTCAATGTATATGGTGATTTGAAAGTATATGGGCCCTGAAGCCGGAAACGGCGAAAATTATTGGTCGGGTGGCCTCGCGCGCTCTATCAGTTTTCCTGGTAGCAGAGGTATGGTTAGGGACTAGCTAAAGGTTAGGCAGGATTAGTTAGACTAGTTGAGTCGGAAGCTGCTAGTACATTAATACTGCTAGAAGAGCGGCTGTTCTAAGAGACCTGATCATTCTCTTGTGAATACGCTGTTTTGGAATTCATGAATTGTTGTATTGCCATTATTCTTGTTCTTATATTGTTATATGTATTAATCCACGCGTTTGTCAACCGTTTAGTTTTGTGTTGTCCGAACTCCCCGGGGAATTAAAAGGGCAAGTGGTGAATAGAATCCATTGTCCTGAGGTCACAGGCTTGAGGAAAGTTAGGTGCAGGTTAAGATAACCGGGAAGCACTAACTAGGGTTTTTCTGAATACATGTGTGAATAAGTGTCAGTAACGGGGTTCATTGGCAAAATTCCCATAGTGGCGTAACCTAGTAAGGGTCACATCGGAAGAGTAGCAGGTTCCTCGGAGCTAGCGTGAAAGCAGAGGGGTCCGCTGGGAAACCTTAGACTCGGATATATCCCGGAGAAGTGGATGAGTTTAGGGGAATAACAGGTTCACCGATGCTAGAGTGAAGGGTAGGCGGAATAGATCTACCCGCAGCGCGTGAAAAGTAAATGGAAGTAGTTTACTTGCAGTAAAATAATTCTTTCTCTGTCTAGACACTTGAGCACTGTGGCGAATGTGTATTTGTTGTAAAATAACCAAGCACTGAGCACTTTAAAAGAAAGAAAGTTTCCGTTACCTTGTGAAGGGAGGGAGTCAGTCGCGAAGCGCCTCTGACGTCACTCTGTGCCGCGCTGGGATTGGTAGAAGCAGCGGGCGGGTAGCGGAGCTGGAATTGTAAAGGAGGGGTGAGCACCAGAGCGTGGGAACTGTCTCACGAAGGGGCCGCGCACCCATTGGCGGAGATTATTCAGAGTCGCGCACCCATTGGTTGCACGGATTTCTGAAGCGCGTTCTGATTGGAGGTAGTTTGTAAACAAAGTTTAGCGTAGAAGTCGTATGTGGCACTCGCAGACTACAGGAACTCGACCTGATCCAAGGCACCTAGGGTTTGAAAGGGATCAGTGGAAGACTAATAGATACGATATTATGTACGGAACAAAGAGAAAAATGTCCCTTGTAAGTAAGGTGAAAAATTATTTCAAAACGGACAAACCGATTAAATCTAGAGAAGGTGTTCTTGTCCCACCACCCAATACTCCTGCCTCATTCATGATGTTTGACCGAGGGTACAACACCTGTGTGTGGTTGGAGAATTGGGTGAAGTACACAAAAGATGACGGAGTATTGGCTTTTCCGTTAGAAGGCACTTTCAATGGTAGGATCTTATTTAATTTAAGAACCCGAATGAATGAACTGCATCCCAGACCGAGACTAACGCAGTATGAAGCATTAGAGGAATGGGAAATAGAGGCTTTTGAAAGAGAAAGACCCCGAATGGACAAAGGTCTGACCAAATGGTACCCCAGGCAAAAACAGGAGTCCAGGGATAAAAGGATGAAGCAGTGGAGGCAGAGTATGATTGTTGAGGGTCTGTTTCCCATGATGCCGGCATGTCATAATCCTGCAGCGGGTGAGAAAAGTACCGAAAAGTGTAAGCATTGGGGGGCCCTTGGGGAGTCAGATGATGAATTGATAGATGACATCTGTACCAAAAGTCCGCCACCTTACAATGAGGGGGTCCGTCCTTCCAGTGTAGGAGATGCTCCCCGTCGCCACTTCCTAAAGGAAGAAGACAGATCCCTAGGACTGGGAGGGGGTGGTCAGGTATTGCCCTATTTTGAGAAACCAGAACCGGCGGAAACAAAGGATTTATATCCCAAAGTGCCCGCAACCCAAGAAGAAAAATATTCACGTACGAAAGTTTTCTTTCCCCGACCCCTGTATGAAAACGAAGAGAAACCATCGAGTTCAGGACTGCCTTTTGTTCAACCTCCATATGAGGAAGAGCGCAGGTCCTTTAACACCGGAACCTTGTTCCCAAAACCGAACTATGGTGGGGGACCAAGTGAAACGCATCCTACTGCCCCGAGTTTTACTCCTCCATTGACC
Organism: Lissotriton helveticus; assembly: GCF_964261635.1. Lineage (NCBI taxonomy): Eukaryota > Metazoa > Chordata > Amphibia > Caudata > Salamandridae > Lissotriton > Lissotriton helveticus. Next base: position 1,039,181,311 of record NC_136069.1, read on the forward strand.
CCACAAATTTTACATGACACGACTTTAAGAAGGATACTAGTGGAAAAGGAGCAAGAGGCTCTAGCTAGACAAAGGACAGAAATAATTCAGAAAATCTCCCAGTTAAATACCAGTCCTGAGGCATTGACTATTCCAGTAACTATTGGACCAGTGGTTCCGTTATACTCCAGTTATGACCCCAGTCATGGCACCCCCGAGACAGGAACCGATAATCATAGATGATCAGTCCAGTGAGTGCGAGTCTGAAGTTGCGTTCTTGGACTTGCCAAACAAACAGACCGGAAAGGGAATGCAGCAGAGGCATAACCCTTTTAATACGAAAGAAATTAAATTAGAGTCAGTAACAGGTACTAGGAGTGTCTCTCTGGTAACTCCGGATGAAATTGAAAGTTGGAGTCGCGAATTAGAGAAACAGACTCCGCAAACGAAACCTTTAGACCTCTACAAGCTGAGGGTAGAAATAGAAGAATTAATGGCAGGAAATGTGGGGTTGGATCGATTGAATACCTACTCTGAAGAAGAATTGTCGTTTATGTGTAAAAGCTTTACAAGGAACACCAGAGTGCTCCACGAAAAACTGACAGACACCGCAGCCAGTATGGGGGTAGATATTTCAAAATCCAAGCCCTTGCAGAAACCGTACAGAGCAGACTTCTCAGACAAAGATATAGAGCACCTGAATGTGGCAGGGAAAAAGTTGCAGATTAAAGAATTATTGGGGGTACTGCAAAAATGGGGAGATGTGGAAAGATGGAGAAGTAGGTGGGCGAGAAAGAAAGAAGAGGCTCGCTCCAGACAAGCGACTCCTGAGTTTGCTTTAAGGGAGGTAGAAAAACCTGAGCAGTTATGCCCCATGCGCGAAGTACCCGGAGGGAAGTATGTGCATGTCCCTTGGTCCAGACAGGATATTGTGTCCTTTACGAACGATTTTCCAAAATTACGAGAGAAACCAGTAGACTGGTACAGGCAGGTGGAAAGGTTCGTGAAGGTACAGAAATGTCTGTGGAAAGACCTGGATGGGTTTTTCGACATTGTGGTTCCTGTAGATCTATGGACCGAGTGTAAAATAGCTATAGCCTGGCCTAGTGAAGAGTACCCAAGGAATAAAGAAACAGGGGAGCCATCGAAAGAAGTCATGAGAAAATATGAGCAGGTAATTCAGCATTTGAAACTAAAAGTGCCAGCTAAGGAAACTGATTGGACCAAAATAGATAGGACAACACAGGAAAGGGACGAGACAGTACACTCCTTCTATGAGAGGTTATTGCAGGTATTTAAAACATACAGTGGTATTGATAACATCGAGATGAAAGACATGACACATTTTATTTACAGGTTTGTAAATGGTTTAAGACCCGAAATTTGTCAGTGGATAAAAGATAATAAAATCTGTTGGCACACAAAAAAAATGGATGAGGTCCTGCGGTACGCAAAGTACTGCGAGGACGAGATGGCAGAAAAGAAAAAGGCCCTTAAGGAGAAAGTGATGTGGGCTCAAGTGAAGCTCGCAGAACAGCAGGAAAAACAGTTGAGTAACATGGTTAAAAATGCTGAGAACAAAGGTCCTGGGGGTGGGGGTGGAGGAAAGCCCCGGCCCAAATTTAGCAGGGAAGAGGCTATGAAGAAATTTCCCTGCCATCAGTGCGGCGAAATTGGACACTGGCGTAACGAGTGTCCCTATCTAATAGATGATAACGCCAAAACACCTGATTTAACTCCACAGACGCAGAAAGAAAGACCAAGAAAGACTCAACCACAGGTAAAAACAGTTCAGGTGCCTCGAGCACCAAAGCAGGTGTACAGGGGAAAACAGGGAGAGGGTGAAGAGATAGAAGTTTGGGAAAGCGGTGAGAACAGAAATACAGCAACTTCTCAGTATCTGCTGAATGATACCTTCCTTTGTAATGATCAGTACTGACGGGGCCTGAGAGGGGAGGACGAGGAGTGCGTACTTGGCGCTTCCTTGCCGGTGGACCAGTCTGGACCATACATTGAAGGAAAGGTTGACGGAAATGATGTCACCTTTCTGTTGGACACTGGCGCTACCCGTTCTACTGTAAGAACAGTGGACGTTCCAAACCTACCCCTCTCTGGAGAAAATATCCAAGTAGTGGGTGTATCTAATCAATTGATTAGTACTCCTGTTACCGAACCAATGGAGATTTCAATTGGAAATTTTAAACAAATGCATAGGTTTGTCGTCTGTGACACCAGTCCAGTGAATCTACTGGGTCGTGATTTGCTGTGCAAAATGAACTGTACCATCTTTTGCACACCAAAGGGTGTTGAAATTCAGACCCCGGATGAAGATGGCATTTATAAATTATTGTTGCTCAGACCTGACTCAGAAATTAAACGATTGACCCTGCAAGACTTGCCCAAAGAACTCCAAGAAGCAGTAAAGCCAGAGGTGTGGGACTTCACTGGAAAAGATGTAGGATTAATGAAGGATGTAGACCCCATACAGATAGCCATCAAGGACAATGCAGTATACCCTAACACCAAGCCCTACCGAATGAATGCTGAAGTGAAAGCCGGTGTCACACTGGAAATACAAAAATTACTAGAAGGAAACATCATACAGGAAGTGATGAGTAGCCCATGCAACTCACCGATTATGGGTATCAAGAAGCCTAGTGGCAAGTACAGGGTAGTGCAGGACCTGAGAAAGGTAAACAAAATTGTAGTTCCTTGCTGCCCTATTGTCCCGAACCCAGCAGTGATATTGTACCAGATTCCTTGGGATGCTGAGTGGTTCACTGTGATTGATTTGTGTCATGCATTCTTTTCGATACCCTTGCACCCCGACAGCAAATTTCTTTTCTCATTTGCCTTCGAAGGTCACGTGTATTGCTGGAACCGGGTCCCTCAAGGGTATACAGAGAGCCCCTCTATCTTTAATCAGATCTTGAAAAAATGTCTAGAAACTTTGATCTTACCTGGGAACTCTGTCCTAGTGCAGTACATAGACGACCTCCTATTGGCATCTAAAAGTCATAAGGACTGTGTAGTTGACACTATTGCCCTACTAAATCATCTGTGTGAGAAAGGGCATAAAGTGGCCCCTGACAAACTACAGTTCTGTGCAAAATCAGTGAAATATCTAGGACACCAGATAGAAAAGGGTGTCAGAAAAGTCACATCCGAAAGAGTGAGAATAATTCAAAAGATGCAGTTGCCCCGTACTCAAAAAGAAATCAGAATGTTCCTGGGTGTACTAGGGTACTGCAGGCAGTGGATTCTGGGATTTGCAGTCTTAGCCAGGCCTTTGATAAAAATGACCACGAGAGGAATGCCAGATATTGTAGAATGGGACAATGAAAGCCTAATGGCCTTCACAAGACTGAAAAACTGTCTGTGTACAGCCCCTGCGTTGGGAATGCCAGATTATTCCAAAGAGTTTGCCCTATTCTGTGACACTCGCGATAATTGTGCATTGTCAGTCCTGACTCAAGAACATGGCACGACCAGAAGGCCTGTGGCCTATTTCTCTGCCACCTTGGACCCAGTAGCTGCTGGGTTGCCAGGCTGTCTGAAAGCTGTAGCTGCTACCTGCACAAGTTTAGAACAGAGTGAGTCCATTGTCATGGGACATCCTGTGACTGTGTATGTTTCACATGGAGTGGTAATTCTATTGACCAGAACCAAAACGCAGTATCTCACCCCTAGTCGGCTGACTAAATACGAGAGGATTCTTGTGGGTGCAGCAAATGTAAGCATTGTTAGGTGCGGTATTCTGAACCCTGCCACTTTACTCCCAGACCCCCTGGAAATGGAAGGTGGGGATGATGATGAACATGACTGCATTGATCTGACAGAGTTCAGCACCAAACCACGCCCAGACATAAAAGAAACTCCATTGCCCGTGCATGACATGGAATTATTTGTGGATGGTTCCTGTCTAAGACATGAACTAGGAGGCCTGAGTGCTGCCTATGCAGTAGTCTCCTTAACAAAAATTGAAGAAGCAGGTTACCTATATAACATAAAGTCTGCACAAGTAGCCGAATTGATTGCTATGATAAAAGCTTGCCAAATTGGGAAAAACATACGCATAACAGTGTACACTGACAGTCAGTACTGTTATGGTGTTGTGCATGACTTTGGCCAATTGTGGCTACAGAGGGAATTCCTGACTTCCTCAGGTACTCCCATTCGAAATGGAAAAGTTGTTCATGACCTTTTAGAGGCCATCCAGTTACCAAAGGAACTGGCAGTGGTAAAGAGCATGGACAAAGTATCACTGGGAAATGATTTTGCGGATCGAGTGGCCCAATGGTGCGCCAGAGATCACTATATCATTAATCCTAAACGAGGGGGGATCGGAGCCAGCTGCCAACTTCAAGTGTTTGAAGAAGTGCCTACTTGGGATGAAGTGAGAGAGTGGCAGGAGGCGGCCCCTTGGCAAGAAAGAGAGAAATGGAAGGAGGATGGGTGTAGACCGAGACGTGTGGATGGTGTCATCTTGGGCCCAACTGGTATGCCTGTATTACCCCGACACTTGCTTGGCACAATGGCAAGATTAATACACGAGGGATCACACATTGGTAGGGATGCCATGATTCTGGTATTTCAACAGACTTGGTACAGTAAGAAGTTCAGGAAAGTAGCAGAGTCCCTCTGCCAGAGGTGCCTGTCATGTCAACAAATGAACCCAGGCAAGAGGACAATGGTTGAACTGAGCAAAATTGGGAGATCAGGGGGTCCCTTTGTAAGGATACAGATTGATTTCATCACCATGCCCCGTTGTGAAGGGAAGCGATATGTCCTTGTCATTGTTTGCGTATTTTCAAAGTGGGTAGAAGCTTACCCTACTCCCCAAAGTGACGCACTGACAGTAGCGAAGTGTTTACTAAAAGAACTGATACCTAGATTCGGGGTGCCATTCATTATTGAATCAGATAAGGGTGGACATTTTCAGAATGAAATACTGGCTGAACTCTGTAAGGCCTTTGGAATAAGGCAGAAACTTCATTGTGCATATCACCCAGAGGCTTCTGGAATAGTGGAACAAGTAAACGGAACTATCAAAAACAGACTAGCAAAGCTGACTGATGCAACTGGCATGACCTGGGTGAAGGCCCTGCCCCTGGTCCTGATGGGACTGAGAAGTGTTCCTGACCGCAAGACAGGCCTAAGTCCCCATGAAATCATTATGGGAAGAGTGATGAGACAAGCATGGGTGCCAGGAAGCAAACTGTTGAGTATTACTGATGATTGGGTGCTTGAATACTGCAGAAGATTGGGTGACCAAGTGCGTTCTATCTCTCGCCAGATTGGAGACGACGGCATCCTCAATCCAACGACTCCTCTCCACAACTTGGTTCCAGGAGACTGGGTCAAAATAAAGAAGCACACTCGGTCAAGCTGTCTGGCACCAAGGTGGGGAAAGAAACGCCAAGTAATCCTGGTAACAACCACCGCAGTAAAGTGTGCAGGTGTTCCCCAGTGGATCCACGCTGGCCACACCCAGAAGGTATTACCAGACGAGGAACTTGAAGAAGAAGGGCATCCAGCCGAGGACTCTGCAGGAGCCAGACCAGAAGCAGCTGACAGCGAACAGCCCAGCACCAGTCAAGCTGCGGGAACAGCAGACGTTGGCTTAGGAGTAGTTGACTACGAACTGCCAAGAATCCAGCCTGCTGAAGAGGTCCAGGAAACTGAGCCAGGAGTAGCTGATGACGAGCTGCCAAGCATATGGCCAGAAGAATGGATACCATTGATTGACCTGACCGAAGATCCCATCCGAACAAGAGAGCGACTTTGTGAAGGTAGAGAGTGGACTAGTCAGGAAAAGCAAGGCACAGGCGAAGAACCTCAGCCGCTTGAGATTCACATCAAAACTGAGGAAGGAGAAGGTCAGACAGGGACAGAACAGGTGTTCGATACACCTCCACTAACTCCTGATGTGGATAAGGGACAGCTTAGACATAGAATAATAGTTCGAGCAGAAGAAAATCAAGAGATCGAAGTGCTTGAATAGGACCAGATAGGGTTAGAAGAACGGGTTCAGGAAGCAGAAACAGAAACAGAAACAGAGACAATCGAAAGTCAAAAACAAAATATTCCTGAACAAGGCCAGATTAGTAACCAGGCAGAAGAACTAGATGCTAGCCCTGGAACTAGCCAGATAGGGGAAGAAGAAGAAGAAAGTGAAGCAGAATTGCCACAAGCTAAAGAGAACAAGAGGATAAGAGAAGAAAGCGAAGTCCAAGTACCAACTAAAAGACTCAAGAAAAGAAACAACCTTGAGCCTAGGTTCGTAAAGAAATTGAGGCTAAGGATAAAGACGGTGGAAGAAAAACGTGCAGAAGCAAGGAGAAGTGCGCGGATAGCAGAGCAAGAAGAAAACTCTTCCAAAAGAAGGAGTGAACGAATAAAAAGACAAAACAAAAAGTACAAGTCTCCGGAATGGACACTCGTTTTGGAAGAACTTGAAGATCTTGATATAACTGACGTAAGCGACGGAGAGCCCGTCCCTGAGTATTCTGCTGAAGAAGAAGACGAACCACCGTGAATTTGCACAAAGTAAGCTAGTTGTGTAAAGACACAAAGAGGGGTCGAGAAACTTCTTCTGAGCTGAAATGTCTGATTCAACTGTGAATGGTAGACCTAGTTGCAGTCGTTGCAAGACGTGCTGCAAGGTGTGTATATGTAGTATAGTAGTACTGATAGTGATCTGGATAGGACTAACAATCTTTATACCTTTTACTGTAAGTAAAGATACTAACATGGTCCCTACTGAAATTGTAAATACTGACAGTGAGGAGCTGACAACACAGAGTGTAGCAAGACATGAGAGAGCACTGAGACAAACAAAACAAGACTTAGAAGCATCAGATGAGGGAGGACTACATTATCATGGAATTAAGAACAGGACACACTTAAATGTTTTTGCGAACTTGTTAATACATTATGTAGAGACTATGGAAATTGAAGATTGCTATGTCTGCATGAAGCTACCTACTTCTGTAGCTGAAGGCGTGACATACCATCACTTGCCATTGACATATGGAATCTCCTGTAGCATTTTAGCTAGTTTATTTTACAAAAGAGGACCGTTACAGTATTATTACTCTAACAATGACGTGATCTTTTCTGAGCTTCCTATCCGTGGGAACTTGAATCCTGTACATACCAAAAGTGACACAATAAGATATATGGGAGACTACTTCCTGACTATAGGTAACATTGACATAGCGGACGCACACAAAGATAACTTGACTTGTTCTTTGTGTGAACAGGAAAAGATGTTCCTGAACATGGCAGAGAAAAGAAGAATTAAAATACAAAAGAAGGCTAATGACGAAAGTCAGAAAAAGCCAAAGTGGGCTGAGAACATGGAAGGCACCTCAAATGGTGGGGCGGGACCTGCTCTGTTGCTGGATTTTGAAAAGAAAGGCAAGCTATGTCTTCACCGCGAGAAGACTAGCTATTATAATAATGTTTTCATTGGTTCCAGTGAATGCGAACATAATTACAAGGTAATTGGAGGTTGGGGTTTCAAAAATGGGTCAGAGCCTGTGTTTCCTGGAATTTATTATATTTGTGGGGACAAGGCTTATTTCAAATTGCCGGATCACTGGTATGGAAGCTGCTATTTTGGCATTGTCTTCCCGAAAATATACCATGTGAATGGGAAAGCTGGAAGCAATGAAAATACTAATGGCTTAGTGCGTAGTAAAAGAGAAAGTATAGGTGAAATTATGGGTAGTATTTTCAGTGCACTGATACCTGGAGTGGGAGTGGTTCTGAACACTCATAGAATTTGTAAATTGTCTACTATAGTGGATGTATTGTCTACTGAGACAGCTCATGGATTTCTGCTGGTCAATACCGAAATGGTTGCGATCAGATCAATGGTTTTGCAGAATCGACTTGCTCTTGATACCTTATTAGCGAAAGAGGGCGGAGTCTGCCGGATGTTGAAGGCGCAACATTGTTGCACTTATATTCCGGATAAAAGTGTACAGATCAAAAGATATGTGAAAAACATTACTAATTTGACAAAGGAACTCAAACCACTCGAGGTTGATAGTGCCTGGAAGAGACTGGTAGATGGTCTCTCAAATGTAGGTCATTGGCTTGCTAGCGTAGGTAAAAGCTTATTGTTCAAGATACTGATGCCAATTGGAATTATAGGTCTTATCATATTTCTCATTTTTATCTGTTGTAAATGCCGCAAGCGCACCAAAAAGCACGAGGTAAATGCAAGAGGGTTGAAACGGAGTGTGGATGAGATCGAATTGGAGGAAGTGAATGATCAGATATACAAAAAGGTGAAGACTTCTCACCCTACCAGAACTGAAAGAGAGAAGTTGGAGCGATTGTTGGAAGAAATAGAGCTGTATAAAGTGTGAAAGAAAGTTGGCATCTGGTTCCATATATTTTGTGATGATAGTAAATATCATCAAAGAGGGGATTGATGAAGCAAAGCTTCGCATATTTTGCGGACTTGCTGTACTCAAGAACCTCGTTTATGTGTAATACGGTAACAAGTGTATGTTTTACTAACATTTATATTTAGTTTGGATAAGGATCGTGAAGCTTGCACATGTGTTTTACTAAAATAATTTACTCGAGTCACCTAAAATGGCCGCCGCTTGTATTTAGTTACTGCGCATGCGTCAGCCACACTCACGTGTCCTGACGCGTCTGCAGAGTTGGAGGGAAAATTTTGCGCATGCGTAATACATAGCTTGGCCCAATGTGGTACTGCTCGTGCCACTGCCACTGTCATCGTTTCTATGTAGCTAACATGTAGATTGCATAAGTATATTTTTTGATGATAAGTTAGAAGTACAAACCCTGTGATGTGTTTTCATGATGACATTATTATGTATTAATTTGTTTTCGCTTACTTTTCATGTACCGCGGGGAATGGGGGTCTGAGAGAGAGGAGAGCCATATTGGAGGTCCCTTCTGCGCCTGCGCAACTTTCTGCGGCACAGTGGACCTTGACTGATGGAACACAGCCAGTTGGCAGTGATGGGCAAGATGTTCCTGAGAAAGTCACCTCTGCCCCGCGAGAACAGCGAATGTGGCTCCTTATATGTTACATTGTAATATTGCGCTACTGTTTGCCGTGTAGTCTCTCATGGGAACCCCTATCTCACTAGGCGGTACCTAAATATGTTAATATGGCATACAAATACTCTGTTATGATTGGTGTGTTACCCAAATCCTACCTTAGGACCAATCCAAATTGAGGGATTCTGACACTTTGCAACAATTGGGGGGTGGTACACTGCCCCAAACAGTATATCTACCCTGGGTTCACCTAGGGAATTGTCCGACTTGTCTGGTTTAGCTGACCTGTCACTGACCCATCGCACTCAATAGGTGACTGAAGATACAGAGAGCTGCGGAGCACTCTGTCCGAATTTGACCATAGACTAAGGTTTTACTGAACCTTAAAGTGTTGGCGAAGCACTTTTGCTGGGAGTTCGCTGACCCAATCGGGGTCTTGATCGATAGCTGCAGAGAGGGTGGAGCGCAGGCGTTGCTTCCGAACTGTGGGTTCTGGTCCTGTCCTGAGGGTTTGCTGTCCTGTCCTGAGGTCCTGTCCTGATTCCTAATCTGAGGGTATCCTGTCCTTTCCGGGGTGTCCATTCTGCACCTGCTGTCCTGTGAGGGGTATCCTTCCTTGAGGGTTTCCTGTCCTTAAAACTGACCCGTGGCCAGGGTTTGGTTTCCACACCAGTCTAGGTAAATACTGCTCTAAGTTTTTAAACTTGCACCTTTCTATATTTCTACCTTTTGCTTCAATAAAGTGATACTTTGGCATATGTTATTTTCCATGCTTTCCGCAAACCATTGAAAGTCATTTGCAATTATCTCGCAAACGTGTTCCTATGTCATCTCACCTGTTAGAAATTATATTTTGCATTGCAGTTTGTCATTTTCTGATATGGTCTAGAACCTCCTTACCTAGACTGTTCAAAGGTCCATTCACTTTAAGCTTAGCGTGTTACTCTTTATAGGCCTTCCTATAGTTACCCATGCATAGTCTGTCCATGCTTGAATATTTTTGAGATTGTGTAGTATTCTTCATTTATATTCCATAGTAATATTTCAATGATTACCTTGTCTTTATTTCTCTATAGTTATATCATTTACATTTTACTAGTCATTGAATGCCTTATTCTTGTACACCTTATGCATGAAAACAATGAACTTTAGATAAACATTTTAAAACTTCTAGTTGTCCGTGGTCATTTTCAACAGTATTTTGAATGTTATTGGTTGGGTTTGTATTTTGCTGCCTTTTCCTTTTACAGCTAGCTCCCTGATTCATTGTGGTCATTAAGTACCCGCATCGGTGGATGGTAAGTCGGGTGCACTGAGAAACAATAGTAGGGAACACACACAAATTGGTAGAGCTCGTGAAGTCACCTGGTCAATGTATATGGTGATTTGAAAGTATATGGGCCCTGAAGCCGGAAACGGCGAAAATTATTGGTCGGGTGGCCTCGCGCGCTCTATCATTAGTACCCATTGATCAGCGAGGGCCTTATGTCCGCGGGCAATTAATGGGGACTGCCGAGAATTTTCTAGTAGATACGGGTGCAATTAACAGTTTGATTGCGCGTTCACTGGTCCCAGGGGTTGCTCTGTCCGGGCTAAATAATGTCTCTGTTGGATTCTCCGGAATCCTGGTAGTAAGTCCCATTTATAAACCTCTCCCACTCACCATAGGTCCAGTCACGGTGGACTCCCCATTTTTGTTTACGTCATATTGTGGGGAAAATCTATTGGGGCTGTACCTGTTGAAGAAATTGCATGCAAGGATTTATTGTTCCCCTGATGGTGTGTTTTTAACTATTCAATCGCCTGATCAGCATGCTCGGCAATGTTTTGTGAAAAGTGAGCCACTCCCTCCAGAGTTTTGTGTTATCCTGCCTACATTGTGGGCGACTGGTGATACGGATGTTGGTCTGTTAAAGATCCCGCCAGTCTCTATTACTTTAAAACCGAATGCTCGATTACCACGTATTCCGCAGTACAAGATCTCACGGGCTGGTGAAAGGGCATTGTTAGCAATTATTCAGGATTTGATTGATAAAGGCGTAGTGGAAGAAACAGCTTCTAATACTTGTAATAGTCCTATATTACCAATCTTGAAAAAGGCCCCTATGGAAAGTGGATGTATGACGTTACAACGCATACCTTTACAACACATTTTTTACAACGCAACATCCATTACAACGCACTCCATTACAACGCATGCCATTACAACGAATTATTATAAACTACCTTTACAATGCATTCCATTACAACGCATACTACCTTTACAACGCATACCATTACAACGCATAACATTATATTGCATGTATGGTAAGTATTGGATAGTGTAGGGGAAAAATTACTATTCTAACTCCGGGGGGGTGCAACAGTACGGTAAGTGTTGGATAGTGTAGGGGTAAAAATTACTATTCTAACTCCAGGGGGTGCAACAGTAGGGTAAGTGTTAGATAGTGTAGGGGTAAAAATTACTATTCTAACTCCAGGGGGTGTAACAGTAGGGTAAGTGTTGGATAGTGCGTTGTAGTGGTATGCGTTGTAGTGTCATGCGTTGTAATGGTTGCGTTGTAATGGCATGCGATGTAATGGATGTTGCGTTGTAAAAGTTTCGTTGTAAGGTAGTGCGTTGTAAAAGTTGCGTTGTAAAGGTTGTTTCCCACGGAAAGTGGTCCCGATTATGCTAAATACTTATCGTTTTGTGATTGATTTGCGGGAAATCAATAAAATAGTGGTACCACAATATCCAGTGGTCTCAGACATCACTACGATTTTTACTATGATTCCTTCCACTGCAAAGTATTTCTCCGTTATAGATCTAAAAAATGCTTTCTTTAGCATTCCAATCCACCCTGATAGCCGTCATATTTTCGGCTTCTCGTTATCTGGGCGCAGCTTTAGACTTTGCCCGAAAAGGTGGCAGTGGTGAAATGTAGTGAACATAAGGCAATAGTGGACCCCGTGGGAGAAGGGAATGCTTTTGCCGATCAGATAGCGAAGGAAACGGCTAGATCTAAAATGTCTCCCATGTGTGTGGGCTCTGCCAGATGGGTCGAGGAGACAGATATGTTTGATAACACTATGGAAAGTGTCCGAGAAATACAGAAAGAGGCTACTTCTGCTGAATTGGCCCGTTGGGAAAACGAGGTGGGAAGATTAGACGATAATGGTTGTTGGATTGATCTGAGTGAAAAATAGAGATGGATGCTTCCCAATGCACTAGTTAACCCTGTAGTGACCATGGCTCATGCAACAGCACAAGTTGGAGCAAAAGGTATCTGTGGTTTGTTAGATCCAGTTTGGAATAATCCTATTATTTCCAAAACTGCGGCCCATTTAGTCCAGCATTGTATGGTCTGCCTACGACACAATCCAGGGGGGCGGGAACCTGTCCTCAGTGGAAATTTTGCACCCCCATCTTTACCATTTGAAGTGCTCCAGATGGACTATGTCCAATTGGAACGGGTGAACAATTTGAAATATGTTTTGGTGGTGGTTTGTGCTTTTAGTAAATGGGTGGAAGCCTACCCCACCAAAGAAAATACTGCTCTAGCAACAGCCAAAGCCTTGATAAAAGAGTTTTTTTTTCCCTGATACGGATTACCTAGGGTGATCTGGACAGATAACGAGGGGCACTTTAATGCTGAGCTGATCAAACATATTTGCAATGGATTACATATAAAACAAAAATGTCATGCTGCTTGGCATCCCCAGTCAGCAGGGTTGGTGGAAAAATATAATGGAAGTTTGAAGTTGAAATTGGTAAAAATGTATGAAAGCACTGGGCTGAAATGGCCTGACGCGTTGCCCTTAGCCTTAATGTCCCTACGCATCACCCCCCCATTCTCGATCAGGATTGTCACCATATGAGGTTATTTTTGGAAGGCCAGCTAATATTTGGGGCATTCCACGACCTAGAAATTTCAGAGAAATTGATTATCCTATGATGACAGAGTATTTGTATGCTTTGACTAAAGACCTCCGTTCTATCCATCAACAGGTTGCATACGTATTGCAGCCCCTGCCGGAGGGTCCTGGACATCGTCTGGAACCTGGACAATGGGTACTGGTGCGGAATTATCAGCGGAAATCCAGTTTGGAGCCTAGGTGGCCCAAACCCGTCCAAATCCTGTTGGCTACGCGGACGGCGGTGAAGGTGAACGCCAGGAAACATTAGATACATGTTTCCCATCTGAAACGCGTGCCTCTCCCGCTTCCTTTGGATCAACAAAACCAGGAAGGAGTTCTGACTCAGGAAAGTGAGAAAGCTCTTCATTTTGTTCCTTTTTCGGACGCCCAGGGAATTGGAAAAGAGCAAAGAGAAGAAGCATTGGGCACGGAAGGGGCTTCACCATCTGCACCGGAAATTGCCCCAGATTCTGTTGCCCCCATTGGTTACGGGAGAGGTTCATGATAAGTCAATTGCTACGAATGCATCATCACCTGTTTTGTTCACCGATCAGGAAGTGCCTGGTCATGCTCGATAATACCTGCGGCCCAGAAAACGACACGGTACCCCAGAGGAAGATAATAGGAGATAGGGAAAGACTTGAGTAATAGGGTTTGCTAGAATTAATCTGGGGTGCTGAGCGAGACACTGGACTGAAACCATTGAGAGCTTGGAACGTTACATTGCTCTGTTCAGAAAGAAGGGCTGAACTACATGCAGGCAAAGCCCCAGGTTGTAAAATTTCTTTCTAAGTTGTTAGTGGAAAATTCTCGACGCAAGGATTTGTTTCTCTTTTTATGAACGATAGGAGCCTGCCTGTGAGGCTCTAGACGGACACAGGAAAGAAGCACCCTCTGGCAGGTTGGACTGCGTGCCCTTAGCATAGTTTGAACTTTTAGTTAGGATATATCCCTTTGGTCGTTTTATTCCTGAGGAGGAACGCCCCCTTGCTCCTCGATATATGCCTACTTATGTACCTATGTTTTCTTCTTGGACTACACGTGTAAAAGTAGCTTTTGTGATTACTATTGCAGTCTTCTTGATTATAGTAATGAGTGTATTTGTATACTTAGAATTGTGTCATCCCATGGACACTGTATTAGGAACCACTACCCCACCACCTGAGCATTTCTTTTTCACTGTGGCCCCACATAAAGAAAGGCATAGTCAGACCTATACTAAGAATGTATTTGTTGAAATGTTGCATCAGACTCACAGTGCTATCAATGCGGCAAACTGTTGGGTTTGTGGCCTTCTACCGTCAGTGATGCATAGACATGATCTCTTCCTTTCGTTACCTTTATAGTATCTAGGAAGCTGTGAAGCTTGGTTTAAATTGTTGTTGATGATGTATATGCATTCAACGGTAGACACATCTCGATATTCTGAAAAGGATTATGAGATGATTTTGGCCTATATTGAAGTACATCACGGGTTCGATCCACAGGGAAACAACGGGGAGGGGTCGCTTGATTCAAATGCTTGTATGAATCTGTACACTGAATATGAGAACATTACATGGCTGCAGAGTGAGATATTAGACTTTGCGTAATTTAATTTTACTTATTATTTCCAGCAGTTTTAAGATCGAAATGTTACTGATGACAAAGCCATCCCAGTACCTATATTGAATAGTACCTCTGCATTTTGTGTACAAGGTGCTGGACATATTTCAGTAGGAGACAGTCAGTGTAACTATACCTATCGACTGCGCACTTTTAGTAGCCCACCTTTGTTGACACCTCCAAATGTCTATTTTGTATGCGGTGAAAACGCTTATACTTGACTTCCCCGAGGGTGGGCAGGTCGCTGCTATTTGTCCTTCTTGTATCCACCAGTTTATATAACACCTTCCAATTATCATAAGGATCATCGATTGGATGGGCAAGGTCCCTATGGTACGGGAGAAAAGAGAGATTGATACCACAGAAATAGATCAAACTGATACTCCTGAACAGCACTTTATTGACATTGTGAAAGGAGTATTTCCTATCTGGGGTCCCATTATTCTAGTAAGGAGGTAAGGCGCCTGTCTAGGGTAGTTTTATTTTATTTATTTATTTGCACACTTGTACCGCGCTGGGAATGACTCCCTAAGGAGTATCTCCGCGGCCTTGGCAACATCTTAGAACACTATCCTATCATTTATTTATAAAATGTCCAACAGTAACTAATAGTTAAACAGAAAAGTTTTTAGTTTTTTCCTAAAGGGGAAAAGTTCTTTACATGATCTAAGTTCATAAGGAAGATCATTCCAGAACTTCGGGCCTGCTACTGATAGCGCCCTTCCCCCTTGTCTTGTCTTCCAGAACCTGGGGACAACCAACAGTTCACGATCTCCAGATCTCAAAGATCTTGAGGGAATGTAGGGGTGACATTTTTGAGACAGGTAATTGGGACCATTACCCGAGATGCACTTGTGAATAATGCACCCGGTTTTAAACAACACTCTCTGTTTCACTGTAAGCCAGTGGAGTTTGTTTAACAGTGGTTTAGAGGGTGTGCGGGCTGGGGCATTAAGAACAAGGCGAGCAGCCGTGTTCTGCACCACTTGCAGTCTGGCAATAATCCCCTCATTTGCGGCTAGCAGCAAACCATTACAATAGTCCAGTCTGCTCAAAACGAGCGACTGAACTAGAGTTTTCCTGGTGGTATCTGGAAGCAATGGAAATACCCGTCGGAGAAGCCCAATTACATGGAAACAGGAACTCACCACTTGATTGGCATGATGTTTAAGATTGAGTTCCTGATCCAGTTTAACTCCCAGATCTTTCACAACCGCCTTGGGTTCGGGGACTGGGCCTAGATCTTGAGGCCACCAGTCAGGGGTCCACAGACGTTTAGCTTCCCCAAAGAGCATCACCTCTGTCTTGGAGACGTTGCACTGGAGGAAGTTTGCTGCCATCCAGTATGCCACCTCTTTCATCCCTTGGGAAAAGGAGCTACGTACTTGCGGAGTCATAGTTTTAAACGGGAAGAGGAGTTGGGTATCGTCTGCATACGATACAGGGATAAACCCATGGGATCTCATGATGTTCGCTAGGGGTGCCACGTAGATGTTAAATAACGTTGGGCTCAAGCAGGAGCCCTGTGGCACCCCTTTGGAGATCTCCACCTCCTCAGACTGGTAAGGACCCAGTATGACTCTTTGGGTACGTTCTATGAAAAAACTCATTAACCAGGCCAGCGCCTTGCCTCCCAGACCGGTGTCAACTAGTCTGGAGGTCATGATCTCGTGTGACACAGTGTCAAACGCCGCTGACAGATCTAAAAGCACCAGGATAACGGAGTAACCCTTATCCTGTAGCATATGAAGATCGTCAGCGACGGACAGCAAGGCGGTCTCAGTGCTGTGCCTTGGCCTAAAGCCTGATTGAGAAGGATCTAGTCCCCCCGTACTTTCAGTATATTTAGATAGATGTTGATTTACAAACTTCTCAGTGAGCTTCCCCAAAAAAGGGAGGAGAGAGATAGGTCTTAGGTTAGTCAGGTCGGTCCACGGAATAGAGTTGTTTTTCCGTAAAGGCCGCACCAGGGCATGCTTCAAGTCAGGGGGAACTTCCCCTGTACTCAAGGATAAGTTAACAACCTGTTGAATTCCCACACCCAGATCGTCGCTTAAAAGCGACATGACCCGTGCTGGAATAACATCTGAAGGGCACCCACTTTTTATTTGAGTGGTTAGAGTGGTTATCTCCTTCAAAGATATTGGTGGGAATTCAGTGAGACTGTTATCCTTATTCCCTGCTGTACTAAGGTGTGGCAGACTATCACCAGTTTCAGTGTTATGAGAGGTGGTATTTGAGTAGTTGAAAGAGTAATAAATACCACAGCAGGTATATTAACAAATTTGACAGTAGAGCTTCGGGCTACAAGACTCGTCTCGCTTCAAAATCGGATGGTGTTAGACGTTATCTTAGCAGATCGGGGAGGAGCTTGCCGCATGATCGGCAGTTCATGCTGTGTATACATCCCTGACTCCGCCCCATCTGTTCATTTAGCTATTCAAAGGTTGCACCGTCTGGCTTCTGAAGTACATGCTGATACAGGTACTTGGTCCCTATTTGGGTGGTTTTGGGGTCTGTTGTCCACTTGGGGTTGGAAGATTCTGTTGATATTAGCTGGCATAGTAGGAATTATCTTTACCTGCTGTCTTTGTATATGCTGTGGGCCTGCCTGTTGCTCTCATTGTGCAGCAAAACTTACTTCCTCTGTGATGAAGCCTTCTCCTGCCGTAGTAAAAGCCCAAATGGTACAGCAAGAAATACGAGATATGATGCAAATTGATGAAGGTATTTTCGAGGACTCATCTTTTTAATTAGCTACATCATACTAAAAGGGTGGATCGGAGGGATAGAATCGATTTTCCTGTAATCACAGTAATCTTTTATTAGCATGATGTATCTATTTGTATGTGTAACCTCCACTGTTAGTTATCGTTTAATTTTATTAGTTAAGTAGCCTCTACCTGTTGTCTTTCTTTATGTCTTAAATATGAACTGAAAGCCAGACAAGCGCTATTTTGTTTGCACAAACATTAGATTCAGCTGCGGTAATGTGCTCCCCTCTAGTAGTCAATAGGCCCTTGCTAGTTGAGTTATAAGGAGCAGCTGAATGCACACTATTCTTTCTTCGTCCTGAGACCCAAGGTCGCATCTGGTTTCAGAGGTGATAAGCGTATTCCTGAAGGCTTGTGTGCCATATATGGTCTTTCCTTCTAGCTGCAGTGCCAATCAGTATCTTTCCATGTACGGTGATCTCATGCTTCATGATAAAGGTATATATGCCATGTATTGACTATGAACTGGCAGTCTTATCTGCGCACTGGCTGGGTGACGACGGAGAGGCTCCTCTATAGAGTATTTTGCATTAATAAACAATTGATTTTTCTTCACTGCCAACTGACTGATTATTTTGGTAAACTATATAGGAGCTATTGGTAGGTATAGCTCCATATGTTATTTTTTGTAATACATCAACTGGCGTAACGAAACTTGAGCCCCCCCGCGCAAGAGACGTGGAGGAGCCCCCTCTGGACTGAAGCATGAGCTCTCCGGCCAGAGTAATGTGCTATGGGGGCCCCCTGGAGCTTGGGGCCCCTGCACTGCGACGCCTGCGACGCCTGTATTATGCCACTGCTAACCAGTAATCCTTTACAAGAGTTGTCGCTCCTTATTAAAGACACAGCCTACAACATGTGAACAGAAATCCACAGAGTGCCAACTGAATAGTATTTGGGTGCCTGCATGTGGATTTTCTAAATGCTCCCAAATATATCACACAACCTCAAAAACATGCACCTAAAACAAAACAGACCATTTGGGGTTGCCAGTCCTTGTTAGCACTGATTGTCATTCATTGCTAACCAGATAAATGAGTAAGAACAATTATATTGTTGTGAAAGATTAGAATTGAAGATGCTTCCATTCTGAAAACAGGAGATTGTGAAAATATCAAACTGAGAATTAAACATTGCAAAGGTCTGACAAATATGCAGTGTCATTTTGAATGTCTCAATCGCTCTCTAATTTCTTTCACGTCACTCTCCCTTGCAATCTTTCCATCTATATCAGTCACTTGTGCTTTTTTCTCACCACGCTTCTCTTTCTAAAGTTCTCCGTCTGTTTGTCTCTCACCTCATTCATGCCCTTCCTCTTGGTTTCTGTCTTTTAATTCTCTCCTTCTGCATGTACTTCCTTTAATCTCCTTCACTTCACACACCCTCCCCATATGTAAACACTGAATTTTCCTTTCCTTTGGCACTGCAATTATGTTGACAGCTGTTTATGCCTTCTTCACACACATCCCCATAGAACTGTAACTAAGGCTGGCACATATCTGACTAGTGCTCTATGTGCTCCACAGGACAAGAATTGGAGGAGCACACAGCTTGGGCACCTCTCTGACCCAGTGAGAGGCACTATGAAAAACATGCCCTGCTTTCAGCCTCAACCCCAGGGCTCTCAGTCTTTGCGCCTGTTGAAGACACTTTCACACCATGAAGTCATACAGACACATAGAGGTGACTCATTCACAAGGGGCATTACCCCCAGGTCCCTAGTCCTCGTCCCATTCATGAAATATGGAGATAACCATCTCCAAGACAGATAATAGGGACCAGGACAACAAGACCAGGAGTAATGAAGATTACCAGTAAGTAATAAGACGTTATAGAAGTTTCTTATATTTCACGAAAAGCAAAACTACAGAAACCCAACATCGAGGAAGTTAAATACTCTTACGAACTAAGGATGCATATTGCATTCAAAGTGCACTAAAACAAATGAAGAGTAAAGTGTGACTGCATTGCTGACATGTATTAGTTTTCAATATTAGTTGTCAATTACTGTCAGTGCTCGCCACTGGCAGGACTCTTCCCCACATAAACCCAGCCAGAATCTTTGAAATAAAAGGCTTCTTTTAAAGCTGTATTGATCATGATAACTCTTTGCCCCTTTTCCATCCCACTTTCCCTATTAACAAAAGCTCAGAATGCCTATCTTTACAGCTCACTCTCACATCATGTGGGGTTGAACCAGAAAGAAACACCTTGCTAAGCAGACTTTCTCCCCAGAGCGTTTTGTTTCCGCAAAAGCATCCCCACGGTAATTGTGGTGCAGGACAGCCACATGCACCCATTGCTGACCTCTGACACCTCTGGTTCCCTTCCCCACATGGTTTCCCTGACTTGCACCAAGCTACAGAGCCTCTTGTCATTTTAAATATTGAAAAGGTGCCAAAGCCTTTCTCCTGGAGTGCACTGGCCCACAAAGACTCCAGGCACTATGCGCAAGCAAGGCATTCGCAAACGGCCGTCTTAACAGCATTATAGGCCCCGGGGCAAAGCAGTGCACTTGGCCCTGCCTACACAACCACTCACAGGATAAAAAATTTTAACGGAAAATTAGAGTTCAATTCTGTTCTGCATGGGGCCACTGGACAACTGCCCAGCGTGCCCATGCGTTAAGACGGCACTGCGTGCAAGTGTACGAGTGTCCACTTTGCATGGAACATGCAGTGAAGGGCAGTGGCATAGAGCCCTGAGAATGCAATGCCCTTAGGTAGATTACTGCTGCTGGGAGGTTAACCCTTTGCATGCTGTGTGAATGTTCGCACTGTGCGGGAGTTTTAAACAGCGTACGAGATTAGGACGGCCCCCAGCCATCGTGCGCACACGCCCACCATGACGCATGACGGCTGGGGGCCGTCAAGAGCACCAAAGGGCTTTTAAAGAATTCAAGCTTGCAGCATGTCTGCACAGCAGACACACCAACAGCATGCCTAAGTCCGCCCATCCCCACCTGTCTGTGCCTGGACCTTGCACGGCACCTGCCAAGCTGCCCATTTGGCTATGAGCCATGGTTCTGCTCTGTGGGAGGATAAGAATGGGCGTTTTACCTACTCTTGAGAGCAGTTACCTGGATGTCATGGTGGGACATGGGCCAGGTCATGGGTTTACCAAATCAAGATGGGGAAAGACATTGTAGGGGTTACGCGGACTATCATCTTCTCCATTTAAGAATGTTATTGACACCTTCCTGGCAGTCCATGGGAACATAGGATTCATTTGTGCATTGTTAAACACATGCTCCCTAGTTAAGTACGCCCCTGAAGTTCATGATGTGATTGTCTCTGAAAAAAACAGATTTGTTTTTTATTACGGGAAGCTTGGACCCTAGAGATGTGTGCACCAGATTGTGTTTTTGCCTGCCCTCCAAGCGACAAAATTCACCATGCAACACGTTTCACGTAAAGAGGTGTCGGTTTGGCACTAATTTATAGTGCTTAGTTAAATGTAAAATGATTGAATTTATGCTTTTTTGGTTTGGTTGAATTGTTAGGGTTTATCCTCATACTCTCACCTAAGTCTTCCATTGCTCCTTTTGGACCAGGGACCGACTAATGTGTATATGATTCTTTCTCACATTTAGTGGCACAACCAAGCTAAAATTGTTGTGGTTTAAACTATCACATGATCAGTTTGCCAATCTTTTATTGGAAAAAGATCTTTCTTTTGGGGTACTTCGGTTGAAGAAGATTATGTTAACCTCATAAATGGGTTCAACTCCTTGATGGAGGTTAAGATTGTCTACAAGAAGCTGGAGCGGCGATGGCCAGAGGATTATGCACTTAAGGCTTAATTCAATGTTAAGGTGGTAAGGTGGCTTTGCAGAAATGTTTTTGCTTGTAAGGTTCTTGCAGCATTCAACACTTTGAAGGACGTGTTCTCCATTGTGTGCTCTTTTACAGCTTCTCCATGCTCCTCTTAGACTGTTGAGCAGACACAAGGCTTATGTGATATTCTATCCAATGTCTTTGCAGAAACTTTTAATGAAAATGTGTGAGAGTAATGGACCTTCGTCAATTAGCTCAGCTAGTACAGGGCTAGTATTGGATGTGGAAGCTCCTCATCTGTACAATATTGAGCTGTTAACTTTGGGATTTTTTACAGAGATTACTAATTCTATTTCATGTGGTTGTCCAATTGGACCTGATCACTCTAGCTATCTGGAGGCCATCAGCATTTTGTTGGGCACAGTCCTTCTAGCAGTTTTCAACAAATCAATTTTGAAAACTCATGCATCCAAATATTAGAAGAAGGCAATTTGTGTTCCTTATTATATCATCCTATATGTATTATATTAAATACTCTTTGTCTGGTCCTTCAAGCTCTTCACGTGGTCCCACTTGTAAAGAAGGTTTCAGATTTGATGTTTTTTTGGTTACTGTTCCTAAGTGCTGCTCCATATGCCTGGGTGGTAGATCCTTCTCAGTTATAGCTGCAGAACTTTGGAATTCTTTGCCTCTCTCGGCGGGAGCTGTAAAAGCTTTTGCCTTTTTTTTAAGGCCTTAAAGACCCGGCTTTATATAATAATTATTACTTTTGCAGTATGGTAGCTATTTACCTCAGCCCTAGGATATCATTTTAGGTTACATTAAGCTTTGCATGATCTCTTAACATAACAGTGTAATAGGATTAATTAAAGCATCTCTGATGAACTAAAATGAGGTTAGCTTGTATTCCTAAAATGTAGTGCAGTGTATTGTTTAGTGCCCCTAAAATATAGTGCAGTTATAGGTTAGTGAAGCAGGACACAGCACTGTGTGGTTCATTAATATCCTTAAGGTACAATGCGATGTAGTATTTTAGCAACCTCATGGTGATTCACGGTTGTATGTCACCATATCACAGTTGAAATATTGGCCTACAAATATATTGCATCCACTATACTCCTAACTACTATATGTCAAGGTACATATTTACAGATAAATACATTCTTATTTTTCTTAAATCCACATTTATTCAACTAGTTCGCTTCGTGGGAGTTGATAAAGTGGAAGCAATATTTCTGTAGGTCGATATTTCAGCCACATTATAGTGACACCTCCCCAACACCCCACCTCATATACCTTAAAGTGAAGCATGGTAGTTTACTGTCTCTAGAATTTAATGCAGTGTGGTGGATGTGGGTAATATATACTTTGATAGGATACTCATTTGTAAAGATGGATCATAAAATGAATGGATAGATTTGCAATGAATTAGAGAACTACAGGGATTCTTAAAAAATGTGATTTCTTAATATTCAGTGGGATCTGCATTAAATGCTGTTGTGATTAATTCTGCTTATATAAAGACTTGGAGACTTATTAGCATTTGAAAAAGTTGTGTGGTAGGTGTTCTTTTTAAATTTTTTTTTTTTAAAGCACATTGTACAGTATACATACATCCAATTACAATTCATGATACATAATCTTTAATACATTTCAGATTCATGATGCTATACACCCACAGTCTCCTTCCATCTTGCTATTGGGTCCCAAATCTTTAGTCCTTGCAGCCTTCCTCTCCTACCCTTACGTGCGTATATGGATTTCTCAAGATTGTACGTCGCTAATAGATTCGCCACCCACGTTTGCATGGGAGGAGGATTCTTATCCAGCCATGCTCTTGCTATAGTCAGCCTATACACCGCCATTGCCATAAACATAAATTCCTTATGCACGTTTTCCTCCTCTAAACCTATCCCCAGCAATATCCACATGGGCGTTAAGGAGGTTTGTAAGCCTAATGTCCTATTCAAAAATCCCTCTATCTCTCTAATCAGGGTATACAACTGGGGACAGAGCACGAAAATGTGAACAATATCTGCCTCCAGTGAATTACATCGAGGGAACGTCGTACCGGTAGAGCCTCCCCACTTTGCTATTCTAGCTGGGGTATAATACAAGGAATACAAAGTCTTATAATGCTGCGACTGCAGGGGAGCTGAACACAAAATGGTACGGCCCAAGTCCAGCGACTCCTGGAATTTTTCCGGTTCTCCCCCTAGTTTTCCTGCCCATTTGTTACTAAATGTATTAATGTCGTCAGACTTCCCTTTTACAAGGCTTGCATAAAAGGATCTGATCGTGCAATCACCTCCCAGCTTTATTTTTTCCAGTATTTGATTCCGTTCAAAGCCAGCTGTTCCCCCCTGCTTATTACTAAGAAAACTCCTTACCTGGAGAAATTTAAAAAAATCCCTCCTATCTAAGCCATACTTAGAGCTGAGAGCTGAAAACTGGGCTATTCCCTCTAAATCCCTTAGATCTCCTATCTGTGTAATCCCTTTATCTGCCCAACCAGCCATTGTTAGATCGGCGAATACTGCCGCTGGGAAGGATTTATTCTTGTACAACCTGGTGTATCTATTGTACCTCCCTAACCCGGCCTTTTTTAAGAAAGCAGTCCACATTTTGAGTACCGCCAAAACCGTCTTAAATCTCGTCCTCTTGTAATATCCAAAGTCCACGCTGTTTAGAAAACAGTTCTCTGCCTCTGTTCCCAACACTGCTGCATACACCTCCGTGGACATAATTGTGACCCCTCGATCCATCCCTCCTCCCCCAATTAAACCCTGCATATACTGTAGAACTGCAGCCATATGATAAAGCCTAAAATCAGGGGCCCCCCATCCACCTCTCTCTCTCGGGAGGGACATAAATCTATAGGCACGCCGGGTCTTACCGTGAGCCCAAATAAACCTATTCAATATTCCCTCTAACATATTGAACCATTTTACTTCAAAGAGTAAGGGGATGGATCTGAAAAAGTAAAGAAACTTAGGCAGAATAAGCATTTTGATGACATTGGTGCAGCCCAGTAGAGAAAGGTGTAGATTATTCATCCTCTCCAGATCTGTCCTAACCCTTGAGAATAACGGAGCCATATTATTCTCAATCACTAAATCCAGATCCGCAGTTATTGACACTCCAAGATATACCGCAGCACTGACCACTCTTGTGTCATTACAACATGAATATACATTTTCTATTATCTGAGTCTTGGATCTCTTCAGACTATATCCTGATATCTGCCCAAACACCTGAGCCTCAGCCTCCACCTCTTGGATAGCTAAGGATGGATTTGAGGTCAAAATGGCCACATCGTCTGCGTAAGCCAGGGTCTTCACAATACAACCATTTGCCCTCACCGGTGGGATCGCAGGATTACTTTCTAATTTCCGCAGCAGTGGGTCCAGATACAGTGCGAACAGTAAAGGTGAAGAGGGGCAGCCTTGCCTAGTCCCCCTAGCAATCTTTACTGCAGCAGAAAAGCCTCCATTAACTTTGATCCTGGCAGTGGGTACCTTATACAACACCTGTATAGCTTTTATAAACCCTTCGGGAATCCCGCACCACCTCATAACTCGCCATAGGTAGTCCCAGGAGACCCTGTCGAACGCTTTCTCTGCGTCTAAAAAGAGCGCTGCCATTGGGTCCCCTAGGACACCTACTGCGTCAAACATGGTGATTACCCTCCTAACGTGCTGTGTTGTGCCTTTCCCAGGTATAAACCCGTGTTGTGTGGGACTCACTAATTGTTCAATTAACCTTGCCAGTCTCTTTGCCAGTATTTTAGAATAAACTTTAACGTCCGCGTTCATTAAAGTGATTGGCCTGTATGAACCGGGAGCTTCTGGTGACTTTCCCTTTTTTAAAATTACAACAATATCTGCTGCCCCCCCCAGGATTCCGGGCTGGATTCCCCCAGTTGTGCCTGTTGCATTATATTAAACATATCCACCAACAATACGTCCTTAAATACTTTATAAAATTCAACCAGTATTTGGTCCGGGCCCGCTGCCTTTCCGGTAGGCAAACTGCCTAAGGCTGCCAAAAATTCTTCTAATTGCAAGGGTGCCTCCAACCTTTCCCTATCTTCCTCAAGCATACCTGGGGCAGGGATATCCCTAAGATAGGATTTTATATCTTCCAATCCCCCTGGATCATCAGCTGCATATAACTCTGTATAAAAGTTTCTAAAAACTTCCCTTATTGATTCAGAGTCCATAACCAGATTACCCTGCGCCTCCTTTATTTCTTTGATGTTAGCCATAGCTGTTCTCTGTCTAGTTCTTATGGCCAGAACGTGCCCCACCCTTTCGCTAAACTCGTACGTTCTCTCCTTCTTTGTTAAATAATTATCAGCTGCCTTCCTAGCGAAGCCTTCTATAGCTTTGGCCTTTAATGCTATTATTTTAAGTAAATGTGCTTCAAAAGGGGAGTTCCGTAGCATGGCTAAAGCTAGGTGTTCTTCTTCTTTCAGCAATTTTTGTTGTACTATTTCCCTCTTAACCCTCTCCTTTTTTTGCCTTGCCAATACAAAACTCACTGTCTCTCCCCTCACCCCGGCCTTAAAGGCATCCCA
The DNA here is from genome assembly GCF_964261635.1 of Lissotriton helveticus. Taxonomy (NCBI): domain Eukaryota; kingdom Metazoa; phylum Chordata; class Amphibia; order Caudata; family Salamandridae; genus Lissotriton; species Lissotriton helveticus. The sequence goes on from NC_136069.1 coordinate 1,039,206,975, forward strand.
AACCACCCCCGGGGGTGCTGTCCCTCTATTAAAGTCCCAGAAGTATTTAATCCATCCTACTATATGTTTCCTGTATGCGGGATCCTTTAACAAGGCTCTCTCGAAAGACCACTGCGTAACTGTTCTTAGAGCCTGTCCCTTTCTTAGCGTGAGAACTAATGGACTATGATCCGACAGGATACGAGGGTGTTTCTCAATTAGTGATTCAGCGAGCAAGGAGTTGGAGATTAAGAAATAATCTAGCCTAACCATAATTTTATGTGGGGCCGAGTAAAAGGTGTTCCCATCCATGTGAGGATGTAGCTTAACCCACGGATCCTCCAGGGAGTTATGAGCCACCGTGGCGGCTAATACCCCAAACACTTTCTTTTTCCTTCCCTGATATTTCGCCCCTGCCTGCACAAACGAGCTCTCTGGATCATGAATATTAAAATCCCCACAGCAAACAATCGGCACAGACCATAGGGCTAGTTCTACATCAAGAAACTGGAAGATCTCTGGATCATCCTCCGTGGACCCATAAATTGTAACCAATGTAAATTTCTGCGTCTTAACCTCTACTTCCAGAATAACCCACCTTCCCCATTGATCCTCCTTCCTTTTTACTACCACCTCATTTCTTCTCCCTAAAACTGCTACTCCCCTAGTTTTGGTCCCTTGCCTAGTATTGGCCAATACATCAACCCCTAGTTGCTCCAAGAGATACTTCTTATTTCCTTCAATATATGTCTCTTGCAGACAAATCAGATCTAATCAAAGGGTCCTAAGGTATGCCGCCACCCTCAATCTTTTATTTGCTTCATTGAGACCACATATATTAATTGAAGCTATCCTACATGCCATTGTAATAAATAGAAAGATCCTGAAGGAGAAAACGGAGAGAACCCCCTGCTTATTAGCACCCTATACACATTACCAAATCTGGGTGCCCATTTCATATACCTCACCCCATGTGCGCTATACTGTGTACCAATGTGCTGAATCGTACAAAACCAACCAAACCTTTGTGCCCGTTTCACCCCCCCTCCCTCCCCTCCCCCCTGAACCCTTCTACGCTCCCCCCCATCTCCTCCCCCCTCCCCCCCTCTACTGGCAAATAGGTCAAGCATGACCTATGCGTGTCCGCTGTCAGTGTTGCGCCCGTCGCGCCCTCACCCCCAACTTAACCCTCTACCATACTGCTGCGTCCTCTATGGACCCTACGTTCCCCTTACTGCTTTGCCCAGCAGGATTGTAATCTTCTGGCTACTTTGTTAACCTCCTTTCTGATTTTTTACCTCTTCCAAGAATTGTTGGGCTTTAATCTCTGAGAGGTACACTCTTACTTTCCCCTTAGTGATCACTTTCAGTCTTGCAGGGAAAAGTAAATACGCTTCCGAGCCCAAGGCCTGGAATGGAGCAATTAACTGTCTAAGCCTCCACCTTCTCTCCACTGTAACGTGGCAGAAGTCCGGCCTAGCAAAAAATGTTACACCCTCATATGACCGCCTGCTATCTGGCCTCGCCTTTTTGAATAATTTCTTCTCTTAGGAGAAAGTTTCCCACATTTACTAAGATTGCTCTGGGCAGGACCCCTTGAGTATTTCCTCCTGCGCCTGCTCCTTGACTCTTCTTCTGCGTGAAGGGAAACCTATGAGCCCGTTGTATCTCTTTCTCCCAGTGCCACTCCGACTCCGGGAAGGCCCCTTCAACAGTTCCACCACGAACCGCCTGGCGTCTTGCCCCTCCTGTCCTTCTGCTATGCCCAAAAGTCTAATGTTATTGCGCCTCTGGCGGTTTTCGAAATCTTCAAGTTTCCACTGGAGATCTTCGGTCGCTTTTTCCTGTGCCGTCTTAAACATTTGCCAGTTGCCAACTTCATCCTCCAGCTTGCCAGTTCGCTCCTCCACTTCCATTACTCTGTCCGCCATTTCGTCATATAGCTTATTGACTTTCCTCATAGTGTTCTGAATTTTTTTTTAGGCCTGTCTTGCTCTGCGACTCTCCGATCTAGCTTCTGCCTGTATTTGCCTGAGTGTGTTAAAGATTAAGTCAAAGGGAGCATGTTGCGCTGCAGCCCCTGTCAATGGCTCCGGAGTGTTGCCCTCCTCCTGGTATGTCTGTGAGGTGGCTGAATAGTCCCTGAACAGATGCCTATCTGTGCCCCCGGGGGATTCAGCAAACTTTTTCCTTGTTTTGGGCGATTTCCTCCTTTGGGCTGTGCCCTTTCCTCAGAAGCTAGCCCCTGAATCTGAGTCATCTGCAGAAGTCACTTCGCTGGTTCCTTCTGAGCCTGTGTCCCCAGTGCCCTTCGTTAGCGAGTAGAAACAGTCCCCCTCACCAGATGCACCCTCCGTCCGTCCCAGCGTTTGCTGCTTTGTACTGTCTCCTGCTCCTGTTGCGCTGGCCAAGCTTACATTACTGCCCTATGTGCTTTTGGAGCACGGAGTGTTTTTTAGTTCTGCCTCCACCAGCATAATGGCCCCCATCATGTCCGCTTCACCTATCTCGCCTATTTCAATATTTTCTGCCCTGGCATCTCTTACCGTGCCTTCCATGACATCTATCCGTTGTTTGATGCCTTCTGCCGCGAGGGTTCCTGCTGGCGCGGCTGGATTACTGACAGAGATCCAGGAGGGTGGTTGCTTAGCAACCAGAGGCTCTGCGTCTACGGCGTTCACAGCGTCCTCGAGGACGCTCTTCTCAGCTTCTGTTCCTATGGTGATGCCGGCGCTTCTGGCGGACAATCCTGGGGGTTTGGGTGTAATGAAAGCCTCAGTTAAGGTGGGTTGACGGAGTGAGCTTGTATTTTCTCAGTTTTTTGTCTTCTCACTCGTTTTTCCCGTTCTGGGTGCACGATTGTCTACTGGGGCTTCATGCCCTGCCCCGTTGAGAGCGCCTGCCTTTCCTCGCAGCTCTGCCTTTTTCATTCCAAGTGGGGGTCCTGTTTTCGGTATTGCACCGAGGGATCGCGCAGCTCCGCCCGTGCTGGTACCAGTCTCCGGTGCTCCCTGACCTGCGTCTACACCTTTTACTGGGGCTGGTTCCTTCGCATTTTCCTGACCCCTCTCCTGCTTTTCGTTCCGGAGGGGCATTTTAATCGCTTGCTGCTGTCTCTTTCTGGAGCCGTAGGTGCTCATCAGGCTGCAGGTTTTCGCTTTTACCCAAGCGTAATCTCCGAGAAGTTTCTTGGTATATAGGGCGATATACTCCAGGATTATAACATGCCTGCTCAGCCCTTTAAGAATCCATCGCTGTAGAGCCATCAGGGGATACGCAGCATCGCCATTTCCGTTACTGCATTCTTAGGTCTTAGGTCTAGTTGGGAGCCAGGGTGAGTGCGACTGCTCACCACAACCCACCAGCGGCCATCTTGCCTCCCGTTCTTTTTCATTCTTATTGTAGCCTGGTGTTTCATCTGAGGTTGGTAAATTGAGTGCCATCAAGTTGGGTAATAGTAACACCTCCTATTATCAGTGCTAGAAATGGCGGAAGTAAATTATACATGGGAAAAAGTAGTTCCTGCTATACAATATAAGGATTTTGCAAGTCGCTGAAGTGTTCAGTGGGCATATACAGAAACAAGGCCAAAGGCGGAGTTCCATGATAAGGTCATGGTAATCCAAGGTTACTTGCAACATCTTTAAAGTGTGCGAAGGATGTATTTTATTCTTGATAAAGCATGGTCAGACCATCACCCTTCTGACAAATCAGTTATATCCTTCATGTATTGCTCTTTCATATGAAAGAGTTAGGGTGCTTTCAGACATGTAGAATAAAAGAAGAATCTAGTGTGAATTTAATCAGCTCAAAAAGAAGTGAGTAATTTGTGCAAAAAGATATTAGAATCAATTTAATTAGTCAGATTAAAAAAGTGTTAGGGCTCAAAATGTGCAGAAAAAGGCACAGCTATTGTCTTTTTGTGTAAAAAAGTTTAGTGTGCAAAACAATAATTTCCCATAAATTTCCCCTTTCAGCTCATCACTGTTTGTTTTACAAAAATAGATCATAAAAATGAAAAGCCGGTTTTTCTTTTGTGCACTGTTTAAACTGCAGCTGTAGCTGCAGTTGTACGCTGTGACCCGCTGGCTTTGGTAGGGGACCTGAGGGCATATTATCAACGGCCAGCGATAATTATTGCTGACCGCTCTAAGCGTTAAAATGTTTAACACCAGCTATCACAGATAATTATCACCATGCTAGCACTGTATTAACAATGCTTAGCGCAATGGCGATAATTATCCTAGCAATAACGATGTTTTCCATGAAACATCGCTGGTTTTCCAGCGATGTTCCATGGAAAACGGCGATACCCTTGATGATAGGGGCCTGTGGTCTTAGCTACACAATCCACCCCCCATGTTAAGTATACCTTAGTCAGGAATTTAACAGACGTTAAATTCCTGCATTAAGGCATACTTAACGCGATTTAAAAAATCGCTACCCTTCCTTGATAATATCGCAAAGCTGCCTTCGCGATATTTTCCCTGGTTGGTTTCACAGCCACGCCTACTTTGCATCTCATTAGCGATGCAAAGTTAGGCGTGCAGGAAACTGGGGCTAAGTCAGCAAAACACGTGCTAGCATGTCCTTGTTGATTAGGCAATAAAGGTATTGCCGCTTTACGCCCGAAAACGGACGCTAAAGAGGGCGATAAGTTTATCGCTGGCCTTGATAATATGCCCCTTAATGAGGTTACCAAACAAAGTTAATACGTTGTTGCAGTTTAGGTACTACATCATTTTTTTAATTACATGCGAGGACAAGAAAGTCACAAGTCGACTGTAATAAAGATATTAGAGAAGGGCTTTTATAGATGGATTGCAGGCTCCTGCATATTATTTATGGTATGGGATAAAGAACCCCCTACCGTGCTTTATAAGGGTGTTGAAAAGTCAGAGAGGATTTCCATGACCATATAGAGGAATGAATCCGAGGGCCTTCTTCCATTAAAAGGTAATGGAACTCCGGTGTGACTTTCACAAGTCACATGTAGTAAGCAAATTAGAGGCAGGTCTTACAGCAAAATGTGCACACTACAAGTCATTATAGGGGCAGGAAGTTTACAGAGTATACCGTCCCTTCATCACACGATGAATAATGGTTTGAAAAGGGTACTATATCCAACCCCGTTTTCTTTCAGCGTCATGAAAATTGTGAAAGGGCTTCTGGGTGGCGCAACAATGTTAAACAAACAGACATATAAGCGAACTGTATTCCGAAATATACATATTATTACGAAATACGGAAGCTTCTCGTTATGCAAAAATATAGAGATCTGTAAAAAAATAAAAAGCAGCAGAGTTAACATTCATCCTCTGCTAACTGATGGCAAACTGGGGCAGAGGTGAAACTGAACACATACAGAGAACTGTAGTGGAAATAACGCCTGTGAATCCTCCTAATGGCTGCACGCAGAGATAAGCAGGAACATCGACACGAGGCCCTTTTTAGGGCCTCAGGGGCTTCATAACAAACTGAGAATCTGGAGATATGGCCTCGTGGATAAGTTGTTGCCGTTAGGGGGGGGTTGTACGCTGTAGTCTGTGTTTTGTAGGTCATCATTACAAATGGCCCGTAACATTTTTTTTTTGCTATTTGTCTGCCCCATAATTCTTGTTATCAGAGTTCACGTTAATTCTGAGTGCAGGGAATTATGGTTTTTTGGGGCATAATATTCGGAAATCGGTCTTAAGTGCCAATTTTGCATGTTTTTCCCCGGGCATTCCACCTGAAGACTTTGCTTGCTTGCAGCTCGAATAATCTCCGTGTAAAACAACACTGCTGTGGTGTTCCTGCAAAACCTATCCTTCTGAGAGGGCTGGTACTCCCTGCTACGCTGGACTGTGCCTGACTCACGCAATGTGCAATCTGGGTGTGTGCGTCCCACTGCTGATCTGGTCCCTGAACAGACGCACCTGTCATCGGCGCCTAGAAACCACACAATGATAGCGCATGCTACAAAGTGTAACAGTTACTATTTGTTATTAATTATTGAAGTGCCCTACAGCCGTGTCCCAGTGTGAAAGCAATTCCAACTGCTCTTAATTCAATGTGTCTCTGCATAGGAAGACTAAATAATCACAATTGTGTAGCATGTTTTTTTAACCTTGGTTGTAGAATGTTACTTTCCAGTTTTTTTGTGTTTGGAGGCTTTTTCATGTACTCCCCAGAGTAACATGCAGAGTAACATGCAAAGCATGTTTTAAGACAGGATTAAAAGCAGCGATGCATGCTTTAAGGATGTGCAAAGAAGGGTTAATAAAAATCTTTCAGAAACGTTCACCCTTTTACATTGGGGCAAATAGAGGGCGCTGTAAATCAACATTTGTATTTGATCAGAGGCCCGCGTAGTTTATTTAACTATTTTATAACATGTCACTATATTTCCTTGTGGCCAATTACCAGCAAGGGAGATACATACATACGACCAGCCATCACACAACACATCTTCCAGGGGCCTTTCAAGGGCCTCATTGCCAAATTGTCTGAAATTAGAAGGTTGGGGGGCAGGGGGGTATATCGGGAATCGGATTAACAATTTGGCCTCACTATTTTCACTTCTGAAATCAGGCTTTACAAGTAAATATCACAAAATGGGGCATAACATGGGGACCTAGGAACATTGTGAGCCTGATTCACAAAGGGAAACTTACACTTTTTTGTATATTTACTTGTGTTTTTTTTTTTGGTATTCACAAACTACAAGTTCAATTTTATTAATAATAGTTTTACAACTGCGGACTCGTGGTGGACACTCCAGACGTAAAAAGATAGGCCTGATTGATACCCCTGTCAGCCTTAGGGTGGTCTTCCCCCAAACCTTTTGTCTGCTTGCCTCCAATTGTGCTGCTTTCATTTTTGTTGGCCTCAGGACTGTGCGTGCTTTACCACTGCTAACTAATTTTAAAGTGCTCACTCCACTAAACATGGTTTGATTGGCATATACCTAATTGGCATATTGAATTTACTTATAAGTCCCTTATAAAGAGGTATAGCATATACCAAGGGTATGTAAATTAAATGCAATAGTGGGTCTACAGCACTGGTTGTGTCATCCACCTAAGAAGCTCTATAAAACATGACCCAGGCCTGCCATTGCAGCATGTTGCAGTGTCACACTGCCATGTCAACTTTAAACTCCTCTTTTATTACATATAGGTCACCCCTAAAGAAGGCCCTAGGTAGCCCAGAGGGCAGGGGACTGTGTAATTAAAAGTTAGATCATGTAATTTTAAGTTTTACATGTCCTGGTAGTGAAAAGCTCCTACATTTTTTTTTCACTACTGTGAGGCCTACCCTTCCCTTAGCATATAATTGGGGATTCCTTATTACATCTAATAAGCTGTAATTCCCAATTGGAAAGCGGTAGATATCTCATGTTTAATACCAGCAGAATTGTAATGAAAAATCCTCTTTATTGGTAAAGTCGAATTTATTATTACAATTTAAAAAATGCCACTTTTAGTAAGATTTTGAAAAACGAGGGAGTTGTAAACTTAGAGGTGAACCCAGGATCATGAACAATTAAGAAAGACTGCAATTACAAACAGAAGAAGACCAGTTTGTTTTGCACTCAGGTATATATATCAAATCTAGTAGAGTGGTATTAGTGTGTATTGAAAACAAGGAAGCTTTTCAAATATGTAAATATTTTTCTGTTTTATACATTTTGTACAGAAAATCAAGAAAGCCCTGATGAGAATCTGGGCATTTATTTCCCTGGATTCGAAACGTGTCGGCATAACAAAGGAGCTTAACAATGTAAAGGAACCAAATACTTGCTTTTTTGATAGTTTAAATTCATTTGTGCTATCAATGAAATTTGTCATCGAATTTTGGTGATTACTCCGTTGTTGTCTTATATTTGGATATTGAGTCATTCATTTGCAATCCAAGAAAGGTCATGAATGTTTATTTTTTCTTGTGAAAAGTTTTTTTGTGTAAAGTTTTGTACTTTGAATGTAGTATGTTAAGTTTGTCTTATTAATAATGTAGACTAGAATTGGTGTTGTAAATAATTGTATATTTGTTTCCAAATAGTGCACAGATCTTATTTCTCCTTTTCATACAGAAAATGTGTTCAATGGAAAGCAAAATTTTTTTAAATCAAAAGGCATAAATAAAATACCAGTGCTAACAAAAAGTAATGTGTGTTTGACCAATAAGCAAGAATAACAATAGCTTAGAAAATAAGTGTGGTATAGGCATCTTTGTTGGTTATCACTTTTAGAAAGATGGCATTTCTCTGCTCTTAGCTCTGTGTGCCTGCAGCCTGTCTCTGATGCACAGCTGGACTTTGTGTATTACCCCTAGAGAGACACACACAATGCGAGCTTAGATAAATCTTGATGGGCCATCCGTGAAGGATGGGAGGGAGGAGATGTGCACAGCTTCACACTTACACCTGAATAGGCTGTGTCCTGTCCCACACAAAGGGCTGTATACCCCCCTTTAGTGAATCTGTCGCCACAGCAGGAAAATAGGACTTCTGTGCACTTCAAATACCTTTCTTTGAAGTCTCCTCCACTTCAAAGGCACCACTGAGTATACAAACTGAATGTAATGTATGTATACTTGTAAAGCGCACTGTTACCTCGTTACGTGGCGTCCTGGCGCTGTATACCGCTGGGGAACCCGTCCTGGCTTTCCCTGTGAGAGGGCACCCCAAGGTGAAGCCAGGCATCCCCGGCGTTGCTGGGGCCGTTGTGGTGATTAAGCAAGCTATTGCCCAGAGTTGCAGAGTGGGACCCATGGTTAGCGTAGGCACCTAAGCAAGAATTATCGAGTCCGCGGACATTGACCCAAGACCCTGCCGCGTCGGGAATTGAACCGTGGCCCCGGGCCGACCTCTGCTTCAGGGTCTGCCGCTTCTAACCAGTGAGCCACACTTCTCCACCCTACCAGTTCAGTACACTTCTAGACCTGTGGAAACTCTACCAAGAAGAAGGACGGATGTGCTGCTGAAGAAATGTCACTCAGCTGGCCTGCTGCTCTGGAAAAACTGCTTTCTTGCTGTGCTGGCCTGCTGCCTTTTAGGTCTGGATGAGAAGTATTGGACCTGCATCACTTGACCCCCAGATGTGACTCCAAGGGCTTGTTAGCTAGCCTCCTGATCTGAAGTTTCAGGGCCACAACTGACTTCCTACAATCCTACTTCTGCACCTGGTCTCTGCCATCTGGGAGTCTACCCTGCCAAGTGCTGCCACCCTAGTCCTGGACCCTTGGAAGTATGCCTAAGGTGCTTTTTCAACAGTTCATCACTGCTGTGGAGACAGAACCAGTGCATAGCCGCTACTGCGTAGTCATCACCAATGCATCTTTGACACTGCATGGATCAGAACTGGCTTATCACCTCTGAGTGGATCAGAACCTGCATATCGCTGCATTTGCATGACTCAAAGACTCCACTCCACCTTCGGAACCACATTTCCTTCAAGTTAAGCTGGACTGTTCTGTACCAAGCTACTAGGGGTTGTGCACAGGTTAATTTGGGGATTGCTGGCATCTTACCCTGACTAGGATTGTGGTTGTTGCATGACTTGGGCTCATACCCTAGTCAACCAACAATCCAATTTCTAACACCTATCTTTATATGTGCGGCTCGCTCTGCCCCGACTGTGGAGTCTCAGCAGTTAAGGTATGTTATGTTAAATGGATATTTGCAAAGCGCGCAGCTACTCAATTCAGTGTCCCGGCGCTGAGACATGATGATGACATTGCCTGTCATACAATTAGTAGTAGAAAAATGAAATGTAGTTTGTAAATTTCCCCCAAAAAGTTAACTTACACAAAAGTGCAAATTTACCTTTGTGAATCGTTACATCAGCTTCAGAAACTTGCATAAACCTAGACTAAGAGTATGTTAGGCTATTGGTAGTCCATCTAGTCAACTTGGAAAATTGCATCAACTTTGAATAGAAGTATGTTCATCTATTTTTAGGGAAAAGCCTGGTAGGGCGGCATGGTATCCCTTGCTTATAAAAGACCCATGGGATCTCGTCATTCAGACCTGTGTTGTCACTATCTAGTCTGTGCACCCACTGTTGTTCTCGCCTAAACAGGTATGTGGAAATGTCAGTGATGTGAGTTGGAATAAATGGTTTCTCCAAAACTGTCCATCTGAGATCTTGTGGAGAGTGATTAGCTTCAAGAAAGTGACTAGTCAATTTGGTTGAAGATTTTCTGCACCGGATGGTGCTTTTGTGTTCTAAAATACGAGTCTTGGCTTTATGTGCAGTCATACCCACGTATCGGAGTGTACATGGGCATGTGATCAAGTATATCAACCTGTCACTGTTGCAATTCGTGTGGTTGGATAATACCCACAGGCTAGTGGACTCGATATCTAGCGCAGTCATGTGTGTTGTTTGTGGGCAAGCTGCACACGATCCTCATGGAAAGTGACCTTTCACCGGAGGTAGACCCCAGAGAGTGTCCTGATGTCCTGTCTTGATCATACGTGGTCGTGTATGTACTAACCGATCTTTGATGTTAGTACTGCGCCTGGAGGTAAACAGCGGGCGTGGCAGCGGTGTACTTCCGATGTTCAATATCTTCCAATTAGAAAGAATGCTCTTTTTAATTTTGTTAGAAAATTTTGCAAAATGTGTTCACACAGGTCAGTCTGTTGTTGGTTTCCTTAGGTCCACTGGGTTCTAATAGCGCTGCCCTCTCATTGTTAGCTGCCAGTTTCATTGATCTCTTCACTAGCTTTCTAGGGTAATGCCTAGCATCTAGCTGGACCGCCAAGTTCTGCGCATATTCTTGATATTTGGAGGTTGACGAGCAATCCCTCTTGATCCGTAAGGATTGCCCGAACGGCAAATTGTCTCGCTGAGCTTTAGGATGGAAGCTCTCGTATGACAAAAGTGAGTTCCTGGACATAGGTTTTTTGTAGAGTTCAGTACCTAAACCAACCCTCTGAAGGAAAAATCCGGACATCTAGGAATGGTAAACTAGTGTTGCTATATTTGCAGGTAAAGTTCAAGAAATCATTTCGGCTGCTCAACCATGCCTTAAATTCAATGATGGACTCGGGCACACCTCTCCAAATAACCAGCACATCACCGATGTAGCGCTTCCATAAACGTGTATGATCTTTGTGCGGATTCTCGCTACTGAAGATGTGACCCTGTTCAAAGATGTGTACATAGAGGTTTGCCAAGCTCGGGGCAAAAACACTCCCCATTGAAGTGCCTGATATTTCGAGAAAGAGTTGACCCTTATACGTAAAAAAGTTCTCTTTCATTGCCAACCGGGCACAGTTGATGATAAAATGCACCGGGGTGATGGTATCTAAGACTCTATTCAACAGAAGAGTGTCTGTGACAGATAGGGTTTCATCCTGGGAATACACATGTATAAAGATTCTACGTCAAAAGATACCAGGAAATCACATTCAATGTCAAATTGTATGTCTTCCACCAGCCGCAGAACATCTTTCATGTCTTTCAAGTATGTTGGCATTTCGCTGACCAAAGGTGTCAGGAAGTGGTCCACGAAGGTGGAAAGTGATTCGAGCAGAGAGCCCAGACCTATGACTATGCCTACCCAGGTTTAGCCAATTAGGAATGCTGCTAATGACTTGTGGGTAGTACATTTGTGTGTGATTGACATAGGCACCGCCATTGATTTTCTCTCCAGAGCAGTGCCGCCTTCCTGAGCTGTCGCCAGGTTGAGGTGGAATTCCTTAGCCAGCAGTTGCGGGTACAGTCACCTTCTGAAGCAGACGAACCAGGAACATTATTGGTTCTTGTATCTTTTTTGATTTTTTACTGAGGCACTTTAGCAGCAGCATCTATACAGGTCCTGACACAAACCTTGCCCGATTGAGGGGCATTTTGGCTGAAGCATGTTGACCACTATTTTTCACCACACACATGCAGTTTAAATCCATACCTCTGGTGCACTATTTTTAATCCTGGCAGTGGGTACACCTGAATAAAGCTGATATTTTGTGCTCTCTAGCTAGTTTTATTGTCACATTCCTCATGTTACATATATTATTTTTTCTTTGCGCTGCGCCCTCACTCACACTGTATTTCTCATCACTTGTGGATTTAGCATATCCTGGTAGAGTAGACAATAAAACATTCCTGAGCTCCACCCTCTCAGAGAGGGTGGTGTAGCCCTCAAAAGGACTAGGTTTTTCCTCTGAGAGGAGAATCCCAAATAATGAAGCATGTGACCTCTGGTGAGTGAGGGATTTCGTAATAAAAAGGGAACTTCCCACAGCTAGGTCTGTGTGTTATAGTCTGTGGCTTTTTGTACTCCACCTTAACAAAAAAAAAAAAAAACCTCCTTTTTCTTGCTTAAAGTAGACCCAAGGATTTTACACTTGTTTTTTCCAGGAAAACTGGACCCATTTGTTATGCCCCTGTTAAATTTAGGTGCAGTAACACTGGACCACTCAAAATTGGCCTAGGCAATATTCCCCTTGTGCTACTGCGCCAGCCGACTCACAGTGAGAGTCTTAATGGTGACTAGATTAGCCCTTGTTCAAAGGATATCTTCAGTAGACCTAAGCCTAGTAAGTCCTTAAAGGTGCAGCTGATGGTCATAGTGATGTTTCCATCTTGATCAAAGACCTTTTTCAATTAAAAAATGTTCACAGGCTTCCAAAGATGGGATTGCTAGGAAGTGTTCTGAGATATGAGTCCAGGGTGTTCAATAGGTGGGCCTCTACCTTAATTGCTTTATCTCTAAATTTCATCTTTTTAAAATTACCCTGACTGGCAATTGTGTTCTTTCTAGGCCTGAGTTTTCAGCTCATTGTATAAGATAGAAACAAACACCACAGGTAATTAGGACATGTGCCACCATATTCCTTAGGAATTTACTTGATGCCATAGAAAGGTTACATAGGTCTTTTAGGGCTGGTGAGATGTGGTCGGTTTTTCATGTATTCAAAAAATGTTGCTACATGTTTCGTGATACATAAACATTATTGTAAATGTTTTTGGAATACCATTGTAGACAACAATACAGTAGTGAAGTAGGGTTAACATGTGTACTGTGCTAATTTGTTCTTGATGGCATGCTGACTGAGAGTGTGCTCCCTCCTGAGCATCATGGGGTGTTTGCTGGCCTATTGTGCCACAATCTTTATGTTTATGTTATGAGTGAGTGGTGATTCTTCTTCAGCTACTGCGTCCATGTACGTGGTAATATAAACAGTATATTCCCCCTACCCGCCATTATTCAAAATTATGGTACAACAGATTCAATCTGTGCATCTACATTATATAATACGTGTGTGTTTTACCATAATACTATTTTGGAAACACTTGAAGCTATTTCCCCAATTTTTGCCCTTTAATAAATAAGTACAATTTAATTATCCTATTTTCATGTACTTTAAATAATGTTTAATAAGATTCAGTTAAAATTACATGTTACATGTCGATAAAAGACTTAAAATGTTTATTAAATATGGAGTGCACTCAAACCCCACCACCGGCTTGTATGTATTTTAGCAAATAACGCATCAAAATATGAAATACAATTACAATATTAAAATTACACATGTAAAGATTTTGGCTTATTTGCATTACTTGCTGAGACATATATCGCTTGTTGTGGTTCAGCAATGAGACGTGCAGCTAAATTAGTCCACCTGATGGTGGGGGCACGTTACTGTACGTTATCTTATTGTAGAGTCACACATTATATTGGCTTGATGTCTATACAAACGGCTTCACAGGAAATTAACAGCAACACGTTTCGACTTCTTATTGAGGGACTCCGAATTTGGCTATGCTGGTATTCGCATAATGGCAGATATCCTTGTAGTGTGGGTCGACTTTGTCTTGGTTTTGTTGTTAATTATTCAGGGTTCTGCATTGTTCTGTTCATTCTGAGCTTCTGCTCCGACACAATCAACAGCATCTCTCAGCCTAAAAGGTAAGTTACCTTTAGATATGCGTTTTGCCATAATACGTTGGTTATCCTTCCGTTTTGGGCATAGGAGGTCCTTCACCCATGAGCAGATATGTCTTAAGCATTCAGAGATCTTGGAGCAGATTTACTAACACCTTGCACTGGGTTAGCTTCAAAGAGATGTGAACTGCAACAAAGTGTTGAATTGGGACTTGCTTTCTAGTGCAAAAATGATTTTGTATTGGAACATATCTTTAAATTAACGCAAAGTTGTGCTATGTGCTGCTCCACGTTACTCTACAGCAAGAAGGCATCCCATGGGTGGTCCATGGGTGTTACCAATGCAGCCACCCATTGTTTATGACTAAAAAAATGATGCTTCTTTGAGACTTGAGGTAAACATCGAGAAATGTTTTCAATGTATCTGTTCACCTTTTGCATGTTTGCTTCATTGTTCAACACACATTAAAAGAAGGACAATTCTTAAACTATGTCTATGTATAGCATTGTATATTGGAAGGATATAATTCCAGGATGAAGTCTTAGTAAATGTCAGCCTAAAGCACACCAGCGCAGGGAGAGAGGGAATCAGAGCAACATCTTAGTAGATATGGTGCTGTTCTGCTCTCTCCCTTGCATGAAAAATAATCAAATCTGCACCTTGGTTTCAGTATTCAGATTTCGGATATTCAGATTTGTCAGATTCCATGGGTGTTGGGTGGGAACATCCACAGCAACACCAATGGAACGCCCCTTTCACGTAATGTTCTGTGTGGAAGGGGCACATATTTACACGGCCATGAAAATGTGGCTTTGCGTGGTAGTTATTCGGATATTCAGATTTGGGTCTGCTGCAAACCATGTTATGATATCATATACATTAAAAAATGCATGCATAGACGGTTCGCGTTATCCATATAGGCCTGCTTTGAGTGAATTTTCAGCTGCTGAAATGTATTGAAATATGCATTTTAACTATAACATTTATTGTTAATGCATTAGGTTCAAGGGCAAATTGCTTAGCCGTCTAGTGTTTGTTGTTGCAGACTTCAGGAGTCTGGGTATGTCCTTATTTGCAGTTCTTTGTGGGCCATCCTCCCTTCCAGGCTTTTCTGGACCACTAAATGGAGGAAAAAATATGCTCAAAAACCAGCCCATCAGTGAGTGAACCAGGTATGTCCCATATGTTTTACTCAAATCCAGGCCATAAACTCATAATGGCCAGTAGCTGGTGTGGAGATCCAATCCATATTCTGCAGCTCCAGCGACAATATGTCCACCTTCAATATCCGGCCAACTTGTGATGCCACCCTAAATATCAACCGAAAATGGTTCATGTGTAGCTTCTGCAGGAAATGTTGAAAAGTGCACACAATTGTTCTGTTTTCAAAAGGGGGTTAATAAAGGGGAGACTTTACATGGAAACATTTTTCCATATGACAGTAAAAGGGCAAATGGGTTTTTGTGAAATCTCATAAGTATCCAAGCCTTAAAACTTTGAACACACTTTTCATACAGTTCACAATGGTTGTGTCCTATCCACATAACTTTGTATTGCAAATGATTGAAATTGAGTTGGGAATAGATATGTTGGCACTTGACGATAGTTCCAAATGTTGTTGTAAATTTTTCTAGGTGCATGGCAGAATGGGCAGCCCTTTCTTGCTCACCAATCCAGAGACAATATTGGGCCATATGCATGAACACATTTTCCCATAGAAAAACCAAAGACCCATAGACACAGAATGGGCAAAACCCTTTGATGCATCTGCCCCAGTGTCTCCAAAAGTAATTTAGGGCCTGATTTAGATCTTGGTGGATGGGTTACTCCTTCACAACAGTGACGGATATCCGGTCTGCCGAAATATAACTCCCCTTATATCCTATGGGATTTGTATTTCGACGGATAGGAAATCTGTCACAGTTGTGAGATAGTAAACCATCCGCCAAGATCTAAATCAGGCCCTTAATACTATAGCCGGGACACACAATACGCTCTATCAAACACTTTCACGTCTAAGTTTCAATGTTTTTTCTTTTTATTAATTACAACAAATATTCAAATTCCAGCCAGCTAACACATGTTTATTTCATCACCATCCAGATATACCTTTTGACTACATCAGGGCTAGAAAATTATAAGTCTATAACATGAGTGCAATAAATTTTCCAAAATCCACTATTTCTAAATCCTCCACCAAATCTCAGATGTCTAAGAAACCTTACAGAGCAAGCATGCAAAAGAAGGAAATGATATCCCATAGGAGACAGAAATAAGAGTGTTGCACACTAAACATGTAAGTCCGTACAAACTAGGTACGTTTATATTGCACACAAAGCATTAAACAGGTCTAAGGCGAAAAACACCTCATTGTGTTAGGCAATGAATGTCAAGGTATATCATCAAGTGTCCTACTGTGCAATAAATTAAGTTATACAATACAAAATAACAAGTCTCAATTCAAAATACACTTGTATTCGTATAGTTGATATTTTCCCAGTTGGGATTAGGCAGTGTATGTTCCATAGAAGGTTCATCTACAGTAATATACATAAACTACATGGCAGGATGTTGATGTTATGGTATGTAGCACAGAATTATAGAAGTCTACATATCTAGAGCAAGGCTTCTATTTAACGTCAATGAATGTATCACAGGAGTCAAGTGTCCAAAATGCCATATACTCACCAAAGGCATGTGGCAGAGAAATCTCTGATAGTCTAATTATATTATGAGACATCTCTGATGAGCAGCAACCTATGTGTAACATTATCGTAAGTGACAATTCTGCCAAAACAGTTTGTGTCAAAAATATAGTCGCAGAGTTAGGAGCTTGACTGGCATAATATATGAGGGAAACGTAAGAAAATCAGGAAATGCCTACTTAGTTCAGTTATGCAATGTGCATTAGGCTACATTACGCAGTACCCGAAAGTATAGACGCCTAACTGGTAACATCTCTCGGAGAGCAATCCCAATGTTAAAGGTACCTAGATGCAAATTCATAATCTGCAGTTGATGACATAATGGAACTCCTGAGGTCAGAAAAAGACGAATTAGTTTGTCTCTGAGTCCTTTGTTTATTTGTTTTATACATATATTTTTTTCTGCTCTACTTCCCTGCTTGCATATGTCCCTGAAGGGTTCTGCTCCCTTTCAAACTCGGAATCAATATCCTAGGCGTCAATGGTCTGTGAACATATTTCTAGCTGAAAACCATTGGAAAGTAAACAGCTCCCAAGTTAGGGTGGTAACTGATTCACAAAAAGGAAAGAGCCACTCCTTCCCCATTGTTTCATGGAGACATCTTCAAAGAAAGTATGCAATGATCCAGGGGACCACTAACAACTCTCACTAACGTTTTTCAAATTTTTTTTTTTTTTTTTTTAAAGCAGCCCCGATTCCTTTAAGAAACTCAGGCTGTTTAAAGAAACACATTTTTTAAATATATTCACAAGGATGGTAGTCCGCTATACCTTGCAGGCAACCACCTCCGCAAGGTAGCCAATCCAAGGGAGTCACATTTTGCGACCAGCCTAATGAATATTTATTAGGAAGTTAATACCGTGACCCCATTGACATCATTATTTTAGGGCCAGACCTTTTGGTACATCAGTCGGTCCGTGAAATAATTTAATGGTCACAAAAAGTGAGTGCTCAATTTCAACCCGCCTTTTCAACCAGTACATTCATAGATACTTGCCCCGACTGTTCATTTTCTTGTATCCCTGCTGCACTTACAGCTGAAACCAAATCCGATGCTATAATACTTCTTTTTCAATCTCTAGCTTTGCATTTTGTTTTGATTTTTATTGTATAGTACCCCTACACACTGGAATTTCGACTAGTGTAAGCCTATGATGCAGTTATATCTTTTGAGCCGACTAGTCCAGCACATTGCAAGCCTTCTATTCCCTTATTACCTCTTTCTCCTCGTACACATTTGTGTACCCTAAGGTCATTGAAAATCTCTACCATGATTGGAAAACTTTCTGAAACCCTTTTCAAGTGGAGTTAGAGTTCTTTAAGGCAATACTTAATAAACATGTTTAAAACAATGTTGTTTCATATTAAAAATGAACCTGTCTTTGTCAAATGTAGTTTTTATTGATATTACAGAATCATGTGCTACTGTCAGGCATTTGACTCCAGCCTCGCTGTTGCTTAGTTGCAGTCAAAACTCAGCTTTTCAGAATGGAAATGCAAGAAGGGTGGTGAGGAGGCTGAGAGAAAGTCATTTAACAACCTTACCTTCTCATTCCTGCAAATACATCACATAAGCAGTTTAATGTTGCTGGTATTTCTATTTGTTAGCACAGAAAACTGTTTGAACTTTTAATTTGTTGGGCCAAATGTATTTATCTCAATGCCGCCAACAACAATAAAAAATACATTATGTTGTGCAATATAGGTCTGACATCAAGAACCGCACAACTTAGCACCAACAACATTTTTTACCACTGACAAATTGAAATACCAACTGACACAAATCTGTTCACATGATCTGCCTACTAACTCGACATATTCTCATTCCGGTGAGACAAATATATATGCTTGATTATTCTAATACCACTGACAAATTCAGATACCAATGACACATATATGCTTACTTTATTTGGCTAATGCCACTGAACAAATTGAAATATCACTGACACAAAAACATTTAGTGCCGTAGAGTGCTTTCTGGATGATGCACTCAAGAGCCATTGGCCAAAATCACCACAGTGAAGAGGTATTGTTTTTTGGCGCACAGCAGTAGCAGCAACCAATGTTGATGCATTGTGCTTAGGGGAAAAGTAGCACTGTGCACAACCTTTGCAGGACGGTGCTGGGGTGTGTGCATGATGCACTATGCCTAGGCAAATTGTAAACCAATCCACACATAGGAAGTGTGCTCCACAGTGCAGCACACATGGAACATTTAGAGAAATATAAACATTTCTCCAAGTTAGAGCTGCTTCTAAGGAGCGTTATTTATCTGGCACAAAGCCCAGTCTGAACATGTAAGTAGATTGGGCCTTGAATCAAAAGCAGTGCTTAATTTGAGCCGGTGGTATCCGGTGTTCGGCACCGAAACTTAATCGTCAACACTCGGCCTTATACAACACCACCATGTGGCAGATTATCATAACTAATTTAGAGACGATCAGAACAAAAGTGGATTGCTAATTCAATATTTCTTAAAAATGACTAATACCTGCCTCCCAAGTCATTCCTATAGCTTTGGGGGCCTGGAATAGTTTGAACTATCACACTTTAAAAAAATAAAAAATGTAACAGAGTTTTATATAGCATGCTTAACCTGAATCGGGTATCAGAGCGCTTTACATAGCGCCAGTTGCATTATATGAGGACACATTCATTTTTATTTTGTTAGGCACAGTGAGATTAAGTGATTTGCCCAGAATCACAGGATGTTCAGCATCATTGCTGAGACTCGAACTTGGGGCCATATTATCAAGAAAGGGCGATACATTATTGCCGCTTTTATTGGCAGGAAACTGCCGCTAAATCGGCGATAATGGGCGTGATAATATGCCCTTGTGAATTCCCATAGAAGCCCAGGTTCTGGTGTTAACCTGGGCTTCTATGGGAATTCACAAGGGCATATTATCAAGCCCATTATCGCCGCTTTAGCGGCAGTTTCCTGACGATAAAAGCGGCGATAATGCATCACCCTTTCTTGATAATATGGCCCCAAGTTCCCAGGATTCGGGGTCGACTGCCCTAGCCATTAGGGAAACTCCTCTCATACTTGAAGGAGTGCAACAGTTTTAGTTGGGTTGGTACTGTCATTGGCTGTGCTGTCAGGGGCAATGGGAGATGCAAGCGGCAGTAGCCTCCTGACAAGGGCCCGGCACTTATTGTTTCACAAATTAGGCACTAATCGAAAGCAATATGTGCTTGTGGTGTAATACCCAAGTTTCATCGAAGTAACACCATTTTGACCAGGTGTGGCACAAAGTAGAGCAACACTTTATTTGCACTGAAAAAAGGCACCTTTCTAGGTACACTGGCAAGAGTTTGAGTGTCTTTTGTGCCAGAGCCGGACTGGGAACCAAAACAGGCCCTGGCAAAGTGCTCCCCTGGCCTCTGACCCCAATTCCCCCCCACTCCTTGGGTAACGGGTGCCACGAGCTCTTTGCCAGGGCCGGTTTTCGGCCGATTTTGTTACAGGGCCGATTTTGCAAAAACGGGCCTGTAAAAAAACGGCCCCCAAGGGCCCCAAACCGGCCCCCCACCCGTGCGGCGCATCGGGGGATTGCCCGGTGCCCGCCACGGCCAGTCCGGCTCTGCTTTGTGCCACTATGAGTGACGTAGCGCCAGAGCAACCCGAATAATAAAGCAGCTGGCCACCCAAGCCCACTCTTAATAAAGCAGCTGGCCACATTTCCCAAGACCATCCCATGGTGTCCACTATATAAATGTACTCAGGTCTCTATGAGCCAGTTTGCTTGACAGTGGTTTGAAAGTATGACCCCCAAACAAATTTCCTGGAAAGCAATCTTCTGCTGTCAGAATTATTCTTCTGTGAAATGCCCTCCCTCTCTTTACTTACTAGAAGCGTTTCCACATGAATCACCAGCTGTCAAGATCTTTGAAATGCAAGGAAAATCCTAGGGTGGTTGCTGTTCTGCACTGCTGGCTATGTTTGTTTACTGTCGTTGACTCATCATTGCTTTTTGGCTCATGGGATCTTGCACCATCCCCGGTAGCTTCTTGAAACACTTTCGGCTGTTAATTCGGTGTTGGGGATTCACACCGATAATTATAATTTGGAAGGGGCTGTTGTGCACGAACTGCACATTTTCTGACTCAGAAAACTTTGCAGACTGTAGTGAATGAGAAAAATCCGTAAGCGGTCTACATGAAAGTTCGACTGATGAATACCACTGTTTGTTCGATAAATAACCTTCGTGCAAAACCTGTCTAGTAAGGTTTTTTCACGTTGTTTTTCTTTTGCCACTTTACATTGATCTCCATAGCGCTTTACAGGCAATGGAGCACACATAGAAAGAAGAAAAAACATATTTCTCCTCGTGACCCGCTCCTTTATAAAAATTTGTAAATCTGAGAATGTGTCAGGTTCCATGGATGTTGCGTGGGAACACCCTCAGCAACACCTATGGAAAGCCCTTTCACACAGATTAATGCGTGAAAGGGGCTCGTATTTACAAGGGCATGAAAAGTCACGCAGGGTGACTTTACTTGTCCTAGTAAATATGGGCAAGCAGACTGCACCGTCAGCGCATTAGAAAAAAAGTGACACACAGGCGGTGCAATGGCCTTGTAAATGAGGCCGTTAGTATTTAACTTCAGCCAGTCAGAAGGAGACAAAAAGTGAGAGTTGTGAATGAGCAGACGTCATCTCAATAAGAAAACCTCTGTATAATGTCTTCCTCTCCCTGAAGATCTCTATCTGTGCACCGAAGGGGGACAGCAGCCAGATCAGCAGGTGTAATGATGCAAGAAGAAGTGCAATTTATAAAGTCTGCACCTGGTAGTTGGTGATATAAGGGAGGCTTAGCTGGTGGTATCTGATCCTGGTGAATAAAGAAGAGTGCATTAATCCTAAGTGTAAGGGAACAATCAACAGCATTTTACAGTAGTGCAGAGGACCATCTGAGTGTTCAGAGAAGGAAGTGTATGGATAACCCATCTGTCATGTTCACCACAGTCTATTGCTGGGAGAATCTCACCTTGCAGACCCCCTTAGCCCCAAAGGAATGTAACCTTTTCAGAAAACAGAAGAATTGGCAGGTGTCTCTCACTTCTCCTCTAGAGAACTGGGAGTGTTAGGAGTCAGACATTCTGTCAGATACACTATTATCTACAAGTAATAATAAAGTAGATCCCGGGCCCTTGTATTCCAAGTAAACACACGTACACACGCACACCAACACACACACACACACGTACACACATGTATTTCACAATGATTTGATCCTTTAATATGCAGTACTTGTCTACAAACCCAGTGTATTAGAATGATCATGACTACACAACTCAGCAGATAACATGCATCTTAGGGTGAAGGTTAAAAAGACCCCTATCATCCTTTCCTCACAGATCCATAACATGATAGTGTATTTCCTAACCAATGTTTCTATATTAGTTTTAGCCATCCAACCTCAATGGCTGAATTAGTTCTCTTAGCTTTATTATAAAAAGTAATGCCTAGTTTCCCACATACCTTAGGCTGTAATCAGGTCAGCAGTTGAAATTCAGCATCTACCCTCAGCAATTTTCCATATGTTTAACTCCGCCCCTGTACCAGTAGCTTACACATGTTTAGTGTTAAGGATGTCTGGTGTAGTGACGATGGGCCACTCTTGCTCGGCTACTGTCTTGCTACAAAAATTTGCAACCAAAACATCACAGTAGCTAATGTTACTTTCCTTCCTCCTTCCATGGTGGATCTCTGCAAGGTTTCCTTTCCTGCGATTGCTAGCATACATCAGAGAAGTGAAATGCTTTCCTTCTCTCTACAGATAATTGAAAGGTGTCAGAAAACAGGGAGTTTTTAAATCAAAACATGGTGATTAAGTGCACATTTTGTAGTATTATCTTGCAAACAGTTATCTGTTTTTCTAGCCCTAGGCCTTTGCACACATTCTCTTATGTTCAATGCAGTCATGTTTATGTGCACTCAGTCAGTCCTGCACGTAACAAGCATCATTATTGAGCTAAGGAGCATATTTACAAGGAGCTAACGCCACCAGAGCATCACTTTTTATGACGTCCTGGTGCAGTTAACTCCTTTGCCTTATTTACAAGACGGCGTTAAGCCACTTAACCTGGTTTATTGCCGCCTTGTAAATAATGCCCAAATTCACGAGGCACTTAGCGTGAAAGGGGCGTGCAATGGGTGTTGCCGTGGGCGTTGCGCTGCAACACCCATTGCTTTTTGACGCAGCCCCATATTTACAAGGTATGGGGCAGCGTCAAAAATACTGCCAGGGAATACCTGGACTTAAGCAGGTGATACGAGGAGAATTCTTTTATTTCTACTCGTATTCTTTCCAAGTGTGCTGCATTCTGCAGCGCATATAGATAAAGCAAATCGCCTATAAAGATTGCTTATGTGCAGGAAGGTGTCCCTTGGTCCAGTGGTTGAGCAGTCTCCAATAGTCTTGAAGTAGAATGCTTATGTAGCCAAAGAGAAGTGGTTTTGGCTTGCTGAGAGACGAGCAGAGCTGCCTTGACTGCAAGCCTCGATGTGATCACAGCCCATGTTGCAGTGATCTGACATGGCAACAAGTACTCCTCATGCATAGCGGAAGAAGTGCTGCAGTGGGGGGTTCTGCTTTAGTCTGCAGACTCATGCACATACGAGTATGCACAAGCATGTGGTCGATCATAGAATGTATTTTCTTTGCGATAAAAATGATTCTAAAATGGCATGTATGGCAGCCATCTTGGAATTGTGTCATGAACACGAAGAAAAAGCATTCCAAAAAAGCCTTGTGTGCATGTGCACGCATGCATATGCATGCTTATGTACTAGCAGCCATCAAATATTTTTTATATTTTTTTACGTTTTGCAATGCAGACAAGATTTGGCAAAGCCAATAGTTCTGAAATGAGTTATAAAAGACAAGACCTTTCAAGTTAAATAAACAAAGAAACCTCCATTTGTGGGATGAAACCAGAAAGTGCGCTACAGCAGGCCTACTCACCCTTTCAGTCAAATTAATCTGCTGGTTTTGATCTTAAATGGCCAAACAATGCAATGCGCCATACACCACCCATGACATCATTAGCAAAGGGCAGACGTCAGACCTTATAAGGCACATACAATATAACAACACATAACATCCCTTTAGAAGTAGATAGTATGCCACACAAAAAGCTTTTGGAAAATTGACCGGGGTGGACCTCCTATTTTCAAAGTAGTGGCTAGTGGATACTTCTGCACCCACATGGACTCTGCATTGTGTTGATGGAATTTGTTAGAATCCAGAAAGCAAGTTGGCACCCAGTTCATTTTTTGCACTGGGGCATCTATTGGATTGAAAGATTTCAGGGTATACAGAGTACACCTTTGCTGTAAAGAAGAGTCTAGAATGTGTTGCCTACAGTACAGCAGAAGTGCACTTCATTGCCAAAATTTGCTAAACAGAAGTGAAATAAGGTGTACTGTGATAAGGTGTTCTGCAGTAGATATATTAGCATAGCGTTTCCATTGCATATTTTCTGCAATGTGGCATACATTTTCGAAACACCAAAGCAATCTGAGTACCCTAATTTCTATCAAGGTAAGATGTTTTGCATTCCTGAAAGGGACAGAAGTGCATTGCACTGATATTTGCTTTTGAACTGCTGCTGCTGAGATAGAGACACTGGCCTATTGCTGCAGCAGGAGGAATTGATGGTGCCTACATAAGGGCATCACTTGGCTAGGCCTGGCTGGAGTTCGCGGAGTTCCGCAATAGCGGAGCTCCAAAAGTGACCCAAAAAAATCAGCCACGCTATGCGGAGTTCCCCAAGCGGCGGAGTGATATACATTGCGCTGCTCACCCTAATTTTTAGTGCCGGGTGTTTGTCCCTTACAGTAAAGTCTGAGCAAATGGCACCAAGCGGAGTGCAAGAGGGCGCTGCTTCTTTCTGCTGCTTAAGTAGATGTTCTACGTGGGCGGCAGCTTCCTCAACGCGAGTGGAAGGTTTACCAACGTGAGTGGAAAGCGACCAGTCATGACTGCCGTGACCACCTGAATTGAGAAAGCTTGCCAGGAGGTCTTCTGGAATAAGATTTTCCTCGCTCGTGCTCGCCAAATTAATGTTGGCGAGCCGCAGAAGAGAAAAAAGTCTGCTCCATGCCACAGAGTTCTTCAGAACTCCGCACGCCACCCAGAGAACGGAGTGGGAAGAACTCCGCAAACTTTGCAAGCAGAGCAGAATTTCATGCCCAGGCCCACACATGGCAATTCACACAGGTGACATTACTAATAAATCTGCACCTAAACAGATATCTATGAATTTGCACATGCACACCTGCCATCATGTGTAATCTGCCCTCGTGTACCTGTAGTCACCTACTCTTCTGCACTCAGATACCAGAGATTATTATTTGTCATTCTGCAATAAAACAACTTGGATTACTCATGAATGTACATAAACCCAGGATTCTCTCTGAAAAAGAACTCACACAACTGAGATAATTTTAGAACCAGAACACACATACAGAATCTGTATACAAGGAACAAATATCTATCTGAACTCGCGCATCTAAAATTATTTCTGAGTGTGTACTGGAACTTCACGGATTATGTTCAAACCAGCACTCACACTTATACATTGTATTTAAAATTATAATTATAAAAGTTTGTTGAGTGCACGTACACAGAGGATTCTTGGTGCTAGAAAACCCACTAATAATTACAAGCATTTGCAATTCAATAGGTCTTGCATTAGGACAGTTTGAGTTTTTGGTATTGTAAATGACACATTTTTTATTTATGTGTTAGTTTTGAAAATAGCGAAATTAATAGCTTTGTCATTTACAATGCCAATAGTTTTAACTTTCGCAAATGTGACACCTATAGCATTTGTAATGCGATATGTGTTGTATTTACGTGACTTAGATGTATTGATATTACAAATAACAATGGCTTTTAATTTTTTTAATAATTAATACTTAAAAAAAAGTTATTGTAATTTATAATGGCAAAAGCTTAAACTTTTGTAAATAACTTTTGTGAAGATTATGTTCAGTGTATTTTACTGTGACGAAAATCCAAGAACAGAAGTGAAATATTAACATCTTTTTGTGACATTTGTAATGGAGCTTGAAACATTGAGAGAACATATGTGAACCAGTTGTTGTTGAATGGTTGCACAAATTGATGCTGTGGTGGCGCTGAGTGATGTTGTGGTGGCGACGAGTGATGCTGTGGCATTCAGTGATGCTGTGGTAGCGCATAGTGAAGTTGTGGTGCCCCTGAGTGATGCTGTGGTGGAGCTGAGTGATGCTGTGGTGATTTGATAGATAGATAGATAGATAGATAGATAGATAGATAGATAGATAGATAGATAGATAGATAGATAGATAGATAGATAGATAGATAGATAGATAGATAGATAGATAGATAGATAGATAGAGGGAGGGCATAGATAGATAGAATGAGGGCGATAGATAGATAGAGTGAGGGCGATAGATAGATAGAGTGAGGGCGATAGATGGCTTGGAGCAATACACACCTTTCATAATCTGTAATCTTGGGTGCTGAATTGCCTGTTGAGTGTTGTGAGCAGTGCATCATAGGCAGTTTATTGTCTCGTTTTTGGAGAGTGTGATGAACATTTTGTGTATTTCCTCTCCTGCGAAATGGAGCTGCAGGGCATGCTTTGTGGCAGGGTCGGTTTCCTTCATTGCCGCAACATAGTTTACAAATCTTGAGACCTGGTTCTGCCACCTGGCAACAACTGAAGAGGGGGTAGATAGCATATCAAAAGGGTGGATTATATTTGCAGCGTTGGGCAGCGATGCAGAAAAAGAGAAGTATGAGTGTTGGAAAGGACACTTCACTGCTGCAGCTCCAAAAGCCACAAAATATAAACACTGAAATAAATGTTGGCCCCTCACAAGCATCTTTAAACTATTTCTGTTTACTAAGTGCAAGGCTGCATGAAATACTTTCCCAAGGGGTCTTTGGGGTTACACAGCCTGCATACATTTTTTTAAAGGCTCCTCCTGACTGTCAGTGATCTCCTGTTTGACAAGAAGGCCTGGAGGCTTTATAATCAGAACCTCTGTAGTAAAGAATCATTCACCCAGGGCTTTAAGTGGGCCGGGTCTCACTAGCTCTGAGCACCGGCAGTTTTTTTAAGGGGGCCTCGAAACGGGTCTCTATCGGGCTCTGTTTTGTGCCCTGGCACAGGCGGTCCGTTTTTTCCCCAGACTGTAGTGACGGCAGGAACACCGACGTGTGCGTGCTCACACTGCTCACTTCTCACTAGTGGAGAAGTTAGGGCGTCATGCTAGGTGAGAGTTGTAGGGGAAGGGAAATCCTTTAGAGAGAGTAATTTTCTCTCTCGATTGCCCGTCTCTTTTTGAAAGTCAGCAGCAGCAACATTGTCCTGGTGTCACCAGGGCTTTAAGTGGAAGTTTTTTCAATATTATATATAAGCCATATAAGTTGCTGCTTATTTATCTCAGGCAACTAGCAACCATTTACAAAGCCAATAGTCCTGGCTTGTAGGTATGATGTGACTCGTATCATATATCTGGACGCAATGCCAGGAACAGCAAAATTCAAGTCGGGCAGCACACTATGCAAAACACAGATTTTTAGGTTAGGTGTTTTAAGCCACGCCCTTGATTACATTGACCACGCCCCGTTGAGAGACCCCCCAGTTTTTCCATCCCACTTAAAGCCCTGCATTCACCTAAGAGCAGTCACAACAACTAATGCGAGTAGGCAGCATCAACAAAATGAAGGGAGGTGTCTAAGTGAGCCTATGCATTACAGAATAAAGGAGAAGCAGGGTGTGGGTGAAAGAAGGATGCAAGTCCAATTGTACGCAGCCCAAAGGTTAAGGGGCTGCTCCTTAACATGTCCAAAGAGAGAAGATAAGACAAAAGGACGCTCTTAACCTCTGCACCATTATCCTGAACTACAAACGTAGTTCCTTGCGGTGAACAGAGACAAAAAAACAGACCCTGTTGCGAGTGAGAGGCCATGTGTGGAACGCCTCTACGCTGGGCAGGGTGTGATCAAAGACGACAAAGATCTGCCAAAACAAAAACAGTCGGATAGAGTGGAAAAAGACCAATAGACACGCTAAAACCAGACACATTTACAGTTAGAGTGGCTGCATGTTCTTGAATGATATTCATGCAAAGCCGTTGTTGCCAAACATGTAACCCGATGTACCTGGCACGGAGTTCGGGTCCATAAGAGCTCATGAGTCAGCTTCCCAGTAGTGGCACCGCTGCCATGGAGCGCCAGCTGGACGAAGGCTTACACTACTCCACTGTTGGGCAATGAAACCCGCCCGAGACAGCTCTTCACAGCACGTCAGCGCGGGGGAGCTTGGTCAGCCGGAACACTGCGCGCCTGCTCGTCGAAAGTAATCACCCCCCTCCAAAAGCCCCCCCCCAAAAAAAAACAGTCAGAGCTGAAGCAAATCACAACTCTTAAAGATTATAAAATAATTAAATGATTGCTGTTTTCCATGCGAAAAGTGCTCGTAATGTGGTATCATCAAGAAATTCGTTTTCCACTAAAAATGAGTAGCTAGACATTGCAATAATAGGATTCATCATAACTCAACAGGAAACCTTGTTCGTTTTATGAAGTTTGTCGACATTGTAAAGACGAAAGGTCAAGCCCTCTGACCCGCAGGTCTCACAAAATGACGAGGGGGGCAGAAGAGTGACAGGGTGCTATTTACTAAGGCAATAGTGCACATGCTTAACACTTCAAGGACAAGCCCATCGCAGTGAGGCTTCTCGAGCTGGGTTTGAGGCACACAGTCTGGGCGGGACTGGGGCACAGGTCGGCCTGGGGCGCAGAACAGCCCCCGTAGTAGAATAAGACGGAACGGAAGAGACGCAGGAGCGAGACGCCGTGAGCGTGCATGTTGCCATGCCCTGCAGCTCGTGCCAGTTGCGGCACATGAGGTGTTCGCTCGCTGTGTTGGAGGACTGCTGCACGGCTTGTGAGGCTTTGGGAGGAGGCCGTCAAAGCTAAAAAAAAACAGCCCCGCACGCCATGCTGCATGCCGGAGGAGCCTCCCTGCCCGAGAAGAGCTACCAGAAGGCCATCAAGACGGGTGAGTAGCGGCACTGCAGTGTCTGCGAGCGCCGCGCGCTACTTCTGCTTGAGTCTCTCCTTTTACCTCTCTCCTTGGGCAGGTTCTATGTCTGTGGTGGTTTCTTTGCTCCCTTGTAGGTGACAATATATTCTGCTCTTCCACCCAAGACCATGCTTGTCGTGTAGTCAATGAATGGCGCGCAACCCGATCTCATTCAGCATGCTGCCATGAAGCTTTCAAGGGAGACACGTAAGCGCGTCCACAGACCCTGATCGGCTCGTGCACCGGTCTGTACCACTTGGGAGGGAAAAAAACAGCAATAGGTCTCGCTGGCGACATGCGTCGACAAGTGCGAGACCTAAAAAAGCAGCTAGTGGTTTAAAAAGGAAACAGCAAGGATTTCAATTGTTGTCTCAAATGCAAAAAGTAGGACTCTGTACAATGGTGCAATGGCAGTGAGTTCCAGATGTTTGCTGCAGCCACTGAAAAACTTGGCTTGCCAAACTTTACAGTTCTGTTTCTAGGACTGCTAAAAAGAAAAAGGTTATTAAACCTCAGATTTCAGGGAGCTTTATATCTTCCAAGTGTGGCCGTAATGAAGTTAGGAAATTGTTGATGAGTACCATGGAGAACAATCATCATAGTTTTGAAAAATCACCTTGGAGAACCGACTTCATTTGTTTCAGGATAGGAGAAATGTTTTGGCAATTAAATATCCAATACTCAAGGTGGACTGCTGGATTCTTAATCATTTGGACATTGTTCATAATTTTTGCAAGAGTTGACAGATTAATAAAGAAATCACACCAGAAGGGTACTCTATTTTGGAAGTACATTGGAAAGAAAGGAGGTGTTCTAGCATTTATTATGAGAAACTCATGGAAATGCCAGAAAGTGTCTTCCAGTTGCAATCCTGCCCTTGAGGTATTAACTGTCATGCTATCCTTCCAATGCATCAGCTGAAGCTTTTCACGTATTTGGCCCTAGCCTTAGTAAAGGTCCTCTACTAACTCTCATCTCCTTTTAGAAGATTTAAATATTCATCTTAACTAGTTCTCACTCCCATTAGTGACTAAATATTTTGAATTAATTGTTCTGTTTGCATTTAAAATAGGTGCTTGTTCAGCTACTCATGTTCACAGCCACTGTTTAGAAATTGTTTGCTCTTACTCCTTTTGCATTCTCACCTATCAAATGTGGAAATTGGAAAAATATTTCCTCTGACTTTGCGTAATTCTATTCTACCACTTGACTGGTTGAAGAATATCTCAACCGCCACTGCTTCTTTAGTTGAACAATACTACAATGTGCTACGGGTTGCTGCCAATAAGTTAGCACTGATCAGAGAATTTTCCAGGATAAAGTCTATTTTAAAGAATTGCTATAGTTAAGATCTGAAGGTGTCCACGCTTGCACTACGTGCGTTAGAACATCATGGGCATCTGGCCCACATCTCTAGAAACAAGCAGGAATGGATTGTGATGAATTGTGCTATCTGGAGAGCTAACATAGCTTTTTATTCTAATAAAACTCTAAATGCTCGCAATGCTACCCATGCAATCTTTCCAGACATTAATAAAGCCCTCCTTCTCCGGTCGAGCTAAGAAAATCATTTGCTGAGTGCAATCAATCAATTAGCAAAAATCTTTTTAAAGAGAATTGAGAACATTTGAATCTTCTTCGATTCCATTCTGGATTCGCCCTCAGTGTCATCCCCTACATTAAGTAATAACCATGCCGAATTAACTGAGTTTTCTTTGCTTGGCTGCAAAGAGCCTATCTCAATGTTATTTCAGATTAAACCATCTGGTTCTCTTTATGACCCTCTTCCTGCAAGTTTGCATAAGGAATTTCTGTCTCTAAACCCCAGCTGGGTCAGAGTAATTATTAACTCCTCTTTACAGGACGATTGGGTTCCAGATATGTTAAAGTCAGAATATATAATTTGTTAGTTAAACAACCCTCTCTGAATTTTTAACAGTAGACACAGCTGCCTTTTCCTAGCAAGTTACTGGAGAAGGTGGTCTTCCAACATCTGTCAAACTTTGTGGCAAATAATATTTTTTTGCATCTGTCCCAGATGGGTTTTCACTCTGGGCACAGCAGAGAGCTGACTATTGTATCTGTCCTGCCTGATCTGAGATAATCAGATGGGACTTCTCCTTGATTAATATCCCCACTGTTTTTTGCTACTGGATTTAACAGCTCCATCTAATACTGTAAAGCATGCCATTCTTCTATCCAGACTCTCCAAATTGGGTATTGATGGAAAAGCGCTTTGTTGACTTGTATACTTTGTCTCCAGCAGCTCCTTTTAGGTCATTCAGGGACCTTTTGAGCATTTGGTTGGATCATGCACCTGTGGGGTACCACAGGGCTCAATTATATTGTCACTATTTTTGAACCTTTATATGATCCTGGAAACCCATTTTATAGACTCTTTTTTGATTGAATTATCTTCTCTCTTCTCTTCGCGAGATGAAACTCGAAAGATTTACCCCGAGTCACCCCATCACATATGATATAATGGGATTTATATTTTAGGACGGGATATCCACCACCATTGTGATGGAGTAACCCATCCACCAAGATCTAAATCAGGCCCTAAGTTGGAAGCTGCAAAATGTAGTGCTTGTTTGTCCACCTTTTACTGCTGGAGGAATAAGAACTACTTAAAACTGAATTGCTTGACGATTGAACTGTTATGTGCTGTCAATATGCCAGAGTCTTTGTTGCTTGATCTCTGGCCCAATTACTTCCAGTCTAACCCCTTCCCAATTAAGGTGGTGAGAAACATGGCTGTAAGGTTTGATGAGACACTTTGGGGCATATTTACAATAAAATGTTGGAGAGGGGAGCTGTGCCAAATTTGGCACAAGAATTCGGCGAACATTTGTGTTTCCCCTACTACTGGTGCAAAAAAAGATGCCTTGCACCACACAGGCACCCTGCCCCATGTAGCAAGGGTGCCTGCACTGCAGGGGCTATTGTTTATGTGCAGGAAGGGATACCTTCCTGCACATAAACAATCAATAGTGGTGATTTTGCACTTCAGCACACATTTAAAGAGCAAAAAACGAGAAGAAATGAATGAACGCCTATGGCCGTTTGAATGCCTGTTATTCCATGGTGCTAGTTTCTGACGCTGCCTTAGCCTTGTATATCTCTCTTCCCTTTTTTTCCCATTTTCTTTACAGAGACCACATTTAGGTCAACTTTTTTGATAAATTTTATCTTGCTTCCCTTGGGCCAGCTCATGCCCTGAAGCTAAAACTACCAGTGGATTTTTACTGCTAGTTTTTAGGACTGTAGGCATATCATACTTAGAAACCGAGCATTTTCTAGTAGGGGCCATTAGAAGGTCCTGATGAGTAAGCAGTAGGGGACTGCTTACGAAACATGTAGACCAGGTAGCTAGCTAATTGCTCTACCTCAAAACCCCCTTCTTAACGTCCCCAGCTAGGGAAGTGAATAAATTGTTTTTTTCCACTAGCCAGAGGATTTTTAGTTTTTTATTTCCCACACATTGATAGGTCCCTACACTTCACTGACACCACTCACCCTGCACTGTCACATAGCCTTGGTCACCTTAAAAGTGCTCCCGCGTAGTTCGTCAGGTCGTAGCACGCCCCGCCCCGTAGAGGGACGGGAAGTCCCCAATGATGAAGCATGACACTAAAGGATTTTTTTAGTGTGTGAGGGGTATTTTAACAAGCACATTGTGCTCTCATCTTTACCACCTAAGAGAGAGTTTATCTTTTTCACTACCCACATGTTAAAACAAAAATAAAAATTTAAACCACCACACATTGATAGAATCTCTTTGTTTATGCATATCGAATTGGAGGGTGATTCTGTCAATACCTCTACACTTCCTCTATTGTTTTGGAGTTATTTTTGAATCAGCAGCTGTACAGACATCATAAAGAATCTGCACCATCACAGCTGGTATAATGAGTGGGGCTGCACGCACATTGAGACAATCTTTGAGGCTGCACTCACTAGGCATCACCTCGGACACTGCATTGATACACCTGAGATTGCAACTTTAGCTGCATAGTGTGGGGGGCTGCTGTCTCTCAATACTGTCTGCAGTTTGTAGGTTGCCCTCTTCCACAAATACGTCAATGCACACAGGGCCGGACTGGGCTTACCACAACCGGCCCTGGCAAAGTGCTCTGTCGCCCTTCCCCACTCAGGGGGTTGGAGGTGCCGCCGATCTCTTTTCCGGGGCCGGTTTTCGGCCGATTTTGGTACAGGGCCGATTTTGCAGCTATGTTGCAAAAACAACAGTGTAACAAAAACGGCCCCCAGGGGCCCAAAACCTGCCCCCACCCGTGCAGCGCACCCGGGGATTGCCCGGTGCCCGCTATGGCCAGTCCGGCCCTGAATGCACAACTTTTTTGCTTTCTGCAGCTATCTGAAAACTGCTCAAGAGTTTTCCTCTGATGTCAGAATCCTTTTTGAAGAGCCTCAAGAAGCCCCTCAAGCTGCCCTGTCGGAGGGAGTCGCCAGGATTGTACTTTAGGGCATGTAGATTGTACAATGATATATGCAACACAAATATGAAACCACTGTGCTATCTTACATAAAATATACATCTGTGACCTATATAAATGTTACACACACAGCCCTGCAGCAGGCACATTAAACCATTGCGCTATGTTATGATGATTCAAACCTATGGACAGAGATAATATACACATCACTGTCACATGAATTAACCAGCTGAGTTATCTTGCCAGTATTATGCACTGTAGCATATTGAATACAAACAGATCTCAGAAGCAGGTGCATGACATCTCAGAGTTTCTTAACATTTAAGAACAGTTACCAAAGATAATTAATAAAGAAAATTCCAACAATCTGTGTATGCCAGTTTTGCGGTTGCTGGAAGCCGCTCACAAACAATGCTTCCAAAATTGACAGGTCCTTTAACTTTGTAATATTCACACTGCACTAAACTGTCACTCATTATCTCAGTTGCAAAGTCCTGTTAAAAAGTCAACCTTTAATTTATTCAACATGTAGTTTAAAACGTAAAGCAGTGAAGACATGTTTCAATAATTTGCATTCATTATCAAGTTGCATTTCAGGCATGGCCTGTTTCTTCCTCAGGGTCTGTCTCATAGGACTGCGCACAATGATCACGAATGACTAATATTCTAAAGTTGTAAAACCTATCAGCTTTGGAAAGTGACATAGAGTTATTCACTATATTTACTTACTTACTTACTTATTCCTACTATCCTTCTTGAGGTATAGGCCATCAACTAGGAATCTTCAGTCATCTCTGTCCTGGCCTTTTCTTTCAATCTGACTCCAGGTGGAACTCATCTCTTTGCAGTTAGCCTCGAGGCCTCAGCGCTATGTGTTTCTTGGCCTTTCTCTATTCTATTTATTTTTCCCTTGAGGGTTGGAGGTTAGGACTTGCCTGGTGGTGATAGACAGGGGCTTGCAGAGGAGGGTGGGGCCTATCCAGTCCTGTGTCTTTTCATGATTTCTTCATGAGCATGGAGTTGGAAAGTGTGCTACCATAGGTTATTGTTGATGATGGTGTTTGGCCAGCGGATTTAGAGTATTTTCCTCGGACAGGTGGGGATGAAGTTCTTGACTTTGTTGGTTGGGGTCATTGCTGTCCTCCAAGTTTCTGCTCCAAACAGAAGGACCGATTTTTTGTTGGTGTTAGAAAGCTTGACTTTGGTTTGCAGCATAAGGTCCTTGGAGCTCCAGATCTTCATTAGCTGAATTAAGGTGGCCCTTGCGTGCTGATTCTCGCCTTGATGTTGGAGTCTGTACTGCCCTGCTTGTCTATGACACAGCCTATGTAGGTGAGGGCCAGTGCATCCTCTGCAAGAGTGACTGTAATTGTGCTGGCCGTGTTAGCCTTCAGGATCTTGGTTTTTCCCCTGTGGATGTTGAGGCCAAGTTGTGCTGATGTAGCTGCCAAATTGTTGGTCTTCTCTTGTATCTGCAGATGGTTATGGGAGAGTAAGGCCAGGTCGTCTGCGAAGTCCAGGTCATCGAGTTGAGACTAAAGTATCCACTGGACCCCATTACTTCTCCTTGCTGTGGATGCCTTCATGATCCAGTCTATGGCCAGCAGGAAAAGAAAAGACAAGAGCAAAAAACCTGGTGGTCTT
Organism: Lissotriton helveticus; assembly: GCF_964261635.1. Taxonomy (NCBI): domain Eukaryota; kingdom Metazoa; phylum Chordata; class Amphibia; order Caudata; family Salamandridae; genus Lissotriton; species Lissotriton helveticus. Next base: position 1,039,241,739 of record NC_136069.1, read on the forward strand.
GATCCTCACTTGAAAGGCTTCCATGAATTGTTCTCTATTAACTATCTTGCAGGTGATTCCATTGGAAGAGTTCCTGATAATCCTTACGTGTTTATCTGCCACACCATAGTGGCGGATGAGTTTCCAAAGGGTCTCTCTGTCCACGGTACTGAATGCCTTCTCATAGTTCCATTTCATTGACTGCTCAATGATGATGCACAGTGTTGCAATCTGGTCTGCGCAGGATCTATCTTTTTGGAAGACACCTTGTTTGTCCCTCAAATGAGCGTCCACTTGTTCCCCTATTGTGTATGACTCTGTTGTACACTTTGCCTGGGGTTGAAAGAAGAGTTATTCGTATGTAGTTTGCGCAGTTACTCAGGTCACCTTTCTTGGGGATCTGGATGAGATATCCCTCCTTCCAGTGTGATGGCACATTTTCCTCTTCCCAAATCCTTCCAAACAAAAGGTAGATCATGTCTGTTGATGTTTCAATATATGTTGTCAGTGCCTCTGCAAGAATGTTGTTAGGTCCTACTGCCTTCCCATTCTTCAGATCTTTAATGACTTGCGGTATTACTTCCTTGGTTGGTCTGCTGCAGTTGATTAGCAAGTCCTCATCAACTGGCCGTATGTCTGGTGGATACTGTGGCACAGGCTGGGTCAGCAGTTCTTTAAAGTGTCCCACCAATCTTCATTGTTTGCCTTTATTATGTTCACCAGATACAGTCAGTGACAGATTTTTATGTTTAGCTCATAGTACCAATGAGTAAGCTGTCATTCATACAAAGATTTTTTTTCACTAATTATGAGATTTGTAATGCAACCTCTGTGATATCCTTGATACAGTCCCAACAACCTTGTCTCTTAGCTCTGGCTCTTAAATTGGTTGAACCCGAGAGAAGGACGGGCGAGGCTGAGATTTACATGAGACTTGGTTTATGTGTGCTGTCTGCCTCTTCTGCCTATTTGTGGGTCACAACCTGGCACACTTATTTTCTATATCAGAAGAACATTGCGTAATCCACAGCACACTATGCATAGTTTGACAGGCTGCATGATTAATGCATATCTATTACATCATCAATTATATCATTAATGACACCTGGCTGCAGGAATTGATTTTGGTGAAGCCATCAACCCTTCCCCTATGTCCAAAACTCACTCTGCATGGTCTTTAGCAGAACACTGTAGGAATTGGGCATAGGACTTTGTCTTTGTCAGCACCCATAGCCTCTGACCAATCGACACATGGCCTTTGACCTTTAACCAATCACTCTAGTTACATGTCCTGCCCATTAGCAAAGCCATCTACGAGCCCTTGTCAATAAAACCAATTGGTAAAGCCTTCGGTCATGCTAGCAAAATAAGTTGTGCTCTTCAGCCACAACCTCCAGTGCTCCTAGGAGCACGGAGAGAAACTGCTCTATCCAGTATTCAGTATTCATACGTCTTTATTAGAATTATTTCATCATAAAAGACATCAGATATAAAACATCTAAATTTTAGCATAAAAAACGTCATATATAAAAACAAATACATACAATCACTATATGCTTTAACAATATTAAAAGACATAATACCCCAGATGAAAAACTTTTGGACTAAGTAAATATGCTCTAGTATACAATGAGTGTTCTCCAGCACACAAATAGGCACTCTATTTGGTGTTTTGGGCATATCATACATATTCATAAAACATAATTAAATATACAGAATCAGACGTACTACCTGTAGTAAAATTAAAACTATTCGTTTGATCAACTCACAAGTGGGTGCCTACTTCTGATAAGCCAAGCCCAGCCCAGAAACTTTGCGACGGCTATGGTCACAATCTCAGATGTATTGGTTCTTAAAAGCCATAGCGCCTCCGCACTCACCCTTGTTCTCAACTTGGAGCAAATTGTTTTTAGTCATTTGCTCTGTGGGGCATGATATGCAGGGCAGGCAAAAAAGATATGGCCTGTTGATTCTATTTTGTCCCTGCACCAAGGGCAATACTCGGAAGACTGTCCACGCCATGTGTTTGTAAAGCTCCTGACCGGTAATGTGCCAACTCTAAACTGGTGGTAGAGCTTTCTATCCAATCCTGGCGCTGCTTTCATGCTGTGAAAGCAGTGCCAGGATTGGGTAGGGCAGTTTCCTGCCTCAGGAGCTTCCTGGAAGACACCCAAGGGAGGAGGACGTCGTGCTAGGAAGGTAAGCGAACCTATTTTGTTTTGTGCCTCCCTCAGCCCCTACGCCTCACCACCCTCTATACAAGCCAGCCACCACTGGAAAGTAGGACCTTGAAGTCATGACTGCCAGAAATGCTGAAAGTGCAATAGGGCGGGGTTGGAAAGCTTCAAGAGAGCAGGTAAATGAAGACACAACAGAAAAGTCAATGCAGACAGTACGGCAAATGGAAAGTAGGTATAGTGTTAGACTGAACTGGAATATTCAGAAATAGCTAAGGGGACATTCACATACTGCATTTTGCAGCATGTTTAGTAGTACTACAGGAATACTACTTGCACTATTCACAGGCCTCTGCCTTGCCTACTTTCTGTGTGAAGATTTCCGCCTGAATGCAGAGATCTCTGCAACTGTATACCTCCAATTTAGTAGTAAAAGAGGAGGGGGCGAGGGAGTGGCTTGAAAAGGGGGAATACCTATTACTAATTGGGGGGGGGGGTTGGAAGGAATAAGGAAGTATGAAGGGTGTTTTAGTGAGGAGTTTAGGGAGTGACTTGTACCCACCAACAAAAGCGTAAGCCCATTCCTGTTGTCAAGCACAGCTCTTCTAAAGTAACTCCAGCCTAAATGGCCCTAAAACAGTAGTAAATGTACTCCTGCTCAGACCTGGTATACGTTCAGCACCCCACAGGGCCAACCACTGGTACTGCAACATCCTTCTATAGAAAATAATGGCGAGAGGGACTTACAATAACACTGCATAGGACATAATGTTAAAATAGATTACAATATTTTAGACTTAAAAATATATATATATAAATGTAATTAAGTGTTAAACAAATTATATATAAATACGAATCATTAGTATTTTATTTTAAAATATTTTAATAACATGTTTTATTTAAAAAATACATGTAATTACATTTTTTGTCAATAATAATGAGATTAATTCAAATTAATTCCATATATAATTTTTAATAATGCTGACTAAATAATACTTCTATTTAAAGTTTTTTATATATAACTTAAATTAATACACGTATATTATTTAAATATTTAACTTAAATTAAAGTTCATAGTGCTTTAGTATTTTGTATTGTGTTCAAAATCTATAAGAAATATATTAATACATTGATTTACATTATTATTTCATTTAAAATATTTGTACCTTTTTTTTTTTTAAAGTTTAATAAACATTTTGACTTTTCTCTATATTTATAATAGGGAAATCTCCACACCGATGGTGAAGAGCTCCGGCTACATCTGAAAATATACAAATCGCAAATACCCAAAAGTAGTACACTGACTACAAAGTATAAGAGTAAATGTCATACATGTAGATCTACTCGTGTGTAAGTGTATCTTTGCGACTAGCCCACAAAGTCTTTAAATTCTTTTTTAAATATATTTTATTCTGATTAACTCTAGGGTGCAGTAGAAGAGTGTTGCACAATGGCGTCAGGAACTCCTGTTTTATAAGATGCAGCAAGGGTTGCCACTGGGCCACCAAAACATTGATTATCTTTTTCTGAGCCTCTATTGTCTGCCAGTCTTCAGATAACAGGTCTTACATTATATTATAACAGAATAAGGGGTGGGGAAAAGACCTGCTGAATGTGCTAAGTAAAGTGAAGGAAACAGAGAATGAGACATTTGGAAAATAGGAAACAAAAGGACATCGAGAGTGAGGCGAATTCAGTCAGTAGTAATATGAAAGGGAAGAAAGAAAATGTCTAAGAGTGAAAAGAACGATGGGTAAACATAAAAAGGGAAAGGACGGCTAAAGGACGGTCAGAAGGTTGAACGGAGTGAAAGGTGAAAGAAAGGACTCAAAAATGAGGGAATGAAGGAAAAGTGAAAGGAAGGAAGGCTGATAAGACACAAGGAAAGACGAGTCAAAGGATGGATATATGGAAGGGTGAAAAGAGAAATGGATGGGGCAGGGGAAGGCTGGATAGAAAGGTGAATAGAAAGGTGATTGAATGGGTGGATGCCATTAGAAATATGCTTTAAAGTAAGAGATTTTTTAATTTTCAGACTACTCTTTTGGTGTTTCATAGAGTTGGTGCTACAGGCACAATGCATTTACCACCAGAATTGATGATCCTCGTCTTCAGAAGTGGACCAATGGAGAGTCTGAGGGACACAGAAAATGGTGGTAAAACGGCTGTCTTGGAAGAGGGTGGGCTTTGTTAGAAACAGCTTTGTGTACAGTACAATTATTTAATTAAGCACTGGCCTGGTGCATGCTTTGACACTTGATTTATGTTCCTGATGTCTTGCTGTTAAGCACTGATCAGGTTCAATCAGGTGTATGGGCACACCTGGTCTTCACAAACATTTTGCATAACAACAAATCTGCAGACCGCCGTTATTCTTAGATAATAAGTGAAAGACAGATCCATGTTTTTCGTGTGCAAGGAAAAACATTTCAGAGGCATTTTCCTTACATTATAGCATCAGTGAAAAAGTGGCTTAACACCACTTTGTAAATATGGAGACAAGCATATCGGCAGCAGAACGTCGCTAAAAGTGACGTTCTGGTGGTAATATCCCATTGTAAATATGCCCCTCGGAGACAGCCACCACCTCAGTGAGTTTAGTCTGATCCCTTTGGGAGATACCTTGGGGATTTGTGCTCCAGTCAATTCCTCTGGGTCCAATGCCCAGGTGCAATAACTGTACAAGTTACGACTGGCTCCGCACTCCCTTTATATAAACCTGAAATGCCTTGTTGGTTCCTATTGGAGTGAATACAGTACCTATTGCCCCCAGGATGCGGGAAATGGGAATAACTCCTTTGGTCCCGACTAAGGTAACTCCACTTTATGTAGTCTCTGCCTTCCCAACTCTGAATAGGACAGGTCTAACTCCCATAGAGGAACCTGCCCTGATCCCACAAAATTCTTGCATGTTCATTTGGAATTTACCCCAATGTATTTCAAGCAGTAGGCCCAGAGTAGTGGTGCAGTGCAATGCTTCTGGAAACCTAAATTGCGTTCATTCACAAGAGTTGGATGATTTGATCAGATTTTTCTATGGGTCCCCTAGAGGGTGTGAAGGCTCACGGTCAAGCAGGGAGGTTTTGACCGCAGAGAGGAAGACGGCAGTGGATGCAGCTAGATTAAACTTGAATTGGATGAGATGATTTTAGAAAATCTTGAACTTTCCTTTCTGGACAATTATCTGGAAAACAAACTCACATACATGTGCAACGATGTTGCACGACATGCAGGGCAAGCTCATGAGAAGCTGGCCGAATTGGCTTGAATGTATGATGTAGGTCTGAATAGGATAAAATCCCTAAAGAAAAGATATTGTGTGTGTTTTGATGAAAGCAACATAACCAACAAACAGTGGATGATCATGAGGGAGACAAATAGCAGGGGAGGAGTACATGGAGAAGATAAGGGTTGAGTTCATATCTTTGTGGCTTATTGTTATATAACCTGTAGGGGTGAGAGGTAGAGTGGGGTTGAACGCAGATGACATGGCGACGCAGAGAGCAGGGTAGTGGAGGTCAAAGATGGAGAGGTTCTGTTCTGAGGCTTGTATTAGGATGTTTCTGTTTCTGTAAATTGATATGGACAGATCTCCCCCAAACTGTAGCAGCAGTAGGTGTCAGCATTGAACGATGTGAGAGTATTGTCATGGGACACCATCTTACCATCATGGTGTCACACTCTGTGGAAATATTACTGACGTGTACACACACTCAGCACCTCACACACAGCAGATTGCCAAAATATGAGCAGACTATACTTGCCGCCTTCGAACATCACCCTTAAGAGGTGTTCTTCGCTGAATCCTGCGAGAGTTGAACTTTGGGGAACTCTGATCGTAATCGGAGAAGGAGAGGATAGATTTTGATTAACTAAGAATCTATGGCAGCGGTTCCGTAGGAAGGATTTAAACCATTCGTGAATGGCTCCCCCTAATCCCATCCTATTTTCAAGCCGTTCTAGTAACTTCTCATGGTTAACTATGTCGAGCACCCATGATAGGTCCAAAAGAATTAAGAGACACGTCTTGCCTTGGTCTAGAGCTTCAAGGACGTCATCTATTATATGGAGAATAGTAGTTTCAGTACTGTGATCTGTCCTGAAACCAGATTGGCATTCATCCAGCAGGTAGGATTTTGGCGATGTGTTGGCTAAGCTGTTGTTACACACATTTCTCAAGTATTTTAGCTAGTAGAGGAAAATTACAATATTACATATTGGTCTGAAAATGTCCGGTTCAGTAGGATTCAATGTTGGTTTTTTAATAAAGGGGAGGACTTGACCAGCTTTAAGAGAGTCCGGTATGGACCCTTGCGTTAGGGAAGCGTTGATTATTGTAGTCCAGATAGGTATGATACATTCGTTGTTTGCAGACAAGCAATTGGAGGAGAGCTGGTCATTGAAGTGGTTGGTTGGTTTTATGGATGATAGAATATATATATATATATATATATATATATATATATATATATATATATATATATATATATATATATATATATATATATATATATATATATATATATATATATATGTTGTATGTGGTCCTCAGCTGGAACAGCTCAGCATGTGCTGCCGAAGGATGATGCGAGACCCAGTTCTCGGTGTTTTAAATCTTTATTGTGAACCCAAACACCAGTTTGCCACGACGCGTTTCGGCCAAAGCCTTGATCACATGAACATATATTCATATGTGACATATATATAATGTGTGACTTGATTTCATTAGTGTATGTAATGTACTCAACAACTAATGGAATGTAATCATTGTAGCTATTAGAAATCTATATGCAAACTATTGGATTGATTTGAATAATGACTATGTTTCCTTTACATATTATGAGTAGACATGTATTCTTCATACATATGTATGTGTATGCATAATCATATAACAAAGTGCATTTAATCTTGAGTTAACGTAGCCTGACTTTAGGCCTTAACTGGAAAATGTGCTTTAACCATGTTGGTAGGCTGTTTCTTTCATTTTGCAGGTGAGTTATCATGCTTCTCGTTAGCTAGAGAAAGGCTCATTGTTTATATTAGACGACTGATAGTGAGGCCTGTGGGAAGGAACCCGTCAGTAAACCCGGAGAAATAATGCTTAAAGGAGGCCTTCTGTTTATCTTGTACCAGGATGGTGAGAAGCTCAAAGTTGAACTTTGTGGTCCCAGTTTCGATGAGATGAAAACTCAAGGGAGTGTGCTGATGTCTTTTGCATTCAAGCTATTTGGTTGGTTCCTGATGGTGTAAGAAGAGATAAAGATGATTTTGAAGCAACTGAGTTTTTTAATTTGTGTTTTACTATAGCTAGTTAGGCAGATTCTCCCAGACTCTGAGAGGGAACAGACCTCTTCTTGCTAGGCTTTCTCTGAAGAGGGAAGCTTTACGCTGAATACTTTTCCTGTTCTCTCAAATTCCTACTGAAGTTCGTTTTCCATGCTGACACCTTCTATGCTCCCGGAATAGAAAATCCCTTTGGGAAATCTGTCTTCTACATATGTTTAGAATAGAAAGGAGGAGTTTCTTTATAGAACACCTCTTTACAACAATTTGTTGTATTCTTGTTGTGGCTGTTATCATTCTGTACCTTATATTATTACAGCTTAATTTACTGTGACATTTCAGCCTGCAGACCATATTATTATACCTTGTGTCCCTATTTGTATTCTGTTTATATACAGGGTTGCTCATTCTTGGTCCTTATTGTGAAGTCATTTTGGCTTTCCAGGATTCAAACGTGTTCCTGATGTTTGCTCCCTTACAGGGCTTCAAGTCAACTAACAAAGGTCCATATAACCAATGGGGTAATAGCTTTGATGATGTTACAAAAAGATTAAGGTGTAAGTACCAGTGTGCCATCACCACACTTGTCCATATATAAAACGTCATAGGCACAACTAATGTAGGTTCTCCACTAAATGGTTTAGAATTCAAAATTGATTTGATGCTGGAGTACAAATTGGAGGACCTAATCAAAATTGATATTGCCTAATCCGTTAATACGATGCATTTTCTTCAATTGAGAACCAGGCGCCAGATGATTCATATTCTGGTTGTTTTAAATGTTTCTTTACTGCCACCATTTTAGTAGATGTCCTTCAAATGCAGAGCAATACATTAAAGTAAATTAGTAATACATCAGTACCAGTGCTTATTTTGCGAAACAAAAAAAGATGTTAAAAAAGTTTTTCTTAGGCGAGGCCAATGCCAGGTTTGCCAAATGTACTATGGGTGGGCGTAACTCGCATAGGTCAGTGTAGCGTAAAGAAGCAGAATTACGTACAAATTCAGTGAAATTATTCTTGAATTTTGCGAGAAGAATAATTCTGCATTTAGCACAATTTTTCAGTGGAACGATACCCCCTTTGCAGTCAAAATGGACATGAGGATGCATTTTGCGCTAAGAAATAGTGAGTTCAAGCAGCTGTTCAGGCTCGCTAAATGTGCTCTTGGGGTTGGATTTTTCCTCAATTTGCTACCTGGATTTAGCGCTATTTTCTTAGCATAAAATGCACCTGTGTGTACAAAATAGATGCGAGGACGCATTTTGCGCTAAGAAACAGTGCTAAATGCAGCAGAATACAAATAGCTAGCGCAAGTAGCAGTTTACGCTTTCTAAATGTGCTCTTGTCGTAGAATATTTCCCCCAAAATTACTCTTAGGTACGCGAGGAAGAGTAATCGCTTAATTATCGGTAATTCCACGTCAAACAGTAATGCGGAATTACTGAAATTACTTCGATTACTCCAGCATATGACATTTCTCCTAGGCCTACCAAATACCAAGCAGCCTAGTCTTGATTCCACTTCATGCCTCTTTCTTCAGTCTCTACACTTCCTGCCTTTTCATCTCACTCTAGAAGTTTACATTTCATCCATTCTTTCTCCCTTTGACATGATTTTCTATCTTTCACTTCCTCCTCCTTCCACCTCCTTTCTTCATTTTCTATCTTTCTCTCTCTCTCTTGCTCTGGGTCTTTTATTGAAAAATAAGCCACAGTCCCCAAAAAATTATCGCTAATGTCAACACCTGCTTAAGTTAAGCACCGAATAGTTCGATATAACTAACGACTACAGCATGTTTTATTGTTCGTTGAGAACACTGGACATAATTTTAGTTTGCGCTATATGCTATACAGCAGACATATTAGCAAAATGTTAGACACTGTTTTTAATAAATGTATTCAACATAAATACAAACTATCTAAAAAAAATGTAGGTGCCTATATATGTGATCTACACTGACTTTGTATTACCCCAGTTGAAATCTGTATTTAATTGGTCTCCTCACGATTCATATAGTCGATTTTTGTTTTCCTAAATAATTAAGGACCAGATGTGTATCTTAGTGGTAAAGGTACTGGCAGAGTACGGGCTGAAAAAAAAACCTGACCTTTCCGTTCTCCCACCTAATTTAGATGACTGGACATACAGTTCAGTCACTGCTCAGTGCTCCTCTCGCCATATAAGAGAACTCACATGGTAAGAGGAGCATTTATTAATTTTTTTTCATAAAGAAAATCCCATTTTGGTATTTTGTTTTCGAAATTAAAAAAAGAAATTTGAAGGACATTTCAGAGCTGTGCGTCAAAGTGAAAAATGCATTAACAGGAACCGCTGGAACAGGAATTCCTGTCAATCTCTAGAAATGACGGCCAGCTTGGCGGTCATTTCAACACAGGTGGAATACCCTCGGCCTGGTGGGCGTTAGGTGCTCCACGAGGACAACGGAGGATACTTCATCTGCAAAAAAAATTATCTGGCCTAAATGAAGATTGTTTTATTTGGTTATATTGACAACAACATCTTCAAAAGTCAACTACAAGGAGCATAAAACAGTATATTGTAAAACATCACCCTGACATCATGTACATGGTTTGACTGATTTCCTCATTTTGAAAATTGTGTATCTTAAAATATCTGAATGTTTTTTTTTATATTAATTTAAAAAAAATATTCTACGGTGCTCATAGAAAATGTAAGCAATCTTGTTCAGTGTATGATTTGTAAAAAAAAAATATGTGCAGGGGCCCAAAGTTATTCTTTATTGACTCTTCGCTCATAAGGAGCAAAACTGATATCAACACCCAGATTCCACAAAACTGGCTGGGGTGGCAGGAGCTTCATGGTGGCAACCACTAACCTCTGGAACAATGTCCCCTTTCCCATTAGAACACTTCCCACCCTGTCTGCTTTTAGGAGGGCCCTGAAAACTTGGTTATTTAATAAATAGAGGCCCTTGCTTACTCCGGACCACCAGCACCAAAACACCCGTTGGTATTTGCGCGCTTAACAAATTTATTAACATAAAATAACCAATCATTGTGTCGCTAAATACCAAGGCTGCCTAGTCTTGATATCATCTCATGTCTCTTTCTTCCCTCTACACACTTCCTGTCTCTTTATCTCACACTTACAGTTTTTTTTTTATCCTTACGTTCTCCCCACCTCACTGTTTCTCAATCTCTCTTTCCCTAATTCTTTCTTCTTTTTCTGTCCTTCTACCCATGCAGGAGTTGGTCTCTGAAAATGAGTGCTGGTGCCCACCACCTGTAACTACCTGCACAAAGTAAGCACTGAGTCCAGTACTATAAAACAAAGGCCTAAAGCATGTTTCACTGTTCAAAATCCAGAACCTTGAAAATAAACATAACTTTGTCTTGTGCAATTTACTGTTAATCAGGCATATTAAAAAATGGAGTACTGTTTTTGATAGATTTGTTCTACAACAAAATATAGCAGCTATAGCTACACACAGTGTATTCTGACATGCAGTTGCCCGGTTGAAAAAGGAAAATTAATTGTCTGTGTCCAGTTGGGTGCTTCGAGTCTCCTCACGATTCATATCCTGGAAAGCTTTTGATTTTCCTACATAACTAAGCAAAGATTGTGTTATGTGACAATAATGATTACAAAATATCAAAGTCCAATTTCATCAACCATAAAACGATGTACCATAAAGTATTGTCTTGCTATCATGTAAGTAAATGGTTTGGAAGGTTTAATAATTTTCTTCAAATCCTTTTTAGGCTCATTTAACCAGAGATGATACAAGCAATCCGGTTTAAATGAACAAAAGAGTTTATTATCCATCTGTAGAACCCTAGATCCTAGTTATATTTTATTTTAAACAAATTTAATTTCAATATTGAGTCACTGGGGTCGAATGAGGGAGAGGAGGCGGAAGTAGAAGTGGAGTGATGTAAGAGGAATAATAAAGGGCATCAACAACAACCCCTGGCTACCCGCTCATAAAAGCCATCCAATAGATCGCTTCAACAACCTTTAATTAAAAGGTCTTTAGTTTAATGTCTTTTGCAATGGCTCTAGCACTGATTTCTTAGTTATAATGAACAATTTACCTGGTGAATGAATTTTAATATGGTTAGTTGGCTCAGCATTGGAATGTTTCAATGTCTATTTCTCACCTGACAGACGTTATCGCTCAAACCAAGGTCATTAAAACCCACTGGCCTCCAGCTCACTTCTTTTTTGAGATTTTGAGAATATCTACACACAGAAGCATTTTCTGTATTCAGGTGACCTTGCACAGGATATTAAGCCTCACCCATAAGTAGCTCCTCAAATCAGACTTCTGGTGAGTAATTGAAAATCCTTTCTTAAACACATCATGTCCAAGATGGCGGAACCTTCCAACAGATGAGCAAACACTCCATCCTTTCATTACCTCATTTCATTATTTTTCAACACTTTAATGTACGCCCCCACCCCCCCACAATCTGCCATGTTTTAACTTCTCCATCTTCAATGCCATTATCAAAATGGTAACCACTCCACATTGCCGAAAGTCCACACTATTTTCCAGAGCCCCATTTCTCTTCACTAGGACGTTCTACACCACTTCAATCCTGTCCATCAAATCCTCCATTTTGCGCACCCACCATCTTGAAAGCCTGCCAAAAGTTGCTTGAAGTAGTAAACCATTTAGCAATGTTCTAGACAGGAGGATTTGTCATAACCCTTACTTCCAAGATGATCTTACCCCATGTATCTCAATCAACAGCCCCGTTTCATGTCACTTTTGTATGTCTCGAAAACCATTGCTAACCTTTTCGGCAAATTACTATATTTTGACTCTAAAAAGTACTGCTCTTGCATTAAAATCAAAGAGGTGAAAAAGCAAAGAAATGGACTGTGGTCCAGAACCATATGAGAGGTGGTGGTGGCTTGTAAAAGAACCCTGAAGTGGGTTTGAGGAACAGGTGTATTTAGATAGAGAGATGAAGAAGGAAGAAACAAAGGGAGACTCGAAGTTGATAGGCTATTATCCTGGCAAAGGAAGAGAGAAGGGGATGGTCAACGAGATTGGCTGGTTGTGGGTACTAAAACAGAAATAAACGGCCCAGTTACGAAACTATACATTTGCCAAAGCTTTATTAATATCTTTTCTATTCTGGCCATTCACCTGCTTGAGTTATTTTATAATTGACTTATGTATTTACTTGCTCTAGCTGTGTCTTCCCTGTTGCTCAGCTGGTATGAGTGTTAGAATGCCTGATGACCTCATGGAATGTTTGGGTGCCTGGCTTGAGTGTAGAGTGTCAGTTGATGGCAGGCAGGCTGAGCGACAGGGAGGTCGCTCCTTGTGGGGTTTATTCCATCTACTTTACTTCCTCTAATGAACTTAACCTGTAACTAAGCTTTAATAAATACAACCTAATTTATACACGTGGCTCCAAGAACTTTCAATTTACCACATTTGGCGACAAGAATGGGAGAGCTATATGCAACACATAATCAATCAAAAAGTGAAATTGTACATTTAGGGCCTGATTACGAGTTCAGTGGTCCATTTACTGCCAAACCCGTGGTGGCGGGCCGACCACCAGCGCACTCTGGGACCAACCACGTTATTATGACCACTACAGGACCACTGGGACCGCAGGGGATCCTGGATCCCGCGGAGTTCGTGTAGCGGTCAGTGGCAGAAATATGCTGGCAGTGCCAAAGTGGCACTGCCAAACATATTTCGAGTTGCATCACCACCACCCTTTTCATGACAGTGAGCCTGCCATGAAAAGGGTGGCAGTGAGGCAACTCCTGCCGCCCTAGGGCCCAAGGGGTGCATGCCGGGGGCACATGCAGTGCCCAACTCGATTTGCACCCCCATTTCCTGCCCAGTGTGGCCTGTATGCCACACCATGCAGAAAGGTGCGGACGGCGCTCTGAGAGCGGCAATCTGAAAGGTAGGTTCTTCAATGAGCCTAACAGATTGCCACTGTTAGACCACCGCAGAACCGCCTGCCAGACCAGGAATAAACTCCTGATCTGGCGCGTGGTCACACCGCAGGTTTGGAGGTCCTATAGCAGACAGCGCATTGCACCACCTGCTGTAGGATGGCCCAGCTCGTAATCAGGCCCTTAGTTAATTTATTATTTTCTGAAATGTGATTATCAAGCTTCCACGGATATATGTGCAGTATTTAATTTGAACTCTGACCGTGTTTAATTTGTCAAAAGGTACATGCAAGGGCCCTTCTCAGCAGACCACTCAAGCCTGCACCACCTATTGCCCCTGCCAGCAATGCCAATAACAGTACTAACACAGGGGGTGTGGCTTGGCGCGTCAAGACGACGTCGCACTCCAAGAGTGTTCTGGACTGCGCTACAATCCACAGCCATCAGCCCATCAAAAATCCTTACCTCTGCTGCTGTGGCCTTCTCCTTGATCCACGCTGCCCAGCGGGGTGTCAAGTGCCGTCCTTCTTCCCCGCATAGTCAACTTTCCTACCTTCGACTCGGGCGCGCCTCACCTCAAATGGAGCCTACCATCCCCTGAGTCTCCTCTGTACACTGGCGCCTGGCGTTGGGGATTGCCCGGCATGACTTGAGTCTCCTCTGTACACTGGCGCTTGGTGTTGGGGATTGCCCGGCATGACTTGAGCGCCCTGGTGGTCTGCCCGGGCCCCCCCCTGCGGAATCCCCTGCTGCTGAGGAGGTAGACTGCTGGATCCTCTGGTGTTGGCCCTAGTGACGGATCTCCCCCTGCCCGGCCGGGCCTGCTGACGCCGCCGACCCACCTTGCAGCGCCGGAGACGTGATCCTTGAGGGAACGGGCGGCCGGCTGCCGGATTTGGCGGAGATTTCCGGGAGCCTAATCCTTTCATCCGTGAATGGCCCGGGCCTGTGCCCTTGGGCTTACTTGGCCGCCGCTGAGGGTCCAGGATGCCTCTGCCTCTCCCGGACTGCTGTAGGTGACCTCTGGGGCCCGCCTGGAGGTCTGGACCTCTCATGACTGCAGATTTGGCCAAACCCGCTCCGGACTGCTGGCAAGGCTGCCACTGAAGCTGCCTCTACCGGACTCCTGCCCCTCCTTTTCTCTCCTGGAGGCACTCGGCTGATCTGGGCCCCCGCTGCCGTTCTGATTTACTGCCAGAGCACTTGGCACTTCCTGAGAGTTCTGGGCCTGCTGGTTGCCTCGGGGCCTGACTGCCGGCTCACCGGGACCGCTGGACGCCCACCCCCCCCTTTGCTGGAGCTGGTGCAGAAACCCGCTGTGCCTCCGGTGCTCTCCCGTCAGTGACTGAGGGGAACGGCTGGGCCTGCCTGCTGGGACTGGCCCGGGCTGGACTTACAGATGGCGGGCTGCTCTTCCTGAGCCTGACTGCTCCTGGGACTGGGGGCACAGAGGGGCTCTCAGTGCTATTCTTGTATCCACGGTGCCCCCCCTCCTCAACGCCGTGACCCTTGGGGACTTGGGTTCAGGCCTGCGGCTCACTCTGTTCCCGGGCCGGGGGTGCCTCCCTCTCCCAGCCTCTGCTCCAGATTCCTGCCTGTGGGATTTGGCCTCCCGGACTTGCGCTGCCGGCCTTGCGGCTTGACCTGACGCGGCACATCGGAGGCCTCTAGCGAGGAAACGAGTCGCGCCTCTCCACAGCTGAGTACGAGCTGGGTCACTTGAAAGCCCAAGTGGCCCACCTGCAGAGCTACACCGCCAGGCTGAAGATGCGGAAAACCGCTTCCGGAGGAACAACTTGCGCCTCATAGGTTTCCCGGAGAGAGCCGAGCAGGGACCGTGGACCCCTTTGTGGAGACTTGGGTAAAGTCATGGATACCCAAAGATGCTTGCGCTACGTGGTTCGCAATTGAACGCACCCACCACTCCCTGGCGCCCAGGACTCCTCCCGGGGCACCGTCTTGTCCCATCATCATCAGGATCCTCAATTTCCGGTACAGAGATGCTATCCTTCGAGAGGCGAGGGCCAATACAATAATGCTTTTCCCAGACTACATGAGAGAAGTACAGGCCCAGCATCGTACATACACGGACATCAAACAAAAGCTCCGCAACTTGGGACTGCGTTATGGTCTCCTCTTCCTGGCCTGCCTCAGAGTCGTCTTAGAGGGCAAAACAATCTTCTTTGACACCCCACAGGCGGCCTGGACATGGCTCAGTGAGGACCGACCTCAGCGGACCCGGCCCACTTCCCCCCCGCCTTGTCGACACCTCCACGATCACACTCTTCCCCTCCCAAGTCACAGCGGAGGCCCAATCGGTCCCCCAGGAGGGGGGATCGGCAGAAGGGACCATCACGATTACCAGGCGCTGAGTCTCAGTTGGTGGTCTCATCTGAGGTTCCTCCGGCTCTTGATGACCATAGCCGAGCCATTTCCCTGATTGATTTAAGCTGTGGCCCTGACCAATCTGAGACACTGCGCCAGTCCAATCTGAATCCGATCCATCTAGAAGTTGTGCACTCCAGGGATCCAGTGACTACGCAGAGTCTGACTGTAGAGGCCCACCAGTCTAGCTCTGAGGCAGAACTCTTTGGTTACTTTATGCTATTAATTAGCTGATGACACTATGAAATCCGTCTAAATGGAGGGGTCCATCATTGCCACGAACTGCCCTGCTAAACGTTTTAGCTTAGCTTATTGTTCTTGTTATTGTTAATTTTCCTTTTCAGGGTGACAGACGCTTCAATTCGGAAGTATAGGGTGGGGGTTGGGACTCTTTTTGTTTCAGCTTCGTTTGAGCCATTGTTTATTGTTCTTAGTGACAGCTTACTACCTGCACGCACCATCACCACCGATGTATGGCATACCACCTTGCAGAGGCCACATCTTCCCACCCTAGCCACGATGTGCCGCTTCGCCTGGGACCCAGACTCCCCCAGTCCTTCATATCCCTGTGCCAGTGACTGCCCAGATGCCCACTCATGGTAGATCCCTCTACGTTTTGTCATGGATCGTGAATGGCTTGCTAGATCGTATCAAACGTGCAGCAGTCCTCAAATGTGCCCAATGCCATGCACCTGACATGCTCCTCCTCCAGGAGACCCACCTCCTGGGAACCCACTGCTCCTTTCTCACCCAATAGGGGTTCGATAGGGTGTGGCACTCTGGGGTGGCCATACTAACCCAGAGAGGTCTTCTGTTGTAGAGGTCTTCTGTTGTAAATAGAATTAAGTAAGCAGCAGGACATTTAAGTTATACAGGATAAGACAGCAGATCAGTAAAACCCCACAGCTGACCAGACCAACTGCCAGGGCTAGAATTCCAACACACCAGATAGAATCTTCCCTTCATCCCAGTACACTTGATGACTGAGAAGTAGGGCTGCTACGTGGCCATGTCCGGTAGGCTGGAGGGTTAGGTCCTCAACATACTATCAACATACATCCCTCCAGCCATGCTTCCCTCTACTTTCCATTGAATCAATGGGGTAACCCAACAGAAGTCAAAGGACCTGGGTAACAATTGGTAAAGAAAACAAGGTGGTCCTTCACATTACTTAATCATCAATGAATGAATGAAATGTACTTTTCACTGTAGTTTTCAATCCTAAAGAAAAAAAGGGGAGACAACACAAAACTCAACAGCCAGATACATATACCATTGGTAGATGGTTAAACCAATTTTGTGAAAAAACAATTTTCAAATTCAGATACAACCAATTTATTTACAGCACAACATTATTTAAAAACAGTTTCAATTAGGGACAATTAGGAAAAGAACTGCCAGATGCAGCAAGAAAAGTGAAAAGGTACATGCTCAAGTGAGTGAAAAGAAATCAAACCAAATTTCTGAGAGAAATTCTCATAAATTAAGTTCAACTAAAATTCAATTATTCTAAATACACACCAAGGGAGCCTGCCCACAATACAATTCAAAACAAGAGGGGGCGGAAAAAGGGCACAAGGGTGCAGGCCCCTAAAACACAGAAAAAAGGGGGGTAGGCGTCGACGTTTCGACCCTGGCGCAATTGAGGGAAGATGAACACCTCTGCTACGGGTCTTCTTCCGGACAGGAAGGGATGGGACGAGGAAACAAGAGAGTACCCAGGTTCAAAAGAAATGCAGATATGTCACCAATAATAGTTCACGGCGACCGATTAATGGTATGCCTAATTGTTCCAAATCTTGCCTTCATATAGGTTTGTGGATTTAGTTAAAAAATGCAACAAGGTTATTATTTCCAATCCATTTCCGAGTCACTACCAAGGTGAGGGCAGGAAGGGATTAAGGGTGACCCTTCGAAATGATGCCGAACCGGCTGCTTACTTTCTAAATACCGTCGAAGGGACATCTTTAACGTAGCGGTCAGGCCCTTTTTCAGAACCGGCTGCTGGTTTTTCCATAATTTCGAGATGCCGGGACCAGAAGGCTTCCCACAGGAATACTACGCGCCATACCAAGACTTACTGGTGCTCCACTTGGTTGACTTCTTCCGGCATGTGACTGAGACTGATGTGGCCACTATTGTGTTAATTCCAAAGACCCAGCAACCCTCCCCCTCCTGTGCGGACTCCCGTCTGATCTCTCTCATCAACACAGAAATTAAAATCTTTCCACTGCCCTGGCCCAATGTCTCCTTCCCTTGTTGCACGAATTGATCCACCCGGATCAATGTGACTTTATGCCTGCACACGGCACTCGGCACTGTATAAGATGCCTCCACTTTGCCCTGGCCCATCGCCATCTTCTCACTCCATACTGGCCCTGCTGCTCATTGATTTTGAGAAGGCCTTCGACACGGTTGATTGGAGCTACAATGGGTTTCGACCCTCATTTCAGATGCCTTGTTCGTTCGTGTCCTGTACTTTAACCCCAAAGCAAGAGTCCCGACTAACGGTGCCTTCTTGGAAGCATTTCCAATCCGAAGAGGCACGCGTCAGGGGTGTCCTCTCTCGCCGCTCTTATTCGCGCTGGCGATGAAACCTCAAAACCCCGTACCATACGTAAGTGGTGGACTGGTGCACGGCCCAGGAGGAACCCCTCTCGAGGCCCGGGGATGTCCTGAAAATTTTGAAAAGATATGGGGCAAGTGGCTAAATCTGCTGTTTTGAGTTCTGTGCTTGATTTTGCTCCTGAATCGTTATATGGTTGTTCACATGAAGTGGCTTGCTTGAAGGCTTTACATTTAGGCTGGGTCTACTGCTGTCTGTCGGTGACGGATTTTGATTCATTGTGCACTCTCATGCTGTCCTTGTATGTTTTGGTTTTTTCAAATGCAAATAAAAGTATTTATTTAAAAAAAACAGTACTAACACAACTACTAACCATCACACTCCTACAAGTGTGGCAATCAAGACTATGCCTGGTGAACCAAAAGCTATAAAAATTATTCAGAATAGTCTGAATTGTCATTTTGAATGTATATTGAATTATTAAGCAATGTTGTTTTGCTCATCTCAAAGTTATACAGACAGCTCCACCATGTGGTCGACTGTCATTAGAGCAGGTGTTGCAAATTAAGTGCCAGTGACGAGCACAGGAAACCACCGGCTCAAATTAAGCACTGATGCTGACTGGTTCATTTTACACTAGTTTGTTATTGATTTATAAGAGTTTCTAGAAGATTGACAACTATTTGTTTGGTTTACTGTTGTCATTTTAACCTGTTTACCATGGCTAACATTCCGCCGCGGTGCGGGCGTTCAGGAGGGTGGGCGGGGCTGCGTCAGCCAACGGTCGTGCGCAGCACCACGGAGGTAGTGCTCCCATCGGCGGAGCGGGTTAAAAGGAAAACCATTTTGTGGAATGAAAATAACTGAAATGTTATCAGGCCACTTACTGTTAATGGTTTTTAGTACAAGTTTCTAACAACATTGAGATTATCCTATGAAAGTCAAGCACAAAGAGTGAAGGGTTAAAGGGAATCTTCCTGCCAGTTGAAACTGGAACAGGCCATACAGAATCATATCTTCAGCCCCAATTGCAGGCTACTAGGATGGGAAGTATTTTCTCTTCGCTCTGTAACTTATCAGAGAAGCTGGCCTTGTGAGACAAGAATAGCAGACCTTGTGATTGCTGTGGAATGCAAGATCTTTTGTTCAAAGAGGTATGAGGATGTGTACGATTTCTGAGATGAAAAATTGATTTTATTTTCTGATGTGCTTAAATTAGACTAGCGCTTAGAAGTAGAAGAATAAGGGTGAGATTACTCTAGACCTATCTCCACAACCATGTTATAGTAGATCCCCTTTGTAAAGTTTTAGCGAATGTTGCTGGTGCCATTTTATTTTTCTTTGTTGAGGTTACAATTCATATCGTGCAGTAGACTAGGATTCTGATTTTAAAAAGTATCTCTCGTGCTTTAATATTCTTGATTGTGCAGTTATTTAATGAAAGAGGGTTTAGGATTCAACTAAATATTCCTGAAAAGTGTCATGGGATTTATCAATATCTGAAACACATCTAGCTCAGAAATTGCTCAGTAGGTTGTGGGATGGTCGCAGTACTATTTGTAAAATGTAGAGATTGTATCAAGAGCGCGGCAGGTTGGAGAGCTGAGAATGTCTAGGGCATGGTGAGAGTAAGAAGCACATTTGGATAATGGGCTGGAAATAGAACAAAAAAAAATGACAATTTTAGTGCTATGATATTCAGTTTTGATAAATTCTTAGTGATTGTAATAATAATAATCCACATTTGTAAAGCGCGAACCATCACCCGTTAGGGTCTCTAGGCGCTGGGGGCCGTCGGGAAGATTAAGTAAGCTATTGCCCAGAGTCACATGGTGCCGGGCTAATCTGTTGCCAGACCCAGGGATCAAACCGTGATCCCCAGATTCTGGAGTCAGTCACCCTGGCCGCGGCGCCACACCTCTTGTAGCATGACTATTTAATATTGAGCTGCCACGTGTCTCTTATTGTTTAATGTCAATAGAAATCTATGCCCAGGAGTAGTCGTTGGCTTGATGACACCCCTCAAGTTTACTCAAAAGATTGTTTTATACATTCAAACCACTAGAAATGTTTTAGGTTTTCATAGCCCAAGCTTGTGCTACAGCATATTGCTTAGAATATACTTTCCTCCAGATGCATTTGGATCCAAATAGAATATGCATCCTGGCAGCAAGTCCATGAATAACCTTTATCCCTAGTTCTTTTCATATAAAATGATTGTATGTTGATCAAGGATCCCCAAAGAGTCATTTATAGAGTTTGTAATGACATGATACATTGTTCCAGATCTCAACCCCAGAGAGAATGTTGGCCATTGTCTTACACAGTGAACAGGCCTTTAGTTAACACATTCTTTATGGAGATCAAAATTCAATGTATTGGGCTCAAACCCTAATAGGTGGAAAACTGAGGCCAATGAAATCAAAGTAATTTACATGCAGTTTTGCAAGACTTTCAATCCTTCAGAACAATTTAGGAAGCTATCACATCATAATCTAATATGCAATCTTAACTCTTACCTCCGACTTTTACTGTGATCTGTAGTCCAGAGTTTCATTTCCAGCAATGTCAACACAGTCTCCTACCATTTCGAACACCCTCAACAATGCCATTTGGTACACCCAAACTTAATGGGTTTCTAACTTTTGCTTTGTAATTTGGTCAGGTTGTCTTCTATATTAGAGAGGTACTGTGCTTTCCCCAGGATTTATCTTCAGACAGGAATTGGGGTCACTCAAGTGGCTCGGGTAAATGACAAAAACAAACAAGAAAATTGCACTATGGGCTCAGTCTTCTAGTTGACCTTGTTCCCTTTTTTCTCTTTTTTTGTATTGTTCCTTGTATGCTCCATAAACAATCAAGGAATTATCTGAATTGAGCCCAAGGGGCATTTTTCTAATTTGCTGCTTGCTTTCATTGGCCCCACTTGGCCAATGATGTGCCCTGAGTGTTTGTCGGCAAACCCACCAATGCATGACAGGGTTAACAGACTCACCGGCTTGATACGCATGTAGCAGTGTTGAAGCACCACATCTTCATGGAGTCTGGAGTCCACAGGCCTATTCCTGTTATTGTCAACCAGGTTGTACACCAAGAGTACCTCCAGGGATGCGTGTTCTGGGGAGAGGACAGTGGGTGCAGCAAATTTGCTGATTTAAAAGGAGGGAAGATACTTATAGAAAATGAGAAAAAATGTCAGGAGACTATATCAAATTGCAAATAGGTTAGTAATTTTTGCGAATTTTTTAGGTGGATTATGCTGTAGAGTATTTTTTGGGTCCCTTTTTGGTGAAAGATCCCAAATCCCAGGAAAGATCAGTATCAGTAAGTAGACCCTTATTTTATGGATCATTTCCTGAGGGTCCCTCCAGTAAGGCCAGGAAAACATGACAGGTGTTGGCTCAATTACTTGAAAAGTGTGCTCTAAAATGTACATATTGACCCAATTTCTATCATTACCTCCCCTGAGCATTTCTACGGTTGTTAAGGCCTGCTTGCTCACTCAGCATTTGGTTCAACGTAGAGGGCATTTTATTTTCCATCTTTTTCCTTGATTATTTTGTCTCTTATTTTCAAAATAAGTAACACACTAACCTGCTTCCAGGATAGGTGGATGAACAAAATTTAGAACCACACTGTAAAACTAAGCAACTGCAGGACTCCAAATTTAAAAATCAGCTTTAAATGAGTCTATCTTGAGGAAACTGCAGACAGTGTCCTTAAATGAGGATTGTGTAGCTTTGATAGTAGCTATTTAGCCAAGGAAAGCAAAGCAAATAGTGAGTATAGATTGGTGTCGGGTTCTTTTTCCTGTAACACGGAAAGCTGAAGGGTAAGATTAGCTCCTTCTTATCTCCGATTTATCTATAGTTGTTTTAGTGCAATCAATACTTCTGGACAGGCACAACATTATCAAATTCATGTTTCGTTCGGACAGTTTTTGGGTGTATAAAGCGCCATATCCAGGCGGGATTCCACATTGCTGCAGTGTGTAACGCATCTTAGAAAAAACAGTATCCAGATTGCCTTAGTATAAAAAGCAACACAGTATGGCAAGTGTTAACATTGCTGCAGCATTTAAAGGGCCATAGCTGGGCCAGGAATCCATGGTAAGTCTGTTTGTATGGCACCAGAACCATGCCAATTCCCACATTGCCTCAGTATGTAACTTGCACACAACCAAGTCCCTTTCTGCAATGATCCAGTAGGTAAAGAGCTGTAGACAGACCATTTTCCACACTGTAGTAAGTAAAGCACTAGAAGCAGGTCGCTTCCACCATGCTCCCATATCTAAAGTGCCACACTGGACGCTATTACCACAACAAGTGCCACGTCAAAACCAGTTTCGACAATAGCCTTGTCACGGAGAACAGGCCTTTAAGTTGATGTATGTCCTCCGTATCTGCATCTTCTTTCCTTGGACCTATAACTAGCCTCCATCACACTACTATGTTACTTGAAATTAAATCTGGTTCTCATGAGTCTCTTTCTCTCTCTCTAGTCCGCAGAGCTGAATTTGTAAAAGAATGAGTGCCGGTGGCGAAAGCTGTGGTCAGAAACCTCAGTGCACCGAATGAATAGTCTTGAATCCACCTCATGCCTCTTTAATCCACTACCAGACATGCCCTGCATCTTTATCTCTTTCTTGCAAGTTCCTGATTTCTCAATTTCTCACAGTTTTACTGTCTTTCATTTCCTCCTTCTTTCCCCTGTGTTTGTTTTTCTCTCTCTTGCTCTTGGTCAATGTCTGATGAAGAAAAATAAGTGCCAGTCCCCTAATATGAGTGGGCCGCACCGGCAACCACCGGCTGAAAATAAGCACTGCTAGCTAGTCCATGGTGTCTCTTGTCAGCATGCGGCATTCCAAGCTTCCCCAGCTTCCACATGACCCTTCAAACAAGATACAGATGGTGACGCATTCCTTTTGCTACCCTACCAGTATTCCAAGAAGTGCTTGATCCTGCCCAAGTTGGTACCCTCAGAATCCTACCCAATGGTATCTGGCCTTTATTCTACTACTGCACACACTCTAGTTTGGCACCGGGGGGCATATTATCGAGTAAGGGCATTACATTATCGCCGCTTTTATCGGCAGGAAACTGCCGATAAAGCGGCGATAATGGGCTTGATAATATGCTCTATGAATTTCAATCGAAGCCTATGTTAGATGTCTTCACATCTAACATGGGCTTCAATTGGAATTCATAGAGCATATTATCAAGCCCATTATCGCCGCTTTATCGGCAGTTTCCTGCAGATAAAAGTGGCGATAATGTAACGCCCTTACTTGATAATATGCCCCTAAGTTTGTTAGCACGATTCTGGTTAGGGTGGGTGCCTGTTCACATCATGCAGCTAAGAGTGAAATGTTAATTATAAAGCTGATCAAAGGTAAGATCAGGTCAGTTGGAGCAATGCACCTCTCGTTTTTAGCTTTCTGTGAGGTAATGGATGTGATGGGGACTATACGCACTGTATGAAGCTTGATGGATGTGCAGTAGAACCACAGAAAAAAATGCAGAAAAAGGAATAAATTAAAGAGGAAATAGAAAAAAGACCGAGGTGTTGAAAGGGATGATTCTGAGACTAGATCAAAGACAAAAGAAAAGTGGGGTGAGCGGGGAAGATATAGGAGAAAGAAAAGAAAAAACAACTTGTAACAAAACATGAAACAGTGTCCGGTGAGACTATTGCTCGTTTTGTTTCTATTATTGAGGTTTTGGAGTGTTTAAGACCAAAGAACTTAAGAAACCCCTTCGAGCAATGTGATTGGACATTTAGTACTCAGTGAAAGTACTTGGAAGGCAGGCATCATGTAATGCGCGTCACCTACTATAGCCACTGTAAAAAAACGTACAAATGTTGTTATTTTTGTAGTTCTATGCCAGCACTCCATTTGCACCCTAAAGAGGCCAATTACCACCAGTCTCCTTCTTCAGACAAACATTTTATGAGCAGCTAAGGTGCCTAAGCTCGGTACAATCCATTCCCCACAGACAAAATGCTTTGGGTGAGAGGGGTGACTTGCAATTTAAGGCAGAAACTAGAAAATGCAACATTTTACATCGTTTTTGTTTTTCTTCTCCAGGGAGAACTTCCCAGTATCCCCCTGAGAATTTTTCAGCTCGCTCGAATGCCAAGGTTCTTTCATTGGTCTTACGCCTTACCACTTTCAAACTGCACCAGCTGCCACTAGCAGAATGTGTCCTTCCATGTGACAAAAAGGCCTGGTCATGGCTGTTACACTTCATTTTTCTCCCTTCTCTCTACACAATTCTTACATACTTCAATAACAGGCAACAGTTTCTTTTGTCTTCTCTTTTTGTTGGGAAACAACCTTTACAACGCAACTTTTACAACGCACTACCATTACAACGAAACTTTTACAACGCAACATCCATTACAACGCATGCATTTACAACGCAACCATTACAACGCATGACACTACAACGCACACCACTATAACGCATGTCATTAAACTCAGTCATTACAACGCATAACATTACAACGCATAACATTACCATCCAACACTTACCCTACTGTTGCACCCCCTGGAGTTAGAATAGTAATTTTGACCCCTACACTATCCAACACTTACCCTACTGTTGCACCCCCTGGAGTTAGAATAGTAAATTTTACCCCTACACTATCCAATACTTACCAAACATGCAATGTAATGTAATGCGTTGTAAAGGTAGTCTGCGTTGTAATGGAATGCGTTGTAAATGTAGTTTTTAAAATGTCATTGTAATGGCATGCGTTGTAATGGAATGCGTTGTAATGGATGTTGCGTTGTAAAACATGTGTGGTAAAGGTATGCGTTGTAAAAGTGTGCGTTGTAACGTCATACATCCCTTTTTGTTTAATGATGGCAATGTGCGCTCTTGTAATAGTTTCACAATTAGCTGATGATGATTCCTTAAAAGAAAATCGATCCCCTCTGAAAATGTTACCTCTCAAAAAAAGATATTTTCTGCTGCCTCTCCCTTTATCAAACGCCACCTTCTGATCCTTATCATTATTAATTAAATTGATAAAGCACAAACTGTCACCATACTGTTATCCTGGCACTGATAGCATAAGAGATGAACACACCTGCTGCCGGGCCTTCAAAAAGAGCACTATCTTCGACAATTTCTCAGGAAAGAACCAGGTCTGCAAGGCCTTTCTAAACGTCAATAGATCTGTTAGATCAGTTACAGATCTATAGACGCTTAGAAATGCCTTACAGACCTGGGTCTTTCCTAAGTAAACCAGGTATTCAGCACACCTGCTTTAAAGCAACACATAGCGATCAGAACAATTCATAATTTCCACCAGTTCCACAATCACTGATATCCCTGGCATTGGTAATTTCAGAATGCAGAATTATTGAGGTCCCCCAAGATATATCCTATTGAATGGGGAATAACATTGAAAACAGTGTTCAGCAACATTTTAAGGGGACAAATTCCTTAATTTCTGACCAGGCAAACTCTGTTTGCAAAATTACATTACTTGAAATAACAATTTTGGCAGAGACTCCTCACACTTTTAGTATAATATTTTCTGGCAGAAAAGTGTACTGCTTTCATAAAAAAGAAAAAGTGCATTATAGTTGAACTTGAAAGTGGTGAACACATTCCCCGCCACCGCCAACAGAGGCCAATGCCAGTTCGGCGGCAGGTCAGGTTTGCTGTGATTACTGATTAAACTACACATATTAGTCAAACTGCAATCAGTTAAGAATCCTTAATGGTGGACGGTCCATTTCAAGGTTGAAGGGTTTTCTGTTAAACGACTGAGCCACAGAGAGGTTTTGGCCTACTGTTGTTGCAGCCGTCGGTCAGTAATCGACATGTACACTCAAATACACTGCTATGGTGATTCTTTTTTAATAGTTTGAATAAATTAGCCAGATAAGCATTTTGCTCTAATCCAAAATAAATCTTGCAAATATTTCAGAATTTCTCATTTCTCTATAAGCGGTTATTAGTTGGCATCTTGTGGCTTGAATTTACATATAATTTGATTAATTTGTTTTCCCTCACACTCAAACCTAACATCAACACTAGTCTTCCCTTATTCCTAAAAATAACCCTTATCCAACCTAATAACTACACCTTACCATAAGCCTAACATTAACTCAGTCTCCCTCCAACTCTCCTTATCCCTAGCTTTATGCCTAACTTCAGTCCTATCCCCACCTTAACTATACTTTTCTCCCTCATCTTAAAACTAACTCTCATCATAAATCGAACATTAAACCTAATCCTTATTGTAAATCTAAAGCAATACCTCACCACAAATTGTAATCATCACTCTAACTGTAACTTTAACCCCTGCCCTAAAACTAACCCTCCCCCAAACCTTTACCATAACCCTATCATTAACGTAAACTGCATACCTTTTAAGGTCTACCCTTAGATAGGTTTTTGCCGTCTGCTGCCTCTTTTGAATAAAACTTGCAATGGACTTTTGGTCTGTCCATTGCTTACAATTGGTGCGCTTTTAAGTCAATCTCATTTGCGTGCATCTTAATCAATGGCTTTCCTTCTTCTTCTTCTTGTCCTTCCCCTGGAGCACAGCCTCTTTACCATCTTTTTGATTGAACAACATCTATCTTTCACAGCTCCACAACAGGGAACTACTTTCATTATTTGCTTTCAGCACTCCAGGGAGTGCATGTGATATCTAGCTCTCTCCTCTATGTGCTGCTTCCCCTCATGCTCTCCCTGTTTTCCCCAACCCTCCTTGTCACTGTTAGCCTTGCCTTTTTTAATTTAAAAACGATCCCTACCCCACTATGCTACTCTGTTGGTCCCCCTTATTTACTTTGCAGCTGTCACTTGTTGATGTTTAATTCTCTTATTTTTGAAGGCCCAGAAGTTGTAATTTGCTACTGGGTCGCTTCTTTTAAAAAAAAAAAAACAGTTGACACACTTTCTAAATGCTTATTAATTTAGTGCTCCAGGTTTGGGTGTTCACCATCTTGAAATGTTAAAATTAGAATGAAAATAAAATGGCTGCCACATCCTAGCACTGGGCAACTCTACCAATTCTCACACATCTAGGGTTAATATAACACATTTTAGTGCTTGCTCCCACATCACCATATTAAACTACAATGCCAATAATTGTTATCGCCTCTTCATTGTGCAAGGTGCTTAACCTTGGATGCGTGACATTTGTCAGGGTTGCACTTTAATCCCAGCACAGCTCGTGTAAAGCTAAGCGCACTTAGCGCTAGGATAATTATCGACACCCAACTCTGAATTTTATCGCGGAGATAGCGTGCTATCAGCAACACTTATCTCCACAGCGATAAAATTCTGAGTGCAAGCTGCCTAACTGTGTGATTATCGCTGGAAATCCAGCGATAATCACACAACTTTTGGCGATAGCTTGCTGATAGGGCCTCACATACTTAGCCATGATACTCACCTTTCATAGGATATCATGGCTAAGTCAGTTTCAAAGCAGGCGTAAGGAAAGTAGCAATAACAGAGGTTATCGCTACTTTTCTTGTCGCTATGCTGCTTTGCGAGAGGCTTGATAATAGGAGAATTGCCGCTTTTCGTCCGAAAATGACTGCAAAAGAGGCGATAATTTTTTAACGCCCCCTTGTTGATATGCCCCTCCGTTGTCAAAATACTGACAACGCCAAAGGAAAAGACAATTGGGGCATATTACCAAGCAATAGCGATAATTATCGCTATTGCTTGGTTAGAGAGAAAATTTTACCGCTAAGCTGCGGCGATTTTTACCGCAGATAAACCTTGGTATTACCAAGGTTTATCGCAAACGCGATAAAAAACGGCCGCAATGCATGAATATCGCTGAAAAGTCCGCGATATTCATGCATTATCGAGCTAATGCTCTTAGCCATGTTATCCACCTCCCATTGGATAACATGACTAAGAACTGCTCAGGGGCAGGTGTTAGCTTTTGGAGATATTCGCGCTTAGCGCGAATATCTCCAAAAGTTGGTAATAGGAGATCGCGATGTTAGGGACTGTTTCCAATCGCTAACATCTTGGCACGCCCACTTTGCATGTCATTAGTGATAAATATCACTGACATGCAAAGTGGGGCCCAAGATGGTCGCTATCTCCTACTAGCTGTCGCTAACTGGTGTTAGCGACAGCTAGGTAATAGGGAGATAATTTTATCTCCGCTTTCTTGGCTTTTAAAGCCAAAAAAGCGGAGATAAACCCCCTTGATAATATGCCCAATTATGTTTTTGCAGATAAGGAGGGAGAGAGTGGTTGGGTGCGTGGTGAAGCGGGCAGCACAAGAAAGTACATGGAGAAGGACAGAGTGTAAAGAGGATAAAGAAGAAGGAGATGCTGTGCTGAATATGTAGATGAAGGATTTCGTAAAGGTGTGAGGAGAAAAAGGATGTAAGTGGCTAACAGTGAGAGACTGCAGAGGAAAGTGGTGTGAAGTGATGAACGAGAGTGATTGAAACACCCCGAAGAGCAATACCTCTCCCTTAGCCCTAAATAATGTTTAATTCAAAGTCCAATATTTTCAGAATTGAAAAATGTTCAATTATTCAAAACAAAATCATTGTATTACTCATTTGGTTAATATTTCTAACAAGCATTGGCAACACCAATATGTCTGCCTTGTATATCGTGTATGTTAACTGTGATGTGATACGTCAGGATGGAACAGCAGGAAGCTCACTGAAAAAGCTCCAGGGCTGCGCACCGTTGAGGGGGCGAAACACGCATTGGCTGATCTATGTTTCCTGTTGCCTTATAATAAAATATAATAATGAGATGACTACTAAGAATCTGTAAATTTGATCACTATATCAACTACAATTAATAGACCGCCTTTATACTAGACATTTATTACCACTAGAATGTGCTTACCCTACACTAGTTTAATAAATTTCTATATTAGTGGGCATAGGGGTAGTGCCCTCTTTGGGTAAGCAAACAGCAGTACAAGGTAAGCCATTCTAAATTAGTATAATTCCAGGACTTCTACCCCTCTGGATATTCCTAGTTCCCCAATTCTTTTTGTGTATTGAACATTTTCAAGATGTCTCAAGTTTTACCATTTGGCAAAAAACAATTCATAGAATTAACTTTTTTCTGTATTTTTATAAGGTGTAATGCAGTTCATCATCAGAAGGGGCTCACTCTGTTGGTTTTTCTACCAGGTGTGTATGTATACCTCTTAACTTCACTGCTCCTTCCCTGTTGCTGTTTTTCATTTTTCATAGTTGCTGTTCCAGGAGTTATCATGCTCTCACCAACACCAGCTTCCATCTATCCACAGCTTTTATACCCTTCCATGATCATTCTTCCTCCATCCTTATTATATTCCCTCCTCATTTCCCTCTTGTTTTTGGGGGGTCACTACGGATGTACTATTCTTTACTCATTTTGATGTTTATTTCGTTTCCCCCTTTTATCATGACCCTATTTTTACCCACTTTTTGTGTGGGATTCCTTGCCGTACCTTCATTCTTACTCTTAACTCATTCCCTACCCTGCTGCCTTATTTTGCTGCTTTAATATTAAAACATTTCTTTTCTTTTCTTTTTTTTTAAAACAGATTTTATTTGATAGATTGCACACATAGCACAGTACCCCGCACTCCGGAGTAAGCTGTCAATCATTACAAAGCATCTATGAAGTAGCAATCATTGCATCATTTTGTGTCAGGCTATAATATCAAACTTAACAATGTCAACTTCCCCCCTGGTCACACAACACCGTCTCCCCTATTTTGCAAATCAGTGCTTGGCCCAGAATTTACATGCACCTTCCATCGTGGCTCTTTATACAATCTCCATAGTAGCCTCTCGCTCCACCGGAGACTCCAGCCACAGGCCCCTATAATCAGCCCACCTCTTCCATATCCTATAATGCTTACGTGGGCAGCCCCGGTCCACAAAGATCGGCTGCTCCAGCCCCATCTAAAAATCTAGCCCTTCTTCCAAACCGGAACAGAAGGAGCTCAGGGATCCTTCCATGCGTTGGCTATATCCCTTTTGGCGAGGGTCAGGCCTAGTAACAATAGATGCCTCTTATACCTGTTCCCCCACCTCGTCCATCACATGTAGCAAACCTAGTCACGCTGTGTGTGGGAGTTCCCACCCTGGAACCTCGGACAGACAATCCCACACCCCTTTCCAGAATCTGGCCAGCGAGCTACAATTCCACACCGTGTGAATCAACGTCCCCTCCTCCCTCTCACATCTAAGACAATCTAGGGATGCAATGAGGCCTGCCCGCCACAATCTCTCCCTAGTATAGTAGATTCTGTGTAAGTATTTGAATTGGATAAGCCGCAGGCACATCTCTATGGCTGCACTTCTAGGGGCCTCTAATGCCTCCCGACAATCTTCTTCCTCCAGTACCCCTACATCCCTTTCCCATGACTCTCTGAGCTTCTGCAATGTTGTGGAGCAGTGTGTGACTAGTGTCTGATAGATGCGAGATATCTTTTTATCTCCTAAGTCCCCCATGAAGACCTTGGCTTCCAATGGACTAAATTCTGGGAGGGAATCCAGACCTTCCAAACTCGGTGTAATGGCATGGCGGAACTGCAGATATTGAAAAAATTGGGACCGGGGCATGCCATACTCTGTGCGGAGATCCTGGAAGGATTTAAGTGTTGTTCCCGACATTACATCCCCCAGACTTGAAATCCCTATATTATCCCAGCCCCTGAAGCCTCGAAGGGACTCCAGAGCTGGAAGGCGTCCGTTATTCCACAGTGGGGTTTCCTCGGTCAGCGTGCCCCACCATCCCATGCGATGCAGTGCCCGCCTCCAAATCTGGAATACCAGTTGAGTATCCGACAGACCCATTTCCTACTCAAAACCGCTAAGCTGTGCGTCCATACGCACCCAAGCCACCAGTGGTTCCATGGCTAGGGCGAAGAGGTATGGCGAGAGAGGGCAGCCCTGATTGCTGCCTCGCCCGATTGCAAATTTGGATGATATTGCACCTGCCACTCTAACCGAGGCCGTCAGGTCTGTGTACAATAGTCTCAGATAGGACAGAAAACAAGGTCCTAGGTTAAGTCGGGGCAGCAACGCAAACAGGTAGACCCAACTCAATGAGTCGAAGGCCCTATTTATGTCAGCTAGGAGAAGTGCCGCCTGCACCTCGGTGTCTTGAACTGCCGCTACTGCTACATGGGCCCTACGAATGTTATGTCTGGTAGCCCTATGGGGCATGAACCCGGCCTGATCTGGATGGATGAGTCCCGCAATGTTGGGCAGGAGACGATTAGCCAGCACCTTGGCTAGATTTTTTGCCTCAACATTTAGTAGAGATATGGGCCTGTATGAAGCATGTTGCTCCGGAGGCCTGCCCGGCTTCTGAAACACTACCACTTCAGCATGTCTCCAGTCTGCGGGGAGACAGCCTCGTTCCCGTGCTTCTTCCAATGCCGCCCTGTAGGGTGTGCAGAGTTGGAGGTGATATTTCTTGTAGAACTCGTTTGGAAACCCATTGGGCCCTGGAGCCTTTCCAGTATTAAGTTCTCCCAGGGCCCTCCCCAACTCTTCCGCCGTCAATGGGAGCTCGAGGCCATCATGCACCTCGTCCGACACCGCCCGTGGTGGCAGGTCCGCTATGAACTTGTCTACCATATCCGCTGAGAGGCATTCATTCGGGGCGTACTGGTTCGCGTAATATGACGCAAAACTTTCCGCCAGCACCTTTGGATCTGCGATCGGATCTCCAGCAGCATCCAGGAGCCCCGGCAATGTCTGAGCCTGGAACGTGCCTTGGCAAAGTCGGTGCAGCATCGTTCCCGACTTATCCCCAACTGACAAATTCTGCTGCGCGTCGCTAGCCACGCCTGGCGTGACTCCTCTAAGAGCAGGGACGAATAAGATTGCTGTGCCAAGAGGAGTTGCCCCACCATCGGACTTTCTCCACCTACGCTACGACGACGCTCCAGAATCTCTATGTCCGCCGTGGCACCAAAATGGCTGCTTCCCCTTACCCAGCAGTAACTCGATACTTACCGGGGAGTGGTCCGATAGCCCCCGCGGCAAAATAGCCGCTGATCCTACCCTACCAATAACCGCTCGTGGGACAAAGATATAGTCCAATCTGGAGAAGGAATTATGAACTGCAGATACATACGTGTATTCCCGCCTAAGTGCGTGTAGATACCGCCATGTGTCCACCCAATCTAAGTTTTTAACCATGTCCCCCAACTTAGTAGATATTGCTGGTGCCCGCCTACCTCCGGGCGTACATCTATCCACCAACCCATCCATGACATCGTTCCAATCCCCCACCACCACAGCTAGTAGTCAGCCCAGAGCGCAAAGAGCCTCTCGACCAAGGACCACTGCAGAATAGGTGGAGCATATACACTACCTAATACCAGGGTCTCCTCCCCAATTCTACCCCTGATAAATATGTACCTACCCTGTAGATCGACCCATTCAGTGGCATGGACATAGGAGATTCTGTGGTGCACTAACATGGCCACCCCTCGGGAGCCTCTAACAAAGCCCGCATGATAAACCTGCTGGTAGCCAAATCGCTGCAGGCAAAGTGCTTTGTTACCCAGTAAATGTGTTTCTTGTAAGAGTAGTACATCAGCACGCTCTCTTTTGGCCTGTCGCAGTACATCGCCCCTCTTAATTTGGTCCAACATTTCCCGCACATTCCAGCTAAGGATTCGAAGGGATGCTCCGGGACCAATCACTCTAGCCTCTGCGCTCGCCATTCGTAAACCATGAGATGAAGTGCCTCTGTGCCGGGCCCCTTAGATGCATGCAAATATAACAAGGAGACGTCCTCATTGTCGTGTGACCTTACCCCAACTGACCCTCTTCGTGAAACAAAAAACTGCCCCCCCAACTCCCGGTTCCCATCCCCATACCTCATGAACACTGACCAGCCTCCCCCCCAACAAGACCCGGGCTGGGGGAAGAACCCGCCCTCCTACATCCCCCCCACCCCATTCAGAGTCCTTTTAGTCCGAGCTCTCCACTAGAGCAACACGACTCTGGCCCCGCAGAAATGATGGGTGCATTGTAATCCTCAGTCATAACTATGGGCCCCTTACCTATGGGACCCGCAGTCAAGGATCTATTATGGGAGGATCAGAGGCACCCCTTGAGCCCCCCTCCGCCCCCCCTGAGTTGGAGCGCCTTCTGGACCTGGAACGCCAGTTCCCCCTGCTCCGTGACCCTCGGGCTATTTGCGACTGTGCTCCATTCTGCGAAGCATCGAAGTCCATGCCTGGCGGGATATTCACCCTCACTTTCACTGTCTCATCGGTCCATTGGAAGACCTCCTCCGGAGTATCGAAGAAATGGGAGCGAGACTGGAACACCACCCTCTGACGAGCCGGATAAAGCAGAGCATATGGGAGCTTGAGGTCCCGCAGACGCGCCTTTGCCACCATAAACGATTGCCGTTGTTGTTGCACCATCTTTGTGTAGTCAGGGAAAATAAGGATCCGCTGGTTTTCATAGTGGAGATGTTCTTTCCCCGTGCCTGTTGTAGAATGGTGTCGCGATCATGGTAGTTCAATAGTTTGGCAATGACCGGACGGGGGCGGGGGCGGGAGCCAACCGGTGGTTTCTGAACAAGAGCCCTGTGTGCCCGTTCTATCACAAAACAGTTTGATAGGGAGTCCGGGGGAAGCCAACTCGTCAACCATTGAGCCAAGAATCTTTCCATGTTGCCCTTCTCGCAGCCCTCCGGGAGCCCAACAAAGCGCAAGTTATTCCGTCGAGCCCGCCCTTCCGCGTCCTCTGCCAGGAGTGCTAGATTCTTCTGGACACTCTCCATGTTGGTGACTTTGCGCTTCAGGGTCGCTACATCATCCTCCACTCCCGAGATCCTTGTTTCGGCCTCTGTGATGCGGGCTACAGCGTTGCACAAGTCTTGACGCAGTAGGCTGACGTCCGCTCCCACAGCCCCAATTTTTGCGTCCAACATATCCCGGGATTGGGTTATAGCTGCCAACAGTGTTGTGTTATCTGGCCCCGGGTTTGGAGGGCCCCCGGCCGCCCCGGTCCCTCCATTCGGCTCCGTATATTTATCAATTGGCCCATGCTTCGTGGCGCCCCCTCCGCTCCCACCTCTCGTCATCTTGGGTGGCACTTGGGACACTCACCAATAGTCCATGCGTCCCGGCAACAAGTGCCCACTCCACTCCCCTCCGGCTCCTTCAATGCGTGTGTAGTCCCCTCTACGGTGGAATTCCTGGTCAGGCTCCGGCAGGGCAGTCCAGCCACTCGATTCCAGGGCCCGCCACCTTTCACCACAATCCTCCGCAGTAGGGGGCCATAGCTGCTCTCCTGGGCCACCT
Source organism: Lissotriton helveticus (assembly GCF_964261635.1). NCBI lineage: Eukaryota > Metazoa > Chordata > Amphibia > Caudata > Salamandridae > Lissotriton > Lissotriton helveticus. The sequence goes on from NC_136069.1 coordinate 1,039,276,340, forward strand.
GTAGGATCCTGCTGTCACCAGGCAAGGTGTGCCAGCCCTGTCAAATATGGCCAGCACTCAGGCGCCCAGGTCAGGCCTGCACCAGGGGGCTCGGCGTTAGAGGTCTCAACACAGTAGGGAAACAGCTTAGGGACCGCCACTGCCCATGTAGGCTATTCACCACAGATATACATCACGTGCTTTCAGGCTGGCGATCACCTCCTATGGCGCCTCTGGTACTGCCAATGTCGCCCCTGGTCCTGGGTCCTCGGGGCCTCAACCGACGGTTAAGATGCCCCTGAGTTCTGGCTCCTCACAGGGCCGCAGCCAACCACCACTTCACGCTTGGGGGGTGCCGGGCTCCGCCCCCGTCTGTGCGCACTCCCGATCTCCGACCTCCGCCGAGGGCCGATCTGCCCCCCGAGCCCCTGCCGATGCCCTGCCCCGCAGGGATACCCTCCTCCGGCGGTGCCAAACTGTGGTCCCCGGCTCCACGGCCTACCTTTGGGCCTGCATGACGTCTGGGCCTCTGTGCCTCTGCCCAGGAAGGAACAGGCCTCACTGTGGCCACCCACGAACCACCGGAGCTCTCTGGGGGGCTGGAGCATCCGCCGGCAAGAATCGGGATGCGCCGGCCCAACCGCTGCTCTCTGCTCTTGGCGACTGCCTCTCGTGCGTCTGGGCCGGGTGGCCCGAAAATCGAGGCCCCGGCTCCGCCGGTGTGAACCAGGCCTCAGTCCACTGCTCCACTCTGCTGACTGTTTGGGTGCCCCTGTGTCCCGTAAACGGCACCGGAGCCTCGCCCCTCAGTTCAGAGACCAGCGCTGCGCTTCAGGACCTCGAAGCGGCATGGGGGAACAGGATAAAACGACGGATAAGTGGCGGGCAGGACGGAGCTATACTAAGCTACGTCCGGCATGTTGGCCCGCTTAACCACGCCCCCCCCAAAAAAACATTTATTTTCAACATTTTACTGATTTTATATTATTTATTTTAAATGTTTCTATTATACCCAATCAAAATGTATTCATATTCATTTGTTTTTCCGCTACAATGGTCTTAATTTCTTGGGTTCCCAGAAAGAGCATCCATTAATTTGCTTTTTTATGCATTTTCATACTGTGTAATTTCCTTTCGTAGGTAAAACGGGGAAATGTCAAATGCGTTTGGTGTGGAGAGGTGAGTGAAAGAAATATGTGCAAGGAGAGCTAGGATGAAATGTGTGGCACTTGTCACTGTAGCATTATGGACATTCCTTCCCACCTCCTAAACAGATGTACTTCAATACGTTTAAGAAGTGTAATAGCTATCCTATCTTGGAACACATCGTCACGCCTCGGAGTCATGAGGGCTGGCCCCTGCAAAGTTACAATCATGTACGTCCCTGATCAGTTGGGGTCGCGGCTGGTGACTGCTGGGTGTGTCAGCGGCGGTTTCTTCTTGAGGGCGGGGGAGCATCACCCACCCACCCACCCACTGCAAGTGACGTGGGAAAAAATAAAATGGCAATAAAAAGATACTTTGGGGCAGATCTACAAGAAAGTGACGCATTTATAGAGATGCGTCACTTTCCTGTGCGCAATCCTAAAAAATGCTTGCGCCACCAGGGATGCGCCGTATTTACAATAAGGCGCTCCATGGCAAGAATTGATAGATGCGTCAGAAATTCTGACGCATATGTTGGGGGAAAAGTCATGCATTGCTGGAGTTGTGTCGCACGCACGACGCAACTCCAGCAATGTATTTTGTGGCCTATTCCCACTACACTGCGTCACTCCTTACACCTGCTTCAAGCAGGCATAAGGTTTTGACGCAGTGGCGTCCTAAAAGTGACGCAGTGAAATCTTGTAGATTTCACTGTGTCACTTTTACAAGGCTTTCCTGCGTAGGAACGCCCCCCTGCATACATTACACCTGACGCTGGTATAATGTGACGCAGGGCTTTACAACGTGACGCATCTCCCTAGATGCGTCACTTTGTAAATAGGGCACATTGTTTGCGCCGCCGTTGCATCACAAAAGTGACGCAATGGCGGCACAAAGAGGGGCAAGGGGCTTGACAATCTGTCCCTCTATTTTTACTGGTGCAGTCTGCACTGCAGCAGCACCAGCACGGAGACTAGAGACATGCTGGGCGTGTCCTCAGCTGCTGAGGACTGAAGTAGGGCTGAATGTACGCTCCAAAGTGTGCATGTCACTTTGGCTGACTTGTTTGCGCCGGCTAAGCTGAAATGCCCACTTTGAAGCTATCCAACCAGCTGTCTTCAGGCCTTGAGGGCCCGAAGGAGCGTCCAGCCAGCATGCTCCAAACAATCCAGGTGCTTCTCTCATGCTAGTTAGGAGCATAAGAGCAGCTTCTGGATTGGTTAGAGGAGCTCTTCATTCACCGTAGAAAGAGAAGAACACAGAGGAAGACGCGTTGCCCGTGGATACGTGCTGTTTTATTTTATTTTATATGTGTAATGCATGTAAGTGTAGTGGTTGTGTTTTATTTTGTAGTTAGTGTTATGTTTTTATTTGGGCATTTGGAAGGAGGGGGTATTTTATTTTGGAGTTTTGGAGGGACGGGCGGTTTATTTTGGGTATTCAGAGGGAGAGGTGTGTTACTTTGTGTTTTTGAGAAGTGGTGGGGCACTTCAATTGCCTCACCACTTTCAAAGGGCACCAGCGGCCCCTGGAGTATGTGTTAAAACCTGTTCCCACCTGATTTGCTGGTCCAATCAAGAAAGTCACTGAGATCTTCGGTTTACGGTTGTTCTCTGGTGCATGGGGCAAGCAGGGCACACAACCACAGAAACTCACAGTCCGCGGATGGGAGCAGGGAGGTTCCCTCGCCCTGCAAAAGCTTATGAGAACTATCCAGCAGCTGTTAAATAGTGTTTTGCCAATGGTGTGTCTTTCCGTCTATCTGTGGTTTCTTGGTCGTGTGCATTTTGGATTTGCGCTAATTCTGCAGCAGAGCTTCAGGGTAAGTTGGAGCGCACTCACAACACTTCTGAGCCTTTCTACTAAAAGGCAGAAATGCAAAGCAATTCTTAAATGAATTAGAATGGAATGCATCACTATACCTGATGTCAACTGCACTGCCTGTATGTGTGAGAACACAGCTTAAAGGGTGAGGGGGGTTGAGGAGTGCTCCTTTATCATCAAGCAATGACTTCTGTATCAAAGTTTAACTGAACAAGGTGGGCACCTCTTCTGCTTCCCAGTTCGATCCCTTCACGTCAGCGTTTTCTTTGCATTATGCATACCTGCCAACTTGAAGAGCAATCTCACCTTGTGAGGAAGGGACAGGGGGCCTTGAAGGGGCTGGGGCCTCCTGCCAAGAAGTACCTACAAGGCACTTTTGACCTCCAGCCCGGCCCCCTACAAAAATCTTGCTGAGGCTAATGCCGATGTCCTGGGGGGTTTTCACATCCCTTAATAGACGTCGTCAGTTCAAAGCCTCAGGGAAAGAGCTGGAAAACCAGTGGTTTTCAGCTTGTTTTCCCTGCCACCGTGTGATATCAGCTCCTTACCGGGAGACTGTGTGATGGGAGCCAATATCGTGTGTCACACGGTGGCACCGTGTGAGTTGGCAGGTATGCTTATGGGATTTATAGTGCAAGCTTTATAACCATATAGCCAAGACTAAACGTCTCAAAAGGAAAGAAAATGTGTGGATTGGATTAGCTACTCAGGCATAAAACAAAGGAACGTCATTTTTTATGACGTTCCGTGGCGCAGGAGCCTGCTCCATATTTACGAGGCAGCACTAAGCCACTTTTTTGGGCTTAATGCTGCCTCATAAATATTGTCCCCTTTGACACAGTTTTCTGCGTTAGAGGGGCGTGCAATGGGTGTTGCTGGGGGCGTTCCTAGCAACATCCATGGAATTTTCACACTTCCCCAGATTTACGAGGAATCATGAATCTGAGGCAGCGCCAAAAACGTACGCCTACAAAGGGGAGGCTTAATGGGGAGAAATATCTTTATTTCTCCTTGTTTTTCCTTTTCAATTCTGCAGCACACATAGAAAGAGGAAAAAGCCTCTTGGGGTTGTTTTTGTGCAGGAAGGTTTCCTTTCCTGCACAAAACAATCTATGGTGCAAAGGTGCCTGAGTTGGCGCACCGCAGTCTATTGTGCGACGGCGCTGGGGAAAAGGACAGGAATGCATCGTATCGTAGATATGGGGCATTCCTGCCCTTTTCTTTTGCCGTAGGGCAGGGCAGCAGGAAGGCCTACCGTGCTGCCCTACGGCAAAAGCACATATAGGAGGCCAAAAGAGACTTGTAGACTACACATGACTAGGCCTAACTTAAACAAATATATCAGTGATTTTTTATAGTGGGAATAGGTCAGTAGAAAAGGGCTCACTTGGTGAAATGCTCTCCACTAACTTCTGTTATTTAGAGAGAGTGTAAATCGCACCAAAGCCAAATCCGCCATCCATCCTTTGGTGTGTTTATCGTCATGGATTTCAATAGGAGCAATAGCAACTCTCTGAAATGCCAAAAGTGTGCTATGTGAAGTGTTAAGTAAACAAACATTATTACTTTAAAACACATGAATTGAGCTGTCAGCTATTTGTGCTGCACGCATTTTCTTTTATAACTACACGTGGTAAAGTGGCCCTCAAAGTGTCACACATGAGGATGCAATGTCACTCGTAGGCACGCCCAAACAGAGAAATGTCACACATATGCTTACTGTCAAGGAAGGCTCCGACCCTGCGTGAGCCGCTGCCCTGCCCACCGAAGACTGGCAGCCATTACTACTACCCAGGTAAGCGCGCACTGGCAGAAAGGGGCGCGTTGAATTACTCCCCCCACATTGATGACAATGCTCCCAGTGAACTAATAAACGAATAAGTTGCTATGAATAACCTATGTACGGCTCAGATTATTATCTGATAATGAACAGAGGTGGGGTGAAATAAGAATCGCATAATTTGGTGGACAACCAGGGAAGCCGGGATTTATTCCATATTTTCGTGTTGTGTTACATTGTGCAATTCAGCCACTAGATTGGTATCATTTTCTCACATGAAAGGTAAATGCATTAATGCATTATCCTTACTTCTTGGAGGTGAGATTAGAGAAAGGGTGTCAACCAGAATTCACCTTTTCTTTTGGCAGTTTTACGTAGCGCAAACAATGCCCAAGGGCATAGGAGCCCTCACAATAAACACATACTACATTACACTTCTTTGGAACAGGGAGATTTGCCAGGGTTTACAGGATGTAGAGTCCAGGATTCGCATTATTAAAAGTGGTTGTGTCAGTTTTTAAAATGCCATATGAAACATCCCTGCCCCTGGAACAACAATGTTGTTCCAATGTTCCTATTTACATTTCAAGTTTTATTTACTCTCAAATTATTTCCTAATACTTTTTGATTATTTCAGGATGTTGTGTTTGTACACATTTTCATAGAATATATTAATCTTGTATATTGTGTACTTTGAAAAGAGCTGCCTCTACATAGCTGTGTGAGTTCAGGTTATGGATAGGTGTTTATAACTGACCACGATTGAGAGCAAATTTCTCACAGTGCCTGCCTGTGGATGATAAAAGGGTTCAGGATGCATGCTCATCCACTCTTTGGCCTCTCTGCAGAGGATAGAGGGCACTGTTCAGGTGTGTCTATGTGGTATGTGAAGGAGGTGCACAGCCATCAAAGTATTGCGAGGTCGAAAGCTAATGAAAAGGCAGTGCTCACAGGTTGGTGAATGCTTTGTGTGTGAGGGGGGTGATGGGAAGGAAAGACAAGAATGTGTGTGCAGGAGCAACAGAAAAAGAGTGTCCTGAAGAGGAAAGAGATGAGGTGTGAAATATGCAGATGGAGGGTTTCAGAAAAATATCAGGAGAGAAAGGGCATAACTATCTAACCAAGAGACTGCAAAAGAGAGTGGTGTGAAGAGGAAAGCAGGAATGATTGGGACACTCCGAAGACCACTACCCCTTCCACAGATCTTAGTAATTTTTAATTCACAGTCGGCTTCTAGTGGTTAAATGACTTTGTGTTAGTGTGTGAGTGTACAAATATAAATATATATATTTACACATATCTAGTATAAATATTACACCTGTGCACAGTCTTCATGATTGCCATTGTAGGTGGCCCCACCATCTTCATCTGTAACCCCTTGTGTGCCTCCCCGCCCCCACGAAAATCACGTCTAGAAACACCACAGATGGGAACCTATTTTGGAAATAAGCAAGTCCTTCCTTTTACTGAATATTATTTGTGTGAGCTCTCTCTAATGAGCAAGTGCAATGAAGGTAGCCTCAAAGTGCACTCTAGTTGCACATAAGCTCCTGTTTAAGACTGGGGATCGGATTTACTAACACATTGCACTAAGTTTGCATGACAGAAGTGAGGCAAACTGGCTTAAATTGCATAATTTGGATTTACTTTGAAGAGCAAAACTTGTTTTAAAGTCATGCAAAGTAGCAAGATGAGATACTTTGCACCAACTTAAATTAAGAGGGTATATCATTGGAGTACATTTGTGTTCCTTTGCAAACACCCATGGTTTTTGATGCAAAGCACTCTCTACTAAAAATGGTAGGCAGGGCTTTGAGCCAAAAATATATGACTCCTCGACGCAGGCATTATGTTGGAGAAAACAGTTTTGTCTTCAAATTCTTTCAATTGTGCATGTGAGCTGTACTGTACAGCATACATACAAACTTAGAAAAGTTTGAAACCATGTCTAAGCATATACTTGGTACAGGAAGGATACCCTCATAGTACAAAACCAACAGTAAAGCATATGATAGGCACACAACATCCTAAAATGTACCAGTGCAGGTCAGACTAGACTACTGGCTATGATCCCATGATGTGATGATCTGGACATAGACCATTACACACATAGCCAGAACATACTTGGACAACTCCCCAATCATGATGCCAATACATTTGTCCAATGCAGTGAAAGTCTGTAAGATATGGAAATTCCAATCAGATATGCTCTTAGATAGGGCATTCAAAGACAGGCTACGTCAATTAACCAATATATACATATTGAGATCAATCAGGGCACAGTGGATATGTATACCACACTGTGGGAGCAATTCAAAGTTGTGATATGGGGCGAGTGCATTGCCAAAAGCAATGGTATACTAACAATTCTGGTTAGACTAAAATCATTAGAAACGGAGATACAAATAACTTGAACAAACAACACTAGTACACTCTTAGAAATACTCACCAGAAGACATGAGTTCCAAAAGGAGGCAAAGATAGAGATTAGATTTTGAGAAAGTACGTGCAAGCTCAGAAATATGGTGATGCTCATGCATTAGCTAGCCTTTTCTGGCCTCAATGGGCTACATCAGAAGTAGTACAGATCAAGTTTGAACCACGCAACACCACCTCTGACATTTTATCAATATTCACAAAATATTATGCAAAACGTAATTCATTAAATAGCCCAAGAGAGGGGGCGTGGCTAGCAGCCGAAGAAGATGGCCACTGCCTAGGGAGTCTCCGTGGTCCACAACCCCTCCCCATACATCCGTACACTTATCCACCGTTTTTTTGTCTCTGAATTGCAGCACGTAGTGTCGGAAGACCCCGTGCATCTGGTGTTCTTGATCCGGAGTCATTCGACTAATCCCTGAGGCGACAGCAGTACACAGAAGAAATGTGGCCTAATCCGGTGAGGTGAGCCAGGACTAAAGTTTGCACAGAGCCGGCTGCGGCGTCCACAGCGGCTCGGTGCTCACGACAAGGCAGAGCGCAGTGTGAGGCCAGGACAAGGGCGGACCGGCAAGGGTTCAACACAGCAACTGCTCGTGACTGCGCAAAGATCAACGGACAGCATTGCACACAACTGGGGGACGCCAACGCCTGCACGAGGACGGCAAGCGACACTCTGGGGCACCCACGCAACCGGCAATAGTCCGGGAAAAATCACCAGGGGCTCCAGAAAGTGACATTGGGAGCCAGCGTGCAGGTGAGGAGAGCAAAACCCCTCCCTCCCCATCCGGAACGTCCCCACTCCAGCTGAACGGGGGTAAGAATACAGGCACTACACATCGGCGGGTTACAACACAGTAATATTGACGGCGCCATATTGGCAGACAGGAGGGGAGTCACAGATACTGGCAACTTGCCGCTAAGCAGAAGAATTAAGGCCCCTCACTGAGTGTCTGCCCATGCGGTGACCCGTGCCAACCGTGCCACTGACGGAGTGGGTGAGGAAACGCAAAGCCGGTGGGAAAGAGGTGCAAAACCCGACAGGCCGTGTGAGCTATGATAGCCCATGGCTGGCGGTGGCGAGTACCATCCCGGACCCTAACTACAACACGCAACCGCCCTCGCAGACAAGATGAGCAGTAGAAACCTGATACCTACACTAAATCGCAACCTGATCCTGCGGGCCAAGACACTGCATCTGCACCAAGCTCAAAGGCCACAAAAACACACAAAATCACGTTACATGACATTATGACCACATTGAATAACGTACATACATCCCTGGACTCTCATATTGGGACCCTTTCAGTGGAGTGGAACTTTCATTAATCCGAGCAGACTTTAACACAATGTCCGCCAGAGTAGCAGAGGTGGAAACCCCAGCAACAACCCTGGTGAGTGACACCGCCACACTCAAGAAACAAGTATGCCAGCTCGAGGTGGATAACAAGCTGTTGTCCGCTAAACTGGAAGACCAGTATGGTCGATCGAGGTGAAACAACATCCGCCTCATAGGTGTGCGGGAACAGACAGGTGGCCCAGCTCTCGACCTTTTTGTCAAAGAGCTCATAACAAATCATCTTCAGCCTCGAGGGCTCTCTAACTATTTTTCCGTGGAGAGGGCGCACCGGGTCCTTGGAGGAAAACCGAGACCGGGGCCCCCTCCACGACCCATCCTGGCCCATATTTTTAAGTACAGAGACAAGGATGTGATATTACAAGCAGCATGCGTCTCGACAATAGTACAGTTACCATCTTCCCGGACTACACTGCAACAGTCACGGAACAACGCCGTGGCTTCCTCGAAGTCAAGAAAGCTCTCCGAGACTGTGGAATCAAGTACTCAATATTGTTCCCTGCGAAGTTAAGAGTGGAGGCCGAAAGTAAAGCATGGTTTTTTCAGACTCCTGAGGGCGCCCAGGAATGGCTGGAGGGTTGGCGTCGGGCCTCACGATCAGACCCCTCTGGAGGAGGCAACGGACAACGTGTTGGGAATGAACTGAGAGAGGGGCCGGAATGGGCAAATGCGACGGGACAAACTGCTAAACGCGTAAGGGAAAGAGTGAACGCAACTTAGATGTAGAGGTGGACTAACTCTTATGGAATGGTGGGACTTACTAACTTATCGACTGGGTCGCCGGAAACCCAAACAGTACTAGCCAGCCACCAGCGCTGTGGAGGAGAATTCTTGAAAACTGCTAAAGGGACACATAAAACCCACTGAGATTACTCAATAAACACCAAGAACACACATTTCTTATTAAATCACATAAGAGGACACAGCCACTAATTACGAAGATGTAGGAGAGGTGTTCAGGAACTACGGACGATCTCCCTCAACCCCACACTATGGAATCGGGGAAGGGCACTAAGCACTCTGCACAGTTGGGGTGGTGGGTAGTTCTAAGTCCGTCAAGCAGGGAGGGAGGTAGGAGGGAGGGTAAGGGGGATTGTTCATTGTTTTTGTATTTTGTTATTTGTAGATTTCACAAGGGCATTGGTTAATGTTTTTATTTATGCATTACTCGTCTGAGATATTATCGATACATCTCCACTATTACACGTACAGGCTACGACAGACACAGTGGTGCGGAATCAACAGAGATCTGAGTCAACAGCACCTCTCTTGTCACCACTTACTCCCCTAACGTTGGTTATGTGGAATTTCCATGGGCTGGGCGATAAGATCAAGAGAGGGCTGGTTCTACAGTATTTGAAACGCCACGCAACTGCAGTGGCCCTACTCCAAGAAACACACTTGACGGGCTCCTCTTGTAAAGCTATGGACCGTGGGGATTCAAAATGGTAGTGCACTCTGAGTTTTCCTCTGGGTTACGGGGAGTAGGTATTTCAGTGTGGAAGCAATTTCCACTGATAATCAAACAGACATGGCCAGACGATCAGGTCTGCTTTGCGGCTATCACGTGGCAATGAGAAGGACGGCCCTTTAATATAGTGACAGTATATATCCCTCCAGGGCTCCATGCAGTGGCCCTCCCAGCACTTACTGATTTTTTTGCTAGCCCTTCCAGAGGGGGAACTCCTAATCGGGGGGGATTTCAATGCCATTATTTGCAGTGTCCTTGATCGACATCCCCCTAAAACCCAAGGTAATGGACTCTCCCAACTTTCGGGATTTATAGAAGCACTTGGTCTCATAGATGTTTAGCGAAACAGCCACCCCTCAACACGACAATTTACCTTCCACTCAGGGGTACATAATAGCCTCTCAAGGATAGACTATTTTTTAAAATCGGCAGATAGTTTACATAATATTGTAGATATTGAGACCCTGCCTAGGGGAATTTCAGATCACTCCCCAGTATTGCTAACGTACACGTATAAGCACAAGGTTGGATGTCGCATCTATCTCATTTACCCTGGTTATTTACACAATCCCAAAATTCTCAAAGACCTCACTGACACAACACAACATTATTTTCAAGAAAATGTATCATCTGTCCTGTCCCCGACCACCCTCCTGGAGGCCTACAAAACAGTTCTTTGTGGCCAAGCATTGCCTCCATTGCAGGTCATAAACGTGAAAAGCAGAAAGAGTTGCGTTAGAACTACTCCGGGCTGAGGAACACCATACCCAAAACCCGATGACGGGATCGGCCCAATCCCTCCGTCTTAAGCAGCAGGAGTATAGGGAATTTTTAGAACAAACGGCTAGGACCAGGCTGCGGGCCATGCAACATAAGATATATGAAATCTGGGATAAGGCAGGGAAACTTCTGGCCTGGCTCGACAAGAAAGAGCGGGCTAGTAGACGGATCGCGCAAATACAAGCAGAGGATGCTGAATCCATAACTGACCCTCAGGGAATAGTGAATAAACTAGCCAATTACTTTCAGCAGGTATATACATCAACATCCATCACAACGGTTGACGAAGCACAGGCCTTCATTAAAGATATTAACATGCCCAAACTAACCCTGGAGGCAGCTCTCACGCTTGAAGCTGACCTCACAACGGATGAAATACAATTAGCTATGGGGACTATACACTCAGGGAAGGCGGTGGGGCCTAACGGCATACCCATCGAACTTTATATAAAAAAAACAGCTGCTACGATCTCCCCATATCTTCTGACTATGTACCGTGATAGTCTGGAGGCGGAAGAGCTCCCGCGGGATCAACGTAGGGCCACCATAGTGATAATTACTAAACCAGGTAAACCTCCCAAAGAATGTACCTCATTTCACCCAATATCGCTGATTAACGCTGAAGCTAAAATCCGTGCTAAACTCCTCGCAATGAGATTAACCCCCCATCTCATTGCCCTAATACACCCGGACCAATCCGGCTTCATGCCTGGTAGGAACACACCCCTTAATCTGAGACGCATGCATGGAGTGATTGCCCATATATCTTTCATCCAAGAATCAGCCATTATTCTCTCATTCGATGCCCGTATGGGGTTTGATATGGTGGAGTGGCCTTTCCTCTTCTCAATTTTGAAACATTTAGGATTCAGCCCCAAATTTTGTGCATGGGTGCACTTGTTGTATTCGAAACCTCTGGCTCATGTAACAGTGAATGGTCACACATCGGAGGATTTTCCAGTAGGGCGTGGAACACGTCAGGGGTGTCCCCTCTCACCATTACTGTTCGCCCTCATTCTGGAGCCATTGGCCGCATGGATTAGGTGGGAACCAACTATCCCAGGGCTCAAGTGGGCGGCAGATTGGGAGGATCGCATCTCCCTGTATGCAGATGACGTATTATTATATATGACATCTCTCAGACGATCCATTTTGGTACTCCTAAATAACTGGGACCTTCATGGTCTGGTCTCTGGCTACACTATTAATTGGTCCAAATCCATTATATACGTGCTTTGCGGCCCACCACTGCAACTCCCTAAAGGTTGTAACCTGCAGATCACGGAAGGAAGTTTTAAATATTTGGGTATCCATATCACACCAAGATCTGACGAATTTATTTAAAAAAATCTTATGCCCCCCTTGGAACATCTCAGATATGACACGACACATTGGCATTCCCTACCACTGACATGGCTTGGGAAAGCAGCACTTTTTAAAATGATAGTGCTTCCCCGGTTTCTGTATGCTTTGGAGAATATCCCGTTTCCCGTAACATCAAGCTACTTTAAAGCAATAGCGGCGGAGGTCTCCAGTTTACTATGGCGGAACAAACTGGCATGCATTGCCATGGACAAACTTGTCCGAGGTTGGTATGATGGAGGCATAGCTCTCCCAAACATACAATTATATTATTGGGCATCTCAGTTGAAAGTATTTAATCAGTGGCTACATAACACGCAAACAGACCGACGTTCAAAGCAGACAGATGTTATGTTATGAGAGTCAGAGTCAGAGTCAAAGATACTTTATTCGATTAGTTAAAATCATAAAAGTATACTACAAACACATATAAAAACATATAAAAGCATATAAAGGCATATAAAGAAATATAAAGATGGAGATTACATTTCATTCATATTTCAGCAAATACAGTACAGGGATGTAGTATACATATAAAACTATGTTTAAAAAAGAACATTAAAAAGAACATTTATGCAGGAAAAGTCAGGGTCAGGTGTTACATTTTACTTTTTACTTTTTAGATTCTACTTTTACTTTTTAGAGTAGATCGGACCCCTTAAAAAACATCCCGTTTAAAAACTATGTGGTGCAAAATTTTTATACAAATCTACAGGAGTAGGTTGTAAGATATACTACACTTATATTTACATGATTCAATCAGGTGTTGGGGGGTTCAATGATCTGGTACGTTTAGCTCTCATTGCTGCTACCAAAAAACTTGCAACCCCGTACATCACAATAGGGGTCTCCATAATTTGTAAAAACAACAATGCGGGTTTCACTTGCATAAAGCCCCTGTTTCTCATTAATGGTAGTATATATTTTTTTCTCCCCTCCGCAAAAAAGGGACAGAAAAATACAAAATGGGTCTGGTCTTGGTCGGAAAAGGAATCACATTTACATGGGACATGATCCCTTGGTTTGTTCCATTTCGGGTATTCTCCCAGAAGGAGGTGCATCTGGTTGAATCGAAATTTGGTGAGAAGCCACCGATGATAAGGTCTATTCACTACCCTTAAGTAAGGCTGGATGGTCATGGTAGATACAACAATATAGTGAGCCCTGACAGTGGTTTTCTCTATTTCTTGTGCTTCACGCAGCATATTTCTAGACTCTAAAAATTGTGTTTTAATCCATGTAACATCTTCTTTACACAGCCTCTCTGGGCTACTATACAAGTCAACACGGCCTAAAAGGGTAGCAGCAAACTTAATATAGCTCAGCCATTTAATATCGTTAGCTCTGTCTCTCCCCATGCAGTCAATGATAATTTGACGATTTAACGTCAAGTTCGGGTTCAGCCACATTTTCACCCAAAGAAGTAGAGGGGCCAGGTTAAGAGTATCTTCAATGAATCCTTGCCCTAGTTCTATCAAGACAGAAAAGATGGGTGTGGACTGTGGTAAGCCTAATAGTGAACGCATGGACCTGTTCTCCTCCTTCTGTATCAGGGCCAAATCCCTGAATCCCCAAATTCCAGCCCCATATCTAGCCAAGGCCAAGGTTTTGGCTCTATACAGCTTGAGAATGGCTTCCGTTGGTTTTCCCCCCAGTCTTTTAGCAAAACTCTGTATTGCACCGAATGACCGCCGAATAGCCATTACTTTATTAACAACCTGTGGAGTCCAGGTGCCCATATCGTCAAAAATGACTCCAAGGTATGTAAATGTTTTAACTTTGGTTAAAATCACTCCATTGCATCGCAGGGTTTTTGTGGTGTTCTTTCCTTTCCCTAGGGACATAACGTGCGATTTACCCATATTTACAACCAGGTCTAATTTATTCATAAAAGCTCCAAACGAATCAAGTAGCAGTTGTAGACCATTAGGGGTTCTGGCAATGAGAACCGTGTCATCGGTGTACATCAGTACGGGCAACGGTGACCCACCCATATATGGTATATCTGGGGTAGCAGTTTTTAAAACGGAATACAGGGAATTAATATACAAGGAGAATAACATGGGGGCCAAAATGCACCCCTGTCTCACCCCTCTAGCTGACCTAAACCCAGTAGTGCACTTGCCTCCTGTGGTCATACGGACCGAAGCCGTCAGGTCGGTGTGCAGGAAAGCTAAGAAATTAATCAGAGCAGGGTCTAGACCCAACTCAGAAAGAATTGTCCACAGCTTCGACCTATTTACTAGATCGAACGCTGTGGACAGGTCCATAAAAGCTAGGTGGATTGACCCACTGGAGGCAGCAGTATATTTAGAAACAGTCATGTATAAGTTAAGACACTGCTCCTCAGTACCCCTCCCTGTTCTAAATCCATATTGCGTATCACATAAAATTGCATTTTCCTTTTCCCACAAGTTAATTTTATTTAAAATGACTTTGCCAAGAATCTTGAATGAGGAATCAAGTAGCGATATAGGTCTATAACACCTGGGATCACCCCTTTGCCCCTTCTTAAAAATTGGTATAATAACCGAATGTGACCAAGTGGTAGGAGCGTCAGACAAATTCATGCATGCTAAATTAAAAACATTCGCAAGTACTATAGACCATATATGAGGATGTGCTTTATACATATCGGCGGGAACCCCATCCGGGCCTGGGGCTTTCCCGCCGGCAGTGTTTTCAATTGCATTTAATACTTCTTTTACCGTAACCCTTAATGGAGTGTCTGTAGGAGAAGAATCTATAGGAGTAAAAGGGATAGTAAGAGTCTTACTTCCATAGATGTTTTCGAAGTGATCTAACCATTGATTCTCAGTGATATTAACCTCTAATATCTCATTCTCGTTACCACTAAACAAAGGAGAGTTCACTATTTTCCAGAAATTTGCACTGTCCCTTAAAGTAAGGTTATCATAAAGTGCTTCCCAGGCCTTGTGTTTTAATTCTCTTTTACGAGCCTCGGTCGTACTCCTATAATCTTTCCTCAGTTGGGACACTTCAGTTATATTGCGAGGCTTACGTTTTAGGGCTTCTAGAAGTTTTTTATGCTCCTTTGAGCAATCGGCATTGAACCATCCCTGTGCCATACGTGGCTTATCAGATGATTTGATTGTAAGGGTCTCTGCGACATTTTTACAAATGGTTCCAAAAGCTTTTGTAACATTTCCTCCTGTGGACAGAGGATCCCTGCATATGTTAAGTTCAACACTTAATTCATCACACAGATTAATAAAAAATTCCTCAACATTAATCTTAGACCATTTAACCCGTCTACCTTGGTCGTGGGCCCGGACTACAGTAGTGTAGGTTGACCGTTGGTCATAATTAATTATGGTGGGGTTTATGTTAGTCAGTTCCATAACGACCGGGTTATGGTCACTAAAAGCTGTTATAATGGCATTATATGAGATGACATTTATGAGGATACTAGGTGACACAAAGATATAATCGATAATAGTGTTACTACCTCTCGCACTATAGGTCACCACTCTGTCTTTTGGATTCACGAAAGCGGGTTCAGACATATCCATATCTATCAACAGCTCTTCTAGAGCACCCCCCTTTGCAGAGTGTTCAAAGTGCGGATGGGTCAAATAGTCATCATCGTAGAAACTACCATTATAACAGTTAAGTTGACAAGGATGTGTGTTAAAATCACCAAACACAATATAGTAAACCAAAGTAGTTTGACTCTTCTTGTAATTGTTTAAAAAATCAGTCAACATTAGAATATTTTCGCCTCCTTGTAACCCTTCTGTTGAGTTGTAAAAATTTACGTATAGGAGTTTTTCCCCCGTATTCATCGAGGCCTCTAAGATGAGACAGTTAGGGGAGTTAATATCTATGATTTTCATCGCCCCCATGTGACTTACTGAGATTAATAATGCAAGACCACCCTTGCTTCTGCCTCTATTTGACCTTTGTGCAGCTTTAAAATGGGATACATAGCCTTCTACCCAAAAGTTACATTCTGTGTCCCAAGTTTCTTGGAGTGCGATCACTTCATGTTGCTTAATGATTTCAAGCCATTCTTTATCGTCTCTTTTGGTTTGTAGGCCAGAAATATTCCATGTCATTAGCTTCATAGTTCTACAAGCCCCTTTAGACCCGGAAGGTTCCTGCAACCCCCTCTTGGTGCCCAGTCAGGTGTTAGTATCCAGGTTTATAAGAGCATCAAAACGATTTCTTAGCTCCAGGCCAGGGGTCAGAGCCACTTGGTGATTACAGTCTAGGGGCAATTGTGAGCTAAGGGGTAGAGTGGCCCAGTTGGCTAGTGGCACTTGTTGTCTTAGGATATTTTTCCTGTGAACAAAGTCCCGGGTGGTATGTTGTGTTGGGCGAGGATAAAAAAAGCCCAGTGGAACCGCACGTATTTGCCCTTGAATAATATCCGTTGCATCCCAAAAAAGTCTTGAGCAGACGTGTGGCTTCCTAAAGTTAATAATAACACAATCCTCAGGGAGGCATTTGGCCGTCGGGCCCAGCCAAGTAACTCTTCTTGCCAAGCTAACATGATCAGAAACATCGCTAGAACCTGTGCAGTTCTTATCACACCAGCTCTTTACATTTTCCATAAGAGTTATTTGAGTTTCTGGTTCTCCCGGAGTGAGTCTTGGGACATTAACCAGAACTGCCACGAAAGGAGTCGCCTCAGGGGGTAAATTCACCATAGGCTTGGGATACAAACCATGCCCCGTTCTCTTATGAGATGTGTTCTCTGCAGCCCCGTCATTTGCCTCACTAAAATTTGTGTTGGAATCCGAGTTGTTCTGTCTGCTGGAGTTCAGAATATTTCCGGCAGGTTTAAAGTTATTTGTAGGCATCACTGTCGGGGTAGGTGGCAGATGTGTTGTATTGGACTTAGTTTCTCCAGTGTTAGTCACCTCCATGGGTTGGCCGGTTTGCCCTATGGCATGTAGTGGGTCTTTTGCTAGATGCTCTGCCACTTTATGGAGCAACAGGGAGTTCATCCTCTCGCAAAGGGTCATAATACCTGCTACACAGTCTTTAAGGGTTTCGACTATATCACTTGAGATCTTGATGAGTGTAGATTCAATGGTGTCTGTTAATACCCTTTCAATCATATCTTTAATCGAGCCTTCAAGTTTAGCTAAAGATTGTCGTATTTTGGTGTTGGCTCTGTATTGAGGGGGTAAGGTTTTATAAAATCTTGCTCTTTTCCTAGTTGTATGTATCTTGGCACCCCCCCCTAGGACTTGGGTACGCACAGGGGGGTCAGGAACCCCTGTAGAGAACTCCGAGTGCGCCGACTGTTGGGCAATAGGTAAAATGTCACAGGCACCATTGATAACAATATTGGGTTCTAAAGGTACCCTTGACTCAATATGTTCAATCGAAGCTCCCTCTAAACCAAGTTCCCGTTCTTTCTCGGCAATTTCCTTATTGAGCTTCCCTACGGCAGATGTAAGGTAAGTCAAGATGCTTCCTGGAGCACTGGTTTTGCGTGCAATTTTTACTTTGCTGGTCCCCCCTGTAAGCGAAGTCTGGAGTTTCCTCTTACCCATTTCTGGACTGTAGATGTTAGAGGACCGGCCTGTCCTGTCCTCTGTCGTCCCCTGACGGCCGCAGACGGCCCCGCCCTTGTCCCGGGCTTCTCCCGCGCGCGACTCGCGGGGCGAGAGGGGGGATCAGCCTTTATCCGGCGCCTCCGGCGCTCACTGCGCGTCACGGGCGCGCTTGTGGCAGAGGGAATGCTGGGGAGTGTGGTCCGGTCTCTCGGGACGCCTCCCTCACCTCCCGGCGTGTGCCTCCGTTTTTGCTTCTCCCGCCGTTCCCCTCACGGCAATGCCCGATGGCAAGTACTGCAGGTAAGCCTGTTGTTCCCCCCGTTATGTTATGTTATGTTAATTTCGAATTATATAGCGCCAAATCACCGACAGGTCTCTTAGCGCTTGCTTTTGGAACCCGTCCTGGCTTTCCCTGCGAGATAACCCCTACTGGGCATCCCCAAGGTGAAGACCAGGCATCCCATCGCAGTGGGGCCGTAGTGGAGATTAAGCAAGCTATTGCCCAGATTTGCAGAGTGTGAACCCATGATTAGAATAGGCACCAAGGCGAAAATATCGAGTCCATGGATATTTTGAGCTCAAGACCCTGCCGCGTCGGGAATTGAACCCTGGTCCTGGGTCTGACCTCTGCATCAGGGTCTGCCTCCTCTAACCAGTGAGCCACACTTCTGGTTGGGAGATGGAGGCGTCATGAAGGCACTATACACCAAAAAGCGGCTACCCCACTAATCGGACGAACGGCATATACAGTCAAAATTTGGTACACAGCACTTACAAAGTTGGGCTGGAATGGGGTCATTACTCAGCTCACTTCACTTTGGGAAACACAACGACTTGGAAGACTCAGAAACAGTAAAGGTTTCCACAGGTGGGACGCGATAGGCATCTCTACGGTGGGCGACTTATGGATCAAGGGTGAGATGGCTACTTCCGCACACCTACAGAAACATTACGAGTTGGCACCCTCTGAAAAGTTTAGATATATGCAGATCAGGCACAAACTCACGGCAGTTATACCAACTGACACCGTACTACCGGAGGCCACCCCCGTGGAGGATAGGTTACTGACTGAATACATGGGCAAAAAGGCTACCTCTCTCCCCTACCGTAAACTCGTTAACAATTGACCTGATCCAATGCAAGCGCTACGGCAAAAGTGGTCTATTGAACTGGGGGTCTTCGATGACACAGACTGGCAAGAGGCACTCTCGTCTCCACACGAAGTGGCAATACCCTCACGACTGAGATTGGTACAACTTAAGATACCACATCGCACATATTATACCAGAGTGACCCTGCATAAAATAGGGAGAGCCACGAGTCTGCTGTGTTTGAGAGATTGCTGGGAGGGGGTCACTTTCTACCACACTATGTGGCAGTGTCCATGGATAATGCCGTACTGGACAGCGGTAATGAGAACTATATCTCAAGTAGGGGAAATCTCAATGGTACCAGAACCCAAAAGATGTATATTAAATATATAAGAGAACCACGCAGCACAGGATTGGGTGGCCCTTGGAATGATGTTTGCCAAACGCAATATAGCCAGATTGTGGGGTTCACGGAACTCGCCCACGCTCCGTGATTGGTGTAAAGACATGGATGAGGCCATGGTAGCAGAGAAGGCGGCATATGTCAATCGTGGATGCCCCCAAAAATGTTGAAGAATTTGGGGAGCATGGAATAAGTATAGAGGATATATTTGTACCCCACCCCTGTCAGTAGCTGATGAGGGTTCAGAGTCAATCAATCAATCAATCAATCATGCCATTTGTATAGCGCACTACTCACCCGGGAGGGTCTCAAGGCGCTTGGGGGGAGGGGTATGCTACTGCTCGAACAGCCAGGTCTTGAGTTGTTTCCTGAAGACGAGATGGTCCTGGGTCAGCCGAAGGTGGATGGGGAGGGAGTTCCAAGTCTTGGCAGCCAGGTAAGAGAAGGATCTTCCTCCGGCGGTGGCTCTTCGGATGCGTGGTACGGCTGCGAGGGCGAGGCTGGTGGACCGTAGCTGGCAGGTGGGCGTGTAGAAGGTCAGGCGGTCGTTGAGGTACTTGGGGCCCAGGTCGTGGAGAGACTTGTTTCCGTGGGTGAGGAGCCGGAACGTGATCCTCTTGTCGACGGGGAGCCAGTGCAGGTTCCTCAGGTGGCTGGAGATGTGGCTGCGTCGGGGGACATCCAGGATGAGTCAGGCGGAGGCGTTCTGGATGCGCTGGAGTCTTTTCTGTAGCTTGGCTGTGGTTCCGGCGTAGAGGGCGTTTCCGTAGTCCAGTCGGCTGGTGACGAGTGCCTGGGTGACAGTCTTCCTAGTCTCGGTCGGGATCCAGCGGAAGATCTTGGGAAGCATACGCAGGGTGTTGAAGCACGATGAGGAGACGGCGTTGACTTGTCTGGTCATCGAGAGGGAGGGGTTCAGGATGAAGCCCAGGTTGCGTGCGTGGTCGGTTGGCTTGGGTGCGGTGCCCAGGGCTGGGGGCCACCAGGAGTTGTCCCAGCCGGAGGGCGAAGATCCGAGGATGAGGACTTCCGTCTTGTCCGAGTTCAGTTTCAGGCGGCTGTCCTTCCTCCACTCGGCGACGTCTTTCATCCCTTCGTGTAGGCAGGTTCTGGCGGTGTCGGGGTCTCTGGTGAGGGAGAGGATCAGCTGGGTGTCGTCGGCGTAAGAGATGATGTTGAGGTTGTGCTGGCGTGCGATGGCTGCGAGAGGTTTCATGTAGATGTTGAAGAGGGTGGGGCTGAGTGAAGATCCTTGCGGGACGCCGCAGATGACTTCGGTGGCCTCGGAGCGAAACGGGGGGAGGCGGACTCTTTGTGTTCTTCCGGCAAGGAACGAGATGATCCACTCCAGTGCCTTCTCTTGGATACCGATGTTGCTGAGGCGCTGGACTAGGGTGCGGTGGCAGACCGTGTCGAACGCAGCAGAGAGGTCCAGGAGGATGAGGGCCACTGTTTCCCCCTTGTCGAGCAGGGTCCGGATGTCGTCGGTGGCTGCGATGAGGGCAGTCTCGGTGCTGTGGTTGGCTCTGAAGCCGGACTGCGAGGGGTCGAGGGATCCGTTCGTCTCGAGGAAGGCGGTCAGCTGTCAGTTGACGATCTTCTCGATGACTTTAGCAGGAAAAGGGAGGAGCGAGATGGGGGGGAAGTTTTTGAGATCGGTGGGGTCCGCTGTAGGTTTCTTCAGGAGGGCGCTGATCTCGGCGTGCTTCCAGCTCTTCGGGAAGGTGGCGGTGTTGAAGGAGGCGTTGATGATGTTCCGGAGTTGGGGGGCGATGGTGGAGTCGGCCTTGTTGAAGACGTGGTGTGGGCAGGGGTCGGTCGGTGATCCGGAGTGGATGGTGTTCATCGTGCAGGCTGTGTCTTCGGTGGTCACCGTGGTCCAGGTGCGAAGGGTGGCGGTGGGGGGCGTTGGTTCGACGGTTGGGTGCGTGGGTGGGGCGCCGAAGCTGTTGTGGATGTCGGTGATCTTGCGGTGGAAGAACGAGGCAAGGGAGTCGCAGAGGTCTTGTGACGGAGTGATGTCGTTGGTGCCAGTGCTGGGGTTGGAGAACTCCTTGACGATAGTGAAGAGCTCTTTGCTGTCTTGGGCGTTGTTGTCCAGTCGTTCCTTCAGGGATTTCTTCTTGGTGGTGCGGATGAGCTGGTGGTGCTTGCGGGTAGCGTGTTTGAGGGCGGTCATGTTGTCGGTGGTCCGGTCGAGGAGCCAGGCTTTCTCGAGGGTGCGGCAGGTCTTCTTGGAGTCCTTGAGGTCGTCGGTGAACCAGGATGCCTTCTTGCTTCTGGGTCTGCTGGGAGGGTTCTTTAGTGGCGCGAGGTCGTCGGCGCAGGCGGTCAGCCACTGTGTGAAGTTGCGGGCTGCTTCGTTGGGGTCCGTTGTGTTGGCGGGTGGGCTCTGGCTGAGGGAGGTGGTTAGCTGGTCTGCGGTGATCTTGCTCCAATTCCTGTGAGGTACCTGTTGCGGGTGGTGGTGGGTCGTGGATCTTTTGAAGCTGAAGTGGACGCAGCTGTGGTCGGTCCAGTGGAGTCCGGTGGCGTGGCTGAAGGTGATGTACTTGCTGGAAGAGAAGACGGGATCAAGCGTGTGGCCGGCGTAGTGGGTGGGGGTGTTGACCAGTTGCTTGAGTCCGAGGTTGGCGAGGTTTTCCAGCAGGGCGGTGGTGTTGCGGTCCTTGTTGTTCTCCAGGTGGAAGTGAGGGGGGTGGTGGGGTGGTGGGGGAGCAGGGGGTTCATACTGTTATATTTCTTATTCACTGTACTAACTGTATTATTGACGTACATAAATCAATGGAACTTGTATCGATCAAACGGCAGCAATTTCTCAATTTGTATGACTTTATTAATCTGCCCTGTAATTAATAGTCAGAATTTAAAAAAATAAAAATAAAAATCCTATAAGACCTAACAGGCCTGAATGAATACCTAGATAGAGTAACTGTGGCAGTGGTCGAGGAAGGGAAATGCAGACCATTATATTAATCTAGCACACCTAAGAAAATAAAAATAGCTATTAGTAAGATGCAAGATGACCTAGCACTGGGCAGTGATGGACTAACTATTGAATTTCATAAATAATATGCTACATAACAGATACCCTTTCTACTCCAGTGGTATAAGGAAGTGAGGGTAAGAGGAGGTTTACCACCAACATTTTGAGAGGCAACAGTCATTACCCCATTAAAAACCTTATACAAGCCCTCACAGTTGTGACTCTTACAGACCACTGTTGTTAGTTAATATAGATAACAGGATATTAGCTAAATTAATAATCAATATATCAATGCCTTTAATGCAGGATCTAGTGCAACCGAACCAGTCAGGATTTGTACCAATCCACTGCAAACAACTTGAGAAATGTATTAATATTTTTTTAACATTATTTGTGGTCACACATCAAATTGACCCAGACATCAAAGATGCAATGGCATTCTTATACAAAACGAAAGTATTTCATACCATAGAGTGGTAGTGTCTACACACGGTGCATAGCAGACTGGGAGACAATACTGCAAATGAATGACCTGCTGTACACCTAGCCAGTAGCTAAAATAAGAGTAAACCAAAGGACATCAAATCTAAAAAACATACAGAGAGATAGACAGCACGGATGCCTATTGTCACCAATTCTATTTCCTCTTGCACTGGGACCCCTGGCCTGTATTTTAATGGCCCACCATTAGACATAACATTTACCTCTTGTAATTTTATGCTACATATTGATACTGGTGTAACATCTTGAGATAAACTTGGGCTCAATTATAAAGGAGATATTTTACTTTGGAGGATGGTTTGGTTTAACAATAAAATGGGGCAATTCATTAATGATGCTATTAACCAAAATAACCCCACAACCTACTCTAGATTACCTCATAATCTGTATGGAAGGCCTGGTCCACTACCTGGGTATTCACTGTCATTGTTTATGTTTATTAAAACTTTTGTAGCGCGCTCTGTTACCACGGGGTATCCTGGCGCGGTGAGTGAAATTGAGAGCAGAAGTGCTGAAACAGAGTCTGGATG
The DNA here is from genome assembly GCF_964261635.1 of Lissotriton helveticus. Taxonomy (NCBI): domain Eukaryota; kingdom Metazoa; phylum Chordata; class Amphibia; order Caudata; family Salamandridae; genus Lissotriton; species Lissotriton helveticus. The sequence goes on from NC_136069.1 coordinate 1,039,299,520, forward strand.
AACTACATGAGAGGGGCATTGAACAAGTGGGTCTTGAGATCTTTCTTAAACACAGCAATGGTTGGCGAGGCTCTGAGAGAAAGGGGGAGAGCATTCCAGGCAGAGGCTGCTTTAACTGAAATGGAATGGCCTCCCATACGTGCATATTTGAATTTAGGGGTGGTTAATAAACAGAGGTTGGCCGATCGAAGGGCACGGTTGGGAGTGTAGAATGAAAACCTTTTCTGCAGATATGTTGGTCCCTGGCCATGGACTGCTCTAAATGCCAACACAAGAATTTTGAACAAAATTCGATGAGGAACTGGTAGCCAGTGCAAACTGCGTAAGTGGCTACGCACGCTAGACCTCCTTGGGAGGGAAAAAAGCAGACGTACTGCAGCGTTTTGTATCACCTGCAGGCGGTGAACCATGTACGCAGGTAGACCACTAAATAAGGCGTTGGCGTAGTCGAGCCGAGATAGTATCAGAGCACGAAGGACAGACTCCTTGGCTGCCCTAGGCAGAAGAGGAAAGAATATCCTCAGGGCACGCAGGGTGCCAAAGCAGATGCCGGTCAATTTTTTTATGTGATCCGCAAATTTTAGATCTTGACCGAACCATACCCCCAAGTTCTTAGCTGGGCCTCCCGTCGCACTAGGACAAGGCAGGTCCGAGGGCCAAATCTGGTCCTTAAAATTGTCAGGGAAGGGGCCGAAGAATAAGACCTCGGACTTATCTTCGTTGCACTTAAGTTGGACTTGTGCAAGCCACCTAAAGACTTCCGACAGACAATGTTGGACTGCTGATGGATCGGACACACCCTTAGGCCATGTGAATAGCAGCTGAGTATCATCAGCATATGCTATTATCTTGGCTCCCAGATGTTCCGCCAGATAGAGTAGAGGGGTCATATAAACGTTAAACAGTAGAGGGCTTAACGTAGAACCCTGCGGGACTCCAGTTGACAATCTCTTAGGGGCCGAAGAATAGGGGGGCATCCAGACCTGTTGAGTTCTGTCACTCAGGAATGATGACAGCCAGTCAAGGGCCAGCCCAGATATGCCAACAGCACGCAATCTGTCAATCAGTAAGGCATGTGGGACCGTATCGAAGGCGGCAGAGAGGTCCAATAAAATCAGGACCGCTCTGCCACCTCCGTCCAGGCACTCACGGACAGCCTCCGAAACCTCAACTAGAGCTGTCTCGGTACTGTAGGCAGCTCTGAATCCTGACTGAGCAGGATGTAGGGCGTGAGAAGACTCAATGAAGCTGTCCAGTTGTTTAAAGGCCACCTTTTCACACACCTTAGCCAGAGCTGGCAACAATTAAATGGGCCGATAGCTCGATGGTAGTGCTGGGTCTGAACCGGCCTTTTTTAATAAAGGGAGCAGCTTTGCCTCCTTCCAGCCTCTCGGGATCCTGGCCGTGGAAAGGGAGAGGTTAATGATGTGCGTCACCTCTTGAGTAATGGTGTCCGTTATCCCGCCCAAAACCCTGGCAGGGCAAGGGTCAGAGGGAGATCCAGACTTTAAGGCAGTCAGGATTTGCCGTATGTCCAGTTCCGAGGCCGGAAGAAAGGCAACAAGTTGGTCCTGTTGACATAGTCTATCCGATCCAAATAGGGCAGGAGGGGTCGTAAAAGACTTTAGAGCCATTTCTAAGTCCGATTGTATTTTTGCAATTTTGTCCGTAAAATAGCAGGACAGTTTTTCACACCATTGGGCGGAAGAAGGGAGCTGGGGTTGGGCAGCACGGGGAGATAGAAAGTTTTGGACAATTGAGAAGATCTCTTTGCTATTGTTTTCCGCCTTCTCAATTCTGTCCGAATAATACCTACTTTTAGCTGTCTTGATCGCAGCATAGTAGTCCATTTGGGCTGCTCGTAAAGATTTCTTTGCGGCAGGCAAGTAGGCTTGTCTCCATGCTCGCTCTAGTTTTTTGCAGACCTGCTTCTGTTCTCGCAGGGCATGCGTGAACCATGGTTGGGAGGGTCGTGACCGCATTCGCCGGACGCCCCCCACGTTAGTGGAGGTAGCGACGCCATTCGCTATCCAGGAGTTGAATGCGTCAACAGTCGCTTCTAGCTCCATCGATGGGGCCGGACGGGTGTCGGCAAGGGACTCAGATAAGGACATCACATTAATCCGGGGATGGTGTACCATAGAAGGGGTTTTCCTCAAACCCACAGTTAGCTGCCAGGCAAACTTGATCATATAATGGTCGGACCACACCATAGGCATTGGGGGGGACAGACTAATATCAAAATTAGTACAGATTAAGTCAAGAACATGACCTCCCACATGTGTGGGAGCATCGACCCACTGGGAGAGGTGAGCCATGCTGAAAGTCTCACTAAGACGAGTAGCTTCAGTGGTGTTCACAGAATCCACATGTATATTAAAATCGCCCAGTAGTAAGAAGCGAGAGAAGCGCAAGGCTCGTGGCACGATAACCTCCTCCAAAGCTCCAATAAAATTTCCAACGTGGCCTGGTGGTCGATACAGTAGTGTGCCACCTAAGGTAAAATGCGGACTAATGACCAGGCAGAAATGGAGAAGTTCGGCTTCTTTGATTTTGTCCAGATGCTCGCAGGTGAGAGACCAGTGATCCCTATAGATCACGGCAACCCCCCCTCCTCTTCCCACATCGGCAGCGCGATCAACTCTACAGATTCTGAAACCACGAGGGATAGCTAACTCGACTACCGGCGAGCAGGAGTCAGTCATCCAAGTCTCGGTAACAAAGAGTAGGTCGAGATCATTATCAGCTAGAAGATCAAAGACTTCAGCCGTGTGGCAGACAAGAGATCTGGCATTGATCAGGCCCGCTTGTATGATCTTAGTCTCATTACAGGGTTGAGTAGGCGGGGTGGCAGGACTAGGAAAAGGATAATTGCAGAAGGAGCAAGATCGGGACCGAATTTCAGAAAGCGCCCAGGAGTGAGCCGCCTCACAAGGGGGGACCTGAAGGGCTCTAAGGTCGGCAGCGGAATACCGACATGGTATAGGAGGGACAGAGGTGGAAGGAAGACGGACAGGGGTCGGGGCCCTGTGCCCGGCCAGAGCACGGACGGGCACAGACGGGCCCTCCTTTGGCGCTCCTTCGGCGCGCAGACGGCGCGCCCGCTGCGCGCGTCCGCTGCGCGGTCGCTGACACATGGCGTTATAAACGGTCGCGCGATCTGCCGCCTAGAGCGTCAACCCCGGTGCAATGCGGTCCCGCCTCACTTCCGGGAAACCGCTGGGGTCGAGCGCTGAAGCCGGGACCAGAAAGGGACTAACAAATCATACTACAAGAAAGCTGTGGCAGATGCCTGAGTAAGATCACTACAGATTTTGAAAAATGGGGTGGACAATATATATCAATGGCAGAGACAGCTGTAAGGAAAATGGTGGTACTTCGCAAACTATTTACCTGTTGCACAACATATCCATACCACTTAATAGGGCATTTCTGTTCAACTAAAGTCACAAATGATCGCCCTAGCCTGGGCAGGTAAGCAGCCCAGAATAAGTTGGGGCACGCTTCAAAGACCCTATAGCATTGGGGCATTTGCAGCCTCATCTATGGGGTACACTAACTAGTACTTTTGGCTCAATTTGCACATCACTGGTTCCATTATGTTTGGAACCATTAAATGGCTCCCTATTGAAGGCAGGTCCACTTACAAAACAGCCTGCATCACACACAAAATTCTCTATCAAAACACACCGACCTACCTCGCTAACAAACTCACTAAAGCCGGTTGCTCCCGTTCCCTGAGAAGTACTAACACCTTCCTTCTCATCCCCCCTTCTAAAAAAGAAAACCACCCAGTCACGATCCGTTTCCGGCAACGCTCCTTGCACTTGGAATGCCCTTCCAACTGACCTTCGCTGCAACCTTTCCTACTCTAGCTTCAAAAAAGATCTCAAACTACATCTCCTCAATAAATACTGTGGACCCTAATCCCTATCTGTTCTCGTCCACTGGCCACATCTGTCCGAACCTTGATACATCCGCCCTCTCTTTATCAGCCTTACTTGCCCTTCCTCCTCGTCACTTCCCCCTCCCTATTTACCACCTTCACGTTCTTTGCACACCCCCTTCCCTTGTCCACCCTCAGCCCTAATCCCCTCCTACCCCCCCATTTCTGCCCCTCCCTCTCCCTTCCTTACCAACCTAACTGACCACTAACCTCCCTATCCTGACTCTGCAATTTTCCGGCTCTCTTTTCAATTTGTGCCTTATGATATTTTTTGACTATCACTTCTTCCACATTTTGGTGTGCTTATTTCCCATAGTTATCATTTTGAAATATGTCAGGCGAAGACTTATATGTTATTTTCACAGTGATGCTATATATGTTCCCTGTCTTTTTGACCTTCTTGTCTCAATAATGTAAAGCGCTCTGATACTCCTGGGTCCAGCCAGCGCTACATAAAACCTCTAAAATAAATAAATCCTACTTCACAGAACATGGTCATCACACTGACACCTCGCAGACCCTAAAATTAAATACAAACAGTGGAACTTACAATCTGCGCATCGACCAGGCTAACTAAAATATGCAAAGTAGAGACACTGTATCCCTCCCAGCTTCTTCTTCTCAAGAAGAGCCGAAGACTGAGCTTGATATCAGACGATGAGCTGATGAAAAGCAATTTCTCTACAAACCCATTACACATACTTGTGCATCTTTTTCCAAATAAATACATTTATATATATTCACTGAAAAAAAACATAGGTTTCAGGGGTGTTATAGTTAGCTGGACATTTCACTCATACAAAACCATAGAAATTCCTCTGTTATAGTTAGTTCTTCTAATTATAACTCGCGCCCCTGCAATGCACTGCTGATGACGTCACATATTACATCACTCATGACATGGTCAGTGACATCACTGATGACATCTCAAATGACATCACTAATGACACCATCCAGTGACTGTGTGTTTCTGTAAAGTTTAAATATGTTTAATATATATAGGGAAAGGCATATTGAAAAATGAGTGGGTGTATAAGTGTCTGAATGGATGATTTAGTAGGTGCGTGACTGACTCTATAAGTGAGTGATTAAATGTATCTTACTGAATGCATGGCTTAGTGACTAAACTGTGTGAATGTCTGTATCCGTCTGTCTGTTGGTGTGTAACCGGCTACATGGGTTTGTGAATAGCTACATGAGTGTCTATATGTGTTATTGATTGGTTGTCTGAGTATCTGTATGGGTGCCTGAGTGTTTATTTTGGTGGAGTGTGTGTGACTCTGTGCATAGATTTGTGAGTGGGTGATTCACTGGGTGCATGGTTTTAAGAGTGCATCTGTGATGGACTGTATGGGTGGGTGACTGTGTGTATGGCCATGTTAGTGAGTGAATGTATATCTCAGTGGTACATGTGTGAGTAACTACATATGTGAAAGGCAGTATATATGTGTGTTGGAGTATATAAATGTCTATAAGTGAGAGTTTTGGGATTCTGAGAGTGGCTGTATGGATGGGTGTGTGCTTGTATCAGTGATTGTATAAGAGCGTAAGAATGTGCTAGTATTTGTATGAGTATTTGAGCTGGTGTGTGTATAACTGTATAGGAGAGTAAATGGCAGTGTGATTAATTATTTGCATGACTGACTTGGTGTGTGAGTACCTCTATGGATGAGTGGTGGTGTGTGAGTGTTTATATAGGTGCATGAGTGCATATGATAGTCCTGTACTGAGTGACCATAAGTACGAGTGACTGTACAGGTGAGTGAATGTTTGTGCGTGTGAACCCAAGAATCAGTGAGTGTGTATGTAGTTATTGCTGTTGGAGTGTCTATGGTTTTGAGAATGGCAGTCTGTAATTTAGAGTGGGTGTATCAAAGGTTATATAAGGTGTGAGAAGATGCATCAATTTATCACATGGATGATGTCATCAGTGATGTCATTTGAGATGTCATCAGGGATGTCATTTGAGATGTCATCAGTGATGTCATCAGTGATGTCACTGGCCATGTCATGAGTGATGTAATATGTGACGTCATCAGCAGTGCATTGCAGAGGCACGAGTTATAGTTAGCAAGACTAACTATAACAGAGGAATGTCTATGGTTTTGTATGAATGAAATGTCCAGCTTACTATAACACCGCTGAAACCTATGTTTTTTTCAGTGAATTTCTAAGGATTTTTTAAATGCTAATTTCTAACTATAGTGTGCCTGAAACCTATGTTTTTTAATGAATTTCAGAGGTTTTTCAAATGCTAGTTTCTAGCGATGCCTACAAAGGTAGGACATGTGAAGAAAGAAGAAAAACGCACAGAAAGAAGCAAAAGAAATGCAGAAAGAAGCAACAGAAGTCTACAAAGACGACGAAAAGTGCAAGAAGAAGCAAGACATGTGCAGAAAGAACCAACACAGGAGCAGAAAGAGGCCTTGTTACAAAATCATCCTGTGCCCACAATTTTTTCAGACAGGTACTGGTGGTAACTGACTCGGACTAACCAGGGCTAGAGCCAGTGGTAAGCTAAAATACACTAAGAAAACAGTGAAAACAACTACATACACTAGGGAACACTATGCGTTGGGGTACCCATGTGATTAACATGACCTTCTCTGTAAGGCCCTAGTACATAATAGGGCAGGGGGATTAAAACTACCTCTTAAAACGCGCTACGGGGAGAGTCTGCACAGTGGTGAAGGGAGAGGGGGCCTGAGGTGACATGTGTGCAAACATGCCCTGTGGCCATTTTAAGTTGGGAGATTAAATCCCCTTGAATCCAGACAGTCTCTGGGGTCCAACTAGCCTACCAGGTACCTCCAGTAAGCGCCACAGAGCTGCATTGCAGAGGTGTAAAAAGGGGCGTGGTCTGGACCACCTCTCTGCAATGCAGGCCTCTGGCACTTACTGGAGGTACCTGGTGGGCTAGTTGGCCCCCAGGGGCCCTCAGGATTGAAGGGGAATTAATTCCCCAACTTAAAAGGCGCCACAGGGCGTGTTTGCACACATCACCTCAGGCCCACCCCCTCCCTTCACCACTTTGGAAACACACCTGTGGCACGTTTTAAGTTGGAGGATTAAGTCCCTTTGAATCCTGAGGGTCCCTGGGGTCCAACTAGCCCACCAGGTACCTCCAGTAAGCGCCACAGAGCTGCGTTGCAGAGATGTGTAAAAAGAGGCATAGCCTGGACCACCTCTCTGCAACAAAGGCCTCTGGCGCTTACTGGTGGTACCTGGTGGGCTAGTTGGCCCCCATGGACCCTCAAGATTGAAAAGGAATGAATTCCCCAACTTAAAATGCGCCACAGGGCGTGTTTCCACACATTTCACTTCAGGTCCAGCCCCCTTCCTTCACCACTGTGCAACCGCGCCCGTGGCGCGTTTTAAGTTAGGGGATTAAGTCCCCTTGAATCTTCAGGGTCCCTGGGTTCCAACTAGCCCACCAGGTACCTACAGTAAGCGCCACAGAGCTGCGTTGCAGAGAGGTGGTCCGAGGCCATGCCCCTTTTTACACCTGCCTAACCGTTTAAGTGGCAAGCGATCTATCAGAGTTCAACTGTGCTACTGCTTAGCATGTTCTGAATAATTTCTACATTTTCACAAACTGCCTGCAGAAATATCCGTGACAAACCTTTGAAAAAGGAATGAGGCACTTTCATAGGTCTCAATGGGGAGCTCAATTATGTGACATCGCTCTAGTGAAATACTTTTTATCAGTCTAGAGGCACGGAAACAAACTATGCTAAAAGTGAAACCGTGTAACTGCAAACAGACATGTTTGTAAAGGAGGATATGAAACGAGGCACTGCATAAATTCCTCATCAAGTAGGGGGTCATGCTGGGGTAGTGTTTTAGGGTTCAGGATAGTGCAGTGGTATGTGTGTAGTGTAGGGGGTCATGCTGGGGTAGTGTTTTAGGGTTTAGGGTAGCGCAGTGGTATTTGGGTAGTGTAGGGGGTCATGCTCGGGGTAGTGTTTTAGGGTTTAGGGTAGTGCAGTGGTGTTTGTGTAGTGTTTTAGGGTTTAGGGTAGTGCAGTGGTGAGTAGTTTAGGGGGTCGTGCTTGGGTAGATTTAAGGTTTAGGGTGGTGCAATGGTGTTTGTGTAGTGTAGGGGGTAGTGTTTTAGGGTTTAGGGTAGTGCAGTGGTGTTTATGTAGTGTAGGGGGTCGTGCTGGTGCAGTGTTTTAGGGTTTAGGGTAGTGCAGTGGTGTTTGCGTAGTTTAGGGGGTCGTGCTGGTGGTAGCGTTTTAGGGTTTAGGGTAGCCCAGTGGTGTTTGGGTAGTGTAGGGGGTCATGCTGGGAGTAGTGTTTTAGGGTTTAGGGAAGCGCAGTGGTGTTTGTGTACAGTAGGGGGTAGTGTTTTAGGGTTTAGGGTAGCGCAGTGGTGTTTGTGTAGTGTAGGGGCTCGTGGTGGGGATAGTGTTTTAGGTTTTAGGGTAGTGCAGTGGTGTTTGTGTAGTGTTTGTGGGTTCGTGCTGGGGGTAGTTTTTTAGGGTTCAGGGTAGTACAGTGGTGTTTGTGTTGTGTAGGGGGTCATGCTGGGGGTAGTGTTTCAGGGTTAAGGGTAGTGTAGTGGTGTATGTGTAGTGTAGGGGTAGTGTTTTAGGGTTTAGTGTAGCACAGTGGTATATGGGTAGTGCAGGGGGCCGTGCTGGGGGTAGATTTAGGGTTTAGGGTAGTGCAGTGGTGTTTGGGTAGTGTAGGGGGTCGTGCTGTGGTAGTGTTTTACTGTTTAGGGTAGCGCAGTGGTGTTTGGGTAGTATAGGGGGTCATGCTGACTCTTTGCTCACCTGAGGTGGAAAGCCGGGTGATAGTTTGCTTGCTGCCAATTTTAAATATTTGGTTTCTTTACTTTCTTTGTTTGCGCCGCATTTCAAATAATCATCCTAATTGAGAACTCTATTTCCGCCCATCTTTAGCATATGAGTCTAAGCGCCAAGATGCTCCCTGGAGTGGTAGTGCGCTATACAAATGCCTATCACATCACATCACATGCTGGGGGTAGTGTTTTAGGGTATAGGGAAGGGCAGTGGTGTTTGTCTACAGTAGGGGGTAGTGTTTTAGGGTTTAGGGTAGCGCAGTGGTGTTTGTGTAGTGTAGGGGCTCGTGGTGGGGATAGTGTTTTAGGGTTTAGGGTAGTGCAGTGGTGTTTGAGTAGTGTAGGGGTAGTGCTCACCAGGGAGTTAACTGGAAGTCTACTGCTGGTATTGAAAGTGATTGTTCAGTCTGCATGTCAGAATTTTCAAATTAAATAGAAGAGGATTTGAGCTCTCTCTTAAAACATGCCCTAATTTTTCTTTCTACAGCACTAACCATAATTTCTATGACAAAATAAACCCCCCTATTTTGTTCCTTTTATAAATTAAATGTTTGAAGTGTTACCAGTTTTTTCCAATCTAGATGGTTTCAGGTGTGCCATAATTTTGTCAAAAGTAAGACTGTTAGCGCTTTAGTTGTTCTTTAGAACACTCTGGGTAGCTGCAGTAGAACACAAAGGAATCAACTGCCAGGCTGCTTCTGTTGAAATATAACAGGAAGATATTTGAAATCTCACTTAAAACTTGTCCTAATTTTTCTTTCTACAGCGCTAACCATAATTTCTAGGACAAAATGAACCCCCTCATTTTATTCCTTTTTAAATTAAATGTTTTAAGTGTTACCAGTTTATTCCAATCAAGATGGCTTAAGGTGTGCCATACTTTTGTCATTAGTAAGGCTGTTAGCACTCTAGTTGTTCTTTAGAACACTCTGGGAAGCTGCAGTAGAACACAAAGGAATCAACTGACAGTCTCTGCTCTTGTTGGATGTACATGTTTTACTGAGAATGTCAGACTTCATTATCACATGACTGAGAAAGTTAGGGTGAATTTACAGAAAATACGCTCTCATTTAAGCTTCTGGAGCACCTTCCAAACCTCTATGGGATAAGCATGAGAAAATAGTTTTCTCTCAAACATGATTCATGATATCCAGCCAGAAGGCTTTTTCACATGGTAAAATCACCTTAGAACACACCACAATTCCTAAAATGAGCATGGTACCATCAACAAATGATTTATAATGTAACTAAAGTCTTAAAACCTTCTATTAACTGCAATGCTTTTAAATGAGGTGCTATCATGTATATTGGTCTCAAGATGGCTGCCAACACTTCTTGGATGAAGTGCTGACAGGCAATCAGGTCTCACGATGAGATGTGTCATTAGGCTCCGCCCAGATATATATGTATTTTTTCCTTTAATATCTAAAAAAACTACTGAACAGATTTACACCATTTAAGCAAAAGTCTGAACTAAGGAATACCTCTTTGCCAAATTTGGTGTAATTCCGTTCAGCAGCTCGGGCTGTAGCTGCGGCAAAGGTTCCTATGGAAAATTGCATGGGGAAAACACGTTTTGGGACCTCCTTTTTTTCTTGGCCCCGATTCACATATCACCCCGAGACTTTCAGGATAGGAGCGGAGCGGACCTGGCCATTAGTTTAGAAACATTCGCGAAGATTCGTCAACCGGCGCCAAAGTTATTCCAAATAGAATGTTGCAGATTTCCTATGGAAATTAGGTCCTAACTATAACTACCTACTGGCGACCGCCAGTAGGTTAGATAGATAGATAGATAGATAGATAGATAGATAGATATTATATTATATATCAACGCAATACCCTTTCAGGCATAGAGTGATTCATAAATTATGCAAAAAAGAAGCAGAGAACTCTGGGTAGTTCTCACGTTTAGGTGGAAAGCAGCTCCTTTATAGAGCACTCTCAACACCAGAGACACTCTAGATCTGCTCACCTCAAATGTCTGCTTTTCCATCAAAGTGTTTAAGCATGGGATTAGCAAAGGTCCATCCATGCCTGGATAGAAAGGGACAAGGTCTTTTGCCATTTTTACAGCAAAGATTTTAAGCATAGGACTAGCTCAGTGATTTCCAAGCCGAGCTGTAAAATGACAAAAGCCATTTACCACTCCAGGCACAATATTACAGCTTTGAATTGGTAAACTAACAAACCAAACCAACCTGAAATGAGCAAGAGCAACCCTTGACACAGTGTTTTGCTCTACTTAGAGCTCTTCAGAGAGGTATAGTTTTGTCCAGACACAAGGGAGCACACAATATAAGTCAAAACAATACCCTTTAAGGCATAGAGTGATGCATAGATTATGCAAAAAAGAAGAACTCTGGGTAGTTCTCAGGTTTAGGTGGAAAGCAACTCCTGTATAGAGCACTCTCAACACCAGTGACTCTCTAGATCTGCTCACCTCAAATGTCTGCTTTTCTAGCAAAGTCTTTAAGCATAAGATTAGCACAGTGCCATCCACACCGAGATAGATAGGGATAAAGCATTTTGCCATTTTTGGTGAGCAGATCTAGAGTGCCGGTGGTGAGTTCTCAGCTTCTTTTTTGTGTATATATGTGTGTATTTATATATATATATTGCAGCTCCGATTATCTCTCATTCCAAAGGAAAGAAAATCTATATTTATATAGATATATTTATATAGATATATATATAATATATATATTCACTGAAAAAACAAAGGTTACAGGGACGTTATAGTTAGGCTCACATTTCACTCGTACAAGACCAGTGAAATTCAGCAGTTATAGTTACCTGATCTAACAATAACTTATGTCCCCGCAATGCACTGCTTATGACTTGACATATTACATCACTCATGATATGGTCAGTGACATCACTGATGACATCTCAAATGCCATTACTGATGACATTATCCTGTGAGTGTGAGTGTTTTCTAAAGGTTTGTGAGTGTTAAATAAATTTACCAAGCTACTACAAAAGTTAAAATAGTATACTATACTTTGTGTACTACTAATGAGTGATACTATTTCTAACATATATTATGTGTGTGTCTGTGTGACTGTGTCTAGTGGGTGTTTGAGTGCCTGCATGGGACTGTGTCTTGGTGCATAAGTAGGTGTGTGAGTAGCTGTGTGAGTGATTGAGTGGCTGTATTGGTGAGTGAGTGGATGTGTCAGTGACTGTATGGATGAGTGAGTGGGTTTCTAAATAGCTATGTGGGGAGTGACTGGTTGTGTAAGTAGATGTATGGATTAGTGAGAGGCTGTTTGAGTGGGTGTTTGGTTAAGTGGGTTGGTGGGTGAGTGACTGTATTTTAGATTATGTGTGTGAATGGATGTGTGGGTGAGTGAGCAAATGTGTGAGTGCTTGTATGGCTATGCCAATGTGTATGTAAGTGGTTGGGTGGGTGTGAGAGTACTTGTATGGATGGGTGAGTGGATGTGTTGAAAGGCTGTGCTGGTGAGTGAGTTCTTGTATGGATGAGTGAGTGGCTGTGTTGAAAGGCTGTACTGGTGAGTGAGTGAGTGCATGAAAAGCTGTGTAGGTGAATATGCAGGTATGTCAGTAGCTGTACAGGTGAGTGTGGGACTCTGCAAGTGGCTGTATGGGTACGTGACTGTTTGTAAGAGTAGCTGTATAGGTGAGTGAGTGGTTATATGAGCGCCTGTATGGATGAGTAAGTGGCTGTGTGAGTGCCTCTATGGATGTGGGAGTAGTTGTGCGAGTACTTGTAAGAGTCTGTGGATGGGTATGTGGGTGGTTGCACGGGTGTGTGAATTGGTGTATGAGAGCTTGCATAGGGATGTGAGTGGATGTATGAGTGGTTCTGTGAATGATGTCCTCAGTGAAGTCATTAGAAATATCATATGAGATGTCATCAGTGATGTCACTGGCCATGCCATGAGTGATGTAACATGTGAGGTCATAAGCAGGTCAATTGTGGGGGCGTAAGCTATAGTTAGCTCTGGTAGCCATAACTGCCGAATTTCACTGGTTTTGTAAGAGTTAAATGTGAGCCGAACTATAAAGTCGCTGTAACCTTTGGGTTTTTTCAGTGAATTTCTAAGGTTTTTCTTATTCTATTTCCGAACTATAACATTCCCTGTAACCTTTATTTTTTTCAGTGAGTTTCTAAGGTTTTATAATCATATTTCCTAACTATAACGTCCCTGTAACCTTTGTTTTTTAAGTGAATTTCTAAGGTTTTTTAAATTGCTTTTCCTAACTGTAACCTGTAACCTTTGAGAGTGAGTGTGTGAGTGAGTGCATGAGTGTCTCAGTGGGTGTGTGAGTGAGTGTATGAGTGAGTGTCTCAATGGGTGTGTGACTGGCTATGCGAGTGTCTCACTGGGTGTGTGAGTAGGTGCTTTAGTGTTTGAGTGGGTCAGTGAGTGAGTGCATGAGTGTCTGAGTGGGTTTTGTGAGAGGCTGTGAGAGTGTATGAGTGGGTTTGCGAGTACCTCCATGAGTGTATGAGCCAGTCTGTGAGTGAGTGCATGAGTGTATGAGTGGGTCTGTGAGTAGGTACATTAGTGAGTGCATATGTGACTGGGTGTGTGAGTGTCTGAGTAGATCAGTGAGTGGGTGTATCAGTGTCTGAGTGGGTCTGTCAGTGGGTGTGTGAGTGCTTGACTGTATGTGGGTATCTAAGTATCTGCAATGAGTTCTTCCTAACGCTGCGCCAATCACGAGGACTACCAGTCCCACAATGCAACGTCTGAGAACTCAGTGCGTGCGGGAAACCATTAAAGCACAAGTAGTTACACAATTTTCAATTTCAAACTAACACGGGATTAGGAGTGATAAACATCAATTTCATTTCCAATACAATTCTTCATTATTAAAATTCATCGTCATGGGAAAAGATTTATAAAAATACATTAAAAATTTAAATTAGGGGTACCATTTAAAACAATAAAACATCCCTCGCGACCACACATTTCATGAATGGCGTCAATCAAGTACTCAACAGCAAATTAGGAGTCTACAGCTAGGTCGTATCACAGTAATTGGCTCTAAGCTTTCGGAAGCAGATTTCTACGAATAACCCACATGGAAAACAGGAACTTAGCTATAGCAGTCACATAAAATGGGTCAGTGTCTGACTTTAAGATCCTATAGAAGACAAGGTAATTCCTAATGCCCATATTGTTACATAACCGGATAATCCAATCCTGCCTAATTTTCTTATATGCCATACAGAAGAGGATAACATGAATAATAGTTTCCTCTTCCACTAGGCATCCAGGGCAAGGACGTATAGGACCTCTCACCCACTTATCTGTGATTGCGTTTAAGGGTAAGGTTCCATATCTGAATTGGAGGTACAGCTTCTTAGCCAATGTTGGTTGTATACAATCTATTACCTCTTCAAATTTGTAAAAGGACTTAATATCCAAAAAAACATACGTTAGGCTAGAAGTATTTACAGACCGCAACAATTTCATTAGATTATGCTCTTTAATCATACTCGCCAAGATTTTCTTAGAAATGGCTGGACACGATTCTTCTGGACTAGACCATAAGCTCTCCATACCAATCAAAATAAAGGATTGTCTTATATATGATAACCATGGAATTCTCCCAGCCCCTAGGGTTGCAATTACCACCTTTAGTTCGTTCCGATAGTTGGCCAACTCGGAGTACTCCACAACCTCCGCCAGTAGAGGAGTCGGCGGGAGGCGATTCCATCCGCAATTGGCCGAATATTTAAATCCAGCCTTAATGGCACCAATGGTGTATTTTTTGGGAGTGTCATAATTTGCCTAATAAAATTGTTTTCAGTAATTGTTAAATCATTCGATGTTGTGTGCCCCCATAGTTCTGCTCTGTATAATGATGCTGACCTAGCTTGGACTTTGTAAATTTCTAGAGGAGGACTTTAAAACACCATTTTTTTGAACTTTTAAAATTCCCCTACAGCCTGTGATAGTTTTAAATTGGCCTTAGCCTTCTGGGGACCCCACCCCATTTTATCATTAAGAGATAAGCCCAGATAGTCAAAGATTGGTACCCTATCCAGGGGTCTGCCCTCCATCAGCGGATGGGGGCAATTGATAGTGCTGGCAATAAAGACCATATACTTAGTCTTATCGATGTTAATCAGTAGGTTCCTTTTCTTACAGAACTGGGTGAACTGGTTTAACACCCGCTGCATACCCATAGATGACTTAGAGAGCAGCAGGGTGTCATCCGCGAACATAAGAGCGGGAAATTTTTGGGAGGCCAGTTTTGGGGAGTCTGTATCCTTAATAGCGAGAAGATCTTCTATCAAGCAATTAAGGAAAAGGGAGAAGAGAGTCAGGGCAAGTACACAGCCCTGCCTAACCCCCTTTATAACCGGGAACGGGGCCGTCAGTTAGCCATTTTTACCATATCTTACTCTTGCGAATGTCCCACTGTGGAGTCGTGTTAGCTGATAGCACAGATATGGCGGGACCCCAATATCCAGCAATATGCTCCATAGCTGGTTTTGGTCCACCATATCAAAAGCTGATTTCAAGTCCACGAAAGTTAAGTACAGACTACCCCCGTCCAAAACAATATGCTTCCAGTACAATACCTGGAGCCTAAATAGTTGATCAATTGTTGATATTCTGGCCCGAAATCCCGCTTGCAGCGTGGTCAAAATATTGTTATCGCTCATCCAGTCCTGTAGTCGTTGTAATAGGAGCCTTGCATAAATTTTCTGCGATACATCGATAAGGCTGATAGGCCTGTAGTTCGCAGGTTCCAGCGGTGATCCCTTTTTAAAGATAGGGATAATCTCCGCCCCCAACCACGTGGAGGGCACTGCTAGACCCTGGAGAATTGCATTAATAATACTAAAAGTTAGGGTATCCAAACCACCTGTTCATCTCTGTAGAGATCTTCAGGTATCTTATCTAAGCCAGGAGCTTTGTTTATTTGGAGCTTAGTTAAAGCAATTTGGACCTCTACTATAGTACATGGTGGTATATACCAAGTGGGGTCAGGAGTTAAGAGGCTTAGTGGGAGTTCACTTGCCTCTATTGCATGATTAGAATACAGGTCTCTAAAGTAAACGCGCCATGCTTCCTCAGAGATATTTAAATCAATGGAAGTCTTGCCCTCTGGTTTCCCTATATGAACTAGGTTCCAGAGGGCCCGTGGGTCCTTAGCGGCAAGATCAGTCTTGATTGCCTGCAAACGTTCTACTTCCCACTCCGATTTTGCAATAACAATAATTTTTTTTGTAGGCGTGCCTTGCTTCTACAACACATACCCTATTTCCTTGTTTGAGAGCCACAATCAGGGGACTCTTTGCTAACCTACAACCCTTATTATACAATGGGCTCCTATCACCCAAGGATTTGTACTTGGGAGGTTTTGTATTATAGAGGAAAACCTGGAGTGATGCAACTAATTCCTGATGTAGTGCACCCAGGTCCACACCTACGCTGCTCGCTTTTTATAGGAATGGAATTATACTGTTGTACAGTTTTGCCATATTATCCCTAGATTGTTTGATGGTAGCCCAACGTATGCGTCTCCCTCCATCTACTATTCTAATGTCCCTGCTTGGTGAACTTTCCGTGCCTTGTTCTATAGCTAACATGCAGAAATCCATCTGGATAATTAAAGGATTGTCGTCATTTTCCATATGCTGGGCAACACTGAAGTCTAGGATTTTATGCCACAGTTCTATACTGACTAAAATATAGTCAATAACTGATGCATGGCCTAGACCTCTATAGGTTGTTTGTCCTGGGTTATCACCCCTAAACCGCCCATTACACGCCCTTAAAGAAAACAAGTGGGTGAGGGAGGTCATTTGTAATACCAGTGGGGACCATCCCTACGCTGGCTACATATTTGGGGCCGGTACTGACCAAATTTCATCTTCGTCTGTAGTGATTGATGGCACGCCATTCAATGGCTCATAGTGGCAGTTAAAATCACCACCAATCATAAAAACGACATCGCCCGAGAATGTATTCAAAAGCGATGTCAAAGCATCCAAAGTTTGGGAGGTTCCAACATGCCGTGTTGGCCGAGAATAGATGTTAAGCAATGCCAGTTTTTGGATTTTTTATGCGTTAGCAGGATACACGTTATATCAGGAGAGTTGGTATCCACTCTTTTCGCCGTGAATCCAAGGTGTCTTCCTACCCAAGTACACAGGCCCCCTGATGGTCTACCTTTTGGGCCCTTGATAGCTGACTCATAAAAAGTAAGAAATCCCATTCTATGGGTAGGATTAACAGCCCAGGTCTCCTGGAATAAACAGATCCCATGGAGATCAACAAAAGCACACCAATCAGGTGAATCTAATTTTCCTGCAAGTCCCGCAGTATTCCAGGACAGCACTTTAAGGTCCCCTTGTGGGCCCCCTAACCCAATCCCCATGCTAAGCCTAGACTCCTGGGTCGCTGGCCTACCATTTAGGTTTCTTAACATGCATAAAGGAGATAATAGATCTGGAGTGACTATGATGTCAGTAGGTGCAACAATTTTGTCCACCAAGATGACTTGGGCACCATAAACCACATCTGCATCACAGCCACCCAGGGAAATTCTTCCTTTGTCACTCTGGCTTTCTTCTATAGAAATTAGGTGTTCTTTTGTCCCAGTAATCCCTCCTTTATTATTAAACTTCTCTTTCGCCTGAATAGAGGGTACAGGTACAGATGAAGACGATAATGGTCAGTCGACCTGATCCAGCACACTGAACCTATTGCTTACCGGGAAACCCAGATGATGGTCATTACCCCGCAACCTCCCAAATCCCTCTGCTTCACTCCTATTCCCATTAGTGATTTGCCATTCACCATGATTACCAAAGCCAGGACAAATAGGAGTAAAAGGTTGTTGCGGGTAGAAGTAAGTTAGCTCCAATGATTGGATTGTAGTATTGGAACTCCCAAAGGAACCCCTGGAAACATGATCAACTGCCCTGCGGTCATTAAAGTTGATTATTATACAATCCCCATCCATGTCTCAGCCCACTCTTCTAAACAAACAGGATCTGACTTCGCACATTTCTAGGTAATGGTCTATTATTGTTCAGCCAATGAATTACTTTGTTTTTTAATTCCATGTGTGATTCAGTTCTGATTGTATATAATTTAGGGACCCCGGCTAGTACAATGACATTTGGTGCACTTTCGGGCGGTGAATCGATCTTGGGCAAATCACGGTTAGAGGAACCGTCCTTAGATTGTCTTAGTGGCATTCTGCCTGGAGTTTTCTGCTTTGCCAGTCCCGAACGTCGTGGTTCAACCCCTGGATTATTAGCGTTGTTACATGATCCTTCCAATCTGCATTGTTGGGTGGAACTTGCCACGGGGATTGTTGGACAGGTAGGAGGATACGTAGGGATAGTTATCAAGTGCCCATCTACTGCGGTTGATACTTGGGATTGTACAGTGTTGACCATCACATTTTCCATATGATCCATACTCTTTTTTAATAGCTCCTCTATATTCGCTAACCTTTGTTCAATTAGGAACAGTCTTCCTTCTAGGGGCTGAAGTATGGATTCTATGTGCATGCTCAATTTTTCCAAAAACAATTCTTTATTAGAAGGAATTATGGGAATAGTGTTAGGATCATTCAGTGGAGGATGTTCTTCCTGTATTGGCTCCGTAGTTGGGGACCCCCTGGGATTATTAGGCTTGGACTGCTTTTGTCTTCGGCCCCGTAGTGGTGCCCCCTTCCGCTTCCTTTTTGGGATGGCTCCTTCTTTATGGGCATGAGACTCTGGACTGGTTGTGCATTCTTCCACAACAATCGCTGCCTTATCTAATACCACATTGTGCGTTGGGTAGTCATTCCCACCTCCCGTGTGTATATATATATATATCATGCTCACAGCTCCTTTGTTTTTCAAAAGATACCGCACTCACGGGGATGCTGTTTAAGTTCCTTTATTGCAGGCAAACCAAACGCGTTTCGGCATGACGCCTTCCTCTGTGTTCAATGCACACTGAGTGAGACTTGTTTAAAAGCAGTACCATTGGGGCATAACGTCAAAGAAAGGACAAAGCGTCTATGATTAAAAAGGCGCCATCTTGGAAAGGAATTTTTCCTTTGTTCCAATATTTACCATATTTACAAACAAAACCTCTCACTCTTCTTGACCGTACTTGATAAATATTTACAAATTAATCTTGCCGTATAGCGGCACTATTCCTTTAATTGTTTTGACATATACCTTTGGAAAAGCAGTTAATTGGGCACGTGTCTGTTACCATTTTTGACAACCACTTTAAAGAAAGGACAAAGCGTCTATGCTTGTAAAGACGCCATCTTGGAAAAGTGTTATGCTAATCCATATCATGCAATATTTACCATATTTACAGAGTGAAAACAAAACCTCTCAATTCATATCTGTACATGATAAGTATTTACAAGTCAATCCTGCCACATATCGGCATTGTGCCTTTCATCATATTAACGTACTTTATTAGGCGCGTATCTGTTACATATTTGGCAATCATGCCCACATGTTCCAGAAACTGAAAAAGGACGAAGCGTCTCCTCTCTCTATATATATTAAAAACTGGATTTTGGCCATGGGAAACCCATTCCTCGGGGCCTAGCTATGTTTCCCTGAGTGCCCTGGAGCCTACCCAGTGCACCCAGTATGCAATGGGACCATGGGGGAGCCTCAAGGCTCTTTCGGTCCCTGAAGGCTCCCCACCTCTTGTGGGAGCCGGCATAGCAATTGCACACAGGGAGCTGCTGGAAATGCAGCTCCTAGTGTGCAAGAGCAATTGTTTCATCTCTTTCCCTGCCCGCATGTCTGTGCCTGTGCTTTCAAATCCGAAATGGCGGAGAAGTTGCTTTGATTTTACTGCGCTACCTATGGCGCGCACACAGACAGGACCCTTTCAGATGTGTGGTCAAGGAAACATGAGAACTTTGTTTGTTGTAGCCGAGGTATCGGATATTTCCTTGACCCGCCACCGCAGCTCCGAGGTATTAGGAAAAAGGCAGTTTCCAGCGAGCCTCTTTTGTGTTCAGAGACGCCGTCACTGTACCTGCCCCATCAAGATCTTCAACCCACGGAGGTTGGTGGAAGAAAGTAAGGGACATTAAGTTGCCAATTTTTTATTTCAGTGTGTTTCCCCACCGCACTGCACCGAAGTATCAGCTTGCGGCATTATGGGACTGGTAGTTCCTTTGGGATTTATGCAAGCAGTGGTAATGAGGTGCAGGTGAGCCAACCACCACTGGGGAAGGAGGAGCCTGCTATAAAGATCTACAAGTGGGTGACACGCTGTTGGGACTGAAGCATTTGTTAAAGGCATTTCACCAAAACCGGTTATGCAAGACTCCCATTAAAACAACTAATGAAGCCCCGCTGTGTCCTGTGCTTTCAAATCCGAAATGGCGGAGAAGTTGCTTTGATTTTACCGCGCTGCCTATGGTGTGCACACAGGACCCTTTCAGATTTGTGGTCAAGGAAACATGGGAACTTTATTTGTTGTAGCCGAGGTATCGGATATTTCCTTGATCCGCCACTGCAGCCACCAAGAAATTCTGAAAACGGCTGTTTCCAGCGAGCCTCTTTTGTGTTCAGAGACGCCGTCACTGTACCTGCGCCTCCAAGATCTTCAACCCACGGAGGTTCATGGAAGAAAGTAAGGGACATTAAGTTGCCAGTTTTTAATTTCAGTGTGTTTCCCCACCGCACTGCACCGAAGTACCAGCTTGCGGCATTATGGGACTGGTAGTTCCTTTGTGATTTATGCAAGCAGTGGTAACCAGGTGCAGGTGAGCCAACCACCACTGGCAGTTTTTTGTCCTCCATATGAAACCTGGGTTTTCTTTTACTACTCTACACTTCCTGTCTCTTTATCTCACCCCTGCTGGATCTTTTTCATCATTTACATATCTTTCTCTTTCTCTGTTTTTCTCTCATATCAACCTTTTTCAACCTTGGTCTGGGTTGAAGCCTAGTGATAAAATATCACTGGCTTTGCCCACCATCTTCAAGAATGAATTAATTACTTCTCCTCGTTCTTTGGGGATCAGGAGCCTGAAACCACAGTAACTATGTTGCCCTTGGCAAAGAGGTAGGGCTCGACACAACTATTGCCTGAACACTTCCAAGACTAGAAGAACGTGTGCACAGCCCGTACCTGTCATTTGAGAGAGCGGTCTGAAAGGAGAGCCCAGTCCCTCTCCACATCCTACTATGCACACTGCACACCCATCATTACAGATAGAGGTGTCAGCCGGGAGGCCAGTCCCTCCACACACCCTACTATGCATACCCACCATCTGATAGAGAGGTCTAAAAGGAGAATGTACTCCCTTCCTCCACCCTACTATGCAAACCCATCAACTGAGAGAGAGGTCTGACGGGAGAGGGCAGTCCTGCTTCACACACTGCAATACACATCCATCATTTCATAGACTGGTCTGAATGGAGAGACCAGTCCATCCAGACACCCTACTACATACCCCAGTCATCTGAGAGAGAAGTCTGAAAGGAAAGCCCATTCCCTCCCCACACCCCACTATGCACACCCGTCATCTGAGAGAGGGGTCTGAAAAGAAAGGGCACTCCATCCCCACACCCTACTATGCACACCCGTTATCTGAGAGATAGGTCTGAAAGGAGAGGCCAGTTCTTCTGCACACCCAACTATGTACATCCATTATTACAAAAGAGAGGTCTCAGCAAAGAGGCCAGTCCACCCACACATACTACTACGCACATCCATCATCTGAGAAAGAGGTCTGAAAGGAGAGGCCACTCCCTCCCCACCTTTACAGAGAGAGATCTCAGCAGAGAGGAAATAAAAAACAATTAACCATTTTACTAAATTCATAAACAATGTAATAATTAATTTCAATTAAAAATAATTATTATTTAATTATTACTTAATTAACTAACCACCTTATATCACTACAAACCTATCAACCCACACCGAAAATAGAATTAAAATAAATTACTTACACAATTTACATAATTAATATTAAATTACATAAATCATCAATAATTATTAATTCATTATTACCTAATTGTCTTCCCATTCTACAACTCTAAAGTTGTAGAATGGGAAAATAGTCACACCTAAAATATAACTAAATATATAAATATTTACCACTTCACATACACCATTACCTCACACTTAAAATGTAGTTAAAATACATGATTATTAGACAATTTTCATAATAAAGAATCAATTAAATAATAAATAAAAAATGATTTTTTATTTAATTATTACCTAATTAACTTGTCACCCTATACCTCTACAAACTTAGCAAACCGCACATAAAATATAAGTAAATAAATCTGTATTACATAATATACATAATTAATATCAATAACTTACTTACTTAAAAAGTATTAATTAATAATGAATAATTACTTTATTAACTTCCCACCCTGTCCCCCTACAAAAAAATGAACCCAAACCGAAAATAGAATTGAAATAAACGAGTTACACAATCTATATAATTAATAACCAATTACATAGATAATCAATAATTATTCATTCATTATTACTTAATTATCTTCCCATTCTACAACTCTAAAAACCCAGCAGCCACACCTAAAATATAACTAAATATATAAATATTTACCACTTTACATAATTATTGATCAATTACATATTTAATTATACATTAATAAATAATATATTTTTATTATTTATTAACTTCCCACCCTGTACCCCTAAAACCTAGCAACCCGCAGCTGAAATATAACCAACATAAATCAGTATTACATAATGTACATAATTAATAACCAATTCAATAATTGTTAATAAATTAATAAACACCATTACCTGACACTTAAAATGTAATTAAAATATATGATTATTAGACAATTTACATAATAAAGAATCAATTAAATAATAAATAAAAAATGTTTTTTTCATTAATTATTACCTAATTAACTTGCCACCCTATACCTATACAAACTTAGCAAACCGCACATAACATATAAGTAAATTAATCTGTGGTACATAATGTACATAATTAATATCAATAACATACTTACTTAAAAATTATTAATTAATTAATAATGAATTATTACTTAATTAACTTCCCACCCTGTCCCCCTACAAAAAAAGAACCCCCTACAGCACTATAAATTGCTATTAACAATTAAATAAAAAAATTCTATGTCACTTAAAATGTTAAACTATATTTAAAATGATACAATCAATAGCAACACATAAAATTAATATATGAACTATAACACATTAAAATATTTTTAAAACAAAATTATTTACAAATATATTATTGAAAATGAAGTTAACAGCAATGATATTTTTAAAAATAGCATGATTTACCAAGGCGATATTCTTGACAATTATATTTCTGCATCACAGTATTTTTGTATCACAATCATTTTTTGCCAATATTTCTGTCCCCTGATATTTACAACTCAATATTTTGTCCAAATACCATTTGGACTTAAGTTGAATTAAATAATCTGATTTAGTGACTGATATGTGAGCTTTCGGAAATAATGGCATTAGAATTAAATGGACTGGGGTTGATACTGCATTGCTTTTATTGTCCCTGATTATGCAGCATCTAAATGAGTTAATGTTAATGTTAATAAAGCGCTCTATCACTCCACAGTCATCCTGGCACTGAAAGTACTAGTTTAACATGCACAAAGGTTGCAGTAAAAAGCATTTGCTGGCACAAATGGGCCTATGCAACACCATTAGGAAAGAGGCAGGTCTTTAATTTTTTCCTAAATCTTCTATTTGTCTGAGGCTATTTGGTAGTGCATTCCACAACTTGGCGGCTGCCACCCTGAAGGCTCTTCCTCCTAGTTTTGTTCTTTTAAACTTGGGTACTTGTATTAGTTTGGCTGAGGATGAGCGCAAACTTCTGGTAGGAATATACCAGCTAAACCTGTGCTGCAATGGTTTAGGCATCATCCCATAAAGGGACTTAAAGACTAACTACACACAGTGACTTAAATTGAATCCTCTGTGCCACGAGGAGCCAATGAAGTTCCTTGAGGGCCAGAGAGGCTGATGATCTGCGTGATTTCCTAAGGGCTAACTTGGCCGCCATCATCTGACTTCTCTGAAGTCTCTCTATTAAGTACTTTGTTGCCTCCAGCCACAAGGCGTTGCAGTAATCCAACCGGCTCAAGACCACGCTTCTGACTATGTGTGCCCTAGTTCCGTCTGGTAGCATTGGGAGGATCTTCATTAGCACTCTTATTAGGGAGAGACTGGTTCCAGCCGTCTTGTTAACTTGGGATTCTAAACTCCAGTCTATCATCAATTACTACTCCCAAAGTGCCTACCGCCTTAGTCAGTGTTAGTGGCTTGTCCACAGGCAACGGCCAAAAATTTGTTGGGAGTGGGCATGAGATTTTCTTGGCTGCGCAGCATGCAATCTCAGTTTTCTCCCCGTTGTATTGCAGAGAGTTATCTTTAAGCCAGCGTACAGTTTCATGCATACATGCATACATGCATGGAAATTTTCCACAGATGTTGATTGGTCTCTCTCCAGCGACAGGATGAGCTGAGTCTCATCTGCAATTCACTAGGCTGACATTGTGGGATTTCATAATAGCGATTAGGGGACTCATGTAGATATTAAACAAAATCAGACTGATTTCTGAGCCCTGCGGAACACCATGCTGGATGCTGATGAAATCTGATTGATATGGGGGTAGTGCTACCGCCTGTTGCCTCTTTGCCAGGTATGATTGAAACCACTGCAGTGCAGTGCCCTCCACCACGGCATTATTCAGTCTCATCAGGAGGATTTTATGGTTTACCATATCGAATGTGGCAGACACTTCTAATAGGATCAGTATTGTCCCTTGTCTGCTCGCATTTGTAGTTCATCCAATACAGTCACCAAGGCCGTCTCAGTTCCACGTCCCGGCCGGAAACCAAATTGTACATCCTCCAATTTATTGTTACTTTGCAGAAACTGCAAGAGTGTCCTACTAACCAGGCACTCTGTGTTCTTTACAGGGTACGGTAAGGGTGAGAATAGTCTATAATTATTAGGGTTCAAGGGGTCGACAGTAGCTTTCTTCAAAAGCGGCGCTATGACCGCTGGTTTCCACCAGGCTGGTACTGACCTGCTACTTAGTGACTGTCCACAGATCTGTCGGAGCAGCAGAAAAAGTTCAGTTTTTAGTTCTTTCCAGATTCTATGGGGTAGCGGATCTATTTGAGAGCCTGAGGAAACACTTAAGGCTAACCTGCTGAATTCCTCTTCTGAAGGTATATCAAAGTGATCCAGAGTTGCCGTTCGTTCCCTATCGAACCATACCTCCCTCTGAATCGCTGGTGGTGAGCCCTTATGGATGCTGATAGGGTCTTCCACTTTATCTATCTCTTATAATCTAAGGCCATCAATGATCTTGTTAATTTTCTCCGCAAAAAAGATTGCCACCGTATCACAGAGATCTTATTTTTTGTGCAGTTTGGATTAGAGAGATCTTCCACTATTTTAAATATCAAATCATCAAAGCTTTATTTCGATATACAAGATATTATAAAAGCACATACAAAATATAAAAACCACAATTCATAGATATTACATTTTACAAAGTAGGTTACAATAAAAATATTCGTATTACAATAAATAGTTTAAAAGGTATATTAAACATTAGCAGCTTTGAGAGTGTTAAGAAAATGTTGCTAAAACTAAGGTAATCTCGTAGCCTTTGATCTGATCAGCCAAGCCCAGCTCAGAAATTTGGCAACCACACACACTAAGTTTGTACTGGTGTCGGCCTTGAGTATTCTAAGTGCTACGGAATGGTCCCTGGTTCCAAGCAATAGACACACTTTGGGGCAGATTTACAATAACTGGTGCATCCCCAGGGATGCGCCAGTTATTGTGCGCCGCAGCTTCGCCACCCATGGTGCGCCGCATTTACAATGCGGCGCACCATGGGGCAAAAACGGCACAGATGCGTCACGCATCTGTGCCGTAAAGGCGGCACATTGCTGGAGTTGCATCGCAAGCGCGACACTGCTACAGCAATGCTCTGGGGGGCCCTATCTGTCCAATGCTGCATCAAGCCTTACGCCTGCTTCAAGCAGGCGCAGGGCTTTGAAACAGCATTGGCCTAAAAGTGCCTGCGTGAAATCTTGTAGACATTTTTTTGCTACATACATTGCATTTAAGGAATCGCAAAATTTGCGATTCCTTAAATGCAATTGCAAAATAAAGAATCGCAAATTTTGCGATTCCTTATTTTGCACCAGTTTTGCTTCATACATTCCATTTAGCCAATTCACATTCGCAAAGGCCGAAATTCTGCGAATTTCGGCCTTTGCGATTGCGAATTTG
Source organism: Lissotriton helveticus (assembly GCF_964261635.1). Lineage (NCBI taxonomy): Eukaryota > Metazoa > Chordata > Amphibia > Caudata > Salamandridae > Lissotriton > Lissotriton helveticus. The sequence goes on from NC_136069.1 coordinate 1,039,325,550, forward strand.
CATGATACATATGGCCCTCAGTTTGGACCAAACCTGAGGCAGCGCTTAAACGAGCAATAATACAGGGCTGTTTATGCTTCGATCATGCCTTCAACATCCCTTGGATTGGCTTTATAGAAGAAATGTATAGTTTGTTGATGATTATGTGACTTTAGATTTCCAAACTATTAGATGTTATCCTAAATCTAATATAAAATGTTTATTTAATCAAGCAAAGGATGTTGAAAGGACCTGGAGAGAGTCTGAAAAAGCCACAGTAAAAACACATTCTTTGTTATTGTCTAGTGAGGGTATTCAACCACGTCTTATGATGATAATAAATCCGCATCATAGAGAAGTATGGACTTTCTTCTGCCTAAATACTGTACTCTTTGTTGTGGCTTTACCGAAGAGGGGTCAGTGTTTGAAGACCCTCTTTATTGTCCCTGTGAAGGTCTTTCTAAGCAATCTGCTATGCACTTTATGTTCTTTTGTAAGTGTAACAAAGCTCCAAGGATACGTGTTTTGTGAGTGCTGCTAATTGAATTGAATTCTGCACAAAGCAGACAGGCACTCAGTTATTTGCAAAAGCTAGACTCCAGACTGTTAGAATGAGGGAAAGGTTAATAAATTCCCAACTAATTCCATTTTTTTTAATTGAAGTGAACTTTTGTAAGTAAGCAATTAAAACAATGTGCTATTTTTATGTATTTTATCAAATGTACGTTTTACTGATTTTTTTTTCGTGTTTTTTTAAGCCAAATAGTCAAAAACAACACCACTGTCCTTGATCTCTACAGACGAGTTACTGAAGGCATAATTCTGTCGAGGGAGCCAAATCCAGATTTAATTGCATTACAGGCCAACTCACATGGAAGCAACAGTTTCTTACAGGAAAGATATGGATAATTCGGTTAGTTCTCACATAGCGGCTCTGAGTCGCTTAAGGCCTCGTAGGTGAGAGGGGACCATTAAAAGCCGTTCTACAATCAAATCAGGGGTAGCGCTGCACGAGGACAGGACAGTGGACAAATAGGCCCAGAACCGTGAAAGCAGGCGCGCGACACTGAACCGCGGGTACGCGCAGGAGAGGTAAATAAAGGTCTGCGTCCATTGGGCACGTTCAGCAAGAATGCTTAGGAGCTATTTCCCCGCAACACGTGCTTTTGGAACGGGCACTCATGTAGACAGGAAAAATAGGCCAGGTCAATAATTGATGTTGCTGCTTTGGACAAGGTTAAACAGCAGGTACACATGTGCAGAATTAGGGAGGCACAATTTCTATCTGAGGTGTGTATTTCATCGCAAAAATCCCCACACACAAGGCAAGCTTCAATATATAAAACAAAGGGGCATATTACCGACAGTTAGCGATATTTATCGCTAACTGAGCTTAGCGTTAGTTTTTTTAAGGCCGCGCTTCGCCCAATATTATCGCTGATGTCCTATTACCAACGTTTATCTCAAAAGCGATAATATTGCAGGCGTTAGCGTGAATATCGCTGGAAAACCAGCGGTGTTCACGCATTAGCGTGCAAATGCTGTTAGCCATGTTATCCACCTCCCATTGGATAACATGGCTAAGAACTGGTATTTGCAGGCGTTAGCGTTTGGCGATATTTGCGCTTAGCGTGAATATTTCCGTCGCTTCGCCTTTATTGGTAATAGGCGATAGCGAGGTTAGCGACTGCTTTCAGTCGCTAACTGGTTGGGTACGCCCACTTTGCATGTCATTAGCGATAAATATCGCTGACATGCAAAGCGTGTCCCAAACCGCTCGCTATCGCCTACAAGCTGTCGCTAACTGGTGTTAGCGACAGCTTGGTAATAGGACGATGAAATTATCGTCGCTTAGCGGAAAAGCGGCGATAATTCAATATTGCCACCCTTGGTAAAATGCCCCAAAGTGACATATGGGAACTGATGCGAATGCTGTTTTACCGGGAGCGTAACTATTATTAGTGCAGCAGGTGCAGTGTACCAAGGCCCTTGTGTCCCAGGGCGCAACTACATCCTAACTTTAGCAGTTTTTTTCACTGGCAGACTAGGGAATGGGGGGCCTTTTTTTCATTGCCTGCATTAGCCTCAAAGGCACCCCTGCTATGTTTACATAAAGCTTGAGGTGGAGATGGGTTCGAGAAGAACTTGTTCAACCAGTCCATAGAGCACACAGTTTTTGGCAAAGTGTTCTCTTCATAGTTCAGGACGTTGTCATTACTTGAGGCATAAATATGCTTAAAATGTGCTTTTTACCAAATGCTGGGCTTCTTACTTTAACAGCTGAACAGGTAGAAACAGGACATATTTAACAAATGGACCCAAGACTGTTCTAAACCCCGCCTTCTAGGTTCTTTGCCTGTCATGCTGCGCAATTCCTTTGTTTTTTTTTCACATTTTACCGCGATTCTTGTGCAGAATCTGTTTAGTCTCACAACAGCCATGCCCACAGCACAGGCCTCACTTGCAATTTGAAAGATTTCTCAGTGTTTTAAATGTCCAGGTGCTATTGGTCCACGTAGGGGGCCTTCTTCAAAGATAAAGAGGCAAAAGGCGTAACACAAAATGCACAGCATCTGGCAAATTGTGGATAAATTGGCCCTAAAACGTCACATAGGATTCTTACCGCATAGAGGACCCAAGAGGACTTCCCAAGACCAACGACCCACGGATCACTGCCTACTCTTAACAAAATGAATATAAAACTTTAATTTTACTTTTTGTAAAGCATCTCGTTTTCCTTTAAGGAAAATGGTCTGCTTTACAAAAAAAAGATTTCTTTATTTAAAAGCAATTACGAACATGGTGGTCTGCTGACCTCAGCAGGCCACCATCCCCGTGATGTTTGCGATTCCTTGGGGGCTGCAAATTGTGATCTACCTCATTAATATTAACGAGGAAGAGCGCTTTGCGAACCCCTAGGAATCGCTATCTGAAACTCTTTGAGTTTCATACATTGTAAGTTGCGTTTACCTAATTGCGATTCTCAGGAATTCGTAATTAGGTATTCTCAATTTACAATTTTGACGCATGTAGCTCTTTGTCCTTCATTGTCCTTTGTTGTCGCCCTGGTCATTATTTTGCAACAAAGTCCCGTAAAGTCATTCTAGTTGAACCACGTGGGGAAAAGGAGAGCAAGTAAAGCAATGAAGACAAAGCACTCTTTGGACAGTCCACAAATAGTCACACTGCATGGGAGATCAGATGGCCAGGTTCTTAGCACGACTTTACATAATGCTTCCTTCTCTTTACTGTAGTCTTTGTTTTGTCAAATGATGCTCAGTTTAACAAATGTGCAACCTAGACGCAGGAATGGGCTGTATTTAAGGCAATACGGCACATTCCTGTTCTTTCCCTTGCACTGGCGCACAAAGGGCTGCCTAGCGCCAACACATGCACCCTTGCACCATAATGCAAGGGAGCCTGCATTGCATGTAGGATTGTTTTTCCTGCACAAAACATTTCTGATAGGCTTTTTCGTCTTTCTATGTGTGGTGCAGAATGCAGCACACATAGAAAGAGGAAAACATGGAGAGCAATAAATATATTTCCCCTCATTAAGCCTCTCCCGTGGAGGTGTATTTTTGGCGCATTCCTACGTTTACCTGTTTTTGTACTACTTTGGCTACAAGATCATCCGGAGGGACCGCGTCAACCAGACCGGAGGAGGCATCGCCATCGCCCACAGAAACACTATCCGCATCGCGATCAACACCACGACACCCTCGCCACCGCAGAGCACCTGCACTTCCAGATTCACACCGACCCCAAGACCACCCTCAGAGGAACCCTCATCTACAGACCCCCGGGACCATGCCCACACGAGGCCATCGCAGACTTTATGTTTATGTTTGTTTATGTTTGTTTATGTTTATTGGTTTATATAGCGCTGAATCACCCATGAGGGTATCTCGGCGCTTGGACTGAACATTGTAACAGGAACTGAATATGATTAGAAGAGATATGTTTTTAGCATTTTTCTAAAATGGATCAGATTTGGGCAGGCTTTTAAATGTATCCGCAGGGTATTCCAAAACATCGGTGCCTGGAAAGAAAAGGCCTTAGCTCCACTGCGCGCTTTTTTGATCCTAGGAGTTGTGATCAACAGATCAGAACTAGATCTGAGTAAGCGCCTGGGACAATAGGGGGTCAAGTTACGGGTCAGGTACATAGGTCCTTGCCCTCTAAGAGTTTTGTGAATAATGCACCCTATTTTAAACTTAATTCTTTTAGTAATAGGGAGCCAATGTAGTTGATTTAAAATAGGAGCAGAGGGTGTTCTAGCCGGAGCGTCGACCGTGAGGCGGGCGGCGGTATTCTGGACAACCTGTAATTTCTTTATGGCTGCCGTATTGGCTGAGAGCAAAAGGGCATGACTTCATCAGCCCGCTCACCCTCGCCTCCCCCGACTACATCCTCCTAGGAGACCTCAACTTCCCACTGGAGAACGACCAGGACAACAACACCACCGCCCTACTAGACAACCTCAACAACCTCGGATTCAAGCAACTGGTCAACACCCCCACCCATTACGCCGGCCACACGCTCGACCCCGTCTTCTCCTCCAGCAACCATATTTCCTTCAGCCACAACACCGAGCTCCACTGGACCGACCACAGCTGCGTACACTTCAAATTCAGGAAAATCACGACCCACCACCGCCCTCAACAAACCCCCCGAAGATGCTGGAGCAAGATCACCACCGACTGACTCACCACCTCCTTGAGCCTAAACCCTCCCACCAACACCACGGACCCCAACGAAGGAGCCCGCAACCTCACACAGTGGATCATCGACTGCGCCGACACCCTTGCTCCACTGAAAAACCCTCCCAGCATCCTCAACAGCAAGAAAGCCGCGTGGTTCACCAACGATCTCAAAGACTCCAAGAAATCCTGCTGTGACCTCGAGAAAGCCTGGCGCCACAACCAGTCAACGGAAAACATGACAGCCCTCAATAACGCCACCCGCAAACACCACCAGCTGATCCGCACCACCAAAAGGTCATCCTTCAGAGAACGACTGGACAACAACACCCACAACAGCAAGGAACTCTTCAACGTCGTGAAAGAGCTCTCCAACCCCAACGCCAGCAACAATGACATCACGCCTTCTCAAGACCTCTGCAACTCTCTGGCCACCTTTTTTCACCGTAAGATCGTCGACATACACGACAGCTTCGGCGATCAGAACTCGTACCCCACCACCGAACCTACACCCCCCACCACCACCCTGTGCGCCTGGATTCAGGTCAGCACGGAAGATACCACCCACACGATGAACACCATCCACTCGGGCTCCCCAGCCGATCCCTGCCCACACCACATCTTCAACAAGGCCGACTCCATCATCGCACCCAAACTTCGGGACATCATCAACAACTCCTTCATATCCGCCACCTTCCCGGAGGGCTGGAAGCACGCAGAGATCAGCGCCCTCCTGAAGACACCCACCGCAGACCCCTCAGACCTCAAGAACTTCCGCCCCATCTCGCTCCTTCCCTTCCCTGCAAAAGTCATTGAGAAAACCGTCAACAAACAGCTGACAGCCTTCCTGGAGACGAACGGCTCCCTCGATCCATCGCAGTCCGGATTCCGAGCGAACCACAGCACCGAGACCGCCCTCATCGCGGCCACCGCCGACACCCGGACCCTGTTGGACAACGGAGAAACCGCCGCCCTCATCCTGCTCGACCTTTCGGCCGCGTTCGACACGGTCTGCCACCGCACCCTGACAACCCGCCTCCGCCACGCCGGGATCCAAGGAAAGGCCCTGGAATGGATCACCTCCTTCCTCTCCGACAGAACCCAAAGAGTCCATCTCCTGCCCTTCCTCGCAGAAGCCACCAAGATCATCTGCGGCGTACCTCAAGGCTCCTCGCTCGGCCCCACCCTCTTCAACGTCTACATGAGTCCCCTCGCAGCCATCGCACGCAAGCACAACCTCAACATCATCTCCTACGCCGACGATACTCAACTGATCCTCTCCCTCACCAACGACCCCACCTCCCCCAGAGCCAGCTTCCAGGACGGAATGAAAGACATCGCAGACTGGATGAAGCTCAGCCGCCTGAAACTGAACTCAGACAAGACGGAAGTCCTCATCCTCTGCCCATCCGTCTCCGCCTGGGATGACTCCTGGTGGACCACTGCTCTGGGCCCCCCACCCAAGCCCACGGACCACGCAACCTGGGCTTCATCCTCGACTCCTCCCTCACGATGGCCAGGCAAGTTAATGCCGTTACCTCCTCCTGCTTCAACACACTCCGCATGCTCCGTAAGATCTTCCGCTGGATCCCCACTGGAACCAGGAAAACGGTCACCCAGACCCTCGCCACCAGTCGTCTGGACTACGGGAACGCCCTCTACGCTAGGACCACCGCCAAACTACAGAAAAAACTCCAGCGCATCCAGAACGCCTCAGCACGACTCGTCTTGGACATACCCCGACACAGCCACATCTCCGCCCACCTGAGGGACCTGCACTGGCTCCCCGTCAGCAAGAGGATCACGTTCAGACTCCTCACCCACGCACACAAGGCTCTCTACGACTTGGGCCCCGAATACCTCAACAACTCCTCACGTTCTACACGCCAACCCGCCAGCTCTGCTCCGCCAGCCTCGCCCTCGCCACCGTCCCACGGATCCGCAGAACCACCACCGGAGGAAGATCCTTCACCTACCTGGCGGCCAAGACCTGGAACAGCCCCCCACCCACTTACGACTCACCCAGGACCATCTCTCCTTCAGGAAGCAACTCAAGACCTGGCTTTTCGAGCAGTAGCAGCCCCCCCCCTCCACCCCCCCCCCCCAGCACCTTGAGACTCTAGCGGGTGAGTAGCGCGCTTTACAAATGTTCTTGATTGATTGATTGATTGATTAAATCTGGGAATGCTTCAAAGTCCATGGATGTTGTGTGGGAACACACGCGCAACACCCATGGAAATGCCTCACTGGCGCAGAGTAATGCAACGCATCAATTTGTGCTGCTCTACATTACTCGAGATTTATGAAGTTATGCCGGGCCATGCAAGGGGGTCTTGCGTGGTTCATAAATCTCATTTTCATTTGCATTGCTCTTGCACCACATTGTATGGTGCAAGAGCGATGCAAAGGGGCACATAAATATGCCCCTTAACATGCAGGGAATAATCTGCAAGAACCAAGAACTAGAGTTCTGTAGAGTGTTGATTAACGTGAGTCTGACTTATCAGTATGGGGACTTTGTGGCTGGGAATTTGAGAGAACATGTATATTTTTCATCAAGTTTTTTAAAATAAATAGAGCTTTCTTGCCTTGCATGCTGCTGGGACTGAGCTCCCTTTGCATAAAGAAGATTTTAAGCAACAATCATTGGCAAAGCCAATAAATCTCGGCAATGCCCGAGCTAGTGGCCTTTTGAATGTGAATGTCTTTTAGTCATGTTGTCTAGCAACACATCTGCTGTTCAGCATAGCCGAAAATAGCTCTGCAAACCTGGAGCAGTGTGAGAAGCCACCTACTTGGTTTATGCGCTATGGGAGGGCCAAACACAAGAAGAGGGCATGATGCTCGCATGACTAATGGCATCACAGAAAACGAGTGTTACACTGTAGTTTAACAATGGTAGGAGATGGGGGGCCTGTAAGTCTTCATACAGAACAAAACACATCTTTTCGAGATAGCACATGCCCTGTCTAGCCGAGACCTAAAAAGGATTAGCCCAAGGGACTGGTTCTTTCACATTTTTGAGTTTTCTAAAGCATGAGTGTCAGTTTTACCTAGCATTTTTAGATTACTAGGCACAATTGGCAGCAGTTTCTGATGTCAGGCTCAGTGGTCAAGGCAGAGTAGAAATTGATAAGATAGTGCATGCCAAGAGATTCCAGCTGACATTGTGTTGCAGCACTGTCCTTAGCTGAATACCAGTAATAAGTCTTCCTGCAAAATTCAGTGCTACTTGAATGTTTCAGGTGACACTATCCTTCAGGTTGTGATTGATGACACAAGGCACAGGATCTTGCAAGGCTACCATGAAAGGCTTGGTATTGTATTTTTTTCAGTAGTCTTAGCGATTCAAAAAACTTCACTAAGTTTTGATGTTGTTTGTGAAGTTTATGGAGAGATCTCATGCATTCTTAAAGAGGTCTCTTAATAAGATCCAAGATCATGAGTTCTGCTGGGGTTATGTTTTGACCAATCAAGTCTGAAAGTGACATTGAAAGAGTACGGGCACTAATCACAAAGATACATTTACATTTGTAGATTTGCAACAAGTACATTTACTCCTAAACTTTTGAATAACTTTACTACTTTTAGCTGCTCACCATAAACTTACACGTTCCACCCCTGAAAAAGAGAGTAGAATCTGTAAAAACATAAAATACAACCGTACAGTGGCTACTAGTAGTGATTTTGTGACCACATTTGACATACCGCATGCTTGGCAGGACCCTCTGCAATCAGGACAGAGATCTCCCTATCATGAAGTATAGGAAAAAGTTTAACATGTTGTTCAACGTTTAACATAAATAGAAACAAATATTTTTACATTAAATATTAATGTTAATTATTGTTATGTATTTATTTTTTGCCTAACAAAAAAGAAATGAATGTGTCCTTGTGTAACGCAACTGGTGCTCATGTAAAGCGCTCTGATACCTGATACCTCCGGGTCAAGTCCGTGCTATATAAAACCCTGATTTTTTTTTATTATTTTGAACATATTAAAATGAAATACAATTATTTTTCTAAGTTTAGGGAAAAAATGGCATCTAAAGTAAAAAAAAAAGAAAAAAATACACATTGTCAGACACACATATATATATATATTCACTATTTAAAGTGATGTATGGAATCAATTTAATTGAATTATTTTTAATAAATATTAACTCTACATTCATTTTTAACTTTACAATGGTTAATAACATATCTTAAAATAAAACAATAATGTTTTTATAGACAATTTAACATTATATAAAAGGTATTTTTTTTTCTAGAGTTTAAAAAATGAAACATTAGTTCCTATGGTGATTTATTTAAATCCCTACCTTCATTATTTTCTATGGAAAGGTGTGACAGTACCATTGGATTGCCATGTATGGTGCTGAACGTACTCAAAGTTTGTGAATAACAATGGGCTTACACTTTTTTACTCTATTTTCTATGGGAGGGTTTTGCTGTTTCACTGGTTGGTCATGTGTGGTGGTGGACTTATTGCTGTTTCTTTTTAGCAGTAGTAACTTAAACTAATACATTTGGCTATACTTCCTGTTTCTGGGGTGAAGATGTGTAAAGCAACAACTCTGAGTAACTTTACACTCAGATTTTGTCTACAGCTAAAAGTAGCAAACTTACTCAAAAATGTAATAGAAAATTACACACCGTGTAACTTACCTTTGTGAATAGCCCTGAGAGACTTTACTTACAGAGTTTCGACTCGGGCCAATGTTTAGAGGTAGCACACATTACTGCTGAAAATATTAGAAAGAGCAGCAACATTTTGAACAATAACTGTAGAAATTGTGCCTCTTTGATATCACCCCATATTGTTCAGCATTTGCTTGAGCCTATATTTTTGCTGGATTTAGAACTCTGTGCACTTTACCCTTGCTAACCAGTAATAAAGTACCTGTGCTGCCCCTTTAAACATGGTTGAATTGGCATACTCCTAATTGGCATTTTTTACATGTCTACAAATTCCTGATATATGGTACAAGGTGTACCCAGGGTCTGTAAGTTAAATGTTATGTTATGTTGTGTTGTGTTATGTTATGTTATAGGGATTTGATATAGTGCAAATTAATCACACCCAAAGGAGTTTCACAACACTCAGCGCATTACTAGATAGAAACGAAAATCAGAATAGCCAGGTCTTTAGGAGTTTTTTAAAGCGGGGACATAGCAGAGGTTGGCCTTTAGATCTAAGATTCCAACTGGGTGAGTACGGAAGAAGTTTCTCTTGAAGATAAAGTGGGCATTTACCAAACAAAAATTTGTGAACAAGACACAAAAGTTTGAACAGAGGTGCGTTTTTTCACAAGAAGCCAATGGAGGCATTTCAGTGTGTGCTCTGAAGGGGAGCGAGAAGACCATGCAAGACCAGAGGTGCAGCTATGGACATCGATTCACCCAAATTCCAGGGATAGTGGAAATGACATCACACTCTCTTTGATTTCTGATGTCATCACAGGAAGTGAAGACATGACCTTTGACCCTGGTGGTATCACAGCAAGTGTTGTCACATGATTGTTGACACATATGGCATTACAAGAAGTGACTTCATTGTGTATAAAAACAACTCCTGAAAATGGAAAAAAGGATACTAAAATATATGTACTTTTGTTACCAACCATATATTTACTAAGCTACTGGTATGATTCCCCAGAAGTGTAATGATAAAATGCCACAAGGACAGCCATCTTATACCAATAAAACAGATGGCATAAGGTAGACCTGACAGTTTTTCATATCTTCTTCGTTTTCAGAACTCCTTGACAAGGGCAGGATATGCCCGAAATGCATTGGAGTTTTCACCTAATGGAACACTAATGGAACCTATCATGATTTAATCTTGAAATCATCCAATTCTTTGATATGCAATTAATATCATGAATTAACAACAACTTTATGAAAAATAAAAGTAACTCATGATGAACTTTGGAATCTTTATTGAACTCTAAGGAGTGCCTCTAGACAGGGATGCATCCGCATTCTAACGCGTGCACAACTCATTAATAAGTTAGATGTAGCCATCATATTCTCAGACATAATTTCAAATGCAAAGGGAAAATCTAAATACCAGGCATACCATCATTTTCCAAGGTACAACTATATTATAGCCTCAGAGCCCGCCGTAGCGGGCTATACTGTTATTAAGGGCCCAGTCCCGCGTTAAAAGCCCGAGCCGAAGGCGAGGGACTTTAACAAGGGACCGGGACTATAATAGCCGGTATAGCCCTGCTATGAAGGGCTATAAAGCTATTGACTGCGTGCAAAGGAAATCTGGGTGCCTAAAAGAGCATTTTTTATTTTATAATTGCTTGATTTCATATACATAAGGAGGATCCCCCATAGGTCTAAGGAGATTGGGCCCATGCCAGATTTTCTTGGAAAAATACGGGCTCTGCAAACAAGAGGAATTTAAATAAGTTCAGTGTAGATTTGTTTTGTGGATGTCATAAGAATCTGACATGGATCTAGCTATCCTGGATATATGACGAACACACTTTCATATGCACCAGTTGTGTTAGCCCTATTGATAGCAGATGCCAAAAGCTGACTTGCCTCTTTGCACTTGATTACGTCACAAACTTGAAAAAATGCAGTCCAGCTGACCACTCTTGCCGGAAGATTTACAGCTTATTGAAAATTAGGCAAAGTTACACAAAAGCTGAAAGTACTAGTGAAGACAGTCCTCTCCCACCAGTAAGGTGGAGACTTCATTCTTCAAGACATGAAATATCAATCCACAGGTTATATTTTCCCAAACCTATAGACAAATATTGCGTTCTGCAATGGCTGTCCACTCTCAGCACTTTAGCATACTGGGAAGTAGCACACGTTATTGCCTTTACGATCTGTGGTTCGTTATTTGCATATGACTTGCTGATCATTGCTTTGGAGAACTTTACTGTGGTTTTTCTCTAACTTCTGCCATTTTGTTGTTTTGGGCCTTTCTTGGCATATCTTCAACCGTTTCCAATAAAGGTGCAAAGAGCCCAGGATTCTTTGGGGTCAGAGACACCACCCAGCTACCTTCCATCTGCAAGTTAATTTAATTAAGCACACTGAGCATAGGTTGCTGTTCTCCCTGTCAGAGTGCACCTACTTTTAGCTACACCCCTGGTGTTTGTAAACACAGCCAAAGTAAAAAAAAGGGAATTGTAGCTAATTTCAAACGGAATTAACATACAAATTGAAACTTCGCCATTACTGGTCTGAAACCGTGAAAGGTGTGTCTGATGACTTTCACCATCTTGAAAATACCCAAAGTGGGAAGGGTTGGCCAGGGGAACTTTTACCTCATTTGTTAGGGTGTGCCTAGGGGTCATTCCCACCCACTAGCTCATGCCAGGAATGAACATGGCACCTCCATGCACCCATAGGAGAACACTCTTGAACCAGCAGAACATCTGAAGAGGGCTGGAACTGTTGTCTGTTAAATGAGAGAAGTCCTGAAGTACCTGACCTGCTCCCTCTTCTACCCAGGACAAGGAAGTACACTCCAAGTGTCATAAGGCTACCCTCCTGTTCAAGCTATTGGGTTATAACATGCCGGTGGTTCCTGTCAGCGCAATTCTCTGTTTAGTGCAGGGCTGTTTCAGCATGAAGCATCCCTGCATTAAACAGTATTCTTTTTTTTTTCACCGGAAATCCCAAAACGGGATTTTCTTTTTGAAAATAAAAAAGTAATGCTCCCCTTGGCTTGGGAGTCATCTCCGATAGTGATGGGGGCATTATTTGCTTTTTACTTTCCCACACTGCCAGGGTTTGCCTTGGGGTGATGGACAGTAAAAAGATGGCTACATGTCCACCCATCCTGACTGGGTGAGCAGACATATAGTAATTTCTCCAACTGCCTTTACTCAGTTGGGCCGCTGGACTGATTTTGCTATGGCGGTAACAAAGTAGTCACCGCTGTAGCCAAACCTATCATCCGTCCGCAATGAAAACATGTGGGAAGAACAACATTCTGTTAGAAGTGTGTATACTCCATCACCATTGCGATGGAGTATACACAGCCCAACATATAAGTCAGACCCTAATTCAGAGGGTAAGATCTTTGACCAGGTCGAACCTGGTTGGTGTATCCAACCGAGCTCTATTGCAGTCAGCCTCAAATTGTGCCTAGGTGCTGTCTACCACAACTGACTGACTATCATTGGTTCTTTGTTCTTGTTGGAGCTATTTCTACTTAAAACACTTAAAAATGCATATCTCTGGTTTGCCTCATTGGATGTTGGTGAATTTTTTGTTTACTACAATTTCAAATTCAGATTGGGATTTTTATTGTTTTGTATTTAGACTTTATTACTATTTTAGTACTGCATACATATTTTATTAATTGCCCTGAGTTAAGCCTGTCCGCTGTGTATCATAGCTACCAGGAGATTGACATCCGGTTAATTTAGTGGCTTTGATGGTTCCCCCTGCCAAGGGTTGTGGCTATTCTAAGGTGGGTAGCCACCCACTCCAAATAATAATCCAAGTTCTTACAATGACCTTACTGAAAATATTGAACAGGTGAGAAAATACCCCATTTACAGTACCCAAATCTTTCATGAAAAAGCTAGAAAGAGATAAAGAGCTACACATCTTACCTTGGGATGGAGTACCCTCTAGGAGCGCACTGATAGCCTTGTACAAATCTGTCTATAAAGGTGATATAGCGCTTCCAGATGTAAGGGCCTTTTAGTGAGACTCTCAACTACAAGTAGTCAATGATTGGGTATCCTCTGAGATCAATGATCCAGTTACACCACTATATGGACGGACGTGAGAGAGACCAACATACATATGTACCATGGACAATGAGAATCGATCTAGTGACAAGAAATATTGGAAAATGAGATTACTTTCTCCCGTGTTTAAATACAGACCCACCAAAACAATGTTCCAAGAAGTTGCCAATCTGTACTTGAGTGATGTTTTCATTTAAAGAAAAAAATAATAAAAAGTGTTTATGTAAAAGGGTGACTCCAATTTATTTACCGTTTTCAAAAATAAAAGGCTTGCAGTTCAGCAAACTTCTACCTTCAAGCCAAGTTTGAAATGGAGTTTTGCCGTGTGGGCGGAAGACCGAGAAACTATGTTTTTAGAGGGTTACCATGCTATCTTGTCATCCAAGTTTGGAGGTCCAGTTACATTTCAGACGATCGGAAATATCTTCCATTGAGATATTTTTTAAATACAGCTTGTGTGTTGTCTGTGTAAAGATGAAAAGAGACGTTTGAGTGCCTCAGGTGGGACTGGGGCATAAAGAATACAAATTTAAATCAATGGAGTGAGAATGAACACTTGGGAACTCTTTGCTGATGCATTGAGAAGCTGGAGAGAAAGTTGATATGTTTATTTGATGGGAGTGATTTGTTATTTAAGCTAGTATATATCCATCAACTCATTCAGGATTTTAAGCAGAGAGGTTTGGTTGAGTCTATTGAAGGCTGCTGATAGGTCAAGAAAGATGAGAAGGCAGGATTTGCCATAGTTTAAAATGTGCAGCTCATAGTCAGATATTTGTAGCATCACAGTCACTGTATAGCTCGCTGATCTAAAGTTTATTTCAAAAGCTTCAAGGGGTATTTTCTACAATGACAAATGGAAAGACTTCTTCCATTTTCAGGTAGCCTAGGTCTACACCTTCCATCAGAAAGGTGTTATTTGAGTTACTCAAACAGGATTTACCATAGTCTAAAATGTGGAGAGCACTGTTGTCAGCTATTTGTATCATCACTGTCAACATACCGCACCCTGATCTAAAGTTTATTTAAAAAACATCCTGGTGGTTATTTTCTATGTTTAAAAGTTTTAGCAGCTTTTGATGCAATCCACAAGCAGTTTTCCCATTGAATAGAGGTTTGTTAGTGGACAAGCGTTATTTAGGTCTTCATGGTCTGCCTCCATGTTTTTTGAGAAATTTTGTGACCTCTTCCATTTTCAGGCAGCCTGGGACTACACCTTGCCTCGCGGAGGTGGTACTTACATTTGTCGAGGAAGGATGATAGATGAGCTCATGGCTTTATCTAACTTGGCTGGAATGGGGTCTTTGAAATTAGAGGAAGTTCTGAAATCTGTAATGGTTTTCTGTTAAGTCAGTATGTGAAATCTCTTTGAAAGATGCACATACCTTTGATGATTTGCAGCATAAGGCACAATTGGATTCAACATATTCATTGGTAGCGAGACAGTACTTTATTGTGCTTATTGTGTTGTCAAGGAAACTTTTTTTTTTTTGTAAAAACAATTTTTATTGGCAGTCAAGTTCGGAAGGTGCAGTACAAAGGAGAAAGCAATAAAGGCGTTAGCCAATAAGTCAGGATAACATTACAAGTCCAACAAGACACCTTTTATATAGAACAATCCCCCCAACCGAGCGATCCCGCCCCGTGTCCCACCCCCCTAGCCAGTGTGCCATAGTCTTCTCTTTCAATCGTTTAAGTGCAAACATATTCATTTCCTTGATAGAAACCGTATTAGAAGGTAAGCAGCGCCTATCAATGGGGAACCAGAACTGTCAGAACCGCTATCGTTACTTGTAAGTAGTGTGTGCCTCGCTGGGTGTGAGGGACCCCTTAAAGCATTGTCCTTATCGTGGCGTTCCCCCCTCGTCCTCGCTCAGTTCACCCTCAGGCTGCTGGAGCACAACAACCAGGGCCTCCCACGCTCTAGCCACCTCCAGTGCCCTGTCACTATCTAGGCTCCTGGCCTGTCGCAGCCGCAAGGCACTCTCCGCCTTCGCCCATCGCTCCAAAGTGGTCTTCCAACGCAAGTAGCTGGGTCCCTGGCTAGATTTCCAGTGCATGGTGATCTCTCGTTTGGCTAGTATCAAGCCCAGATCGTAAAATTTACTGGTAACGCGAGTACGGGGGGTGTGAGGGAACCATAATAATAGGCAGGTGCCCATTTCGGAATCGATCTGCCGGTCCGTGACAGCATTCAGGCAGGACATCACCGCCTCCCAATAACCCGCCAGCATACTGCAGGTCCAAAACATGTGTGCGAAGTCCGCGTCCGGCGTCCTACATCTAGGACAGAGCGACGATGCACCTTCGAAATATTGCGAAATTTTTATTGGTGTTAGGTATGCTCGGTGTAGGGTGAAAAACTGGATCAACTGGAACCTGGCGTTCCTAGTGCCCTTCCATGCCCGTCGCAGTAGTTGCGGCCATGTCGACTCAGGGATTGGTCGCCCAATATCCTCTTCCCACTTGGCTCGCAGCTCATCTAGGGGTCGCAGGGTAGCATTCGACAACCTCCGATAAAGGCAGGTGACGGCCTTGTAAGTACCAGCAGCCATGACCACGTATTGACAGCACTCCGAGGTCGGCGGTTCGGCGAGCCCACTCTTCCAATGTCGGCGAATACCAGCCACTAACGAGGCGTGCAGCAGATAGCCCCCCCTCGGGAGACCATAAGTGTCCCGCAACTCTTAAAACGTGAGCAGCGATCCATCCTTGTAGAGATCGCCGATCATCTGCAAGCCAAGCTCCTCCCATGTCGCCAGTGCTGACCAGTCGCCATCGTGCGGAAAGGCCGTGCACATCCCCAGCGGGATTTCAGGGGCATAAGGGCGAGCGGCACCGGAGCGCCTGTGGCAACGAAGCCAGCAGCTGCGAATCGTGCGTTCCTCCAGTGTGAGCTGGGTAAGGTCTAATTTCTGGCCCAGGATTATAAAGGAGATGACGTGTCTCGGGAATAGTCTGCCCGCTATTCCCTCTGGACCTCGGAATTCCAAAGCCACTGCCTGGGTAAGCCACTGCAGTTGTGCCGCCAAGTAGTACCATTCGAAATCCGGGGCTGCAAGTCCCCCGTCCGCCCTGGGGAGCATCATCGTGGCCAGCGCAACTCGTCGTCTACCCGACCCCCAGAGGAACCCAGAGGTTAGGGAGCAGAGTCTGTTAAAAACCGGCGCAGGGATCCAGATCGGCAGAGTGCGAAACAGATATAACAATCGGGGAAGTGCCACCATCTTCAGTAATGCCACTCGTCCCGCGACCTAAAGTGGTAGCGACCGCCAGAATCCCATGCATCCCTGCAAGCTCCGAATTGCTCTGTTGATGTTACCTTCTAAGGGGGCCAACGGCGAATGGTAGATGTGCGTACCCAGATAGGGGAGGCAATGGTATTCCCATTGTAATTCGCCCTCCGGTTGGGAGTCATCCGCCCCCGGCGTCAGCGGAAAGAGGCACGACTTCCCCCAGTTGACTCTCAGTCCCGAGAGGCGGCCAAAGTCCGACAGCAGGCGCTCGGCCCCACGTAGGGAACCGCCCGTGTCCGCCAAAAACAGCAAACAGTCATCCGCATATAGAGAGATGTAGTGGGTGTCGGCTCTTAGAGGAAGGCCTGCATACGCTCGGCCCATACGGGTGTGAGCTGCCAGTGGTTCAATAGCGAGCGCAAATAACAGGGGGGACAGGGAACACCCCTGTCGGGTCCCCCGACCCACCGCGTAAGGGGCTGAGATGGTGGCCCCCGTCTTGACACGGGCAGTGGCCGCGGCATAGAGCAAGGCGGTCCATTTCACAAAGCGCTCGCCCAGTCCGAAGGCCTCCAGTACACGGAGCAGGTATGGCCATTCAACACTGTCGAATGCTTTCTCGATGTCAATCGAGAGGACAGCAGCACCCGGACGAGTAGCGGCATCGCCTCCCATGATCCGGAGCAACCGGCGCACACAGGTGGCGGTGGTGGGCTGGGGAATAAAGCCCGCCTGGTCGCAGTGTACCAAGGTGCGCATGTGGGCCAGCAGCCGCGTCGCAAGGACCTTGCTCAGGATCTTATAGTCCGTTGTGAGCATGGAGAGTGGGCGGTACGCCGAACGGCAGCTCGCATCACCCTCCCGTTTTAGTAAGGGTATCACCAAAGCTTCGCGAGT
This sequence comes from Lissotriton helveticus, assembly GCF_964261635.1. Taxonomy (NCBI): domain Eukaryota; kingdom Metazoa; phylum Chordata; class Amphibia; order Caudata; family Salamandridae; genus Lissotriton; species Lissotriton helveticus. The sequence continues at coordinate 1,039,343,100 of NC_136069.1, forward strand.
AGACGCCGGCAAGAACCCGGTGTCCCAGGCCTCTCGGTAAACCGCCTGCAATCGCAGAACCAGTACATCCGCGTAGGTTGCATAAAATTCAATCGGCAGCCCATCTGTGCCAGGGGTCTTGCGGCGCGCCATGTGCTTGATGGCCACTCTAATCTCTCCTTCGGAGATGTCCCCGCCCAGATGGTTCGCGTGTTCCGGGTCGAGCCGGGGTAGCTGCGCCACCAACAGGAACTCCTCCAGTTCCACCGGGGGATCCGGCATCCTGCTCCTGTACAGGTGCGCATAATACGTGAGGAACTGGTCGTTGATGTCCGATTGCGTATAAACCATGTGTCCCTCTGGGGTGGCTAGCGCCACTATCGGAGTGCCACGGGTCCCGGGGCTGGCCAACCACGCCAGCAGTGAGCCCACCTTGTCGCGCTCGGCGTGAGCTCGGACAAGAAACTCCTTATAGTCAAAGCAGCGCAGCTTTTCCATAGCTGTTGCCACTTCCTCCCGTGCGGCCGAAACCACTCCGTGAGCCTCAGGAGTCGCGTGGCTGCGTCGTTCCTCGTCGCGCAAGCGGTCCTCGCTTCGCTCCACATCCTGCAGGAGGGTCTTACGGACTCCCGCGGTAGCTGAGATACAGACACCCCAAATCACCGCCTTAAAGGCGTACCATTCCAGCGCCCTACTGGAAGCCGTGCCCACATTAGCATTGAAATAGCCTTCCACCCCAATGCGCACATCGGCCTTAAATGCCGGGTCTTCCAATGCCAGTGGGTTCAACCGCCACGTCGGGATAGCTTGGCATCGCCTCATCCATTGGACCATTACTAAGCAAGGGTTATGGTCAGATATCGTCCTGGCCAAGTATTCGCTGTGGCGGACCAGGCTTTGAGCGTCCGGCGAACACAGAATGCTGTCAAGGCGAACATGCAGATCGTGCGGGGGGGAGTAAAAGGAGAAATTCCTCTCTGTGGGGTGTTGGGTCCGCCATGCATCGACCAGGCCCCAGCTACTTTGCCACTCTCTCCTACACTTCGCTAGTCTGTGAGCTGTCGCCTGCGCCAGTGGTGGGTGAGATCTATCTAATTCCACGTCCAGCACAGAGTTAAAATCCCCCCCAAGCATGACTGTGCCGGCCAGGACAGTCGCCAGTTTCCCAGACAATCGCGCAAAGAAGGCAGGCTGGTCCACATTCGGGGCGTAAATGCTGCAAAGCGTCACGTCCCTCCCATCTAGGCGGCCCTGTACAGCCACAAACCTCCCCTCAGGGTCGACCACTGTTACCAAAGGCTGGAAGGGAATCCCCGCCCGTACCCAAATCAAAGCCCCCCTTGCAAAGGCCGAGTAGGTTGTGTAAAACATTTGTCCCCGCCATCTGCGCTGTAGAGCCCGCCCCTCAGTTCAGTCAATGTGGGTTTCCTGCAAGAAGGCAACCTGAACCCCCCTGCGAACAAGATAGGCATGTACTTTATGACGTTTCAGCATGGAATTCAGTCCCCTCACGTTCCAGGTCACACACTTCAGCTCAGGTAAGGTCCCCATTCACAGTAACAAATACAGTTCCAAAGAAAGCAAAAATCGTATGCACACTGACAACACCCCAAAACCAGAACCCTGATACCTCCCAACAGTCCCACATCCCACCCATCCCCAGAATAGGTCCCAAACAGTAGAAACCCATCCAAATGACTAAATCCCAAAAAGAACAGTCCCTGGTAACTACCAGAGTCCCACAATAGGTGTGAGAAAGGGGGGGTGGCCTGTCGCTATTACCAATGGACCGCAAGCAACACACTTCTCCCAATCAGCTCTCCCCATCGCGCCCTATGCGCCCCGCATCCCCTCCCTATTTATGGCAGAAGCCACTGCGTAAGTTAGCCGCCCAACACCAGTCTCGGGCCCACCTGGGTGACATGTCTCCACCCCAAACCCAGATCAGGAACACAGCAGCGTATACAATACCACTTCGGGGGAGCCTTAGGATCATTCGTCCAGCAAACCATCAGCAGTTCCAGGAGTGAAATGGGGCGGCTCGGGGCCACCAGTCCCAGACTCCTCCGATGCCACCTCGTCGGACTCCACTGCAGACGTCGAACCCACTGTTTTGGAGATAGTAGAGACCGCCCGGAGGGCATCCCTTCGTTCCAGCACAGTCTGTGACATCGAGGGTGTCCGAGCGTTCGGCGGTCGTCTCCTGGGCCTCCTGCTCCGCCTAGGTCTCGGTGGCGCCTTCCGCCGTTCCCCAGACGTCCGATGTGCATCCGCGCCGGTCCTGTACAACTCCAGCCAGTCCCATACGTTGTCGGGAGAATCATAGAAGGAAGATTGGCCATCCATCATGATCCGCAAGCGGGCTGGGAACAGGAGAGAGTAGCGGATACCCTCCTTCCGAAGGGCCTTCTTGACTGCCAGAAAAGTCGACCGCTGCCTCTGAACCTCCAAGGAATAGTCCGGATATATGGAAACCTGGGCGTCGTCCACCTTATAGGGCCCCAGTGCTCGCGCCTTTTGTAGGATGAGATCTCGATCCCTATAGTGCAACAAGCGCGCCACCACCGGGCGAGGAGGCCGACCCTCGGCTGGGGGCCGAGCCGGCACTCGGTGAGCACGTTCCAGAGTGTAGAACGGTGACAAACCCTCCGGTACAACCACATCTCGCAGCCAGGCCTCCAGATAGCCCAGCATGTCTGTCCCCTCAATCTTTTCAGGTAGGCCCATCACGCGTATGTTATTGCGGCGGTTGCGTCCTTCGGCATCCTCCGCTCTCTGCTCTAGTAGTTGCACCCTCTGCTGTAGCGCCCCCATCAGGGTCTCCGCTGCCTTAGCCATGGGTTCCAGGGCATCCATCCGTATCTCGGCCTGCTTGACCCGATCCGCCAATTTGCCGTGGTCCGCACGCAGTAGGCCCAGACTCGTGGACACCCGCCCAATGTCATGGTGCAAGGCCTCCCTGGTGTCGGCGATGGCCTTCAGGATCTGCTCCAGCTGGCCCTGCGGCAGGCCCGTCGCCGATTCAGCGTCCAGAGTGGAGCCTTGGCTGTCCACCACTCCCTCAGCAGCATCCGGGGGAGGTTTTAGGCGCTTCCCCATACAGGCAACCGGTTTCGTTTCTCCTCGATAACAGGAGCGGCGTTTACCCCCAGGTCCAGCTCACAAGGTCGCAAGTCCAGGGGACACTCCCCGTGTCGCACACTTGCTGGCTCCGTGGGCCCCCAAGGCCAGCAGCCCCCCATCAGCGCCAGGCCACCACGCTCCGCAGCCCAGGACCCCGGCCGCGAGGGGCCCCCCCTGGCGAGCCGCTCCTCCGAGTCCAGGAGCGACAGTGAATGCGGCCACCACAGTATGGCTTCAGGGGCAGCTGTCCAAGGCCCCAACCACGAGGGAATCAGGGAGAAGCACACCTGGCAAGGGCAGGTCCCGGGAAGCGGGCCCCGCCACGTCCGTAGGGCCCCAGACCGGGCCCCAGCTCCCCACGGCCGCAGCAGTCAGTCAGCAGGGCCCCAAGAGACCGGGCCGCTCCGGGGGTCCACAGCGCCGGCCCGCCAGGCCTCCCGGCGTCAGCAGTGCACTCCGGCGGCAAGCGGCTAGGGGCCAGCGCCGATCGATCACTCCCTGGGTAGGCTGCGCAGGACCGGGTCCCCCCCGATCCCGCGATCCGCGTCTGGCGCTCAGTAGGTCCCCGGGGCCGAAGATTGCGCCCGGCCCCCTCACCTTCAGGGGTCACCAGAGTGGCCCCTCCGGAGCACCGCTGCAAGGCAGCCCAGTTTCCGCCGCCGCAGAGCGCCCGCAAGTCCGGGGCTCCGACCATCCCGGTAGCTGGCGGCCGGCCGGTCTCCACCGCGGGCCGGCCTCCTGTATAATCGAGGCCGGGGATGCGGCCGATCGCCTAGGCCGTAAAAATGGCCGGCGCCGCCCACGAGATCACAGGCGCGGCGCGGCTCCACACGGTCGCAGACGCGATCCCTCCACTTCCGATCAGGGCCCAAAGTTTGCGGGAGGGGATGCGGGCTATTTCAGGGTCCCAGGGTTGTCAGGATGAGTGCTATCAGGATTAATAGGGGAGGCCGCCTCGGAGCTCAGCACTCACCCGTCCATCTTCATCGGCTGCCAAGCCACGCCCTGTTGTCAAGGAAACTTAAGAATACTTGGTGTACTGTATAACCTATTCAGAGGTTTCAAGTTCTTATTAAGTCCCCCAGCTGAGAGCTAATTGGCATTGAAGAAAGAATGTGGTGAGCAGGCACTGGGTGATATTGTGCATGTCAGTAAAAGCTGCTGAGATTGGTGCTTGCTCAGGGCTATTTTCAAAGTACTACCTTGTCCGAAAAACTCCCTTGTGCTGTAACCCCCATAGGCTTTCATCACTGTGAAGTTTTTATTGGTGTCAATGGTGTTCAATTGATAGGACATCTCTAGTAGCCAGCGCTGCCACCTAAGCCGTGGCATGAATCATTGCTGCTCATCCTGAACTTCCAAGAATATTGGCCAGTGCTCTGTGGCAGGGAAAGCCTGTAAGTTTTTTCTCCTTAGGTTTAGCATTTTGGATCAGAAAAGCTGACTTTTGTGTTCATTGCAAATTACCTGGCTTATTGGCATTTCAACACCCAAACCATGCTCTACAATTGTTGGATTTGTTAGTGGAATATTCTACATGGGGAAAGACTTCATCAACTCATGGGCCATAATAAATGGCAAGTGGTTAAGATGGTGCTGTTTGTCTCTAAGGTGCTGCTACAGGGGGTGGGAAGCCTTTCAATTTTTCATCCTAACCAGTGTGTATGTCTTACAGTTCATGGGTTATATCAGTGGTGATTGGCAATGTGGGTTCAGGCCTTAGGGCACAAAGCCAGCAACTGTAAGCTATCTATCACTTATTTTACCTTGATGGACTTCTTATGAGTGGCAGCAATGTGCTCTTTACTACAGACCAGGGGAGGTGTGTTCTAGTAGTTATACTGCTGTGGTTGAATCTCTGTTTTTCTCTTTTGATGGATTTTATCAACAGGTATATGTAGTTTTATCCTAAAGGATCAAGTGTAGCTTTCTTCATCACCCAATTGCCAATATCTGTTGTCAAAGGTAGGAACAGTGCCACATGGTGTCATAGCAAGTTTAAGCATTGGTTCGCAGCCTCGGTCTAAGGCTTAGAGGACGTATTTCACTTTAAGTATTTATGGAAATAGTCTGCTTTGTTTGGTTGCTTCCTATAGTTGTCTTGCCGTCAGATGCCTTAGACCAGGGTCCTCAAAAGTACATCCTGCAGGACCAGATCCATGATAGATTTTTAGCATTTACCCATTCAGATAAATGTAGTTATCTTAAAAATCTTGTATGGATCCAGCCCTCCAGGACCAACTTTGGAGGACCCTGCCTTAGACATTCCTGCCATTCATTTTTCCAGGAAAAACGACACAGGGTTGTGACTCCGAACCAGTAAGGCTGAGTCCAAACTATCTAAAGAACAACACCGCTGCCAGTACTGGACATCAATTGACTATTTTATGGTGACCTATATGAAATAAACATAACGGTCCGTTTTTTGATTTGCGTCACTAGTTTATTCATTCATTTTTGCACTAGTGGAACCAAGATTATTTTCATCAATGGAATAAACAATTTTTTGTGTGTATGTACAAATATACAATATAACATTACACCTGGATCATAATATACAATACAATTTACAAATTTACAACACATCCACACTTTCACTCTGGCCAAAACTTTCATCCATCTACTAACATACCACAACGCAAAATACTTAGGGCCTAATGTCAAAATAAAGGTTCTTCATACATATGAATGGTTTCACATCCTAAGAATGAAATCAATGTGATGAATACAGTTTCAGAGGTATTAATCCTACTTAATGGACACTATTCATGTTCTATTTCGAATTTTGACAGAAGAGACCAAAAACCGGTCGACGCGTTTCGAACTCCCAAGTGCGGAGTTCTCCTCAGGACCAACAATCTACAAAAACATAAACAAACATCCAATAAATTAATTGGTCCAAAATCCAATTCTCTTACTACCAGTAACACCGCCTGTCAACAGTCTCTATCCATACCTTAATATTGTGAACAAAGCAATCCTCGAGTAGATGGCGTTTCAGACGATAGACAACTCTGAATAGAGAGGACATGACAGACATTTTAGAGTTAAACAACCGCAAGCCCATTCCTTACATGTAGTCTCCATTATACATTCATACGTCTTTTTCTAGGCACTTACCTATTTTAGTGCTGGTGTCACCTTTTCTAGGAGAAAGCAATATATATATCAGATGTTGTGGACTAACTGGGATACAACGACGTATTTGTAAGAAATGAATGAATAATGAACAGCGTAGTCGGAGGACTACCTTGCTGGCAGCTTACCGCATAGGTGCAGGTTTTACACTTTTAAAACTTGATTAATTGTTCGGGAGGCCGCGTGTTTACTTTCGCTGGCGTCCTGTGAGGAAAAGAAAATAACCGCGAGTTTAGACACGGGTCTATCCGCGTATAGATTGCGTTGATGACAACGCGATTGCATTTGCCCCTTAATGTCAGACTCGTATTCTCTCGTCAGTCACAAACGTCCGTCAACCTCATCCGCAATCCAATGTAAAACGTGCTATATTATTGGCAGGAGGGACCGTCACATGGTTTGGATGTCCATAGAGCCGCCCGAAATTTAAAGCAACAGTTTAACCCGCTCTGATGTCGAAGAAACTTTATTGCCCACGAACAATTCCATATGTGAATGTTTATGACAAAAGCCCTCCAACTTAACATGATTCTGAACTCGGGTGTACCCAATGGTCAATTTCCAATATGTATTACATCCAAGTGCTGCCAAGATGCATTCACTCACGAGGTACCCTGAAATACATATCTCTCCACACAATGCTGTGTTTCTCGATGTCGTGCTCAATCACGAAGTATTTGGGGGGCCAGAAATAAACGATGGTATTAGCGTAACCGGTAGGCCAATATTGCGCAATAAAGATGAACACATTTTTTTTCTAAAAATTATTATTATTTTTTTTTTTAAATAATATTTTTTTGACTCGTTGTTACTACTGTCTGCAATCTGATTTATTGAGCCCAAATGCAATCCCATTTATCAAGGTCAGGAAGGGTCGAGTTTAGGTTAATAGAAAATCTGGCCTCCATAATCTACCCCTAAATAATGGGCACTCATCTAGAAAACTGTGGATGTAGAATATGTTTTTAGTCATGTAGTATCACGTATTCATCTTCATGATCTCTGGGAGTTCGTTAAGCCCTGTGGTCGCAGTGTTGAATTTCATTATCAGTAGTGCCTCACGCTGGTTTAGTTTCCCTTCAACATCACCTCCCCGGGGTTTTTTTCAATTTTAGGGATGATGGTCCATCGTAGGTCATCTTCTTTATGTTGGTGTGAAATCCAGTGATGTACTAGGGGCGCGTTCGGTGTCTCTTTTCTAATTCTGGACTTGTGTTGTGTAATCCGATGTCGGACCTCCTGCGTGGTTTTCCCTATATACAGTTTCGGGCATGGACATGTGACCCCATAAACCACATTTTTGGTTAAACAGTTTGTAAATGCGTCGTGTTTCCAGTATATTCCATTGAATATAAAGACTGATCCTTCATTTGTCTGTGCGCAACAAGAACAATTGCTGCACTTATGATGACCTAGTATTGGCGGAAGGCCCAACATGCCTCTAAGAGATGTTTTGGCAACTTGAGGCAGTGATGCTCTGACGATATGTTGTGCCACGCTTTTTTCTTTTTTAAAAGCGAAGAGTGGTGGTTCATTGAACTCACTGTGTAGATCTTTCTAGATGAGTGCCCATTATTTAGGGGTAGATTATGGAGGCCAGATTTTCTATTAACCTAAACTCGACCCTTCATGACCTTGATAAATGGGATTGCATTTGGGCTCAATAAATCAGATTGCAGACAGTAGTACCATCGAGTCAAAAATATATTATTTTAAAAAAAATAATAATAATTAAAAAAAAATGTGTTCATCTTTATTGCGCAATATTGGCCTACCAGTTACGCTAATACCATTGTTTATTTCTGCCCCCCAAATACTTCGTGATTGAGCACGACATCGAGAAACATGGCATTGTGTGGAAAGATATGTATTTCAGGGTACCTCGCGAGTGAATGCATCTTGGCAGCACTTGGATGTAATACATATTGCAAATTGACCATTGGGTACACCCGAGTTCAGAATCATGTTAAGTTGGAGGGCTTTTGTCATAAACATTCACATATGGTATTGTTCATGGGCAATAAAGTTTCTTCGACATCAGAGCGGGTGACACTGTTGCTTTAAATTTCGGGCGGCTCTATGGACAGACACACCATGTGACGGTCCCTCCTGCCAATAATATAGCACGTTTTACATTGGATCGCGGATGAGGTTGACGGACGTTTGTGACTGACGAGAGAATACGAGTCTGACGGTAAGGGGCAAATGCAATCGCGTTGTCATCAACGCAATCTATACGCGGCTGGACCCATGTCTAAACTCGCGGTTATTTACTTTTCCTCACAGGACGCCAGCGAAAGTAAACACGCGGCCTCCCAAACAATTAATCAAGTTTTAAAAGTGTAAAACCTGCACATATGCGGTAAACTGCCAGCAAGGTAGTCCTCCGACTACGCTGTTCATTATTCATTCATTTCTTACAAATACGTCGTTGTATCCCAGTTAGTCCACAACATCTGATATATATATTGCTTTCTCCTAGAAAAGGTGACACCAGCACTAAAATAGGTAAGTGCCTAGAAAAAGACGTATGAATGTATAATGCAGACTACATGTAAGGAATGGGCTTGCGGTTGTTTAACTCTAAAATGTCTGTCATGTCCTCTCTATTCAGAGTTGTCTATCGTCTGAAACGCCATCTACTCGAGGATTGCTTTGTTCACAATAATAAGGTATGGATAGAGACTGTTGACAGGCGGTGTTACTGGTAGTAAGAGAATTGGTTTTTGGACCGATTAATTTATTGGATGTTTGTTTATGTTTTTGTAGATTGTTGGTCCTGAGGAGAACTCCGCACTTGGGAGTTCGAAACGCGTCGACCGGTTTTTGGTCTCTTCTGTCAAAATTCGAAATAGAACATGAATAGTGTCCATTAAGTAGGATTAATACCTCTGAAACTGTATTCATCACATTGATTTCATTCTTAGGATGTGAAACCATTCATATGTATGAAGAACCTTTATTTTGACATTAGGCCCTAAGTATTTTGCGTTGTGGTATGTTAGTAGATGGATGAAAGTTTTGGCCAGAGTGAAAGTGTGGTTGTGTTGTAAATTTGTAAATTGTATTGTATATTATGATCCAGGTGTAATGTTATATTGTTTATTTGTACATACACACAAAACATTGTTTATTCCATTGATGAAAATAATCTTGGTTCCACTAGTGCAAAAATGAATGAATAAACTAGTGACGCAAATCAAAAAACGGACCGTTATGTTTATTTCATATAGGTCACCATAAAATAGTCAATTGATGTCCAGTACTGGCAGCAGTGTTGTTCTTTAGATTCATTTTTCCAGGTCGTCAGACATCCTTGAATCGTCTAAAGCTTTATTATTGTTCATTTACATTTGGGTGGGCAAGCTCACCAGGAAACACTCTGATTTCTTGATGTCCGATTGTCCCTTCTCATAAATACATATTCTCACCCTACTCAAGATATTCTGTATCATAAATGAGTTTAAATATTTTCAAACTATCCGTCCATGTCTGTAGCTGTCAAGTGGCCCTGGTTAGATCTGACACTACAACCACTTCAGAATTTTTACCTTTTTTTGTATATTTGGATGTTGTGTTACAAAGATGTCCAGTAGTCCAGGGTAGATTGAGCAAGATGTTTATTTAAGTAGATAACATGGAGAGCCCCACCAGGAGCAGCCTTCCTACTGCTCAGCCTATTCTCCAACTGACTCTTTCACTCACCCAACATTCCACAGCATCACCACACACCAACATTCCACAACCCCAGTAACACTGGCTGAGCAGCAGGTATCACATTGAACTTGTAGTTTGAGTTTTGCCTTCACAAGTATGGGCTTCAAAATGTCAACATAAAAGTGCAGCTGGACCAAAACCCAGGACTGAGAGAAAGTGTCAGGTAGCAAGAGGCACAATGGTGTTCTCCCCATATTGCATATCTCCCCGTGCACCATTCTGCGTCCTAAACTCCTATAGCACTTCATTGTATGCCTCCCCTATAACTCACATATACATGTACCCCTCGACTACTGTACATCATTCAGTGCTTCTCTAACAGAAGGAGAGTCCCCCCTCGTAATCAAAAAGGACAGAGTAGTCAAAGCTGAAACAAAAAAAAATATTCCCTTTTGTATATACTAGATCAAATAATAGGCACTATGTTTCAAAATACAATGGACATATACTGGTTTATAAATACAACGTACAATCAAATAGTTTAGTACAATTCTTATGCATACAAAATTTATTTGTTTAATGTAGTTTTTATATAGCGCGAACTTGACCCTGTATCGGGTATCAGAGCGCTTTACATAGAACCAGTTATGTTACATGAGGACTCATTTATTAGGTCTCCTGGCGTTGAACCGCGCGAAAGCGCGGTGTCGCCAGAGAGACCTATTGTGAGCGACTCTGCTTCCCAGGAGAGGGCACAGGAGCTGGCCGCGCGCTCAGAATTGAGCGGGCCACGTGCACGCGAACGCGCTCGCTGTGGCCAGCTCCTGTCTCCTCTCCTGGAAAGCTTTACCACACAGCCACACCTCCCCCTGCTTACGCATGCGCACACACACAAGCACACCTACAGACACGCACACACACATACAGAGACCCCTGCCCCCCCTGCCGCCGCCGCACACATACACACACGCGCGCACACACACACACACAAGCTCATCCCCCTCCCCCTACAACTAAGCCCCACTTACCGCCATTGTAGAGTTCTGCAAGCGAAGTGGCGTTCGTAATCGTATGCGTCAGCTATCAGTACCACGGGCCTCTGTGGGTCAGAATCGCAGATGTGAACGCGCCGCGGCTTCATCCCGCCTACTTCGAAACCGAAACCTATAATCGGCAGGGGGCGTGGCTACCTCTCCCGCGCAGCTGGGTCCTGCCTTGGAAACGAAACTATGCCTACAGCTAAAACACTTGGGATCTTTAGAAAGAAATAGCTGACTCGCAAGCACCGAGGTGTATTTTTTGCTTACCTGGCTGCATACTTACCGCTGTCAGCCGCGTTCCTGAGGTAGCACCATGGCCCCGCGGCCGCCAAAGGAGAAAGTAAAGGGCGCCTGCGGCTTCTGCCACCAGCGCGAGCAGACCCCGGTTATCGGCGTGCTGTACAAGACCCCTGACGACGAGGTGGCCGCCCACTTCAACTGCATGGTAAGAGCTGGAGGTGTGTGGGGCGCGCAGGAGGCGGGTTCTGCATTAACCTGCACTAGAGTGACCAGATGTCCCAGACACTCCCTGCTTTTCAGCTCCCGGCATGCCAGCACTTTTTGAACACATTGGTTAAAATAACATGCGTGCTCACATTACTCTCGAAACACAAAGCACACAATGGACTGCACAATGTTTGACGGCATTCCCTACTTCGCTTCCTGGCTCTTGGTCCCTCGTTCATGTAGCATTGTGGCAGGCATCGAAGAGCTGTGGTAAGCAATTGATGGTACTCCAGGCCAAGGTTACTTGATCCCAATACACAAGGCAAGAGATTTATTTCATAGATCATTATTCACAATACATTATTCAACTCACTTTCGACAAAAATGACATAATTTTAAATGGCAAATCAAGACTTGAAAAAGGGCTCTGTTTTTTCCTTTTAAATTCAATCCAAATAATTTCCTTTACGATTCCATACGTATTTCTTCACTAGCTCCTCCTTCAAATGTTTTATAATTTACGTTCTAGTGCTTGCCATTAGGAAACCATGACTACACCCCCCAAAATTCAATACTCGGCAGATTTATTTATTTTATATATCGCGAACTCGACCCGAAGGTATCAGTGCGGTTTACATGAGCACCAGTTATGTTACAGAGTGACACATTCATTTTGTTAGGCACAAAGAAATTGAGTCATTTGCCCAGAATCACAGGGTGTTGAGCATCCCTGACAAGACTGGAACTCGATCCGCCAGCTTCAAGGTCAACAGCTATAGCCGTTAGGCCGCATCCTCAATTACATTGTGACATGGGAGATCCACAGTATCGCTTTTTTTCTTTGTGTTTTCAAAACCTGAAAAAAAGTGCACCGCCACTAAAACACTGAACGGTGTTTTGTATGTTTCAAATGTTTAGCTTGCCTTATAACTCCGGATGTGTGCAGTCCTGTGTCAGTGATTTTGCCATGTAATCCTTCCGTGTGTCCATCAGTAGAGGCGTGGTTGGCAGATTAAAGTTTCTATCAAACTTTGAGCAAGCAAACAATTGTGCCTGTTCAAGGAGCGAGGACCAGGTTTAACGCTGGAAGACCCGGACAGGATTGCAGGACTGGAGCGAGGTGTCCTATTGTTTATGTGGCTGTAATGTGGCAGCAGCCTGAGAGCGGGATGGGTCAGGTGTCTGTCTCTGTGCTTTCGTGTCAATGCACCATAGTCTGTAGGAGTGATTCGTGATAGACGCATTCTAGGAGTATATAACTATTTTTAAAAGTACAGTTTGTGGTATATGTGTTTCTGATTTCTAGCCGTGGGCATTGATATTATGTGGATTTGCCGCATAAATCCAGTCTCCATTATTGCAAGGAAATGCACATTATATGGCATAAGGCGGCACATTGTGTCAATCTAATCTCGCTTTGTTGTCTTTGGAACAACAAGTAGTATTGTCTGGGCATAAGTTTCAGCTCATTGCTATGCATTCGACTCACAATTTTGCCAATCGGCTACTAAAAGGTGAACAGTTAACCTTTGAAGTGGCATCTCGAGTTTTAGTAACTGTTGAATCTATTGAGCTAGAAACTATGTCTGTCGAAATTTGCCTCTCTTTCGGGTTTCAAGGGAGGCTCAGAAATACAGGCACTTTCAGAAGGCGTCCGCCCCGTGCGTGAAGTGCATCATCAGAGCTGTGTGAATAATAACTGCGTCAGTCTCGTGAGTGAGGTGCATCATCAGAGCCATGTGAATAATAACAAATGTGAGGCCGTGCGTGAGGTGCATCATTAGAGCTGTGTGAATAATAACAGTTGTGAGCCCGTGCTTGTGGTGCATCATCAGAGCTGTGTGAATAATAACAGCTGTGAGCCCCGTGCCTGAGGTGCATCATCAGAGCTGTGTGAATATTAACCGCTGTGAGCCCCGTGCCTGAGGTACATCATCAGAGCTGTGTGAATAATAACTGTCAGCTCCTGAGGTGAATAATAACTGTCAGCCCCGTGCGTGAGTTGCATCATCAGAGCTGTGTGAATAATAACAGCTGTGAGCCCATGCCTGAGGTGCATCATCAGAGCTGTGTGAATAATAACAGCTGTGAGCCCGTGCCTGAGGTGCATCATCAGAGCTGTGTGAATAATAACAGCTGTAAGCCTGTGCCTGCGGTGCATCATCAGAGCTTTCTATATCTCTCTGGTATGCAATTAAACACACTTTGTCGAGTTACACTCACTCCTGTAATCTCACCCCATCCACATTGCTCATGTCACCCAAATTCCTGCACTCTCTACCACACTGCTTTCAAGAACAGCATACTCTTGCACACACTGTCACTGCTCACCAATTCAAAGTTTGCTACATTTTATGCAACACAATGTCATACACAATCCCAATAACTCAAACTTTAATGCTGGGAGACCTATTGCATTGTAAATGCTTGTTTTTGTTAGGCACGGAGACATTAAATGGTTTGCCCAGAATCACAGGTTGTTCAGCGTCATTCCGAGACTTGAACCCGGTACCCCAGATTCAAGGTCGACCGCCGAGGCAGTTAGGCCAACTCCTCTCCATGTTATATTTAAAACAGCATTAGTATGTATTCTCTTTTTTTTTATTAAGAAAAACTTATAACAATAAATCACATATATAAAAAACATAAAAGTAAAGGGAAACTAAAATTACCCCTACTTCTCTAATAAATAATCATTCATAATTTCATTCTTGAACCATTTCACAAATCACTTTTGAGATAAAAAAACTGTTTTTTTAATTTTTTGTTTATTGTTTCATCATTCATTGCTCGCCTGAGGCACAAATGACAAAGTGCCCCCCTTCAGAAAGTCACCTTGTGCACCCTTCTGCACTGTATTCAGTGGTCCCATGATGCACATCCCTGTAGTCCCCTGCTGCACATTACCTTAGGCCCCTGCAGCACATTATCCAGTTGTCCCCTCATGTACATGACCCAGCACATCACCCAGTGTACTTCTATGGCACATTACCCAGTGATCCCTGAGGTATGTCACCCAGAGTCACAAGTGCATCATTGGTGCTCCCCTTGCTCACGTCATCATCTGCTCCACTCTTGCACATCGCCCACCGCCTGACTGCTCAAGGTTATGTAGAACTGCTGGCCAATGTCTGCTGTGCTTTCAATTGGAAAAAAGATGAGCTTTTGCATGCAGGTACTTAAAATGTTTCATTCTTTACGATTAAAACTAAACCTTGAGACCTAGGAAACACATGCAGCAGTACTGAAACATCTGCTGAGCTTCAGTGATTGCCTAAATATTTATTGTGTCCTAGTCACTCAGGACCATACTTATGGCAAAGTTGTGCAGTGCAGCGCAGCAAGTCACCTTGCTGCGTTGCACTGCATCACCGGGAAAGGGAAGCAATGTGCAATCTTTAAGGCATACAGCGCATTCCTGTCCTTTCCCCCTGCGCTGGCGCAAAATAGGCCGCCTAGAGCCAATTCAGGCATCCTTGCACCATGGTGCAAGGATGCCTGCGTTGCATGCAGGATTGTTTTTGTGCAGGAAAGGGAACCTTCCAGCACACAAACAATCCTTAGAGGCATATTCCTCTATGTGTGTGTACTGCAGGTTGCAGCACACATAGAACGGGGAGGGGGGAACAAGGAGAAATAAAGATAGTTCTCCTCGTTACGCTTCTTCCTTGCACAGAGTAATGCAACGCAGCGAACTCCAGCAGGCCCGCTAAGCACAGTGCCCTCCCCTGACAACTCCCGAGTGAGTCCAGAGGCGTCCACCATCTTGTACTTTGCAGGGGAGCCCCCTCAAGTTTCGTTACCCCACTGGCATGGGGTCTCTTTTGTGTTAACTGGTCAGTACCTGGATGCGTAAGGACTGGCCCCAAACAAAAACATTTGCGGACCTCCCCCAGCTCACCCAAATCACTGATAGCGTAGCTGCCTCATGCAGATGATGGTTTTGTTGATGTGTGCCAGCAGGGTCAGCGGGTGAAGGGAGGGCAAGTAAGGAGGCAATGGGATGTTATGGCAAGCCATGTGATAATTAAGGACTAAAACCACTTTTAACCGGAAGAACAGACAGAATCAAGGGACAGGGACAAGGCTGGAGCAAGATGAGAAGGGCGCTGTTGTTGACATAACCTTAATGCAGACAGCTCCATGCGCCCCTCATTGAAAGAGCTGCCTCAAATTGCTTTTTCCTAATCAGCTGGCTACAGCATGATGGGCAGACACCCTTCGACGTCTGTTTGGCAGGAGGACATGAAAGAGAATACATAATCTGATAGCCTGGAGGTGTGACAGTGAGACACAGAGAGAGACAGAATGAGAGAGAGGGAGATAAAGAGAGATGTCTCCATCACAAGTCAAAGAGCTAAAGCTTTTAATGTGTCTACTGCAAGCCACAGGTTCCCACTCCTGTGGGATAGCTTGGGGTGAAAGTACATTCTGCCCAGATCTTTTGGTAACCTGTAGGTGACACGTTCAAGTCTGAGTAAGACGGAGGGGAGGAGCCAAGATGGCGATCGGAACAGTCGCATAACCGCCTCGCTCTGTGATTTCTTCCTCCCCGCCACCTATCCTGTATTTCATCCTGTTCGGGGTGTTCCGAATTTGGTCACCGGGGAAGAGCCTTCACTTACCATCCTTGTCCGGGGCTCTGGCGTGCAGTCATTTCGGCGTTCTGCCCTTGTTGCCTTGCTGGCCTTCCCGGCCCTGACGCCGGGGCCTCGAGTGCTGTGCTTGCCCGGAGATGTTCGGAGTACCGGCGGTCCGGAACCGGTGGAGAGACCCGATGCTGGGAGCCTGAGAGCTGCGGGCCGGAAGCCCTGGAGCGGACCCACCCCCGCGGGTGGGCCACCCCGTATGTCCGATTGCCTGCCGGCCCGAAGAAGAGAAGCCGCGCTGTCCGGCACCCCTCAAGTGGGTAGCCCACTCCTTTTGCTTGTCCCGCCCGGGGTCCGGTGCTGGGCTCCCCCGAGTGTTGTGGGGAGCACGCCCGTTCTTCTGGTGACTCTCCTTTCTCCGCCGAGCGCCATCCGCCGCGGATCGGTTGTGTGCCCTGGGGCCGCCGGTGCTCCTGGTGGACTTGGAGGCGCCCACGATGATGGCGGCGGGCGCTGTGCTTAAGATGGCGGATGGCCCCTCGGAGAGTCTTTCTCCTGGAGACAGGGAAGTTGCTGCATTTGTTCTCTCCAGCCCTCGTTTGATTCGGGCGGCCCCTACTCGGAGTGCTGTCTTGTCTGCCCTGGCTGCTCTGGGGATCGACCTGTCCTTGAAATGCCGAGACTTGGAGTCGCGGATCTCCGCCATGGCTGCTCCGCCATTTTGTGACGCGGTGTCGTCTTCCCGAATTGTAATGGTTGAAACTTCTCCGGCTGCTGTGCTGGGATCTCCAGCTAGGTGTTTGATTCTATGGGATCATGTGGACCCGGTGCCGATGCTGCAGTGTTTCCTACATCCTGATTTTTCTGCTTCGTGCTGGACAGCCCAGATATTGTGCTTGGCCACGTGGATCGTTGAGGTACTTTTGCATTCTGACTGCTGCCGAGTTCTCCTGGTTGCTTCTTGTTGGCCGGGACGGTGTTTTGCGGAGATCCCACTGGCCTTCCTGGACTGGTATGGACCCACTGTATCATTCTGCTTTTCGGCCGTGGCGGGGTCTGGAAGCTCGACTCTTCATACAAGTGGACAGGGGTAATTGTGCCGGAGTACCTGTGGGACCCTTTTAAATGGCATCTCCAGGCCTCATTATTTTGGTTAGTTCTTGTTTTTCATCCTTGTGTGGGCTTTCTTCGATGTCCTTTTCGACCTCGATTGGTGATCCGTTGTTGCGGGTGGGGTAGTATTCCATGTTTCGATCGCTGGCTCCTCTCCTCTCCTGTTCTTCTTTTTCCTCTCCTTCTCTCTCTTTCTTCTTTCTCTTTCTTTGTTATTATTCCCTTTCTCTTTCTTCTATATTTCGGGTGACTCTGGGCGACAGGCACGCTGTTTAGTGGGGTAGGCCGTAGCCATTACAGTGATGTAGGGTGGGGGGGGTGTTTGTTATTTTAGTTTGTTTTATTCTATGGTCCCTTTTTGCTTTTTCAGGGGGTGGGCTATGTCCCTTTGTTTTTCACTCCTTTGTTTCGTACGTGTCCGCACTTTCTCCTTTTCCGGGGCGGGAAGGCTGTACATGTGGCGTCCACGTTATTTGTTTGCTGACATTTGTCCTTTATTTTTGAACCTTTGCTGGGCGTGGGATGTCTTTGGGCTTCGCCCTACTAGGGTTATTTGATTGCGTGGGGGGCTGTCCCCCTCCCGCCCCCCCCCTCGTTTTCTGTATATGTTGCGTGACGCCCGGTAGATATGGTTGCTGCCTCCTCTATAAAATGTAAAATGAAACCTTTTTTATCCTGGCGCTGACTGTTTCACGTCTTTATTTCACGTCTATCCTGTATTCATTCTATTGTACGCATTGATGTTGCCTTTTTTTTTGACTCTCCTGCTTTTGCGGCTGGCCCCTGTGGTTGTAGGCCTGCGCTTGTACTTCTACGTGTCTTTCAATAAAGGTTTTTTAAAAAAATAAAAAATAAAAAAAATAACAAGTCTGAGTAAGACGTCTTAACCTGCCGCAGGGATCTACACAGAACATGCAGATCCCGAATTTGATCCGATTGTAGCCAGCTCAGTCTATCACTCTTCTAAGGGAGGTCCACGCTGTCAATCTAGTAATACCAAAAGCTGAATCTTGAATTGTATACTGATGCCTGCTCCCTGCTTCACTACAATAACAGAACTCTACCGTCTAGTAGAAGGCAGAATTGATTTATAATAACAAGGAGTAAAGTAAGATACACACAAATGTCCCAACAAAACAAAGAACTGTTGTGTATACAGTGGACTGCTGGCTCACTTTCTGGCCATAGACAGAAAGAGAGGGCGGATGAGAGTGTTGGGGGGGACTTCAAAGAGCTAAACAAAAATAAACAAATGGAAGCCATTCTCCTGATAGAAAGGAAAAGAGTCAACAGTTTGTCAGCAAAATTTGTTAAAGGAGCATACCAAGGTGTTATAGGTGTGCGCGGGTGTGTGGCCAAGGAAATTGGTGAACTCCATGAATTTTGGATGGCACACACTCATCTGGAGTGTAGTGGCTGAAACAACAGTTGCAAGCTGTCTGAAATCCCTTTAGTAAATAACCCTATTGTGTGCCAAGTACTGGGACCCACCTGTGACGAGGAGAAGCCCCAGTACTAAAAAACAAACGGGCAAATTGAGAGGTGCTCAGGTACAGCTACGCAGAGCAGGTCAGTAGCGGCCCACTCAAAGCAATGGCTTCTCGTCCGTGGCAAGGGTGACTGTGTGTCTACAGTACTTCCTGAAAATGTGTACCTGTATGTTTGTTGGTCACTGTGTGCATCTGAGATTATGTTGTGTTCCTCTGGGCACATGGACTACAAAAAAGCCAAACCTATTGACTTTGTCAATGTTCACACTATTTAATCATACATGAAATGGAACTGGGAACTCGAGGAATTATTTTTTTAAATGTTGGATAGGCCTGATCGCTTTCCTATTGCTGTATACTCAATGGGCTGGGTTCCATTGATTAGAAAGGCCTCTCTCTGATGCTTAAATTGCAAAGTTCAAGTAGCCATGTCTAATAGGGCACATAAACTGCTCAGTGGAACACTGCACAACCATGGACGTCATTTAGGGGTCACCAGGGGTCGCAGCTGCAACCCCGGCTTGCCCTTTGCTACCCTTAGCACTGCCTTTGTGACCCCTGGCCGCAGAGGTAGCATATTCAGTGCCAGGAACACAGGGGCAGATTGGGGCTCCACTCTCTTTATTTTCTGTAAATTTTTATTACAATATAAGTGAATACATAAAATATATTGTTCTCTAATAGTGTAACAAAAATGGCGTGCAATAAACTGGAATATGCCCTTCAAGGCAGCTTAGGTAAGTAAAAAATGCTTTTAAATGTATGTTCTGTGCATGCTTGCGGGTGACATTGTGTTTATGTGTGTGTGAGAGAGAGAGAGAGAGAGAGAGAGAGTGTGTGTGTGTTTGTATGTGTGTATGTGTGTGAGGGGAGGTCAAAGGGCGTGTGATGTCACTTCCGTTACCCCTGGCACTTTGGTGAATTAGCACCCATGCGCGCAACGCCCTCATGTATTGGAGTCAAAGTTAATACAATTGTGTGACGAGGAGTAGCTTGCCAGCCAAGTCATTGCACTTTAGCTCAACAATGGACAAATCCATTGTATTCATGGGTGCTCACTCGGTCACTTCTAAGTGGCATGTCACATTAAAGACATATTTCCTGAGGCTCTTCGTGTATTACAGAAGCGCACTGGCTGCTGGGAGCGCATGGCATCCCGAAGCGTTTGCTTTCCTAGATGTTGCACAAATTAGCCATCTATCTGAATGTCTCACCTCAGAGAAAAAAGGCGGGAGAGAAGGGTTCCATGAAAATATACCGAATACAAGATATATTATTTTTCAGTTTCCCAAAGAGATGACTGGTTAGTGGTTCTGTTGACGTGGGTTTTTCCCTACGAATTCCTCTCAAACGTTAACCCCACAATGTGCACCGCATAATGTGGTGAGCAAAACGTAATATAGACAGAGAGCAAAAAGAACTGGCCCCTCCAGGCTTTGCCTGCACGCGTCGACCGTTTTGTGCCTGCACTGAACCCGCCCTGTTGGTCAGAGCAACTTGAATGGGATGGGTACATTTTTACTTGTTGTCGCATACACACCTATTTATATTCTGAGAATCTAGCACCGGTGCCGGCTGCAGGTCCCGGAAAGACAACCGTAAACATTGTAGTGCAACAGCCCTGAAAATCAAAGGAGTTCAAAGTCCAGCAAAGTTGCCTGCGAACACGGTTCATTCCTGGTTTGTGATGTTAATATTTTTTGGTCAGGGATATTGCCATAACGTTACGTAGCTCTTTTCTTAAAAGAATGGTACTACAGAACTCGATCCTTATGGAATTATCCTGTGAAATTAATCTGATAGAGAAGGATTTGACAGGAAGCCAAAACTTAATTACACATAAACCTCTCCCTGGAGACTGGCTAATTCCCTGTACCATGGCAAGTACAGTAATTGGAAATCAGGCACGCCTGCTTACTATGTCTCTCCAGAGTCAAACGCCACTCGGTGGTGTGTCTTTCCATATCTCTGTGTGATAGCACATCTGGCTGCGGGCAGTGCGGTCTGGCCTCGGACTGTTCTGGTGTCTGTCTCTGGTCTGTGTGGTGGTACGTGCATCTCTGCAGTCTGGCGTCTGTGGTGGTGCAACTCTTTGTAGGCTCTGTTTTGGTGTATCCCTCTTGATTTGGACTCTGTTTACCCTGGTGGCTTTCTGTGGTCTATGTGGTGGCACAACTTAATGTGGCCTGACTTCCAACTGTGCAGGTGGGTCTGTGTGTGCTCTCTTGTCTGTTTCTAAGAGACAGCCAGCAGTGGTGTTTCTAGATGAAACCGGTCAAATATCCCAATCCTATATAGTTCTCTTATGCCCACTCCTGGAGTCCTGACTGCCCACAAAACTCAATCCTTGGTCAATGTTTTCGCATTATTAGGAGGGCAACCTAATTTCCTTGTTCACATTGAACTTTGCAATTCGAATTGCATGTCTCTGTAATTACTCTTGTTTTCAATTACTTTCCATATTTCATTTTTCCATTAAGACGTTGGTGTCTTTTTCCATAAAGTTCTTTTTTATTAAGTATCCAATTCCATCACACTTAAAACGGACCAAGCCAATGTGTTTCATCCCTTATAGGGACTTCATCAGGGCAATTTGATTTATCCTCCTTCTCAAAATTCTTCTTTTCCATTCATGCCCCGTTTAAATGTCTGGGCTCCTTTCGAGCAGCCTTTCGGCATGTAGTCCTGTCTGATTGGTCTGCTGGCTGAATCTGTTTAAAGTGTGAGGGAATTGGATACTTAACCGCATTCGTGCGGCCGCTATTTTTGCGCTGCGCCGCTTTTTTCAAAAAGCTGCGTTACATGACGAGCTGAGCTCGTCATGAGCGTGCAAGCGGCACAACTCATGACGAGCTCAGCTCGTCATGAGCGCAGAAGGGGTTAATAAAAGAACTTTATTTAAAAAGTCAGCAACGTCTGGAAATTAATTGAAAAACGGAATATGGAAAGTAATTGAAAACAAGAGCGATTACAGATACATGCAATTCAAATTGGAAAGTTCAATGTGAACAAGGAAATTAGGTTGCCCTCCTAATTTTGTGAAAACATTGCTCTCTGTTCTGTGTTGGAGTACCAGGTGTGGCCTCTGTGTTTGTGCATTTCTCTGTGGTCTTTGTGCTGGTGGAATCCACTTGGTATAAACTCTGAGCTGGCGGTCTCCCTCAGTGGTCTGGACCCTGAATGTGAAGATGGCTTGCTATGGACTGTGTTGATTTATCTCTCTGTGGTCTGTGTGCTGTTGCATCTCTGCTCTGGGGTCTGGCATCTATGTAGTGTGTCTCTCTGTGATTTGAGTGCTGCCACTACTCTAAGATCTGGAACATGTGCTAGTGACTTTCTCTGTGGCCTGCATGCTGGCACAATTCTCTGTAGTTTGGCTTCTTGACAGTAAAGGTGGCTTTCTGTCTTCTTGTGCTCAGTGTGTTAGGACACCTAATTGTGGTCTTGCCTCTTAGTGTGGTGGGATGATGGATATCTCTGTGAGCTGGTGCAGCTCTCTGTAGTTTGTGGTTCAACCTCTGTGCTGGTGCATCCTTCTGTGCGTTTGTTTGTGTGCTAGTGCATTTCCTTGGAGACTGGTGTGCCTCACATATATTCCATGTTTTGTTGGGTGAGCTGGTGTATTTCTCTGCGGAAGAGACTCCAGGCTTGCTTTTTCCTCAAAGATTCAATCTATGTGTCAATCTCTGTTTTTGCTCATATGTGGGCTGATACACCTCTCTGTTGGTGGTGGTCCTGGTCTCTGCTGGTGCATCGCTCTTTGGCAAGAGGCCTTTGTTTTAGTGACAGGCCTGGTGAAAGAAGTTTTACTACTTTTCTAGCAGTGAGCTTGTACTGTCACCTAGCATAGGTGAATAATGAATCTGCACAGGACTCGGGTGTGGGTACCCTGAAGGAGTGTATTTCTGTTGTCTGTCTGTGCTCGTGCACAGATCTTTGTAATCTGGCATGTGGTTTATGTGTTCTTTTACGGCTTAGTCTGGTCAGGGTGTCCTGTGTGTACCTTTTCATTGTGTGGCCTTTTGGTTTGGTGCATCTCACAGAAGTGTGCACTGTGATGTACTGCATATATATCTACTCTGGTTAGTTTTGTGGGCATTTTCCATTGATGCGGTCCGTATACTCGTACTACTGAGCGATATGAATGCTCTTGAGTGGCTCACACGCTGATGGGTATATTATGCAGTATTTTGTGTTATTACTGTGGTGGGGAATTGTGTGATGTGCATACATCCCTTCTTGGATCTCTACAATGGTGTGTATACCCTTTCTTTGGTACTGTGTCTGTGCTTCCATATATTTCTTTAGTATGAGATATGAGCTGGTGAAGCTGTCACAGCTTGTGGGCACCAGGGGCCATATTATAGAAGTGGCCCGGCGCAAACAGGGAAAGTGGCCCTTTACGTAATAAGGCCCCTGATGCTCTGTTTTGTGCGCCGGCTGTAAGAATTTTACAGTGTGTACAGTCAGATTGTATCAGGTTATATCAGGTTGTACCCCAACTGCCCCCCCCCCTTAATTGGTTCAACCCCAAAACAACGTGCACACTATGAAGTTATCTCAGGACTCACGGACTACCTCAATGCAGCTCAGCACACTTGGACTTCCGAACCTATATGTAGAATACAGCTTTATTGTATCAACCCCAAGACGATGTGCACTCTATGAGGTTATCTCAGGACTCACGCACTACCTCAATGCTGCACAGCGCACTTGGACTGCCGAACCTATATGTAGAATACTGCTTATTGTATGAATCTTGCTCAAAAACTGTTGTGAAGCGCTCCGATACCCTGGGGTCAGGCTAGCGCTAGATAAAACTCCTTAATAAATAAATAAATAAATAAATAAATAGTTACACAAATTCAACCTCTCATGCTAAGGTCCTCTTAGCCAGTGACCACCCACCCACGGAGCGCCATTTATGAGAAGGTATGGTGCAGCTGTAGTACAATATTAAACTAGGCCCTGATGCTCGTGTGCCAACTCTGCGCGCCCTCCTTTCTCACCTGCGTCATAGAAGGTGTCCAGCACCGCCGTCTCGCCGAAGTCCAGCTCCCCGAAGTTGACACTGCTGAGGTGGGCCCCCTCGGCCTCACAGGCTCGCAGCAGGCACTGCAGGGCCCCAGACTCCGTGCTGCCCGCCGGCCCGGTCTTAGGGCTGTCATTGAGCACGTATACCACCCGCAGGGAGCGCTGTCGAGGTGGGGTCGGGCCACAGTGCGAGGTGCCCGCATCTTCCAAGGGGCTCAGTCCCCCACAAGCTGCCGCCGCTTCTGGGCAGCCGCCCCCACACTGCTGTCCGCCTCCTCCGGGCTCCACGGCTGTTAACAAGGCTGCGCTGCTCTCCATGCCAGCTCACTGCATAGGCACCCGAAGGGCTGCAGATGTGCCGCCTGCGCCACCCGGTAGGCAGTGACAGAAAGGTAGTCAGTTCACATCATAACACCTGCTGCAGAGGGCGGCAGCAGGGAGGGTAGAGGTTAGGAGGCTCTCAGTTATATACAGGCAGGAAGGAAGGAAACGAAGAAATGGGGACTCGCGGGGTGTAGAGGGGTCGGTGGGCAGGAAGGGCGCTCGGGTGTAAGGGGTGAGGAAAGAACCAAATGAAGGGTGGGAGGTAGGAAGAAAATAATAACTTTGCGTCTGGAATAAAGTGCAAAAAAGTATGGAAGACAGTTGGCGACGGATGGGATGAAGAAATAACGAAAAAAGAAACTAAATAATTAAGTTAAAAATAAATTAGGAATAAATAAATGAAAAGGGGCAGACTGGAGAATCAATACAGACATTAATAATGTATTTCTGTATTGAAACGAAGGAACTAACGGTAAGATGGAAAGAAACTGACAAGATTTAATATTCACAGGTGCTCGAGAAAAAAAAGTTCACGTCTCCTTCAGTTTTTCGGGTTCTGTGTGTTATAGGTCAGACAGCTTCTATCAAAATAGGAAGACGGGGAAGCGAAAACGCACGCACCCTGCTTCGCTGTTGTTTTCCCCTCGTGGTTTTGGTTGTGACTCCTGCGCAGCTGTCATGCCTCGCACGCCAGGTCAGGCTGCTGCTGCTGCAGTCAGAGGGGCACTCCCGTACCCCTCAGAGCCCGGGACCCGTGGTGCCCACGAGAACCCAAGCCTGGCTTTGCCTGGCACTGGACGCACGCGAGGTCGTAGCCCGGCGGTGCCAGGACAACTCTGCAGCTGGCCGCCCTGCGTCCGCTTCCTGGTAGGAGGCTCGGCTCTTCAGTGGCTGGGAACAGCCGCCTAAATGGCAGGGCTGCGCCACAGTGCGTCCCGTAGCACCTCCCCTCACCTCCCCCGGGGGACTCAAAGAGGAAGACAGCCAGGAAAGGGCCAGGCAAAGTCAAAACACGCACAGCCCTGGCACTGTACTCACTGGTGCGGGATGAGGGCGGTTACACAGTCCACGTATGAGACCCCACCTCTGGTCTCTGCCAGATCACAGATTTCAAGCGCCCATGGCGTGACCGCAGGGCCGAGTCCCCCGTCAGTGTCACTTGAGGGAAGCTAGTCAATTGCACAAGTAAAGGGAGGGCGTCATCGCGCTTGTTTACATACAAGTCCTCCTACTGGTAACTGTCAATTCTGATTAGGTGGGTTTTTTTCCTGGGATTTTCTACACCAATAACGCGCTTCATATCCTAGTTTCTACGCTTAGTTTTTTGGACAAAGAGGGGAAATGCGTTCATTCATTGTTTTAATTAAGCTGTACTTGGGCATGTACACCGCTTAATGGTGATAAGGAATGCTGCTGAACATGATGGCAGTGAGAAAAATGGTAACTTTCAGACAGTCAGATATTCGCATGTCACTCTTGCAAAAGTAACCCACCAGCCCTCTTTCCTGCTACAAAAAAATACATTTTGCAGTCATGCCTAAAAGGGATGTGAGGAAGCTTCAGAAAATCACTACTTTGAGGTATTCGACCATAGGTTTTCATTTAATATTCTCAAGGGTAGCTATTGGAAGGGAATTTCTGTAACCTGTGACAGAGCAGAATCTGTTTGTGCCCCACGAGTAAAGGTGCACTTATAAACAATGTTTCCACATCAAAAATACTGTCCATCATGATTCGACTGTCAGAAGAAATAACTCCCGTAGTATTGCCCGCGACAAGGGTAACACAGACCTAATATGCAAGGAGAATGTTTTTTCACTTCAAACAAATGTTCTTCATTTACAAAATGTAAAAAAAATCAAACAGCGAAAACTGCACGCAAATTGCATAAGCACGATCGGCGAAGAAATGATACATATAGGCCATTACTGTAGATGAACCATTCTTTACATCGGATAACAGTTTCAGGGAAATCCCTGACAGCCACTGACACTTTCGTAGCCTTACTACTCACATCAGATTCACTGAGCCTGCTCTTCTTCAGTGCCACTGTGTGCATGATCTGTCTCTAACATACGTATTTGTTTTCATACAATTGGTGTGTTTAACTTTCCAGTAAGGCCTTTGAAAGTTGTTGCCAATATTGCACTAGGGTTTCAAAACAATGGGGTAAACCCAGACACTAGGACCTAGGTAATGTATGGTACAAGAGACAATGGTCCCAGTGGATATAAACTTAAAATTAATATTAGAAACTCAACAACATATGTTAGGTCAAATTCAAACGATAGTAATCATGTTAAACATTTTATTTCATGTTAAACAGTAGGTCTTTATGTACGGAAGCTTCACATTTGTTAAATACCGTGGTGAAGAGGTGCCCGAGAGGGGAGGAAGGGAAAGGTGCAGCAATGTGCAAGTGCAGCAATATTGCACATGGGGCATGCACGTTAAATATCACATCTGGACTGCAGTGTTTAATTATACCGCCCACATATATGACAAAAATGTATAGATTTTAGAACTTGCAGAACCGCTTTTATTCATTTGCGGATGCTAGTCAATTATTTTATGTATTACTAATTGGGCTGATATTTACCCCTGCCACCAAGATTAGGGTCAAGTCGTAGCTGTTTGCATGTGTTTGGGGAACTAGAGATGAATTTACTGGTATTGATTGTTCTTATGGTTGCATTTTTTAAATTAACATTAACAGAATGAAGCCAAATGAATTATCTAAGACTAGAAGGAGAGCCATTGTGCTGAGGCTGGGCTGTAGTTTAAGACCACTGTAGCAACAAATGGCAGGAAAAGCTGCTTTTGCCATGCAGAGAAACTAAGAACATATATTAGCTACCCCCCTTAACTTGTGTTTTATAAGCCCAGAGGGTTGGTTGTATAATATATAGAAACTGTGGCAAAATGCACATTGTCAAAGTATGTCTTTACATTTAACAATTACCCAAAAGTATTTTTCATCGTCTCGGTAGAGCTACAATTTTCTGGAACAGGTCTAGTTATGAACCAAACCATCATTCAATATCTCTTCCTGAGGAAATGCTAGAGCAATGATTAAAAGCTATTCTTCATTTAGTTTGAAAAATCTAATTCAATGGTAAAAGAAGCTTTGTTCGCAACTTTAATGGAGAAGTACCTTTAAGAGAGTGCACTTTGTGTTACCTGAGAGAAACCCAGTTTAGAACTTTATGCCAGTGCATTTCCTTGATGCTCAAACATATCATCGAACGCTTACTAACAACCCTTCTTCTGGAAGACAATGGCTTGGTTTCATCCCAAGTAATCAGGGGTATTGTAAACAAGGGGTAACTTAGCAGGGATTCATTTTCTGGGACAGGGCAGGTGCCAGATCAATTCACAGTGCTCCCTTCAATTTGGAAGTGCCAGATGGGAATGTCAAGAACTGCTACTATTCATTCCAAGGGCAACCCTAGACTTTTCAGCTCCAACCCCAGCAAGTGGGAAACCAGTTCAGGTGCTGACAAATTCAAGGGCACCTCATTTACACAGTGCAGTGGATAGGGTAAGGAAATAGAGGATGGTGGGAGCTAAAGCGCATATATTGAGCGGGAGAGAGCAGCCGGGTAAGACCTAGGGACGTTTATCGCTCTTGAGGCGGAAGCCGGGAGCTAGTTTTCTGATTTATAAAATTTTAATTTGTTTTGCCTGCACCTTTTTTTTATAAAATATTTTAATTGCGTATTTTGCACCAGACACCTTCACGAGTGGGTGAATAGACCCTCCTCGCGCCACGCCATTCCAGGGACCCCTTAGCTCTCCTTGAGCCGAGTTGGGCATTTTGTTCTCCGGACCTAGAGGGGCCGATCCATCACAGCGGCCATCTTGGGGGAGGACGAGGTTGCCGCGTTAGTTGTTGGGAGGTAGGGCTGGACACGCCGCGCATAAGCGCATATATTGACACGGTCACTCTACGCGCTAGCGTACGCGTTTGTGGACGCGCCCTATCGTGCCAAAGGAGCGCCTAAGGAAAGCCCGTCTGTGCCCGTCCGTGCCAGGTCGGGCTAGGACGTGGCGCAGGGGCCTGAACTATGGAACCCTTATCTCACAATAAATTGTGTTATAGTGGGGAATTGCTTAGGGCACTCAGAGGAGGTGTTAAGGCCAGCTGTCCTAAGGAGACACCACCAGAGGAGGTAGTGGTCTTCTGTCCACATTGCAAGCCTTTAAAATTAGTGAGTGGCAATAATAACATCTTTTCTTTTGCCCTGCTAAATTGTCGATCTCTCCCAATGCATGCGGTGGAAATCCATCTGCTCTTAGAGGAACGAGATCTCGACGTACTCTTTCTAACTGAGACTTGGCTGACTGATGTGTCTGACCCGGACATAGTCCAGGCGCTCCCGCCCAACTATTCTATTATCAGACGGGATCGCCAGACGGGGCGAGGAGGAGGGGTGGCGATTATCCATTAGAACAACTTTAGATGCAGAACCTCGGAGAGTCCACTTATAGAGTGCGAGAGTCTTGGCTTCTCAATATCCTTTTCGCCCACTTGCACTTTAACAGGGATTCTGGTCTATAGACCTCCGGGTGATTACCACGACTTCTGTAACAATCTTCTAGATAAGATCTCTCTCTCTATCAGTAGTGCCCCTAACTTTTCCATCTTGGGCGATCTCAATATTCACCTGGATGAAGCCGATGCTGCTTCATCGCAATGCCTGCTGGATACCCTGGGAGTAGTACATTTGGAACAAATTGTGACCAGCTCCACTCATGTAGGTGGGCACCTACTAGATCACTTTTTTACCAATCTTGAGAACATCGTGTGTGAGCAGCCTAGTTTTGTTCCTTGGTCAGACCATGCCCTACTTTCCTTTGTGTGGTCCCCAGCAATACAGAATCACAGGGCCACCCTTTCAAAGAAAGTTAGTCGAGTATGGTCTAGACTACCGGTTGAGGACTGGGAGGCAGCCCTCAAGAGGTGCCGGCCTGCTCCCCGGGAGGACCCAGTGGCAGCTAATGAAGCCTTTGACAAGTGGCTTAATTCCACCTTAGATGCCACCCTCCCTAAAAAAGAGGTACGGCATCGAGAGGGCCCTAATAAACAACCATGGCACTCTGGGGAACTTAAGGAGCATAAACAACTGTGCAACCGAGCGGAAAGGAAGTGGAGAAAGGACTTTGCCCCTGCGGCGAAAACTGAATATAAATCATCCTTGAGATCGTACAAAAAATTATTAAAATCTACACAAGCCGCATATTATCAGGGTAAAATCGCGGAAGCAGCTAATACCCCCAGAGAAATTTGTAAAATCTTTCAATCTCTGATCACTACCCCTAGGGCCACCAGTCCTGCTCCGAACCCACAGAAACGCTGTGAGGACCTAGCCGCTTTTTTTGCGCCCAAAGTGTCCAATATCTACTCCAGTTTTGTGCCAAGGGCATATATTCCAGACAAAATGGAGAGTGAAAATGAGGGGGCGGAGGTGGTAGCCCCAAACTTTTCTAGAGGTCTTAAAGCCTTCCCGCCTTTAGATCTGGCTAGTGTGGAAAGTCTCCTTAGCAACCTGAAATCGGGCTCCCCACTGGATGCTGCACCTCCGGCGGTTCTTAAACAGGTATCGGGGACAGTCTGTCCGGCGATAATGCAGGTCATTAATGCATCTCTGGCCTCAGGAGTAGTGCCCCCCAACTGGAAGAAGGCAAAGGTCAGGGCCCTGCTAAAAACAACTAGTTTGGACCCTGATGACCTGGCTAACTATAGGCCTATTTCGTTACTACCGGGTCTTAGCAAAATAGCTGAAAAACACGTGAATCAGGCCCTCTCTTCTTTTATTGAGTCCACGGGTGCACTACATTCCACCCAGACAGTGTTCAGAGCCAAACAAGGAACAGAGACAGCTTTGGTGGCGGTGGTGGAGGCAGTTAGAGGCATTGTGGATGCGGGAGGCTGCGCTGCGGTGGTCCTGTTGGACCTCAGCGCAGCCTTCGATACCGTGAACCACTGTCTCCTGCTGCACCAGCTACGTCTTGCAGGGGTTTCCGGACTAGCCTTTAAATGGCTCCATTCCTTTCTATCGGACAGATGCTTTTCCGTCTTTGAGGAAGAAGTGTCATCGAGCCAGCTACAATTGAGTCACGGCGTTCCCCAGGGATCATCACTCAGCCCTACCTTATTTAACATTTAAATGAGACCTTTGGCTGAGGTGGTGCTTCCCTGGGGAATCCAACTTGTCACCTACGCCGATGACACGCAGCTGGTCGTTTCTTTGGTGAGGGACGATGCTTTAGCTCAGGGGATCAATAATCTGACCCCGTGTCTCACCAACGTCCTGGAATGGATGACCTCTTCTTTTTTAAAGTTAAATGGGGCCAAAACGGACATTATGCTTTTGGGCTATAAAGCCCCAATTAACTTGGACCCCTGGTGGCCGCATTGTCTGGGACCTCCTCCGGTGCCTAAGACCCAAATAAAAAGCCTGGGGGTCTGGCTGGACTCTTCGCTAGGATTCCAATATCAGGCCAAGAAGGTGGCCGCGACTTGTTACGGATTGCTGAGAGTCCTTAAAAAAGTCCTAGATCTCCTTCCATTTGCAGCTAGACGGGTGCTGGTCCAGTCGCTGATTCTTTCACGGCTGGACTATGCAAACGCCATCTATATGGGGGCCCCAGCAGGTACCATAACAACTCTGCAATCTGTGCAGAATTGTGCAGCTCGTCTGCTCATGAAAGTCCCCAAACGATGTTCGGCTAAGGCCTCACTTCGGTCGCTTCATTGGCTACCTATTCAGGAAAGGATTATGTTTAAATCCTTGTGTTTGGCGCATAAGTCCATCCATAGTGCTGGCCCTTCCATTCTTGATCCCCTGTTTAGTCGCCATCAATCGGTGAGATCTCTTAGATCTAACCAGCGAAATTTGCTGGTAGTACCCAGGGTGAAGTTGGCTCGGATGGGTGGCCGCCGGCTTTCTGTACAAGCAGCCAAAGGATGGAACAAACTCCCTGACAACATCAGGCATGAATCTAACCATCTGGCTTTCAGGAAGCGATTAAAGACATTCCTGTTTCAATAATGTTCTTCTAACGTTCTCAGGTCTTACAGCGCTGGGATGCTCGAGGGTAGCCATGCACTCTACAAGAAAGTACTCATTCATTCATTCATCTTGTTTGTGGGCTGCCTAAAAGAATTGCAGCAAACCAAGAAAGTAAGTCCTGAGAAAGGAGGTTGGGTCAGTGCTCAGTGTAGAGGATTCGCAAATCATTGTATAGTAAACAGGATAAGGCTGGCATCTCACCCCTAAATCATGCAAACCTTCCTGGACCTGGGAAAGAAAGAACTGGAAGAAAGTAAACTTGGCCTGAAAGCTGTCAGAAAGAAAGCTCACGACTGAAGCTGGCTCCCTGTGATTGGAACTGCTTTCCAAAGGTAAAGTGTTTTGCCTCCTATTACCTGTTAGGACACAAAAGGCACAAAAACGCCTGACTTTCAGACGTTCCAGCTGGATTTATCAGGAGCCGTGGCTAGGGAGAGACATGGGGCCGATTACGATGTTGGTCGTAAAGCCTCCTCCCGACATTTGGATTCCCCTAGACCGTGTCGGAACCCTTCCAACCGACTCGGTCGGTTTACAATCCGACCTACTCCGATGTTTGCAGTCAGATTGTAAACTGCACAGTCTTTACAAATTGGTACCGACCTGCTGTCAGAGAATTCATGTCGGTCAGACCCACATCGTACAGCTCTATGGACTGCGTTTACAAACAAGCAATTGCGATGTTGGTTTCCAACAACCTTTCCGAGTCGCCCTGTCCGATACAAAA
Source organism: Lissotriton helveticus (assembly GCF_964261635.1). Classification (NCBI taxonomy): domain Eukaryota; kingdom Metazoa; phylum Chordata; class Amphibia; order Caudata; family Salamandridae; genus Lissotriton; species Lissotriton helveticus. Next base: position 1,039,374,837 of record NC_136069.1, read on the forward strand.
AGGCTGTCGGAAAGTGACTTTTGGGGCCCCTAGCAGGGCCCATTCATCTTACGGCCTATGGTTGGTGGCACTGTGTGCCAGGCACCGTGGGGTGTCCGTGACAGGGTGCAGGGTTTTTCACATACACCCCATTTCCCCATAGGAGCCTGTGTTGTCGGGCAAAACACAGGCTCCCATAGGAAACAATGGGACTCAGACTGAACAGTGTTCGTTCTCATTGTAATCCACTGGCGGTACCGCTGACCGCAAGTCATCGGTACCAGAATCCGAGATGGTGTTGGGTGGAAACTTTCCGCCCAACATCATAATGAGGCCTTAGTGTCTCCAAACCTGCCCTGAGGACTGCAGAATTGACCAGGATGATCTTTTTCAGTAGTTGGAAAAGTGGGACTTGGTAATTGTTTCCACCTCCAGAACACCGTGACAAGGTGCTGAGGATTACCCAGGACAGGCACACCATTAGGTGGCAAGAAAATTAGGGGGGATATTCTCAGGAACGTGTGATAATTATCGCAAAATTAGCTTAACGCAACTCTGCATTTCGCAGTCTATCGCGGGAAAATAACGCTGTGTTAATGTTGTATTCTCAAAACGGCGGTACCATGCAATAATCTCACGATAACGCGTCAAATAACTGCGTTAAAATAAATACAACGCCTAAAAAATGCGAAACACGAATGCGAAAAAAGCGGGGATGTCCCAAATCGGATACAAAAATCAGCGATAACCAGTAACAGGCCTGCAATTTGCACGCATTATGCGGGAAAATGCACTATAAAAGCAGGGGGGAATTTTTTTTATTTTTTTTACTGAGTAGCAACATGGACGTACCCGGACTGAGTACAGAGGACAACGCAAACCCCACAAGCTCCACAGACGACCAGCAAGGAACCTCTGGGTCGGGGAAGGCCAAGGAGAAGTGGAAGATGAAGATGCAGTTTAGTCCGCAGGAAAACAGTATTATCGTTACGGAGGTGATAGAACACTACTAACAACTGTTCGTCACCTTCAACTTTTTATTGGCAACAAAGACGCAAATATGGCAGGCCATCTTGGACCATGCTAAAAAAGAAAAACCCTGTGGTATCGTAATAAAAGTATGTCATGAATTTTAGAGAGAGAGATGCAAGAAATCCTGTAGCCCTTTTAGTGCTATTACCACAATTATACACTATACAAATTATATAAACACTCAAAACATTGGGGCACGTGTCACTAATCATTAGACATTGAGATTCAATTCAGTAAAAAAAGGATGATATTTACTTAATTCCTCCCATAAGGGTTACATTCTAAGTTTAGAATTATCAATTAAAAACACAATGTATCATCATTACAGAAATGGACAAAGTCATAAAATTATTAAAAACAGTAAAAAAAAACAGTCAACGCGGTTTTTCAATGTTTGCTAATCTTATCACCTTCTTCAGGACAAAGACATTATTGGTGTAAAATCTTTTAAGAATCTGGAGGGAATTTGATTCTTCAATTTCTAAATTCCGTCTTTTTAATTTATTGTGGACTCGTATGATGTAGAGCCTTAATGATAGGTTTATACTGTAAATTCGGCACATTGGAACCAGCGTAATAAATTTTGTAGGTGTGTTTTGCAGAGGTCTAGGGTGCTCTTTCATTCATTAGGAGTCACCCCTGTAGTTTGCTTGGTCGTTTGTCGGTATAATGAATTTAGGGTGCCGGGTGCATCTCCTTATAATCCTGTATCGGCCTCCCTGCTCCAACGTACCGGGTCCAGATTCCTTCCATCTTGGACCATGTGAATGCAGTTGCAGCGTTGAGGAGGACAATGGAAGAGTTCAAGAGGCGCTGGAATGATGTGAACGGCAAAGCCAAGAAGAAACTCGATGCCAACATGAAAGTAGCAACGCAGATTGGAGGTGGGGGTCCAGCAGCACACCTGGAACTGGATGACACAAAGAAAATGGTGGCCACAGTCATCAGTCAGGATACGGTGCCAGGAGTTGGGGATCCGGACACTGTCAACATGACCTGACAACATCAACAGGTTGAGTACCGACCAGGGACTGGGGGGACGGGGGAGATGGGCACAATGGCACCCATACACAATTAAGAAGAGCACACTGTACACCCACAATGACTTTGGATCATGTCCCTGATCCCTGTGCCACACTGCAGCACACATACAAACACCAAGTAGGCCCCCGTCCACCATGTGCCCAAAGGGGTCCCACCCCACTTATCACCAATCTCACCACCAACACACGCACACTTGCGAAACCCAGCAAAGAAGCGTATTTGTGAGCCACACTGACAATGCAAGTGACACTACATGACGATTAGCATGGCTGCAGTCCAATCATCATGACATTGTGCACGCCACAACACTGAGGTGGCTGAGTGTGGACCACATCCAGAGAGGAGCAGGTCACACTCTGACACATCCACGTGCACAAACAACCCCTGACGTCATTAACACATCTGCAGATAAACCATGCTCAAGAGTCCAAAATAGGAACAAGAGCTAAAATTAGCCAAGTCTGCAACATCTCAGCACTGTAGAAGCACAAAAGTCAAAGGCACACCACCTCAAAGGGATAAGGGGCAGCAAAATAACAGCTGCAGGGGCGACTCTCCCACAATGCAGCACACACATCTAGCAATAACAGCACATCCACATTGACGACAATGTGGTAAAAAGTGCAACACTTTCACCACAGAACAGAGGGCACAACTGGTTCCACTTGTGCGTATAAAACGGCCAATCACATCTGGCATAGCAGGAAACTGTGAGATGAAAATGTACGTGTACAACCTCACATGCGTGATGTTGTTCAAATGTCCATTGTCCCACATCAAATAGTCAGCTCTTCCCAAACAGTCACAATGTACATTGTCATGCAGTCTGTATGTAAACTTGAACAATGCGTCAACATGAATGTCAACACAATGTTAAAATGCATCTCCCATTCACATTGCAGAGGGACAATCAACACCTCCTGCAGAGCAGACCTGACAACTCATCAGTGATGATGAAGAGGATCTCCATACCTTCAACACCGATGCCCTACAACAGCTCAAGGACATCTTAGGCAAGCCACCTCCAAGAGCAGGGCAGCCCAGCTGCATCGAGAAGACCCCACCCCTACACAGACCACACAGCAGAAAGCACTCACCATCACGGCTGGCTCACTGCACCTCACTGAAGCACACAATGCATTCCAAGGACATGTGTTAGACTGCCAGAAGGAGGTGGCTGAACAGGTGCTGGTGGGGTTCAACCACATGGCAGTCAAACTAGATCACATACGTGGGTGTCTAATTCTCATCAGGGACCACTTACACTCCCCAACCGACACCCACACTGTGACAAAGACACACGCATTTGCGCATTTCCAGTACTGAACCACGCCCCGAGCCCCATGATAATCATTCACACCACTACGCTGGACTTGCGTACGCCGGCCCAGTCCATTCCTCTTACGTATAAAGTGGGGGACGACAAAGCTACATGTCCAAGGTCTTACCCACTTCCTGAGGTGACATGGTTGCGTACGCTGTACACAGCACAATGCAATGTGGTAGGGCCCGGGGCCATCATGCATACATAATGAGCACACAGACACACTTTGATAGTTAGTTGAACTGGCTACGGGCACGTGCGCACAGCCACTTTTTATTACCAGAGTCACCTGACCAGTGACGCCTTTGTTGTATGGGTGTGGGGTGAGTGTGAGCCAGCCCTCAGGAAGTGGTTGGGGCTGGCAACAACTTGAACAGTGATCACAATTGAAGTGGAAATAGAAAACACCAACATAACACGAACAACTGCGAATCAACATTGTGGTAGCCGGAGAAAGTACAGAGGTCACCCAATATGCAATCAGAAGGCTCAGTGAGTTGCCGTGCACTGAGATAGGGGCACCAGAGCTGAGCGTGCTCATGTGAAGAAATTGTCAAGGATTGTGTCAATTCGGGATATTCCTGCTGCAGCGGCAGTGAGGTGTGTTACACCTGCCTCATCATCGTCCCAGGTCTTCCCCACTGCCTGGGTTGACATTGTTGAGTGAGCTGTCCACAGCACAAAACTCAATCAGAAAAGGTCCATGAGTTGTGGTGCACTGAGTTAGTGGCACCTGAAGAGCTGAGCAGGGTATCAAGCTGATGATGGCACCCAAGACAGGTATGAACAACTCTGATAGTCTGGCTGTAAGACTCTTTCGACTCTGGCAGTTGTTACTTGGAGGTGGTGCTGGCGGTGGTGGCCTGTGCAGCCAAAGGTGATGTGTCATCCAGGCAGGTCAGGACTCAATTTGATGTGTGAGCCCTGGTGGACCGCAGTTGAGACCGGAGGCAGCGGACAGCGCAGGGCAATAGACACATGGTGTTTATGACCCCCAGGCCATCGACCCAGAGGTCATCCAATATTCAATCAGACAGGGTCCATTACACGAGCTGCACAGAGTCAGTGGCCCCGGATGCACTGTGGCCGGCACAGGCACATCGCCATGGGACGGTGACTTGCGGTGCACTGAGGTAGGGTCACGAGAGCTGAGTGGGTCCTCGTCGATGTCCAAGGTGAATGTAGCAGAGTGTTTCAGGGGACAGTCAAAGGTGTTCTTCCAGGGCATGATGCAGAGGGCAGAACCAAGCTGAAACAGGCAATATGGAGGAGATGAATGCTACAGGCTCATTCTTAATACCAAGTCAGTATCAGCTACATGATAATGAAGACAATCCCCAGGCAATATACTCCGATGCCACCAAAGTTTAACCAGAGAGTGTACATGAATTTCGGGGCACAGAGTTAGTGGCACCAGAGCTGAAAGGGGATGCAGTCTATGATGAAGCCTGTACAATGGTATAAACTCTGCCATAAACAAATCAAGAACACAGCAATCTCACGGGTGTTTCGACGGGACGGAGGTCTGGTGGATGGGAGCCGGTTGCTTCTAATACAAGCGGCCTACTGGAATACAGTGCCCACCTCCTCTTTCTGGGAACCTACAGGATTTGCTTGTCCTAGGTTTCCTTGATAATTATTACAGAACATATATATGATGTTCAAACACATAAATTCTTGTGAAGATGTTGTCTCCTAAACTTAGGATTCTAACCTGACCAAGTCCCGACCTAACAAATAGATATATAGTACAACCTGGTTTGTTCCATACCGAATGAGAAAAGTATACATCAGATTTTCTATGCATCAATTCATACATATTGGAGGACTGAACCTGTGAATACGTGGCAAAGACATTTCAATCTCGCCATATCCTCACTCCTTATGGGACAGTTCACATTTACCAAAGCCCTGAAGAAGTCCCAGCTTGGGACGAAACGCGTCGGCTGTACATTGTTGTTGTGAATACACTGAAAATAAAGATTATTTGAAGACTAACAACATCCTGTCATTTGCAGAACGTTCTTATTCATGCTTATTAATAGCATTGTAATTTTGCTCAATATTTTGTTGTGGTGCACCTTTGCAGTGGTTTGACTTGTATATAAATCAAGACTCAGTTCCAAATGTGTGACCTACTTGACCGCAGTGTAGGCTGGAGGCAGCGGTGGAGTACGTTAATGAGAAAGGAGTGCTGGAGGAATGTGCTGCAGAGGCCGTGATGGTCTGAGGAGGCTGCCACGGTCACGGGCCTTGGACTTGGAGCTTGCATCGGCACGTGGTGGGCCCTCTTTGACACATGACGGTGTTGGCAGGTGAGCATTGAGGCCTGGTTGTGGAGGGGCGGCCAAGACGGGTCTGGGGACCAGCGTCCTGGGATGCAGCAGGCGCACAGGATCGCAGGCACCGACGCTCATGGCGTCGGCCTCATGGTGGGCTGAGAGGCACCGCCCTGGCAGACAAGTTGGCCATTACGGAAGAGAACTACGCCCACAGCAACATGCTTTTTATTCACACCCCTACGCTGGCCTGGCGTACGCCGGGCCAGCCCACTCCGCTCACGCTTATAGGGGGGGACATAACAAGCTACAATTCCGTGATCTTCCCCTCCGCCTGGGGTAACATGGTTGTATCCACTGTTCACTACACTCCAAACAACAGCAGTATATGTCGACATGGACATGTCTGTGGTCTACATACTAAAGTCTGGCCAGCACATCAACGCCACACTTGGCATTCTGTACATTCTCATTCATGGGTCACTTGCCTCCTTTGCACACGCCTGGTTCCCACCTCTCCCCACATTCTGCTATTGTGTGGCTGAGGTGCCATGCCGTTGATGACTTGTGTACACGGCTAGCCCAGGTTACCACAGAAAGTTATGCTGTTGTGTCTGGTAGGTGGGCATGTTGTTTGGCATGTTGCATGTGAGTTTGTAATGTGTGTATTCCCAGAGTTGTGAGTTGCATGATTGTGGAGTTGAGGTGTGTGGTGTGTTCATTTGGTACTTACCAACGAGCAGTGCATTTCCGTTGGTGCCAGACTCAAAGTGCTGGTTGATGATGGATTGTCGGAAGATGAAGGAATCATGCACACTGCCTGGGTAGTTGGCGAAGACATTGGTGAAGAGTCCCCGATGGTCCACTATTGCCTGCACATTGATGGAATGTGTGTGCTTTCTGTTGCGGTATTTGTGTGCAGTGTCGGCAGGGGGCACAAGTAAGACATGTGTGCAGTCAATTGCCCCAAACATGTTCGGGAAGCCAGTTATGGCGTCGAAGCCTTGCTTGGGCTCCAGCTGTTCGTGCACAGTGTGGGGGAAGTGAAGGTGCTGGGGTATTATGCTGATGATGGCATCCAAGATGGGTGTGAGGAACTTTGATAGGGCTGGCTGTGAGACTCCTCCGACTCTGGCGGTTGTTGGTTGGAAGGTACCAGAGGCCAATAGGTGCAGCACAGCCAGCAGCTTTGTCTGCGGAGGGATGTTGGTTGTCCGCTGTGTTGGTACTGTCAGCCTGTGGGCAATGATGGTCAGGATGCGGAGGATGGTTGTCCTTTTGAGCCTGTAGTGGGCAATGACTTTCTCTGGCGTTAAGTCTGTGAGGCTGGTGCGTTTTCTGAAGGGCCCCTGTGTTTGTCTGCGCTGCCTCTGTGGTAGTCCGGGGGGTTGGCGGGAGGGGTCTGTGGGGTGGCGGGCCTGGGTGTGGTGGCGGGTGGTGTTGTGGCCCTCTTGGGTCTCCAAGCTGCATGATCAGTAGCTTCATGGCATCTGTTGTTCTTCTGGTGTGGCTGTAGACTGGGCTCCCATTTCTGGTGCGGGTTATCGTCCGACCTAATACCAGAAAAGAGCAGGTGTTAATTCCCGGCTGCTAACGCGCCTTATCGCATGTTTTGTGATCTTATCGCCGATCTGGCTGGTCATTGAAAATGTTGCGAAGTGGTGTTGTCACTGCTTTTTGCACAGGAACGCCTACTTTGCATCGCATTAGAGTTAGTTGCTGGTGTCATCCGTGGCGATGTTTTTCGCAGCTGCTATTGAGGGAAAACTATCGATATCGGCTGTTAGCATCAGCTTGTGTATAGGGCGATAAATCTATCGCCACTTTGGCTGCGATAAAGTGCCGCTAACTCGGCGACAAGTCCTTGAGAATATGCCCCTAGGTTTTTCCTGCTCAGAGCTTTTGATAACACTGAAAATTGGTTAAGTGGGACTTTGCTGTAAAGTTTCTTTTGCGCATTTCATTTTCTCTATTTTTCTAAATTGGTTTGGGAGTTGTATAGTGTTGTTTTTGGCATTCAAATTGTTGGTACTGCTGAATCTTAACACAAATTCCTCTGGGCAGTAGTCTGCTATGTGTGCTGCAGCTACTGGGATGAGCAGAGTTTCTCTTACAACTGTAGTGAGACCTACAAAGTTGTCTTTATTAAGTTTGTAAGGGTATTCTCTCCCCAAATTAATAACCCACTATATGAACTATAGTACATGGTTTTTCTGCAACTTTAGTATCCAGTTGAAGACAATAGAATTCCAGCTGTTCAACAGATTACAGTTGGCGAAACACATCAATAGTATGGTAACAGGAATTTAAGTCCTGACAAATTTCCTAAGAAGTGAATAAGTGTTATAACAAAATCTTATCTGCAGACCATAGCAGAATCCTTTTTCATGTCCAGACATAATTTTGGGAAAGTTCTTCTATTGAATGTACCCAAGCCCTCACTTTCTCATTTGAGAGCTGTTCACCATCTATCTCAGACACCCACACACGTGTCTGCATTTCCTTGGTCCTCAATTCTTTACACCAGCTTGCCAGACAAACTGAGCATTGCTGTAAGAAATTGGAATGTTTATTTGGGGGGAGAGGTGCGGGGGATGACTACCCACCTCAAGTGATAATCACAATCCTTGACAGACTGAACCATTAAAGCCAATAAATTAACCTTAGCTCATTCCCCAGTAGCTTTGGGACAGAGCAGACAGGGTTAACTTAAAGCCTATGTGCAACAGATTTCTGCAGTACCAAAATAGTAACAAAGTCAATACTCAATAAATAAAAAACCCAAACCGAATTAGAAAAATACAGAATATTTTTAGAAATAAAGTAACACCCAACTCACCAAAATACAATGAGGGGAATTGGAGTTATGAGTTTTTAAAGTTTTATATGAAACTCGGGACAAAAAGTGTTAAGAGCCCACCATGGTCAACTGGTCATGGTAGACTGAGATCTACATGCGATTTGAGGCTGACCACAATGGAGTACGGGTCAGATACAAGGACCTGATTCGACCCCGTTGGAGGATTAGCCCTGGGACTTAGTCTCAAAAATGGAAATCTAAAGCCTTCAGCTGGGCAATGTAACAGGCTGTAGCCAAGAAGGGTTCCACGAGGTCAGACAGCCATTGAATGCAGTCCCAGGGAAGCAGTTGACTTTTGGCAGGAAATATCTAAGAGGGAGGAATTTGAATTTCACGCAGAGGGCGGTCTCTCACTGGCCTGATACTTTAGGCTTCTTCACCCGGTCAAGAGTTCTTCATTAAAACTTTATCTGTTTTTAGGACCTCAGGTTCCTCCAGTGGTGAAAGGCTGCAAGCTGTAACCAAAGAAGGCTTCACAAAGCCGAATACTGTTTTTGCAAGGTCTGCTGATAAGGATTTGCCACCACAAAAAAGCTCTTAGTGTAGGAAACCTGAATCTTCAGCCCAGTGGCAACGCTCCTTGGATGGCTGAGCTTGGTAGGTTTGTCCTGGTCCTCTGGTGGTCTTTGGAGCCAAAAAGTTGCTATGTCCTAGGTTTTCAGGGGTGATAGGAGAGGTACAGTCAGGAACAGTTGAGGGTTCCAGGATTTCAGGAACAGCACTTGAAGGGGTCATGACTCACTCCAGCAGAGGCCATCATCAAGCTCCAAGTCAGGTCCAGTTGGAAGTGGTCAGCTGGGAATATTCAGGAAAAACCTCTTGCATTGTATGGTGTCCCTGTAGCTTAAACAGGAAGCTGGCCTTATAACCCTTGGAGTCCTGTAGTGTACTGAGGAAGGAACTAATGATGCCACATTTATGCCTGATGCCAGCTTGTTTAGGTGGGGGTGACTCCTGGCTCTTCACTAACCAATAGGGTAAAATTTCCCAAGGGAAACTTTACCCATTGTTGTAGCATTTATTGTGTTCCCTATTGTAAACCATCCCACAGTGCTTCTCTCAGACTAAATCCAAGATAGTAAAGTCCTTCTTCCCTTTTGCAGAGTCTGTATTTCCACCTCAGAGGTAAAGCCAGAGAAATGATCGACCTCTCCACTGTGGTTACTTCAAACCAGTTCTTGAGTGTAACTCCTTCCCCACTGGGATTGGTAGGTGCCTGACTGGGGAAACAAACTATGGGCCCTGTCCAGGTGTCATCTGATATCTGCCTATGACAGGGAAGCCCCTTTTGAAGTAAATTACGTTCCCAGACAATACTCCAATGGCCATCATTTCAGAGGAACAAAACATTTCCCTACACCAAGGCAGTTGCCTCTGCTCTGTAAGCCATTTTAACACCTCATTCAGAGTTCAGCACTGCAAATTAGCTTCCAGAGTAATGAGGCATGGAAAAGGTAGCTTTATAAAACTGCCTTTTCCTTTACATTTATTACAAATCCAACTAAATCAGTGAACTGGGCTTTTGATAAATATTACAAAGAGTATAAGAATGAAGTTTCTAGGTAATTCCTAGCCAAATATAACACTATTACATTTAATAGAGTATCCAAATGATTATTCATGGAACAGCCAACCTTGCTACATTGAAAATAGCTTTTAAGTGCTGGCCACTGTAAGGACATGTTTAACATACATTTTCTGCCGACAAGATTGTACCTCACCCTGTGAGACTGCACAATCAATCAATCAGGGGGCTTGTAAAGCACAGCTACTCACCCGTGAGGGTCTGAAGGCACTGGGGGGAGGGCAGCTCTGTTGTGTACTGGTGTCCTCTAAAGAGCCAGGTCTTGAGGTTCCTCCTGAATTGGAGCAGTGTAGGGCTTTTCCGGAGGCAAATTGGGAGGTCCTTCCATGTCTTGGCTGTGAGGTAGGAGAAAGACTTTCCACCCCTTCGGTCTTGTAGATGAGTTGCATGGTGCCCATAGAGAAGCAGGCTGATTGGAGGTTTCTCTTGGGTGCGTTAAAGGAGAAGTGGTTGTTTACATATGCTGGTCTGATACTGTGGAGGGCCTTGAATGTGTGCCTGAGGAGTTTGAAGGTTATTCTTCTTTCAATGGGGAGCCAGGGGAGTTTCTGGAGGTGTTGGGTGATGTGGTTGTGATGGGGGATGTCTAGGATCTGGAGCTTGCAAAGGAGTTTTTAGCTGATTCTGGCATAGAGGGTGTTGTCGTAATCCAATCGGCTAGTGATGGGGGCGTGTCTAACCATTTTTCTATATTCGGAGGAGATCCATCTGAACATTTCGCGGAGTATGTGGAGGGTGTTGAAGCAGGCAGAGGATACGGCTTAGAATTGGCGGTTCATAGTGAGTGATGAGTCCAGTATTGGGTTCCTTGGGGAGTGAGAGGATGAGCTGGGTGTCGTTGGCATAGGAGACGGTGTTGAGCCCGTGGTTTCTGAGAATGGTAGCAAGGGGGGCCATGTAGATGTTGCAGAGGGAGGATCCCTGGGGTATTCCATATCTGGTCTTTGTTAGTTCTGAGAGGTAGGGCGGGAGTCTGACTCACTGAGTTCTGCCTGTGAGAAATGATCGTATCCAGTCAAGGGCCTTTCCTCGGATGCTGGCGTCGTGGAGTCTGGTGGCTCATGTGCGTCGGGAGATGGTGTCAAAGGCAGCTGAGAGGTCCAGGAGGATAAGGACTGCCATTTGGCCCTGGTTGAGGTGGGCGCAGTTGTCATCGGTGGAAGCGAGTAGTGCAGTCTTGATGCCGTGGTTGCTGCAGAATCCAAATTGGCCCAAGATGTTCGGCGGATCTACAGTGTGTTGGAAGGGTAGCAGTGGCAGAAACACATTCTAACACATGTAGTAGTCCTGTCCAAGTGACCTTTTGGGAGGCTGTCCATTTATTGATGCGGGCTATTACAGGGGTATGACCTGCTACTTGTCTTGTTGGGAAGCCCTGGAGACAAAAGAGTATGCCCCATTTCTACATCAACGGGGAAGCTGTTATCTCATTCACTCTCAGCTGCCCCCTGAGTATGGCCCACATGTGGACGCAACCTCAGGCGCCCTCTCTAAATCTATGGTGGGGCAAGGTGTAGTCAATTTTTGCAGTGGAGAAACTCATGGCCTTAGTTCACATTAGGGCATCCAAATTTAACAAAACTTGGCACCCATATATCACTCATTTAAAGCATCTACAACAATCTTGAGGCTTACACATGACAATGTACAAGACTGTGCGTGTCTCCGGTATTTGCAAAAAGTCAGCCTTTGATGCTGAAAGCCATTTATCCCAAACAACACAGCTGGTCTAACTCCACCACCATTTTGACTGTTCATGGGAGATATGAACTGTCACTACCGCTCTGCCTCGGCTGTTCCCCTATCAGACAAGGTTGACAGAGCCAACCGGGGATGAACTGACATTATCCTGTTTAGGTTTATTTACATGTTGTATGCTGTAACGCAGAGGTCTTCAATCTGTGGGGCGCCACCCCCAGGGGCTCACTGGAGTCCTAGCAAGGGGGTCGCGCATTCGCCAACTTCACTTCTCCCTGCAATTCAAAATGTATACTTTCCTGTTGAAAAAAGACAGCCCTCCAAAGAGGGCTAATTAAGATTATCAGCTGCTTCTCTGGATGAATTGCAAATGTAAAAGTGTAAGGGATGCTTGGGAGCAGGTCTGGTTTTAATTAATCAAATCGCTCCAAGCTTTGTGATGATAAAAATTTGTTTTTTGGAGTGGAAGTGCTGACCGTTAACTACTGGGCTGGGAAGTGCTTGGTTTTAATTTTAACTGCATTTACACAGCCCTTAGCACCCCCAAAGAGGAATTGAAGGGACGGCTATGGGGAAAATAGTTTGCATTACATACACTCTGGTATTACTAAAATCTACGTTTTGGAAGCACAATTTTATCATAAAACTATGTCCACCTTTTGCAGCATTCTATCTTACACTGTGTGTAATGTAAGTATAAAATAATGACTTGCATATTCACAGTGCTTTCTGTCACCGGCGGTGAACCCGTAGCACTAAAATGATGTAATTCTGTGGCTCTCTGGTAATTCTGTGTAATTCTGTGACCTCTGCAGTGCATTCACTAATAGAGGTTTCATAATGTACTACAGTGCATTTCGCACTGAGTAACAACTTTTTAATTTATTTTTCATATGTGCATCCCATTAGTTTTTTGTGTAGATACCTGTTGATGAAAGACCTCAAAAACGTGCAGAGGGCCTCATTTATGAAAATTGTTGCATCGCTGCGACAAAACAGCGAGGCAGCAGTTTTCACTGTGCCCTCCTGTGACAATGGATGTGCCGCATTTAATGTACGGTACATCATGTTACAGATACGTCAGTATTTCTAACGTATGTAGGGGCAAAAGTAACACATTGCTGGGGTGTGTCTGAAAACAGACGCAACTCCAGCAATGGGCCTTTGACATCGGGCAGGCCCCATGTGAAAGGGCCAGCGTCAGTTTCACACCTACTGTGAGCCAGGTGTAAGATATTGACACAGTAGTGTCCTAGAAGTGTCACAGTGAAATCTGATAGATTTCACTGCGTCACTTCTACAACCCTTTATTGCGGGGAAACACCCACCCTACAAACATTATACCTGACACAGGTATAATGTAGCACAGGCCTTTACAAAGTGACACATCCGCTTAAATGCGTCACTTTGTAAATTTGGCACAACGTGGTGTAAAAGTGTGGCAAGCCATTATAAGTAAGTCCCAGAATATTCTGTGCTTATTTATGAGAGGCTTGCATGGCCAGACCATCACGTTTGACCCTCCAGTGGCGCAAGCCTCTCAACCATACCTATGAAGTGGTGCAAAGTCACCCTGCATAGCTTTGCATGGCCTCATAGATATGGAGTAAGACATAGCAGCACAAGTCACTGCTTTGAAATACTCTGCATCAAGGAGGTGTTCCATGGGATTTGTGTGAGATTCCCACACAACACCCATTGATTTTGATGCTGCCCCATATTTACAAAATCACTTAAACCTGGTAAGTTTAAAAAAACAGATCCCTCCCCAGTGGAGGTGTAACAAGGAGAGATGGTTTTATTTCTCCTAGTTGTTTCCTCTTTCTATGTGTGCTGCATTCTGAAGCTCACATAAAGAGAAAAACGACTCTGGATTGTTTTTGTGAAGGAAGGTGCCTCTTCCTGTACAAAAACAATCCTGCCTGTGTTTATGCTAGGCAGCGATTTGTGCGCCAACGCAAGGGAAAAGGACAGGAATGCACTATATTTCATAAATATGCCAATTCCTCATAAATTAGACCCTTTGTTTTTAGCCACACCTTTGACTACACCCCCATGCTCACTTACCTTTGGTTTGCTAATCACTGTTTAATATTATTTCCCCATGGTAAAAATGATTTGCTATAGGAATTGGGGGGGTTTTTTGTTAGAAGGGGGTCCTTAGCGCTAACAAAGTTTGACAAGGGGGTCTCGACATCAAAAAGTTTGAAGACCTCTGCTGTAACGGAATATGATGCACGGTGTGTGACTTTTAAAACTAATTTTCTGCATGTGATAATTTGAAATACCATACATACTGCCTTATGGGCCAAAAGGCCTACATAACAGTGAGATATTAATATATAGAAGGAAGGGTTAGACCTGTGAAAAGGTTTTACTTTAACAGGACGAATAAACGTTTTTAAACTGCTTCAGTCAGGCTACAACCGTAGGCCTGAATCCATGTTTGCATTACCACTGTGATAAATGGCACGCTAGACACTGCAGTTCACTAGTGGCATTTGACCTACAGGTTCTGGGTGCACCCTACACTACAGGCTTGGGTCTAATAGGTAAGTGAAATATACCAATTGAACCATGTTAAAAGGTGAAGCACAGGCACTATTCTACTAGTTAGTAGGGGCAAAGTGCACAGAGTTCTACAGCCAGCAAAAACAGATAGGGCAAATATTTGGGAGTAAACCATGCAAAAAGATGATCATTCCCTACATTTGCTATAAGACAAGCTGCTTCCCATCGTGCCCATGCCGACGAGAATAGGTTTTGGGATGCATGGGCCAAGCAATGAAAATAAAATAAAAGGGTGTCACTAGGTGGACAGAAGGGCAACTGAACAGACTGTGCTGCTATAATCTTTAAGGAATTATAGTACACAATGGTAAGGTTGTAAAGCATGGAAACTGAAGGATATTCTCCAAAATCATCCACCAATGTTTAGAAAAAGTGAATAAATGTATGATTTCTTAAGTTCGCTCCTGCTGTTCCTGCACTCCCAATGGCTAGAGAATACATATGTGCAAATCATATAATTCTTTGCATACTCTGTGACAGAGCACACACACATTGATGGGACGGATGCAGTCTTTTGGATGATTAAAAAGCTAAAATGTAATACATTTAAATGTAAATATTGTCACAATAATCTGTAATCAAAATAATTTGAAGGAGCAATGCAAGCATATGATTAAAGTTGGAACGGAACATAATTTATCGAAAAGATGCAATTCCTATTACTTCTGCCATTCTGCCATTCTACCCGTGACTCAAGGGGATTAACATTTTGGTGCTCTGTATTTACTGCCTACCCCTGTGAACGTTTCCTCTTCTTGTCACTTTAGGGAAAATCCTGCTTGAGCAGATAACTATTGCGCCATCTACTGGATGTTTTCCAAATGACGACTGAATTACTGCTTAGTACCTTTTCTAGGCTTATGTGAAGATAGGCTATTGCTCCATCGGTGATTCACACACTGGCAGTGGATCACTTAGCAAAACCAGTGATTCGGGCACTATTATTCCCCAGTGCTTAAGTAAAGTCTGGAAGTGATCCACATACTTACAGTGGATCAACCAGTGACCAGTGGCTGGGTTGTGGGTGCCACCGAGCTCTTTGTCAGGGCCAGTTTTCGGCCGATTTTGTTACAGGGCCGATTTTGCAGCTATGCTGCAAAAACGGCCTTGTAACAAAAACGGCCCCCAGGGGCCCCAAATCGGCCCCCCACCCGTGCGGCGCTCCGGGGGATTGCCCGGTGCCCGCTACGGGCAGTCCGGCCCTGGGTGCTGCACAGTGCAGCAAGCATGCAAAGTCGGAAAAGGTAGGAGAAATGAAAGCATTTCTCCTTCCTTGCGCCTAGTTTAAAAGGGCACACTTTTCTCACGCTAAACCCAATCTATTGTCTTTAGTAAATTGAGTTTAGCGTGAGAAACCTTGGGTGGTTGCACGGGAATGCCCATGCACCACCCTTGGCACTACCCCATGGGGCAGTTGCGCTGCTTCGCATTACTTTTACATTATTTCCAGCGCTAAAAAAGTTTAGCACTGGAAAGTAAATTAGAAAAAAAAGATTTTGTGCCGTTTTGCATCACTTTTGTAACGCAAACATGGCACAAAAGCTTAGTAAATCTTCCCCCTCGTGTTATTCAATCCATGTACTGATCTTAGTGTAATTTTGATTAGAAAGAAGTTGTTGATAAGTAGTGGTGTGGATTCAGCACATAGCACCAACACAGAACCCTCACATCATGCAAAGGATTACACCACCACTCTTCTTTATGGGTACTCCTGGAGAACCACAAATGATTTGGAATAATAAATGGAAGAACGTTTTCAATAACTACCTTATGATTTGTGGTCCTAATGCGAGTATTGAAATAAAAGTGGCATTATTGTTACATTGCTTGGATGCTGAGGGGCAAAAAACCTTAGAACACTTACCGGAGTTAACTGAGGATAATGCAAGGGATTTAAATGGCTTTGAAATATGGTTAAAGAAACTAGATAACCATGTTTTGCACAAAATAAGAACCACCCTGGAAAGGTATCATTTTGTAAAAAAGGAAACAAAAGGAAGTTAAAAGTATAGAGGAGTTTCTAGATAATCTGAGAAAATTAGTGGCAACATGTAAGTTTGCGCATTACTTTATGATCGGATTCGTGACCAGTTCTTGTTACAAGGTAACATTGATAGGGTAAGAGAACAATTATGGCTCGAAGATTACCCCCTCCCTTTAAATGAAGTTCTCGGTGTTTCCAAGCAGGTAGAACACCTTACAGCGTGTAAAAGAACTGAAAGTTGAAGATATGTGTAACACACATGAAGATAAGGGGGAGGTAAATGAAAGAGAAAAGGAGAGATGCATTTAAAGCAAATAACCAGACATTTAAAGGGCAATGTTACAGTTGTGGAATGACCGGCCATTTGGCTATTAGTAATAGTAATTGTATTTATATACCACTTACTTCTCCCTGACGAGTCGTCAAAGCGCTTTTCGGCGAGTAGCACGCTGCTCCGAAACCCAAAAAGGATTAGTGGTGGGTGAGTATAGGGAAATATGTGTTAGTTTGAGCGTTGGGCATGTGAATCTATTAGTTGGATTGAATAGGGCAATTATGGGATAGAAGAGGGAAGAGTATAATTTGTTATTTAGTAGATCGTAGTAGTGAGGCCCATGGCAAGGCATTGCAGCGCTTTTTGGCGAGGAGTGTACTGCACCAGAACCCAAAGAGGATTAGTGGTCAGTTAGTATAGGGAAATATGTATGTGATCCCCAGTTGCAGAAAGTGCCAGGACAAGGGTGGAGTTATGCTTATTTTTTTATTATAGTAAAGCTGTAATTCAAAATTAAGTGGAGTTCCGAAAGAAAAGTACAAAAGAAAAAGTTTTTTTTTAGGACAGTTAAGTCCATCCAGTCCAATCTGTACACCTCAGGGTAGGCTGTGTTAGAGCTTCTTCCACCAGGAATTAAGGGTTGGTTATCTCTCTTCTCTCCTTATTTGGCAGGGCATCCAGGTTGAGGAGGTCTCGTACAGTTCTGTTGTCCTCAGGAACAACAAAAACAATGGCCTGGTCAGTAACGGGGTTCTGCACTAGGGACTCTACTACCACCACCGACACCCCAAACACAAGTGGCCAGAACGAGAAAAGGAAGTTTGGTGCTCAAGGTGAAAAAAAGGAGGGGGGTGATGTAGAGTGAAGGGGTTGTAGCCGGGTGCTATTTACACTCCTGACCTCCACCAACCCATCATGAGGAAACTAAAAAAAGGCACTTGCCTAAGGCCACGACCCTCCTGGGCCGTGACTGTTGGAGCCTTGCCGCCCTCCTCCTCTTCCTCGAGTCGGCCTGACTCTTGCGCGTTGCCACTAGGCAGTTCTCCTGTGGGGCTATCACTCGCCTCGGCGTCTTCTTGCTGGTCCGGTCTCCTCCTGGGCTAACCGAGTCTGTGGTCCTCTAGGTACACATTGACCGCCTCCCTGGGTCCTGTGTCCGTCTCTTGTTTACCAGCCTGCTGGATCACCATGGCTTTTTCCGGAAAGACTAGACCGCCTGTGTCCTTTTCCGGCGGTCTAGTCGAGGGCGCCATCTTGGAAGTCCCGCTCGCGAAGAGCGCGGGACTACAATATATTAATTTGAACAGTGGACATGTGAGTCTGTTAGTTGGATTGAATAGGATAAGGGAGGTATAGAAGAGGGAAGAGTCTAGAAAGAGCTATTTGGGAGATCAAAGTAGTAAGAAGTGGATTGGGATGAGTAAAAGCAGAGATGGAGGAGGGACGATATTAGGGAAATCATAGTAGTAAAATGAGGTTTGGGTTATATGAAGGATGAATTTGGAAAGGGTTGCTTGGGAGATCACAGTAGTAAAATAAGGTTTTGGGTAAGCCAAGGAGAAATTCAAAGGGATTAGTCAGAAATTGGAGGTAGAGGATATATTGAGAGAGGTATAGGGTGAGACATTAGAGCATTGGAGAGCGTCAAGTTTTATTCTCTTGTTCTTCTTCTTGTAAAGTAGAAGCAAAGTTATTAATTTGTAGATACCTAACTACATACAAAAGGTATACATGTATTTTTAAATGTTTTTTTCCCTTCTTCTTCTAAAGTCAAAGTATTGTATTAAATATATATATATACATTATTTGAAAAAAAGGGTATACAAGCATAAGGAATATAATATAAGATAATAATAATAGATTTAAAGTTGTATTGTGCAAACTCAAACTTTCAAGTGTAGCTGTCCTTGAAGCGAAAAAATATTTATTTATTTGTAATTTGTTTTATACATTTCATCCTTTCCCCTCAATATTTTAATGGTGAAGCACTTGTCGTTAAAATAGTTATGATAATATTTACATATTTTGATAGATGAATTAAAACAGGGACCCATAAGCATCTAATCAACCAACACAAAATGTTTTTTTTGCTATTTACTTTCCACTGCAAAACTTGTTTTGCAGTGGAGAGCAAACTCAAGTAGCGCAAAGCATTGCTTTGCATTACTTAGCGCCGAAGGGGCTTTACATGGGTGGACCATGGGAGTTCCCATGCAACCACCCATGCCTTTTGACACAAAACCATATTTATAAAGATTTGTAGACATGGTTTTGCACCAAAAGTAACACCCCTTCAAAGGAGGCGCTAACGGGAGAAATGCTTTCATTTCTCCATGCTTTTCTGACTTTGCATGGGTGCTGTACTGTGCAGCATGCATACAAAGTGGTAAAAGCTTTGCACCATGTGTAGACATAGTATTTTGTACAGGAAGGAGACCCTTTCTGTACAAACCCTATGCTAGACTCATGCACACACCCTAGCTCTATGGTGCTAAGGTGTGTTCCTCGCTCACGGCAGCTGAAATCAGCACCGGCCCAAGGGAAAGAGGAGGAGAAAGCAATATCTCTGAAGATATGGCGCTCTCCTGCTCCCTCCCTGTCGCTCAATGCAGCGCAGTGCTGCCTTGTGGGGGGCTGTGCTGCGTTGCATGAATTTTTTGAAAATCTCCCCCTTAGACTTTCAACTGCCACTGTACTTGAAGCTATATATTTTTAAATATGTACATAGTTGTTTATTTTGTTTTTTTATTGTACCTTTAATATTTAAACAGTGAAGGACTGTAGATGAAAAGTTATGATAATATTTACACATTGTGATAGATGAATGGAACAGGGACCCATAAGCATCTAATCAAACAACATATATGAAAACTACGCAATGACCTATAAACATGTTAAGCATTTGATGAATATATACATATATATATATTAACGCTCTAAGTGGCCCTGTGCAGGCAAGGACGCACTCGGGCAACAGCTAGCAAATAACCATTTAAAGGGTAAAGACTATGGACAGGCAGGATAATTCCTTTTTCTAGCTCAATATCTATTATTTGCCTGATGTGTTTCAGCGCTTATGGCGCTTTCTTCAGAGGCTTGACCATCAAATCAAATCAGCAACTCGCTTAGACACCCCTCATCTTTATAGTCAATTGCCCGCCGTCTGTTGGACTCGCGTACATTTCTGGAAATTGTAGTGTGTGTCTGGCATTTAAGCTCCAAAAGGATGGAGCAATCATGCTGTGGATCAAAATTAATTGAAAGCCCTACAATGGGCCTCATGATCCCTGTGTAGTTCTGGATCCTCTTTGTTGTCCCACAATCTGGTTTGGTCGTATTCCCAAACCACGGGCCCCCAATTATCGTGGGGTGGTGCTGTCCTTTCACGGCAGGACGCTGTGTGAATATTAACACTCCAAGATGCCCTGTGCAGGCAAGTACGCACTTGGGCAACAGCTGGCAAATAGCCATTCAACGGGTAAAGACTGTAGACAGGCAGGATGATACCTTTTTCCAGCTCAATATCTATTCATTGCCTGATGCGTTTCAGCGCTCATGGCGCTTTCTTTAGAGGCTTGATCATCAAATCAAATAAGCTCCTCGCTTAGACACCCCTCATCTTTATAGTCAATTGCCCACCCTCTGTTGGACTTGCGTAGATTTCTGGGCATTTTAGTGTGTCTGACATTAAAGCTCCAAATGGATGCAGCAAATCACGCTGTGGATCAAAATGCAAAGCCCTACAATGGGCCTCATGATGCCTGTGTAGTCCTGGATCCTCTTGTTGTCCCACGATTGTGGCTTGGTCGTATGCCCAAACCATGTGACCCCCCATTATCAACGGGTGGTGCTGTCCTTTCACCTCCCTGGGGCTAATACAACAAAAATCTATGTAAAATGCACGGGACCATGCTGCCCCCCCACAGCCCTGGGACTGCCACCTCTCCAGGCTATTTAGATAATTAGATATTGGGGGCTGCTGCCCCCCACGCAGCCCCAGGGACCACCACCTCCTGTGAGCTATGTTCAAAATAATGTGGTGGGGAGCTCAAGCTCCACCACTCAGCCCCAGGGACCACCACCTCCTGGGGCTATTTTGCAAATTGGAGGGTGGCCATGTGGCCCGCCTCTTGGTGCTGTAAATGGCCCTGGGGACCGCAACCCCCCCCCAGGGCTGGCTCAAGCAATGTCCTGGGGTGCCCACCACTGGGACATGTTATGGACAGAGGGGTCCCGGACTTGAGAGAGTGATTCATATACAATAGAAAATAGATTAAATAAATAGTTGAAAAAGGAAACAGATAAGGTTACAATGTTTTAATTCACAAAGTACCTATATCAACCATTTCATGGTTATGCAATTTTTTGAAACATTACTTACGATTCACAAAATAAAGAGAAATCAATGGGCGGTATATTTGGAGATAAAAAATTGTTAGCAGGATCATGAGGGAGTCGTTGTATGTAGTCCTCAGTGTACGTGAGAATGTCTTTGTCTACCATTCTGTGTTAGCTAGAGAATAGCCAAAATATTTACAAAGTATATACAGGGAAAAAGGAAAAGAACCTCGCAGACAGCGTCTGCACGAAGTATGTTACCAACAACAGGGTTGAACCCAAATTAGTCACAGGGACCCCATCCCCTTGGACGCCCTGCCCCCCTCCCTTGAAAACAAAATAAAAAATGACCATGCCCCAGGGGATGGGGCCCAGAGGGGGGAAATCGTCCTGGGGAGGGGGGAAAATCGTCCCCCCTTCCCTTTTGAAACTTGAAAAAAAGAAAGCTCTAGCCCAGGATGATGGGGTCCCCGAGGCAGAAAGCAGCCTCAGGAAGGGACCAGGCGGCCCCTATTCTTTTTTATTTAAAAATTTTAAAAAATGGGTCAGGCCCCAGGGGTTGGGGTCCCCGGGGCCCAAAAGGATGA
This sequence comes from Lissotriton helveticus, assembly GCF_964261635.1. Lineage (NCBI taxonomy): Eukaryota > Metazoa > Chordata > Amphibia > Caudata > Salamandridae > Lissotriton > Lissotriton helveticus. The sequence goes on from NC_136069.1 coordinate 1,039,396,392, forward strand.
AGGGAAGGGGGGCCACACAGCCTCCCTTCCTAAAATCCCCCCAAAAATGTGAAGCCGGCAACTCGCCAGAGGCCCCGCCCCTTTCTTCACTACTCTGCAAACGCGCCTCCTGACATGCTCTTGATTGGGGGATGAAGTTCCCTTCGCTCTTGCGCTCTTGAGGGTCCTTAGGGGCCAACTAGCCCACCTATTAACTTCAGTAAGCCCCACATAGTGGGTTGCTGATAGGTGGTATGAGGCCATGCCCATTTTTCCATCACTCTGCAAATGCACCTGTCAGCGCACTGCTGGTGGGGCTATGAGGTCCCTTTACTTCCTGAGGGCCTCAGGACTAAAGTGGACTTCAACCCCCAAGCAGCAGTGCACCAGGAGGTGCATTTTTGCAGATTGGTGGAGAAAGGGGGCGTGACCTGCGACCACCTCTCAGCAATCCCACTGTGTGAGGTGTACTGGAGGTAACAGGTAGGCTAGTTGGCCCCTAAGGACCCCCAGCAGTGAAAGGGACATCATCCTCTTGCCAAGAGAGCATCACGAGGTGCATGTGCAAAGGGTTGGTTAAAGAGGGTTGGCCTGTGACCACCTCTCAGCAACCCCAATGCAGGTCTTATTGGAGGTAACATGTAGGTTAGTTGGCACCTAAGGACCCCCAGCAGCAAAAGGGACTTCATCCTCCAACCAACAGCGCGCCAAGAGGTGCATTTACAGACTGGTGGAGAAAGGGGGCAATCCTGCTGTGTGGGACTTACTGAAGGTAACAGGAGGGGTAGTTGGCCCACAAGGACATCCTGTGGGATTGCTAGGAAGTCTTCAGAGGCCACGTATCCCTTTTTCCACCACACAGCAAACGTGCCTCCTGGTGCACTACTGGTTGAGGGATGAAGTGCACTTTACTCCAGAGGTACCTTGGGGGCCAAGAAGCCCTCCTGGTAGCTCATGTGAGTCCTACGCAGTGGAATTTCTGAGAGCTGGTTGGGGTCCTGGCCCCTTTTCTCCACCACTCTGCAAATGTGACTGCTAGTTAAAAAAACCTTAGAAATTCAATGAAAAAACTGAAGGTTTAAGGGACGGTATAGTTAGGAATTAGCATTTAAAAACCTTAGAAATTCATGGAAAAAAACACAGGTTTCAGGAACATTATAGTTAAGCTGACATTTCACTCATACAAATCCAGAGAAATTCAGACCTTATAGCTAGGTGAGCTAACTATAACTCACACCCCCATAATGCACTGCTGATGACGTCAAATATTATATCACTCATGACATGGTCAGTGGCATCACTCATGACATCACTGATGACATTTCAAATGGCATCACCGATGAGATCACTGATGACATCATGCACATAATCTCTGATGCACCTACTCACACAGAAATATAACCTTTCATACACCCCCTCCAAATTTCGTACTTCCATTCTCGAAACCATAGACACACCAATACCAGTTAGTACATACCCACTCACTAATTCACAGGTCTACACACACATCCACTCACTCACCCATACAGCCACTCATACACCCATCACTCACCAATATAGCCACTGACAAATCCACTCATACACACATATAGACACTCACACACCGCACCCATAGAGCAACTCACAAACCTAGTCAATCACCCAAAGAGTCAATCACACAGCCACTCACTCTTAATATCACAGTCACTTATATACTCAAGCATTCCCATATACTGACGTTTTACGTATGCAGTTACTCACCCATATACCATTGAGACATCCATTAGCTCACCGATACAGCCATATGCACACTCTTTCACCCCTACAGCCCCTCGCAGACACACTCATGAATCCATACATCTGGTAAATCACCCACTCACACATCCATGCAGGGAGTCACACACACCCTCACCCACCCACACAGACACTCATGCATCCATACAGGTACTCAGACAACCAATCAATAACCCATATAAACACTCATGTAGCTACTCACCAACCAATACAGCCACTTACACACCAACTGACAGAGTGATACAAACATACACATAGATTAGTCACTCACCCATACATTCACTGAGACACGTATAATCACTCACTTATTCAGCCTTCGAAGACCTCTTAACAATCCCACTGCGTGGAGCTTACTGGAGGTAACAGATGTGGTTGTTGGCCCCCAGGGACCCTCAAGAGGCAGGAGAACTTCATCCCCCAAATAGTAGTTTGCCCGCATTTTTTCAAGACTAAAGCCCCAGAAAGGGTGTCAGTCCCTCGGGCCCACGTGGGCCCCTGCATCGCATTTTTTCATTGCATCCGGGATCTGGCCCACCCGGGGGCTTAGAGAAAATAAAGCATTGGAGCACACGCTTTGTTTTTTTTTACTTTCATTTTCGTCCTGATTTGCGGATCCACCGCGAATCACGGAAATTATTTTTTTTAAATATTGCTTGTTTTGGCTCTGGGGGTCCCTGTGCAGGCCTGGGGAGTCAGGGTGTTTCTACCCTGAACCCTTTTTTGTTTTTCTTGTTTTTTATCTTTTTTCTTGTGACTCAGTTCAACCGAGTCACAAGATGGCTGCCAACACTTTCTGGTTTGAAGTGTTGGCTTCCAATCGGCTCTCAGGCACAAGATCAAGAGGGTTCGCAGATCCTTCGCATCCCCAGTTGTATATCTGAGATTTGTTTACATTTCTCTGGAATTACTGAACAATTGACACATTTAACAAAAAGAGTGTTTTCTGAACCAAGAGCTACCTGTTGCCAAATTTGGCGTAATTCCGTTTAGCAGTTCGGGCTTTAGCCCTGTCTAAAGGTTCCTATGGAAATTAACTTGGAGAAAACGTGTTTTGGGACCCCCATTTTCTCAGCCCCTCTTGACAAATCCCCCTGAAACGTTCAAGACAGCAGCTGACTTGACCGCCCCATTAGTTTTGAAAATTTCACGAGGATTCGTCACATGATGCCAAAGATATTGGCAAAAAAAAAAGTAATTTACATTTCTTAAGCAGAGCTAAGGAATATTTTTATTTTTTAAATCTACAGTTTTTATACATATCTGTACAAAGAAATAGACATACCTGGATACAAACATATAATCAAGTTATAAATGTTTAGGGGGCGCTAGAGGGCGCACGAGCGGAATGGCCGCTTGATTAAGTAGCTCCCGCGCCTTGGTAATTAATCCTTTTACAATCCTGCACTACAGGGTGCTGAATCGCCAATTAAGCCCATCGCTGTCTGCAGGCTATCATCCTCCGCCTCCGTTCCGGATTTGGAGCCGCTGCTGATCCCAGAGCCGGAGATATCGCGACCGTCGCGCCTGCCAAGAGTTGCCCTGGAGCTGACAGGCGAGGGGCGCAGGGGTGACGTCCTACGCGAGGCCGCGGTCGGCCGCCTCACCGACCTACTGGGGTTGGTGGAGTACATCGAGACTGGCCCGGCCAGCGGATGGGCTCTGCACACTTGAGGGCCTGAGCAGTGGGGGGCAGCACGCGGGAGGACGCCGTCGCTCCCATGGGCCCCACACACAACGTGGCATAAGGAACTCTGTGCTGGCACCCCGCTTGAGTTACACCCCCACCGGACAATACCACCCCCGGGGCCAGTGCTGGCACACATTGAACGCCACCCCGTGGGGAGTACAGGATTGCTCTGTGCCCTACCTGGTGAGCGGGCAGCGGCCTGGGTGTTGATCTGCCTGTACTGTGTTTCCTGGGCTATTGCGTGGCCATCTGGGCTGCAGAACCTCACTATACCTTCGCTCATCTTCCACTGGCACGGGCATACTTGGGTCCACGGAGGCCGCGTCAGGCGCGCACCCTTCTCCTGATAAGCGCGGCGACATACCTTCCTGCCTGAAGCTACCTCACTGAGGGCTGCCGGAGCTGACTGCGACCCCCCACTGCCTGGCGGCCTGCTCGCGGCCTCCGGGGACACGTAGAGCTTCTCAGGCGCGCGGTGTTGACGGACTGCTCCCTTCTACAGCCATGGGACGCCTCGATGGACGGCAGGCGAAGCTGAGCTTTGACGGCGCCAAAAAGGGTGAGAAATCGGTACCTAACGGCCCTGGACCCAGTGGGACACCCCCGACGGCCACTACACCCCCCTCATCGGACCTTGATCTTCAAGCCCTATTTCAGGAAATGAGGCAGGGGTTTGCGACAGTGGTTGAAAAGGTTGATGGAGTCACTGCTCGTCTGGACGCCTTGGTCCATAAGGTGGATCGTCATGAGGAGAGACTCACGGCTGCAGAACAACGAATCTCTACTACTGAGGATACTGCCGCATCGCATACGACACAATTGGCACGAATGGACAACTTACTCCGAATCATAGCGGCGAAAAATGAGGATTTGGAGGCTCGCAGCCGTCGCAACAATATACGCGTCACGAATGTACCAGAATCTACAGACACGGGTAGGATGGAACTGTTTATTGAGAAATTGCTTAAGGAGTCAATCGTAGAAGGTGATTTTTCTGCCCAGTTCATCGTGGAACGGGCGCATCGTTCCCTTGCGCCTGTACCCAAGCCCGGATTGCCGCCTCGGCCTATTATTGCCAAACTGTTGAATTATCGCGATCGCGATGCAGCGTTGAGAGCAGCCCGAGCTCAACGTACCTTGCAGTACAACGGCATCACTTTTTCCATCTATCCAGACTTCACGCCGATGGTGCAGGAGGAGCGCCGTAAATTCCTACCCGTGAAGAAAAAACTGCGTGAAGCCCAAGTGGACTATGCTCTTTTATACCCGGCGAAGCTGCGCATCACTCATCAGGGACGGCAAAGATTCTTCACCAACCCGCAAAAGGTAGAGGATTTCCTGAAATCACTCCGAAGGGCGCGACAAGAGGAACAGAGTGCTGCAGAGGAGCTGGGACGTGATGATTTGCCACCGGAATAGGATGAGTGACGCTTGTCCCCGGGGGTTCTGTAGACCACTTGCCCTGCATTGTTGGAACTTCACTCATCATATGGTCCGCGGCGCCTGCACTGGACACAGACGCCGACGTCGAATGGCATCAGCACACCTGTGGTAATGTACACCAAGGCCCACTCTCTGAGCTCTAGGCTCCACCAAGGGCAGTACAGACTGGAGCTATGAGCCGGGAGGTGGCTGTGCGCACTCTATGTTTTACCCCCTCAGGGTACTCCCCTTCAAGCTGTTGCTGATTGTTTGGTTACTCCATGGGTTGGATGTGATAGGGAGGGGTGGGAAAAGCTGGGTGGGACTCATTGGCTACTGGCATGATTGGGATGCTGGGGTGGGAGGGGGGTTGGATTGTTTTCTGTTGAGGCTATACTTCCTTGAACTCTGTAGGCAGATTGTACGAGGTTATGCATGGACCTGGCGGAGAGCCGCTGGCGGAGAGCCGCTGCAGACCCGGGCTTTACGCTTTGGCTGCTACTACTGTTTCTGCTTTGAACTGAACAATGGCTCTACCAACTGCTAATGTACATTTAAATTGCTTGTCCTGGAATGTCCGGGGGCTGAATGATGCTAGAAAATGTCGCAATGTTATTGCCTATCTGGATAGGCACCACGCTCAGGTGGTTATGTTACTGGAAACCCATTTGCCGCCACGAGATAGGACCACCTTTGCTAGTAGATGGGCTGGGGACCGCATTTTTTCTTCTTACTCCACATATGCGAGGGGGGTAGCTATCCTTGTGGCCCGGAATGTACAGTTTCATAGATATGGGGACCTTGCTGATAGGGAGGGACGATATGCACTTTTATGGGGCAGACTGGGCCGGGACACTTACACATTTGTTGTGGTTTATGCGCCGAATGTAGACACACCTACTTTTTTTACCACTCTGTGGGGCAAAATTCTGGCTGCGGGCTCCCGACACATCATTTGGGGAGGTGATTTCAATTTGGTACTGGTACCACACTTAGATAGAGCTGACGGAGTGTGCTCCTATAAACCTAGGGCTCATGAGGTGCTAGAGGGAGTAATTGCAGAGGGGGACCTTCTAGATGCTTGGAGGCACGTGCATCCAGTGGGGAGAGAGGGCACACATTTCACCTCGCACACGGGGACGTGGGCGCGTTTGGACTATTTTCTGATTACCAAAGGGGTTGCCGCGGAGCTGGAGGGGGTGTCACACCTGCCTAGGACACACTCTGATCACAGCCCCGTTGCCCTTCACTTTCGTGTTCCTGGGTGGGATAACCAATGACCTCATTGTAGACTTCGCCCAGAAATTCTGCTAGACGCTCTGTTTCGAACTGAACTGGGGGAGGAGATAGCTGATTTTTTCCCCAGAAATAAGGGATCTGTTGACTCTGTGGAGCATGTTTGGGAGGCGTTCAAAGTTACTATAAGGGGCTATTGTATATCCAAGAGCTGTGGGGTCCTACGTGATATCCGTCGCACTATTAGCAAACTGGAGAATGAGCTGGGCGTTCTAGAACCCGCATGGTGGATGAACCCGACCCGGGATTGCATGCTACCTTTAGGGAAACGCTGTCCAAATTTGAAGAAGAGGCTGCTAGAGAATCTAAGTTCCGTGGCAAACACTGGCAGGCCCGAAAATACTGTGAGGGAGACAGGCCTGGGAGGGTACTAGCTGCACTCACTCAACCAACACGTGATCGCAATATCATATTTGAACTTACAGACACAAATGGCGCCACTCTCAGAAACTCGGATGAAATTCTCACTTCTTTCACAACACACTACCTGTCATTATACACTTCTACTGCGGGGACTACACCATCTTACACCGACTGCCTGAAGGATGTGGCATTATGTTGGCTTAGCGATGGAGATAGGGCCTTTCTAGCTGCACCTTTCGAGCTCGATGAGATCCGGGATGCTATCATGTCTCTTCAGAATGGTAAGGCCCCTGGCCTAGATGGCATTCCTGCCGAATTTTATAAAGCATACATTGATATCATGGCCCCCGTTTTGCGTGAGGTTTACGCAGAGTCCCTTGGCGACGGTGTTCTGCCCTGCTCTGTGCGCGAGGTTGTCATCACCTCCTTACTGAAACCTGATAAGGATACCAGCTCCTGCAATTCATATCGTCCACTTTCCCTCCTAAACTGCGATGTAAAGATACTCGCTAAAGTTCTGGCCACTCGACTATCGCTGCTAATGACCAGAATTGTCCTGCCTGATCAGTCTGGATTCGTTACTGGCCGATCCACATCGCACAACCTCCGCACGCTGTTCTCTCTTCTACGAACCGTGCATCCCGGAACGCCAGTCGCAGCAATCTTTCTCGACGCGACCAAAGCCTTTAACTCAGTCGAATGGCCCTATTTGTTCTCTGTCTTGACGCGCATGGGATTTCCACCCTTGTTTATGTCCTGGATACGCCTGCTCTACACCCGGCCTACGGCGCGAGTGCTGATCAATGGTCACTTGTCGCAGTCTATTGACATCACTAGAGGCACACGCCAGGGATGCCCGCTCTCGCCCTTATTATTTGTCATAGCTGTTGAGCCGCTGGCCTGCCGCCTGCGTCAGCTTCATCGGGATGGCGCGGTCCAATGCTTGCAGCGACAGATTGATGTGTCCCTATATGCGGATGACATCACGCTATATGTCAAGCACCCTGAGATAAACCTCAATCCTCTGCTCAGGGAGTTCATTATATTTGGCAGCATGTCGGGTGTACACATTAACTGGTCCAAGTCCCAATTTTTCCCCCTAACTGAGGCGGTGGGCGAATTTCCTCTAGATTATCCGTTGGAATGGTGCCGGACAGATCTTCGCTACCTGGGGATACGCATTTCCCGAGACAGGGAAGAGACGTTGCGAGCCAATTACGGAGTTGCTATCACGAACCTAACCACTATCGTGGATCGCTGGCTCACCCTACCGCTCTCCATGGCCGGTAGGGCGTCCCTAATCAAAATGGTCGTCCTTCCCCGATTCCTCTACCTTTTTATCAACAGTCCCTATTTTCCCGGCGCTTTCTTCTTTAAGACGCTAAGGGCTGAACTGCGCAGACTTTTTTGGGGAGGCAAGCACTCACGGCTTCAATGGACCACACTAACCTTGCCCTATGACAAAGGGGGTTTCGATATACCGGACTTCGAGAAATATTACCAGTGCGCTCAGGTACACTTTGCCTACCACTGGATGGCTCCTACACCTTACATGCCGCATATAGCGGTCGAGGATTGGATAGTACGACCCCTCCCGCTGTCGGGACTACTTCACTGCCCGGAGTCATCCATAACCACGCCGAATACATCTGTATCATGCACGATGGATGCATGGCGGCGAATAGCCAAGAGCTTAGCATGCCAACTACCTTACTCGCCGAAGTTACCGCTTACCTACCATCCGGAACTCACGTTACTGCGGGAACAGGGATTCCGTGTGTTGTGCGCTGCGCTACGTATCTCCTGCTGGGGCGACTTGTTTGTCAATGGTCAGTTTAAAACGAAGGACCTTTTCTTCCAATCGCACGTCTACACTCCACTAGACCTTTTTTATTACGTGCGTCTACGTGCAGGGATGAGGGACATACTCCCCAACTTTCCTGACGAACCTGAGGTTTTGCCCCCGCTCCCCTTCCTGCTGAACTCCCGAGATGGGACACACTTGATATCTGGCCTCTACCGTCAGCTCAGGGACGCTACGCAGATGCGGGACTCCAATGCTCGAGCGCGTTGGGCGGCTGAATTTGATGCGGACATTACTGACGAGCAGTGGCAATATTGCAGTGCGCTCACCTCTCGCCTGTCTGCCAGCAGCAGATTTAAAATCATACATTATAAATACCTACAACGAATGTACTATACGCCTGTGCGCAAACTCAGATTTGGCTTGGCAGACGACGACCGGTGCGTACGCTGCCATGCAAGCCATGCGGATGTCCTACATTTAGCATGGGAATGCCCGCAGGTGGCACAATATTGGCTGCAAGTGACGGATGCCCTTACAGACATGACGAGCATCACGGTACCCGTGGACCCCTTGGTAACGATACTCGGATACACACAACAGATCCCTAGCTCTTGCCGAAAATTTGTCGACATTGCGTTGCTGTTGGCCAAACGTCGAGTGGCCTGTCGATGGGGCCGAGGCAGGGCGCCCAAATTTAAGAACTGGCTAGCAGACTTGGCCTACTGTCAAGATCAATATAACACGTTTGCTGACTTATTGCCTACATCCTGTAAACCTAGAGACATATGGGGTCCCCTGGTGTGCTACATGCTCCAGCGATCGATTGCAGAGGACGCGCCTGAGAGGGATACTGTCCCTCCCTGAGGCCACGCTCTCCGGCCTTGGAACAGACTTGCACTCTAACTGCAACATCCGCATGTCACAGAAGCTGGCACGGGCCATGCTTCTCCTACTACGGACGGACTAGAATAGTCAGCTATTGGTTCTGATGCCTCTATACCTGCCACTGAGGCCCCCCCCCTTTGATGGCGAATGTCTCCCCTTCCCCCCTCCCCTATTTCCTTCCTAGGTCGCGCAGTTACCCTCCACGCCACGCCCTACATGCCTGTGGACACATCCTTCACCCTGATGCGCTACATATGACACATGGCCCATATCATAGTCTCCGGACCCACTAGAGAACCTGTCAAAGTATGGAGCTGTTACCATCAGGCTTTACACTACATTGCTTACCTGCACTACCTCACTGATTTGTCAGTTTTTATTTCCTTTTTTATCCTTCAAGGGAGATTGGAATGCCTCTTAGGTTCTTCTATGTTGGGAAGTTTTTTACTACTGTTCTATCATTACATGTTGAAATGAATAACACTGTTCTGCTGCTGCTCATCCTCTAAAAACCCTGCAACGCCGGCTGATCTGCTATTGTCTTTCTTGCTTTTACATTGCCGTCGGGCCTCAGGGATGCCGACCACAAGGCTGTGTTTACATTCCTATACTATGCTGCCAGCCTCCGGGTTGTGGGCACGAACATCTGTGTACTCTGGTCTATATCATGTAATAAAGCAGTGTTGAACCTCAAAAAAAAAAAAAAAACAGTTATAAATGTTTACTAACAAAGAGGTATGCTGTACATTAAGTTTGAGTATGGTGGTTACATAGAAACAAGCCAACTCTTGAGTAGTCTTCTAAAGGTAAGATAGTTTTCCGTGGATCTTATGTTTGGGAATAATGAGTTCCAAAGTTTGGCAACTTGAAAAGATAAATATGTACCACCTATGGTTATTTTCATGTATGCTAGGGTTTTGAGACGAGGTGCCAATCTTGAATGGAGGGTCCTTTGTTGAATGTTTTTGCTGATTTTATTCCTGATGAAAAGCAGTCCTGTTCCATGTATTGCTTTTTTGGTGATACAAAGCAGCTTGAAGGTGGAGCTTCTGGCAACTGGTAACCAATGTAGGCCCTTCAAGGCTGGGGAGATGAGGGCTTGTGGCTTTACATGTAGAAGTAGTTCGGCAGCAGAGTTCTGAATCCATTGTAGTCTTTTAATAGAGGCCATTGTCGTACTCAAGTTTAGACTATACAAGGGAGATAGTAGCCTGGACCTTGTGTGGAAATCCCAGGTGCGGGAAGGTGCATCACAGAGTTTTTATGGTAATGGAGCTTGATCAGGCTAATAAGTCCGCTTTGGCATTCATTGACAACTTGGAGTCCATGGTAATTCCAAGGTTTCCCAGATCATCAGGTTAGGGGCAGAATAGGTCATAATTTTTCCGAGCTCCACATGTAAGAATTTCCATTTGGAAGCATTCAATTTGAGATGGCTTTAGGTCATCCACTGATCAATGGCTCTGAGGCAACTGAAGATTTGTGAGTTTCCAATGTCTTTGGGGTTTTCCAGTTCAAGAAGTATTTGTGTGCCATCTGCATAGTTATATTATGTGCGGTGAAATGTATTGAACATTCCTGGTAATGACTTCATGTATATGTTAAAAAGCATGGGTGAGATGATAGAGCCTTGGGAGTCCCCTGCTTTTGTGAACTATGGTTTGGATGAGAAAGGGGGAGAATGGACAACATTTGTTCTGTTTTGAAGGTAGGATGTGATCAATTCGAGAGCAGTCCCCTCTATGTCTGCTTCATAGAGTCTTTGTATTAGAGTATCATGGTCAACTGTGTCAAAGGCAGCTGAGAGGTTTAAGAGAAGTAGTGCAGCAATCCCATTTCAGTCTGCTATGTTTTTAAGGTCATCCCAGATGACGATGAGGGCAGATTCTGTGCCTCTTACTGGGCGGAATCCTGTTTGGTAGTCTGAAAGTATGGTATTATCGTCTATGAATTGTGCAAACTGAGCGAATGCCAGTTCACCAAGGAAAGGTCCATTAGTAATTGGTCTGTAATTGTCTGGGTCATGTGTGTTCAGGTTAGTGTTCTTTAATAATGGACATGTGTAGGTCATTTTGAGGTTTTCTACAAAGATTCCAGTAGTTAAATAATTATTGATGATTCTTTGTACTGGTCTAGAAGCAGAGGTAGTGTTGCACGGACAGAATAATTGCAGACACCACAGGAACATTTCCAATTAGTTGCATCCCCAAATCAAGGGCAGCAGCTACTCCATGTTCATTCTGTAGTTATTTTAACAGGTCAAGTAAGACTGACATGCACGGAGTACCATGACTAATGGTATAGACCTCGCAAAGACCGTTCCCCAAAGTGCAACACTTTCCTATAGTGGGAACCATTCCGTGTGGTAAACACAAAGTCAAAATTCTGTGCTTGTCTTGTGGTCCCATAAGGGGAAACACAGCTTCAATTTGATCAATTCTTTGGGTGATCCAGAATGGAAATTCCTCATGGTTAGAGGGAATTTTGCCCATAACTGAATAAACAATTACAGGAATAATTGTAGTCACTGCAGAAAATTTGGCTTGCTCTGGCAGGCCAACCCTTGCTTGCTGTACCAACAATGTGTTCAAAACTCATTGAGTCAATCATCTGTATAGGGTGACTAGAGCATTATATAAGGCTCTTGTTTGTAAAAGGTTAAGATTCACTGTGTCAGGGTATGGTGTATATCCAGCTAATGCTGGACATGTTGTCCCATCATTACAAAGGGGACCTAAGTGCATAGGCGCAGGTACATGTGGAAGGGCGCCCAGGAACTTAGTTTGATGTTCCCAATAAGATAAAGGTATTTCCATTAGTTCATATGCTTGGTAGTGTGCTGTTGCTGCAGCACCAACTCCAAAATATACATCCCTTAATTAAGAGTTAATCAGATGTGAATGCTCACTTTCAATAAAAACTAGATGACAAGGCGCTTGTACTTAATGGATGCAATAATTTTCGCCAATCACACAATTTTAGGAAATATGCAAAGTTTAGTGCTCCTGCACCAAAATTTGCTTGTTCCAGTAAATATTGGCACCATCCACAAAGTACCATCTCGTCATATTATCGGAGGCATCATTCTACCTTTGAGGATAGATTTTAAGTAAGTGTTTCTAGTTGAATGTAAGAGGGGCTATTTTACATTTAAAAATAAAACCTATCACGTAGTTTGCTACATTAATTTTTTTAACCAATTTATACATTCTAGTCTGAAAGCAAAATTTGTGCTACTTTTACCCCCATTAGAAAACCCTGCTTAGTTTAATGTGATAAACATCATTTCTTCACGTAAAAAATACTGGATGTATACATGCATTGAACTATTGAAGCCAGAACTACTGAGCTTTCCAATGCTTGTTTTAAAACGTGCACATAAACCACCCAGAAGCAGAGACCAGTGTATAGCCCCAAATCCAACTTTAGTATGGGCCTTGCAACTATAACTTTGAACCAGTTTTTTGCTTGTACTCTTAAACAGTGCGAGGTTAAATAAAGAATTTTTCGAGTGACACTTGTGCAAGTAATGACAACACAAATCAAAAATACGAGTAAAAATTGACAGCACTCAGTTAAAAAAAACATTAGGTTTACATACATAACTACAGTTGGTTGCAATTCCACTACAATGTGGATGTGTTAATAAATGTATTGCTGCACTATGTATTAGGTGGCGGTTAGCGTAAAAGCAAAGAGCAGTCCGGAGCAACAGGTGGAGTTATTGTAGTCAAACTTCTAATTAACGTGCAACACTGGCTGTGTTTTAATATGGCATTATTAAATAGTACTTCTAACAGATGTACATATGTTTCTGGGCACTATACATAAAAGTTAGCATTTCCAAATCAAACAGTAAAGAGCATGTCACCAGACTTAACCAAAGCCTATCATGTGTCTACCAATTAAGGGGTCGATTACGATGGCGGACGGAAGGACGACCGCCGGCCTGAAGTAGGCGGAAAATGCCTTTTACAGTCCGCAAGCAGCGGATAGTCTGTCCGCCATATTAGGATGGGAACCACTGTCAAATTTCCGTACGCTGCGGAAGAACGTGATCCGCCGCGTAAATACACCCGACCCCGCGGCAGACGTAACCAATCCAGAAACACCGCTGTACGGAATGACGTCTCGACCGCCCTCAAAATCACGATGGCGGAAACCACACAGCAAATCGCTGCGGAAAAACCACCAGCCTGAACACGGCGGAACCACTACAGCTGAGAGGCAAAACATTGCAGAGAGACCCACCACAGTCAGACCACCGTCATGGACCCAGCTCTACACGCATTCCCGCTACTCTTCGTGCTCCACCACCAGAGAGTCATGGACCATCGCCGACGATGCCACAGGTACGCAAACACACAACATACACACCACGCACATGTCGAAGCCCCTGCCCACAACAGAACCCCAGGTCTGTACAGGAATACACATACATGCACCACCAGCAAGACCACCTGGGCACAACTGACCCAACTCACCCAGAAGACACACGCACCACAAACAAACAGCGACACCATGGACAACGCAACATAGTGGAGCAGACAAGGGAAACCATGCCCACAATCAACTAGGAAGGCAGGCAGGCAGGAATGGCTAGGCCACACAGCTCACAGGCCCACATACACACACCAACACACAAGGCATACCACACATATGGAGACATGCTGGCCCACCCTCATGCCAACCCCATACCTACCCCACTAACAGACAGGGGCCCATACACCACACACCACAAAAACAACCCTGCTGCACACACATCAACAACCAAACACACACACGATGAGCCCTGACATGTTGACTGACAAAGTCGAGACTGAACAACCTACTGGGTAGCCACAAATCATGAGTGTGACACATGCACCATATGAAAAACATCCACATAACCTGCAGTGCATGGGAAGCCACTCTTGGCCCAAAATAAGCCTCAGAGTGCCTCCCCCGCCCTTACACAGCCACATTGTAATGACTGTTACCCCTGCCAAACGAAAGGAAACAGTGCTGGGCAATGGTAATGTGAAAGTGGCAGACACAGCATGTACGACAGCAGCAATATATCAACAATGCAAGGAGACAACCAGGAATGACACAGATAAACCACAACACAGGAGTAACTTGCTCTATTGCACATCACAGAGGTTGACTTTGTGAGTAGCCAGGAGCATGCACACTGGATAGAACAGAGCAGGTCCATCTAAGGCAGCACATGAGAGGGCACAATGCAGCATCATAACAGCAACAGGGCAGTGTTCACAACAGAGCAGGTCCATCTGAGGCAGCACATGAGAGGGGCAAAGAGCATCAACAGTCCATGCTATAGAACAGAGCAGGTCCATCTGAGGCAGCACATGAGAGGGGCAAAGAGCATCAACAGTCCATGGCACAGAGCAGGTCCACCTGAGGCAGCACATGAGAGGGGCAAAGAGCATCAACAGTCGATGCTACAGAGCAGGTACATCTGAGGCAGCACATGAGAGGGCACAATGCAGCATCAGAACAGCAACAGGGCAGTGTTCACAACAGAGCATTTCCATCTGAGGCAACACATGAGAGGGGCAAAGAGCATCAACAGTCAATGATACAGAGCAGGTACATCTGAGGCAGCACATGAGAGGGCACAATGCAGCATCATAACAGCAACAGGGCAGTGTTCACAACAGAGCAGGTCCATCTGAGGCAGCACATGAGAGGGGCAAAGATCATCAACAGTCCATGCTACAGAGCAGGTTCATCTGAGGCAGCACATGAGAGGGCACAATGCAGCATCATAACAGCAACAGGGCAGTATTCACAACAGAGCAGGTACATCGGAGGCAGCACATGAGAGGGGCAAAGAGCATCAACAGTCCATGCTATAGAACAGAGCAGGTCCATCTGAGGCAGCACATGAGAGGGGCAAAGAGCATCAACAATCCATGGCACAGAGCAGGTCCACCTGAGGCAGCACATGAGAGGGGCAAAGAGCATCAACAGTCGATGCTACAGAGCAGGTACATCTGAGGCAGCACATGAGAGGGCACAATGCAGCATCATAACAGCAACAGGGCAGTGTTCACAACAGAGCATTTCCATCTGAGGCAACACATGAGAGGGGCAAAGAGCATCAACAGTCAATGATACAGAGCAGGTACATCTGAGGCAGCACATGAGAGGGCACAATGCAGCATCATAACAGCAACAGGGCAGTGTTCACAACAGAGCAGGTCCATCTGAGGCAGCACATGAGAGGGGCAAAGAGCATCAACAGTCCATGCTACAGAACAGAGCAGGTACATCTGAGGCAGCACATGAGAGGGGCAAAGAGCATCAACAGTCCATGCTACAGAGCAGGTACATCTGAGGCAGCACATGAGAGGGGCAACGAACATCAACAGTCCATGCTACAGAGCAGGTCCATCTGAGGCAGCACATGAGAGGGCACAATGCAGCATCATAACAGCAACAGGGAAGTGTTCACAACAGAGCAGGTCCATCTGAGGGAGCACATGAGAGGGGCAAAGAGCATCAACAGTCCATGGTAGGTACATCTGTGGCAGCACATGAGAGGGCACAATGCAGCATCATAACAGCAACAGGGCAGTGTTCACAACAGAACAGATACATCTGAGGCAGCACATGAGAGGGCACAATGCAGCATCATAACAGCAACAGGGCAGTGTTCACAACAGAGCAGTTACATCTGAGGCAGCACATGAGAGGGGCAAAGAGCATCAACAGTCCATGCTACAGAACAGAGCAGGTACATCTGAGTCAGCACATGAGAGGGGCAAAGAGCATCAACAGTCCATAGTACAGAGCAGGTCCATCTGAGGCAGCACATGAGAGGGCACAATGCAGCATCATAACAGCAACAGGGCAGTGTTCACAATAGAGCAGGTACATCGGAGGCAGCACAAGGACGTGTGTCAGTCCCATGGAGAATAATATTGCAAGGGTGGTTACAATGGACAGTCCAGACATCAAGTACAATGAGATTTGAGTGATGGGAACTGCACCTCACAGAACAGAATCAGGTTGGACCCTGTAGCTTCTGACACGGTGGCAGGACCTGATACAGGAGTGTGAGAAACAGCCACAGCTCTAGTGACTGACACATGAGCGATATACCCAGACACACTGGCAGGACCTGATACAGGAGTGTGAGAAACAGCCACAGCTCTAGTGACTGACACATGAGCAAAATACCCAGACACACTGGTAGGACCTGATACAGGAGTGTGACAAACAGCCACAGCTCTAGTGACTGACACATGAGCGATAGACCCAGACACACTGGCAGGACCTGATACAGGAGTGTGAGAAACACCCACAGCTCTAGTGACTAACACATGAGCGATAGACCCAGACACGCTGGCAGGACCTGATACAGGAGTATGAGAAACAGCCACAGCTCTAGTGACTGACACATGAGCGATAGACCCAGACACACCGGCAGGACCTGTCCCTGGACAGTGACCAACAAATACCATGCCAGCATCTGAGACATGAGAGTGGAGGACACACACAGTGGCAGTACCTGAAACAGGAGAGGGCACAACTGACACAGTGCTACTACATGAGGCATGACAGCTAACAGCAGACACAGTGCCACTATCTGATACACAATAGTGAACTGTAGCTGACCTACTAGGACCACTAAAATGATGAGCCACAGGGCTGTATGGGCCAGGAGGCAGGGTGGCTCTGGGAGCTGGGGACAGCTGTACTGGAGCGACATTGGGTTGGTCAGGTGTCACCGGTGTGTGTTTCTGTTTCTTTGGGATTTGCAAGGTCAACCTGGACATGACTGGACTGGTAAGTGGTGCGGCCTCATCTGAAACATCACCCATCAAAGGCGGATCATGTACTGATGGGGGTCTGCTCTCTGGGGGCGTGCTGGACCCTGCTTGACGCTTGCTCTTGCCCCGCCTTCTGCCCTCTGCATCATGTGTAGTGGGGGTTTCAACAACAGTGTACTCCTTCCTCTGCTTCACCGGGGTGTGGATGGAAGTAGAGGTATGGGGGGACTCCACCTCTGACACATGTGGTTTACGTTCCTTCACCAACACCAGCTTCAGGGGACGCATGGGTGATGGATGTCTGTCCTTGGTGGATGTCCTGTCCATGGGAGACGCCTTGGCCCTGGGAGGTGCCTGCTCCCTGGGAGGTGCCTTGGCCGTGGGAGACGCCTTGGCCTTAGGAGGTGTCCTGTCTTTGGAATGTGCCTTATCCGTGGGCGGTGCTCAAATTCAAATTCAAATTCTAAAAAGCTTTATTCGATTTAAGAATGAATTCATAAAAGCGTACAGATTAAAAAGAACATACAATCAAAAAGTGCCAAGTGCATACAGGATGTTAAAAAAGCAGTGTTATTACAATCAAAAAAGATTCCAAGTTAATAAAGCTAGTTGTTAAAAATTCTAAAATACAGGTATTTACAAAGAGTTTATTATATTGAGTTCCTAAACTTAACCAGTCATTTCAAAAAGCTGGATATAGCGTGTGCCACAATGTCGTTCTCTAACTGTTGCAGTCTAACAAAAGCTATTCTGCATGAGCGGTGGCCCCACGCTTTGAGGATTGGTTTCAGGATAATCCTCCTCGGAGCAGCATAAAATTTACAAAATAAAACACAGTGTAAATTGGATTGGGGAGATGAATCGTCACAAGGGCAGGTGGGCATTTCCCTCGACCAGTTGTTACAGGTTGGAAAGGTAATTATACGAAAAAAAGTTCCAAACCTGAAACGTGATATTAACATTCTCGAAAAGCAGTTTAAATCACTTACAAGGTACAGTTGGGGCCCTGGGTTAATGGTGATTTGCTGAAAGGCCAAAACCGAGTTTTTGGATTTTTCTATGGCCCATCTTTTATTAACTAGGTGATCCATAGCAAGTTTTTTCAATGTTTTCCTAGGAATCACTTCCATAGTGGACGGGCTCGAAAAATACTCAGGATGGCCGATCTCGGTCATCAAAGTTTCCACAGAAGACAGCCATTTAATATTCCTGACACCATCAAGAGTAAGACAGTCAGAGATTAGTTTACAATTAAAAGCTGTCTCAGGGGTGACCCACACCTTATGCCATAGCAAACTAGGCGCAATCTTTATGATATCTGAAATGAAGGGCAGACCCAATTCAATGTGGGTAAGGTAACTTGCTGAAGATTTGGGGACCCCCAGCAAAGATCTGAGGTATTGATTTTCAATTAATTGAATCGATGTTATATTTTCGATACCCCAGATACCTGATCCATAAATGGCCGTGGATATACATTTGGCCTTGTATATTGAGATCAGTTCCTTAACGGGTCTGCCCCCAAGTTTTGCTGCAAAATTATGCAATGCTCCAACCGCCCTAGAGAAAGCAAATTTTCTAGTTTTTACTGCGGTATGCCAAGTGCATTTCCTATCAAATGATATTCCGAGATAGGGGAAATAGGGCCAGATGTAGGTAGCCAAATACCGGTCGGTAACGGCCAAAAATCGGTAATTTCGGCCGTTACCGACCGGTATTTGGACATTGAGATGTAGGGCGTCCAAAAATTCCCGAATCGGTAAAAATTCCAATTCGGTAGATTTACCGTATCGGAAAATATTCCGAATCGGTAAAAGTACCGAATTGGAAAATTTACTAATACAGAAAATATACCGAGTCGGTAAATGTTCCGAATCGGTAAATGTACCGAATCGGAAAATATTCCGAGTCGGTAAATGTTCCGAATCAGTAAATATACCGAATCGGAAAATAAGAAATGGAAAAAGTAACACCCTTGAGATGTAGGTGACCCATAAAATACCGATTTTGTTGCAAAATCGGTATTTAAGAGTCGGTATTTAACATGGATTGAAAGCAGGTGGTAACCAGGTGCAGCCTATAAAATAGGGCCCCAAAATGCAACACTGTAACCAGAATGGCGGCATTCTACGTCATAGCAAGGCGGCTACGGCTAAAGGCAGCAGGAGAGAGGGAATGGAGAAGGGAGGAGCAGGTCTACAGGCAGAGGATTACACTCTTCCAACTGACAGAGCCAGAGATACTGCAAAGATACAGATTGCACTTGTTAGTCCTGCAGAGCTCAGCTTCACAACAGCCTGTCACTGTGTAACTGCATTCCTGTGTGATCAGGTACTCTGCACCTGCATGGGTGTGGCCACTTCCTGGTTGTGGGGTGGGGTGGTTGCACAGGATTGATAGATTGCTCTGTTGGTTGGCTGAGGGGCGGGGTAGAGGCACGTGATTGGTTGATAGATCAACTGCCTGCTATTTTGTATCCCAGACTCGGTATTTACCGATTCGGTATTTACCGATTCGGTAAATACCGATTTGGTAAATCCAATGCATTCCTATGGGCATCCAGGCCCATAGGGTTGAATGTGAATCGCCGAATCGGTATTTGCCGAATCGGTAAATACCGATTCGGTAATTACCGGGTCGGGGTTTCCGAATTTTACCGAATCGGTATTTTTTACCGATTTTTTACCTACATCTCATTTCCCTTTTCTAAAATACCGATTCGGTAAAATTCGGTATTTTAGAATCTGTAAAAATGAGTTACCTACATCTGGCCCCTGGTCCGTTGACTCTATCCTCCTACCCTCAAGGAATATAGGACAGGGTGCTTTCTTGGTACCGTGCCCACAAGCCATAGTGTATGTTTTAGTAATGTTGACGTTTAATCCTTTATCTTTCATATAGTTTGAGAATTTTGAGACTGCCCTCTGCAGACCTAGCCTGGTTTGCGACATGATGGCAGCGTCGTCGACGTATAGAAGTATGGGGACAGGGTGGCCCTGAAATGAGGGGTAATCAAACTGTAGGCCATTGAGGTGGTTGCCAATAGAGTTTATATATAGGGTAAAGAGAAGGGGAGCTAGGATGCACCCCTGTCTCATGCCCCTCTTGATGGAAAATTTTGACGAGCACTCACCTCGTTGACCGAAGCGCACCCTGGCCCCGACACCCCTATATAATTCCTTGATGAAGTTGAATATTGTTTCATCAATGCCCAGGTCAGATAGTGTCGACATAGTTGGTTGTGGTCCACACAATCGAAAGCAGAACTCAGGTCGATAAAGGTAATAAAATGATTCCCTTTCCTGGCCTGAGTATACTTGGATATTAAAAGATACAGGTTTAAACTCTGCTCGATAGTTCCCATACCAGTGCGGAAGCCATACTGGAGGTTAGATATAATGTTACCCTCCTCCGCCCAGAGTTGGATTCGCTTTAGAATTATGCGGCCTGCTACCTTCATTAAGGCATCAAGGAGTGAGATGGGCCGGTAGCAGGTTGGATCTTGACTGTCCCCCTTTTTAAAGATAGGGACCACTATAGCCTCTGTCCAGGTTGGTATAAGCCCAAAGGAATTAGCACTATTCATGACGTTGGTTAATAAAGGGGCCCAAAGATGGATTTCATTTTTAAAAACATCAATTAGAATTCCATCTGGGCCAGGCGCCTTGCCTGAAGGGCTCTCCCTTAGTGCCACGATAACCTCGTCGCAAGTGAAAGAAATACCCAATGGGAAAGCTCCCAGGCAAGAGCTTCCTTTTTCGTCAGGCATGGTAACAAATGGGGAAGTTACAGGGTCAGTAAGGGTTGCATTATCATAAAGATGTTGAAAGTAGGTGACCCAGGTTTCCCCGTTAATGGCAATATCTATCACTGCCGCGTTATTATTTTCCGAAAAAAGGGGTCGTTGACCGCCTTCCAGAAGGCGGTTGAATCCCTATTTTTGGAGACAGTAATCAAGGCCTGCCATGCCTCTTGCTTCAGTACTTTTTCCCTATTTTTAATTGCTAGAAGGTAAAAGTGTCTTGCTTGTCGGATCTCACCCGGAGATCTAGGTGAAACATGGAGTGCCTTCTTTAGAGTTTTTAATGCAGTGGTGCAGTTATTATCGAACCAACCTTTAGGGCGATTTGAATCTGAGCGATCCTGTCTGGTCAATAGCTGTTTTAAAGTTCCTTGTATCTTTAAAAAGGAGCCCAAGATTTTAAGATGGCTCCTCAGTGGGAGACAGGCAGATATAAATTTCTTCCCTCATTGTCGAGATTAGATTTACTAGTAGCCCCGCAGGGTCAACCCTATCCCATTTGAGGGTATAACCATTGTTACAGGCAAGGGTGATCGGTTGTTGATAGGAAATACTATTGTCCCTCCGGGGCTGCTCTTGCTCGGTCTTTATTATCGAAAATGAGATTGGATAATGATCACCGTAAATGTCATCTAAAGTTTCTCATGATGTTACTAGGTGGGCATGTGTTCTGGAGAGGAGGGTAAAGTCTATTATGGAATTGCACCCCCTCCCGTGATAGGTTGGCTGGAACTGTATGGGTGGCGAGCATAGCTCATTAATGTAAGACAGGTTAAAATAAAACAACAAGTTGTTCAATATATCACCCGGCCTAGAGTGGGTGAAATGGCTCGGATTGTCGTCAGTAAGGTTCCCGAGGCCGCACATGCCCTTCAGGCCATTCTGACAAACATTACAATTAAAATCACTCACCCAGGCCAGGAAGATCTCCCCACCTATCCATTCCTTCAGGGAGGTGACACTGTAAATCAGTTTGTTTATAACTCTTTCCGAATTATCAGTAGGCACATTATTATAAAAATTAATTAAAATCATGTTAATAGAATTGCCCCATCTAAACACTAGAATCTGATAATGTTCAGTGGGCTAATGTCTTAAAACTGTAAGCCTGCTAGCAATGCTGACATACGTACACAGACCTCCGCTGTTTCCGTCCTGAGGGTTTGGCGAGGCTGGTGAATGAAAGGTCTGGAACCCCAGTAGGTGGGCAGGATCTAAAGCCCAAGTTTCCTGAAAGCAGAGGATGGGGTAATTATCAACTAGGTCCCGCCACGACTGTTGACCAAGTTTATTTGCCAGGCATGCCACATTCCAGGATAGAACTAAGTGGGGGGAGATTATCGTTTTTTGAATGGTGTGAATAGGGACATCTCCATCTGCCTCAGCCGTACGGAAGGGAGAGAGTATGATGGATGGATGTTCAGACTGTGTCCTAGCGTCCACTAGAAATTTAGCTGGATCCTTCTCTAGCGGACAGTGGGACATCCCTTCGAGGGAGAATTCACCGAGTACAGTATTAATAAAAGATCTATCAAGTAATAAGTGAGACCCATGACCAGTTTGATATTCGAAAATGTGAGGCGATGAATCTGATAACTGACTCGGCTGGGTATCCATCAGCTGTCAATCTAGATCATCCAGACCTGACAGTGGCTCAAATGGGTTACCTATAGGAATACTCCATCGCAAGTTGTAATTCGGATGTTGATGCTTACTAAAGTGGGGAAATGGAGGCCTATCTGTACGTAAGGAAAGAAAAAGTGAGGGTATCTTAGAAATGGCAGGTCTAGAATTTAGGGGGCGGGAATTACAGTTAACGCGACGTGGAATGTCGCGTGCTTCCGGTGTTGGCATGGAATATGACTGGGTCAATAAAGCTTTGGGATAGAAGTAGCTCAAATCACGGGGTAATATGCCGCCTTCACCTCTCACCGAAAACCAGTCTGAAATATGGGTGACAACTCTAGGGTCCCTGAAGTTGACTATTATTACATCCCCCTCGATATCTTTAGGTCGGGGACCCACCCAGCCTCGTCTCCTAACAGACAGTATATCCCTGTTGATGTTCGGGGGCAAAGGTCTATTGGTACTCAGCCAATGTATGACTTTGTTTTTGAGATTAGTGTGGCCTTCTTTCTTACCTTCCCCCAGCACTGGGACCCCGGTCAGGATAATAACATAATGGGCTGCTGCCGGGGGTAGATCTATATAGTGTCCGCTATTGCTTGAGCCCAAGTGTGGTGGGGGTGTCTTCCTCGCTGCTATGTTGTTACCATAAGGCATGTTTGAGGGTCCCGCTAGTCCTGCCTCTCTAGGTAACTTTCGGGGCTGCTCATTACTAGCAGCAACCGGAGCAACCCTTGATGGTAATAAGGGGCGTTCTCCATGGGGGTTAGTTGCTGACAGTGGGTGACCGTGAGGTGCATTTAAGGTGTTCTGTGAGATGAGTTGTTTTAGAGCCTCTTCATTTAAGTGAGTAGTTTCCAATAGATGAATCATTTGACCGCCCAGCCTCTTGACTCGCTCTATGAGTGGTAACAAGAGGGATTTTATGAGTTGTTCAATGCCCTCCACTACCCCTTCAATTAAAGTGCCCCCGGAGAATGACTTTTGTAAGCCGGGGTGTGTGTCACTCGTGGCTTGCTTCTTACTGGATCCAGTGCATGATCTAGATATTTACCTACATGAGTGTCCCCATCCCTCTTTCTCTTTAAAGTAGCCCCCTGTTTAGAGTGTGAGTGATTGACCTGTGTTTGGTGGTTTGGCCCAGCTTTGTTCCCAGGTGTTGGCAAGGGGGGGTACTCCTCACTTGGGGAATTGAAAGATTGATCAAGATTTATTGTAGCAATAGATTCCCCCTGTAGGGATTGCGTTGATGCTAAGGTGTCCTGTAAGAGTAAAGGGATCTCTGGATCGTCTGTGACGGTGTTACCTCTAGGTAGTGTGGGGGGCGAAATTACTAATTGTAGGGAGCCTAAGGACGATCGTTTATTGGAAAGTGATTCTATCGACAAGCGGTGTTCGGCCGCTGCGATCTCGTGGTCTAACTTATTGGCAGCCTTTGTCAAGAACTGATCTATGGTGCATATAAAACTTCCACCTGCCAGTGATTTCCTACTCGTTGTTATCCCTTTAGGCATGGCTAATACCTATTTCCCCTACTTATTGCAGTGTATTACAACCTACAAATACAAGTTGGATGGCAATAACAGTACCGGGAATGACTATTCAGAAAAATAACATCAAATTAGAAGATCTTATTAGAGACCCCAAAAGCTGTTACTTATTGGTCTGGTAGGATGTTGTCCACAATAAAAGAAGAGAGCCAATGGGTATGGCCCTGCCCGGCCTCTGAAAGCCTCTGAGGGCCTAAGAGGGCCCGTCCTTTGCCCGGGCTTAGCCTGCGCGCGGTCCCGCGACGCGGGAGGTGCAGCTTTCTTTTAATTGCCTCCGGGCACGGAAGTGGCTGGTAATAGGCGTCGTCAAAATCCGGCAAGGGACGCTGGGTAATGTAGTTTACCGCTCTCCCCGCTCGGCGGCCGTGATGACACCGGCGGCGGCAGGGGAGAACAGCGGTGTCGGTGTCTGTGCCCGCGGGACCTTAGGAGGTATGTAAGAGCTGGTGCTTGTCCCAAAAGAGTTATTGTGAACCCGCTCCACCGGAGGAGCAGCTTTCTTTTAAGCGCCTCCGGGCGTGGAAGTGGCAGGTAATAGGCGTCGTCAAAATCCGGCAAGGGACGCTGGGTAATGTAGTTTACCGCTCTCCCCGCTCGGCGGCCACGATGACACCGGCGGCGGCGGGGGAGAACAGCGGTGTCGGTGTCTGTGCCCGTGGGACCTCAGGAGGTATGTAAGAGCTGGTGCTTGTCCCAAAAGAGTTATTGTGAACCCGCTCCACCGGAGGAGCAGCTTTCTTTTAAGCGCCTCCGGGCGCGGAAGTGACTGGTAATAGGCGTCGTCAAAATCCGGCAAGGGATACTGGGTAATGTAGTTTACCGCTCTCCCCGCTCGGCGACCGCGATAACACCGGCGGCGGCAGGGGAGAACAGCGGTGTCGGTGTCTGTGCCCGCGGGACCTCAGGAGGTATGTAAGAGCTGGTGCTTTTCCCCAAAGAGGTATTGTGAACCCGCTCCACCGGAGGAGCAGCTTTCTTTTAAGCACCTCCGGGCGCGGAAGTGGCTGTTAATAGGCGTCGTCAAAATCCGTCAAGGGACGCTGGGTAATGTAGTTTAACGCTCTCCCCGCTCGGCGGCCGCGATGACACCGGCGGCGGCAGGGGAGAACAGCGGTGTCGGTGTCTGTGCCCGCGGGACCTCAGGAGGTATGTAAGAGCTGGTGCTTGTCCCAAAAGAGTTATTGTGAACCCGCTCCACCGGAGGAGCAGCTTTCTTTTAAGCGCCTCCGGGCGCGGAAGTGGCTGGTAATGGGCGTCGTCAAAATCCGGCAAGGGACGCTGGGTAATGTAGTTTACCGCTCTCCCCGCTCGGCGGCCGCGATGACACCGGCGGCGGCAGGGGAGAACAGCGGTGTCAGTGTCTGTGCCCGCGGGACCTCAGGAGGTATGTAAGAGCTGGTGCTTGTCCCAAAAGAGTTATTGTGAACCTGCTCCACCGGAGGAGCAGCTTTCTTTTAAGCGCCTCCGGGCGCGGAAGTGGCTGGTACTAGGTGTCGTCAAAATCCGGCAAGGGACGCTGGGTAATGTAGTTTACCGCTCTCCCCGCTCGGCGGCCGCCATGACACTGGCGGCGGCGGGGGTGAACAGCGGTGTCGGTGTCTGTGCCCGCGGGACCTCAGGAGGTATGTAAGAGCTGGTGCTTGTCCCAAAAGAGTTATTGTGAACCCGCTCCACCGGAGGAGCAGCTTTCTTTTAAGCGCCTCCGGGCGCGGAAGTGGCTGGTAATAGGTGTCGTCAAAATCCGGCAAGGGACGCTGGGTAATGCAGTTTACTGCTCTCCCCGCTCGGCGGCCGCGATGACACCGGCGGCGGCAGGGGAGAACAGGGGTGTTGGTGTCTGTGCCCACGGGACCTCAGGAGGTATGTAAGAGCTGGTGCTTGTCCCAAAAGAGTTATTGTGGGTGCCCTGTCCATTGAAGGTGCCCTGTCCCTTGTAGTGGCCCGGTCCTTATGAGTGTCCCTGTCCTTGGGAGGTGCCCTGTCCTTGGGTTGTGCCCTGTCCTTGGGAGTGTCCAGGTCCTTGTGAGTGTCCCTGTCCTTGGGAGGTGTCCTGTCCTTGGGAGGTGTCCTGTCCTTTGGAGGTGCCTGCTCCTTGGGAGAAGCCGTGTCCGTGGGTGGTGTCCTGTCCTTTGCGGATGCCCTATCCTTGGTCTGTGCCTTGTCCATGAGATGTGCCTTGCCCTTGGGAGTACCTTTTGAGGGGGATGCCTATGTGCCCTGTGAATCCGTGTCCCCCATGACCCCTTGGGGGTCATGTGTGTCATCTCCAGGGTAGGTGATGTCGTGTTCTGTGAAAGATTTCCCTTTCCTAGGGGATGGTGTCTGTGGCCTCCTTTGCCTGTAAGTGGTGTGGATGGGGGAACTGAAGTAGAACCTTGTACATCTGACTGTTGAATGGCTGCAGACACTGTGTTGGATAAGGACTGTACTGTTCTGTGGAGACCAGCAACGTCACCATGCATCCCCTCCATGAATGCCACCACCTGCCCCAACTTCCTATCATGGTCCAGGAATGCATTTATCATGTTTGTCTGCCTTACACCCAGCTGTCGCAGCAGATCAATCGCCTCAGCACTAAGGGCTGTTTGTGTCACAGGGGCAGGGGCAGCGGTGCCTGCACCAAAGGCCACTCTGCTCCCCCTAGTCTGGCGAGCACGAGCAGTACTTGTTGCAGTTGGTGGCAGTGTGGGCCCAGTGTGCTGTGTACCGATTGAAGGTGTAGATTGTCCACTCCCTGTGTCTACCAACAGTGATGACTCACCACCGCTGCCTGAAGATGAGGACAATGGTGTCTCCACATGTGAGTCCTCAGGGATAGTTCTGTCCCCCTCTCCGGGGCTGCTCTCTTCAGTCTCAGTCTGCGTTTGTGTGATTTCTGATCCGGATGCATTGCCACCACTTAGCTCCATCGTTTTTCTGTCAGTACCCTCGTCCAAAGCTGAAAGTGAGAGATAAGAGGTATACGTAAGTGCCACACTCACATCTTGCAAATTACAAAAACCAAACTTCCTTTACTGCTGAACAACATGTCGCACCCATCTTGCACATGAGCCACCCCTACCAGACACCCTCATGTCAAAGAATCAGTGGGTCCTGTGACACATGTACATGAAACGAACAGGGCAAGTGCATGCAGAGCACCACACATGTGATGCCATGGGACCACAGACCTGAATGGCATGTCCTGGGCCCCTGCACTACAAAGCAACTGGTATGTCCAGCTGGCTGACATGGATGCTAACTTTCACTCCGCTAATGCCAGCAACATGCAATAGCAGCACAACATATACACCACTGATGTCACTACTATGTCTGACCAGCAATACATGCATTCACTCCCAAGTCACAAACCCATTCAGTGTGCTTACCGCTAGTTTGCTGCTGCTCCCCTCTCAACCGTGCGGACAGGTCAGGATGTGTCACAGCTATAATAGGTAGCATTAGAGAGGTCATGGTACGTCGTGCAAGCCGGCCTGATCTGGGAATCAGCCCCAGTGTCATCTCCGCCACATTCTTGCTGAGCCTGGAGATGTCGTCCCACCGCTTGTGGCAATGTTTGTGTCGCCTGTGGCACACCCCCACTGCCCCTACATCACGTGCTATGGCCCTCCACACGGCCTTGCGATGGTGCACCTTGACCTACCATAATGGGAGACAAGAGGGGGCAAGTCAGTGAACAGTTGGCCGTTCACACAGATAGAAGGTACCGGTATCTGTCAGCAGCCATGCACAGTACACAATATGTGACTGACAGGTCAATATGGCATTAGTCCATCATGGAAAGCAGGTGAGGTACACACCCACAAGATAGATGTGATCGATCGTGACCCAGCACAGCCACAAGACTACACATGTCATGTTTGTTACCCCTCAAAGATAACACTTCACAGCATATAGGTCAATCAGTCAGTGACAATACCAGGAACACATCACAGCGTGCCTGGCCTGCTGGGGCATACCCACACTGCCTCCCACAGAACACCGCCCAGATTGCAGAGGCCAGGAGTCAGGGACTACCTCATGCACACCAACATGTCCCCCACTGCACTTACCACCTATCCTGGGGCACCGTAGAGCCGTTCATAGTGCCGCACCGTCCACAAGGACCTCCAGCTCCTCTGCACTGAAGGGACCGGATCTCTCCAACTCTCGCCATGGCAAGGTCCAGGACACTGGCACAACAGCAGCAGTTGGTGGAGTGGTCAGCAGCAGCAGGTAGAGGTGATGGGTGCAGGCAGCAGTGGATGTGTGGTGCTCAAATTCACACATTTATAGGGCCCTGAGCTGATATCAGTGGCAAACGTCTGCAGCAATTGGTGTTCCCAGGCTGCTTCATTCAAAATGAGCCAATGATTGGCCCCACTGTGGCGGTGCACGGCTTCTGCTTTTTTGGAAATCGCTTACGCGTCCCACAGTACCTGTTTCCATTGGTTGCATATGCAAGGACCATCACGGTCACACACCGCCAACCGCATGTGCGCGCTACCGCGATGGTGCATCATTTGAAAATCATCACTCGTTGGCCTCGCAATGGCTGAGCACGCATTCTGCAGGGGCGGGGCAGGCTAACAGATACATTTGAATGTGCAAGTGGAAATGTAGTTGCTATCCCCCCATTCAGTCACATAGCTGCACCCACCGCCAGGTCCGTGCGGTGGGTGCCGCTATGTGTATTGATGTTACAGTGGCATGGATGGCCATGGGCGCTTACCCTATGCTTACCTTACGCTTATTTGCGTTATAATGGCATGCCTGATAAAGTCATATGCGTTGTAAAAGTTTTAGGAATGATGGCTTTGCGGAGTAATAGTCCCGCGTTATAAAAATTGCGGAGTGATGGTATGCGGGATGTTGGACTGCGGAATATCGTCATATATTCGTGGACATGACATGTTTGTTGTTACATTTCCATTTTCTAGGGATTCAGGACATGGTTGTTGATGTCATCACATTGGTGTGGTACACAGTACTGGGCATTATGGTGGTGTGGAGGTGGGAAGACAATTCTTGGATATGTGTTGTGCTGTTCTGATATTGGATGGTACCCCTGGACTCTGTGTAGTTTTGTAGTAATTTTGACATTGTTGCTGTGGCTCAGCAATGTGGACTAGGGCATGTTCACCAGGGTTGTGGACAATCTACCTTGCTACTGTACCTGGTCTAGTCATTGTCAAAAGAGGCATATGTTGGTCTTTCATGTGGATGGTCTACCCTGTGTTAGGGACAGGGTTTGAACATTGCATCCATGTGCCTTGTGTCAGGAAACACATTGTACTTGCTGTTGTGGGTATGTCAAGTCTCACATCATGCACAGACTGCCTACTACATGGATTGTGTGGACTACCACCATGTCCAAGTTTTCCCTGGCTGGTTCTTTGATGTGTGCAGATGTGACGCTTCTCTTACATGTGTCCAAGGGTCTGTTATATGTGGGTCCTTCGTGGACATATGGTACTTGTTTGTTGTTCGATGAATGCAGTATGCAGGCACTGCGTACTCACCTGTCCCATGTTTATTTTCACATTTTGACCATGGAGTTACTACAAAGCCATGTGTTGTGTTGCTCCTCGCTGCAATCATGAGGGTGGAGGTTTCCCATTGGAATTTGGAGTACAGACTTCCCCCTCACACCCACCCCTCCCTGTGAAGATGGCTACCTACCTGTAAGTTTGAAGAGGGAGGTGCACTGGTCAGCACCTGGTGGGGGGACTCCATCCTGCTCTGGGATGGGACAAGGGGGCATGTTGGGAGTTGTAGTGCTGGCCTCTCACCCACACCCACCCTCCCTGTAGACATGGGGGCCTGTTGGGAGTTATAGTGCTGGCCTCTCACCCACACCCACCCTCCCTGTAGACCTGGGGGCTTGTTGGGAGTTGTAGTGCTGGCCTCTCACCCACACCCACCCTCCCTGTAGACATGGGGGCCTGTTGGGAGTTGTAGTGCTGGCCTTTCAACCACCCCCACCCTCCCTGTAGACTGGGGGCCTGTTGGGAGTTGTGGTGTTAGCTGCTTGACCATATGCAAGCCTGGGAACGTAGGAGGCTACATTTGTGGTTGATCATGGTGGGTGCATTTGAGCCCTGGGCTTCACATTTGGGTGACTGTGGTCCACATGCATGGATTGGAGCCTGAGAGATGTGTCTTAGCAGTTGTGCAAGGACATAACAGTGTGATGGTGGTCATTGGTTTGTACTTACCAGCCTCCGCTCCCTCATCTATTCCTTCCAGGCTCTCAGGGTGCAGTGTGCCTAGCACCTTCTCCTCCCATTCGGTGTACGGTAGTGGATCCATGGGAGGGCCACCGCCAGTGTGGTGTGTCCGCAGGTGGTTCTTGGCCCTGATGCCTTTCAGCCTTGCCTTGAGGTCGTGCCACCGCCTCTGGATATCGTGTTTGGTGCGTGGCATGGTCCCTGAAGCATTTACTCTGGTCACTATCCTGTCCCACATTGTGGTTTTATTTGCCAAGGTGGTCTGCTGCACTAGGGTACCGAAAAGATGTGGTTCTACACGGATGATTTCATCCACCATGACCTTCAACTCACTCTCTGTGAACTTGGGGTTTTTCTTGGGGGCCATGGTGTGTGATGTGCAAGGTGTTGGGGGTGTTGGGTGTGTGGTATGTAGGGATGGTGTTGTGGGGGTTGGTGTGGTGGGTGTGTTGGTGTGCAGGTTGTATGTGTGTTTGTGTGTGGCTGTTGTGTGTGATGTGTGCCTCTTTCTTGCAGCTGTGCTGTGATGCAAAGGATTGTGGTAATGGGAGGGATTCCTTTTAAACTCTGTGTGGTGGTTGTGTCCCAATGTTTTTTTGCAGTCAGGTGTTCTGTGGGTGTGGAGACTTGGATGCTCTTGTTTGTGCTGGAGGGTGTGGCATTGGGGTGTGTAGTTGTTGGGGTGGGTTTTCCAGGTAGGTATGTGCCCTGTTTTTTTGGTTTACTATTTATTTCCGTCCGCCATTTTTGTTTCGGTTTGACGGCAGGGGTGATGTTCGTTTGATCCTTCCGCAGCCAAGCTCCGTTTATCGATGCTTTTTTTCCGCGGTGGCCGTGGACAGTGGTGAGTCCCATTGGGATGGCGGGGTTATCCTAATTGTGCGGATGGTCCCTCCGCAGGTCTGGAAGAGGTTGAGCCTGTTTCCGCGGGCGTGCGTCCGCGGCGGACGGTTTTTCTGTGGTACCATCCATTTGCAGCGGTCTTTGGTGTCATCTGTCCGCCGCGGTCGGTTTGTGTTGGCGGAAAAATCCTAATCGCACTGGCGGTTTATCCACGGTGCGGTCGGGAGTATATTTTCCGCGACCATGGCGGTCGGACCCGTTTCCGTCCGCCATCCTAATCGACCTCTAAGTTTCCGCACTACATGAAATATTGCCTCACTGAGATAGCTAACCCCTTTGCTCAAGTTTCACTATACTGGTAACTTTGCGGTAATGTTAAAACACCAGAGCAGCCAGGTGGGGCTTTGGCTCAGAATCTAAATACGTGGTTTTGAGGGTGAAGACAAAGGCACCACACACTAAGGTGGCACACTTACAAGCCTGCCGTAGGCTAGTACCACAAACATGCAGAAAAAGTAATAATTATCAAGGTTTGCAGCTAGCTGAAACCTAAATTGCCATATGCTAAGCGTCACCGGGCTTAAGGCACTCTCAGCTAAAAAAAGCATAATTACCAAATCCTACAACCTGATGGATGCAGACTTCCTAAAAGCAACACATGCACAAACAAATCAAATATAAAAAATGTAATGCAATTTCTCTCCTTCTTTTCAAGGCATAGGGGCTCATCACGATGGCAGGCAGACATCAGTCCGCCCGCCATCGTTGTGGTCCTGAAACCACCCGCAGATGTGCAGTGGTCCACCCACACATATTAGGATGCCCCCGCCATACTAGCGGGTGCATCCTGGGCCCTTAACATTATGAACGGTGTTGCTGGATGCAGCACCGTTCGCAATGTCAAATTGGCATGCACTGCATTTCCCTGTACTGCGTGACAGGCACCACGCGGTGCCTGCCCCCCCAGCTCACCCAGCTCACCCAGTGCACCCCCCAACACAGAGGGGACCTGCAACGGGCACACAAATCCAGCCTCTGCCTGTCTTCACGCGATGGGATGACTGCCGCAAAAAGACAGGCAGTAAGGGATTGCTGCAATTCTGGCCTGTGTTTTCGTTCTGCAAGGCGGGCGGAAAAGGACCCCCTTGCGGAACCGCGGCGGACGGACTCCTATCCACCGGGGACATTGTGGGATTCCCACCGCTATCCTAATTCAGTGGTAGGAATATCCTGTGTGATGGCGGAAGGGCTGCCACCGCCAGCCCGGCGGTGGCGGTCCTTTCGCCATTCAAAGGACCCCCATAGTTCTGCCCCTCGAGCTGTCACAGTCTTCCTAGCCCTCCTCTCCTCAGGTGCCGGTTAATCGTCTCAAGTCAACCCTACCAACCCTCAGTCCCACACTGCCTCAGTTCTCTCACTGTTGAATGGCCAGCCCTTTCTATTCCATCAGATCTCGTTCACGGAAGCCGGAGCATGCGCAGTATCGCGTTCAGGCAAATAATTTTCCCGAGCTGGAGCAGGAAAAATACAACCTTCTGACTAGTGCAATAGAAATACAGCTAATATTACAAAGCCCTACAGCCAACTAATAATTTGCACTTTTATGATTTCTAAAGAGAGCAGCACGAAATGGTAGGCCGGTTTTTGCAAGCAAAGCTGCCCCGTTCTCCCCCTAATGCCTCCCAAGCCTGCTGTCTGCTGCCCAGGCAATACAAAGCAAATAGAAAAAGCAAACTTGCACTTAAATACTAATTACCTGGCAGGAAAGCTGGTATGGCCAGAACCAGGTGGCAGCAGCTACAGGAAGGCAGGGATGGGGACGAAAAGTGGGAGGGAGGAGGAGGCAGCTACAGCCAAAGAGAGGGAGCGAAGGGGGATGTGGAGGAGTCAATTGCCACCAGGGAGAGGGAGCAAGCGGGGGCGTGTTGAGCTTAAAGAAGCACAAAGGAAAAAAAGAGTGCACATGTAACAGGGGCAGTCCTCATGGTAGGTCACAAACGTAGAAAAGGAGGGACTACTGAGCTTATTAAGCAATGAAAAACTCTCATTTATGAAGGACATTAAATGGAGCCAATTAAAAAATTGGACGGAGCTTGAGGCCCATATCCTGAATATAGCATGTCTCAAATAGAAAGGGCTAGCCTAGACGAGACCTCAAAACTGCCATTGCCAGTTGTATAGCAGAATCCAGGTGACTAAAGGGCTCTTTCCCATGACAAGCTAACCATGAACAATATGTTCACCTATTAGAAAATCATATATGTACCTTTAGGAATAATGTGAGCCTGAAACAAAACACTGGATCTCGAGAAGGCACACATTTAATCTACAGTAGAAGATGTTCTGTTTGGATTCTGTTTACCACTGGAAGAAACACTGATTGAAAACCCTATTTTGCAGATAATCACTACTAGTTGCCATTAAATAATGCCCATCATTTTTCATCATTAAATAGTAAATCAAACTCTATGTGTCAGTGTTGGACTTGGCCCTTTTTGCAGGGTCGTTCCTGAACTTTTTGCATTCCTCCTGGTATTTTTTCTAACCTAGTGTTGTTGGTTTTAGGTCTCTGGGCACTTTATCACTGCTGTACATTGTAAAGTGCATATGCTCTCTATGGTAAACGTGGTAAGATTGGTCTACACCTGTTTGGTGTTTTTAATTTACATATCAGTCCCTTGTAAAGTGATTTCTCAGATAACCAGGGCCAGTACAGTATAGCTACCGGAGGGCTTGCAGCGCTGCTTGCGCCACCCACCAAAGTAGCCTTTCAAACCTGTCTCGGGCCCCTGCTATTGCAAGGCCTGCGCGTGCAGTTTTCTGCTGCTGTGATGTGGCACAGAAAGTGGTTGCCACGTCTGTGACTCCCCTTTTACTACAAATCAGCCACTCCTAAGTTAGGCCCTAGCTAGCCTTATGGGCAGGGTGCACTGTAGGTAAAAGGTGGGACATGTGCCTTAACTGTTTGGCATGTCCTGGTAGTGACAAACAGCCATTTTGGTTCCTCACTACTGTGAAGCTACCCTCTCATTTGAATGCATTGGGGATTCCATGATATGTGTGTAAGTGGTAATCCCTGATATGGGAGGAGTAGCGGGATCAAGTTTGGTATGTTTGGAATAGTAGTAATAAATGATGCGTAATGGTGTTTACAGATTTATTATCTCTATTTTAGAAATGCCACTTTTAGAAGTAGGCATTTCTGTGTGCTATGTGTCTTTGTGCCTGCCTGTTGTGTATTGCACATCTGGCTCTGGAGTAACAGGGCCCGGGGAGGTGCAGTGGCTCCAGAGGGGCTGGGTGAGTCAGCGCTAGGCTGAATAGGCTGATCTGCATTTGAAGTAGTGGGAGGAGTAGCACCTGGGCCTGAATAGGACTGCGCCTGCACTACACAATGCTGGCTCTGCCCCCCTGTGATGTGTCTGGTGCCAGAGCCTACTCTGACAAAGGAGGGAGTTGTACACATCGAAGAAAATGCTTGAGTGCCCCCAGAACTGGGTTGGACTGTGCTAAGGCCTGTGCCAGGGGGTGGAACAAAGACATTTGCACTATAAATATTAGGGCTGTGACCCCATGACAGGGAACCTGCTTTGGAGATGTGAAGAGAGAACTGCTGGGTGCCAAGAGGAACCACCACGAAGAGCTACCCTCCTGCTGGAGGGCCCTGTGAGCTGGCCTGCCTGGGCCCAGAGCTACCTGGTGTGGGCTGACATCCAGCGCATGGTGAGCACTTGATACGTTGTCCAGCTGAAAGTTTCCTGCCTCTGGACTGGAAAGTGAGAGCAAAAGGGGAGCGCTGTGCTGCTGCTTCCCCTCACTGATCGCGGTGTAGTAGCCCACTTCTGGCCTGTCCCAGAACCGGGAGTGAGGATGCGGCTGCCAAACTGCCCCACATCATGGTGCCTCAAGCCGAAGAGCGTGGTGGGTGCTGCACCCGCTGATGATTGAGCCAAAGAAGAGGGTTCTGGCGGCGAGAATGGCTGCACCACAAAGCGGAAGACAGACTGAGAACGCCTGGTCATGGGCGGGGCTCCCAGAAGGAAGGGGAGAGCCCTGCAGGCCCCCTAAACCTGGTGCAGGGAGGAACCTGTCAACGCAATCCGGAAGACAGGCAGCAACTGCCTGGTTGAGGGTGGAGCTGCCTTCCGCAGACATCGAAGGCGGAGACTTCACGCCGGGTTCTGCTCCTGCCTGGCGGGAAGCAGCAGCTGAAGGTGTGGCGCCTCCACTGGAACTGTCCACAGGGGCCATGGAAAACACCCCAGAGTGTGCGGGTGATTGCCTAGGGGGACGAAGTGTCCCTTGTTCGGGGCCCCGCTCTGGTTCTCTGGCCCGAGGGTGCGGAGGTGGCACTGTCTCTTCCCCCGCATTCCCGGCATGATTACAGCTGCGGGCAGCTGCGGATTTAGCGCAGCACCGGGATCAGTCTCCAGGGAAGGAGTCAAGGGTGAGTTGCGACCCCCTTAACCCCCTTTTTTAGGCATTGAGGGGCAAGCCCAGGGCAGGGCTGGGGAACATTGACTTGGGGGACAGCACCCCTGAGGCAGAGGTATTATAGGTCCATGTCACTGCTAAGGTGTAGGCCTAAGTTGGGCCTGATGTACTGCATTACTGCTGATTAGGTTATGCATAATGTGCCATGCCAAGTACTGTCCTGATGTTCATGCTTCATGAGATGTGCACCGTGGCAGGTGTTACTGTGGTGCACAGGTGCTAAGTTAGGATGTTTGCCTAATATACTGATGCCTAAGGTGTGTTGCTAAGAACACCTTTACCAGTAGTTACCGGCTGCTTCTATTTTTCACTGCTTGTTTGTTGTAATGGTGATGACAGAGGACCAATTGGCCCTGTAATGTATATAATCCCCTGTAAAATCATACCTAGTGCCAGGTGGCACAGTGTATATAAGTGATTACGTTCTAAGGTGTTTTATGAGTAATACAAAGGCTATATTTTACATAACCTTGTGTGGAGTTTCTTTTGTGGTGTGCCTCGTAAGTCGCTGCTTTGTGAGTGTGTTGCGCAAACGCTTTACACCTTGCTTCCGGGGGTGCACAGTCAAAATATCGAGTCAATGATGTCGACATGCAGTAATATCGACACCTAAATATAGAAGGTAAGAAATTTCGATTATATTAATATCGATGTATTAAATATCCTTTTTTGATTAGTGTATGTAATATCGATGTAGGTAATGTCGATGTACAAAATATCGAAAAGTAAAAATATCGTTGTTTTAAGTTTTGTACATTGTAATTTTTTATATTTTATGTATGTTTATTTTCTAAGAAATATTTAAGACATTTTAAATTTTATAAATATTTTAGGAGCGGGATGTTGGGTTTATAGGGGATAAGGGTGGGGAGTGTTTTAAAAATATATAATTAAAATATAATATATATATTTGAATTACGAAATTAAAATTTTGAATTTAGAAATTAATTTAAAAATTTTAGGAGCAGAATGTTGGGTTTATAGGGGATAAGGGTGGGGAGTGTTTTAAAAATATATAATAAAAAAAAATTTGAATTTCGAAATTAAAATGTATAATTTAGAAATTAATTTTAAAATTTTAGGAGCGGGATGTTGGGTTTATAGGGGATAAGGGTGGGGGAGTGTTTTAAAAATATATAATTTAAAAAAAAACATTATTTGAATTAGGACATTAAAATTTCGAATTTAGAAATTATTTTAAAAATGTAGGAGTGGGATGTTGGGTTTATAGGGGATAAAGGTGGGAGTGTTTTAAAATATATAAAAAATATTTTAAAAAATTTTGAATTAGGAAATTAAAATATACAATTTAGAAAATATTTTAAAAATGTAGGAGTGGGATGTTGGTTTTATAGGGGATAAGTGTGGGTAGTGTTTTAAAAATATTAAATTTATTTTAAAAATTTTGGGAAATAGGAAATTAAAATTTTGAAATTATTAATGAATTACAAAATTTAGGAGCGGGATATTGGGTTTAAAGGGGATAAGGTTGGTGAGTGTTTTAAATATATATATATTTTTTATAATTTTAATTGAAATATGAATTTTAAAATTAGGAATTAGAAATTATTTTTTATTTTTAGGAGTGGGATGTTGGTTTATAGGGGATGAAGGTGGGGATTGTTTCAAAAATTGGGAGTTATTTATTAGTAAAATGTAAAAGAAATATGATTTTAAAATATATATTTTCATAAATATTAGAATAATTTAAAAGTGGGGTGTTGAGTTTATAGTGGGTAAGTGTTTGCATTTTTAGAAA
The DNA here is from genome assembly GCF_964261635.1 of Lissotriton helveticus. Classification (NCBI taxonomy): domain Eukaryota; kingdom Metazoa; phylum Chordata; class Amphibia; order Caudata; family Salamandridae; genus Lissotriton; species Lissotriton helveticus. Next base: position 1,039,433,668 of record NC_136069.1, read on the forward strand.
AGAATAATGTAAATAATGTATTTTTTTAATTTGAATTTGAAATAAAAAAATTTAAATGTATACATTTATTTTTCATTTTAATTTTGATTGTGATTTGTATGTTAATGTTTATTGGAGTGGGAATAGTAAATTAATTAGGTTCAGTGTCCACCACCAACCTCAATTAAATGTAGACTGGAGTGGGAATAGTAAATTAATTAGGTTCAGTGTCCAGCACCTACCCCAATTAAATGTATATTGGAGTGGGAATAGTACATTAATTAGGTTTATTATCCAGCACCTACCCCAACTAAATGTAAATTGGAGTGGGAATAGTAAATAAATTTTGTTTATTATTCAGCACCTACCCCAATTAACTGTTTATTGGAGTGGGAATAGTATATTAATTAGGTTTATTATCCAACACCTACTCCAATTAAATGTAGAAAGGAGTGGGAATAGTAAGTTAATTAGGTTCATTGTCCAGCACCTACCCCAATTAAATGTATATTGGAGTGGTAATAGAAAATTAATTAGGTTTATTATCCAGCGCCTACCTCAATTAAATGTAGACTGGAGTGGGAATATTAAATTAATTAGGTTTACAATCCAGCACTTACCCCAATTAAATGTAGACTGGAGTGGGAATAGTAAATTAATTAGGTTAAGTGCCCATAACCTCCTCCAATTAAATGTAGACTGGAGTGGGAATAGTAAATTAATTAGGTTCAGTGTCCATCACCTACCCCAATTAAATGTATATTGGAGTGGGAATAGTAAATTAATTAGGTTTATTATCCAGCACCTACTCCAATTAAATGTAGATTGGAGTGGGAATAGTAAATTAATTATGTTCAGTGTCCAGCACCTACCCCAATTAAATGTATATTGGAGTGGTGGGGAGCCATTCTAATTTGTCCAGAATCCTACCTGACTGCGCCTGAGCGAGGGAGCGCTCGGAGTGAAAGAACCTTTGCACCAGCTACCAACACCGGATTCCCGCCACCAGTCGCGCCGCCGCCTTGGGACTACGTTTCCCATCAGGCTATGCGGCGGCGCGTTCCCTGACGCGGCAAAAGCGCCGGGAGGGGCAGTACAAAGTTGTCAGCCCTCGGTGGAGCGGGGGGAGCCATTCTAATTTGTCCAGAATCCTACCTGACTGCGCCTGAGCGAGGGAGCGCTCGGAGTGAAAGAACCTTTGCACCAGCTACCAACACCGGATTCCCGCCACCAGTCGCGCCGCCGCCTTGGGACTACGTTTCCCATCAGGCTCAGCGGCGGCGCGTTCCCCGACGCGGCAAAAGCGCCGGGAGGGGCAGTACAAAGTTGTCAGCCCTCGGTGGAGCGGGGGGAGCCATTCTAATTTGTCCAGAATCCTACCTGACTGCGCCTGAGCGAGGGAGCGCTCGGAGTGAAAGAACCTTTGCACCAGCTACCAACACCGGATTCCCGCCACCAGTCGCGCCGCCGCCTTGGGACTACGTTTCCCATCAGGCTCAGCGGCGGTGCGTTCCCCGACGCGGCAAAAGCGCCGGGAGGGGCAGTACAAAGTTGTCAGCCCTCAGCGTCGCGGGACGCGAGCGGGACGCCCGGGGCTAAGCCCGGGCAAAGGGCGGGCCCTCTTAGGCCCTCAGAGGCACGAGAAGGCCAGGCAAGGCCAGCTCCCTTGACATCTAACTCGCGAATACCAAGGTACTGTGCATTTCGCTTTGATATCGGGCATAGCCTATTGTCTAGAGATCTCCCTTTGCCATTTTTCATCACAGTTGTATGACTTACATTGCATAGTGCTATTGCCATTTTTTGAATGTCCTCCTAAGGCACAGCTCATAGCATGGGGAAAAAACTGGTACCTGCCCCAGTTGAAGCCGTGAATACTTTAGACTCGTATCTTGTTCAAGTCGTTAGTAGTATTAACAATAAGCGTAGACAATCTCTGGGTTTGAGCCAATCACCGGTGTTACCCGAATCAAGTCCATCAATAGGCGTTGCTAGCACCTCAATGTCTGACCCATTGCTAGCCAATTCTTCGCTTATTATGGCTGATCCTGATTCTTCAGAGAATGTCATCGAGCCCACCGACGATCTGGAGTCTTCGATGGGTAGAAATGATTTAATAGATCTGTCTGACAATACCCTCATAGACTCAAACAGCCAGATAGCCACCCAGAATGAAGACCAACAATCTCCGCAGCCAGAAACACGCGCGGTCAGAGCGTGTAGAAAGCTACCAACTAAACGAGGGGGTAAACATCTAGGCAAGAAAAAGCCCGCAACACCTCCCCCTAGGAGGGCGGCCAAACACACTGTTGTCGAGGTGGATTCCGAGTCCAAACGAATCAGCGATGATTTTCTTTTCAACCGGATCCAAGATATGATCGACATCAAAATCAGGACTATAATCAAACCTCTGATTGGGAAAGTGGACAAATTGACTGCAGAAGTGAGGAAGTTGAGTGGGGTACAGAATGTTTTGGTTAAAGAGGTAGAGAATCTCTCTTCCCTCGTAACAGACCTTATATCCACGGACGAGGTGGATTCCCCCACCGATAGTAATTTACAGCCCACTCAGATCACTCAACAAGGGCTGGTTCCTTCTCCCTCATTGCTTTCACCACATGTCATGGATCAGAATGCTGAAACCGGAGCCCCGCACATTAGTATTACCGACGCAACAGTGGTTGCGCACCTAGAGGCTCCCGCAGCAGAATTTATTGTGGAAGCCTCACCGGTAGTCTTGGTGTTGGCCAATGTTCCAGTTCTTGTTCAAGACAAAATTGAGTCTAAACAGTGTTTAAAAGATAAAGCCCTACACTGGCTCTCCAATAACATGCACATGGCCGAAGGAGGGCTAGATAAACTGGCTGGGGACATAGTTTTGACCAGGAGGGTATCCTGGATTGGCAGTAAGCCCAAAAAGTTTAAAGGCGACTGTGTCATTTTAAATTTTGCAAATGCCGAAGTCCTCCCAGACATTTTAAATAATGTGTTTCCACCACAACGCCGCAGTGGTTCTATAATCCCACTGACTCTCAAGTTCTTTTATGATGAGATTCAGTCTGCCACTGTGCCAAATGCCATCAAGCAATACAAGCCTACCAGTATTGGTAGCTGGGGGAGGGCTACTATTCTACGACATCCAACTGAGTGGTCCCAACCGATGGTATATCGGGACGTAGGAAGATCTAGTTACCCGTACAAGCCAAATCATCAGTTTGAACAGCAGCAAGATCTAAGAACAAACGGGTGGGGGCCAGGGCCTACGGGATATAATCATAACGAGCAGGGCTTCAGGCCCACACTGTGGCAGAGATCGGACCCTTTTTTGAACCACCCAAATAGTTTATACCCAAGTTGGAACGTAGCTTACAACGGCCATATTCAGCCATCCAATCCACCCGTGTGGGGTATTCCCACAGGAAACAGATTTGGCCCCTTAGCTGATCTAAACACCTGCGATTGACTTGCAATAGGAGCAGATCACGCACGCGAGGGGCCCAGCAACCGAAAAACCAGTAGCAACAACATCATAACAGAGAAATACTATAGTTTGCAAACCTGTAAGGCGGTGGCTGAGCCTCACCCATCTATAAATCTCACTCAGCAACTAACTCTATCGGGGCTTGTGGTCAGTGAGAAACTGGGTGTCAACGGAGAAAACACACAGTGTCGTGGTCAAGGGGAAACTAGAGAGGCACTTCCATCGCCAGTTACAGTTGAAGGAGACCGTGAGGGCGGCAACAAGCCAGGTGAAATTATTGATTCATGTAAGGTCATAAGCTGGAATGTAGCAGGACTAAACTCTAAAAATCAGGATCCAGTTTGGCAGAGCTTTATTGTTAAACATCATATTATCGCCCTGCAAGAAACTTGGGTCACATCCAGCGATATCTGGTGGGACGGGTTTACTAGCTTTGTACAACCTGCAGTTCCAGGTAGAATGGGCAGGGCTAAGGGGGGCCTGGCGCTCTTTTTTGCTCTGAATTTAAAAGGAAGCTACAGGCAGATCACCACTGATTCCGACAACATCTTAATAGTAGAAAGGGTGATCAGCAAAACCAGCAGGACTGTATACGTTAATTTTTACAATTCTGGGAATAGCGATTACGCCGGTCGCAACATTGCAAGTCTGGACAGTATTTTAAACAGAGTCTTACAGGATATCGTATTCGCTTCTGAGTTTATTTTAGTAGGTGATTTTAACATTCATTTATGTAATTTAGATTGTAAGGGATTAGTAGTTGATGAAATGGATGATGCGGTACCATTAGGTCCCCACTTTGTACATTCTACAGAGGGTCAGGAACTTGAAGACTTACTTGCCACCTACAATCTATTTGAACCCGACTATGGTCTGAGAACTCCAACCTTTGTGGGAGGCAATCATGGAACGGTGATAGATTACATTTTTGTCTCAATGGGTATTCTTAACCGAACTATTGCTTATCGCACCGTAGAAACCCACTATAGCGATCACAACCCAGTATTACTGGCAGTGGCATGGGGAGCCGAGATGGGCGTTTCACCATCAATTGTAAAAGCTTCACACCCCCTGAGGACCACTGACCAAGATAGAAGGTTGAAGTGGGCAAAAGTGATCCCGGACAATTTCTACAAAAAATGTTTCCCTAAGATAAAAGAACAGGTGGAGCTTTGTCAGAATCCGGATGCCCAGGGGAAACAGATTGTAGAGGCTTTTGAGGAGATATGTGTCCAGGTCTCGAGCGATTTGTTAGCTAAACCGTTTCAGGGACCTAAAGGACACAAGCGTTGGTTCGACTCAGCATGCTCGAAGGCCCACAGAGACCTGATGGTGGCATTAAAAATCGTGCCGAGGGCAACAGATAAAATCACGAGGCTAAGGAAAGTTTATAAGTCAGCAATAAAAAATTGTAAAGACTCCATCAAACATGAAACATGGGAAAACCTCCAGTCAGCGGCAGTATTGAAGGATAGTAGGAGGTTCTGGGAGATTATTAAGCAGCCTTTATTCTCCGAAGATAAAAATGAACCCATGGACTGCGTGATTGCTGATGATAAATGGCTGTCTTTCTTTAAAAGTGTATATGAAGCCGACGAGGGGGATGTGGGCAATAAGGGTTTATTGTACAATGGACCCGCTCACCCTATCATCTTTAGCCCACAAGAAGTAGAAAATGCACTTAAGGAAACTACAAAACATAAGGCACCCGGTCCGGATGGAGTCCCGGCTGATTTCTTCATGTACTCACCTAAACTATGGTCGACCGTTCTGTGTAATGTGTTTAATGCTGTTACTGATAACCCAGCACCCGCTTCTTGGGCTATATCTACTATCGTCCCTATTTATAAAAACAAAGGTCAGCGGGACGACCCAGCATTCTACAGACCTATTTCACTTCTGGACTCAACTGTAAAAGTTTTGGGAAGAGTCCTTTTGCATAGACTAAGGGAGAATGTGGAGGACTGTGGTGGGCTCTCAGAACTGCAATATGGCTTCAGAGAAAAAAAAGGCACAATCGAGCAATGCATTAATTTACATTTACTCATTTCAAAGTACACGGTGGCCAAGGAGGGGTCCGTGTATTTAGCTTTCATGGACCTCTCCTCGGCTTTTGACCTTGTCAATAGGTCCAAATTATGGTTGATCCTACTGGAACTAGGCATAGACAAAGCATTGGTCACATTTATGGCCACTTTGCACCAGGATCTTTTTGCAGCTGTCCGAGTGTCTAATAATGGAAGGTGTACCCCTTTATTTAAATCATTAAAGGGGGTTCGGCAAGGCTGCATTTTGGCCCCCACGCTTTTTACGATCTATATTAATGGCCTGGGGGCATACCTGCGAGGTAGGGGCACGGACGTTCCGCGTGCAGGAGTTACCCAAATTCCGGCACTCCTGTATGCGGACGATGCCGTGCTGATCTCCCGCACTGGTATTGGCCTTCAGGTTCTCCTGAATGCCTTTGGTTCCTTCATGGAGAAATTGGACCTTAAGATTAACGTGTCTAAATCGCACACTATGGTCATGGGTCGGGATTGTGCAAAAAAGAGCCATAAATCCTTTTTTTGCAGTGGGGCTCAAGTTTCCAAGGTCACCACATTTCCCTATCTGGGTGTTTTGTTTGACCACAAAGGGACGTGGGGCCCACAGATAAGCGCAAAGCGCTTGGCGGTTACTAGATCGGCCTCAGCTCTTTTAGGTTTTGCAAGTAAGCTGGGAGCAAGACCCATGGAAGCCTTGTTAAAAATCTACAAGTGCAAATCTGTGGCCATTGCTTTATACGGTTCCCCCTTGTGGGGATATGTAAATCTTGACCCCATCCAGAGAGCCGAGAACAGATTCATTAGATCGCTTTTATCTGTACCTCAGTCAACTCCTACCTACTCTATCCATAAGGAGGTTGGTTTAGTATACTTATCAGACCTATTGAGTCTAGCGCCCCTGACTATGTGGATGAAAATGTGGTTAAATGAAGATCTGTCATTGAACCACAGTATCTTGAAGGATGTTCTATCTTTAGACAAATACAGGAAAATCCCATGGTTGGAGTATTTGATTAAATCCTTTACGAACTTGGGCCGCTCAGAACTTTTCTTTTGCCCAGAAAAAATCAGGGCCCAAGACATAGGTGAAATTAAAAAGCTATTTTATGAAAGGAAGGAAGCTTGCCGTGAGGTAGCTGAACTGCAGAAGCCAGCAGTCAGAGCTCACTATCTTTTGGTAAGCGAACCCCATCTCGCACCTTATCTCAGCTACGTCACAATCCCTTACCATAGGTTCTTATTAATTAAATTTAGGTTTAATCTTTTACATTTTCACCTCGGTTCTTTTAACGGTTGGCAGAAACCGGAACAAGCTGCCCCTTGCAGCTGCGACAATTTTTCAGTGCAGGACACAATGCATTTTGTCATGTTTTGTAGCCTGTTTCATGAGCAGAGAAAAAAATACTTGCTCCCCATCTTGAAAGAAGCAGGGTTTATACAGGTGCGCCCTGCTCTGCTCTTTTTACAGCTTTTGACAAATCCTTGCACTACTTTTAGTGTTGCAAAATTTTTAGTGGCAGCTGCAAGGGTTAAAGCCAAAGCCATTGGAAATTCTTTGTCTTAAAAATGCCCCCACTTAGGGGAAACCAAAATGCATCTTCTTATATAAAATGAATTCTTAAATTTGTATATAGTATTTAATATGTGTTTGTTTTTTAGGCAGATGCTTTTTAGGAATATTGTATTGTATGTTCAAAGTATGTTTCTCATTTAATTATCATATGATTGTTTTGTTTGAATGTGTTTTTCCTTTTGCGTCTCTTTGTATGACTTGGAATAAGTCGAATAAAGATATTCTGACTGACTGAGTGGTAATCGTAAATTAATTAGGTTCAGTGTCCAGCACCTACCCCAATTAAATGTATATTGGAGTGGGAATATTAAATTAATTAGGTTTACAATCCAGCACCTACCCCAATTAGATGTAGATTGGAGTGGGAATAGTAAATTATTTTGGTTTATTATCCAGCACCTACCCCAATTAACTGTTTATTGGAGTGGGAATAGTAAATGAATTAGGTTTATTATCCAGCACCTACCTCAATTAAATGTAGATTGGAGTGGGAATAGTAAATTAATTAGGTTTATTATCCAGCACCTACCCCAATTAAATGTTTATTGGAGTGGGAATAGTAAATTAATTAGGTTCAGTGTCCACCACCTACCTCAATTAAATGTAGACTGGAGTGGGAATAGTAAATTCATTAGGTTCAGTGTCCAGCACCTACCCCAATTAAATGTATATTGGAGTGGGATTAGTAAATTAATTAGGTTTATTATCCAGCACCTACCCCAATTAAATGTAGATTGGAGTGGGAATAGTAAATTATTTTGGTTTATTATCCAGCACCTACCCCAATTAACTGTTTATTGGAGTGGGAATAGTAAATTAATTAGGTTCAATATCCAGCACCTACCCCAATTAAATGTATATTGGAGTGGGAATAGTAAATTAAGTAGGTTTATTATCCAACACCTACCTCAATTAAATGTAGACTGGAGTGGGAATATTAAATTAATTAGGTTTACAATCCAGCATTTACCCCAATTAAATGTAGACTGGAGTGGGAATAGTAAATTAATTAGGTTCAGTTTCCATAACCTCCCCCAATTAAATGTAGACTGGAGTGGGAATAGTAAATTAATTAGGTTCAGTGTCCAGCACCTACCCCAATTAAATGTATAATGGAGTGGGAATAGTAAATTAATTAGGTTTATTATCCAGCACCTACCCCAATTATGGGGCCGATTAGGATTGCGTTTTTTCCGCATCCTCCGGGCCGGCGGAAGTGTCCGCTGGCCCTGAGGATGCGGAAAAACCACTGCGGAGCCTTCAAAGACCCCCCGCCAGATTAGGATGGCTGGGGGGTCAGGAAGACTGTCCGCCGCTTTTCTGCCGCTGTCGCCTTCCGACCGCGGCGGAAAAGCTCTAACATGTCTGGCGGTGGCTATCAGACACCGCTAGGCATATTAGGATGTCTGCACTTCTATGCCTTTCCACGGCGGCAGTTTCGCCGCGGAAAGGCATACAGACATTTGTTTGGGGGCCCGTTGCGGGCCCCAAGGGGTGAAGGGGGGGTGGTGGTTGCACATGGGGGGTACCTATGGTACCCCCCTGCCTTTGCGTGCATGAAGCGGCAGGCACCACGCGTTGCCTGCCGCTTCGTGCATGCAAAGGTAAACATGCATTTTTTTAACCTTGCAGCGGGGCATGCTTCAAGCAGCACCCGCCGCAATGTTAAAAATACAGGATGTGACCGCCAGGGTGGCGGTCACATCCTGATTGCACTGGAGGGAACACCGCAGCCCCTGCGGACGTTCCCTCCACCTCGGGGGTCGCGGACGGACACAGGTCTGTCCGCAATCCTAATCGGCCCCTAAATGTAGATTGGAGTGGGAATAGTAAAATATTTTGGTTTATTATCCACAACCTACCCCAATTAACTGTTTATTGGAGTGGCAATAGTAAATTAATTAGGTTTATTATCCAGCACCTACCCCAATTAAATGTAGATTGGAGTGGGAATAGTACATTAATTAGGTTTATTATCCAGCACCTATCTAAATTAAATGTTTATTGGAGTGGGAATAGTAAATTAATTAGGTTTATTATCCAGCAACTACCTCAATTAAATGTAGACTGGAGTGGGAATATTACAGTAATTAGGTTTACAATCCAGCACTTACCCCAATTAAATGTAGACTGGAGTGGGAATAGTAAATTAATTAGGTTCAGTGTCCAGCACCTACCCCCAATTAAATGTAGACTGGAGTGGGAATAGTAAATTAATTAGGTTTTATTATCCAGCAACTACCTCAATTAAATGTAGACTGGAGTGGGAATATTACATTAATTAGGTTTACAATCCAGCACTTACCCCAATTAAATGTAGACTGGTGTGGGAATAGTAAATTAATTAGGTTCAGTGTCCACCACCTACTTTAATTAAATGTAAAATGGAGTTGGAATAGTAAATTAATTAGGTTCAGTGCCCAGCACCAACCCTAATTAAATGTAGATTGGAGTGGGAATAGTACATTAATTAGGTTTACTATCCAGCACCTACCCCAATTAAATGTAGCCTGGAGTACATATATTTTAAAATTCTAATAAAATACACATTTTTGTACAATGCTAGTGTTAGTTCTTTTTTGGTATTACAATAAATTACACATTTTTTACAAATATTTTTTATTACATTATTCCAAGAGTACATAAATTAAAGCAAATATTTATTATGAATAATAGTATCCATTTTTAACAAATATAGAAGTATTTGGATTTTTCAATTTAATACAAATTATTTTTTATTTGTATAGTTTTTGAGACAAGTACATTATAGGGATATAGAAACAGTATAGTCAATGTACAAACATTATACATTTGAATATATTTTGTAGATATAGTTGGATGAATTTTTATTTTTCTATTACAAAATTTGTATAACTATACTTTTTTATACATTTTGCATATTATTTTTCTCAAACAATTATGATATATATGTCAATGTAAATGTAAAGTAAATGGATTACATTATATCTTGTACATTTTATACTATACAGTTTTTCAGCATTTCTGTATGAATTAAATTTATGAATGTTATTAATATTAATATGTTTTTATTAATATTAATCATTTTCAAATATTAGGAAATTTATTATTTGAAAAAAATTAAATGTATATGTTAATTTGCACATTTTTGTAAACATACATTTTTTAAAATTATAATATTAAATATTATAATGTGATAATATTTAATTTTACAATTTTACAATACATGAAAAAAATAAAACATTTTGTGATACATTATATACAATTTTAGAAAATTGGAACAATGTTGCTATAATTTTTCTAATTTTTTTGTTAAATACATTTCTTAGTCATTTATTTAACTATTATTGCATTGATATCATTATTTGGGTGTTTTATTTTGTAACCGCTCTTGGTCTTTTTGGGTCATTTGGGAAGATTCAAGCTCGCGGTTGGAAGCTGCTTCGCGTTTGAGATGGTAAGAGATATTTTCTTTATTTTTTAACTATTTTAAGTGTGTTTGGAAGGTAGTAGTTTCATATTTAGGGTGTGTGGAGTTATGTTTTAGAAGTTGTCATGATTGTAGTCGTTTATTTAGGTTTTAAATTTTAGTGGCGTTTTTGGGATTTACGGCGTACTTAGTCTTATTGTGTTTGTATGTATTTAGTTAGTTTTTGTGTCTATGATGCATGTTATGGTGTTTTAAAATGTGTAATTTAACGTTTTATGTGGGTGGGAATGTTTGTTTTTCTATTCTAGGTTTTTGGAGAAAGCATTTTCGTTTTTGGAAGTTTTGCGTTTTTTTGTAAAAGGAAGTGTATTGTAGTGGTTTCAACTAATGTTTTTTTAACACTTCCTTTATTATTCGGGTTTCCTGGAGCGGTTTTTCGACTTTTTTCACGTTTTCGGGTTTTTCATGGATTGGGGATTATCGATTTTTTATGGATATTCAAAGGATTTGGCACAGTTGTATTTTTCCATTTTGTTGGGGTTTATTTTTTTTTCCATGGATTTATAACTATCTGGATTATTTTGGAGAAGTTGGATTGTCGATTTACATCTTTGGTAAAGGTAAGTTATTTTAAATATATTTTATTGGGGTGGGAAAAAGTGTTATTTTTGATTGTTGGTGTTTTGTTATATAATTATGTCGTCTATATATTTAAGAAAAATGATATATATTTTAGACAAAATAATTATTCATTTTTTTAAATGAAAAGTGTTTGTTAATATTTTAGAGATATTTTTGTTTGTTTTTAGTTTACTAAGTTTTAAATTTTAGATTAGGGTTTTGGCAATCATTCTTAAGTATTCTAGTCCTTTTGTTGTTGGATAAAGTTGGACTTGTTGTTGTAAATATTGGTACATTTGAGCAGTTTGTCGTGATAGTGTGGGTTTTAATTGTAAGACAGATTGCTCCATTCTTAGTTCTTAAAAGCTTTGTTCTTTTTGGATTGCTATTAGGAGTTTGTGTAGGGTAGGAGTAGTTCGGTCTGTTGAAGATAGGAAGGCATTATGCCAACCTTCAACTGCATTGTTTGTTTTTGCTTCTTGGTTTAGGGTTGATAGATATACATTCCACCAAGGGAATTGGAACTTTGGTTGTCGTCTATGGCCTGATCTGTGTAGTCTCCCCACCCAGGTGTCCTCGAAATAGTCTAAAAGGGAGCTAGTTTTTGGTGTAGAATGGACTTTCTATTAGTATGTTGTAGTGCTCAGCTACGTCTGTGACTGGCACGTATGCTAGGGCTATTAGGTGTTTTATTTGGTATGCGAATGTCATGTTGGTTGCATAATCAACACTTAGGGCCCGATTAGGATGGCGGACGGACCTCCACTGAGGTGGAGGGACTGTCTGCAGGGGCTGCGGCGTTCCCTCCCTCGGAATTAGGATGTGACCGCCACCCTGGCGGTCACATCCTCTATATTTAACATTGCGGCGGATGCTGCTTCAAGCAGCACCCGCCGCAAGGTTAAATGTGCATGTTTTCCTTTGCATGCACGAGGCGGCAGGCACCGTGTGGTGCTGCCGCTTCGTGCATGCAAAGGCAGGGGGCTACCATAGGTACCCCCCCATTTGCACCCCCCACCCCCAACACCCCTGGGGGCCCGCAACGGGCCCCCATACTCAAACTCCACATGCTTTTCTACGGTGGAAAACCCGCCGTAGAAAAGCATGTCTCCACCGGCATCCTAATATGGCTGGCGGTGTCTGATAGACACCGCCACCATATTAGAGCTTTTCCGCCGTGGTCGGAAGGCGACCGCGGCGGAAAAGCGGCGGACGTAAAAATGACCCCCAGCCATCCTAATCTGGCGGGGGGTCTTTTCTGTGTCCGCCACGGTGAATCCGCATCGTCCGGGCCGGCGGTGGCTTCCGCCGGCCCGGAGGATGCAGATTGACTGCGATCCTAATCGGGCCCTAAGTGTTGATTTTTGTAAATGTCTCCATAGACATTGATTGAAGTGGAAGTAACATCCCTGTATGGATGTGTGAGGCTATATTTTAAGGATGGTATTTATCATGGCTTGTTCAAAGTCAATTATTATTTTTAGGGGAAAGAAGTCTGATTTTTCTTCTTTTATTTTGTTCAACATTTCTGTGTATGTTGAAGTTTGTTTGTTTGGCAACAAACAATAGATAAATGGAATGCAGATGTATGGTATTGTCCATGTATTGTATATAATTGGTAGAATGTATATAATTGGTAGAATGGTTTGGGACATACACTAAAGGTGCCATCCATCATACATGTTTGGCTTTGTTTTAATTTGTTTATATTGTTTATTGTAGAAAACATAATTATTATTTTATCTTTATTGTTGCTATCATAAAAGATAAAAGGTTTGTCATTATGAGTTACGGTAAGGTCAGGGGGAATTATTATCTCTTCAAAAGTTTTAGGTGCTGGTATTGTTGGTCTTGTAGATTTTTTAGTTGTAGTTATAGTTCTTTTTATAGAAGCTGTTGTTGGTAGTTGACCTCTAGCTTCTCTAGGTACTTTAGGAAGTACTTCTGTAAGTATTACACTTGTTGGTAGTTCTGAGGTGCTGCTTAATTCTTTAATATTTTCCATAGTAGATCTAACTTCTATTTCTGATAGATTAGGTGGATGATTGTGTTCAGTTGTATTTATCACGACCATAACATTTATTACTGTAATACTTTGCACATTTCCAATTTACTTTAAGGTCTTTTTGTTTCTCTTGAGTATAAATATACCCCATATAGCATAACAGAAATTTGCCTTTTTGAGATGTAATAAATGTTGCATCTTCAGTCATTGTGGATTTCTTATTTCTAGAAAAAATATATAAAATATTATAGGCAAATGTTTTAATTTTTAGGCATTAGTAATAGTATATGATTTTTAATATATACTTACCAATTATATTTTAGTAGACTTTGCATGTAGTTTTGTTCTTCTTTGGTTGATGCTCTTTTGTATGTTAGTGATCTGTGGAAAAAAGTGAATTACATTTTAGTATATGTTTAAATGTTTTATTGGTTTTAGCTTTTTGTAGGATTTAATGTTTTATGACTAGCATATTAATTTTCTTTTTTACGCATTTAATAAAAGTATTTAAGAAAATGGACAAGTTGTTTCATTAAGTTAACTTTAGAATGTGTTAAATATTAAGCATTATTAGTAGTAACTTGTGCTTTTTACTATATACTTACCAAGTGCTTCTTTGCACGTCAATGTTGATGTTCTTGTAAGATTTTTCTGATTAATTTATTCAGTTGGCTGTGGAAAGAAAGTCATACGTATTTTATGTGTTGAATTTTATTTTTATATACATTTAGCATTTTTTAAAGACTATATTTATTTTATTTGTGTTTAAAAAATATTAAAAATCAGAATGGCATTTGTTTCATACTTGGAACATTTTAGCTGTTTAGCTGTCTTTTATTTAGTGTTTAAGGCATTGGAATAGTATACTTACTTTTTAGATTTGTTGTTTTTGTAGGTAGAAAATGTTCTTCTGTTTTTTGTAGTCGGGTCTGTTGTGGATAAATAGAGAGATAAAAATATAAATTTGTATTTATATTTTGATGATGAAAGGCAGGTTACAAGTAAATTGTTAGTTTATATTTAAAGTTTCATTTACTTACTTTTTGATATTTGTTGTTGTCTCGTTTTCAAATTAGTCCTTAAAGTTGTAGCAGATGTGGTAGAGTTTCACCTTGTTTCTTTCCTTGAAGGTGTGAGAGTTTTCAGTTTAGTTCTTTATGTAGTGAGTATTTAATTAGTTGTTCATTTTGATTGGTTAGTTATATTTGAATGTGTTTCTATTGGTTAGTTTGAATTTTTTTGACTTTGTTAATTATTTAAATTGTATGTGAATTTGTAACGTCGAATTTTGGTGTGTTTTTCTCATTTTATGAAAGGTCTTTTTAAGGTATGTTGTTTTTGAAAAGGTATTATATTGTTTATAATTGTTTTATAAATTAAGTGTGTTTATTTAAAATGTTTTAGTTTATTTAGTATGCTTATTTATTTTTATTGTGAATTTTTCTTTTAGTTGTGTTTGTTATGTATATAACATTTTTTATGAGTGTGTATTTCATTATTTGCAATTATAGTGTGTAAATCAAGAATTTATTTGTAGTTTCTAGCTGTCCATATTTTTGTATTGTCGATAATATTGATGTCTATATTTTTGTTTACGATATTTTAGATATGTGCTATATTTATTTAAGACTCGATATAATTGATTTCGAAATGTGTGCTTACGATTTTTTTGTGGTCGATATTTGTGTTTAACGATATTAACTCGATATTTATGTTGTTTGTTAGTTAAATATAGGAGGTCGATTTATTTGTCATCGATATTTAGTACTCGATAATTTTGAAGGTCGATTTTATTGCTTTCGGTATTTTGTCATAGATTCGCCTCTGGGATAAGCCTGACTGCTCTGCCAAGTTACCAAGTGGGTGAGCAGGGGTTATCTTTGGTGTGCAACTCCCTTGCCCTAACTAGAGGGGTGGTTTCTGCCTGGCTTAGGCGTTTGCCCTAGCCAACCAGAAATCCCATTTCTAACCAGAAAATAAAATACTGTAGGAATTGATACTAATATTTGCTCCTCAACTACCCAAATATTGCAAGGTGTGGCCAATTACATTTGGGTGCTACTCAGATGCCCAAAGGTCCTATGCTAATAAGATACTCGTGCCAGAATGCCATTGGTGCTGTTTACAAATGCCCATTGATGTTCAAATAGGCGAGGATTGCTTATTATGCCAGGTGATGTCTTCCTGTATGATGGGGCTGTTGAGGCACACAGTTGTTGAATGTTTCAAGTTACTTAGGGTACTAATATTGGAGGCTCAGACCTCAAAAAGTGACATTACCCATTATGTTACTGATACTTCTACACTAGTGCCCAGGTTGTGCCAGTATGTAAATAACATAATTACATGCCAATTTTCACACATTTCTCCAGTATGAAAAGCACTATTATCACTCCAGTATCCACATAATACTGCAATCTAAAGCATCATTATCATTCTAGTAATACGCAGTTCCATTTGAGTATCCGGTAATCCACCAGCATATACGGACTGTTGCATTTCCAGTATCCTTATGTGCCCTGGTAAGTAACACTCCATTGCCATTCCAATGTTCGCATGATCCTCAGTATGGATGGCACCACTGTCATTTCACTTCTCATCGCCTCGCAGTATGCAAAGTACCATTGTGAATCTAGCATCTACATGGTCTAAAGCATATAAAGCATGACTGTCTTTTTTGTTGCAATCAGCATAAAAAAACACCATCGCCACTGTATCCATGTGACCTGCAGTAAAGTATGATGCCATTCCTTTATTCATTTGCACAGAGCATGTAAAGCACCAGTACCCACATGGGCCTTTAGTGTGTAAGCATCACTCCCACATGTCACCTTGTACATTCACATTATTCCAAAATCCCCAGCATCCCCAGTGGGTAAAGCTCTGTACTGTACCTGTATCACATGCCCCAGCAAGTTAAGCAGCATCAATTCCATTCCAATATCTACTTAGATCCTAGGGGCCTCATTTACAAAGCCATAGTGGCACTTTTGCTCTGCCGAAGTGTCACTTTTTTGACACTCTGATAGCGCAATGTACCGCAGCATATTTACAAAGCCACTCAAAGCCACTTTATGCGGCTTTTCATGGCCTTGTAAATATTCACCTCTTTCACTCAGAACACTGCGTGAAAGCAACGTTCCATGGGTGTAGCTGTGGGTGTTCCCACGCAGTACCCATGGAATCTGAAGCATTCCCAGATTTATGAGGAATAATAAACCTTTCTGAATGCATCAAATTCTAAGGCCACCACACGGGAGGCATTAGGGAGGCGCAAATGAGACTGTGCATTATGGGAAGTGTGGTGCGGAAAGCACATAATCAAGTCCTGTATGGACCTCGCAAGTGGGCCCGTCCTCGATCGCGTGTACGGCTGCTGTTTCACTTCCGTGACCCCCAAGGATGACGGGGTGGTGCATACTCCGCGGCTGGACGGCCGCGTATAAATTGTCGCTCCAAGGTTGTCCACCTTTGAGTAGCACACGAGCAGCAGCTTGATTTATGTGTGGGTGAGGACGGTGTTCCGCTTGTAGATGCCGCTCCGTAATGGATCTGCCCGACGCGTTTCGAAGCTCCATATGCTTCTCTTCAGGGGCTTTAACGGAAGTGGTGTGCGCAACCGCTAACCCACTTCTCCATTTTCCATATGACACACCCACCAATGGGAGGCTCAAATGAGACTGTGCATTATGGGAAGTGTGGTGCGGAAAGCACATAAATAAGTCCTGTATGGACCCCGCAAGTGGGCCCGTCCTCGACCCCGTGTATAGCTGCTGTTTCACTTCCGTGACCCCCAAGGATGACGGGGTGGTGCATACTCCGCGGCTGGACGGCCGCGTATAAATTGTCGCTCCAAGGTTTTCCACCTTTGAGTAGCACACGAGCAGCAGCTTGATTTATGTGTAGGTGAGGATGGGGATCCGCTTGTAGATGCCGCTCCATAATGGATATGCCCGACACGTTTCGAAGTTCCATATGCTTCTCTTTAGGGGCTTTAACGGAAGCGGTGTGCGCAATCACTAACCCACTTCTCCATTTTCCATATGACACACCCACCAATGGGAGGCTCAAATGAGACTGTGTATTATGGGAAGTGTGGTGCGGAAAGCACATAATCAAGTCCTGTATGGACCCCGCAAGTGGGCCCGTCCTCGATCCCGTGTACGGCTGCTGTTTCACTTCCGTGACCCCCAAGGATGACGGGGTGGTGCATACTCCACGGCTGGACGGCAATGTATAAATTGTCGCTCCAAGGTTGTCCACCTTTGAGCAGCACACGAGCAGCAGCTGTGCTAATCCTATGCTTAAAAACTTTGATAGAAAAACAGATATTTGAGGTGAGCAGATCTAGAGTGTCGCTGGTGTTGAGAGTGCTCTAACAGGAGCTGCTTTCCACCTAAAATGAGAACTACCCAGAGTTCTCTCCTTTTTTTTTGCATAATTTATGCGTCACTCTATGCCTGAAAGGGTTTTTTTTTTACTTAATACTGGGTGCTCCCTTGTGTCTGGACAAAGCTATACCTCTCTGAAGAGCTCTAATTAGAGCGAAACACTGTGTCAGGGGTTGCTTTAACTGATTTCAGGTTGGCTTGAGTTGGTATTTTACCAATTCAAAGCTGTAATATTGTGCCTGGAGTGATAAATGGCTTTTGTTATTTTACAGCTCGGCAAGGACAGCACTGTACTAGTCCTATGCTTAAAGACTTTGCTGTTTAAATGGCAAACGACTTTGTCATTTTCTATCTAGGCGTGGATAGCACTGTGCTAATCCTATGCTTAAAAACTTTGATAGAAAAACAGACATTTGTGGGGTGAGCAGATCTAGAGTGTCGCTGGTGTTGAGAGTGCTCTAACAGGAGCTGCTTTCCACCCAAACTGAGAACTACCCAGAGTTCTCTCCTTCTTTTTTGCATAATTTATGCGTCACTCTATGCCTGAAAGGGTTTTGTTTTGACTTAATACTGGGTGCTCCCTTGTGTCTGGACAAAGCTATACCTCTCTGAAGAGCTCTAATTAGAGCGAAACACTGTGTCAGGGGTTGCTTTTACTCATTTCAGGTTGGCTTGAGTTGGTATTTTACCAATTCAAAGCTGTAATAGTGTGCCTGGAGTGATAAATGGCTTGTGTTATTTTACAGCTCGGCAAGGACAGCACTGTAATAGTCCTATGCTTAAAGACTTTGCTGTTTAAATGGCAAAAGACTTTGTCATTTTCTATCTCGGCGTGGATAGCACTGTGCTAATCCTATGCTTAAAAACTTTGATAGAAAAACAGACATTTGAGGTGAGCAGATCTAGAGTGTCGCTGGTGTTGAGAGTGCTCTAACAGGAGCTGCTTTCCACCTAAACTGAGAACTACCCAGAGTTCTCTCCTTCTTTTGTGCATATATATATATATATTAGTTCCGTTTTCCTAAAGGGGAAGTTTTTTTTCATGCACTCTCGGGTGTTTTCAAATTACAACCAAACACATGGATTGCAGATTGGTGCGGTTTATTTCCTCAGATTAGCAGCAAGCCAGCAACACCTTACGCGTTTCGGTCTCTACGGAGACCTTGCTCACAGCCTCTGATGAAGGAAGTCGTATCTTCCAGAAACGCGTCAGGCATAACGTATGGGAGAGACTGGATTTGGAAAAAGCAGGCAGCTGTCAGCTCATACTGGAAATAAAGGTTTGCCACCTTGCACCTGTGTCTGAGTGCAACTCAATTTGCTGGGCAAACGGAGCGTGAATACTAGGCGGCTGCCCAAGTCGCCGAGTTGCACCACCCCAACATACTGTGGGGGCTACGCGACTAGGAAGTTGCCGAATCGCATCGTGGGACACCGGCTAGGGATGAGAGCTGGCACTGTTGGTTGGGGGCCCATCTGAGGGCGCAAACTGTTTTCTCCAGAAAGAGTGCGTGAAATGCCAGGACTCTGTATTCCACAATGCTTTGCTGGTTAAGGAACCCGCCCATCTGGGGGCGTGTAAAGTCGCATTGGATAAAGAGGAACAGAGTCCTAAAGCACACATCGATCCTGTAAAGGCCTCTGATGAAGGAAGTCGTATCTTCCAGAAACGCGTCAGGCATAACGTATGGGAGAGACTGGATTTGGAAACAGCAGGCAGCTGTCAGCTCATACTGGAAATAAAGGTTTGCCACCTTGCACCTGTGTCTGAGTGCAACTCAATTTGCTGGCCAAACGGAGCGTGAATATATATATATATGAATCGATGAATTTATTCTTGAGACCCTCTGTTGTGTCATGATAAGGAATGAAGTGCACAGGCAATATGGTTTGGAAAACTTTTGTTTAATTGTGAAATTTACATTCACTTGTGTTTTTCCACTAACAGACACAATGTGGTTTTTTACTTTTTTGTATTTATGCAGACAAGGTGATATGAATGTGTTTGCAATACAAATATCCAAACAATACTATTTTTTCATGTTATATTAACTTTCATGATACCATGTAATAGGTAATGATTGCCTGCACGAATACTCACCTATTATATTCATTCATATGTATGAATGTTTGACTAAACTAAGATGGCCACCACAGTTAATTTGCATTCCCAAATATTTAATATGTAAATAGTCCTTTCACAATGTTTACTATTTTCATTTGGGCGCGCTATTTGCATTTGGGCGCGCTTTTTCTAAATTAACTTTGCATTATTTAAACGTAGGTTTGTCCATCTTACCGCCAACAGTGAGCAAGGGCGGTCACGCCCGAAACGCGTCTGTTCGTCGTTCTCTGTTATGCACCCCTGCACTTCTTGATTGAATAAAACAACAACAATCATTCAAAGACTGGCCTTGGAACGTTATTTCGTGTCTGCGCACTGGCGTAAGTGCTTTTGAGGTTTTGATGCACTGCAACCGGTGGGAGTGATATATATATATATATATATATATATATATATATATATATATATATCATTACGCTGCCACAGTTGGAGGTGCACGCAATGACAGATGAACTCAGCCACCACAGTTAAGCAACATCACAAAGTTGTTTGTGAGCTGCAGGATTCGAAAAATTGAGAAACCGTCTTGCAGAATGACAGATCTTGTGCATTTAACTTTCAACGGACACAGATTTGGAGGCCCGACTAAGGGTTTGATTTTATCTTGCAGGAGGCAGAGCCCAACATGGGTCATATGGTGGTTGGAGGACTACGAATCCCAGAAGTCCAAAGATGACGTCAGCAATAAATGCTATGAAACAGGACGAACCAGGGACTTGTTCTCTTCAGACGTCTGTCGCTGCATGCCCGCCCCGTGAGCAAGGAGCATAAGGAGCACCGAAACGCGTTGGGGCTTAATGAAATATCCAGCGCTGTGTCCCGTTGTGCCTCAATAAAGGACTTAACTGTGGTGGCTGATTTCGTCTGTCATTGCGTGCAGCTCCAACTGTGGCAGCGTAATGGAACATATTTACCGGCCGAGCCAGGTCGGGGAGGTAGCAACATCACGAAGTTGTTTGTGAGCTGCAGGATTCGAAAAATTGAGAAACCGTATTGCAGAATGACAGATCTTGTGCATTTAACTTTCAGCGGACACAGATTTGGAGGCCCGACTAAGGGTTTGATTTTATCTTGCAGGAGGCAGAGCCCAACATGGGTCATATGGTGGTTGGAGGACTACGAATCCCAGAAGTCCAAAGATGACGTCAGCAATAAATGCTATGAAACAGGACGAACCAGGGACTTGTTCTCTTCCGACGTCTGTCGCTGCATGCCCGCCCCGTGAGCAAGGAGCATAAGGAGCTCCGAAACGCGTTGGGGCTTAATGAAATATCCAGCGCTGTGTCCCGTTGTGTCTCAATAAAGGACTTAACTGTGGTGGCTGAGTTCGTCTGTCATCGCGTGCACCTCCAACTGTGGCAGCGTAATGGAATATATATATATATATATATATATATATATATATATATATATATATTCTAGCATGGATGTGCCTTTACCATACATGCTTTTACAACGGAAATGCAGGTATTTTATTGGTAAATATAAACACATTACACACACACACACACACACACACACACACACTCACACACACATTTATACTTACCTGTAAAATACTTACATGTTTGTGGTAAAACCATTCATGCTAAAGGCATATTCGTGGTAAAATAAAATCACTGTAAAGACTTTTGTTGTAAAGACTCAGTGGTTATTCTGGAGTAGTTGTAAAGGCATTCATTGTAAATGCCATTGTGGTACCGTCATACGAACAAGACAGTTACATGCTATATGGTGTTAAAACTGGCCCTATTTTCCTGCCCTTAATATTAATGCCAAAAACATGGATTGATTTATGAACAATGAATACTAAAACCGTTAAGGTAATGCATGTCACTGATTTAATTCCTTTACCATTTCACATGTTTTACTTAATCTTGCATTCCCCAAGTTTTAGCTATTTCATCATGTTGTGTTTCTGTGCATTTTATTCCTCTTGTATTGTGTATACTGTGAGTCGTGCCAGGTGATTATGAGGGGCTTTCATTGAAAGCTCTTGCATTGATGCTGAAGGCAAATCAAAGTGCCTGTCGGTAGGTTGGCCTCTCTGCGGAGCACACAGAACAGTGGTCAGGTATTCTAGTTGCAATTTACATTCTGTGGAAATGTGTGTGAAGGGGTTCACAGATGTCAAAATATTTACAATGCAAAAGTTAAAGAAATAAAGTGCTTAAATGTGAGTGAGTGGTAGTAGTAATAACAAATTGAGAGAGAGGGAAAAGGACACTCTTGGTCCCCCTGTTAAATCTTGTAAAACAACAAAAGAGTGTCGTGAGAGAAGTGTGTAAGCACTAGACACAGAGAAGAAATCTCCCTGAAGAAGTCACAGTGGAAATCAGCGGGGTTTTTTTTAGGAAGCCCTCACTCACCACCCTGGGTGGTGACATGCTTCATCATCGGGCCCACCAGGAGAAGCCGAATGCCTCCCTGGTGTGCTACAACACCAGATTACTGCGGAGCAGGTTCTTTGTGGCAAAAGTATCAAAAATACCCCCACGGAGTCCGGTAGCAGGAGACGCTAGGTGCAAAACGGGTGGCAGGCGTTGCGGGCGGTGTGCCATTGTCGCTTCCCCCCCTCCCGAGACCCATGGGGTGTGGATCTTGTGCATTACAAACAGTACAGGGACCTCAAATTGAAGGTTTCCCATCACTTTTGTTTGGTTTTTGCACTGTATTTTACACACTTGTTTTTAACTTTCACGTCCTCTGGTAAGGGTGGGCCTTAGTGCGCCCATACCGCCGAGGTACACCACCTGACGGTCCTGATGAAAGCACAGTAAATGACACATAGACGGGCAGAAACATGTTGACCCCACTTTAAGTGGAAACAACCGAGTCATTAACTGGTAAGTTTCCCACACATATTTTACTTATGTCAAACTGACCATTGAATAAAAATGTTTCCGTATGGTACAGTTTCTGACATTTTTAATTCACATTTCTTTTTGACACTTTTGCCACAAAGAACCTGCTCCGCAGTAATCTGGCGTTGTAGCACACCAGGGAGGCATTCGGCTTCTCCTGGTGGGCCCGATGATGAAGCATGTCACCACCCAGGGTGGTGAGAGAGGGCTTCCTAAAAAAAAAAACGCTGATTTCCACTGTGACTTCTTCAGGGAGATTTCTTCTCTGTGTCTAGTGCTTACACACTTCTCTCACTACACTCTTTTGTTGTTTTACAATAAATGTGAGTGAGTGCAGTGTTTGTTCAGCGGTGGTGAAGTGAGGAAAATGCAAGGAAGGACATTCAGGGTGGAGTTCTGGACTTTTTGGTTCCGTCCAGAGGTGTCAGGGATAACACCCGAAGACCCCGGAGTTCCACCTGTCTCGGTGCACAAACAAACAGAAACACGGGCTTCTCGATGGTGGCGTCAAAGACCAAAGGTTTATTACTGCAGGGACACAGAAGTCACAGAAACTACACATGGGCAGTATCTAGGAGCCTGTTCAATTTGTACAAAGAGGGTTGTTCCTTATATACTAAATATTGGGCTTCAGGCAAATTCTTTACATGTTACCACAGTTCTAAACATTCGTGTCTTAAACAATAAATATTTGGCGTTGCACGGGGATCGTCAACAGTATCTGATGTCAAAACATTACAAATGAGGGGTTCCCACTAGTCCATCATAATCCCATGTCAATTCTTCATTCAAGACCCGGACCGCCTCATCGTAAATTTCGTTACCTCCCCCTAATAAAGGCCCAGAAGGAAAGGAGCAGAGCCAGGTGCAGAAGATAGAAAGACAGGATAAGAAATGTTTGTGGGTCGTAAATGGGCACGGTTACCAGCTTCGGCCGCCTAATCATGATCAGGCCAACGAACACAAGAACCAGTATAGCAGGACTGGCCTCAGGCTGGGGAGGCAGTTCTTGCCGAGTCATGCTGCTACAGCGTTGCTGGCCTAAGGTGCACGTGTCACTAGCAAGGTGAATCGCCGGTTAAAGCCTACGTGTCCTTTAATGAAAAAGAGGTCATTGCGTGTCCATTGACTATGTGAGGGCAAGGAATACAAAATGGCTTCCGTGTTCTAAGATGGATGCCACGGGAAGAACAGAAATGTGTTTGTAACTGGAGTGCTCTTGCTCGTAGCATAGCGAAAACACCAGGATATACTAAATGGATCATTTGCGGTTCACTGATACCAAAATTATGTATTTACGACAATGTTACAAACACGAGTAAAATCGTCACGGAACCTCAGACCCTCCTTTTGCCCTTACATAGGCAATTACTCAGTCTATATCAGAGCCAGAGTCTAATTCTATGCTCATTAGGTTAGTGACATGTTGTTGTATCATCATCCTGTCTCGTGCCTTTTCTCCTAATGCAGGTGGTTTTCTGAAACAGGTTGCAGCACAGAGGCTACACAGAGCGGGACCACATTGGATAATAAGACAGCACGAGAACAGCAATACTAGGATGACACCAATGACCATCAGAACCTTCCATCCCCACGCTGATACCAGAGTCCAAAACCACTCCATGAAGGACCAGTTTCCCTTATCTACGTGTATAGAGTCGGAAATCTTATGTAGCTTAGAGATTGCTTCATAGACTGTTGGAGCATTATTTGGAATAAAGACACAGCAGCTCGATTGGATTATTCTGCATACCCCACCTCGATCTGCAAGTATTACGTCTAGAACCATACGGTTCTGCAACGTCATGAGACGATCCGCCTGAAGCTCAGCTGTTAAGTTACTAAGGGCACCAGCAGTTTCTGTAATTGTAGATTCAACTACCCGTGTTAGTTGACGAAGGTTTCTACTATTGGCCATAGGCCCCCAAAACGGAAGAAAACCTTTGAAGAAGTCTCCAGCTTCTTGACCAGCGGTATCTTCCTTGCTGAAGACACCTCTTGCTACTCTGGTTTTGTGATAATCTGAAGAAGCAGTGTATGTCGGGGGTAACAATCGAGCAATATAACATGAACCTGAAAAGTCAGCAGGCAGCCATGTATATGCTCTGTCCTGACAAATGAAGTAGGTACCCCTAGCAGTCAGAAAGGCAGGGGAGGAGTTAGACGGAAATACGTAAGTCTCAACGCACTCACTCCTCCCTAGCTGAGCTCTCGGATTTCTCCCATTTCCTTGCAAACAGACCTGACCTCGGTGAGGCACGACCCAAACTGAAGTGGAGCTTTTACGCTTGCTTTCTCCCAAACTAAGGCGATACTCTGTAGAGTTCCAACTCAAATACACCAGTAATTCATCTCTAGGATAAGATGGAGTATTATTGACGTCTTTAATCATATCAATAATTCCCTGGACTAAAGCTTTGTTGGCTGAGTTGTATTTAGTGGACCGTGGTGGACGCGAAGGATAGGTCTCAAGGGCATATGAAAAAATGGTCTGAAAGGCCTGAAATGATCCATTATAGCTGAAAGGCAAGACTAGATAGGGAATGCCTTTATCCATAGTGTGAGGTATCAAGCCACACACCCAGCAGTCTGTAGTATTAACTATCAGTTGGTGTTGATGCAAGAGCTGTACAAATGTATTGTTAATAAATTCTGAGCGTCGAGCTTGTTCGTGTTCAGGAAATGAGTGAAAAGAATGCATAGAAGAAACCGTAGAAGTAGTAGGATCAAGGGAAGGTACTGTAGTTACTGGCATAAAAATCAAATGTACACCAAAGACGATTCCACCCACCAACGTTATCAAAACAATTAAAAATGTAACTGCACATTGCATTAGAAAGCATTTGTTGTGTAGTATTCTGTACAGTCTATTTCTGCGAACATAAATTACATTTTCTCATTGTAGCTCAGGAAGCTCCATCTTCTGCGACCGTTCGCGACCACTGATGATGTGTACGTAGATGAAAATGCCTCTATCAGCCCTGGGAGTTCCCAGAACTAACAGAAAGATCGACCTTGTGTCTGACCCCCGCAGATTCAACTAGGCACACAGCCACGACCCTACGGCTACCCAGACGGCAAGGCAATTTTAAAACAAAAAAAAAACAATACAAAGTATTAGCAAACTTCCTGGCCGGAGGCAATGTATAGCAAATTCAAATCTGAAAATAGGCAGTTTCCTGCTTTATTTGTCCATATTGCGAGAACGTAAGTTGTATCTCAGTTTTGCAGGAGCTGTCTGATCTGGAAACAATGTATTTTCAGCTAACGTTGCAATGTTCACGTTCGCAGATGGCAAATGTTCTTTTGGTGCAGATGGCAAATGTTCATTGGGTGTGGATGACAAATGTTCAGGGTTCAAAAGAGCAGTTTCAGGAGGAGAGTCAGAATTTGGTGAATCCGTGATCAGTTCTGCATCGCTGAAAGGTATGAACCTGGGGACTTGTTCCGTTTCAGAGGCACCGATTCCTTTCTTTACCCAGTTGTCGTAAGGAAGCGGCAGAGGCACACGTTTAGCATGTGTCGTATGGATCCAATTTCTCCTTCCGGCCACACGAATAGCAGTTCTCGTTGCTAGCAGGACTTGGAATGGGCCAATGAATCTGGGCTGAAGATTTTTTGTTCTTGCAAAATTTCTGATGACCACCTGATCACCCGGTTTCAGCTGATGGCCTGGACTCTCCGGTGGCTTTGGCAATGCATCGAAAACCTGTTGGTGAATAAGACTCATTTTAGCAGTCAAGTCGAAAAGGTAATCAATTAACATTGGGTATTCCAGCTGCTTAAATTCTTTCGGTCTAGGTACCCCCCAAACATTTGCAGGACGGCCAAAAACTATTTCGTAAGGACTAAGCCCTACTCTAGAATGTACAGTTGCTCTTGTTGATAGCAAAGCCAGAGGCAATGCGTCTGGCCAGGACAAACCCGTGGATGCTTGTATCTTAGCGAGTTTCAGTTTAAGGGTGCCATTGTAACCCTCGACTAAACCCGCGGACTGGGGATGATTCGCACTATGAAATTTCTGTCTAATCCCTAGGCCGGCACACACACTCTGCATAACTTTCCCTACGAACTCACTTCCGTTGTCTGACCATACAATCCGTGGCATTCCGTATCTGGGGAAGTATTCTTTAAGAAGAATTTTGGCAGTGGATAAGGCAGTATTGTCCTTCAGTGGGTATGCTTCGATCCATCTGGAGAAAGCACAAACTACCACTAGGACGTATTTCAGATTATTGCAACGATCCATGTGAATGAAGTCTAGCTGGATCACCTCAAAGGGGCAGGAAGGAGGAGCGAAGTGACCTGCAGGTGTGGGGATTCCCTTGCCAGGATTATGCATCAAGCATACCATACAATTTCTCACCACTCTCTCTGCACACTTACTAATCCCGTCATTCTTCCAGACCGGGGCCAACATCTTACAAATCCCTTTTGAACTGATGTGCGCTGTTCCATGTGCCATCGTTACTACTGCAAGCACATACGCATCAGGCAACATCCAACGCTGTTGTTCCGACAAGTCAATCCAACACCCACTCGAGTCCAATTTACCCGTGCTCTCTCTCCATGCAAGTTTTTCCTCCTCAGTCGCCTCTTTCTGAATTTCCTTCACGCTTTCCACTGTGTTCTCACACATTCCAGACTCAGAAATCCATCTTGCAGACGTTGCAACATACATTCTACTCATCATATTTCTAGCTGTCTGTTTTGCGATCTCATCAGCAAAAGCATTCCCACGACCAACATCATCCGTGATTGCTTTATGAGCACTGCATTTCACAATCGCAACTTCAGTCGGCAAGGTTAGAGATTCCAACAAGTCATTAACTAGCTGACCATGTTGAATCTTAGTCCCATGGGACGTAATGAAACCTCTTTCTTTCCACAAACGGCCAAAACTATGGGCCACGCCGAACGCGTACTGACTATCTGTGAACACATTCACTCTCTTTCCCTTAGCTAAAACGCACGCTCTTGTTAGCGCGATCAATTCTGCAGCCTGGGCAGAATTCTGACTCACTCTTGCAGTCTCCACAATCGTACTCAAAGTTGTTACTGCATAAGCAGCAGTCACATCACCATTCTCCAATTTGAAGCAAGACCCGTCAACATACAACGTGCCATCTGGTTCTGACAACGGAGTGTCTTTTAGATCGATTCGTCCTTTTGTTTCTTCCTCAGTTTTGAAACAACAGTCGTGTGGTTCGGAATCACTCGACTCTTCGCTAGTCGGCAACAATGTTGCTGGATTCAATACATTGCATCTTTTGATCTGAATATGACTAGCTAACAGTGTCAGTTCATAACCTGATAATCTAGCACTGGTAAGGTGTTGCGTCTTGGTTCGGTTCATGAGTGTATCCACAGCATGAGGAACCATAACTACTAGCATGTTGTTCATTACTAAACCAGCAGATTGTCGAATGGAAGCTGCAGCTGCGGCTGTAGCTCTCAAGCAACTAGGCAATGCTCTAGCTACTGGATCTAATGTTGATGAAAAATACGCACAAGGGCGTTGTTTATCACCAAATTTCTGCGTCAAAACACTCAATGCACAACCTTCTCTCTCGTGGACATAGAGCGTGAATGGCTTACTGTAGTCGGGTGTACCCAATACAGGTGCTGAACACAGTGCATTTCGTAACTCAGAAAAATTCTGCTGACATTCAGCAGACCATGGTACCGGACTCGGAACACCTTTCCCAGTCAAGGCTACCAATGGTTTTGCTAGAAGAGAAAAATTTGGGATCCATTGCCTACAATATGAGGTAATACCCAAAAAGGCACGTACTTCTCTCTGCGTGCTAGGAACGTTCATCTGTGTAATTGCTTTTATTCTCTCTGGGGTCAACTTCCTTCCCTCCTTTGACAAGAGATGACCTAGGTAGGTCACTTCTTGGCAGCAGTATTGCATTTTTGAAGGTGACACCTTGTGATTCAAATCTGACAAGTGATGCAATAAAGAAATCGTAGCTGTTTTGCAAGTTTCCTTGTCATCGGCAGCCACTAGAAGATCATCGACATACTGTACTAAAGCAGAACCACTAGGAAGTACGAAGGAATCTAACTGGCTTTTTAATGCTTGACTGTAAATGGATGGGCTTTCACAATAACCTTGTGGAGCGCGTTTAAATCTAAAACTTCGTCCTCCTAGAGAGAAACCGAAGATATCTCTGCTTTCCTCGGC
This sequence comes from Lissotriton helveticus, assembly GCF_964261635.1. Lineage (NCBI taxonomy): Eukaryota > Metazoa > Chordata > Amphibia > Caudata > Salamandridae > Lissotriton > Lissotriton helveticus. The sequence continues at coordinate 1,039,462,351 of NC_136069.1, forward strand.
TATCGGAATGCTGAAAAAGGCATTTTTCAAGTCGACAACCGAAAACCATGCTGCTGTAGCAGGAATCAACGTTAACAATGCAGTAATGTCTGGAACCACAGGAAACTGTGGGATCACAATTTTATTAACCTCTCTGAGATCAATTACGAACCTATATACTGGAGGCTTTGTAGGGTCAGTTCGTTTCAAAATAGGCAGTACAGGACTATTACAGACATTACCTCTAGTCTCTTCTATAACGTCTTTCTTGATCAGGTCTTGTACTATCAGTAGGAGCGCACGCTCACCTTCATTAGAGATTCTGTATTGTGGAATTCGTGGAAGTTTGACATTTGCTTTCAAAGTTACTACATAGGGTGGAATTTCCAATAGACCTACATCATTAGGACCAGTCGCCCAAAAAGTATCAGGGAGTGAACGCAGCTCTGGTGGGAGCGCATCCATCGACAAGTACATCGGGGAGATTATTCTTTTACCCAACGTAAGCTGTACTCCTGCTGGAGAACAGTACAATGTCGCGTACAGGCGTTTTAACAAGTCTAAACCAAGCAGATTTTCGTTACAACCTGTCGTCAAAATCAGGGGTGCTTTCAATTGACGTGGTCCAACAGAAATAGACAAAGGACCAGAAACAGGGTTGTGAACAGGGGCGCCCGAAAAACCTACTGAAACGTTTGTTGAGCCGGACAAAGGTGCGCCAGGGAGTTTCGCATGTATGATAGAACTTTTTGCTGCACCAGTATCCAACAGAAACTGTTCGACTATACCTGATGTTGCTACTGCGACATAAGGGCCACTCTGATCTACTGGAACTGATACTACTCCCTCTCTTTGTCCATGGCTGTCCTAGTACTCACTTTGCTGAACTTCCTCACTAGCTTCATAATAGTCTTCGACATGATACTGTGGAGACCTATTCTGTTGGGCAGATTGTCCATTTCGCTGATCGAAATAATTAGAGGGGCGATCACTCGTCTGCGGAGGCATAGCACCTCGTCCTCGACCTCTAGAGTTTTGCATAGAACCACCACGACCTCCCTGAGCTGCCGCAGCATTATTTTGCGTTCGAACTGGACATTCACTTTTGTAATGACCTTCCTTTTTGCAATAAGCACATTGATTCCATTGGTATTGTGGCCTTTGAAAATTATAATCCGTTCTTTGATATGACCCTTGCTGCATATTAGTTTGATTCATGCGAGGCGGATAAGCTTGCTGTAAAAGTACTTTAGTTTTTAAATCTTTCGTCTTTTTATCTGATTTTTCCTTCTCTTCTTTATCCCTATTTTCATAGTACTGAGCAGTCGCAAGTATTTGCGCAGTCGTAGAGACAGCCCACGCACTTTCAGAATTCTTTAATTTACCACTAAGTTCTGGCAACAGATTGTGCACAAATTTATCAACAAATAATCTCTGGCCTCCTTCTGTGCTCATATCCTGACCACTATGATCCACGAAAGTCTCTTCGAATCTTGTGAAAAAGTCGGAGACGCTTTCGTCTTTCTTTTGTTTGCACGCGGACAATTTGTCCCAGTTAACGCGCAATGCTGGCATCAAGGTTTTCATTAAATCGATTATTCTACCAGGCAAATTAGCAATTAAAGGTTCAGGTTTGGAACCACCTATTTGTTGACCATCCGCTGCAATTATAGCTGCCCAGTCACCACCTAGGGCAACTGGATGATTCTCTTTACGAATTTTAGCCCAAATTGGTTGCGGTACTACATTACCAAATAGCAAATCTATGTCAGCAAGATTCAATACACAAGCGTCAACTGTTTGAGCCAACTCTTTGTAGTACCCTGCAGGATTTTTACGCGGATCTGGCAAGGCCTGTTTCACTGCTAATACTTCAGCTCGCTTCCATGGAATATGTATCCAGACTCTCTGGAATTGGGCCGGAGCGGCTGCAATACCAAGGTTTGCATTAGCTTGCACAGCTTCACGCCAAATTGGTGGAACCTCTCTCATTGGATACTGACGATTTCGTTTCGTACTACGTTTCTCTAATTCTCTCGGTGAACGAAGGGATGAGTCATTCCTATAACTTAAAATCAGTTCCATCGCTTCTTTTATATTTTGTCCAACTATCATACCTGCAGCAAACTCTTTCTGAACATTAATTAATTCTCCTAGATTTGATTCAGGGTCATCCTCTTCCAATTCCTCACGTAGAAGGAAACACATTTCATCGAACACATATCGTTGTGTCGGTTCGTTCCATTGCATAAATGTATCTAATACATTTTGTACATTATATCTTCCAACTTTCGAAACCCATCTAAGAGCAGTGGAATCTAATATTCCTCTTTCTTCAGTACTGGGAAGCTGACTACGTCTCTGCACAGAGTCAGAGGTAGGAGTCTTAATCAGAGTTTTATAGAAGGGAGATAGAATATTAGAGACAGAATCAGTGATTCTTCGACGAACAGAAAGCGGAGTCATAATATTAACAGAGGCAGTGAATAGAGTAGCAGTTGGAACAGATAGATCAGGAACAGCAGGAGTAGCAGGAAAAATAGCTTGCCCCGGAGTAGCAGGTGTGAGCGACACAGGCATAGGTAAAGAAGCCGGCAACCCTAGAAGAGGGGTTGTCGAAGGAACATTAATATTGACCACAGGAGGTACAGGAACTTGATTCAGGGGAGCGGGAACAGGGACACCAGGTTGTCCAGCAACCGGTAATTGAACATTCGGTATAGGTGGAGCCGTAGCACCCTGTGCATACGGTGGGGGTGATCGTAACAAGTAAGACAACAGGGGATCCTTTTCAGGGTCCTCTACTATCTTAGCCGTACTCGATGGCAAAGCAGGATAGCACTTGTCTATCGCTAAATTACGCTCTCTATCGGCCACCTCCATCGCTTTCTCAGACTCGTTGAGTTGCAGCTGTCTAGCAGACTGTTCTAAAGTCAACTCTTGCTCTTTCTGTTCTTTCTTCAACTTTTTAATTTCTCTCTGTTTAGATTCTTTTCGCCAATAACGGAAAGAATCAAACATTGCCGGCCGGGCTTTCTTCTTAAACAACCTTCTTTCTAGATTATCGAGAACTTCAGGTTCAAAACTACCATGTAGTGGCCAACTAAGGACACCATCTTTCTCTGTGTAGCGGATCCATACCTCGTTATAAGAGATAGGGCCCACACCAAACTTGCAATATAGATCATAAAGGGGAGTTCCAATCGGAGGAACCAAACACGAGTCCTCCAACCGGGAATCACTGTTGCAACTAAAACAAGACAACATACAATTTTTCCGACTTACCATTTTATAATCCGGAACACAAAACAAACAAGACACAAACAGAAAAGATGCGCACTCGAACCAAGAACTTAGGCCTACCAGAACTGACAAATGTATCGATACCTGAACTGAACAGAATGATTATCGTAACCAGAATAACCAGTGATAATCTTACAGAACTGAACTGAACTGAGAACTAAAAGGATTATCCAAATAGGAGCAACCCTTACAAAATAACCAACTAGCAACCACTGAATACTTAACTGAGGCACTGAAGACGTCACCAAGGAGAAACCCGTCACGTTTCGCCGTACTGAGGACTGCACCTCGGGTCCAAGACAGGGCGACGGTCAAGGCAACGGACCACTGCAGCCGTCTGAACGGGAACCCTCGTGGAAGAGAACGTCGGGGCCACTTTTGCGATATGCCGGGATCGATGAAGTGGGGCGCCTCCCTCTGAAATCTTCACACGAAGCTCCTCGAACTCTTCAGGCTTTTGGACCGGTACCGAATGACGTCGCCCCACGTTGGGCGCCAATTGGAGTTCTGGACTTTTTGGTTCCGTCCAGAGGTGTCAGGGATAACACCCGAAGACCCCGGAGTTCCACCTGTCTCGGTGCACAAACAAACAGAAACACGGGCTTCTCGATGGTGGCGTCAAAGACCAAAGGTTTATTACTGCAGGGACACAGAAGTCACAGAAACTACACATGGGCAGTATCTAGGAGCCTGTTCAATTTGTACAAAGAGGGTTGTTCCTTATATACTAAATATTGGGCTTCAGGCAAATTCTTTACATGTTACCACAGTTCTAAACATTCGTGTCTTAAACAATAAATATTTGGCGTTGCACGGGGATCGTCAACAGTATCTGATGTCAAAACATTACAAATGAGGGGTTCCCACTAGTCCATCATAATCCCATGTCAATTCTTCATTCAAGACCCGGACCGCCTCATCGTAAATTTCGTTACCTCCCCCTAATAAAGGCCCAGAAGGAAAGGAGCAGAGCCAGGTGCAGAAGATAGAAAGACAGGATAAGAAATGTTTGTGGGTCGTAAATGGGCACGGTTACCAGCTTCGGCCGCCTAATCATGATCAGGCCAACGAACACAAGAACCAGTATAGCAGGACTGGCCTCAGGCTGGGGAGGCAGTTCTTGCCGAGTCATGCTGCTACAGCGTTGCTGGCCTAAGGTGCACGTGTCACTAGCAAGGTGAATCGCCGGTTAAAGCCTACGTGTCCTTTAATGAAAAAGAGGTCATTGCGTGTCCATTGACTATGTGAGGGCAAGGAATACAAAATGGCTTCCGTGTTCTAAGATGGATGCCACGGGAAGAACAGAAATGTGTTTGTAACTGGAGTGCTCTTGCTCGTAGCATAGCGAAAACACCAGGATATACTAAATGGATCATTTGCGGTTCACTGATACCAAAATTATGTATTTACGACAATGTTACAAACACGAGTAAAATCGTCACGGAACCTCAAGGGGAGAGTGAAAAGAGGGTGCTGGAGAGGAAAGAGATGAGGTTGACGATGTGCAGATGGACAACATGGTCAGAGAAAACTGCCATACATATCAAACATAAAGAGCACATAACTGAAAGCCAATACTCCTTCCCTAGGCCTCAATAATACTTAAACCACAGTCTCACAATGTCAGAATTGAAGCATTTCCAATGATAATTTTTCATAACAAATTGTTGTCACTCATTTATCTTAAACAGCTAACAGCCTTTCACAAAGCCAAGAGTATGGGCTGGTTTTAGATGTATGTCAGTTGTGTGTATATCTGGATGCAAACACATCTCAGAGAGAAACCAAAATACCAGTTGGGGAGAGGGACACACTATGGGAATTATAGAAATGTATTTTACACCTTCACTTTTAGAGAACCTTCTCTTTTTAAATTCCATTCAAAGACCTGTCTGAACATATTTCTATATGATTGATTGCAGCCAGCAGCTGTGAGCATTTCCCGAAGCCTGGTTGGAGCATTTTCTTCCAAAGTCGTTCCACATGCCATGCAAGACACTGGGCAAGCATACACTTTAATGGGCCTTAAGTTGTTGCGCTGTACAATTTGCACATTACAGTAACCATTGAGCAAATGAATGCAGTCAGATATGGGGAGTTTTTTACTGTGTTTAATATTTCAAGACTAACCACTCCCACTGCGTTATATAACTTGTTTTCTCATTAATTTGCTTTAAAATGCACAATTTGACAAACTTTAAAAAAAAAAAAAAAATTCTCAGGTGGAGCAGGGTCTTTGTGCCAGACATTCCAGTTTCATTTAGCACTGCACTCCCAAAGACGTTTGACTTTAAAAGACCTTTTCGTGTAAGAAAGTTGAGCGAAGCTACCACTTGTATTACGTTGCGGTGCACAAGCACTCCTTCATACATGTCTTACAGGCTGCAGATCTAAAAGTGCGATTGCACCTTTACAGATTTTTTCAAAGGTGTATATATAATCAATTTCAGACAAAAATAGGTAAATATGAACCTATCACTTAAAACAAAGAAGAAAGCGGTGCAATCATCGCAGTTGCTTCTTTAAAGTCGATGCAATGTTGGTGGATGCGACGTGTATGCGTTAGAAAATCATCTACCCAGGGAACATGAAATACTCCTAGTCTGCCTTCTCTTGAAGGCAAAGAAAGGTCATCTTCAAAAGAAATGTTGAAATATTCGGTAATCATTCCCCACGCTATTCTTACCCCTGCTGCAGGCACTGGCTTGCACCAACGCTTTGCTGTGAACACAGAGCAATGATTTGGAGCTGTGGTTAAGCAGCTGTGAATTAGCTTCATCCATCATTCTTACTGCTGACAGCTCTGACACGTGTTCGCGTGTCCCTTCTGTGATTTTCCACCAGGGGGCGCCCGAGGTTGGATGTGAAGTTTCATGATGTTCAAAATATACGAACCCCGACTTTAAATGTGCTTTATAAGCAATCACAACAATGAGTTACTAGACAGAAACTATAACAATACAATATAAGAAATTCGCTCGTAAGGATTAAATGAATAGCAATATGCATGACTGTATGCAATTATAACAAGCATTTGCAATGCAATAGGTCTCGCATTACTGAAAGTTTGAGCTATTGGCGTTGTAAATAATAATGCACCGCCAATAGCTTAAACTTTCAGTAATGCGAGACCTATTGCATTGCAAATGCTTGTTATCAGTCTCTGTTAGAGTAGAAAGATATCTAGATAATTTCACAATTTGAGCTTGTTAATGTCTGTATATTCATATAAATGCCCTACGGGAAAGCTTAGCAGCTGGAGTCATGAATATGCAGAAAATGATTGCTGCCCCTCAATCCTTGCTCCTGTGGACAGGGTGTCCTTGAGGGGTCTGAATCCGCCAGACTATGGAAAGGGTGAGAGGGGTTAAAACCCTGCAAGCCCCCCTTTCTCCATAAAGCACTCTATTCTGTCCTTGGCTCCCCCGCCCCCCAAGTACCGCCCTCAGATGATGCTCCCCTCACTCCAGAATGTCACCCCTCGACTGCTTTTCACCAGTATTACCCGCAGAAATGGGATTGGAACAAGTCTTCCCAAGATGGCTCAGCAAGTTAAACGCTCGCCGCTGACATCTAGGGCCAGATGTAGGTAGCCCAATACCGGTCGGAAACGGCAGAAAATCGGTATTTTCGGCCATTTCCGACCGGTATTGTGCTTTCGGCATGTAGGGGACTGAAAATCGTCCGAATCGGTAAATTTACCGAATCGGCAAAGTTACCGAATCGGTAAACACTCCGAATCGGTAAATTCACCGATTCGGTAATTTTACCGAATCGCAACAGTTTGCGAATCAGTAAATTTACCGATTCGGAGTGTTTATCGATTCGGTAACTCTACCGATTCGGTAAATAAGAAGTGGTAAAATTGAATATTGAGATGTAGGTAAGCTCTTGAATACCGAATTTACTTGAAATTCAGTATTTAAGAGTCTTTATTTACCATGGATTGAAATCAGGTGGTAACCAGGTGCAGCCTATTAAAATGGACCCAAAATGCAATACTTTTTTTCACAATGGCGGCATTCTATGTCATTGCGAGGTGGCTACGGCTACAGGAGGAAGGAGAGAGGGAATGGCAGAGACAGGAGCAGGTCTACAGACAGAGGATCACCTTGTTCATGCTCACAGAGCCAGAGATTCTCCAGAGATACAGGTTGGACCCAGACACCATCTTGGAACTCATCAGGGACCTCCACCCACTGTTGGAGCACACTACCCCAAGGGCGCACGCCATTCCACCCTACGTGCAGGTGCTGTGCAGCCTACACCTGCTTGCGTCTGGGAGCTACCAGATTGTGGTTGCTGCGGTAGGTGGGGTAACCCAGAGCAGCCTGTCACGCTTTTTCCACAAATTCCTTGACGCCATGTTACAGAGGATGGACCATTATATAACTTTCCCTGCAACCCATGCTGAACTGCTCCAAACAAAATCTGACTTTTATCTGATGGCGCGTTTCCCCAATATCATTGGCTGTATTGATGGCACCCACATTCCCATTGGTCCCCCTGCTGCCACCGAATACATATATAGGAATAGAAAGTCCACCCACACCATCAATGTGCAGGTGATCTGCAATGCCAAGTGCGCCATCACTGACCTTGTGGCAAAAATTCCTAGGAGTACCCACGACTCCTTCATATTTCAAAACAGCAGTATCTATGCACGGCTGACAGCAGGGGAAATTGGTGAAGGATACCTGCTAGGTAAGACACAGTGTGCGACCCCATTAACACCTATTGCAGAAAGAAGTACATGTATGCATGTGAGTAATGTATTCCCATTTCCTTTTAGGAGACAGTGCATATGCCCTCCGCTCCTTCATCCTCACCCCCTACCTCAACCCCTCAACACCCAGCCAAAGGAGATATAACAGGGCCCACAAGAGCACAAGAAATATTGTGGAGCGTACCTTTGGTATATGGAAGAGCAGGTTCAGGTGCCTGCATAAGAGTGGAGGTGCCCGGCAGTATACCCCCATCACCTGTTGTAAAATCATTGCTGCCTGTGCCATGTTGCACAACCTTGCTGTGAAGAAGGGCACAGAGGTGGAGTTGTCAGACTTTGAGGATCATGACGACGAGGTTGCTGTGCCTGAACCACAACCTGCTGGAGTGTCAACACCAAGTGATGGCAGATACAGACGTGAGGAGATTACACGCAACTATTTCTGAGTAAGTAATGAGACAAAGACATATGTAGAATGCTAGAACACTAGTTTAATTTTGTAATGACGTTGGTATTTTAAAGCACAAAAGTGCACCAGAAAGCATTTAACAGCAATGCTCACAGTTCTGGACCAGTTCAACATGCACTGTGAAAGTTATTTCCTTGCTCGCTTCCCAGTAACACTAGTAGATTGTTCAACCTGCTCACTGTCTTGCTGGCCTGTGGCCTCAGCATGGCGCCTGCTCCTCCTGGTTTCAGTTACAGGGGTGCTTCCAATGCTGCTCCTGCTCGTGCTCTCCTCACTTATAGGCACATCCAGAGCAGCTGTGTGTGCAGTTTGTGCATTCAACAGCGCCTCAAGGGCACTGGTCATCCTGCCCATGCCCCTGGTGACCTCATTTGTGTTTTGTGTCATGGCCTCCTGCATATTGGAGCTTCTCCTGCATAACAGGGATGTGGCTGTGGCCAGGCGGTTGATGGCTGTACTTTGGACATGTGCACGACGCCTATTCCTGTGCCTTGCAGCAAAATCATTGTCTATTTTGGTGCATAGTAGCTGCACCGAGTTGTTGATTCCCCGCATCCCTGCTGCCATCTCCTTGTTGACCTGTGCCATCTCCTTGTTGACCTGTACCATCTCACTGATGCCCTTTCCTATCTCTCCCATGTTACTATTCAGGGACCTCAGCTGTCGTTGGCATGCCTGGATGGCTCTTCCCTGCATCCTTTGTATCCGCACCATGCTCCCCTCCAGACCAAGGAACAGACTTCCACCCTCAACTGGTGCATCTGCTGGCCTTTCTTGCACTCTGCGGCGTCTTGCTGTACTTTGGCTTATCCCGGCACTGGAATGTGTTGTGCCAGGCCTCACTGCTATGGGCAAATTCTGTTGTCCGTCACCCTCCATGTCAGCTGCTACAGACTCAAAATCGGGGAGTGGAGCCACGACATGCCTCCTGCCTGGTTGTGATGGGGGTATCACATCATGCTGTGATGCTGGCCTTTCTGGTGATGACAGCAGGAGAGGGGACTGTGATCTGCTAGGGGACGCCTGCAATTCTTGGCCCATTTCTGTGTCTTGGGCAGGTGGATGGCTACTTGATGCAGCTTTCTCCTGTGGTACGTTGGGGGTACTTTGTCCTGCATCCTGACTCTCCTCCCTCTCAGGTGGTGTCCCTTCAGCCTCCTGCGAGCGCCTGCGAGACGTTTCACCTGTGGACATATGAGCGTACATTAGCTAAGCGCTACTGTCTCACAGTCACTACAATTAAATAATTATCACATTGGCCATGGTCTGCATGCAGTCATTACATGTACTAATTGGTTGGTGTGCTGTATGAAATGTCCTTACATTTCCTGTCTACACATCTCATCATGCATTTGCCCTGTATATTGCTAGCAGTACTGGACTTGGGTTCACTTGCCCACTAAGGGTACAGGTAAGGGTGTTGCTGTTGGGGGGAATGCAGTGCATTTGTCTTACCTTTGTTGCTTGCAGCTCTGGCCGAGCTGTCTACTTCTACCAGTCCACAGACGCTCTCTGGTTCCAGGGTTGAGGCCACCATCTCCTCCAGGTCAGTCAAGGGGGGTGCTGGGTTCTTGCCTCCGCCTGTTTTTGATGCCTGCTTGTGTTGTTCTGCCATTTTCTTCTTGGTTTGGCTCCTCAGGTCATAAAAACGTTTTTTATGGTCATCTATGTCCCTGGTGGTTACCCCCACGGCATTCACTTTCTCCATGATGTCCAGCCAGATTTTTCTTTTGGCTGATTCAGCCACAGTGAGGGACTGCCTGCCAAACAATTTCTGGTGCACCTTGACCACCTCCTCCACACGGACCTGCAGCTCCATGCTGCTGAATTTCAGCTTCCTTCTCCTCTCAGGCTGCTCTTTTTCTTGGCTGCTAGTAATTTTTCACTTTTAAAAGTGCTCAAAACCCTTTCTGTTGCTCCTGCATTCTGCTCAGCTCCAACTGCCTTTCCAGAAGCTTCTATTTAGTTGCAGCTGCCTGTGTAGCCACTTCCTAGTAGGGAGGGGGATGGTGGTGGCACCTGATTGGCTGCCTACTTGAGTTTCACTTTTGTTAGCTTTCCGATTCGATATTTATCGAATCGGTATTCCCTATTCATTCCTATGGGCCTTTTGGCCCATGGAAATGAATGGGAAATAGCGAATCGGTATTTACCGAATCGGTAAATACCGATTCGGTAAGTTCCGATTGTCCGATACCGAATTTTACCGATTCGGTATTTTTTACCGAATTTTTACCTACATCCCATTTTCCGATTCTAAAATACTGAATCGGTAAAATTCGGTATTTTGGAATCGGTAAAAACGATTTACCTACATCTGGCCCTTAGTCTTCTTTGAGTCCCCTGTGACAATCCTCACAAAGCAACTTCTGCTTTCCATCTTTACGTAGTCGGGTAATTAAATACCCTTAAACAAGGCAAGAATATCACCCATTTTAAATAGCCCTGGTACAGTATCAATCACTTTGTAAGAAACTGGATATTTTAACGCATCAGTCTTGACACCGAAGGCCACTCCAGATTCATCTCTGAAAGGCAGAATGATTCGGTGGAATCTGTCAAATGTTAGGCTGCTGTCTGTAGGGCTGGGGCAGGGTTTGTGACTTATCAGAATTCCTCCCTGAAAGGGCGGGGGGCTTTGTTGAATGTTGCATCTTTTAAAAGCTGCCAGAGCTTGGACCCTGTCATTCAAGTGGCAGATGTCTGTCTAGGAACGTGGAGGGCTGGGAAGAAAACGTTCATAGGGAAGCTTCTTTCAGACAACGGCTGCAACGCAAGGGGGGCTATGGGCGTGTTTTCTACAGCCTTTGGGCTTGGGCACAACAAATATTCGAGAAATCACAGACCGTGTCACTGTAGGTGTCAGGGAGGAATGTCGCTGTCCGGCATTATTAATTTGGGTTCTCAGCTCCCCTTCCAGAAGTGTCAAACATTCACAGGGACGCTACTGCGCCGGCGCTGGCAGGGAGACACTCATTGGGCATCTTCACCCCGAGACTGAGAGCCTGAAACTGAACGGTGCCTAGGAGACAGACAGTGACGGGAAACCCCTGCCCTCCTTAGGAGGTCACGTGTTACGTAAACCTATTATTTTTTGTTTAATTTGTGTATTCCCCACAATTTGTGTTTTTTTGGATTGACCTGTTGTGGCTGTGCATGCGCGACAGTTGCCTTTTATATGGAGATCTGTGCCTCGGCGCTCTCTTGTGGGTGAGGGTGGCATCGAGTCCCTTGGAGAGCAATTGTCATTAAGACAGGGGCGTAGTGTCAGAGCCATGAAGAGCTGGGAAGGAGGTCACAACTGGGTCGTGGCACCCTTCACCCCACATCCTCCTGTTATTCTGAACAAATCACTCTCCCAATGCTGAAACAAGGAATGGAGATAAACAAAAAAAAGCCATCAAATCAAAAGAAAATGGATGACCAAAAGCTCACTATATATTGCAGTGCTCACATTCGGTATAGGCAACAGTCAGACAGCTAAACTTGTTTTTAAGCAAGACCTAAAAACGGACATTAATTCCATAGCCTGTACAATGCGCCTAATGATTTGCTGAGCTGCAGGGAGCTAGGGTATCATCATCTTTTTCAGCTCTATCTGCAGAGACTGAATTATTTTAATTGGTGATTAGTCAGAACATTTAGGGCCATATGCATGAACACATTTTCCCATAGACACAGAAAGGGTAAAACCCTTTGATGCATCTGGCCATTAATCCTGAACAGGCAAGCGTGGCACTTATTGGCACCAAAGATTATTAAAAATAAATTTTTTAAAACAACAAACTAACAGGGGCCACGAGGCAAAGTTTCAAACATTCACTTTACTTCTGATATGCACCTGTTTAAATGTTTTACTGACAAATGCACGGATGCTAACCTCGCATTTGTTTACACACAATGCTTGACATTTTTCCCGATAGTATTACTTTTTAATCTAGATACAAGACTGGTTCTGCAAGTAACTGGAACCTTCAGACGGAGTCTGCGCCTTGGAATTAAACACATTTTTCTCCATGCCCTTAAACTGAACTGCTGTGACATGTGATTCCAGTAATAACTGGAATCACGTGCCACGAGGGAGAACAGACCCCGCACAGTTGATGACGTTTGAAAGCTTAGCAAAGGAAGGACTTCCAACAAAAACTAGTGGTGCGCACGCACCACAGAGGAGCGGGGGAGAGAGCGCGGCAGCGGCAGCGAGGCGAACGCGCGCTGCTGCGGGTGCTAGCCACCGTCGGGAATGGGCGTTCCAAAAGCGGGACATGCGCCCGCCTTTGCCCAATCACGTGCCTTTTAAAAAAAAAAAGCACGCGAAAGCCAATGTCTGACGGCGAAAGCCTTGAGGAAAAATGTTCTTCTGATCGGCATCATTTGTACCGGAACTCCTTTGCTTTTTCATTGCCATCTCGTGTCAAACACTTCCACATGACCCACCTGGTTGCTTCTGCTGATGCCTGAGGAAATTCTAACTGACACGACAAAACCCATCTTGCAGCCTGCATTTCTGCCCAGGAACTGTCGCACACCCAACCCCCCCCCCTGTTCTTTGCAGTTCACCAGAAAGCCACGAGACACTCACACCCTGTGTAAATGATTTGTTTTCCATCTCCTGCTCCCAGCCTGGTAAACATCCTTAACACCGTGATCAGGTTATCTGGACAATGGTCTGACTGCTGGGCCTTGATCAGGGTGATTAAACAATGACCTGAAAGACCGGGCTTTGATCCGGGTGATTGAACAATGACCTTAAAGACTGAGCCTTGATCAAGCCGAGTGAACAATGATTTGTGTACCAAGCCTTGACCAGGTCACCACCTACAAACATCGTCTGGATCTGGTTATCAACTGCAAACACTACCCTGATTGAACAATGAGCTAACAGCCAAAAGGTCAGAATGAAAAAGTATAAAAGGCTTGTAAGCTGCGGAGTAAAGCAGCAGCCTCCTCTGTCTTGTTTCTGACGAGCTTGGGACTCTGTTCCATAGCCCGGGCTATTTGAATAAATCTGGGTTCCTCCTGCAGACGAAGGCTCCTGTGTCTCCTTTTACTACGTATGAAGGGTGTGGAAGATTTGGGCGTTCCCCCGCCGCCGAGACCCAGTAAGTGGGTTATTCCAGTTCTTCAGCCTGATCACACACACAAGCGTGTGGTCAACTTTCAAAACCCCACACAAAAGGGCTCTCGCTGTGCGAGCAGTGCTGTGCACTGCAACGCAGGCGCAAGCCCTAAAAATTATATAATATCCTAAATACGGTACATATTCACATATGGCTGAAAATGAGAGAAAAAAATGCATAGGTTTAGATTTTTTTGTAAAAACAAAGAAGGAAAAAATATAAAAAGAGAAGGAAAGGGGAGAAGGAAAAGTAAAGAGATGCAGGACAAAATACACAAACCCGTGAATTAAAGTCTAAACTTCGGAAACCCCTCCGCTATTTGATCTTTTGTTGAACTGAATTGAATCTTTTTATAGACTATTTGCTTGCTACATCAATCTGCCCTGCATTCATACTCTGGGTATGATCATACAGGCTAGTATGGCAACAAGGAAGGCTAGGCTAGGAGAGCCAGACAAAAGCAGATGCACCTGAGAAAGAACATAGATTAAATTGGAAAGCATGTTAGAAATAACAAGCTTCTGAATGTTGCCTGAGATTATCAATAGCCAGTTCAGCAGGCAAGGACTTCAATGAGAAAACTTTATTAAGCCCATGTTTTGTGAAATTCGGAAAATGTTTAAATCTCACAGTTTTGGGCAGTTATGTAACTAGGGGGCAGATGTATCAACCAATTTTTTAGTCGCAAACGCTGAGAATCGCAAAAAAACAGCGTTTGCGACTAAAAAGTAGTAAAAAGGTATGTATGAAAGAAATCGCATCACAATATAAGAATTCTCAAAAATTACGATTCCTCACGTTGCGAGAACATACTTTCTGCGAATTTAATTGCGATTTCTTATTTTGCGATGTTTCATGTTTGCGAAAACCGCAAATTAAGAAATCGCAATGAAATGTATGAAAAAAACGCAAATATTGAATTCGTCAAAATCGCAATTTAAGAAATCGCAATTACCACCAAGTGCCTGCAGGTGGTAACCAGGTTGAAGGTATAAAAAGTAACCCACAATGCAACAGAAACATCCAAAATGGCAGGACTATACCTGATAGTCAGGAGGCTGCGTATCCGTGCCCTTGCACAGAGGAGACAGAGACAGGAGCGAATATTCAGACTGCGCATCACGCTGTTCCAGCCGACTGAAGAGGACATCTATGATAAGTACAGGCTGCACCCACACACCATCTTGGACCTCAAAGATGAGCTAAAACCTTTTTTGGAGCACCCAACAGACAGGACACAATCAATTCCTACCCATGTGCAGGTATTGTGCTCACTGCACCTTCTGGCCTCAGGGTCTTTTCAAGGCGTCATAGCAGAGGTTGGTGGGGTGTCCTAGAGTGCTTTTTCACGCTTTTTTCATGACTTTTTGAATGCAATGCTGAACAGGCTACAACATCACATTTACTTCCGAAGCACCCAACAGGCATTACAAGAAACAAAACTTGATTTTTACCAAATGGCACGTTTTCGCCATCTGATTGCTGCATTGATGGGACCCATATTGCCATCACACCACCAGCAGCTACAGAATATGTCTTCAGGAATCGGAAAAGCTTTCATTCCCTGAACATCCAGATTGTGTGCAATTGCCAAATACATAAACAATGATATTGTGGTCAAATATCGAGGCATCACACATGACTCCTTCATTTTCTGACATAGTGGGATACATGGACGTTTGAGTGCTGGACAGGTTGGAGAGGGATACCTGCTTGGTAAATACATATCACACATACATCCTTCCATACATTAGGAATTTGTCAGTGGAACATACACTTACTTTTACTTTCCTTCCATACAGGTGACAGTGCCTACGCCGTGCGTGACTTCATCTTAACGCCATATATAAATCCATCAAATGCAAGTGAGAGAAGATACAACAGGGCACACCGGTCAACGTGCAGCGTCATAGAACGCACATTTGGCATTTTGAAAAGCCATTTCAAGTGCATACATAAAAGTGGAGGGGCATTGCAGTACAGGCATGAAACATGTTGTAAGATTGTAACAAGCTGCACAATGCTACACAACATGGCAATGAGGAAAGGCACTGAAATTGAAGTGAGCGACTCAGACAGATCGGATGATGATTGCACACCTTCCCCTGGCAGTGCAACAGCAGGAGTAGGAGCAGTGGCTAGACGGCTGAGAGGGTCTGAGATCACTCCAAATTACTTTTAGGTAAGAAAAGAATGTAGTCTCATAAAATATTTGTGTCACAGTTGCTGTGTTTATTCACACTTCACACACCTTATTTGTTTTACAACCCATAACATGTTACAACACAGTCATGGCACTGTTCAGTAAAGTCATTTCCAAATCATAGTTTTGTTGCATCAACATTTGAAAAAGTAGTGTACTGTAGTACTTCACTTCGTACGGTGGCGGCTAGGTGCAGGGCGGTGTTCTGATTGTGTGCTCTTCATTCCATGGGTACTAGCAGCACCAGCACCATGTCAGCCACTTCTGCATTGAGTGACTTGCGATGTAGCAGTAGGAGTGTTACTGCTCCTGCTAGAGGTCTCCTCACTTTCTCCCGAAACCATTAGGGTGATGGCACCAGAGTTGGCTGTTTGCAATAGTTCCACTGCATTTGTGACTTGCTCTAGGCCTCTAGCAATATTTTGACTGCAGTGACTCATCTCCATCTGCATGGTAATGCTGCGCCTTGTGAAGTTTGATGTTACTGTGCAGGGGCGGTTAACAGCCTTCGTGTAGCCATGCATACGTACATGTGCATGTTGTGCAGCCCTGTTTCTTGCAGTCTCTGTGCGCTCCAGTGTAGTACATAATTTGTCTATTGCACCTGCCATCGCCATCATGCTCTCATCCATGTTTCGCTGATTACTGTTTAATTTGGTCAGCTGCCTATTTATTGACCGCAGTGCCTTATGTTGCAGGCGCTGCACCTCAAGAATGCCCTGCCCCAGTCCTGCGAATACAGTGGGTGTCTCCACATGAACACTACTACTCCTGGACCTTTGTGCTCCATATGTGCGTGTTCTTGACTGCAGTTGCTGTTGGCCTAGGCTCTCACCAGGATACACTGTGTCTTGGCTACTGTCTCCTGCATCCCCATGAATGTCCATGTCATCCTCCAAAGGAGGCAGAGAGGGCACATGTCGGTGCTTCCTACACACTATTGGTGTGGAGACACGTTCCTCACTGCTTTTCCCTTCATTGCCGGATTCAACATGGATTTGGGAGTCCTCTCCCTCAGCGATGTACCCTGGTACCCTTAATTGTGCTGTGGATGTAGAGTGGGACATATGAGTTTGTGTTTTGTTCTGCATCTTGGAACAAATAAAGTTTTCTGTTTTGAAGTTCTATCAATCCTGACACTCTCATTTTGCCTACAATCAAAACCACAATGTAAGCATGTGTATAATTGCTATCAAATACAAAGTATCCTTCATAATACTACAACTCCCATGATGCATTTGTATGTGTGTGTTAAGGAGTGTACCTGGACTAAATGTTCTTTACTCAATGTACCTCTATCTACACTGTGTGCATGCAACATCTAGCTGGTTTTATCTTTTTGCCATGCATCTTACCTTGAGCACTGGAAGTAGGGTCGGAGCTGTCAATATCAGCGACTCCACTAACACTCTCAGGCAGGAGAGTGGCCTTCACGGGTTCCTCATGTGGTGTTAGTTGTTCAGCAGTAGAAGTACCACCACCAGTCTTCTGTGCCTCCTTCAACCTGGCATCCACCCTCTCTTTAGATCTCTGGCGCATATCATCCCATCTTTTTCTTAATTCCTCTATGGTAAGTAAGGTGACTCCAACAGCATTCACCTTCTGTTGAATTTCAAGCCAGATCTTCCTCTTCCTAGACTCTGGAACCTTCAATGCTTTCTTCCCAAAAAGCAGTTCATGGCTGCAAACCATCTCTTCATTTAAAGCCTCCTGCTCCTTTTCAGAAAACTTATGCTTTCTTTTCCTTTTTTCAACATCCATGCCCTCCTGTGGCCTCTGGGACTCCATTGCAGAGCTAGCAGTTCAGTTCAGCCTCCAAACACTCTCCTAACTGCCACTGGGTGTGGCTCAGGCAAGCAGGTGCAGGAGATCACTACCTCTTCCTGGTTGTGATGTCCTCAACCTGCATCTGCTTTGCAGATTCCCGCTTTTGCGATTTCTTAAATTGCGAATTTCGCAATTTAAGAAATCGCAAAATATTCAGCGATTTTTTTTAGCGATATTTTAAAAAACGCAAATATTTTGCGAATTATTACCTACATCCCGTTTTGCGAATCTGCAACTGCGAATCGCAAAATTTAGCAATTACAGATTCGCAAAACGGATTCTTGATACATCTGCCCCAAAGTCTTGTTCATGTAATAGGCAGTGGGCTTTAAGTGTAGTCAGACCCTGTAGAAATAAAAAAAATGGAAACAGGTCCATATCGCGCCCTATATTCATGACCTTAATTTGAATGGCAAATTAATTTGAAAAACTTTAGGGTAAGCAATGTCTGTGTTTTAGTTCCGTTTATATTTCACATGTTATACTTAATCTCGCTGTCTCTAAGAGTGATTGCTATTTCCAGGATGTTGTATTTCGAATTTTTTTTTTCCTGTAGCATATTACACTTGTGTAGTGCATACTTTGAACTGAGCCGCCTCTAGATTTTTATAAAGCGCCTCAATTGATAGCTCTGGAGTTGAGGCTGAAGGCAGTATACATTTCTCACAGAGCCTGTCAGTGGGTCAGAGAGGTGTTCAGAATACATGGTCATCCAATTATTGGCCTCTCTGCAGAGCATACATACCAATGGTCACATATTCCAGTTTCAATTGTGATTCTGTGCAGGATTCTATGTGTGAAGAAGGCACACTGTTGTCAAAATATTGAGAAGACAAAAGTGAAAGAAAATGTAGTACATACTGTTGAGAGGGTGCATTGTGTGTTCGCGGTTGGTAAAGTGAAGGGATATATGGCTTTACAATGCATACCATTACAACGCATACATTTACAACACCGATTTTACAATGCAACTACCATTACAACGCATGTTAATAGAGATTTTTACCATGCAAACCATTACAACGCATGTTAATAGAGATACATAAAAAGTGGCATTACACCGCCAACTATTACAACACATACCAATACAACAAATACCATTACATCGCATAATATTTATAGTATGTTAAATGTGCACAGAAATTATGTGTGAAAAGACAAAAAAATTAAAACAATTATACTTTTCAAATTATTTTTTCATAAATTAAAATATTGAGATATATACAGCCTATGTTATTTTTAAAAAACTCAGTACATTTATTAGCAAAACCAAAATATACATAGAAAACATAAAAATGTGATTTCTTTCCACTATTTCCCCTTCAATATCCTGGCTGCCATTCTGGACGGAAAGGTTAAAAACAACATTTTACACACAACGTAAAAAATACACATTCTGTCAGGTTCTGCAACATGTGGAAAAATTGATTCCAAAACATATTTTCTTTGAGATTTTCCTTAGCACCAAACAAATGTATAAATTGAGCTGACCCCCATTTTGTGTTCAGTGGTACATTGACTTCCAAGGTAACCACACACATCTACAGCAGGAGAAAAAGTGTGAAAGCTTCAACGTGACACACTGCCATCTACTGACTGAAGTATGTACAAGTTTAAGTTTGAAACGAAAGACATTTACATCCAAAATTATTATTTGTCAAACATAAAGTAACACTTTCTAATATATTAAATTAAAAGATCTTCCACATATAGATAGAGCCAAACAGCAAAGCAATACTCATCTACTATCAAAAGAAAGTGAACGTTTTACATAAATCGAATTTAATATAAAGGTTGACAAAAACTCCATACAGCCATCAATTTTGAAATAAATCTCTGCAGAAAACCGTCAGTAAGTTTACTCTATAGTATTTTTTTAACCCCACCCCCAAACAATGTTTTTTGCAAATAAATAATATTTCTTGTGTAAGATACTAATAAGTAGTATAAGGAAAAATAACAATTCTAACTGCAGTGGGTGTTTCCCTCAGGGAAGGAGTTGGTCAGTGGTAGGAGGCAAAAGTACTATTCAAACTCCAACATGTATTTACCTCAGGAAAGGTGCTGGTCAGTGGTGGTGGGGCAAAAATAGTACTGTAACTCCGCAAGGTGCTTACCTCAGGAAACGTATTGTTCAGTCGTGGGTAGCAACATCACCATTATAGGAGGGTGCTTGTCTCAGGAAAGGTGCTGGTCAGTTTTAGGTTATGAATCACTATTCTAACTCCACTGTGTGCGTGCCTGAGGAACGATACTGGCGAGTGGTGTGAGGCAAAATAGATATTCTAACTCTACACATTGCTTGCATCATTGAAGGTGCAGGGCAGTGGTAGGAGAAAAAATGACTATTCAAACTCCACATGGGTCTTACCTCAGGGAAGGTGCTAGTCAGTGGTGGGGAGCACAGTTACTATTCTAACACCACAGGTTGCTTGCCTCAGGGAAGGTGCTGGTCAGTGGTGAGGGGCAAACTTACTATTCTAACTCCACAGGTTGCTTGCCTCACGGAAGGTGCTGGTCAGTGGTGAGAAGCAAAATCAGTATTTTAACTCCGCAATGTGCTTGCCTCAGGAAAGGTGCTGGTTACTGTTGGGGTCAAAATCACTATTCTAACTCCACTTTGTGCTTGCCTAAGGAAAGACACTGGTCTGTTGTGGGGGCATAAGTATTATTCTAACTTAAACGGTGCTCGTCTCAGAGGAGGTGCTGGTCAATGATGGGGAACAAACTTACTATTCAAACTCCACAGGGTTCTTACCCCAGGGAAGATGATGGTCAGTGGTGCGGGGGAACACTTACTATTCTAACTCCGCAGGGTCATTGCCTCAGGGAAGGTGCTTGTCAAGTGGTAACGAGCAAAATCACTATTTTAACTCTGCAGGGTGCTTGTCTCAGGAAAGGTGCTGGTCAGTGTTGGGGGTAAAATCACTATTCTAACTCCAACTTTGTGCTTGCCTCAGGAAAGGTGTTGGTCAATGGTGGGGGTATAACTAATATTCGAACTTCACAGGATACTTGACTCAGGGAAGGTGATGGTCAGTGGTGGGGGGCAAACTTACTATTCTAACTCTGCAGGGTGTTTACCTCAGGGAACGTGCTGGTCAGTGGTGGGGAAAAACAGACTATTCTAACTCTGAAGGGTGCTTGCCTGAGGGAAAATGCTGGTCAGTGGTGTGGGACATAATAAATATTCTAACTCCACAGGGTGCTTGCCTCATAAAATGTGCTGCTCACTTCTTGCTTTATTTAATGTAAACAATCAAAAACTGAATACATACAGTGATTATCCTGTTTTTTTACACAGCTTCAATAAACTCCATCTTGGATCAATACAATCCAATTCATCAACAGGACTACAAAATATCTTCTTGAACAGGCAGAAGACCTTTCACAGGTAAAATAGTTGAAAAACCTAATGTTGCAACCAAAACATTTCTTTACAGAAAACCAAAAGCCAAGCAAACATAAATCATTAAAAATCCACTTTTCCTTTTAGACTTACCCAACATCACCCAGAAGGCAGAAAACAAAATCAGCAAAAACAGCTGACGATATCAAACTGCACCAGCAAAGGACAAACAAGCAAACAAAGTAGACTTTGAGGCATGCCCACTTGACCATATGAAATGCCTCTGTGTCTCTTAACAGGAATCAGCAACAAACCATGATAGAAAATAAATGCTGGCAAAATCTAAACCCAACAATGTAATAATTAAGATGTTCTTCAAAAACTCAATAAACAGGCAATCAACTATTCACCATTTTTGTTTTTTTGCAGGTTGCAATAAATACAAATTTCCAGTTACAAAAGTACACAATAACAGAAAAACATTGTAAAACATGTATTCTTAAATATAGATAGTCCAACATGTAAAACTAACAACATTTTCTTTGCAGATTAAATGTTCATTTAAAAATGATAACACTAAAACCCTTTTTCTCCCCACTTTTACAGACACTTGTACAGACATGTAAATAATGGCATCAGGAAGAAAATCCGACTATGTGAAATCCCAAAGAGGAAATTGACTTCTACAGCATGGTGGCTACCTTTATTGGAAGGAGAGATTAACTGAGCCCATGAGTCATTGGAGGTGTGTGCAGTATTACTCATCCCATTGCACAGGCAGAGCGGTTACTCTTAGTGACACTAGTGAAAGGACCACAGAGCGCAATGGAGGTAGAGGTTAGAGAAAGCATTAACCAAATGAAAGAACTGTGGCGCAGGTTTGAGGAAGGTATCCCAACACATTCCCATTCATATAGCAAGTTCTATGCCCACAATCCTAAACTTATGCAGAATTATACCGAGAAAAAAACAGGCAAGTAACCCCCAACGTATAACACCCCAAACATACTCTGATAATAACATTCCTCCTGAGCTAACTGTTACGGTTACTAATGAATCCTTTCTTGTGCATGACAACAAAAATCCTCAGAAAAGCATGCTAATCTTTAGTAAACATGTAAAATTGGAGACTAATGATATTTGGATGATGGATGGGACATTTAAATCTACATCCCATCCATTCACCCAAACATAGACTATCCACGCTTATATTATTAGTACTGTAGTTCCCTTAGTGTACAGTTTACTCCCTGATAAGCAAACCTCAACTTACACTGAATTTTTAACAGTGCTAAAATCTAAAACACAAAACCAAAGTCCTAGAAAAGTGATAATTGATTCTGAATTATCAATGATTAACACCATAACCAAAATGTATCCCGAAACTCAAATTCAAGGATGTTTCTTTCCCTTTCCATAGCCTTATTGGCAAAAAATGTAAAAAACTTCCTTAGTTGAGGATTACATACCAAACAGCAAACTGCAATTTGAGTTAAAAAAAGAACTGCCTTGAGCTTTGTTTCTCCTGACTGTGTGGATGAATACTACACATCAATTACTTACTACGAATGAAGTCAAGTTGGGCGCCCTACTAAATTACTTTGAGGACACATGGATTGGCCATCTAAGCAGGTCGGGTTGCAGGAGGAATCCAAGGTTTCCTGTGAAGTGGTGGAACTGTTTCCTGACCTGCTTAGACGGAGGAGCAAAGACCAATAATGCCATAGAGGGTTGGCACAACTCCTTCCATAAATCAATCGGAAAACCTCACCCAAACTTTTAGAATTTCTTAGAACATTTGAAGAAGGAGCAACGTTTCCAAAAAATAAGAATAGCCCAATCATTGACTGGTAGTCTGAACCCACAAATTTCCAAAAGAACAAAAGAAATGTCTAGGAGACTATTGGGACAAATTCAACAGTTTTGCTGATGGTGCCTTCAGACTACCTAGAAAATATTGTACAAAAATTACATTTCTAACTATCACTAACACCTATTTGATCTTACTTGCCTGTTTTGCAAATTAAAAAAAAAAAAGAAAAATTGGCATTTTTCAAAACTGTTTTTCTAAAACCATAAAAAAGTTGGGCTTCCTACTTTCAGTTGTCTTCCTTTTACGACTCTTCTTCTTATGTAAAATTCCAAAGTTCACCTAGAGTCTGCAGTTCACCAAATATCCGAAGTAGCAAATCCATAATCCTTTATCAGTCAGTCAAAAACTTTATTTTGATTTTAAAAAAATCATAAAAGTTGTATCAACATACAAAAGGATAAAAACAGAGGGTATCCAGGTGCAGGTTTGTCCAAATTGGCAGCAATCGCCCTGAAGTTTCATGATATAGCAATAAATATCTAAAAACGTTAAATCGCGCCATATTAACAGTACAGTCTGAAATATCATTTCATCATTAAATATCATATGGGACGAATTTATACAATAAAATGCAAAGTGCTAGATTGTTAATGGGAAACTACAAGACATGAGCAGAAATCTTTTACCTAGTCGTTTTAACTTTCCAACGTATCACCCGTGCCCAACCCAAAAACATGGCAACAGCGATGACAATAGGACCCTCCAGAGATGATTTTAGGATCCTAAAAGCCTCGCTGCTGGATCTAGTCCCCATATTTGAACATATAGCTTTCAACCATCTAGACCTGGGTTTGTGATACAATGGGCATGCGAAAAAAATATGTGACACAAATTCCATCATATCATCACAAGAGGAACAATTGCTACTGTTGGATATGCACCATTTGTTCGTAAAAACATTTGTTGGTAGCGATCCCAACCTAAACTGATGGTACAGTTTCCTGTCCCTTGTGGAAGTAATTAGATCGCAGTAGCTCTCATAAGAAGCCTCATACTTTGCGTCAAGAAATGATTTAGACAGTGAGGGATTGATATTAGCGGAGAACCGCTGTGAGGGAGTTGAGACCACCCATACATGGAGAGCGTTAGCGGATGGGCGTTCTGTGGAAACACGCCGGCCTGATGCACCCTGGGACTTGAAGGAAATGCATGCCTTTCAATCATTATCCCCATATACTGTCTCCCGACAGCAAGATCCCAGAGAAACCCCGGAAGTGGGCGGAGACGAACCCGGAAGCAAACGGAGCCACCCAATGAAAGCGGGAGAACCCAGGAAGCACTTGTCTTGGACCAGCAAGGAAAAGGAGGGAGGAGAACAGGAAAAGGATGCCAGAGACCGAAAGGAGCCGGAGGACGACGCGGAATAACAGGAGAATACCGGACCTGAAGTCGGTCAAGGAGAAGACGACGAGACGGAGGAGCAGTGGACCGAAGATTGGTGGTGTCCGCCGGAGGAGGCTGGGGAGCGGCTGCAACTCAGGAGAGTTGCGGCGGAGCCAGTGAGTGGTGCCGCCTCCGGGGTCTCGGGTGGTGACGGCGGGAGGTGGGAGATGAGTTAAAGAGAGGGTAAGAACGGGGTTACGCTGCCTATAGTTTCCCGCTTGCCAAAATAACTCTTTAACGCTGTACCGAATTATATCTTGCCGCACACGCTGGTATTTCTGCATATCATATGCATGTTATATAGTTCAGGAGAGGTTACAAACCTAAATACCACCAGCCCAATTGGATTTATTCTTGTTTCTGATTCCCAAATTACCACCCCCCCCCTTTTCCAGGCATTTCACCGATGCATGTTTTATTTTGGGGTAAAAGCCATTCCCATTCATTATAAAAGTACCCAGGCACGACCAACCTTCCCCCTCACTTCCAGGTGTGGTGACTGGTAACAACATAAAGCACCCTAATACAGAGTGTCTGACGGTTCCCTCTCTATTTCTCTCTCTATGTGCCTCCGGGGAGATCCCAATCAGAGTGAAGAAGAGCCCGGAACATCGTCACCTTCACCTTCAAGTGCTAGCAGCTCTCCACTCGGGGCGTCAGGAGAAGATCAAGAAGAAAAACTTACTGTATTAGAAGAAAATTATTTACCTGTTAATAAATCCTCCACTTTTGGGAAATATATACAGCCTCCTCGCCTGTTTATCAAGCCTGCCCTCCCACAAGTGGTGTCAGAAGTGGGATTGAAAGGCAAGATGGAGGCTGCAATGGCGAAGATGGCGGAAAATAAGGAACATTTGGGGAAAGTTATGGAACGCTTCCTGACGGTAGTGGAAGAAGACAGAACCAAACTACAGCAGGTGCTCACTGGACAGGGCCAAACAGCTGCCATGGATAAAATAACTGAAGCCCTGGGACATCAAAGGGGGCCGACTACTCTGCCTTCGGTGGTACTACAGAGATATGTTAGTGGGGAAGACCCTGACTATTCCTTTAATAATTTCGAGAGAATGGCCACCGCTGCCTCGTGGCCACCAGACAAATGGGGTCAGTATTTAGGGCCTCTCCTTTCGGGAGATTTACAGGCAGCATACCAGGCCGCAACAGTACAGGGTGTGGTACCATATGCAGATATAAAGAAATGTATAATGGAAAAGCTGTAGTGTAGTTCCTATATTCCCAATAGGCTCTGCGCATTGGAATAACATAAACGATAGTTTAGACGTAGGACTGAGGTCGACTAGGTCTCTACTGAATATGTTAGACTTAATTATGAATGCCAGCTAGCTCAGAGATCACTAGAAACTTTCTTGAATGAACAGGAAGGAGTTAACTTTCCTGATTAGACAAGAAGGGATTAGTTTCTGACAACCGCATAAACATGACAACTTTGTTCCCCCCAGAATAAGGAGTATATCTCCAGAGTCGTGTGAAAACAATAGACAGCTATTTCACTCAGTCAATCGTGCATGCTTAGTTTCACCAGGAGTGCAGAAAAAATAGAGAGACAGGCGTTTTCAATAAAAGGTGCTATTTATTGAGCAGTCCTCTTTCTCATGCAAGAGAAGTGAATTGCCACAATTGCAATACTTATCATGAAGTAAAGTGCGTACAGTAAAAGGAGTATTATGAAATAATACTGTAAAAGCATTTATATGGTTTCTGAGCCATATGATACTTAAAACGGATAAAATATATACATACATAAAATCATTGACTAAACGTACTCAACTGGTGCTTCTAAGATACCCCTACCCCGGTGTACCTAACCTAAGCCTAGTACGTGGGAAGGAGTAAGTGAGCTGTAGTTTAAGTTAAGTTAGTTTTTGCCAAGAATCTGAATCAAGAATTCTCTGAGGATCTAATCAGCTCTGTACCTTGGTTATAGAATGAAGAAGGTCTTGCATCTCTCTCTCAGGACTCGATCTCCCAGCAACCCGCAAGGGTGACTGGAAACACCGGAGCTGGAATTTCTCGGCAGGAGAAAAGACAGCGTCTCTCTCAGTGCGTCAAATGGGAGGGTCGGCTTCCTTCGGCACTCGCATCAGCTGGGCGTCGGGCAAGTAGATAGCCGCTCTGCTCCAAACCACTGTGTGTTTGCTTAAGGCAAACGTTGATATATTTATACCTGAAAGGTGCCGAGTTTGACGTAAGATTGGACATAAGACGTTACTAAGAACTTACAGTTCTTTCTGGACTCCAGGAGTTCTTGTTCAAATCAAAACAAAAGCAAGGGGAATTCCCGGGCTGCTGGAGGCTTGGTTTGTTTAAAGAACGCGTTGTACTTTCTAGGAGTCTATGGGAGTAGCCTTGCCGTAGTTGGACTGCATTGGCTATGACTAAATATGGATATGATTCTTATGCCTTTATAAGGATATGTTTTGTTATAACCACATAAGGGCATGAATCGGGAATATTTAAATAGGGTCCTAGATACATTCACAACAAGGCTGGGGGTGGATGATGACACCTATAGACTGAAGCTTCGCCAGATGAAGGAAGGACCACAAGAAACCCCGAGAGCCTTATACTTTCGAGTACAAGACATGGCGGACCGATGGTTGAAGCCAGCCACCACAGACAAAGACAGCATAATGGCCAAGATTTACTTTTTAACTCTTTAACAAAAATATGAGTGTACATATAACCATTTTTATCTTTGTTTAAATATTTTATGAATTTATTATATCAACTATTCTTTCATAAATAATGTTTTAAAATACTACTCATCCCACCACAAAAAGCTATTTCTGTATCATGACATGCCAGATTGTAAATATTACATCCTCATATTTTCTTATTTCAATTATTAAAAATATTTTTAAATTAATAATATTAAAAAGTGTAATTACTAAACAAGTATTAATATTAATACTCGGTTATGAATACACTCTCCCATCTAAAAAAAAAACAATTTCCCTTGCATCATGAGCCAGTGAAAGGGTGTCACACACTCGTAAGTATTATTTTTAGTTAATGTTCATCATTATCATTATTACTCTTTATTCAGTTTTTACAAACAAATCATAAAAGTCAGACAAACATAGTCCATCTCATGT
Source organism: Lissotriton helveticus (assembly GCF_964261635.1). Lineage (NCBI taxonomy): Eukaryota > Metazoa > Chordata > Amphibia > Caudata > Salamandridae > Lissotriton > Lissotriton helveticus. The sequence goes on from NC_136069.1 coordinate 1,039,489,699, forward strand.
ACATAAAACAGTAAAGCAAGACTATCATGCGCCAGTGAAAACTAGGTTAACAGAGCAGGCACCATATCAAGAACACAGGGGTCCAACAAGAGAAGTGACATCTTCAAAGCACCATGAAATGCAAGAGCGATAATAAGGGCTATATCAAGGGCAATAAAACCATCCCGCACCACCCCATAAAATACAAAATTATTCACATGAACCATATTAAAACCCAATTCATATTAACATAGTAACAAATAGATGTCCTTCCAGATTAATCACAACTGGACCTAAGCCTAATGGTGGCACTTAAAAAGCTAAGTACAAACAGTACTGAATGGATTGAAAGCAATCGTAAAAAAATAAAAGCCAATCTAACCTGCTTAAAACATGCTTTTTAAAGAATAGGGATGATAAAAGACTTTTTAGGAGCCTCATAAAAGCTACAAAACAATAAAAAATGCACCATATGCTGTGGAGACCTACCGTTGCAGCCACAGGGTGGGAGGCACTGCCCTCTATACGCACCACTTGGATGGGTGAGAAGTGTGGCTCACTGGTTAGAGGAGGCAGACCTGGAAGCAGAGGTCAGCCCGGGACCCGGGTTCAATTCCCGGCTCGGCGGGGTCTTGAGTCCTAAAATGTCCATGGACTCGACAATTCTCGCTCCGGTGCCTACTTGATTCACGGGTTCACACTCTGCGACTCTGGGCAATAGCTTGCTTAATCTCCACAACGGCCCCTCGCGGCGGGATGCCTGGCTTTCACCTTGCGGATACCCTGCCGGGGTTATCTCACAGGGGAATACCAGGACGGGTTCCCTAAGCAAGCGCTTAGAAACCGCTTGGTGATTTGCGCTATATAAATTCCTGTACATTTACATTTACATTTACATTTACATTTACATTTACATGGGCCAAAGGATAATGAAAGAGGTCCAGTCGAAATCTGGTCAGTAAAAAATGACCATTGTTTCTTTTGAACCATAAAAGATAGGGTTCAGTTGATGACACAGTTGTCAGTAAAAAGTACCTGCGCATGCTGGACTTCCTCAACTCCACTTCTTCTCTGGACCAAGCGCAGTTTAAAAAAACACCCCTGTACCCAAGTTAAATCCTTACTACAAATTGCCTCCAAATTTCTCAAATAGATCTGCCCTTCCTAGACTGTAAAAGCATACTCTGACATACTTAAACTAGCAAACACAGTTAACATGGTCAAGGGAAAGTAAGTCCCTTAGAATTTCGTTACTAAGGTCATTTTCCTTCTTATTCCAAATGTTCATCCGCAATGCCAAATTCTTCATGCACTACAAGAGATGGGATGCTCTGCGGTAATGCAGAGTACCCATCTCAAGAAAGTATTTTCAACAATTTGTAGTGCATCCTGCACAATATAGCCACAGATCTCGCTCCCGGTGATAACGTTTGAGCTACATTTAGCCCTATAGATCTGTAAGAGTGCCCAGATCAGTCTACTTCCCAGTCTGAATGCAAAATTAAAAACAGCAGCGATTGCCCTGGACAAATCCCCTTTCTTTCGGCTTGTCAAAGAGGCACCAGCTAAGGGCATCAAAAACACTACGCCTAGGTAGGAGAAAACGTCAGTCTTGGGGATCGACACGGACCCTACCATAAATGTGTGGGGCTTAGCTGTTGAAGACCCACCTGCATTACAAACGATTTGCTGTGATTAACCAACAAGTGCAGGTCCTCCATAAAATGTACAAAGTTATAGACCCCCCCACTGTCCTCGCCATGACGACAGCATTATCTGCATACAGGAGGACAGCAGGCTACACTCACCCACCTGGGGAAAGTCAGCTTTTAGATTCAAGAAGACCTGCTCCAAATTGTTGATGTACAAATCAAAAAGGAAAGGAGCGAAGATGTGCCCTTGATGCACCCCCCTCAGGATGCAGAACTCACGGGTCACTTTAAGATCCTTAGAGTAACAGACTACAGCTTTAGTGTCTAAATGTGCTTACATCTAATGTTAGAGACTTGTGTTTTCAATATTATAACACAGTAGCAGCTCACTAATATCACTGCAAATAATCTCTGTGGCACTCCCATTTCTCATATGTGAGGTCCTGTTTTGATCTAAAATAAATCACTTTAAGGATATTGCATGAAACATAAACACAACATTTCTATGCGTAATGTCTGTCATGGACTCTCAAACATCAGCCACATTAAAAATAAATTAAAAGTAAACGGTATTTAAAAGCTTGTTTAAGAATTATTCAAGGCCCTCAGGGCAAAAGAACAGGGGGGGCCCTAAAAGGCTCGAGCCCTGGGCCAGAGCCAAATTTGCCTATGCCTTAAAATGTCTCTGATGTAGAGTGAAAAAGGGTGTACATGTGTAACACAGAGTGAACATACAGGGAGTGATTAAGGGACTCTGAAGAAGACCACGGCCTCGTCCACACGCCTCAGTAATGTTTGATTCACAGTCTCATGATTTCAGATTTGAAACATATTTATAATTAATTATTTACAACAAAAACATTGTTGTTACTCATTTAACTTCAACAGCTTACAAATGTTGACAAAGCCAATAGTCCTGCACGTTTTAGGTGTATGTCAGATGTTGTGTTATAAATGGAATTAGAGAAAGCTCAGAGGGGCACCAAAATAACAGCCAGGGTTGCACACTATTGAAATCACAGATATTTCACAAATGATTTTCAAAGATAATTTTGCAGTTTCTTGTAAGTCTACTTTTTATTGGTATTCACAAACTATGAATCAATAGTACGTTTCTGATTGCAGAGGCTCCGCAGTTGGGAAGGAAAACCCTGTACGTAAAAAGAGAGGACAGCCCTATCTTTTTATGTGCAGAGTTCTCCTCCCTGACTGTCGAGCCTTCGCAGTCGTAAACTTACTGTTAACTCCTAGTTTACGAATACCCCACCAAAAAAAGTAGACTTACACAAAATGGGAAAGTTTACCTTTGCGAATCAGGCCCAAAGTTTATATGTTTAAACCATGCCCTTAATTACATAGGCCACAGCCCTTTTAAATACCTCCTACTGTTTTCATACCACTTTAAGCTTTGAATAGATGTCATTATTCCAACAAACAAAGTATGCTGGTCTACAAACAGGGACAGGGATTTGCTGAGGTTTCTGATCAGTAAGTGTTAAGGGGACAATTTGTGTATGGATTGCATCGCTTTTGCACCACTTAATGCAACCCTAAAATGCAATTCATCGAGCCACACAAGGCCTCTTTAGTTGGCCCTGAGTGTCTTGATAAATCAGAGTTAACGCAACGCAGCACAAATCACTGCATTGCGTTACTCTGCCCCAGGGAGGCATTCCATGGGTAATACACGGGTGTTCCCATGCAACACCCATGGAGTTTGACACATTCCCAGATTTACCATTACTGTTACCTGGAAATGCGTCAAAATGCTATGCCTTCCCAGGTGAGGCATAAAAGTGGAGAAATATATTTATTTCTCCTCGTTCCTTACTCTTTCTTTGTGTGCTGCATTTTGCAGCACACATAGGAAGAGGAAAATACCTCAGCAGATTGTTTTCGCATAGGAAGGTGCCCTTTCCGGCACAAAAACAATCCTGCTTGCAACGCAGGATCTCTTTCCATCATGGTGCAAGGGTGCCCTCATTGACGCTATGTTGGACCCGGCCTCGTGGCGTGGTTCATCTCTGTCCCTCCACACCCTGTGAGCGTAAGCCTGTACCCCGAGTCCCCTGCGCAGCCTCCCCGTTAGTGTAGCCTGCACCCCGAGCCTGGTCGTCCTACTCCAGTTAAGCCTAGATCCCCCTAGAACCTCGACCAGGCCTGCCTTTTCCGCTCCACGTCCGGCTCCGAGCCCATAAACCTTGCATGCCCCACAAGGTCCGGACGCCATCTTCCCTTCCCGACATCCCTGTCTCCCTGGGCCTAGCGTGACCCCGGCCCCCGCGAAACCCAGACTCCAAAGGCGCGCCAGTCCCGGATGGGGGGTAAAGGGCTCCCAGAGTGAGATAAGCCAGGGAGTTTCGATGGCACCTCCGGCCTCCCCTGAGAGTCTGGTATCTGTCACATCTTCGGCCCTCCCCTGTGGGCCAGTTTCGATCACCCCTCTGGCCTCCCCGAGGGCTGGCTCCAGACCCGCTGGGCGTCTGGGAATTCCCGGACCCATCTTTCCAAGGGATCAAAGAGCCAACCGCCGGACCTCGCCAACGACCAGCCCCCCGGGCAGGAGACCCCTGCCTGCGAGGGTCCGGAGATCAAAGAGCAAAAGGACTATAACTGGGCCCGCCCGACAACTAGCGGGCAGTTGTATCTTGGACCTGAAGCCCTGCTGATCTGATCGCGGCTGACCCTAAGAAGACTCATCCTGAACCTCTGAGCCCTGCTGACGCTGTCGCGGCTCAAGCTTGAACCTGCAACCATCCGAGCCCTGCTGACGCTGTCGCGGCTCCTCACGAACTTCTCCGGATCGAGCCCTGCTGACCTCGTTGCGGCTCGAGGAGTACTCTGGTCCGGCTGGACCATCGAGACCACCATCACGACCAAGCCGACTCGACGGAGGTGAGGCAGCCAGTACGACCATCATCCCGTATCCCCCAGCTCGAGGATTGAGAGCTGTGCGTAGGGTACGCCTCGTACTGACCCAGAGACTAAAAGACTGTCCCGCTTCCCCCTTCCTGAATCCTCCAGGACTTCATGGTCCCTCGACCACCGTGTATATAAGAGTGCTTCCTTCGTCTATTACTTATATAAAGAACTTGTTATTAGAATCCAACGGTGTGGTGTCTGTTCATAGTGTGGTGTGAGCTCCGTGTGTACGATCCTAGACCCGAAGTCCTCCCCGGTGAGGACCTCACAATCAAGACTCGGCAAGTTCTGGGGAAGAGGTGGGTCTTGGGGGTGTCGGGGTGAGCACAACCTGGCCCTCTGGGATCGCCCCTTCTAACATTGGTGGCAGCGTCGCGATAAGAACCTACGTCTAGGGATCGTACAGCACTGACACACTACCCGAACGAAGAGCAACCATGAGCATCACCAACGACGAAACCACCTTCCAGATGGAACTTCTGGGAGATTATACACACCGGCAGCTGAAGCAGTTTTGCATAAATCGCCAAATCCCGACAACGGGACTAAACACCAAAGAGGACTTTCAACAAGCTCTAACAGCCTGGATGGAGACCGGAGCCCAACCTCCAGCACCGACAGAAGCCGATGGAGGGGGAGCCCCCGGATCGAAACCCACGCCCCAGAGCGAAAGAGAGCAGAGTCCCCGACGCGGACTCACAGCACAGAGAGAGGTCTATCTCGAGAAGAGATGACCGACCGAGAACGCAACCGAAGCCACGAGCTAGAACTAGCCCGGTTGAAGATGGAGGTAGAACTCAAGCTGGCCGAGAAAAAGCTAGCCATCGAGCAGCTGCGGCTGCAAGGAGAACTGGAGGAGAAAAAACTCCAGCGAGAACATGACGGAAAGAAGCTCCAGCTGGAGCACGAGCGCAGCGTATTGGAAATAGAACTAAAGGCCCGGAACGAAGACAACCGAACAGCAGCAACCCGAGAGTCCGTTCCCCCGGTGGAACCCAAGGTCCACATCCCCAAGGATGTGGTCAAAGAATATTACAAAAACGATGACATCCAGCAATGGTTCAAGGCCTACGAGGTCGCCATGACCTCCCACCGAGTTCCGCAGAAAGATTGGGGAGCCGGGCTGTGGGGTCGATTACTGAGTGAGGGGAGAGACACCCTACTCGACCTACCGTCTGCCGAACAGACCTCCTACAGCCACATGAAAGAGGCCCTCCTCACAAGGTACGGGCTCACCCCAGAAATGTACCGCCAACGCTTCCGAGAATGCAAGAAGATCCCCGGCACCACATGGGTAGAATATGTCAATTTCTACAGCCGGGCCCTGGAAGGGTGGATCAAGGGCAGCAAAGTATCCACCTTTGAGGGACTCATCGACCTCATTGCGTATGAACATTTGTCCCTGAATTGCTTTGTGGAACTCCGACAGCACCTCCTGGACAGCAACTTGGCTGACCCACGGAAACTGGCCGTCGAGGCCGATCGCTGGGTGAGCACCAGAGTACCCCGGGGTCCCGGGGGAGACTCTGGCCGAAATGAACAGGGATCTTCCCGCCAGAGGGGAGGGGGAAGTCAGAATAGACAGAGGGGATCCCAGGTAGGGTCCCCGCGCAGCCCCCCCAGAAACCAGCCTGGCACCTCGCCTCCCACAGCGCGCGCAGGGTTCCCCCTAGCTAAGCCAGGGCCCCGGGTCAGCCAAACCTGCTTCCATTGCCAGCAACCAGGGCACTATGCCAATGACCCCCGATGCCCTTTGTTCAAGAAGCCCGCCGCTACAGGGCCCCCAGTGCGTCACATCACCTCAGTAGCCCTAGAAGAGGAGGGGGAGGAAGAGTTCGAGGGAGCGGACCCCGCAGCGATGATGTTAGTCTCCCTGGGTGATAGGGAGATGGTCCCAGGAGCCCCCCTACCCGACAACACAGAGAAATACCGACAGCAGGTGACTGTCAATGGCCACCACATAGGGGCGCTCCGAGACACTGGGGCCAGTATCACCGCCGTCAAACGGCACCTCGTCACCAAAGCCCAAATTGTTCCCCACATCTCCTGCAGTGTGATCGCAGCCGATAACTCCGTCCGCACCTGCCGGATAGCTCAAGTCCCGTTCGAATGGGGGGGCGTCTCCGAAGAGTTACGAGTGGCGGTCCGCTCAGACATGCCCGTGGACTGCCTGCTCGGCAACGATCTAGAGAGCTCCCCATGGCAGCGGGTTGAGAAAAGGACCCACTTGGAGATGGTGGGCCTGCCCGAGTGGGCCTGTGTGAGCACCCGGTCGATGACCGCCCGAAGGACGACCCCGGAAGGGGCGACCGTAGAGGCGGCACCGGCTACCCCCGAGGACCCCGAGGTCCCTGAATCCCCTGAGACCCCTGAGCTACTCCCCAGGGAGAGCTTGCCCCCCGACGCAGGGCCCCTCGGCCCCGACGTCGAACCGACCCCGAGCTTGGACGATCTTCCTGAGCTGGCCCAGTGGCGCCAGGAAGGAGGACCGTCCCGAGAAGAATTCTGCCTAGAACAGACCTCCTGTCCATCCTTGGTTGGGCCGCGGCAGCAGGCCGCCGCCCAGGCCGCCGGTGACCAGTCTGGCTCCCACTTTGTCTATTGGGAAAACGGCCTCTTGTATAGCGAACAAAAGTCCACCGAGCTAGGGTCAGCCCGAGTGCTGGTGGTACCCCTACGCTTCCGCGGCTTTCTCCTGAACTTGGCCCACGATGTGCCCCTGGCGGGACACTTGGGTCAAGACAAAACATATCACCGCCTAGTCACCCACTTTTACTGGCCGGGCATGCGCTCCGATGTGGAGGCCCACTGTAAGTCCTGCCCCACGTGTCAGTCCAGCGGAAAGAGCGGGGGGAAGCACAAGGCCCCCCTCCAACCCTTCCCCGTGGTCAGTACCCCCTTTGAAATGGTGGGAATCGACATCGTGGGCCCCCTCGACCCCCGGACCTCCTTGGGGCACCGCTTTATCCTTGTCTTGGTGGACCATGCCACCCGATACTCCGAAGCCATTCCCCTCCGAACGGTGACCGCCCCCGTAGTGGGGCGGGCCCTTATGGCCATCTTCTCCCGGGTGGGATTCCCCCGAGAAGTCGTCAGCGACCGAGGGACCAACTTCATCTCCAAATACATGAAGTCCCTGTGGCAACAATGTGGGGTGACGTACAAATTTACCACCCCATATCACCCCCAGGGTAACGGTCTGGTGGAGCGATTCAACCGGACCCTCAAGGGAATGATCATGGGTCTCGAAGAGCCCCTGAGGCGTAAGTGGGACGTCCTCCTTCCCTGTCTCCTCTTCGCATACCGCGAAGTCCCCCAGAAGTCCCTGGGGTTCAGCCCCTTCGAGCTCCTCTACGGGCACCCCGTCAGGGGACCCCTCACCCTGGTCAAGGAAGGGTGGGAGACGGCGGCCCCAGAGCCCCCTCCCGATGTGTTTCGATACATTCTGGCCCTCCGGAACCAGACGAGGAAGTTCAGAGAACTGGCCGAGGCCAACCTCGAGGCCAGTCAAGAAGAAATGAAATGGTGGTATGACCAGAATGCCACTCTGGTCGAGTTTCAACTCGGACAGCAGGTCTGGGTGATGGCCCCCGTGGAGCCCTGTGCCCTGCAAGACAAGTGGACAGGGCCCTTCAAGGTGGTAGAGCGCAAGAGTCAGGTGACCTACCTCATCGATGTAGAGTCCCCCAGGAACCCCTTGCGGGTCCTTCACGTGAACCGTCTCAAGCCCCACTTCGCCCGGTCCGAGTTGAGCTTGCTCCTCGCCACGGACGACGGGGAAGAGGAAGAAACGGAGCCTCTCCCCGATCTCCTGTGTACCAGAGAGAAAGACGGCTCCGTAGAGGGAGTGAGTCTCTCCTCCTCCCTCTCTCCCGAGCAGCGCGAGGACTGTCGCCAGTTGTTGGGACAGTTCTCGGACCTCTTCTCCCTCACCCCCGGCGTCACCAACTGGTGCGTCCACGACGTGGATACCGGGGACAGCCCACCGGTACTGCACAGAGCCTACCGCGTCCCTGACCGAGTCCGGGCCTGTATCAAGGCCGAGGTATCAAAGATGCTAGCTCTCGGGGTGGTCGAGGCCTCTGACAGCCCATGGGCTAGCCCTGTGGTCCTGGTTCCGAAGGCAGCCGCCCCCGGTGCTGTTCCTGAGCTGAGGTTCTGCGTTGACTACCGCGGGCTCAACGCAGTCACCAGAACCTATGCGCATCCCATCCCCCGAGCAGACGAGCTTATCGATCGCCTCGGGGCTGCTCGCTTCCTTAGCACGTTCGACCTGACCAGTGGATACTGGCAGATCGCCCTCACCGAGGGAGCCAAGGAAATATCCGCGTTTTCCACCACGGATGGTCACTACCATTTCTGGGTGATGCCCTTCGGGATGAAGAACGCCCCCGCCACCTTCCAGAGACTGGTGAACCAGGTACTGGCGGGGTTGGAGGAGTTCAGCGCTGCGTATCTGGACGATATAGCAGTGTACAGTTCCCACTGGCCCGAGCACCTCCAGCACCTCTGGGCGGTGCTGACGGCCCTGGAAAGGGCCGGTCTCACCATTAAGGCGAGCAAGTGCCAGATCGGACAAGGGTCCATAGTCTACCTCGGGCACCAGGTCGGAAGCGGCCTCGTAGCCCCCCTCCAGCCCAAGATCGATGCCATTGTGGCCTGGGAGGCCCCCACGACCCAGACGGAAGTGCGGGCGTTTCTAGGGCTCACGGGGTACTACCGACGGTTCATCAAGAGGTACGGCAGCATCGTAGCCCCCCTCACGGAGTTAACCTCCAAAAACCAGCCGAAGAAAGTCAACTGGACCTCTGCCTGCCAAGAGGCGTTCGAAACCTTAAAAGACGCCATGTGCACTGCCCCCATCCTACAGGCCCCCGACTACTCATGAGAATTTGTAGTCCAGACGGACGCATCCGAGCATGGCATCGGAGCAGTCCTGTCCCAGGTGAACGAGAGCGGCCCAGACCAACCAGTGGCATTCATTAGCCGAAGGCTACTCCCTCGAGAACAAAAGTGGAGCACCATCGAGCGGGAGGCCTTCGCGGTGGTTTGGGCCCTGAAGAAGCTGAGGCCCTACCTGTTCGGTACTCACTTCCGGGTCCAGACCGACCACCGACCTCTCCGGTGGCTAATGCAGATGAGAAGGGAGAATCCCAAATTGCTGCGCTGGTCCATCTCCCTCCAGGGGATGGACTTCACTGTTGAGCACCGGCCTGGCTCTGACCACACCAACGCAGACGGCCTGTCCCGATTCTTCCGCCTCAGCGAAGAGAACCCCCAAGAGGATGGGTAGTTCTCCCCGCCTTCAGCTGGGGGGGACGCGTGTTGGACCCGGCCTCGTGGCGTGGTTCATCTCTGTCCCTCCACACTCTGTGAGCGTAAGCCTGTACGCCGAGTCCCCTGCGCAGCCTCCCCGTTAGTGTAGCCTGCACCCCGAGCCTGGTCGTCCTACTCCAGTTAAGCCTAGATCCCCCTAGAACCTCGACCAGGCCTGCCTTTTCCACTCCATGTCCGGCTCCGAACCCCTAAACCTTGCATACCCCACAAGGTCCGGACGCCATCTTCCCTTCCCGACATCCCTGTCTCCCTGGGCCTAGCGTGACCCCGGCCCCCGCGAAACCCAGACTCCAAAGGCGCGCCAGTCCCGGATGGGGGGTAAAGGGCTCCCAGAGTGAGATAAGCCAGGGAGTTTCGATGGCACCTCCGGCCTCCCCTGAGAGTCTGGTATCTGTCACACCTTCGGCCCTCCCCTGTGGGCCAGTTTCGATCACCCCTCTGGCCTCCCCGAGGGCTGGCTCCAGACCCGCTGGGCGTCTGGGAATTCCCAGACCCATCTTTCCAAGGGATCAAAGAGCCAACCGCCGGACCTCGCCAACGACCAGCTCCCCGGGCAGGAGACCCCTGCCTGCGAGGGTCCGGAGATCAAAGATCAAAAGGACTATAACTGGGCCCGCCCGACAACTAGCGGGCAGTTGTATCTTGGACCTGAAGCCCTGCTGATCTGATCGCGGCTGACCCTAAGAAGACTCATCCTGAACCTCTGAGCCCTGCTGACGCTGTCGCGGCTCAAGCTGAACTTGTAACCATTGGAGCCCTGCTGACGCTGTCGCGGCTCGAGCTGAACTCGTATCCATCAGAGCCCTGCTGACGCTGTCGCGGCTCGACCTCTAAGACCACCCGAGCCCTGCTGACGCTGTCGCGGCTCAAGCTTGAACCTGCAACCATCCGAGCCCTGCTGACGCTGTCGCGGCTCCTCACGAACTTCTCCGGATCGAGGCCTGCTGACCTCGTCGCGGCTCGAGGAGTACTCTGGTCCGGCTGGACCATCGAGACCACCATCACGACCAAGCCGACTCGACGGAGGTGAGGCAGCCAGTACGACCATCATCCCGTGTCCCCCAGCTCGAGGATTGAGAGCTGTGCGTAGGGTACGCCTCGTACTGACCCAGAGACTAAAAGACTGTCCCGCTTCCCCCTTCCTGAATCCTCCAGGACTTTATGGTCCCTCGACCACCGTGTATATAAGAGTGCTTCCTTCGTCTATTACTTATATAAAGAACTTGTTATTAGAATCCAACGGTGTGGTGTCTGTTCATAGTGTGGTGTGAGCTCTGTGTGTACGATCCTAGACCCGAAGTCCTCCCCGGTGAGGACCTCACAATCAACACTCGGCAAGTTCTGGGGAAGAGGTGGGTCTTGGGGGTGTCGGGGTGAGCACAACCTGGCCCTCTGGGATCGCCCCTTCTAACACGCTAGGAAGCACATTGTGCGCTAGTGCTGGTAAAAGGCTAGTATGCGCCATATTGTGACACATTTGGCACATTCCTGCCCTTTACCTATAACGCAAAAACAACAAGTGATGGACTGAATGTGGATCAATGTCACACACTCCCCCAGTCAAAAGATCTGGGCCCAAATCCATCGTTTTTTTGCACTCCACACCACCCTGGGTTAGACAATGGCGATATGCAAATCAGCTCTGACCCTGTTGCCCCATGGGAACAGTCCAGTCCGAACTACAAAAGCCATGTCCTTCCCAGAACGGAATCAAGCATCCGAGGACCGGACCGGTTTCGAGGTAACACCTCTCTTCAGCCCGGCTAGCTTGACTCCAAGTGGTGTGGAGTGCCTGGGACCCACGTCTGGGCATCCCCAGCGCACTTAGGGCGGCAATTGCAAAAACAACAAGTGATGGACTGAATGTGGATCAATGTCACACACTCCCCCAGTCAAAAGATATGGGCCCAAATCCATCGTTTTTTTGCACTCCACACCACCCTGGGTTAGACAATGGCGATATGCAAATCAGCTCTGACCCTGTTGCCCCATGGGAACAGTCCAGTCCGAACTACAAAAGCCATGTCCTTCCCAGAACGGAATCAAGCATCCGAGGACCGGACCGGTTTCGAGGTAACACCTCTCTTCAGCCCGGCTAGCTTGACTCCAAGTGGTGTGGAGTGCCTGGGACCCACGTCTGGGCATCCCCAGCGCACTTAGGGCGGCAATTGCAAAAACAACAAGTGATGGACTGAATGTGGATCAATGTCACACACTCCCCCAGTCAAAAGATCTGGGCCCAAATCCATCGTTTTTTTGCACTCCACACCACCCTGGGTTAGACAATGGCGATATGCAAATCAGCTCTGACCCTGTTGCCCCATGGGAACAGTCCAGTCCGAACTACAAAAGCCATGTCCTTCCCAGAACGGAATCAAGCATCCGAGGACCGGACCGGTTTCGAGGTAACACCTCTCTTCAGCCCGGCTAGCTTGACTCCAAGTGGTGTGGAGTGCCTGGGACCCACGTCTGGGCATCCCCAGCGCACTTAGGGCGGCAATTGCAAAAACAACAAGTGATGGACTGAATGTGGATCAATGTCACACACTCCCCCAGTCAAAAGATCTGGGCCCAAATCCATCGTTTTTTTGCACTCCACACCACCCTGGGTTAGACAATGGCGATATGCAAATCAGCTCTGACCCTGTTGCCCCATGGGAACAGTCCAGTCCGAACTACAAAAGCCATGTCCTTCCCAGAACGGAATCAAGCATCCGAGGACCGGACCGGTTTCGAGGTAACACCTCTCTTCAGCCCGGCTAGCTTGACTCCAAGTGGTGTGGAGTGCCTGGGACCCACGTCTGGGCATCCCCAGCGCACTTAGGGCGGCAATTGCAAAAACAACAAGTGATGGACTGAATGTGGATCAATGTCACACACTCCCCCAGTCAAAAGATCTGGGCCCAAATCCATCGTTTTTTTGCACTCCACACCACCCTGGGTTAGACAATGGCGATATGCAAATCAGCTCTGACCCTGTTGCCCCATGGGAACAGTCCAGTCCGAACTACAAAAGCCATGTCCTTCCCAGAACGGAATCAAGCATCCGAGGACCGGACCGGTTTCGAGGTAACACCTCTCTTCAGCCCGGCTAGCTTGACTCCAAGTGGTGTGGAGTGCCTGGGACCCACGTCTGGGCATCCCCAGCGCACTTAGGGCGGCAATTGCAAAAACAACAAGTGATGGACTGAATGTGGATCAATGTCACACACTCCCCCAGTCAAAAGATCTGGGCCCAAATCCATCGTTTTACCTATAACGCAGCACTTCAAGGTGACTTGTTGTGCTGTGGTACTTTTTGATAAATATGGCCCTAATTGTCCCATAGTAAGGTCAGCTAGGAAAGATAACGCTAAGGGTAACATTTATTATGGATTAGTTCAAGTGCATGTGTGATCAGGAATTTAAGTGGAATGAAAAAAGTAGGAGGGTCTCTAAAGGGTGTGTGGCCTATGTAATTAGGGGTGTGGCTTGAACACATAATCCACATTTCTGTGATTCTCATAGTGTGCCACCGACCTGTATTTTGGTTCCTCTCTGAGCTTTCTGTTTTCTTATCCAGGTATATAACACAACTGACATACATCTAAAAAACACCCAGGGCTATTGACTTTGTGAATGGTAATAGCTGTTTAAGATAAGTAAGGAAACGCATTCATTTTGTTGTAAATAGTTAATATTAAAAAATGTTCAATTCTCAAATTGTGAGGTATTGAAATAAATATTACTGAGGCTTGTTAAAGGGGTAAGTGGTCAGTAGAGTGTCTCGATCAATCCCGTTGTTTTCACTCTATTTTAGACATGAGTTCCCCTTTTTCCTCAACATCTTGTCCTTTTGCATATCTTACGCCGCATCTCTTCACTCTACAGAACCCTATTTTTACTCCTTCCTGGATACACATTCTCGCATCTCTGTTATTTCACCTGCCTCAAACATACAAAGCATCCACTCACCTGTAAGTGCTGCTTTTTTTTAATCTTTCGCTTTCACAATTTTCTGCCATCTTTGTACTGCTTTTACACACATTTACACAGAGTCACAATTCTAATTGGAATACGTGACAACTGCTCTATACAGAGAGGCCAAGATTGGATGACTATGAATTCTCGTGCTACGTAAAAAATTATGGACAGTGTGCTGAATAAGTCATACATTCACCCCCAGTCAAAAGATCTGGGTTAAATCCATTGTTCTTTTGCTCACCATGCCACAACAGTTTAGACCCAGCCATATGCAAATTAGTCTTGACCCTGCTCCTCATGGGAACAGTCCATCTCGAACTGCCAAGACAGGTCCTCCTTGGACCAGAAACAAGCAGCAATGGGACTGGTTTTGGAGTATTACACCTCATCAGTGAGGCCAGCTTGAATCCAGTAGCACAGTGAGCAAAGGACCCACGTCTGGGCATATCCATCCTGTGAGAAGCTGGCCTGGTAAATGATGTTCACTATTCTAGTGAGCACCTTGCACCAGTCCAAACAACCCTTAGGGTGATGGTTGTAAGTCAACCTTATAGACCAGTTATCCTAGTGGTAGCCTGGACAGAACAGTCTTAGGCTAAAAGACTCTTGAGGGCGTGTAAAGCCAGCTGTTTTACCACATGTAACCCCTTGAATATCAAATGAAAGGACACCACTCAGGATATATATAAAATATATATGTATTTATTCACTAACACACTCCTCTGAACTCTTTATGAGATCAGAGGCAACACCACATAACAAGTTACTTAGTCAGAATACGTTAAGTTGCACAAAATACAGTTAGGCCCTAGGGGCGAAGCAAACCATATACTAAGAAAGTGGTATAAGTACCACGTCACGAGAAAAGGAAAGGCATAGGGCCTAGAGAATCGCTGGGGCTACACTATCTGACCCTTAGGTTAGGAGTAGGAGGCCCACAGGCGGCGCATGCAGTGTCTTTACACACACGCGGGAGTCACTGTTAAGTCATGGGGAACTTAGATTTTAGAAAAAGAAGGATTTAGGACACTTCCGGTCTAGCTAGAAGGAAACAACTAAAAACCTAGACACTTGGATAGTCAAAACCCTTGGGAGCACCGAAGTACTCGCGTTACCTCACCCACAGGAAGCGGGTGCATAGGTGTGACGATGTGTCGGGTTTCGCCGTTGAAGTCTATGGAACCTGTGAAGAAAGATGCTGCAGGCGACCAGGAGGAAGATGTCCGGGTGGATCCAAGGGTGGATCGAGGATGAAGAAGACCTGAAAGCAGAGGGGACAGAGTCTGGTTCACTAGCCAGTGACCGGGTGGAACCAGGAAGGAACCAGACGACATCGAGGAGCAATCAGGTGCTGTCGTGAAGCTTGTCTCTTCAGCCACGCGGACCAGGAGGCGTCGAGGACGACCAGATGCTAGAGAGGAGCTGTCCCACAAATGGTCGACTGCCGGATTGGAGTCAACAAGCCTTGGCAAAGGCAACCCACGCAGGATTCAAAGAAGGCTTCTGATGCAGACCAGCAAGGTCTGAGATGCCTCACCTTTGCAGGGAGGCAAGGGCCAGTCTGGAGCAACCAGACCAGCAAGTTGGTTCAAAAGGATTGTTGTCACAGAGGCTACTAGCCAACGGGCCAGCAACCGGACAACACGTCGAGCAGAACACAAGCAGAAGGGCCCCACGCTGAACTCGTGGAGTGTGGAGGGCTGATCTTCGGTGCTGGTGGAGCTCCGATTTGGGGCTTCTCAATCCCCATTGCACAGCTTCGAGGATTCCTCAGGAGCTGCACAGTTATCAAGTCGTGGACTTTTCAAGATGGCCGGACCCACGTGTCTCGTCGCCTCCACGGATCTCAGCTATGCTGCCGACGTGAAGAGAGGGTCAGAGAGGTCTGGAAGTCTGGGTCTTGTCAGGCTCTGTGCTCGGGTTCCAGCGGGAAACGTCGACAAAGCAAGCCGTTGATTTTCTGGATGGTGCCTGGTTGCCCAGGGTGGTCACTCCTTGGCCACAAGGGAGATTCTTCAGTCTTCAGCTTCAGCAGAACGTCAAAGGTCCAGAGTTTAATTTCAAGTTTCAGTTCAGGATCAAATCTAAAGGCCTGGGGCTCAACTCCTACCTTTATACAACTAAAAGGGGCTGAATTACTGTCTAGGTCCCTCCTATGGGTGGGACCAGGAAGGGGGGTGGTAACACCCCCTTTCCTTTGCTCAGTGCCCCAGCAGCCGGTTTGAACTGGGGTATGCATGGAGCACCTAGTGTGCCCCAGGCAGTGTCGCATTATATTCAGCCCTCCCTGTCCCAATACACAAAGTCCTGTCTGGGATGGTGCTCGCAGCTCTCCCGGCAGGAACCCTATTGTCCAAACCTCCGTGACTGGAAGGACGCCCAACAGCAGGAGGTCAGACTTGTGTCTGTGGCAGCAGCGTCCATTTTGTGACGCTGGGGCTCTGGTTAACTTTAACCGGGATAGTCAGAACTAACATGTCTTCTCCCTCTAGAAGGGTGGAATGCTACACCCGTCGCCAGAATTGGCGAGGGGGTAGTATTCCAAAGCATATGACACCTTACACAACATGTTTAGATAAAGCCAAACCAAAGTTAGCATTCAACCGCGAGGATTATAATGCACTTAAGAGTATATGGTATGGCGATATCATAGAACAGCTATAAGGACATGGTTCCGCAAGCTGCAGACAGGCTCAGCTCATGCTAGAGCACCATCTCACACATAACCAAGCACTCTGCCTCCAGGATTGTTAAGGCCTGCCGTAGGAGTGACTTATAGGTTACTGTGTGTCTATATATAAGGGTAGATATAGGAATACTATACCTAAGCAAGGGGTGATTACACGACCTTGCCCCAGCTGAGTGATCAGCCAGTTGTGTCAGTTTGAGTGGCCAGCCAGGGGTGGCATAATACATGCTGCAGCCCCTGGTAGGCCTTGGTTACACCTATGCCCTGAGTACCTAAGGTACACTTCTACAGGGGCTGACAAGGTGAACCAATTCCCAATTGTGTATGTACCTAGAGTACATGGTTTGAATTTAGAGAGAGTGCATCTGGGCTGTGGGTCTGATTAGCAGGCCCACAGCCACATCTAAGTCGAAAACCAGTAAAGCAAAAGCAAAAAGTGGGGGTGACCATAGGAAGCAGACCCTACTCTCCTACACATCACACTTATATTAAGGAGTGCTACACAAACTAATAATGGACAGAATTCTGAATAAATCATACATTCACCCCAGTCAAGAGTTCTGGGTTAAAGTAATTGTTCTTTTGCTCACCATGCGACCCCAGTTTAGATACAACCATATGCAAATCAGTCTTGACCCTGCTCCTCGTAAGTACAGTCCAGCCTGAACTGCCAAGCCAGATCCTCCCTGGGCCAGAAACGAGCATACTGGGACTAGATTTGGGGCATTACCTCGTGTCAGCCAGGCTAGCTTGAATCCAGTGGTACAGTGAGCAAGGTACCCACGTCTGGGCATGCCCATCTGACTTAAGGCGAAAAGTGCTATGCAAAAAAATAATGGATGGATTACTGAATACATTATACATTCACCCCCGTCAAGAGATCTGGGTTAAATCCATTGTTCTTTTGCTCACCATGCCACCCTAATTTAGCCCCAGCCATATGCAAATGAGTCTTGACCCTGCTCCTCATGGGGACGGTCCAGCCCCTCATGGGAACAGTCCAGTCCAAACTGCCAAACCCAGTTCTCCCTGGACTAGAAACAAGCATCCGGGACCGGTTTCAGGGTATTACCTTTTATCAGCCAGGCTAGCTTGAGTGGGACGGGTGTGCCCAGAAGTGGGTCCCGTGCTTTCCATGGCACTGGAGTCAAGCTAGCCCGGGCGATGAGGGGCGAAAGACCAAAACCGGTCCCAGGATGTTTATTTCCGGTCCAGAGAGGACCTTGCCTGGCAGTACGGGCTAGACTGTTCCCAAGCAGGGTCAAGACTTATTTGCATATGGCTAGGTTTAAGCTGGAATGGCAAGGGGAGCAAAAAACAATGGATTTAGGCCCAAATCTCTGAACTGGGGCGAATGTTTGACATTGTTAAACATTCTGCCCATCAATTGTTCTTTTTGCATGGTTTCAACACCGTTTTTGACCCACTGATAGACACAGTGAGAAATTCACAGTGCAGAAAGATCAGCTTCACAGCCCTCAACTCCAGAGCACGCAATTGTGGCCAGTCATAAACACCTTAGGAAATGAAATGCTAGCTCAAGTACATGGGATGTGTAAACAGGAACTAAGGGGTCTATTACGATGGCGGGCGGACAAAGTCCACCCGCCACCGCAACGCCAAAGGGGACTGCCTGCCATAGGTGCAATGGTCCCGCCATGCCAATCAGGATGCGACCATCACCATGGCAGTCGCATCCTGCATTTATTACATTGTGGCGGGCAGTGCTGTAAGCAGCACCCGCCGCAATTTAAAAAATACATGTTGTGCATTTGCATGCACAACGCGACAGGCACCTTGTGCATGCAAATGTAGGGGGGCACCATAGGCACCCCCATGTGCACCCTCCACCCCCAACATCCTGGGGGCCCTCAACAGGCCCGCAACAGCGAGAACCACATGCCTTTCCATGGAGGCATCTGCGCCATGGAAAGTTGATCTTCCGCCTACATCATATGGATGGCGGTGTCTTGCAGACACCACCACCATATTGTGTCCCATTAGCGACTGGTCGAGCATTCGACCGGCGGAAAAGCGGCAGATGGTCTTTCCGTCCGCCACGGTGCCCCATCATAATGGGGCCCTTAAACTCTGGCAGGGATTACCTTACAGTTCTACATTCAAAGTTCAGATATCAATCAGTGTTTTCCATTACAATTAAGGACATGGATAAGGGACCCAATAGGAACATGTTTCAATGTCCATTTTTAATTACTACCGGGTCTGAGACTTAAAGTCCTGTGTGTGATGCCAGTTGGCGCTAGATGAAGTAAATGGCAGCGTAAATCAACTTTTGCATGCAAAACGGGGGCGTAGCCAGCAACATGGCCTAGTAAGACATGCTTTTGCCGAGCTCCGGCAGAATCACCATCTGTCACAGAATCCCGCGACCTGTGGGCGCGGAGAACACTTGCATTTATTCACTGGGGGCTGAAGAGTGTTCTGGTGCTGCCAGACGCCGTTCTAGAGATCTCTACAGTTCGCTATCCCCCAAGTGCCGGAATGGACGACTGGCTGTGATTGCAGCACAAGATGGCACTACGGAAGCCCTGACTCGGTCCGCACTCCCTCTGGCTTCGGAGTGGGGACAAGAAGCTGCAGCTGCACGGGAATGGTGTCGGGAGGTGCCTCGTCATTGGTCCCCCTTCAGCATGGTTTCCACCCGCGCCAAGCGAGGTGCGAGCGAGAAATGTTCTGCGGCCTGCAGCGCCCTTGAAGGTCGGGTCCCTTCCTCCTCCGGGAGGGTGCTGGAGAATTACTTGAGGCGTCTTTTTCTTCACAGATGGAGCCTGGCAGACTACACGAACAACCACATATACATATCATAAGGAGCAGCTACTCTGCCCTTCCTCACTGATAGGATAGGGACCTCCCATCCCCTCAGTTCCCTCACATAGGGGGTCATCTCTGCCCTGAAGAAAGTCCAGGACTTTTATGGCCACTACGGACTGAAACATGTTGGCACTAGGGTCTTAGGACCATACCACTCCAACAAAGACCCGATTTTAAATATTTTTAATTACCCAGACAGACCCAAAAATAAAGGGAAACCGGGGATCTGCCGGAGGTGTTTTATCTTTATACCCCCTTTGCCTTTGATCTATCAAAAGAGCTCCCAACACTGTGGTTGAGCCCACCCTGACTTATAGGGGTCAGGGTGACCCGATGATGAAGCATGACACCAATAGGGTGTGTGAGGTTAACTAAACTAAAAGTAGTTTTCTTTCCCACATTCATGGTTGGGTTAGGTACAACCTTTCACTAGAGAGTTCTATTCCTCATTTTAGTCTTGTCCCCTTGACACAGCTGGTTCAGTAATGGCACTGACCGGTGTTTGGCCGATTGGAGTATTTTTTGTGATATATGCTATTCAGAGAGGATATACTCCGGTTACTGTTATACCTCTCGAACCCTTCAGGTATTGGGATTTTTCCAAGTACCTATTTGTGTTTACGGACTTGCAATCATCCCACAAAGACCTACAGTGGCGTGTGGGCGATGCGGAAAACAGGGCACGTTGCAATAACCTCCGCTTCTTGGGCATTAGAGAGGGAATTGAGGGAACAAACATGCCGGAGTTCCTCCATTCCTGGCTCCTGCGCATCTTCCCACCCGACACATTTTCTACATGCTTTGCTAAAGAAAGAGCCCACAGGGCACTGATGGCCTGACCGCCTGTAGGTGCACAGCCGTGGCCTGTCATAGCCCACTTCTTAAACTTCCTGGACAGTGACATGATCCTTAGAGAAGCTAGGAAGCTCGGGGAGATTCGGCATGAAAACACATATATAATGATCTTCCCTGACTATAGTAGGGAGGTGCAGAAACAGCGACGCACCTTTGACTCAGTGAAGGCAAAACTGCGTGAGCATAAGATCCGATATATGTTACTGTTCCTGACAAACTTGAAAGTGATGTTCATGGGCAGATCCCATTTCTTCCAGACGCCATAGGAGGCATGGCACTGGCTAGAGGAACGACCTACACTGGACCGGCCGGAGATACCACCACGTCGCAACCAGCCATCAGTGGGAGAGGCCCGGTGATCCCCAGGCCCACAAAGAACATTGACCACGACAGGCTCGCAAAGACCGACTTCAGGAGGCAACCCCACATGCGACAAGGGCAGACCCCCGAGGGGCAGTGGCTGCTCATTGGACTTTAGCCTTTTGACGGGCTCTCGCACTCTCCGTCTTTCCGGTCACCCGACCCAGACTTAGAGGCTGAAAACAGAGACACAACCTCCGGAGAGGAGGAAGACGAGGGACCCTCTCTACACCCATTGGTGGCCGAAATAGTGGCAATCAAACAAGACGCAGCGCTGGATGCTCTGGCCTCCCAAGGAGAACCTCTGGACTCGTATTCGTGAGCAGGGGCTTGCGAGGTTGACCGTGGAAACATACTGAAACCCCAGAGTATCAATGTTGGACGCTCACCCCCCCCCCCATTTCCTTTGCTGCTCCTCCTGTTGAAACCTGCGGAGTGTAGTAAGAACCGCACCGTGTCACAGGCGAGAGATTTCGAGTGGCCTCAGATTTGGGCTCCATGCGGCCCTTCTCTTCTATCACCTTCTTATTTTTCTGGTCTTTTTCTTTAGTTGATTATTTTTCTCCTTTTTCTTTTGATGCTGAGACTTCTCTTCTCTGGCCCTCCACAGCTAGTGGAAGATTTTTCTAGAGAACTTGGGGATCGCCACGAGAGTTGGAACTAGCGGCTTAAATTGGGTTCGGGAGGGCGACAGACCTCCACCACCCTGAGGCTCATCCCGAGCGACTAACGGGGGATGCAACACCGGGGAAGAGGGAGGTGGGGAGGGGGGGTGGGAATGGGGGTTTTGCAACAGTTCTCATTGTTTGGTTTATTTTCTTTTGTTGTTTTTCTTTGCATAGCAGTCACAAATACACAACACGGTACAAAAGGGGGTGGTGATGTACGGAGCATCTGAACCAATCAAACACTCACACCCAGTCAAAAGATCTGCGTTTAATCCATCACCGTTCTTTAGCCCACTCTGCCACCCCAGTTTCGACATGGCCATATGCAAATCAGTCTGACCCTGTGCCTCATGGGAACAGTCCAGCCCGAACTGCCAAGCCATGCCTTCCCTGGACAGGAAACAAGCTTCCTAAGACCGGTTTCTGGCATTACAGCCGTCTTCAGCCAGGCTTGCTTGAATCCAGTGGCAAAGTGAGCAAGGGACTCACGTCTGAGCTTACCCTGCCAACTTATGGCGAACAAAGCAGTACAAAAGGGGGTGGTGATGGACGGAGCATCTGAACCAATCAAACACTCACACCCAGTCGTATCGCCCAATCTCCCTCCTCAATACAGAGGTCAAACTCCTGGCAACTGTATTGGCTCTCGGACTTCGCCAGGTCATCACGGCCTTGGTGCATCAGGATCAGACAGGCTTCCTACCAGATAGGGCGACCAACAAAACCTGCGACAAATCCACAATTGGCTCATAGAGGTACAGGATTGTGAAGATCCCCACATGTTTCTCTCCTTAGACGCGGAAAAAGCATTTGACACTGTGCATTGGCCCTTTTTAGAGGCTACATTAGTCATGTTTGGGATTGGCCCCAAGTTCCGTCAATGGATCGGCCTCCTCTATGCAGATGCCCGAGTTAAAGTGAATGGGTTATTGTCTGACAACTTTCCCATCCGACGGGGAACCCGGCAAGGATGCCCACTATCCCCCCTACTTTTTGCCCTCACAATAGAAATAGTAGCTTGTGAGATCTGACAGAAACAGGAGATACGGGTTCCAAATTACGCCATCAGATACGGGGGAAGAAAAGATCTCACTATATGCGGACGATATCTTGTTATATGTTACCCAAACGGACGCCACAATCCCTGCCTTGTTCGAACTCATGGACAAGTATGGGTCCTTCTCGGGCTATGCCATAAATTGGCACAAGTCGTTCGTATATAGCCCAAAAGCCCGGGAGGTCTGGCCCTCTCTCCGTGGGGTCCTCCAGGTAGCGCAGACGGGATTTACATATCTGGGGATTTACCTCACCACAGACAGAAAACATTCCTATCAAAATTACATTCAGTGGATCACAACGAATTTTGAAGCAGACGCACAGACATGGAAAGTGCTCCCCCTCACGATCCTGGGTCGGGCAGCGATGTTCAAAATGATCACATTGCCCCGTTTCTTGTATGCCCTCCAAAATTAGTATTTCCCCCTCTCGAGGCAGACATTCCGGGTGATAGACGCGGAACTACGCGCTCTGCTGTGGCTTGGGAAGCATGCTCGGATTGCCCTGCATACGCTCCAGTGGAATCAATACAATGGAGGAATATCACTGCCAGACATTGAGGCCTATTATTGGGCGGAGCACCTGACACCAGTGAATGAGTGGATCCACTCCCCGGCTGATCACCCCACCTACAGGCTAGAGAGGGACATCATGGCACAGCATTCATGCTTACATTTCCTTTAGGGGAGGCGAGGTTGGGGTCACCTACTCCCGGCCACACAAGTGACGTTGGAAGCCTGGGACCGAGCGACCAAGGTCATGGGATGGGCTCACAAACCAACAAAACAGACACAGATCTGGCACTGCTCTTGGTTGAAGGACCTACACAAACTGAAGGACTTTGGGGGATGGGATGCCATTGGAATTTCCAATGTAGGTAATGTAGTGGCTAGGGGAGAACTCAAAACTTTTCAGGCACTAGCAGCGGAATTTGGCCCACAGCAACCCAAATTTTTAAATATGCGCAGCTGAGACATTCCTGGGCAGCCGAGGACTCGCTCTCCTCTTCCCTGCTGGACTATGCCACGCTTGAGGGACGCCTACTGCAGGATCAGATATCCCATAAGGCAGTCTCCCTAACATACAGGACCCTGAACAATAACATGCACGACGGACTAGGGAAGTTGAGAGACTCATGGGAACAGAACCTGGGTGCATTTGAAACAATGGATTGGGAGGCAGCCCTGATGCACCATAGAGAAGTGGCAATTAAATCTCGCCTTAGACTCATCCAATATATGATATTACACAGAGTGTATTACGATAGGGCCCGACTCCATCGTATGGGCCGAGCCAGTGAACCTCATTGCCTGAGATGTAGACAGCCACAGGGGAACTTTTACCATACTATTTGGGACAGTCCCGTCATCCACACATACTGGGTACATGTCCTGGGAGAACTGAGTAAAGTATTGGGCGAAACATTACCCCCAGACCCCAAATTTGTATTATTTGGTATATCCGGGGATGTCGATTTGGGCCGTCCTCAACTTATCTTCGCACAACTGGCACTGGTGGTAGCTAAAAGAGATGTGGCCCAAGCCTGGGGGGCGACGCTGCCTCCCCAGCTGGGGGAATGAAAGAGGGGGATGGACTTGTACATGGCAGCAGAAAGAGTTACATACAAGGTGAGAGGGTGCCCACAGACGTTCCGTAAGGTATGGGGAAAATGGAGGAACTATTATGGCATGGATGGAGGGCTGGGAGCCAAATAGTGAATTACAACTTTCGGGCCAGACTGTGCTTCCTATGATGAGGGACATGGGAAAGACTTTGAGGATGGGGATACTGGTTGGGAAACTGCAGTTTTGCCCGGATCGAGGGGGGAGAGGTGATGTGTCTTAAGATGTGGATCATATGTACTTATTATCGTACAACTGTGACCAAATATGACATGCTTATTGCTTTGTTTTGGTTGAAAATGCAAATAAAAATATATTTTTTAAACAAAAAACTTTTGCATGCAAAACGATATTATGTACCAAAAGTTGACATAAGTGTATTACTAAATGGCTTTGCATTGTGTAGCAACTAAACTTCAATAACTCATGAAATGTTGGTGTAACAAACAAACAACAGAGAATTGCACAACATCCTTGTAGGGTACCACAAAAAGCAAAATCAAGGAACGTCTCGCAGAGCAGCTGGACCTCTGTTTGTGGAATCCAAGTGCCAAATGAAAACAGATTTAAACAATGGGCAAAAGGCAAATCATGTTATTTTCCAACACTTAAAATGTGTAATTTCCCCAAAATTACATGGTATACGATTTAGACTTGGGCACATGCCTACACAAATATCAGTGCCGGCTGATACAAGTAATAAGTCATGTCGCGGGGTGGTGCGGGGAAAGGGGGTTAAAACTACATCAAAAACTGACTTACCTGGCGCTGCAAGCCGCCCCGGAGCTCCTCTGCAATCCTGATCCTGCTCTAATGCTATATACACCAAGCATGAGAATAGCATTGGGATTGGTCTATGCAGGCTGGTTTTACGCTCGGTGAGGGACAGGGGGCCTGGGCCTTTTCTCCACCCAGCTGTGCAGCACAGCTCGGGTGGAGACACCTAAGTGCGCATGTCAGTTTGGCCAGTCATGGCATGCGCACTTAAGTGCACCTACCACACCTCCTCCCAGTCCCAGACCCTGCCCTGTTAACCTGGCCCTGCGCCGCTTTATGCTTGCATCGGCTGACAGACAGAAAAATATAAAATGAAAAGAAAGTTGTTTGATTATTATTGTATTTTTTGTTTTCTGGCTTTTTGCAGGAGGGGCGACGCTCCTCCGCCATTGCGGGGGAGCCACAGCTGACTAATTTATGTCAGCTCACTAATTGATGTATACAAGAGGAGGAGCACCGGATCTAAATGTCATGCAACCGTGAGCATTTTATTGTTTTTAGGGAGTATGTGGGCAATTTTAAGGTACTTTTAAATTATTCTAAAATCTTGCGCTATTTTAATGTTGTTTGATAACTTTTGTAGCTATGATCGACCCAATGATTTTAAAGATTTGACTATGGTGCTATCTTGTACAGATTAGTTTTAAAATGTATTAGTAACTATGTTATTGTCAGCACACAGCACTTTAGTTTCATCAGAGGAAAATGTATTGTATTCTTTAGTCGCTGCTGAAAGCACAGGCCACCTTAGTATTGATGTTGGGATACTATTGTATCGCTGTTGCCTATAGTTATAGTCATTTAAGAAATCTAGTCATATTGGTTGCTTATATTTAGCAATTTACTTTTAATTTTTATCATGTGAGCACATTGTACTTTAACTGGAAATTATAAGCTGCTATCACATGTACTTATGCACTTTACCTCCTAAACTGGAAAATGGTCAATCTGATGTCAGGCATGTTATATTTTAACTGGAAATTATAAGCTGCTATCACATGTACCTATGCACTTTACCTCTAAATCTGGAAAACGATTATCCGATGTCGGGCATGTTATATTTTGGCATTGTATTCATATTTGTTCAATCAGACTTTGTGCTTGTTCTGTATTTTTGTTTTTGTAATGATTTTAATTAATCAACAAATAAAGCATTTACTACTACAGTGAGTTCATTCATCCTTGTGCCATGGTTTGAAACTAAAGGGTTTTTAGCATGGTGCAAAAAAATACATTTTAGATCGAGTGTGGCTGATGACAACATCAGCATGCAAAACTTTTATTTGCCGTTTGTGCAATGTAATGCTGCAATTTTGTGCAAGATTTTCTGACGAAGGAAGAAGCATCAAACATGAGCTCGGCAAGCAAGTATTTGCTCTAATGGATATTAAATTAATATAGACATTTTCTTAATATTATAAAAGAGGTAGAAGTATGTGAACTTAGAAAGATTCCCCCGTCAAAGTTGACAGATTTCACCTTTGCAAAGGTTACAAAGTTTTGTAAGCTCCAAAACTTTGCTTTCAGAATTAAAGTCTGAAAAGGTGTTCTTGAAAAATGTTTAGTTATTTGCGTGTTTACGTAAAACCATTGCAAAAAAAATGACAAATTTAAAAATACAAAATACATTTACCATCAACACCCAATAAAAGTAACTATTATATCACAAGTATAAACCATACATGTCGAAGTTTAAAAACTTTAAGGTCATTAGTCCCTGCTACTTCGGTCTATGTCCTCAAGGGTGAGGTGTTTTGATTGTCACTTTGTCCAAGTTATAAATGATGATGTGTTTATAATAAAGTACAAGTGCAAAAAAGGTGCGGCCGATTGTAGGAAAGTAGGATATGCTTCTTATGGTTTCCCACCACTTTTTCCTTCATGTGATACTGTTTTTGACTAGTCTGACTGGGATCCTGCTAATCAGGACCCCAGTCTATCTCCTTTCTCCCTAAACTGTTCTGTCATGTACTTAGGTACACTCTAGATTGGATACTGGGCTACCCTTATCAGTCCCTAGCATATGGTACCCATGTACCCATGGCATAGGTACCCCAGAGGTCTCCCATGGGCTGAAACATGTAATATGCCACCATGAGAGGCCATGCAAAATGAAACTTCAGGTCTGCCATTGCAGCCTGTGTACGTTGGTGCATGCACCCCTTACTTTAGGTACAGGTTTCCTATATCTAAGGGTCATTGCAATTAAAACCTATAAGTGACCCTTATTGCAGGCCTTTACAATCCTGAGGGCAGGGTGCTCGGTTCTAAGTGAGAAAGTGCCACTGCATGAGCAGAACACCCCTGCAGCCTACGGAGTCCATTCTACTGAGTTGTCAGTGTATCAGACATTTTCGACATATAGAGTGGCATCATGCAACCCCGTACTGACCAGCTCTAAAACGGCTGAAAGTAATTCTATCGTGTTTGGTGTCAAACATTGTGGAATCATACCCCTATACCAGTAACCGGTGTGGGAGGTATGATTTCAGCCCTCAGAAGCGAGCTTTGTTGGGTCCCTGGTGTTCCCGGAACCAGCCTTCTAGTCCTGGGCAGTACAAAATGGTTTCTGCTGACCAGAGACACATTTCCGCCCTCCTGCTGCTGAGCCAAGCTCGAGCAGAGGAAGGTGGAACAATAGGCATCCTGTCACAGGGAGGTGTGACCACCTCCTAGACAGGATTTTGTGTATTATGACTCGGTGGGTGCACATGCCAGCGACCGAAAGTCTGCATGAGGGGCACATTTAGTGTTCCTGTGAATAGTCCTGTTCAAACCAGTCTTGGGTGCCGTTGGCTCCAGCTCTGGCGCGAAACTGGACAAAGGACATGGGAGTAAACTCCCCTCTGTCCTGACCCTCCCCTGGGAGGGTCACCTGAATATGTCAAACCTTCTCCTGTGGGTACAAAAAGGCTTACCTGGCAGTAGGACCTTAGATTCGATGTGGACAAGATTCTGAACTAGAAACCACAGAATTTCGACTGTCTGGACACTCTGGACTTCGTTTCGACCCAACTTCGTCTCCCTCTCCGTCCAAAGCATTGTCTGTGCCCGTGCCCCTGTCGTGTATTCCTATAGGTTCTGAATCGATCCCCCTATTCCTGACCCTATTCTGGTTAAACTAACTATCAAGTTAACTAACAGTCAGCCCATGAGGCAAGACAAGCCCCCATGATGCAGATACCGTTATCTGGCGCAGTCACACTACGGCACAGGAACGTGTTATCTGATTAGGTCATAACGCTTGAGATCTAATTAGACAAGCGACATTCCTCCAGCCCCTGATAAGGCATACGACGTTCTCATAACAAATCAAACCTATGACAACCTGGGAAAAACCCTGCGGCCATTGTTTTGATTTCACAGAGAACTTTAGTAAAGAATGTGCTAACGAGCAAGTCGTATGACATCTTTATTGACGTATCTATGTCCATCCTTACGTCAATCTCGGCACCTTTAAGGTATAAATATTACCGATCTTGCCCTATGCAAACACACGCGTGGTGACAAGACGGAGCAGCCACACTTGCCGAAGCCGAGAGCAGAAGCAGACCCCGCTGGCGCAGCCCCGCCTTCCTGACGCGCTGAGAGACGCGCTGCTATCTCAAGCCGAGAGACCCAGCACCGGCGCTTCCGGGTAGCCCTCGCAGGCAGCCTGGAATATCGAGACCAGAGAACGAGATACCATTCCTCATTCATCCTAAATTCCAGGTACAGAACTGAATAACCCCTCACAGAGAATTCTTTAGTTATTCACTTGGCAAAAACAAACTTAACTTAAACTGTAACTTTCTATTCCCGCCCACGCATTAGACTTAGGTCAGGTACACGGGGTAGGCGTATTTAGAAACACCAGTTGAGTACGTTTAGTCAAATGTATATGTGTATGTAAATATATTTTAATCATTTTAAACATCATATGGCTCAGAAACCATATCAATGTTTTTACAGTATTATTTTATACTATTGCTTTTAATGTATGCACTTTACTTAACTATAAGTATTGCAATAATATCGATCCATTTCTCATGTATGAGAAAAGAGACTGATCAATAAATAACACCTTTTTATTGAACACGCCCGTCTCTTCCTTTTCTCTACATTCTGATGAGACTAAGAATGCACGTACTGACTGAGTAAAATAATTGCCTTGTGCTCACACGACTCTCGAGATTGACTCTTGATTAGGGGAGAGCAAAGTTGTCATGTTCTATGGTTGTCAGAAACTAAATCCCTTCTTGTCTAATCAGGGAAGTTAATTCCTCCTTGAACATTCGAGAAAGTTTCTAGCGAACTCTGAGCTACGCTGGCAAACCCAAAAATTAAGTCTAGTATCGACAGTAGTAGACCTAGTTAACGTCTGGTCTAGGCCTTTACTGCTGTAGGTATTATTCCAATGCGCAGAGCCTATTGGGAAAATAGGAGCTACACTACATGGCGCCCAACGCGTTTGGAAAGGGCGATAAAACTAACGTAAGACATTTAGAGTAACTCAGTCGTGCTTTCTCACTCAGACCCCTTTTCCCATTATACTCCAAAGACGTCTGGAGTGGGTGAAAGGTTATATCCTCCAAAACCTCGCAGGAGGGAACTCCTATGTATGGTTCTTGGTATAGTCAACGTTGAAGGATACACTGTTCCAAAATATTGTGCATCTAATCTCTGTTTCCATAAAGAAACCTGATCTGCAAACAGCTATAATACCATCCGGTCAGTAAAATGACTGAAAGTGATGATGAAAGAGAAGCAGTTAGATTAGCAACTGAACTCGCAGATGCTGATGCTACCATGCAAGCAGCAGACCCGAATATAACACTCATTCCGGTCATTAAAAGGAGATCTATAACCTTAAAACTTATAGAAAATGGACTGACACCTAGAGGTGGCACAGTCATATTCGTAATCGAGGCACACAAATATCGGCAGACAGAGGTATATTATTCATGGATACATTTTCCAGCAGCTAATGCTGTAACAAAGTACTTCCACTATTACAAAGTAGAGGAACCTCCTAATGAGTACACTCCTTTCGAGGAGGTGGAAGTACCACTCAAATTCCAAGAGCATTTGCTCTTATTTGATGGTGCCCTAATACATAACAATCACATTACAAGGCTCGGTCCTTTAGGAAGACCAGGAGCAACGTGGCCGGTCTTAGCCGGATACACACCACATCCAGACATCGAAAGAATGCCTGCAGCAGAGCTGTTAATACAGCTAAAACAACTACTAAAAATTCATAGACAATTAGTTCAGTATGTAATGCGGACTTCAACAATTCAGCCAGCGATTAAACTTCCACAGCTGACCCCTCACCAGGGGAACACAAATAAAATTACACCACAGAACATCCAATCCAGCCTAGGTAAAGTTCCAGCTAAACGGGAACAAATACCATTCTGGTTGGCACAGAAAATTATCCAAATAGAGGCGGTGTTTCCTGACACCACCCCATTAGAAAAACACAGGATTCTGACTATATGTCTCCCAATGGGAATCGCACCACACATTGAGGACTGTGACACTTGGGGTACAGTCTTTGCTTCCATCTACACAAAAACGCACGGTGTTCCATCCATTTCGGTAATACCAGATGTGCTAAAACAAATTCAAGATGAATACGGTCCAGAACCCGCTTTAACTCTTGGTATGAAGCTACTAAAAGACTTCAAGCAGGTCTCGGCTATATTATTAGCCAACATAAAGGGTGAAGCAGCAAACGTGGCGATCCGCCAGAGGTTAAAGGAGACAGATATAGCAGACCAACCAGCTGAAATTGCCAGAATCATAGAAAAATCCTATGAGGAACTAGGTAGAGATAGTCTAGGTGGAATACCAGTAAAACCGCAACTGACTACAAGTCCAGAAAAAACATTTTTTAATAATAATTCACCAAAAAAGAACTGGGATGGAAACAAACAATCCAATCCTAAAGAAAAGAAATTCCAGTCCCGAGGGAGGTCTCCCAGGCGAAGAGAGAAATCTCCAAACCAAAGACAGAGGTCACCGCAGAGTGACCCCTCTGGGAATAGATATAACCTTAGAAATAGGGATAATATTAAAAAACCTGATAGATATCAAGACATTGATACACGTCCCTCTCAATCTTTTCAGACTTCCTCGCAGAAATCGGAAAGAAGAGGACGATCAGAAGAGCACGCCAAGTCCAAAGACAAGGAACCTGCTCAGCTAAAAAAGAAATTACAATTTCCAAAAAAGAAGGTAGCCAGTATCAAGGTAGTTAACAATGCCGAGAATACTGAGGACACAACTGAAAAACGGAGAGTGGGCTCAGACAATGCTAGACAGCGCAGCAGAGGTGAGCATAGCTCGCAAAGTCCTTATGAATCATCTGGAGACAGTGGACACGAATGAATATCTTCAAGTGGAAACTGCAGACACCAGAGTTAGCAAACCCCACAAGATATACGAGATAACATTACGTATAGAGGGAGATAAGACTAGGAAAATAAGGGGACTATTTTGGGATAATCTCTCCAAGGGCTATGATATCCTTCTAGCTGAAAAAGACTGGCCACCAGAGTTTGTCAGGGAGTGCCCTCATGGCGAAGAAGTAATTATGCCTGCCTTCTCGAATCAAATCCCGATTCATAAAAAATACACACTTGCTAGAAAGTGGGCAGTGGCCTTAGCACCTGCTTTATATAAAAATCATGTAGGATGGGATGAGGATTCTCCTCCTCACAAAATCCAGTTAAAATCACAACCTACTGCACAAAGGCAGTACCCAATTAAGCAAGAAGCTAAAAACAGGTAAATGAAATACTAGATCAGCTAGAATACCAGGGGGTGATTGAAACTTGCACCTCACAAATGAACAATCCTTTGTTTCCGGTCTCCAAACCAGACAATTCATATCGTCTAGTTTTGGATTACCGACACCTTAACACATGTTGCAAAACTTTTGCAGTGCAAAACTCACACAGTGCTGCACTAATGAATAACATAGTGCGCAAAAAATACAAAACAACCTTGGACATCTCCAATGGATTCTTTTGTCAAAACATAGCACCAGAGAGCAGATATTTAACTGCATTCTCAGTAAATGGCACTCAAAAACAATTCTGTCGGTTAGCCCAGGGGTACAAGAACAGCCCGGGGGTATTCTCAGCGAGAGTAACAGAATTACTACAACTATATGATGATGAAGCATTATCCTATGTCGATGACATTTACTTAACAGATGATGACTTGGAGACTCACTTGAAAAGAGTGAACACCATAATACTTGGGTTCGCTGCAGAGGGTTACAAATTAAACCTCAAAAAATCCAGAATTGCCCATCTGACGGTCCTATTCTTAGGATATGAGTTATCAAGTGAAGGCAAAAGCCTGGCAGACAATTTCCTAGAGAAATGTGCCGTAATCCAAGCACCTAGAACACTAAAAAACTTACAGTCGATTCTACGTTTCCTAAATTTCGGAAAAACATACATTGCAAATTACGCAGAAAGGGTCAAACCCCTTTATGATCTAATTAAACCAGACTTTAAAAGATCCAGTTGGACTCAAACACACACAGAAATTTTGAGATCCTTACAAACAGACATGCTAATTAAAACAAAAT
The DNA here is from genome assembly GCF_964261635.1 of Lissotriton helveticus. Lineage (NCBI taxonomy): Eukaryota > Metazoa > Chordata > Amphibia > Caudata > Salamandridae > Lissotriton > Lissotriton helveticus. The sequence goes on from NC_136069.1 coordinate 1,039,521,999, forward strand.
TAGAAACACGTGATAACACACGCAATCTTGTGATTCGAGTCATCCCAGGGAGATGCGGATTCACATACCTGACCTCTAATGAGGGAGAAAAGGTACCAATTGCATTCAAATCACACTTGTATACAAAAGCTGAACAGAAATTCAGCAACAAAGAAAAACTTGTTCATGCAGTTCAAACCGCAATAGCTAGAGAAAAAGATCAAGCTGACGGTAGACATATCACAGTCAGAACAGCTGAATCAGCCTTTGAGGCATTAACAACACCGTGTAATTTACCAACAACAACATTGAATCCGGAATGGATACAATGGGTGAATTCAATCACAATGGACAAAGTATACTACTTCTTTGATCCAGAACTAGAAGAATTAAAAAATCTAGAATATAAAAAAACATATCCTCTGCCAATCGACATTCTGCCTCTACGACATTACGCCTGTGTAATCTATACAGACGGACATGCTCAACCCTCCGTTTGGGGAGAACAAGCATACAACCCCACATGTGAGATTACAAAAGAAGTGTGGCGCGGAGGTAAACTAAGACCTCTATTAACAAAATCACACTCAGTAGAAACTAATTCAGAACAACAAACTGAAATAATAGCATTGAAAATGGCGCTAGATAATGCGGATCGCGAATTCCCGACACTTATAGTGTCAGATTCATATTACTGCGTCAAATCATACAACAAGGATTTGCAGACATGGATTCAAAACGGTTACAAAGATGACACAGATGCACCGATAAAGCAGAAACTGCTCTGGGAACAAATAGCTCTTTTACAAAAAGAACTACCAAAGACTCACGTGACACACTCACTGAGTCACCAGCGTGATGGCGTTCACGTTGTAGGGAATTCATTGGCTGAAACAGCCGCAGCGGCAGCCACTAAATCGGCTCCCGTAGTTCGAAAAAAGCGTACATTAAAATACATTGACGGTGAAACATTGCTGGCGGTGAAAACGTCATCAAAAGGCGACTGCTCAGCACTACCGATCAACTATCCACTCAATTATACATACATAATCGATGCAAACTCCGTCCCTTTTGCTCGAATCCCTGGAGTGGGGGATAGAGTGATTCCAAACATGGACAGGAGAAACTTGTTAATCGCAGACGCACACATGGGCGAGGGTCTCAGACACCTTAAATTAAAAGATTCTCTGGAAGAATTACAATCACGGTACTGGTGGCCAGGCATGAGCCTGCACTACACCATGTTTGTAAAAAAATGACCAAACTGCAACAGAGATCGCAGTGGGGAGAGAAGTAGTTTAATACCTCGTCGTATCAAGGCAGATAATATTACCAGCAAAAAGAATGGCTTGCGATTAACATATACAGGCTAGTTTCCACTTATAATGTAGATCACCAGCACTCGGCTGACGTCCGGACTATTATACAAGATTTGCGAGTCTAAATGGCATATACGCTAAGAGCATGTTACGTTTGACCATTGTTTTCACTCAGGCATACCAGCCTGGGGGGAAACATGGCCAAATGAGCACAGTCCAGCGGGAATCTTCTCACTTCCTTCCTGAGGGTACGGGATGGTGTAAAGAAAAAACCAAGGCAGAAAGCAATCTATAATGGAAAGGATATTAGGTTCGGGAGCTGGGTGGGTCAAACATCTAATAAGTGTCCAACGTAGTCTAAATAACTTGCCAAGAAATTCTCTGAAGGGATTCAGTCCGTACGAATTATTATTTGGAACTAGGATGATGATCTCTGACCTTGATAGTCAGACTTCAGTGGTTAAAGAAAAAAGCTTTGATGTCAAAGACCGTTTGGCTATTTTGCAGGACTTAAACAAAACAAGAACAGACCTGAGCAACATACAGTTGAAACAACAGCCAACAACCACTGAAGAATCACCACCTGTCCCAGCAAGACCTGTCTGGATTCCAAAAGTCGGGGATCTAGTCAGGGAGAAGATCGCGGTAAAGAAGGAATTTGGGCCTTCCTACAGAAAGGCAGTTCCTGTCTTGTCTGTCAACGGGACAAGATCAGTTGTACTACCGCCACTTGCTGGAAAAAAGGAGAACCGAGTTGTATCCATCGACCTGGTAAAACCACAACATGTGGCCGATAACAAATGGTAGGCCAAGTGGACTCCCAATAAGTAGCAGAACACCAAGGTTTGCTACCAGTACAGAGGTCCTATCAAAAAGGCTCATCACATTCGAAACGCCTGCAGAAGAACAAGAAGGACTATGCAACAATGCAATAGAACTCAGACCTCTGAAAACCCAAATAAAGACATTTAGCAGAGACACACCAATCTATACTGAAGTACCAAGTGAAAATGCAAAAAACAAAAATCCTGAACCAATTGGAACAATTGACAGAACTGCATCCGGTTACTTCATCAACTTCGATGATTCCTCTGACGGCTTCAGTGAATCAAAGACACAGCCATCATCAAAATCCTTTAAAGACAAAGCGAAGGAACTTTTGAAACAACTGAAAGAAACATATCTGATTTCTCCATGGATTGAATTTTGGGTGGGTTTTGGTGCATTTATCCTCATACTTTGGCTCATCATGGTATTTACTTTGGGACGCTTCATTGAGGGAAAATATGCTAAAATGGACACAGCAAGTCAGAACATCAACTTGATCCTCAAACCACACACATCTTCACACGTCGAGAAAAGAGAACTTTCTTCAGAACTTTCTTCAGCCAACTTCACAGCCAATCCGATACCTGGTGGGGTAGCCTGGGACAACACTGACTATGAAATTTATGGTCCAGTCGAGATCCTGAAATATCCACACCAAATCAAGATCTCCTTGAGTGATTTTGCAAAACCAAACTCATTTGCTGATGATTGGGACTTCGAAAGCATTAACAACATGATGTCTGACTTAGTAATGTCTGCTAAATTTACAAAACATGATTATTTGCAAGGTTCTACAAATTATGATAGTATGTATTGCTATAACCATTATGGTAACCATTTTTTACATAAATCTGCACAACCTAGAAATGTTTTAAATTATAATCAATGGGAACATTGTGCTACACCTCCAAAAGGGAGCTCTAGAACCGTGTATGACAAATATTCATATTTTTCAGGTTTTAACACAAGTAATGCTGAAACATTTTATTTTAAATTGTCAAACAAGACAGGGATGAAAACCATGATAACCAACACAAAATTGATTTATTCAGACTCATTCTTTGAACAAATGAATACTTTTGGATTTGATTATTGGGACAAAAATGTTGATTTGAAAAGTGTTTGGGGTACAAAAGAATGGCAAGTACAGGGTATAGAAGCTTTGTTTAGAGCCTGCATGATCCCAGAACAAATGATATTTTGAAATGACACTGTTCAACAAACCACCTGTCTTGGCTTAGCCAAAATCAAAGATTTAAATAAACCGTCTATTCCAAAGCCAACAATGTTTAGCAATAGCTCTGATACAGATGAAGAGATAGACGTAAACCAGATATTAAACCAAAACAGAACACATCCTGATTGGAAACAATGGTTGATCTGGCCCACAGATACAAATAACTGTCAAGACAGATTCCTGAATAAAACACAGGGGTTCAAAATGACCAGGCCAGACCCAAGATATCCCCAAAGACATCACCCAGGGATAATAACAACCTACAGTGTGGGCAAATTATGCCTTCAATGGCTTCAAACTTCCACACTGCCTGAAATTAAGCAACACCTAACTTTACTTACTGATGGTGCTGACTTGCGTGATTTCATTCTGGGACCACGCAAACAGCGTCAAAAGCGTTTCATAGCAGCCTCTGTATATGCAGCATACAATGAGGCCTGGAAGGTTACTCAAATTGAAACAGCAGAAAGAATACGGGAAATTGACCGTATCAATTTGGAAAAATCACTTTCTGTAGTGGACAATGGGTGAATGACTCTGTCCTCCAGAATTTTTTCATTGGACAGCATTGTGTCTTCAGCAATCGATATATTATCGCAAGACTTACTGTTATTACAACATGGTCAGTCACAATTGCGTTCTATTGTACAGCTTGGCTGGACGTTACAAAATCTGCGTTCAGGCTATGTGCCTTGGCGTTTAATCAACACAACGTCACTATTCCAAATCTTTAACCTTACTGATAGACAAATCGGTATGGCGCAAAAGGGTGCTGATTATACAATCTTGAGCATTGAAAAACTAGAAAGATTACCAATGACAATGTCAGAACGACCTGTCAGTGAATGGATAATACACGGAATCATAAATATTCCAATCTCAACCTTCAGGTTTCAATACTGCCAAAAATATATACAGGCTGGCATGTACGAGAAATTGGGTAAAGGGTACCTTAAAACAACTTGGAACCTACCCTATTCACATGCATGTGTCAGTAATAAAGGACAGAAAGTGTTTCTTAGTGGCAACAATTGTGCTATGTCACTAAGCGGCACGCTTCTGTGTAACGGTATTAGTTTGCACGGAGCCTGTGAAGGGAATTCATACAACCTTTCATGTCACCAGCAAGGCGCACCTGCAACTGAAATAGAACCATTCTTTCAAAGACTCTATAATGGGAGTTACATTCTTATTGTAGACCGCAGATGTTGTAGTCTTATGCCCGGGACTCCTTATCTAGTCACTACGACGGCGAAGGTCAAGTGCTGTGGACGTTCTTTGTTCCCCAGCTCCTTTCCAGACAGGGAGGCAAGGGCATGGCCCAATTTGAAAATTACTTCTATTCGAATAGATACTTTAAGCAGAATGAAAACAGTGCTTCTACAGACGCCTACAAGGCTCACGTCATCAAAAGAAACGTATGATCTACAAGTCGCAAGGACGACTGCAGAGATACATACATTATTATCAACTAATTCCCCCGTACATTTCGCGGAAATCCTGAGCGAAATCTTAAATATTTCTGATACCAATGGGATCTCAGGGGTATTTAAGACAGTATTTTCGATGGCATTAACACCATTCAAAGCCATACTGGGTATTTTTCCAGATTTCGTCCATTCGATTTTTGGCGGACTTCCCTTGATCCTGGGACTAATTGCAGGAATCCTATTCCTAGTCCTTATTTTTCGTTATGGCAACCCATGTCACAGATCAAACTCTCGCGACAATGGAAGATACGATCCTAGCCATTGGATACCGGGACCGGATATCAAAAATCCTGGGACTCTCCCGGCTTAGAGACCTGAACATGACTTGGTTTCTATCATTTCGACCAATGTGGCAAAGGTGTGTTTTACCTGTACTAAGGTGTCTGCTATGCGGAGAAGAATGCGTGTTAGACACCTGTCTGACGCTACAATCGGATGCGCCAGTGGATGCAGATACACTGTTGGTTCCTACCAAGGTTCACGCTTTGTGCTGCCCTCAAAGGCTGCCAATCCTGATGACGGCATTCCTGGAATCTTCACCACTACGATTGAAGAGTAGTGAAGTTCAAGATGAAAGCAGCATCGAACAGGTACGACCTTCTGTCAGTGATGCAAATCAGAATGTCAATGGAGACAATCATGCGCATGAATGCATGGTTACACCTATTTCCGACTTAGTGGAACTTTCCCATGAAGCTGTTGACAGTTTTTTCGAAAGCCTGAATGATATGATGTTCTCTCCAGAACAGAAATAGAGACTTTTGAGTAAACTCGCACACGGCGTTCCCTGAATTCGGCCTTCAACTTTAAAAATAAAGTCACATGAACAATTACAATCCAGTTCACGGACAGCAATTTTCAGCAACCCCCTAAAATATTTTCCCATATTTTTTCCGGGACACTGATCTTCTGCTTAAAGTAAGAAACTATTCCTAGAGAACTAAGATTTCTATTTTTAGATACTTTTTAGACTTTAGCTGCCCGCTGGTATGTTCACAAACATTTTATTATGTGATGAAATGGTCTCGAACTTTCTTTCTATATAGCCATGTTAAGAGCCATTTCATGTGTATTTCTCAAATACCAAATTAGCAATAATGCATACAAATGCGTGTTTACTTTTGCATTTAATTCATAGCTTAAGTGCATACAAAATATATGACTGCAATTTTTCAGTATATTTGAAAATTTCAAAATGCATTTATGTATTTTGGGGTGGTAAGGTATACACTATTCTCTATAGTATGTTGTACTATGTTATACTATGCATAGATTAGTAAATATGACCATAGTTAGCGTGGAGTGGGTGTCGTGTATTCCTATAGGTTCTGAATCGATCCCCCTATTCCTGACCCTATTCTGGTTAAACTAACTATCAAGTTAACTAACAGTCAGCCCATGAGGCAAGACAAGCCCCCATGATGCAGATACCGTTATCTGACGCAGTCACACTACGGCACAGGAACGTGTTATCTGATTAGGTCATAACGCTTGAGATCTAATTAGACAAGCGACATTCCTCCAGCCCCTGATAAGGCATACGACGTTCTCATAACAAATCAAACCTATGACAACCTGGGAAAAACCCTGCGGCCATTGTTTTGATTTCACAGAGAACTTTAGTAAAGAATGTGCTAACGAGCAAGTCGTATGACATCTTTATTGACGTATCTATGTCCATCCTTACGTCAATCTCGGCACCTTTAAGGTATAAATATTACCGATCTTGCCCTATGCAAACACACGCGTGGTGACAAGACGGAGCAGCCACACTTGCCGAAGCCGAGAGCAGAAGCAGACCCCGCTGGCGCAGCCCCGCCTTCCTGACGCGCTGAGAGACGCGCTGCTATCTCAAGCTGAGAGACCCAGCACCGGCGCTTCCGGGTAGCCCTCGCAGGCAGCCTGGAATATCGAGACCAGAGAACGAGATACCATTCCTCATTCATCCTAAATTCCAGGTACAGAACTGAATAACCCCTCACAGAGAATTCTTTAGTTATTCACTTGGCAAAAACAAACTTAACTTAAACTGTAACTTTCTATTCCCGCCCACGCATTAGACTTAGGTCAGGTACACGGGGTAGGCGTATTTAGAAACACCAGTTGAGTACGTTTAGTCAAATGTATATGTGTATGTAAATATATTTTAATCATTTTAAACATCATATGGCTCAGAAACCATATCAATGTTTTTACAGTATTATTTTATACTATTGCTTTTAATGTATGCACTTTACTTAACTATAAGTATTGCAATAATATCGATCCATTTCTCATGTATGAGAAAAGAGACTGATCAATAAATAACACCTTTTTATTGAACACGCCCGTCTCTTCCTTTTCTCTACATTCTGATGAGACTAAGAATGCACGTACTGACTGAGTAAAATAATTGCCTTGTGCTCACACGACTCTCGAGATTGACTCTTGATTAGGGGAGAGCAAAGTTGTCATGTTCTATGGTTGTCAGAAACTAAATCCCTTCTTGTCTAATCAGGGAAGTTAATTCCTCCTTGAACATTCGAGAAAGTTTCTAGCGAACTCTGAGCTACGCTGGCAAACCCAAAAATTAAGTCTAGTATCGACAGTAGTAGACCTAGTTAACGTCTTCTGGTCTAGGCCTTTACTGCTGTAGGTATTATTCCAATGCGCAGAGCCTATTGGGAAAATAGGAGCTACACCTTTAAGGTATAAATATTACCGATCTTGCCCTATGCAAACACACGCGTGGTGACAAGACGGAGCAGCCACACTTGCCGAAGCCGAGAGCAGAAGCAGACCCCGCTGGCGCAGCCCCGCCTTCCTGACGCGCTGAGAGACGCGCTGCTATCTCAAGCCGAGAGACCCAGCACCGGCGCTTCCGGGTAGCCCTCGCAGGCAGCCTGGAATATCGAGACCAGAGAACGAGATACCATTCCTCATTCATCCTAAATTCCAGGTACAGAACTGAATAACCCCTCACAGAGAATTCTTTAGTTATTCACTTGGCAAAAACAAACTTAACTTAAACTGTAACTTTCTATTCCCGCCCACGCATTAGACTTAGGTCAGGTACACGGGGTAGGCGTATTTAGAAACACCAGTTGAGTACGTTTAGTCAAATGTATATGTGTATGTAAATATATTTTAATCATTTTAAACATCATATGGCTCAGAAACCATATCAATGTTTTTACAGTATTATTTTATACTATTGCTTTTAATGTATGCACTTTACTTAACTATAAGTATTGCAATAATATCGATCCATTTCTCATGTATGAGAAAAGAGACTGATCAATAAATAACACCTTTTTATTGAACACGCCTGTCTCTTCCTTTTCTCTACATTCTGATGAGACTAAGAATGCACGTACTGACTGAGTAAAATAATTGCCTTGTGCTCACACGACATTCGAGATTGACTCTTGATTAGGGGAGAGCAAAGTTGTCATGTTCTATGGTTGTCAGAAACTAAATCCCTTCTTGTCTAATCAGGGAAGTTAATTCCTCCTTGAACATTCGAGAAAGTTTCTAGCGAACTCTGAGCTACGCTGGCAAACCCAAAAATTAAGTCTAGTATCGACAGTAGTAGACCTAGTTAACGTCTGGTCTAGGCCTTTACTGCTGTAGGTATTATTCCAATGCGCAGAGCCTATTGGGAAAATAGGAGCTACACTACATGGCGCCCAACGCGTTTGGAAAGGGCGATAAAACTAACGTAAGACATTTAGAGTAACTCAGTCGTGCTTTCTCACTCAGACCCCTTTTCCCATTATACTCCAAAGACGTCTGGAGTGGGTGAAAGGTTATATCCTCCAAAACCTCGCAGGAGGGAACTCCTATGTATGGTTCTTGGTATAGTCAACGTTAAAGGATACACTGTTCCAAAATATTGTGCATCTAATCTCTGTTTCCATAAAGAAACCTGATCTGCAAACAGCTATAATACCATCCGGTCAGTAAAATGACTGAAAGTGATGATGAAAGAGAAGCAGTTAGATTAGCAACTGAACTCGCAGATGCTGATGCTACCATGCAAGCAGCAGACCCGAATATAACACTCATTCCGGTCATTAAAAGGAGATCTATAACCTTAAAACTTATAGAAAATGGACTGACACCTAGAGGTGGCACAGTCATATCCGTAATCGAGGCACACGAATATCGGCAGACAGAGGTATATTATTCATGGATACATTTTCCAGCAGCTAATGCTGTAACAAAGTACTTCCACTATTACAAAGTAGAGGAACCTCCTAATGAGTACACTCCTTTCGAGGAGGTGGAAGTACCACTCAAATTCCAAGAGCATTTGCTCTTATTTGATGGCGCCCTAATACATAACAATCACATTACAAGGCTCGGTCCTTTAGGAAGACCAGGAGCAACGTGGCCGGTCTTAGCCGGATACACACCACATCCAGACATCGAAAGAATGCCTGCAGCAGAGCTGTTAATACAGCTAAAACAACTACTAAAAATTCATAGACAATTAGTTCAGTATGTAATGCGGACTTCAACAATTCAGCCAGCGATTAAACTTCCACAGCTGACCCCTCACCAGGGGAACACAAATAAAATTACACCACAGAACATCCAATCCTGCCTAGGTAAAGTTCCAGCTAAACGGGAACAAATACCATTCTGGTTGGCACAGAAAATTACCCAAATAGAGGCGGTGTTTCCTGACACCACCCCATTAGAAAAACACAGGATTCTGACTATATGTCTCCCAATGGGAATCGCACCACACATTGAGGACTGTGACACTTGGGGTACAGTCTTTGCTTCCATCTACACAAAAACGCACGGTGTTCCATCCATTTCGGTAATACCAGATGTGCTAAAACAAATTCAAGATGAATACGGTCCAGAACCTGCTTTAACTCTTGGTATGAAAATACTAAAAGACTTCAAGCAGGTCTCGGCTATATTATTAGCCAACATAAAAGGTAAAGCAGCAAACGTGGCGATCCGCCAGAGGTTAAAAGAGACAGATATAGCAGACCAACCAGCTGAAATTGCCAGAATCATAGAAAAATCCTATGAAGAACTAGGCAGAGATAGTCTAGGTGGAATACCAGTAAAACCGCAACTGACTACAAGTCCAGAAAAAATATTTTTTAATAATAATTCACCAAAAAAGAACTGGGATGGAAACAAACAATCCAATCCTAAAGAAAAGAAATTCCAGTCCCGAGGAGGTCTCCCAGGCGAAGAGAGAAATCTCCAAACCAAAGACAGAGGTCACCGCAGAGTGACCCCTCTGGGAATAGATATAACCTTAGAAATAGGGATAATATTAAAAAACCTGATAGATATCAAGACATTGATACACGTCCCTCTCAATCTTTTCAGACTTCCTCGCAGAAATCGGAAAGAAGAGGACGATCAGAAGAGCACGCCAAGTCCAAAGACAAGGAACCTGCTCAGCTAAAAAAGAAATTACAATTTCCAAAAAAGAAGGTAGCCAGTATCAAGGTAGTTAACAATGCCGAGAATACTGAGGACACAACTGAAAAACGGAGAGTGGGCTCAGACAATGCTAGACAGCGCAGCAGAGGTGAGCATAGCTCGCAAAGTCCTTATGAATCATCTGGAGACAGTGGACACAAATGAATATCTTCAAGTGGAAACTGCAGACACCAGAGTTAGCAAACCCCACAAGATATACGAGATAACATTACGTATAGAGGGAGATAAGACTAGGGAAATAAGGGGACTATTTTGGGATAATCTCTCCAAGGGCTATGATATCCTTCTAGCTGAAAAAGACTGGCCACCAGAGTTTGTCAGGGAGTGCCCTCATGGCGAAGAAGTAATTATGCCTGCCTTCTCGCATTATCAAGGACAACCAAAGACATCTCCCTTGGAGTGAAGGAGTCCCTCCCCTGCAACTGAAGGCAGCACATCTCTATTGACCGGTCTGCTGCTCCTAAGCTCCTATGGACTCCCAAGGCTTCAGCAACACAGGAGGTGGGGTTCTGTGTCCCTAGAGGTGGGAGCTGCCATCTCACCAAGTTTGAGGTCAGAATCCCTTGTGGGCGCTGCAATACCCGTACCCCTGTACACCTTGTTCATTTGTAAGTACATATGATTGTTGGCATTTCCAGAACTAGTGCATTGGACTCCGTGTTGCCCCAACCTCTGGCACCATTTCCTTCAAAGAACTCCGGCCTCCTCATACCGAGTGCTCCGTGGATTGTTGCTTTGTGAAACTGCTTGAGGTCCCCTCATGACTCCAGTGCCTCCAGCCTGTGGGTCCTCTTGAGGGTCAACATTACTTTTCTTGGGCTCCCCTTATTGCTCCAGGCTTGTCCTGACCCCTCTGTGGTTGGTGAGTCTCCTGGACCTTTCTGGTCTGAACCATAACCTTTCTTGACCTTCTTTGTGGGTTGCCGTCGCCGAGGCTTCTTGGTGCTCCCAGTGGACACGGACCCCTCAGCACTCTACGCCCTTTCTGGGACAGCTTGTATCCAGCTCCTGGTTGTCCTCAATATCTCCTGGTCCCAGTGGCTGCAGAGTCAAGAACCCCCTCAACGGGGGCGTGGCTTAGCAGAGCTCCGTCCCCGCCAGCCAGATATCCACCGATTGATCCTGACTGCCCCACTCTAGAGCGACCCAGAGGGTGGCATCCTGTATCGGACGCTAACGGGCCCCCACCGGTGAAATTCCAGCTGATTGGGAGCACCGGGGGCCTGGCAGCAGTGGACAAGAGCGGAGCGGCCAACGCGGCCCGCTGCAGCCGGGGAGCTCGAGTTTCGCGAGTCCCGGCTGGCGGAGAGCGGAGGCGCCGGGGGCCTGGACTGGGAGCAGCGGGCCCGCATCGGCGGGGGTCCGCGGTTTGCCCGACGATCCTGGTGGTGGTGTTTGGGCCCCCGCTGGCTGCGGCTGCCCCCTGGGGGGACCGGCGGACCCTTGGCCACGGTGAGGAGAGGGCGCTCAGGGCCTAGCCCGGGCAGAGCGGCAGGGTACTCGGCATTGGGGCGCCTCCCTGGGCGGTTCCCGACCCCCGATCTGGAGGTGGACTTCCTCGGACAGCGCTGGCCGAACCCGGGTGGGCCCCCTGTTGCATTGGTGCTCTACGGCCTGGACGGAGGCAGCGGCAGAGAGTGCGGCCTGTGCAGCCGGGGACCTCGATTTTCGTGAGGCCCGGCGGTGGAATTGTGGCGGCACTGGGGGCTTGGCCCTGGCGGGGCAAGCCCAACTTGATAGGGGCCGCCGCGAGTGGCTCTCACTGCAACATCTGGGGTCCCCTCTATCAGCGGGGGTCTCGGGGTGGCCGGCGGGCCCCCGGCCCCGGTGAGAGGCGAGAGCAGGGCAACCTGCCCTGGACAGTGAGGTGGGAGCTCGGGATTGGAGCGCTCTCCCAGCATCAGACCTCAAACCTGGTGGTGGACCTTCCCGGAGGGCATCGGCCGGACGGCCCAGACAGTAAGGAGGTGTGCGGCACCCCCCAGACGTGGGGATGTGGGAAGGCCCTGTGATTAGTAATCCTTGAGGGGGCCTGCGGTCAGTCGAGCGGCGGCTGGGTCGGGCCATGGAGAGTGTGGTCCATAGGGAGTGTGAAGCCCTGAGATCGGGAGGAGTGGCCTGGGGACACTATTGGCCATAGTGACAGCGGAGGAGATCCCTGATCGGCGCTTTGGTGTCCGGGCCGCGGTGGGACCCGGGGTGGAGTTGCCGGCTACGCTCCAGGGGGTCTAGACGGCAGGATTTGTGTGGCAACATCCGGGCAGTCATGACACGTGGAGCAGGTGGTCGGGGCCCCCCAAACATGGCCCGATTGATTAGTTTACGGGGCCCAGTGGAGGAGCAGGGGCCTCGGGTGGACATCAGGATGCTGGGCTGGACAATGCGGCCCTTATATCACCCAGTCCTGGGACATGTTGGAGGCAAAGATTGGTGCGGTGGGATCTGATGTCATGCTACTGCTCCAGGACCTACGGAACGCGGTCGCCCGCATTATGGAGGCTGAGACACGCATCTCTGGAGCAGAAGACGATATTGTGACCCTCAAGCGCAAGGTGGCCAGCATGGAATCCGCTCAAAAGGGCCTGGCGCTCCGCGTGGAGGATGCGGAGGGGCGCGCCAGGTGCAACAACCTACGTTTTGTCGGCCTGCCGGAGGGCTGCGAAAAGGGCAACATGGAGGGCTTCCTGGCACAGTGGCTCGAGAGCTGGCTTCCACCTGACACTTTATCTCGGTGCTTTGTAATTGAGCGGGCGCATCGGGCCCTAATGCAAAAACCGCCGGTGGGGGCACGGCCACGGCCAGTGATTGCTAGGCTCTTAAATTACCACGAAAAGGACATAATCCTAAAACAGGCCAGAGCGAAGGAACCATTGTTGTATGACAATCAACGTGTCCTGATCTTCCCTGATTATACTCGCATGGTACAACAACAACGGCAGTCCTTCACAGCGGCAAAGGCTCGGCTGCGTGACCTGAAAATACGGTACGCCCTACTTTATCCGGCCCGCCTCCGGGTCGTGTTTCAGTCCCGCACTCACTTCTTTGAATCCCCAGAAGAGGTGTTCACCTGGACAGACGAAACAGTGTCGGTGAGAGCGCATACACCTCCGGGGCTAGACTCTGACTCCTCCCATGGTGGGACGCAGGTGCGCCCCCCGCCCCCGAGAGGCGAGGCAGAAGGACAACTGGAGGTCCAGGTCAAGGCAGCGGTCTACGTCGGGCACTGCCTCGTAGAAGGAGAAAGGAGCTGCCGGGAATCAGACAAAGGGCACCTGAATGTTTCAAGGGACATGCTGTCGATATATTGCAATTGCCCCCTATGATTGTGTCGTGCCCTCGGGTATTATAGGCCCCCAACAGTATGGATGTGCAGCATGGCGGAAGCGTTTGGATGTTTCAGGATGTTTCAGGATGTGATTCAAGGGTGGCTGGGGTGGAGGAAGGGTTACACACGGGCGGGGGGGTCCCTCAATTGTGGGTGGGTGGTTGAAAGTTCTTGGGGGGGTAGGGTAGTTCCATGGGGATCCATTGGTGTGGAGAGTCATTGACCTTGTGTTGGGGGTGGAGACCCTGCTACACCGCGACAGGTACTTCATTGTTTCTTGAGGTATGGGGTGGGGAAGGGGGTTGGGAACAGGGTGGGCTGTTTGATGTTGGTTCGGGGGGGATGCACGGTTCTGGCAGAGTAGCAAAGGTGGGCGAGTGTGCACATTCATGGCGCGTGTTGTGGTCCTTTGATACAGGGTGTCCTTGATGTCTTGCCCGGATAGTGAGGCCGGTGGGCCCGGGGGCTCGATTCGTGTCCTCAGTTGGAATGTGAGGGGAGTGCTGGATAAGATAAAGCGGGGGGCAGTCTTGAGACAGGCAAAGAGGGTGGGGATAGTGATGTTGCAGGAAACGCACCTCCTAGGTAATAAAACGCTTTGCCTCCAAAGATATGGCTATCATCAGGTCTTCCATGCCGGTTTCACCAAAGGTTCCAGAGGGGTGGCCACCTTGGTACACCGTAGGGTCCCTTATGTCCATTCCACTCATTGGGTAGATACACAGGGCCGCTACATATTTGTGCAGGGTACACTAGGGGAAGAGCCCATAGTGCTAGGTTGTGTATATGCCCCACCCCCCTTACAGTGGTCTCTCGTGGAAAATATTTTTGCAGTATGGGCAGACATCCCGAATGTACTCGCAGTGGTGGGTGGTGACTGGAATGACGTCATGGATAGTGCACGGGATAGGTACCGGCCGGGGGGAGGGAGTGTAGCGGTTAGTCCCACCAAGTTGAGTGATATGATCAGGAACTTCAATTGGGTGGATACCTGGAGGCAAATGCACGGCGCACAGCGAGAATATACCTTTCTCTCCGCAGTTCACAAATCGTTTTCCAGGCTGGATTATATATTTGTCCCTAGTGCGGTTCTGGGTAGAGTGGAGGCCGCAGACATACTGCCGCGCGGGCTGTCGGATCATTCCCCCACTGCTGTAGTCATATGTCTGGATAGGCGGAGACAGCCATTTCACTGGCGTCTCTCCGTCTAGCATCTGCAACTAGTGGACTATCAAAAACATATGAGGGAGGCCATAGCTCACTATTTGTCTGAAAATAGGGGACTGTGGCGGACAGGATGACATTGTGGGAGGCAATGAAACCCACACTGCGGGGAATAGATATTGCTTGGTGTGCGGTGGCTCAGAGGCGGCGCAGGGAGGCCATAGACCAGACTGAGGTGGAGATCAGGGATTTGGAGCATCGCAGCAGTGTTGAGGGGGAGGACCGGACGGTAGGGCAGCTATTGCTGGCACAGCAGTCATATGCCTCGCTATTGGTGGATGAGGGACGGCAGTTGTGGTTGGCGACCCGTAGTAGAGTATATCAATGGGGCGACAATTCAGGGACAATGCTCCATAGACTGTGTCAGGGCCTCTCTCAGGGTCAGACCCTCCCGAGGATCCAAGATGACACTTGGTCCCCAGTCACAGATCCCAAGAAGCTAGCTGAGGGCTTCGCGGCCTACTACGCTGAACTATATGCCCCGAATTAATGGATTTTCGCAGATTTAGTTGACAAGTTTATAGCGGATCTACCGCCGTGAGCAGTTTCGGATGAAGCCCGAGACCGCCTTGAACTCCCATTGACGGAGGAAGAGCGGGAGGTCACTCTGGGTGAGCTGAACACTGGCCAGGCTCCCGACCCCAATGGCTTCCCCAGCGAATTTTTCAAAAAATGTCACCTGCAATTCGGGGCCCACTTCATGGCGGTGGTAGAAGAGGCTAGAGAGCGAGGCTGCCTGCCCCCGGACTGGAGACATGCTGAGGTTGTGGGGTTTCACAAGCCCGGGCGGCCCCCGGAGCAGCCTGCCTCGTACCGCCCGATTTCCCTTTTAAACGTGGAGGCCAAGGTTTTGGCCAAGGCGCTGGCTAATAGGTTATTATCATATATTACAGATATTATACACCCTGACCAGGCTAGCTTTATGCCTCAACGGGCGACACGGCATAATATCAGGCGGGCTCACGTGGCGGTGGCGGCGGTTCGGTCTGCGAGGATACAGGCGGCGCTTTTCCTGGCTGACATGGACAGGGCGTTTGATTCGCTCAGCTGGACATATTTGTTCTTGCTCCTACCCCGACTAAATCTTGGACCCAATTTTATGGCCTCTCTGAGGTTGCTATACATACACGGACTTGATGGCATCGGTCAGGGTGGCGGGGGTCTCGTTCTCGAGCTTTGCTATCGGGAGGGGTACCAGGCAGGGCTGCCCCCTCTCGCCCTACCTGTTCGCCTTGGCTATGGAGCCATTGGCTGCATGGGTACGTGTTGATGCGCAGATGCAGGGGTGTGAGTGGGAGCGTGGCCGGTCGGACAGAATCGCGCTATATGCGGATGATGTCCTGTTCTTTTTAACAGACCTCAATAGGTCGGGCCCCGTCTCTTGCGCATCCTGCAAATTTTTGGCGAGACCTCCGGGTTATATATGAACCCACGTAAATCTACACTTTGGGTGTTAGGGAGTGGCCCGGCAGTGGGGGACTGGGCCTTGGCGCTTCAAATTGCAGTCGGGGGCATTAAATATCTGGGGGTATTTTTGTCCGGGATTCCAGCTGTCTCCTGGAAGCGAAATGTGGCGCCAGTCTGGGAACGGACCCGGGGGGATATTAAAATATGGTCCCGCATGCCCCATACCATATACGGCAGATAGGCCATTTTTAAAATGGTGGCCCTGCCTTTACGGCTTTACCAGCTGCAAAACCATCCCTATCGTATTTCACCTCCTTGGTTCAAACAAGTTGACTCGGTTCTAGGACAATTCCTTTGGGTGGGCGGATCGATCCGAGTGGCGCTGCGCACATGCTTTCGGTCAACATATTGTGGGGGCTTGGCGACCTCTGATGTCCACTCCTATTACCAAGTTTCCCATCTCCTAGTATTGAATGAATGGTGGTATGGGGACAGGGGGGATCCAGCCTATGCCCTGGAGCGGTTTCTGATGGAGCCTCATACACTACACACTCTCCTGTATTGTATTCTCGGTATTGTTTGACATTTGGAGACAAGCCCTGCGTTGGATGGAGTGGTGGCAGACCTTGACCGAAGAAACTCCCCTTTGGCGTAACGGCCGTCTACCTGGCATGGCAGCACTGCAGGGCTTTCAGGAGTGGGACGACATCGGGATATCTAAATTGGGGGATGTCATGTCAGGGACATCACTCAAGTCGTTCCAGGAGCTAAGCACAGAATATAATATGCCCCGCACAAAATTTTTCTGCTACCTTCAGCTCCGCCATGCTCTGGCCCCACACCTGGAGGGGTTGACCTCCCTTCCTGAGTTTAGCCCTCTAGAAGCTAGGGTATTCATGGGCGATATTGAGACTAAAAAGATATCACGCATATACCAGTCCCTGACCATACACTGCTCCTCCACATTGCAGAAGTTGAGGGAGAACTGGGAGGAAGATGTTGGGACACTGGAGGAGGAGGATTGGAATGAGGCTCTGGCAAGCCCCAGAGGCGCAGCCATATCTGTCCGCCTTAGGCTAATCCAATTTAAATACCTACACAGGGTGTACTTTACTAGGCGGAGGCTGTGGCAGGTGGGTCTCATTGTATCTCCGGACTGTACTAGATGTGGTCAAGAGGAGGGAACTTTCCTGCACACAGTGTGGAGTTGTAGCCAATTAGACAGGTTCTGGAATGGGGTATGGAATGGATTAGATGAGGCACTTGGGTGGGTGCTCCCACGTACGCCACAACTGGGCCTTCTGCATGTGATGGATGGGGTGGGGGGTAACCTATACAAGCGACACCTACTGCTGCTTGGGCTCACAGTGGCCAAAAGATATATAGCCAGGGCGTGGAAGGATCGAGGGCCCCGTCACTGATAGCGTGGAAGAGGGGACTAGATTTTTGCATGAGTATGGAGAAGCCCATATTTCTTGCCCGGGGATGCCCCCGTAAGCACTATAAAATTTGGAAGCGGTGGGCTGACTTCCAGGCTATATGGCTCGAACAAGTAATAAACAAAAGGGGGAGGGAGAGGAAGAAGTGGATTCTGTCTCCCCTGGTAATATACATAAACAAAAGGAATCTACTAGATTGGGTTCGGTGATCCCTACAGTGGTGGGGAGCAACCAGTGTTGTTTAAATACCCCTCACACACCAAAAGGCCCTTTGGTGTCATGCTTCATCATCGGGGTCTTCGCAAACCTCTACGGAATGCGGCGTGCTGCGACTCATGACTACGTAGGAGCACTGTAAGTGAACTATGTGTTGGTGTGTGTGGGGGTGGTAAGATGTGAGTGGTGAGGTGAAAGTGAAAAACTAAAAAATACCTGGCTCGTACGTACAGAAAAATGTATTAAGTCCTCGGCTGGTATCATTAAAAAGTGCAAGGGAGGTTGTTTTCTACTGATTAGGGTAAAGCAACCTCACAAGTGCGTCAACATGTTTCGGAGTTGAAGACTCCTTCTTCAGGACAAGGATGTGCACTAGTTATCCTCACCTTACTCACATGCGTGTAGATGTCAAAGTGTGCTCTACAAAAAATAATTATCGGTGAAATGTACCTATCTGTTTTTATTAAAGGTCAAAGTCCGTTGCGCCCAGTTGGCGATATACTGAACCTGTGAATGAACAAAAGGTCAAATAAACCATAGTGTAAAATACATGTTCAAGAAACACTGTGTAAATACACAGAAGGGTAACAAGGAGCCAAAAATGAGGTCCAGGAACCCTAGGAAAAAAAGGAAAAATACGAACAAACACATAGACTGGGACACACATTAATAGTCTCTGAAGATCTTCATCTGGTTCCATAAGATGAGAAAACGGAATTAATATCATACTGTAAAACACAAGCGTCTGTTGCTTACTTATAGTAATAGGCCAAATAACCTCATGAGCCAGAAGCGTGGTATTGGGGGTCTTCTGTCCTGCCCAATGTGGCAACCTATAAGGTATTCAAGGAACCGGGTTTTAGGATCAAAGGCAGTCGACCCAGATTTAGGTTTTAGGCGGATACAAAACTCCAACACACACACACACTCACGGTTACAGCAAAGCCTAGTTGGCTTTCATCCCCTCAACGCGGCTCCGACGTAGTGTCGGTTCAGTGAGAGGTAACCCCTTATATAGTATCGCAAGAGTTGCTGATTGATCCTTAATTGGAAAAGGAAACGGCCCAAAGATGGACATGACCCTTAAGTTTCGACCCGGTTGTGCGCGGGATGACTGGGCGCGTACAGAGTTAACTGAGCGCACGCGAAGGAGAGACACTACCCGCCGGCGCATGCGCAAGGCGGCAGTGTCTGCGTAGACGTTCAGGCGGGAGTTAGCAGCTACTCGCGCATGCGCGAGTGAGGCGTCACAGCTAATGTTTTTCTCAGATTGGGGCAGCGTGAGCGCAATAAGGATGTAATTGTGTGGGCGCATGACAGAGTGGGAAAAGGGTTGGTTTAAACCTGTCAGTGTTACTTTAGGCCACTATTATCAAAAATACAACCGTTTTGGGGGTGTGTATATGGTCTAACGGTGACAGTGAGCAAAGGACATTCTTCCACTTAACTGATGCTGTTCACGGTTGATAGTCATGGGTCTGTTATTAACATAATTGGCTCCATGGAATGGAGTTGTTTAGTCCAGTTGTATCCGAGCCCAAGCAAAAAATAGACCCCTTTCTGAAGGCAGTTGCTCAATTACAGTCCAATGTATCTCATTCACACAATGCTGTGCCTCCAGAAATTGTGATGCCATTTTTGTGGTCTGTTTTTTGCACCTTACATTGCTTTTGTGTTAATTGATTCTTGTTTTGATGGCACGCGTCGTCATCCCCACATACTCTTTTCCACAAGGGCATGTGATGAGGTACACAACGTTTCTGCTGTTACAATTTGTGAAAGCACGTTGTTCCCATCTGGTGCCATTCCTGAATTTGAGAGTAAGACTTTTTTCGGTGAGGTGGCAGCTATTACAATTACCACATGGATGGTGCCCATGAAGACCTTGCAATCTCGTTTGCTGGATCACATGGGTACAAGGTCTAGTGTGCACCAAGATGTCTTTTAAGTTTCTTCCTCTTCTGTGGGCGAAAAGGGGTTTTTCTAAATCTAGATTCCCACTCGTCAGAATCCGCCAATGCTTATTTACCAGTTTAGAGATCTGGTTTGAGACGGAACTGTACGTAGTCACACAGACTGTTCTGTTTTCTGTTTCTTCTTTTGGAATGCTGTCTTCCAGGAGGGATTCCCGATTATTATTGCGGGCCCTCTTCATCGCCTGTTTTATGATTTTTTCGGGATATCTTCTTTGTTGCAGTTTTTTGCTTAGGTCTTGGGCTTGGGATTTGTATTTTCTCACATCACTGCAGTTACGGCGTAGGCGTAGGAACTGAACATATGGTAAGTTCTCTCTTAGGTGACGTGGGTGGAAACTGTCATACCTAAGGAGGCAGTTCCTAGCCGTAGGTTTAAAATGTGTCTCAGTTTTTAAGTGACCTGCCTCATGGTAAATGTTCAAGTCCAGGAAAACCATTGATTCGTTGGACATTTGGTGAGTAAATTTCAAGAAATTGTTCTGATTATTGATCCACTGCATGAAGTCCATGACAGATTGACCATTCCCTGACCAAATGACCAAGACGTCATCGATATAGCGCCTCCAGGAGAGAATCCTCCTCCTGAACGGGTTGCTGGGGTGCAGGATTTTGGTGGTCTCCAAGTGGTGTACATAGAGACCTGCCAGGCTCGGCGCAAATGTGCTGCCCATACTTGTCCCATGACGTTGTAAATAAAGGATTCCTTCATATTCAAAAAAATTTTTGGTAAGGGCCATCGAGATACATTCCATCACCACTCCACGTGGGGTTTGATAGTTCCATTGTTTACTGTGTAATACTTCCTCAATAATGAGGAGAGTGTCGTCGTGTGGGAGACTGGTGTAAAGGCTCTCCACATCGAGGCTCAGTAATATTTGAGAATCAGGGTTGAACAGGTGGTTTTGTAACATTTGGAGCACCGCTTTTGTGTCCTTAAGGTATGTGTCAGTAGCTTGAACAAGAGGTCTCAGGAAGGCATCCGCGAACTTGGAAAGTGGTTCGAGTACGGACGAAATGCCGGACACGATGGGGCGGCCAGGTGGATTCTGTAGGTTCTTATGAACCTTGGGTATTGTGTAGAAGTAAGGTTTTCGAGGGTTCTTTTGTGTCAGAAACTGGGCCTCCTTTTTCGAAAGCCAATCATGGGCAAGGGCTTCTTCAGTCATTGCCCCTATTTGGATGCGTATGGACTCTGTGGGGTCCTCAGCCAGAACCTGATAGTTCCTCCTATCAGAGAGGAGTCTTCTGCATTCCTGGTCGTATGCCGTGGTTGTCTGAATAACCACTGCCCCGCCCTTGTCCGAAGGTTTTATAACAATCTGTTTGTTTTGAGAAAGTTCCCTTATTGCTTCGCTTTCTTGTCTGCTCATGTTCTAGAATACTTTAGGGTTGACATCCATTTTGCCTAATTCCAACATGACAGCTTTTTCGAAGGCCAGGACTTCAACAGTGAGGCTTGTCCTCAATGATGGAGCATATTTTTATTGCCTTCCAGGCCATATGCTTGAACATCTAGTGACTGTTAGGGGTGTCCTAGATGTGTGAGCTCGGTGCTTTCCAGTGATTCATGTAGGACCTTGCAGATAACAGATCGTGTTCCTGCAGCTCCTTCCATAGCAGAGGATTCATTGTATTTGGCTCTGCTTTCTTGATCTTGTTACAGCATATTAAATATGTTTCTCGCCTGGCCAGCGTCTGTTTCAGCAACCCAAATTCAAGGCGGATCAGCTCCAGTGAAGTGAGTCGTGGAAGAAGACGATCCAATAGGCACACACCATTACATTGTCCAGGGTTCTTGCATCCCGGCCTCTAAGCAGCTCACTCCGGTACTTAATTGTCAGTATGAGTTGTGCTCGCGCTACTTAATGAAGATGTGTCAGAGAGGACCAAGGCCATTTTGTCTTCAGGTTTTTAAGGGTTACCACCAGCTCTAAGCCTTTCCTTTGTATCACCTCCTTCTGGGCTGCGAAGGAGCCTTTCTTATCAAGGATGACCCCCAGATATTTGTATTCATCCTCGTTTTCGATCAGTTTGTTTCCCCAGAACCATGCATGTTTTCGTGTTTTCTTATTGTTGTATGCCATGGTCTTGGTTTTTTCAAGATTGATGGACAGGTCATTTGCCAGGGAGTAGGCTTTTGATCCAGCAGAAGTGGTTGTAGAAAAATTAAACATTTTCACAAATCATATAAATCATTTTACTGAAACTATGAGTTTGGGCCAATTGAAACTCTACTACCACTACAAATTCCGGGGTCCTCTGATAGATCTTTGTAGGAGCTAATAGGGACTCAGATAACTAGAGACAGATGACATTCCTTCAGGAGGACCTGTAATGAAGAAATTCCTATCTACCAACAATATCAAAAACCATAATATGTCAAACAATACTCATTGACAAGAAAGGACAAACTCAGTATATTTATCAAGGTACTTTTATCTAAACTTCAAAATGAATGGGCAATGCACAAGAATACATTAGAATTATCAGTACTTCAGTTAATTCAAATGAAATACAGGTAAATCACAACAAATCACAGTTCAAATCAAAAATACATCATAATCAATAACTGGTGTGAGGAAAGAGAGAGAGAGAGAAAGAAATGATAAACATTATAATTTCAGTATGCAAATTGAGATTCATACGAACCTAAGATATATGAGCTAAAGCACAGCGTGCTTAGTCATAAGTTAGCTAACCCTTCAGCAGTAAGGGTATTAGCTTGTACAACTTCACCAGCCTTTGAAATGCAGAAATAATTCAGGAAAATTTCAGTTCAGGGAAGGTCAGCGTTCGGACCGACAGCATGGCACGCCCAAGAATTGCAAGGAAAATAGACAACAGCCAGTCTATTCCCACGGAGTAGTTATACCTCAGAGTGTTCACAATTCTAGCCCCCAAATGTAGCTTCTTCTCAGTTTTACACTATTCTATTGGTTGGGATCCATGGCACGATCGTGGTGTGATCATTCGCCAGCCCAAAGTCATTCAGAATTCTAAAGTAATACTTTTGTTCATTAGTCCATACTTCTCTAAGAATGTACAGTATCTAGTTACGTTGGAAATAGGAAGCACATTGAAACTTTTCATATCCACGCTCTCGCTTTCATATTAGCTTGCAACTATGTTGATACAATTATTCATTAGAAAGAATACTCTAACCGTAGGAAGGAAACTCTAGTGATAAACACTCATAGCAAAAGCAAAATAGATCAGCATTTTAGAAATAACGAAGGACCAAATACATTTCTTTGAGGCCTACACTTGGAAGAAAAATACACATACAGGCTTTGAGGCCTACATAGGAAACCACAAAATCATAATTTTCTAAAGAATAAACACACTATTATTAAAAGACGTTTAAGGAAATAAAGAAACATAAGAAACAATATTGGTAAGCATCATTTTCATTAATCTTAAAGCATAGTCTGATTATGATTTCTAAAAGTATAAGCAAACACTTTTATCAAGATTTTCATGCTTCAGGGAAAAATGTATAAGCAGGAATCATTTTAATTTAATTATTTTCCATAATTAATATTTCTATATTACGATTTGCATTTTACTCTTAACGCTAATATTTCTTAGTACATTAATAAGTTTCTCTCTCATGACATAAATGACTTCATTTCACCAGTTTGCAACCCTTCTGCATGCTTTTACGATACAGTTTTGAATTTTTCACATGTTGTGTCACTCCTGCATGCTTGTACGATGCAGTCTTAAGCATGTGTTTTCACAAGATCACACTGTTAGCTATGTCTATTAAATAAATATTCCTCGTGAGAAATACGCATGCGCGTGCGCCCGCGCATGCGCAGTTGTCAAGAAGAAGTTGCGATGGAGGAAGAGGGAAGCCCGGGGACGCAGCCAATAAGGTAAGGTGTTTCAAATTGTTCTTTTTTACATTTTAATAGTGCGGGCGGGAGGCGGGTGGGAGGCCAACTCCACTGCGAGTGTGCAGAGATTTGCCTGCTCTGCCTACTTCGCGGAATGCGGAACAGGAAAAATTCCGCACATTCCATGGGTGGAACGGAGTTGTCCACCCACCCCTATATTTGACTCTGCATCCTCTTTAAGGAATCTTGCTACCTCTATTAGTGCACTTACATAATCATTAGTAGGATTAGGAGAAAACATTAAATAAGGCACAATTAGTACTAACACCAACCAGACAAACAATATTGCAAGAACACATATAAAGCAAGCATTTAGACATTTTCACCTATTTGAGCATTGATTTTTTTTTAAATATTTTATTGAACAAAAGCAGAGGCAGTGATTAGCAGAGAAGCATGAATTACAATCTTGACATAGAATACGTACATTACAGCAGTGTATCACAGGCACAATTACGAGGGGGAACCCGGTCTAGACATTGCCATATCAGTTGAAGGGGAGGTACACAGTTCACCTCTATAAATATTCCATTGTCCCCATTTCTTATCCCAAACACCAGGGCATCCCCTAACCTTATAAACCGTCTTTTCGGACAACATACACACATCCATAGCAGCAGCCCACCTGATCAAAAGCGGTTTAGAAGGTGAGCCCCATTGCATTGCTATTTCACGTTTCAATGAGAGGAAGCCCAGAGCCACCCACTGCTGTTCGAGTGCAGTTAGATCTGTGGGGTCCCACACACTGAGAAGTTCACATTTGGGAATCAGAGGGACTGACTTTCCTAGAGCATCAGCCATCTTGCGGATGGCGCGCTCCCACAGGTCTTGAATCACCGGGCATTCCCAGAGAATGTGACAGAAGGTGCCAATCTGACCGCAGTTACAGAGGCAAAGGTCAGAGGTTTGTCTACCAATCCTGGCCAGAAGGGGAGCGGACATGTATGTTCTGTGCAATATCTTTAATTGTATGAGCCTAAATCTGTGGTTAATAGCGGATTCGCGCGGGGACATTAGCGCCGCTTGCCATTCAGCTTCCTCCAAGACACCGATGTCGTTCTGCCATTTGTCTCGTAGAAGCTGGAAGGTGTTGGGCATGTTGTTACATAATTTACGATAGGTGTAGGATATCGCTTTGGCCTGGAGGGGTTCTGACAAGAGTCTGTCCTCGAGGGGCGAGGATTGTGGAAGAGAGGAGAGATCAGGGACGTTGGCGAGTATGGCATGTTTGATTTGAAGATAGCGGAAGGCCTCAGATTGGGCTAAGTCGTGTGTCTTCCGGAGCTCTTCGAATGTCAGTAATTTGCCCTTGTGAAGCATGTCGCCCAGAGTGGAGATGCCTATTGTGTCCCACTTGTCAAAGCCCTGATAATGCCAGAGGGAACCCAGCTTATGTGAAGTCCAAAGTGGGGTGGATAATGTAAGAGTGTTAGCACACCCAAGTCGCTTGTTCGCTCGGTGCCAAATTGTTATTGTGTGGGACATCGGGCCTTTATACCAGGTACGAGAGTGTTTGCCATACAGAGCTTCAAGGTAGTCCCCACGGCCCGTCTGGTATCTCTCTAGGTGGAAAGCACGGTTCGTGGGTGAACCATAGATCCAGGAGTTAGTGGCAGTCAATTGAGTAGCCCAATAATAGAGTCGAACATTTGGGAGGGCGATACCTCCATCATACCACCCTTGTGTAAGTGAAAGGAGAGCGATGCGGGGAGAACCGCCGTCCCATAAGAGGAGGCGGAGGTCTCCTTCGAGTGTATTGAAATAGGAGTCAGCTATGGGAAATGGACAGTTTTGCAGGGCATACAAAAATCGAGGGAGTGCAAGCATTTTAAAGAGGGCCGCTCTGCCTGGGAGAGAAAGAGGGAGTGATCTCCAATGTGAGATGTCGGTATGGAGCCTTTGAAGTGGGCCTTTGAGGTTGCGGTCATAGAATAGTTTGGGGTCTGGAGTGACAAAGATTCCAAGGTATTTAAATCCCTCCAGGGCAAGTTCAATGGAGTAGTCTTGTGGGAGGGGAGGGGGCGGGCCACGAAGAACGTATAACAGTGATTTGGACCAATTGATGGAAAAGCCCGAGTATTTACCAAAGTTAGTGATGACGTGTAGCAGACTGTTAAGAGAGGATTTGGGGGAGGAGACGTAGACGAGGATGTCGTCCGCGTAGAGCGAGATTTTGTCAATTGTGTCGTCATTCCATCGGAGGCCGCGGATGGAGTTGTCAGTTCTGACCCAATGAGCCAGAGGTTCACGGGTAAGTGCGAACAACAAAGGGGACAGAGGGCATCCCTGTCTTGTACCTCTGTGCAGGGGAAATTGTCTGGACGTACGTCCATTAACATAGACTTGACCCCAGAGATCAGTGTATAGCAGTCGGATCCATTGGATAAATTTAGGACCAAAACCATAGCGGAGTAGGACCTCGAAAAGGTATGACCATTCTATAGAATCAAAGGCAAGCGTAGCGTCTAGGGAAAGGATAGCCGCGTCCTCTTGAAGTAGTGGTATCCTGCTCATTACATTGTGAACCCGGCGGAGGTTGAGTGCTGTGTTGCGGCCTAGTAAGAAGCCCGATTGATCTTCGTGGATCAAGGCAGGGAGGACTGTCACAAGTCTGGCAGCGAGGAGTTTCGCCAGGACCTTCACTTTAGAGTTAATAAGGGAAATTGGTCGGTAAGAGCCGCAGTCATTGGCCGGTTTGTTCGGTTTACGGATGACCACTATCGATGCCAACCGCTGGTCCAATGGCAGGCGGCCGGCATCCCGACTCTCCTCGAACATTGCTTTGAGGTGCGGGAGGATCTCACCTGCCATGCCCTTTAGGAACTCAATTGGGACACCATTGGGGCCCATAGCTTTACCTGATTGAACGGCAAACAAGGTATTGCCAACCTCTTCTACTGTGAGGTCTGTCTCCAGTTCCTGCACGTCAGATTCGGAAAGAGAGGGAAGTCTCATCTCGGCCAGAAGTAGTTTAGACTCTTCAGCGCCATAATGTGCTCTGGTTGTGTAGATTCTCTCCAGGTGGACAGCAAAGGCCTCCACTATGTCGCTCAGGTCTGTGACAGTAGATTGATCTGGTAAGGTCAACTCTGGGATCCATCGAGATCCCTGCTCACGCTTTTCGAGCCATGCTAGCAATTTACCTGCCCTATCTCCCAGTTCGTAAACACGATGGCGAGTTTTCAAGAGCTTGGCCTGCGCTTTCTCAAGGGCCAGCGCTTTAAATTCCAGTTGCTTCGCGCGGAGGCGAGTCGCCGTTTCGTCTGTGGGGTGTGCATTATGGAGTGATTCCAGGTGGGTCAGGTCTGTTTCGACCTGAATTAGGTGTTCACTCTGTTTGTGAGTGTAGCCAATTTTGAGAGCTAAGGCCTTTCCCTTAAGTACTGCCTTGTACGCCTCCCATACAGTCACGGCCGATTTTACAGAGCCCACATTTTCCGCAAAATATTATTCTGTGTGCTCTAGTAGGCAGTCTTTTATGTCAGGGATTTTTAGGAGCCAGGGTGTTATGATTATGGGGCCACGGGACCCCTGGCGGTGATACGTGAATTCCACAGTTAATGGGGAATGATCTGAGATTCCCCTGGGGAGCCCTTCGGGGTGGCGAAAAAACTCCAGGTCAGTGGTGGGGGAGAACAAATAATCTATGCGAGAGCTGCTGTTGTGGGCATTGGAGTAGTGTGTGAAGTAAGAAGTAGTCGGGTGAGACGCGCGCCATAGGTCCCCCATTGCTTGTGTGAAATCAAATAGATCAGAGCCCGACCTGTGTGATGTGCGTTGGGGGTGTCGATCCTGGATGTCGTTCATTGTCATGTTGAAGTCTCCTCTAATAAGTAGAGGTCCCTGCGGGAGATCTAACATTATGCGCTGCAGGGCCTGTAGAGCAGCTGTGCCTAAGGCTGGAGGGATGTACACTGAGATAACATTTAACGATTTGCCTTCCGAGGTGGCCTCTAGCACAGCGAAACGACCCAGGGGGTCAGCCCACGTCTTTTTAGATGTCAGTGCAACATTTTTCCGAACGAGGATTCCGGTCCCTCTGGATCCGGAGGTGAAGCCAGCATGTACGAGTAACTTATAGCCTCCCCGGTGCAGTGCTTGGCACGCATTTCCCATCAAGTGAGTTTCTGGGAGGAGAACCAGGTCTGGAGCGTGACGTTTAAGATATTGCGTGACTATCCCTCTCTTTATTTTACTACCTAGGCCGTTAACATTCCACGTCATGAGGGAGAGAGAAGTCGTCAATGGGGGTGTCATGGTGGCTCAAAAAACGGAAGGTATGTACGGATTAGTGGTGTTTGGGGCACTGAGCGTGTCCTGAAGGAAAGAGTGGCCTCAAAGGAGCCAATGACGGAGTACTGGAAAGACCCGGTGTATGCAAACATTGAGTGATGGGCGCCTCACGCAGGCATATTGTGGAGGGCAGTTGGGCCCGCGGCTAAAGAACTCTTGTATTATGGAAACTGAAAAGGAATCAGAGGGAACAGCAATACCAGAGCAGGCATCTCAACCGTCCATCCCCCTCCGAGGAGGGAGACGGTGTTTTCTAATTGAGAATACGGAGTGTTTCGTGAGGGCGTATAGTGCTGAGTAGTACGTTCCATGTTCAATAATTCTCTGCTGTGTGTAAACTGAAACAAAACCAAAAACAATAGCAGTGTCTGAGCAAACTTCCCAACAACCCATGACCTCCCCAAGCCCTCCCCCCTTCCCACACCCCCCCTTCAACCCCCCTCCCTGCCCCCCTGCCCGCGGACTTGAAACTATCCACTCCCCAATTAGGCAGAGTGCCTGTCACCCTCCCAAACATTAATGAGGTCCGTGGAGAGCCGTGGGTGCCCCCGCTATCTAGTGACAGGATGAGATCGTTTAGTGCAGTGAAAAACAACTTATATCAGTAATAGCATTCACATAGTAGAAATTATTTATCATATTAGGCCCAGGGCAGCCCCACGCCAAGGGCCCCGTCCCCATCAGTTCAGGCAATTGACAGTGTTATGAGACATCTCCCAATGTAGACAGGTAGCACATAATAACTAATAGGGTGAGGATGATCAGAGTCTGTAGTGTTACCCTTCCCGGTGAGGCATAATGTACATCACTTTCCCACGCTTCGAGAATTCTCCCGGGGGGCCGAGAGTCACCTCCGCTGTAAGAGTATTAGGTGAGTCAGTCTGGCACGCCCTAAAGCGATCCACAGGAATTATATCAGTCACAGGTCAACTGAAAACAACAATCGGAAAAACATGCACAATTATGACAGGACCAAAAAGGATATATATGGATCAGGAAGGGCTGCAGACTATAAGGTGGAGTCTATCCGGAGAGGAGGGTCACCAAAATATAGGGTTGGATGCTTAGCGATGGGCCAGAGGAACAGCCGTTGGTTCGAAGCATTAAGGAGGGCGGGCCCATGGAGATCAAGACATAGCAGTCAATGTGGTCTTGAGCAGCGTGGAGAGCCCCAGCAGTATAGGTGGCGTAACGGACCGAAGAAGGTGTGGATCTTCACCGGGTGAGCCAGTAGGGAAACTTGTGGTTAGTAAGGGCAACACAACAGGCGTTGCGGGTTTAGACGGTCAAGAACAACAGTGTCTCAATTGCTATATAAGACTTAAGCCCGTGGGTCACTGCTCACCCTGGAGGTTGTCTACAAACTTGAGCATTGATTTTGATTACCAGTCTCAATTCTTTCCATTTTATATGCTCCAAATAAAATTCAAAAATAATTGTAAAGAAAAATATTCAGTCAGTTTAGAGTAGCAAGGTTTAGACTGGCAAGTATCACACACTTTCAGAGCTTCAGGTCACGGCCTTATCTGAGCTTCAGGTCACGGCATTATTCTCAAATCTCCTCTGGGTTTTTTTCTCACCCTCTTTTCTCATGCACAGTTCATTTAGGGTGGCTCATATGATGAGTTGTCTTTGGAACAGAACACAATAAATTATTTCTGCCAATCATTCATGGCAGACAAATGTGTCCATTCAGGAGCTGTGTACTTTCAACTTGGAATGTGTGCTCTTTTTGTTCTGCAAACTGCATTTTCTTCTTCGTCTGTATCACTTTGTGTGGATTGGCTAGAATCTATCTTCCACTACAGTTGTTGGGATCTTTTCACTCAAAGTATTCTTCAACTGTTTAGCTCCTCCAGGCCATTTATCACCTTTTCTTGCTCATTTTCCAGAAACACTGTCTGCTTCACTTGATTCAAGATTATGTTAACTGATATCCTTTTTCCTTTTTTGCCATCACTTTCAGGGACCAATTTCCTTTCAGTTACAACAGTGACAGCATTGTGATAACCAGTAGCTAGTACCCACTTTACTTTATTCTCAGTGTGTTCAGGCTCTTTTTGTTTTCTTTGTTCACCATCAGCTGACTCTGTACTTTCAAGTGCACATGGGACTCGACAAATGTGAGCAGCATGAATTCAAATATGCAAACCACCAACTTAACTGCTGTTGTTGTCACAAGAATCACTTGATATGGCCCACGTCAATGAGGTTCCCAACAAGACTTCCTCACGTGTTTCTTCGCAAGCACCCATACACCGGGAATCAAATTGTGTGCTTGTTCATTTTGGACAGTAATTACAACTTCTCCAACCTGATGAGACACAGAATGCACTACAGCAGCCAATCAGTTACAATAATCGAGCAGTAAGACATCAGATATGTTCACAAACTGATTTGCTGGGACTGTTTGCTGTCTCATAGCCCTCCCCATAGCAATTTCATCTGGGGACAGTCCAGTTCTTCTGTCTGGCATACTTTTCAAATTCATCCACACCAATGGTAATGTATCAGGCCATATCAGTGTTGTGGATGCACAAACCTTTGCCAATCGTGATTTTATTGTGCTGTTAATTTGCTCGACCACACCAGATGCCTCAGGTCAATAAGTACAATGCAATTTTTTCTTAATTTGTAAGGCAGCACAAATCATTCACACTATTTAATTATAAAAGTGCGTTCTTCTATCTGATTCTAACGAGACTGGAAATCCAAATCAAGGTATGAGCTCGCTAAGCAGCAATTTACCAACAGTTAGGCTGTCATTATGTCTTGTTGGCTATGCCTCAACCCAACATGAAAACAGATACACAATCACCAAGACATGTTTTAATCCATTGCAAGGAGGCATGTTTATGAAGTTCACCTGCATAGGCATAAAAGGACTTACTGCTTTCCAATTTTATGCAAACTAACAACTGTTTTTCTCTCAGGGTTTTGTTGTTGACATGTCACACACCTCTAGCACAGACTCTCTGCAATGACTCTGAATTTTGGATTGAACCATGACTGTTTGAAAAGCCTTATAATAGCATCTCTGCCTACATGTGTCGGACCATGAGAAACTCTTGCCATTTGTGATAAACTATCCGGCAATAGAGGTCTTCCCTCGGTGTAAACTCACTCTTCATCATCTGCTCTGCGTGTACACCCTGCTTTTATCCACCCTTGTTTTTTGCTTCAGTAACTGCATCTTGTAATTCTCTAATTACTTCCCATGTTTCAACAGTTGAGAACATTAATCTGCATTCTGTTTCCTCAGATTGTTCCTTCAAATGTTCCCCATTGATTGTATGTGAATTTTGAGCACAAAAATGTGCAATTTCGTCAGCATATCTGTTGCCAACGGTAACATAGTCACAACCAGATTTATGTGCTGGACATTTCACCACCCAAATTTGAGCTGGCAATTGTAGGTTTTTTACACTCTCTCTATTTTGTATGGGTGAACCCAACAAGATCAAAAACCCACGTTGAGACCACAACTGCCCAAAATCATGTTCCACTCCAAAACCATATTGACTATCCGTAAATATGGTTACTTGCATTTGCTTTTCAATACAACATGCTCTATTCAGCGCAGTTAACTCTGCCACTTGTGCTGAACTCACTCCTTTCAACCGTGATGATTCATCACTGTACAAACCGCATAGGCAGCTCACAAGGTACCCTCATATTCTCTCAAACATGATCCATCCACAAAGAAAACAAAATCAGATTCAGATAATGGAGTATCCTGTATGTCAGATCTCAGTTTTGTACACAATTGAGTCACATCCAAACAATCATGATCTGCTTCGTCCATGACCACTTCACAACTTGGAATCTGTAAAAAGGTAGCTGGATCCAAACTTGTACATCTTGTCACGGACACATTTTCTGCACCGAAAATCACTTGCTCATATTTTGTTAAGCGACTGCTAGTAAGATGTTGTGCGCGAGTTCGAGTTAACAAAATATCAATGTGGCACATACACCTTCAATGGATGTCCCATTACAATTGTCTCACTCTGCTCTCCAATTGCGTTCTCTTCACTGGCTGTCTGTGGCTGACAGGGTCAAGTTCAAATCTCTGGTTTTGGCCCACCGCGCTCTCCATGGTTATGGCCCCCTTTATCTTCAGAGGCGCTTCTCCTTTTACTTTCCTTCGTGAGCTCTCCGATCTATGTCCCTGCGCTTGGCTTGGGGTCCGTGCTTTAAGCTCCAGAGGGTGGGTGGTAGCTCTTTGTGGTGAAAGCAAGTGTAGCCTGGAATGCCCTCCCCCTTGCTTTGCAGTCCATCAAGGACCCAGCTGTGTTCAAAAGGAAACTAAAGACTCACTTCTTTGCTTGATAGCTTCTTCTTGTTCCCCTCTGGCATCGTGCCGGGACACTCACGAGTATCCGAGCGTTCTACAAATGGATATAACATAACATTACATATATAGGATCTGACACGTCTTTGTGTGTCAGTCTTTGCAATGCTTGGCTATCAGTGAAAAACTCGGTATCTATTGCCTGCAACATCCAACCTTTCCCAAAAACATTGAACTTCCTTTTGTGTACTCTGTGGATTCATTTGCAAAATGACATTGATCCGACCCTGAGACACTTTCCTGACTCCTTTCTCAATGTTATGTCCCAAGTAGAGAATTTCTTTTTGACAAAATTGTAATTTTGCTGGTGACACTTTATGCCCTCTTACAGCCAAATGGTTCAGTAGAGCAAATGTATCAGCAACGCAACCTTCTTTTGTTCCTGAGGCAACCAATATATCATCTATACCAATGACTCCAAAAATGTCTTCAATATCTGATTGAAGATTGAGGGGCTCTCTGTATACCCTTGAGGAACTCTGCATCATGCCAAAACATGGTTTCCAAACCGGAATGCAAATAAATATTGACTATGCGGATGCAAAAGTATCGAGAGAAATGCTTGACACAGATCAATCCATTCTGCTTCACAAGGAATCCGATATATGATTAAAGCTGGATTTGGCTTTATTGCACAACAAGGTATTACAATCTCATACATTTTTCTCAAATCTTGCAGTAGTCTATATTTACCATTTGGTTTGCAACTTCCCATAATAGGCAAATTGCATGGACTCCCTAAAATCTCTTTTAAGTTTACTTGTTCTATTAACATTTCAATCACGGGAGTTACCCCTGCAATTATTTCAGGACTCATTTTGTAAACTGGTGCTCTCAGAGATTCTGCATCTGCTTTAACCGTAATCTGAATTGGAGCTACTCCTTTCATCAAACCGATGTCTTTTCCTGAAAAATACCACACATCAGACAACACTGTATCTCTCAACAGGCAAATCATTTACTGTAAAAAGAGGATATAAATCATTCACTTCTGTTCCCTGTTGTGCCATTTTAAATACTACATCCTCATCCTTTGTATGAAATGCTATTCCATCTGGTGTACAGTAAATGGAACAGTTCCTTCCTAATAGTTCAACTGGATTGTGTCACACACCACAAATTTTTTTCAAATCCATAAATCCTCCAATCTGTACTTTCATCGGTTTAGTCACTGGAGTCTTAATCAATTGATTTGAAACTCTTACAACTTGGATACTTTCTCACAAGAGGGGTAGGTTAGGAATTTCCATAGTTCTCACAGTGGAACAGGTAGCACCAGTATCTATGAGGAACGTAACTGACTCGCCATCCACATAGGGACCACACTGACTTACCTCCGAGGGTGCGCCAATCATGCACTCCTCCTCCCCCCCTCAGGCACCGTCATTGAGATGTATCTGAATCATTTCCATACACCTGCACATTTGAATTCAATTGTATCTTTGTACTTGACCAATCATATTTTGCATAGGAGCTTGTGGTATTCGCTGACTCTGTCATCTGCCAATTGACATCTGCTGATTGCGATTCTGTTGGTTCATTTGCATCTGATTCATTCCATCTACTCCTGTATCTACGAACTGTGTATCTCCTGTATTTACTTGTATAGTTTTACACTCATGCTTCCAATGCCCCAACTTGCCACATGCATGACAAGGAAACTTCTTTTTCATTTCTTCTAAATTAACACCTCGACGTCTCCCTTGTGGCAATGGTATCATTTGCCTCACAGTATTTCCATTTGACACTACACCTCTCATACCAGTAGTCGCCTGACCATTTCCCTGATAAACTAATGTAAAATCCATATTCATATTCTTAAATCCTCCTTTCTTTGCTGCTTTCATCTGAGCCAGCATCAATATCTCTTTTAACCTTTTATGACACAAATCAATATCATCACCACATTATTTCGCATAACGAAGAATCTCGTAGATCGATTTGCTCTGCCAACAAATTAAATCCTGCTGAATCATGGCACTTATTTCTGGTCTCAACCCATACACGAACCGATATACAAAATGTCCCACATCTTTCCCCAGAGATATTCTCAAAACCACTGTACTGTTAAACATCTGTTAAAGCCTCTCATAATATGCATGAACTGACTCTTTCAATTCTTGAGTAGTCCTGTCTATTCTCACCCAATCTGTTTCTTTTGGTGAAATTCTCCCTGTCAAATATGTAATGACCTGATTATACTTTTTCATGACTTCTTCAGATGGTGTTCCTGTCTTTGGATCTCTTGGATATTCTTCTTTCAGCCAATCTACAGCAATATTACACTCAATCCATGAATCAGTCAGAACTATATTATCAAACAAGCCAACCAAATCCTTCCACAAAACTTTCGAAACCTTAACAAACCTATCCACGTGTTTATACCATTCCACTGGCTTCTCTCAACCTATGGAAGTCATTCATAAATGATAATATATCCTGCCTCGACCAAGGGACGTGAACAAACCCACCTCCTTGTACCTCTCTCACAGGATATGCCATTGCATCAGCTGTTTCAGTTCCTGTTTCCCTCACAGGATACAGTGGTAATGCCACTGAAGTCACTATTATATCCTCCTTCTTTCTTGCCCATCTGCCTTCCTATCAATCTAATTCACCCCAACGATTTAGAGTGTTAATTAACTCTTTGATTTGCAAACGCTTTCCTGAAATATTCAAACTCTCAAAATCTTTGTCACTCAAATCTAGTCGATATGTCTTTTGTAAAGCCTTGGACTTCTTTATGTCAACTCCACATGTTTGTGCAACCTCTGCAAACATTGCATGTTAATTTCTCGTTCTCCGTGTAATATTCTTACACATGAAAAGCAATTCTTTATCCTGATATTTGCCTAATCTCTCTGAACTAATCGTTACCAAAATCATTTCTTCCAAATCTGCTTTGAATTTGCTCACATCTATGCTTGAGCTTTTATTCTGTAAGCTACAACCAGGCGTTTTTTCTTTTATCCACTCATCCAGTTCTTCTGGAGAAGGACTTACAGATCCCTGAATACTTTCACTAACTCCACCTGACCTTGACCCTCTTAATGTAGGTGCCATTCTTTTCTCAATCTGCAACGTCCTCCTTGAATCTATATATGCACCTCTTTTTGGTGTTTCAACTGACTTCTCTGAAATACAAATTAATGGTTCTAGTTCTTCTTCTGTAACTACACTTTCATTTGCTCAACTATCCTCAATCGATCCTTTGTTCTCCACATTCACTTTTTTTAAACTGTATGAATACCACTCATATTTCTATCTGGTATTGTTAAAGCATGTACTCGAGAAACTCCTTGTCCATTATTGTATAATGGAACAATAGGATCAATAGTCACTGGGACTGATAAAGCATCTGCATTCACTGGTGTTATTATTCTTGACAACTCTTCTCTATCTGGAATTTGATTCGGTCTTAAAGGTGTTTTTCCCTGTGTCGTTTCTACATGTACTATCGAAGCACATGGGAAGGAACCTGTCGCCACTGGATTTTGTCCCTCATGATAAGGTGGAGGTCTATTTATCAATAACTCATTAAAAAAAATCATCATATATATCGTCAGCTCCCTCAACAAATTAAGTATTTTGTGATTTTTCTTCAACAATCTTCATTTCATTCATTTTTCTCTTTACATTTCTCTCCTTAATTAGTCTCAGCTATTATGACTGGAAACATTTGTGTCCCTTCAGCTATATCTCTTCTCCACATTTTCTTCTGAGCATCCCAATTTGCTTGTGAATATCTACTCGCAGTATTCTTATATCTAGTTTCTCTTTTTCTTTTGTATGCCTCATGTTCTCATTCTTCAAGCGCTTCATACTGCATACGTCTAGGATTAGGTCTCAAGTTATTCATTTGTTTCCTTAAATGTTCTAGTATTCAAAGTCACATTCTCTGGAAATGCTAAATTTCTATCCCGCTCAGTATATTTCATCCAATTTTCTAACCACGTACACATGTGATAACCCCTTTCTAATTACATGAATGATGCAGGGTTCCCTTGAGGAGCCACAGTAATTCCTCCTCTAATCGGTAGTGGCTCATCTTTTCTAAATAAAGTTTTAAACTATTTAAAAAATGTCATGATTCTCTATTCTAAAAGTTAAATCTATACTAGAAAAATCTTCAACAATTCCTTTTCTGTGTTATGATTCTCTGCTACCAATCAGAATTATTCACGCTGTCCAATCCCAGCGCGACTCACACCAACCAACCCATACCAGTCCAGCACCTAGTGACAATTTCTCAGCGACTAGCCAATACCAGGGCGGCACCTAGTGATGTCAGCTTAACTCCTGAGACTGACTCTCCCTTTACAAAAGCAGCGTCAGCGTCTTTAAGAAGTATTTAACAAAACAAACAACATGAAAACAACTTGTCTGCTCAACTAAAAGAAAAACCGTAGAATCCTACACTCTGAGATTTTTTTTTACTTCCAGCAAAATCTCAACCAGAGTAATTTCACCCTCACCCGAATGAAGAATTCTCAAGATCCCTCCAGATGCGCTTTCTGAAGCAACCTCAAAAATCGTCACTTATCACAGTTCAAGATTCCCTGTGCAAGTACCGACAAGACCACTGCTCAGCACTGCATCAACAGCAGACAACACACCTATGGGCCCATTACAATGGTGGGCGGGTGAACAGAACTGACCGCCAGAGGTGCAGCGGTCCCGCTGTGCCCATTAGGATGCGGCCGCCACCCTTGTGGTCGCATCCTGCACATTTAACATTGTGGCGGGCGCTGCTGTAAGCAGCACCCACCAAAAGGTCAAATGTGCATGTTGTGCATTGGCAAGCACAACGTGCCAGGCACCGCGCAGTGCCTGCCACCTTGTGCATGCCAATGTTCGAGGGTGCCATAGATACCCCCTAAGTGCAGCCCCCCACCCACCCAGGGGCCTGCAACGGGCCCCCAAAGTAATTCCCGCATGCCTTTCCATGATGGCATTGCCGCCATGGCAAGGCCTTCTCCGCCAGTCATTTTGATATGGATGGTGGTGTCTTCCAGGCACCACCACCATATAAGGCCCGAGTTCCGCCCAGCAGCCAATCGGGCAATTGCCTATCAGAGGAAATGCGGCGGACGATCTTTCCGTCCGACGCTGTAACCCCTGCCATTGTAATATGGCGGGGGGTAAATGGAGGGTGGGTGGGTAATGATGTCGGGCGGATCGCCACCGCCGGGGTGGCGGTGGCAATCCGCCCAACATCATATTGGACCCCATAGTGTATGCCACACCATGACTGCCCTTAGGCTTTATCCCGGGATCTTAGGCCAGCATGGGACCCGTTACTTCCATTAAGGTCAGCGATGGACCACAACAAAGAACATAAAGGTACAAATTTATAGTCAATCAAGGTCTTTTAGTTCCATCTCTTCATTACCCCTTCTATATTTAGTCAAAAACTAACCATTCGATACGCTACCAGAAAACGGATCCAGCGGAAACGGATGTAAAAAAAAAAATCACAAATCATATAAATCATTTTACTGAAACTATGAGTTTGGGCTCATAGAAATTCTACTACCACTACAAATCATGGGGTTGTCCAATAGACCTTTGTAGGAGCTAATAGCGACTGAGATAATTAGGTATAGATGACATTCCTTCATGACGACCTGCAATGAAGAAATGCCTACCTACAACAATAGTCAAAAAAACATAATATGTTAAACAATACTCATCAATATGAAAAGGCAAACTCAGTATATTTATCAAGGTACTTTTATCTAAACTTCAAAATGAATGGTCAATGCACAAGAATACATTAGAATTATCAGTACTTTGGTTAATTCAAATGAAATACAGGTAAATCACAACAAATCACAGTTCAGAGCAAAAATACATTATAATCAATAACTGGTGTGAGGGAAGAGAGAGAGGGAGAGAAAGAAATGATACACATTGCAGTTTCATTATGCAAGTTGAAATTCATACGAACCTAAGATCAATGAGCTAAAGCTCAGTGTGCATAGTCAGAAGTTAGCTAACCCTTCAGCTGTAAGGGTATTAACCTGTGCAACTTCACCAGCCAATGAAATACAGAAGTAATTCAGGAAAAAGTTCAGTTCAGGGAAGGTCAGAGTTCGGACCAACAGCATGCATCACCCAAGAATTGCAAGGAAAATAGCCAGTTTTTTTCACAACATGTTAGTTATACCTCAAAATGTTCACAATTTCAGCCCCCAAATGTAGCTTCTTCACAGTTTTACACTATTCTATTGGTTGGAATCCATGGTACGATCGTGGTATGATCATTCTCCTGCCCAAAGGCCTCCAGACCTCTAACGT
Source organism: Lissotriton helveticus (assembly GCF_964261635.1). NCBI lineage: Eukaryota > Metazoa > Chordata > Amphibia > Caudata > Salamandridae > Lissotriton > Lissotriton helveticus. Next base: position 1,039,560,742 of record NC_136069.1, read on the forward strand.
AATACTTTTGTTCATTAGTGCATAGTTCTCTACAAATGTACAGTATCTATTTACCTCGGAAATAGGAAGCACATTGCAACTTTTCATAGCCACGTGCTCGCTGCATGTTAGCTTGCAACTATGTTGATTATGCATTAGAAAGAATAATCCAACAGTAGGAAGGAAACTCTAGTGATAAACACTCATAACAAAAGGCAAATAGATCAGCATTTTAGAAATAATGAAGGACGAAATAAATTTACCTGAGGCCTACATTTGGAAGAAAATTACACTAACAGGGTTTGAGGCCTACATAGGACACCACAAAATCATCATTTTCTAAAGAATAAACACACTATTATTAAAAGATGTTTAAGGAAATACAGAAACATAAGGAACGATATTGATAAGCATCATTTTCATTAATCTCAAAGCATAGTCTGATTATTATGTCTAAAAGTATAAGCAAACACTTTTATCAAGATTTTCATGTTTCAGGGAAAAAACTATAATCAAGAATCATTTTACTTTAAGCATTTTCCATAATCAATATTTCTAAATTACAATTTGCATTTTACTCTTAACACTGATATTTCTCAGTACATGAATACGTTTCTCTCTCGTGACATAAATGACTCAATTTCACCAGTTTGCAACCCTTCTGCATGCTTTTATGATACAGTTTTTAAATTTACACGTATTGTGTCACTCCTGCATGCTTTTACGATGCAGTTTTAAGCTCTCATGTGTTTTCACAAGATTACACTCTTAGTTATGTCCATTAAATGAATATTAGTTCACACTTGATGAGCAGATTGGATCAAGCACAATAATTCTCAAATAATCATGCTCCATCACCTTCATGATGTCTAACAGCCCCTGCCGCCCCACCTGTGTGCGGATGACCAAAACCACGTTGTCTGCATAGAGGAAGCTTGATATCACCGTACCCCCCAATTTAGGGGCATGGGAATTACAGGTTTGCAGTTGCTCCATCAGTTCCGCCAGAAAGAGATCGAAGAGTGTTGGTACCAGGACGCACCTCTGCTTTAGGCCATGTGTGGTTGGAATTTTCCTTGAAAGATGTTTTCCAGTGCCTAGTTTAATCCACACCCATGTGTCCTTGTGGAGCATGATTAGCAAATTCAGCAAGTCTTGATGATTTTTCCAACTTGCTAGCGCACCCCACAACCTTTACTGATCAACATTATCAATGGCCGCTTTGAAGTCAATTAATCGAAAACATATTGGTGATTTGGAGCCACGGGTAGCATCTGTTATGAGTGAGATTGCCAATATCTTTGTTATTGTAGCTGATGATTTTAAAAATCTAGTCTGATTGATTGAATGGGATGATGGTGGTACTACTATGCCACAGTGACAGATCCGCAAACATGGGCCCAGCAACATACTTGGCCTAGTTGTCAATCAAGGCGATTAGGCCATCTGGCTATCTGCCTTATGATGTTGCTTATGTCCAACTCATTGGGTCCTTTGTTTGGGTTCGAGGCTATTTCCCGATGGTCCTAATGGGGGCTGTCTGGCTTTGGGGGATTAAAGTGATCTTTAAAAAAGTGTGCTCAATTGACTTCAGAGATATTGAAATCGATGCGTCCATGATTCGGACGGAGTAGGCGGTTGACTGAAGACTAAAATCTGGTGTTGTTGTTGCTTTTTAAGTCTGTGTGTAGTTTGGCCCAAAGATCATCGGCCTGTGCTCTTTTTATGCCCCATTTCAGTTTTTTATCTGGGTCTTTTGCTGCTTACAACTGCCAGAGCTGTCAGGTCACCAGGTCTTTTCTGCAGAGTTTGCAGCATGCTTTGCTATGTTTTTAAGCTGCCTGAGTCTGAGTTCTTGTGTTGTATTCTTTCGCTGTATGGTGACTTTTGCGAGAGGGTTTAGGTTTATTTTTATTTTATTTATTTATTTATTATTACATTTCTTAAGCGCACAGCTACCCGTAGGTTTCCCGGCGTTTCTGCACAAGACTCCCACATTTACAATGTGTTGCTGTTTGCACCCCTGAATTCCTGAAGTATAGCCTCTGCCACTGCTGGTAGTTGCATGAGTATGGCCAGGGTGGCCTTTATACGTTTGTATTTGATAGTGTAAGTTATGTTAGTTATCTTCCAGACGTGTTTCGGAGTGGATCATTTTGGAGAGAAAAGTACCTCATACTTGAGGCCGTCACTGCCGGTACTGTCTGGAATTTGGTATGTGTCAATGTATTAAAAAAGTGGGAGAGACAGAAGAGTGTAATCCAGAATGGTGCTGGTTCTGTTGGAATGAAATGTAGCTGCCGGTGGGGTATCTTCTGTGAATCTGCCATTCAATGCCCTATAACACAGGTGTTCAAGGTCGTCCAGTAGGCGGCTTCCGATTTTTGTTTGGGACCTAGAAGTGTTACTTCTTTGTGTGGGAATCTACCAGAGTGTAATTTGGGGTGCAGCAAGGTCGCTGGTGGAGGTGGCTAGTAGGTGCAGATTAAAATCCCCAGAGATAACGATGTGTGTGGAGCTGCCCTCTCTTTTGTCCCTTGTTAGTTCCTGCACTAGTTTCCCAACAATCAATTAATTTACTCCTTGGGTAGATGTAAGTGTTGATGAAGATTACATCAACTGCTATATTGTTGATTGGTGTGTTACATTTTGTGCACTCATTCCAGGGATTTTGAACTCAGGGCTGTTGCCAAAGCAATGCTTGATATTGAGATGCAAGTTGCTGGGCCCCCAGAGAGATGGCCATATTTCGTCAGTTTCACAGCTAGAGTAGAGAAAGTTGGGTAACCCGGAGTGTGAACAGACTTGGCAAGCTTGGTCTCTTGCAAGAGAATGACATTAAATGACCTCAGATAGTTGTGTAAGTTTGGTTCAGTTAACTTTGTGGTGAGACCTTTTATGTTCAAGGAACACATTTGAAGTAGTCCTGTTTTTGTTTCGCCTTGTGGTTCCTGGTCCAAATGCGGTCACACTGTCATGGGGAAGCAGTTGATTGTTCTCACGATGTCCCTTGCGATGTCAATCAATTGCTCATTTTCGATCCCCGTCAGCTTTTCATTGCTTGAGAAAAGCACTGTGGCATCCTTTAAAAAACTGAATTTAGTGTAGATTTTCCTTTGTTTCCTGCAGGCAGTCAATTTGTTGGGGAGGGGTGAGCAATTCCTTTTCTCCCCCTATTTTGCCCTTTCCTCTTCCTTTTGGTCAAAGAGGTTAACTATGGGATCTTCATCTGATCGTGGCTTAGATTTTTGTTCTGATCTCACACATTTTGTTGCCTGGTCTGACACTAGTTTACTGGAGTAGGCCTAAAGAGTAAGTGCTTCAAATTTAATTCTAGGCATATTATCTGCCCAAATGAGATCCAATGTTAAAAATTCAGAGTCATGACTTGAAAATTGTCTGTGACATGTCATTCAAGACCAAAAGTAACAGTGGTGGACTGTCATTTTAATCGGATCAACATGGCTCATGGGTGAGACATGGAGAAACTCCAGAACATAATTTTTCTTAGCCTCTCCAGAGGATTAGAAGGTTGGCCTTAAATATGCCCTGCCCTGTTTCCCTGCCATATTAATGATTTCTCTATGAAGAGAAGGTTTGAATGAATGAAATGAATAAAATGCTATGCCCATCCAAGGCATCTAAATAATAAAAAAAAAAAATCAAGATCCATTACTCCCTTCGTATTGGTGGAGAGCCTGTCTGCGCTAAAAAAAAAATAAGGCGGTAACACCACTGATACATGATGTACTGGCCTTAATTATGATGGCGGGTGGAAAGCCATCCGATACATCATCGGAGGCTTTCAGCTCAACATCATGGGTTTCTGTCCGACCGCCGTATTACAATACTGGCGGTCGGAGGAAAACCTGTGGGGGAATTCCGCTGCACTTACAACATGCTCACAGAGCCTGTCAGGATGGCGGGTGGAATAGTAATCCCATAATGACGGTGGAGTCAGGCTCGGCTCAACCGTCGGGATTATGATGTCACTTTCCACCTACCCTTTCATGGCAGTCCACCTGCCACGAAAAGGCAAGCGGAAAGTGACTTTGGGTACGTCTTGCAGGGCCCCTTTCACCGTTGGCACCTAAACAATCCTACACCATGTGGCAGGCACCACATGGTGCCTGCCACATGGTGTAGGGATGTTTGAAAACATAGCTTTTTCGATTGCAGCTCGTGATGTGGCCCTTTTCCAGCTGCCGCACACACTGCTATGAAAAATGGATTTTTCTGACCGCCCTATTCACATCTTAATTCAGAAAAGAAGCACAGAGACGCAACATAAACATTAGTAGCACAAATGCTGAAAACACAAATCTTTCCGGACTCTTCAATGAAGTTAATGCTTCTTTTAATAGCTCCTCAACCACAGATGTGTGAAACAAAAAAGATGAAGCCTGTTTTATATCACACATCTGTGGAAGTTTATTTTTTATTTGATTTGGAACTCCGAAGAGATCCACAAAAAAGAAAGTAGATAGTCACAAAATTACAGGTTATATAATAAAAGGACATAATTACAAAGTACCATTTAACTGTGCAGAAAGACCAATGCGGATTTCATAAACATAATACCTTAGTTCATACAATGCAAAGAAAGACCTGTCAATAAATATCTAGAAAACATTTTAAAAAGTTAAAAACGTTAAAACAGAACATCTCGTTGGGAGGGTTATTAAGAGCAAGTACAAAAGCATTGACGGTTAAAATACTCAATTTCAAACAGATGTGGCGCAACCATTTACGTCGGGAAGGCAGCAGAGAGGGACATACAAATAATACATGTGTCAAATCTTGCATAGGGAAATTGCAGAAATTACAGGCTGCGGGAGTACCGTACCATTTGGCCAAAAGTATGTTTAAAGGAAGGAGATCCTCTTAGCAGGAACCAGAACCGCCGGACACCATGAGATAGGTTCCAGGATATATAGGGTTGCCTATATTTAATTGCACAAGATGAAATGAATGGAGTAACTCCTTTCCTTGTCACGATATACTCCCTATCTAAACAAAAACTAAGTTCCCACGAGGCCCGTTTCAGGACTGATTTCAATTGGCCCTGGGATAGTGAGAAAAGGGAGGTCTCATCTAATTTTAAAAGCGACACCGCCTTTCTAAAATTTTTTACAAGAAGGGAGAATTCATTAAAAGACCCCAATAATTCGTTTTTCATAAGACATCGTAGGGTCCCCACTTCCCCCCTGGCCAAACAGATAACCCATCGCACCAATCCCACCAGGCCCTGGGCCCAACTACTACGTACTCCAAACTCAAGTCTGAAGGCCGCTGCTGTACATGCGTTATTAGTAGTAGTTAAAAATCAGAAAATCTTCCCCTCGGCCTGCTGCAAAAAACCCCATTGCCCCAAATCCACTGTTTCCAGTCCATAGAGTAGGGAGGACGGAATTTTTGCACGAAATACCTCCAGCAGGTAGGAAAAATGTCGCCTCCCAGTGGCAGTGTACAGGGATAGTAAACTTTTGCCTTGGGCCACAGCCTTCCGCATATTATTATCAATATGGGGTTTCTCACTAGAATTACTAGTTATTATTTTCCCCAAAAATACATAACTATGTACAATTTCCAACATTTGTCCCCCAACAGTCCATCCAATTTTGGGTGTTTTTTTTTTCCTGCCAGCAATACACATTATTTTACTCTTAGAAATATTTATTTTAAGGAAATGAGATTAAGCAAATAAATGGAGGGCATGTAAGCGGTTATTTAAGCCCTTAGGTGTTAGATCCAATATTAAGATATCATCGGTTTAAAGTAAACTAGAAATCGCAGAGCCCCCTAACATAGGAGCTATTCCTTCACAGGAGGCAAGTGTCAAAGGAAGATTAGAAATATATAAAGAGAAGAGAATGGGGGCCAACAAACAACCCTGCTTAAGACCATTAACGGAGTGAATGACCCTGGATAGCCCTCTTTCTCCCCCTAAAAGAACTTTACACCATGTATCTGAGTAAAGAGCACACACCAGCTCCAGCAAGCTGGAAGGCATACCCAGCGCTGCTAGCTTTCTCCAAAGCAGCGGACGATCCACTTTATCGAACGCCGTGGAGAAGTCTATAAAAGCTGCGTACACCCTACCACCGCGAACCCTCACATATTTGTCAGTGATTATTTGTAAGGCCGTAAGATTATCAAGGGTACCATGACCCCTGCGAAAGCCTGTCTGTTCAAGGGGCAATATGTTGTTATTGGACACCCACTCATCTATCAGGAACAGCAGGCATTTAGCAAAGACCTTACCGATTGCATCAAGAAGGGCAATAAGGCGATAGTTTTTGGGGGCATTCCTATCGCCCTTCTTGAACAGCGGCACCAGTATACTGCCCCTCCATGACGGAAGGACAGTTTTATTCCTAAAGCAGAAACTAAATAATGGACATAAAATCTTGCTCCAAGAAACAGGATCCTGCTTCAAGACCACAATTGGGAGCTCATCAGGGCCCATTGCACCAGAGGAGCGTAATTCTTTTATGGCCCTTTCGATAACCTTCTGAGAAGGTGGATCTAAAGGACGGCTATCTTCTTTACAATCCCTGAAGACATTCATACCACCATTACCCGCATAAAGACTAGAGATGTAATTAAACCAAGTTGCCTCAGCAATGGGGATTGGTGCAGGGGAAGACCTTGTCCCACAACCCTCACTAATAAAGAACCAAAACAACCTTGCCTGCCCGCATACTGCAGCCTCACGCAGGTTGATCCATATTCTGTCCTCTTTATCCTTCTTTATTTTTATTTTTGCCCTATGCCTCCTTCTTTTCAGAAGGGTTATTTTATTGTTTCTATCAAGGGATCTGCACAAATATTGCTCCCTGACTAGTTTAATAATTTCCCTGTTGAGCCACAAGATGGAACTAGGAATTAATTTCCTCATTCTATGGCGAGTAGATTTTCTAGCAACAGATGTTACCTCCTTCATGAAGTCCTCGAAAAGGGATAGGGACAAGCTATTCCAATTTTGTAGATTTTTTAATTTACTATCAATAATAGGCGCTAGGCCCATAATAGCCGTAGAGTTCCAAAAACATCTTCCGGACTTATTGGAAAAATTGACCAAGTCGCCATTAAGAGTCCATGGATCGGTCATAGGCGGATTTATTAACACTGATACCAATATCATATTGTGATCACTAAGTGTGGTATTTAGTACCGACAGGTCACTTATAATATAAAAACTATTTATATCTATAATCACATAGTCTAAAATAGACCCGCCCTGCTTGGATCTATGCGTGCAATTTGTGGGGGAATCGCAAGGGAATCTTCCGTTTACTATAATCCCCTCCATCTCAGAGAGTTCGTTTAAAAACTGTTTCCCTCTCTTGTTTGTTTTAATCTTAACCGGAAAATCGGCCCGGGGGATATGGAGAGATTCTTCTTTTAGCTTGTTTCTAAAGAGTTCCAAACTTAGGTTAGAGACAAGACAATTGAAATCTCCCATCAATATTACATGGGGAGCAGGGATTTTATCTATGATTGTCTTTATATAGTCAAAAGCCTGCTTTAGAATAGTATCAAAACAAGCTTCAAGGGAGATGTAAGCGTTAATTATTACTAAAGGATTCGAGTTTATAACGTTGTCCGCACTAAACAATGTTACCGCTTGAAAAAGCTTACTCGAATCCAAGTGATGAGAAAAATTCCACCTTATATGATTTGAGAGTAGGCATGCTATACCCCCCTTAGCATGGCCTCTCTTTGAAGGAGTGGCTCCCCCCTCAAAGGAAAAGTAATCCTTTACTACAGGCATTCTATCCACACACCACGTTTCTTGTAGACAAATAACATTAGCATTCAAAGAGGAAAGATACTGCAACTTCTCCGGGCAGTGTTTTATACCAGCAGCATTCCATGTAATTATTTTCAATCCGCTGTTAAAGATGAGAAGATAGTGAAGGGTTACTGGTAGATTTACTCGCAAGCACGACAGGCAACCAATTCCACTGATGGCTATCCTCAACCGTAAACCTATTTGAGGCCGGGGAGAAAGGGATTATATGTGACACTTGACGGTTGTTTTTGGTTAGGCTAATCTTTAAATCTTCAAAGCCCTGTGGAAAACCCCTTGATCCCAATAAAGACGAGGGACATTTTTTAATTAGAGAGCCCTCTTTCCTATTTAATACACAAGGCATAACATGGATGGATGGATGGATGGGTTTTTATATAGCGCAATATCACCGTCAGGTCTCAAAGCGCTTTGCATTGGGAACCCGTCCTGGTTTTTCCCTGTGAGATAGCCCCTACTGGGTATCCCCAAGGTGAAAGCCAGGCATCCCGCCGCGGGGGGCCGTAGTGGAGATTAGCAAGCTATTGCCCAGAGTTGCAGAGTGTGAACCTGTGATTCGAGTAGGCACCGAAGCGAGAATTACCGAGTCCATGGACATTTTGGGCTCAAGACCCTGCCGAGTCGGGAATTGAACCCTGGTCCCGGGTCTGTTCTCAGCGTCCGGGTCTGCCTCCTCTAACCAGTGAGCCACACTTCTCCAACATCAATTCCCCTACATTGAAAGTTCTCGGCCTGAAGGAGTATGAGATTCACAATTAATTTGGAATAGAATTTTACCCTAGTATATGTCCCATCCTTACTTTTCAAAATCGAAACCAGATCAATATCGTTAGATTGTAATAATTTTAATCCTTCTAACTCATGAAAACATTTAAGTAACAGGGATCTGTTTAATATTAAACCAGAATCGAAAAGAGGGAAGAAATCTAGTATGAGAGTATCTACCCCTTCTTTTTTAGGCAAAGCAACAGGGTTTTTAAATTCTCCGTCACTAGCCACAAAGGCTAGAGCCTCCGGGTTAAGGGTATTTTGTATATAGAATGTAGCTGTTTTCATATCTTCTACAGGCACCGGGAACAAAAGCTTTTCAGATATGTCAACATAACCACCTGGTACAGATATCTCCCCATCAGGAGCAGAATTCACGCACTCCGAAAAAATAATAGGTTTTTTTAGTTACAAGAATATTTTGTCCCTGTGCTATCGGGACAGCCACTTCCACATCCAGCTTTACAGAGGAATTATTGCCCACATCTTTTATAGGAGAATTCTCCATGCAACCAAAAACAATTCTTCTCTGTCTTTTTTGCTTATGTCTACGGATAACTTTCCTCTTTTTACCTCCGTTAGTTTTGGGTTTTACTTTTTTATTTTCTTCCACTCCAATATTTTCCTCAGGTAGAAAAATTGGGAATAGTTCTTTATTTGCATTTGTACCTTCCACTCCCTCAAATGCCTCAGACTCATCAATTTTTAAGTCATTGTCAATAACGCAGTTAAAGGCTGCGGATAATGGGATTGATGTCAAATCAACCTTAACCCCTAACACAGCGTTAACATCCGTGGCCACAGGTATTATATCTCTAGCAAAAGGGACATTTGGAGAGGAAGGCATATTTAAACCAGTTTGCGGAGCCATGCTAGGGACCCTCTCCACATTTCTATTAACAAGCTCCTTCAATATCTGAGTAACAGACTCCAATATGCAATCTGAACTTCCCACAAATTTGCCTAATAAAAACAAAATTGAGGACAGCAGTTGTTCAACAGCTAGTATTGACTCAGAGATTGGTCTGTCCTGCCTATCAGGATTAATTGGATCAATGCCAGATAGCTCCATCTCAGGGCTTTTAGAGAAGTTCGACATATCAAAAAATTTCACAGAGGACGTACTACTATAGAGCAACAAACCAGAGGGACCTACAACTTCTGGCGTTTTAGTGGATCCCATAAATTTAGAGAGGGTATCAGGGAGCTACCTCTTGCAGAGCTCCATGTCGATGTCAGGTAATATAGAATTTCCCTCTGAAACTACCGGTGCACTCCCAACAGAGTTAGTTGTCGGGAGATTCCCCGTTTTACCCTTAAGGTTGGGTTGAATATGGCTAACTAACATAGGAGGAGAGGCACCACTGGAAGAGGATGGCTTCTGAACAGCCTCCGTAAAAGGATGGATACCAATTGAGTTGAAAACAAAACAACCGTCATCTGCCAATAGAGGAGAGATTCTCTCAGATGTGTGGAGCACACAGGTATCTCTACTTGCATCATTGACAGAAGGAACAGCCTCATTAGGCCCCAATTTGTTTTGGGTTTTTTCCCATAGATCAAATAATTGGCACTGACCCGTAACAAGGGATAATTGACCGTTCCTATTTCTTAGTGGATTCGATTTGGTCTTACTGCAAGATCTTCCCATCAACAATCTCCCCGACCGCAGCTTTTTGGTGGTCATATTTATTTTTTTCTATACACTAAGTAGAGGGAAAAAAAAGAAAAAAGAAAAGTGCAACACACCACAATAGTTAAAACCACGATAAAACAGAACATCAAAATATATAGTAAACCAATGTCCTTGCATTAACAATGTTCAACCACAGATTGTACAAATATAATACAGAATGCCGCTAATAAGATAAAAGGGGGTAGGCCCAGCCCCGGCCTACTTCGGCCTAAGAGGGTCCGCCCTCTGCCCGGGCCTCGCTCCGTGCTCCGTCCCGCGTCGCGGACCAACCAGGTCAATTAGGTACTCACAAGCACGAAGGCGTGTCCGTCGGGGGAAGAGGCACCAGCTGTAGGCAGAGTTGAATGCTGGTCCTCGCAGTCCCCCGGCAAGACGCCCTGTAGTTCAAGGTCCCTTCACCCGCTGGGAACGTGCCAGCAATTCGCTGATTGCGGACAAACTCCCACCAGCAGTCCGACCTCACCAGCCAGGCAAATGCAGTTAGACCCCTCCAGGGGAACTGGAAACCTCCGTAGCAAACGGGAAAGTTAGGCAATAATGAGCGGCACCCGCGGAGCGGGTGTCGCAATAAGTAAGTGGCGGCAACAGGCCTGGAGGCGTGTCCGCCGGCGGAAGAGGCACCAGCTGTGGGCAGAGTTGAATGCTGGTCCTCGCAGTCCCCCGGTAAGACGCCTTGTAGTTCAAGGTCCTTACACCCGCTGGAAACGTGCTAGTAATCCGCCGATTGCGGACAAACTCCCACCAGCAGTCCGACCTCACTAGCCAGGCAAATGCAATTAGACCACTCCTGGGGAACTGGAAACCTCCGTAGCAAACGGGAAAGTTAGGCAATAATGAGCAGAGGTAACGCGCGTACTCACAACTACTCTGGAGCGCCTAAGGTCAGGGGCGCCCCACACAGCAAATCTTCTCTGACGGCAATCAGTCACTGTGTTTTTCTATCAAATCTCAGCCGTAGAAGCCGTAGAAGCAGCAGATCAACACGCTAAGCCCAGCGTGGTCAAAGTGATCAGTGCCGGCGCCTCACCGCTCGTAATCTGCCTCAGTGAACGCGCCTGAGTAACTATTAAAAGAAGCATTAATTTCATTGAAGAGTACAGAAAGGTTTGTGTTTTCAGCATTTGTGCTATTGTTCTTTATGTTGCCTCTCTGTGCTTCTTTTCTGTATTCCAATTGTAGGGTTTGTTGGCAGTGGACCTAGGAGGTGGGCAACAGTGACTCTTTGTATCTACACTCGGTGTGCGGCGAGGTAGTGCAGTGTTAATTATCCCTTGCTGCCATTTTGTGTTTCTCTAGCACATCCTAATTCAGCAGGTGAAACCGCCGACTTATAGTTGGATGGTTCCATTCTGCTACGATGTCAGTTGAATGCTCATCCGACCGACATCATAATTAGACTCATAGTTTTTATTTTTTATTATAACCTGTGTACCCCACTAACTATGATGTGCCAACCTAAAATGTGAATTATGAGAAACAAAAATACATAAAACTAATGTGTACTAATCGAGTTTTTTTTTTTTTTTAAAGTATTTTCAAGTTGTGCGTATCATCACTGCTTGACACGCCGAACAACTGTGCCCAAAAGATATACTTCAATTTTTTATGGTGTGTGTATCACCATGTGATACGCTCCTTCCATGAGCCTTATTCTCAAGTGCCACGGACGGTCCCTCCGTCCAATGCCTCCGCCCTCCGCATCGTAATGCTGTGGGTGGACCGCAGGGGCAGATGTCAGTGGGCTGTGTTGGACCCACCGACATCATAATCAGCTTCTAGGTATGTCGCAGTCAACATGTTCCAGTTATCTTTAGGAGGATGATGGATCAATTTGCATTATCATCCAGTTTGTCTTCTAATCGTTCACGAGGTGTAGGAGCGAGTTCCTTTACAAATTCTAATACTGTCTTAAGTGTAGTGAATATTCGCTGTGGCCCTCGGTGGTTTATTCACAATCTAGCCAGGTAAAGGATAGAGTAGGATATGTTCGCCTTCTGTGATCTCTTTTTGACAGGGAGAACGCCTCTGTGGGCCACCTGTAGTGCTGCCGTGAAATCTGGGAAGAACACAACGTAATTTCCCTGATATTGGATGCTCTTCTTCACCCTTGAGATGTTAAGACAGAATACTGAGTTAAAAATATCATTAACATTGTGATAGCATATATTATCGAGGTAAGTAATATCGATGTTGAAAATATCACAAATAGGTTTAGTCTGAAATATTAATATTGAAATATTGATGTTAAAAATATAGTTGTATAGAATATCTTTTTTTTTAATGGTATTTAATATTTTTTAAGTGTTATTTATGTTATAAAAATGGATGTAATTTAAATTTTTTTAGTAATGTTAATGGTTACTGTTGTAGTATAATTATAATGTTAATAATATTTTTTGTAAACTATATTTTTTGGTAGTGGGATGTGGGGTGGAGGGTGATTTAAAAAATATATGTTATTATTTAATTAAATCTGCTATAATTTTAGATTTATTAATATATACATTTTTGAATGCTAACAGTTTTAGGAGTGGGATATTGGGTTTACAGGGGATAAGGGTAGGGAGTAATTTTAAAAATATGTAAATATTTAATTTACTTTTTAAAGAAATATGGATTAATTATGTAATATTTTTAGAAAATAATAATTTTTTGAAGTGGAATATTGGGTTTTGAGGGGTTAAGGGTGGGGGACTAATAAAAAAATGTGTGCTTTTTAATGTTTTTAATATTAAAATAGTTTGATATTTATGTACTGAAATATATTGTTTTTTAGGGATAATTACAAAAAATATTTAAAAAAATATATTTATTTTTGTTTAACAGCAAAATTTATAACATGTGTGGAATTCATAAATGTTTAGTAGTTGGATGTAGTGTTTCTAGGAGAAATTCTTGGGTAGAGTATTAATATTTTAAAATATTGAAATAAGTTAAAAATAATTTTTTTAAAATTGTAAAATAAGGGGGCGTAACTAGTGGCCGAGCGCAATGGCCGCAGTCTAGATGTGCTCTGAAAGACCCGTGGCACTGAAGAACGACACAGCCCACGGATCTGCATAAATTTCGGCGGAAACGGCGTGCCGTGCTGCCGGGCGCCCCTACGGAGCTCTGATGAGGGGCTGCTGAGCCGTGGACCCCGAGCGAAAGAGATCGGGTCGCCGAGGGGACAGGGGACCTGCCCACCCAAAATGGCAGTGCTGGAGCAGGACGGCGATAGACAAGCCCGCCTGTGACCTAAGGCGGGCTTGCCCATCTGCCTGCTCCCGCTAACTCGGGTCGCTGGCAGTGCAGGACCCGCGTGACGAAGGGCTGCTGGGGACCCTCGGAGGTCTTCTTCGGAGCGGCACGGAGGTACGGTGGGGCCGGCCCCAGGGGAAGCTGCCAATTTATGCCCCGGCTCTGGGGCCTACCGCCGGCAAACACTGAGCACGAGGCTCGGAGTGCCTGGGACCAGAGTGTTGTGTGCCATCCCTCCCTCCCCTCTCCCCATCATTGACAATATACCTGCGTGGTAGGGGGCGGAGATGCTCCGGATGGCGCGGGAGGACCGAGAGACTGGCTCCCGGTGAGCGGAGGTGGTTGAAGCGAAGGGTGAACAGCGCCACGACGGGCCCCCTCCCCGCCTGCGTCTTCCTGAACTTGCCGGCCTGACTATGAGGGGGAAGAGTTGTGGAGGGCTGCTGAGCACCCTCAGAGGTGCGCTTCGGAGCGTCACAGAGGAGAGGAGAGGCCCGCCCCGGGGGCCGCTATAAATTGAGGCCCGGGCCTCGGGGCCTACTTTCAGCGAAGTGCTGGGCACACTGTTCTGAGTGCTGGGGGCCGAGGTGTTACGTGCCATCTTTCCCTCCCCCCTCATCATTGGTAACTAACCCTATCACACCTGCATGGAGGGGAGCGGAGGTGCCCCGGGCGGCACGGGATGGCCTCGTGACTGGCTCCCGGTGGTGACGGAAGTGGACAGAGGTGGTGGGACACTAAAAGAGCGACAAAGGCTGTGACACGCACTGGCCCTCCCCCCAATGTCGACGCTGGGGCCGCCTGGATGTGGGATAGAGGTTGCAGCGCCGACTAAGACTGACATAAGGCATGCTTGAGCTTGGTGCCCTGCAGCAGGGATCAATGAACTGGGCCTGGAATACTGAAAATACTGAAAGAGCGGACCGAAGGGTGATTGGCGACAGTGGCCCTGGGGTGAGGGTGCACCTCTCCTCCTTCCCCCTGTGATCGGATGCGACCATAGACACCCTTCTGCTTCCAGGTGCTATTGGTGGGATGCTGCTGTTAAGTATCGTGATGGGTGACATCTTTGATGTGTGACGCAGCGGTAAAGGGGACTGTGGGCACTCTTTATGTTTGGGGCAGGGACTGGTAAGGCCCCGGGACAGCGAACGAACCAAGGTACAGCAGCGTGGGATCACTTTATGCTTGCGCTTCCGTCCCAGAGCCATCCTCTGGGGGACAGTGTTGACTACTGCATGGAACTGCCTGTCCATCCCTCCCTGAAATGTGGAGTTTATTGGGGACACCCTGTTTGATCTTGACCAGTGACGTTAAGCTAATCGTCTGCTGCCCTGTACTGCCCGACCTGCTCTGAAGCGCAGGTGTGGCCAGATTGCGAATGCACTCGGCAGATATCGCTGATATATTTTGAGGTAAAACCTGCTATTGAAAAGTGTTACTGAGCTCCGGAGCACCACGGACAGTCTGAAGTGCAAACTGTCGCCTCTGACGATCTGTAGGTTAACATAGCAGGCTGCAGGAACTGTTGGTGTGCGTGCTCCTAGTTTGTCCTATATGCCATCGAGGAAGATGGCTACAGGAGGCAGAGGTTCCAAGAGCGCCGCTCAGGCGCAATTGGCCAGATTCGCCTGGACCAAGGGAGGTGACAAAGGAGACTCGCCTAGACTGAATAAAGATAACACTGCGGTGTCACCATCCCCGATCAAAGAGCCTACGCTCCACGACGTCATGGCGGCCATAGGAGGCATGCGCACGTCGATGGACTCTGTCACAACGGAGGTTTCCCTGCTTCGTGCAGACTTCAAACAAATGAACGAAAAAGTGAAGGAACTCAAGGTGGTAACGGCGGCGCTACATGTGGATACTTCTGAACTGCAGCGACAGGTGTCAGACTTGGAGAAGAAACAGACCTGCATGGCGCAGCAGTTGGACGATTATGAAGGGAGAGCTCGTCGGAATAACATACGAATCCTCGGAGTTCCGGAAAATGCAGAAGGGCCTGCGGCGGACCTCTTTGTGGAAGAGCTGATCACGAAACACTTGAAACCGAAGGCTCTCTCCACTTATTTCTCCATTGAACGAGCCCAGAGGGTGCCAGGCGGTCGCCCCAAGCCGGGGGCTCAACCTAGACCCCTAATTGCAAGAGTTTTTAACATTTTTGAGACAGAGACAACATCTTGCAGGCATCCAGAGCGGGTCCTCCGCTGAAGATAGACAACTATGAGGTCACTTTATTTCCAGATTTCACACCGCGGGTTCAGGCGCAGAGGCGCAGCTTCCAGGCAGTGAAACGGGAGCTGCGAAGCAGAGAAATCAAATACGCTATGCTCTTCCCGGCCAAATTAAGAGTAGAAAGGAACGGTAAACCCTGGTTTTTTGACTCTCCAGAACCAACCTGGGAATGGCTGGAGGGGTGGACGAGGGTCCGCGACATGAGGGGTACCTGCCGCGACAAGGCGGACCGGAAGGGAGGTGAAGAACCTGGTGACTCAGTGACTGAGAATGCGTTGGAGGCCAGTGAACTGGACGAGCAGGGATGAGTGACATAAATCATCACCGGAAGAGCCCACTCCTGAGGACACTCGCAAGTAATGGGCGGGGGGTGGAGCTGAAGGGTCGGGCGAGATCAGATGGAGGGGCATATACTTTTTAGGGGTGCCGGAACCCAGAGTTCCAGATATGTAACGGGTCAAATTTATGGTTTAAAGTAGACATGTTATGATAATGTTCTAAAGGCTGTGTCTTATAATATCAAGTACTGTTTTACTGAAGCCACTGTAGGTGCCTCGGGTAGGGTGAGCGCGCATCAGCACGGGTAGAGAACATATATATAGGCACTCTGCCATGTACGGGGGTGGGCAGTTCGAGGTCCACGGGCAGGGGAGCAGGGTGGAGGGGAGTTGGGTAGGGGTTTTCAAGACAATGCAATCGGATGTTATTGACTACTGTGAAAATGTACGAATTCAGATTACAGTGTTGGAGGGGGGGGGACGGGCTAGTTGCACTCTGTTCTGTGCTTTAGTTTTGGGCTATACTTCAAGGATAAGGGCGAGCAAATGCGTGATGCAGTGTTGAGCTTTCAAGGATGTTTTGAACGTGATGGCAAACGAGGTCTTGGATGACAAGATAACAGATGCTACCGCCCCGGTCTTGGCCCCAGTGTCCCCTTTAACCCTGGTCACCTGGAATGTACGCGGTTTAGGTGATAAAATTAAGAGGGGATTGGTATTGCAATATGTACGTAGGGCAGCCCAGCATTGGTATTGCTTCAAGAGACGCATTTGGTGGGGTCGACATGTAGGGCTCTGGATCGGTGGGGATACGCGATGGCAGTGCATTCTGAGTTTTCCTCTGGCTCCAGGGGGGTGGGAATCCTGATACGTAAACGCTTTCCTGTGATAGTACAGCAGGTATGGAAAGAAGCACAAGGCTAGTTTGCAATAAAAAAAAATAAAAAAAATTGTAAAATAAAATGACAAAAGTTTTGGGTTGTATTTTTAGTATTTTTTTTAATGTTACATTTTTGGGGGGTTGTAGAAAAATATTATACATATTTTTGTTTTTATAAATTTGAGGAACATATTTTTTATAGTGTTAATATAATTCATATTTTTTAAGGTTATTTGTTTACAAATTAGTTTTAGTAATGCTTATTTTATTGAGGAATTTTTTCAAATGAATTTCATTTTTAATAACTTTTTTAAGTTAAGAAGTAATAATTGTTGTTTTTTATATGTAAAAATTGTATTTTTAAAAAATATTTTAAAATATGTTGTTTTATAACAAAAAAATTATATTACTATATTACGTTTAGTTTTTTGCAATATGGTTTTAAGTTTTTAGGTTTCATTTTTTTATGTTTACACTATGTTTATTATTGTTTATATGGCTTCAGCTGCAGCCCGCCACACAAGCCACAATAGGAAAGATACACTTTCCGACCGCTGTGAAGGCGGTCACATCATTATTAGGGAAGTGGGACCTCCGACGCCTTGTCGGGCGGACCATTTCCGAAACAATGCCGGTCGGAGGTTTGGAATGATGCCCTTAGTGTTAGTTTTTATGTTTCGTTACTAGTGGATAGTGTAGTAGCTTCTTAGTTATATGTTATTTATTATGTTATGTGTGTAATTTATGTTCTATTGTACTAAATTACAATGTGGGAATGTATGTTTTTGTAGTAGGATGCTATGTTCATTTTTTGCAGGTTTACACTCCAGAGCTATGGTGAAGATGAAGATGCTTATTTTTTTTAAAGGAAATGTTTTATAGTTTCATTGAAGCTGTTATTTTTAAATACATTTCCTTTTATTTTTCGGGTTTACTGAATTGTTACTGAAGTGTTTCTTTTTTTTAAAAAAAATTCAGGTTTTTGGTGGTTTGTCTAGGGAGAGGATTGCCTCGTTGGATTTGTATTCCTACAGTAAAATTTTTTCATTTTTGGCTGTATTTTATCGTTTTACAGAATTGGATTTGGATCGTTTTTGTTTGGGATTTCTACTGGTTTAAGGACAAACTACTGCAACAAAATTGAAAGTTACTTTAATTTTTTTATGGTTGGGAAATGTTACATTTTTAATGCATTTTGCTGTTGATAAATTTTATGCCCTAATTTATGTGGAATGTTCTTATTATCATTGATGGGTTATATAGTTTGGGGCCGATTACGATGTCAGGCGGATTGCCTCTGACCGGCTGTTGGTGGCAGTCCGTCCGACATCAGAAGCAGCAGTCCGACCTCCAAGTTACGATGTGGTCAGTCAGACCGCTGCCGGCTGGGAGAAAGACCAACACCTGTGACAGGATCGGAGATCCTATCGGGACGTCAGTCGGATAGATAATCCCCAAATGGCAGTGGTACCTGCTCAGGCACCACGGTCAGGATTATGATGTCCGTTTCCGACTGCCATTCAATGTCGGTCTCTCTGTCATGGAAAGGCTGTTGGAAAGTGACTTTGGGGCTCCTAGGAGAGCCCCTGTCCCCTGTGGCCTCAGCTATTAGGCCTGGGGGATACTTGTAGTGCCTCCCCAAACATCCATGCCCCGTATGGCAGGCACTGCATGGTGCCTACCACATGGGGCATCGATGTTTTAAAATTGTATTTTTTCTATTGAGGTTTGTGCTGCAGCCCATAGCACAAGCCGAAATCATACAATTCCGACCGCCTTGTAAGCAGTCTCATCACAATATGGAAAGCAGGACCACCGGCTCCTTTTCGGGAAGTCCCATTTCTGCTATGTTGTCGCTCAGACGTTCGTCGGACCGACATCGTAATCTGCCCCTTTGTTTTATTTTTTCTTCAGCTAATTTGTAGAATTTGTTTTTTAATTTTAATGTTATTATGTAAATATCATTACATTTTTGTCATAATAAATATATTTAAAACTAAATATATATATATATATTAGTTGTTAGTGAATATTGGTTATTGTGGTAGGTAGTTTTTGTGTAGTATTAATTTAAACGTTTAGATTTTGCTATTGCTTCTAGGTATGCTAGGCCTTGGGTGCTTGGGTATAGACTTGTTTTATATTGCATATGTTCATACATTGTTTTTGTTTGTTTACTTAGTTTATGGCCATTTTAGTTACAGATTGGTCAAGTCTAAAGTTCTGATTACTATGGCGGTTGGAAGGGCCTCTGCCGTCCCATCGGAAAAGACTGGTGCAGTTGCGTCAGAAGCGATCCTCCTGACCGCCATATTACAATGGGCACTGATAGGCAGTTTTCTGGCCGACATGCAGTCCATCTGACTACAACAGGAAAGTATGACCGCACCATGTCGGAAGGGGCCAATGGAGATAGATAGCCAGGCAGAAAGCCGCTCTGATTGCCCACCCTATAACGATGCACCTATTAGGCCATTCAACTGAGGTGGTTAAACCAGCTTGTCAGGAGTTGGCGGAAACAGAGGGACAGATGGCACAAGCTCACCTCCACGCTCCTCTCCATGTCCTGGGACGCCATGGATCCTGCCTTGCAAGTCCTGCCGCTACTCTACCTGCTACGTTACTATGATATCCAACGCTGTCGCGGACCCCACCACTCCTGCCATATATTAAATCACTGGCTTTCCTGCTGCATCAGTCCCAACTGATAGCTTTCTGACATCATCATCGGAATTGATGTCTTTCCGACTGCCGTGCTCTAAATTGCCAGTGCATGTATCGTAATGGGGCTGTTGGATAGTCCCCAGCGGGTCATTTTTTCCTGCTACCATGCCGGTCGGATGCCTTCACCGACCGACATTGTAATCAAACCCTTAGTTCCTGGTAGCTTTGTTTTTTCTGCATAGCTTTCAGTAGTTTGTGTAGGGTAGGTGGTGTTCTTTCTAATATGGATTGGGAGGCATTATGCCATTATTCCACTGTGTAGTTGGTTTTAGCTTGTTGGGCTAGGGTACTGTCGTACACATTCCACCACTGAAGGTGGAAATTTGGTTGGCGTCTGTGTCCTGATTTGTGTGGTCTCCCTACTCATGTGCCTTTGAAATAGTCGAGTAGGGGAGTTAATTTTGTTTAATTTGCTTTGTAGAAGGGACTTTCTATTAGTAGGTTGAAGTGGTTTGCTACTTCAGTTATGGGGACATAGGCTAGGACTATACATTTTTTTATTTGATATGTAAAATTACTATTGGTTGCATATTCTTTTGCAGATGGTGCCATATACTTTGGTTAAAGTGATAGTAGCATCCTTGTATTGCTGTGCGTGTGGGTACATTTTTAAAATAGCTTGTATCATTGCTTGTTCGAAGTCAATGATTATTTTTTGGGAGTAGTAATTATTAGTTTGTTCTTTCATTTATTTTATCAACTCTATGTAAGTTGTAGTATGCTTATTATGTAGTAATGTGTATATAAAAGGGATATTGGTTTATACTTGGTAAAATGGTTTGGGACATATCTCAAATGTTCCATCTATCATCCAGGATTCTAATTTTCCAGTTTTTGTATATTGGTAGAGGTTGCAAAGACAATAATTCTTTTTTCCTGACTTTTGTTGTAATAAAGAAGGAATTGTTATTTGTTGTGTATAATTGTTAATTTGTGTAGGATTTCTACTCCTCTAAGGGGCCGATTACAACATCGTATCAGTCTCTGGACCGACCGACCTTCTATCGGGGGTTGCGACTGCTTGATAATGATGAGACCGAACACTGTTTGGTTGCATACTCACCTTCTGTATGGGAGCTTGTGTTACAGCCTTAATACAGGCTCCAATAGAGAAATGGGTGTGTGTGTAAAACCCTGCACCCCGTGGCAGGCCCCCCATGGAGCCTGCCACACAGTTCAGGGTTTTACAGGGGGGTACCCTAGGTACCCCCTCAACCCCAAACCGTAGGCCGCGGAGGGAAGGGGTCTCTGCTAGTGGCCCCTAAAGTTGCTTTCCAATAGTCATTCCATATCGAAATTGCCGCATGGAAAGCCTGTCGGAAACTGACATCATAATGTCAACGGCGGAAATGCCATCCATAGGAGATTACAGTACGGTTCTGACCTGTCGGAAGACTCTGAGAGCCGGTCGGAACTGAGTTGGAATGACCTGCCGATTTATGTTCCGACATTGTAATCGGGCGGTCGGACTGCAAACCGACCGTGTCGTTCGGAAAGCCTCCAACCACGGTCGGAAAGCTTCCGAATAGCGGTATTAGACTTTCCGACCTACATCATTATGGTTTGGGGCTAATGGCGTTTGGGTGGTAGATTTTTTTGATCAGGCTGTTAGGCGTTCTAGTGTTGGGACAGCAGGTAACTGGCCCGTTACATGCTCTGAAGCATGGGTTAAGATATTTTTTAATATTTCAGTACTTAATTGTTGGGAGCTAATGCTTGCTTCTTTAAAATTTTCTAAAAGGTCTCTAACTCACATTTCAGTGATGTTGGGGGATGGTTATGGTCTTTTACATTTATCACTGTAGTTTCCCTAGTTGTTGCCCTCCGATAGCAGGAATTAGAGTAGTATTTGGTATATTTCCATTGAATACGATTAGATGATGTTCTTTCTTGGCTGTATGTGTAGCATATGTAGCAGAGCAAAAGTTTCCCTTTTTGAAAGGATATACATTGAGCCCCTTTTGTCATTTTTCTGGGTTATACTGTAAATGTATTTATAAACATAAATTAATAAACGCAATGGCTATATTTTCACAGTTACATTTTTTTAAATATTACATATATGCTATCCTTGTTTTTTCTTAATTTTCTTTGAAGTTCTCTGTTGTTTTTTCCTGCTTTAACATTGTTGTTTGGATTTGTTGGAGAGAAAATTGTATTTATTAGTCTGAGTTAAATGTTATTAAGGTTAAGTTTAGTTACGGGTAGTTAGTGTTTAGTTGCTTTCCTTTTTAAGTTTATATATACACAAAATAATACTAACTATTTTAGGGGCCTATTTCTCTTTATTTAATGTAGTTTGTTTCATTGCAGTTGGTGAAGCCTGTAGAAGATCTTTTTGTTATTTATTTAAGATTTTTATAAAACGCTAGCCAGACCCGAAGGTATCTGAGCGCTATACAGTATTGTCCCTCGTAAGATACATTAACACATTAGTATGTACAATGAGTCATGAAGTATCAAACAATACTGTGGTATAAAGCACAATGTCACTTGTAAGAAAAGTTATCACATTAGTATGTACAATGACTCATGTTGCTTCACGTACTGTCGTCGAGAGAGCACAATGACTCCTGGCGGGATGAGATCAGGGAGGGGGGTAGAGGAGGTAGTGTAGTGTAGTTCCATTATCCCCGATAGGCTCTGCGCATTGGAATAATATACACTATAGATTTGACATAGGACTGAGGTCAGTATGTCTCTATTGAGTACATTAAACTTAATTACTTGTCTGTGCCAGCTAACACAGAGGTCACTAGAAACTTTCTCGAATGAACAAGAAGGGATTAGTTTCTGACAACCAAATAAACATGATAACTTTGTTTCCCTTCGAGTCAGAACAATATCTTCAGAGTCGTGGAAACAATAGATTACATTTTCACTCAGTCAATCGTGCATGCTTCGTTTCTACAGACCGTTAGTCTTAGAGAACACATGAAATATTCTATGTCTGTAGACAAAAAGTCGTCTACCATTGTAGGTGAAAGTTGGATTACCTCCTTTAGACGATTAACCGCACATAGATATGAAGCATCGCCTTCAGCATTGGTCGCATCAGCAATGTTCGAAACGGATGTTACCTGCGCGCCTGTTGATTCCTCTCATACCTCAGCAGTTGCAGTTTGCGTCTGTGAGATCTCAATGAATGCCGTCATCAGAATTGGTAGCCGCTGGGGACAACACAGAGCATGGGCCGTTACGGGATCCAGCAGAGTATCAACATCCGTTGGCATGACTGAAGGGAGTGTTAGACAGATGTCTAGCACGCATTCTTCACCGCAAAGCAGGCAGCGTAGAACAGGTAAGATGCAATCTTGCCAGATTGGTCTGAATGACAGAAACCATGTGGTATTTAATTCTCGTAGACGAGGTAAACACAAAATTTGGACGATGCGCTCACGACACTTCATCTAGGGTAAGTATCAGGGACCCCCTGTTAAGGATCAACTCCTGGGTCAGGGAAACAACAATTTTGAAAAAGCACACACCCAGGCAGACTTAGGCTAACAAAGAAATGGCTAAATCACAGAATATTTGTCACAAAATATTTGTGTGAACACATTAGGATGAATACACAAAAGAACAATAGATACAACAGACTGTTATGATATCAAAAGTATATTTTTAATTCCTAATTCAATTAAAACATGATAAAAAGATGAGTTAATAAATATTACTTGAATCTACATGAATTATGGTGTTATAAATTTGATGCATCGACATTGAATAACAATTCCATAGTACAATGATAAAATCAGAATCAAAATCAAAAAGAAAAAAACAGTTAAGATTCAGTTTTGGAGATGTTTTTCTAAAGTTTTGTTGAACTTGGGCTGTGTCAACGCGTTTCGACAATCACTTGTCTTCATCAGGACTTTTTACAATATGCAGCCACTTTTTTTCTTCTAGATAAAATAAAACAGTATTAAGATAAATATTTGGCCAACACTTTCTAGGTTACAGTTTACAATTCTTATTATGGATAACTGAGAGTGACCACTACATTACAACAATACATAACAGTCCATTTATAATTAAGAATTCAAAATTAAATTCATTTCCTTAGCCAGACTTTTGTTTACATATATATAATACTACAGAGTCGTAGAAACCAACTGAGCGTGTTTATTTTGTAACTGGTGACTGTATTACTCTATACTCCCCTATGTTAAAGTGCTAGAAAGACCAGATGGGATAGCCATTTTTCTCCCCCCTACCCCAACGATTATAAAAGAAACAGGGGGAATTCAAGTATATGGTGAGGCAGGAGTGTCGTTAATTAAATATCTTATCTATTCATTAGGGGTTTATTCTTCATAGACAGGATCAAAGAACATTGTGAGACTTGTCTACCTAGTCTTTTTTTAAAAATGCATTAATTAAATAATCAAGCAATTCACAGTATATATTCACCATCAATTAGTTGCAGCTATTCGGGAAACTTGAGTTGGGAGTAAGGCACCTTCTCTTTGTTAGATGAAGACGGTATGTGATATCTGTTTAGCGAAGATATACATCGTTTTAGGATTTGGACGGTTTTTGATACACATTTAAGTTTTCTTAAACTAAACCGTTTTCCAACCTTAACCCTTATTTTCTTTGACAGATATATCTTTGTTGGAAGTTTTACCTGGTATAGCAGTATTCACTGCAAACTTCTTACTCCCTTCTCTGTTCAGTTTTGAATTTTAATGAGTCTTCAGCGTTAAGTGATGCCGCGACTCAGGTTCTGTAGCCGTAGGTAAATCCGTTACTTATATCTTTGTTCACAAAAGGAACGGTTCCTGTATAGATACGAGAAGCATAGTTTTATTCTATTTATTTTGTTACTCATGCTATTTATTAGCCTCAGACACTAATCACTCTTAACATTTTTTATTCTTTCATAGTTTTACCTTATTTGACAGCTTTAGGTAGTGTAAATAACACAGAGCGTGAAGACGCCTCTGTGTCTAGCAGGAGCTGCGGTTCGTAAGGACGTGGTTCAACTCCGTCCTACCCCGCGTCTCACTCGAAGATTCGGTCGGAATTACAAACATTAGTTGTTTCACTCTTCTAGGGTCACTCTAGAGTAAGTGAAAGGGAAAGAGTAAGGGTTATTTGTTATTCATCCCTTGGGGTTGGTCAATGATCAATCCAGGTACTTATGAACCTTTCACCTTATTCCTTTAACATTTTATTTACCTGGCGGATTTAGTCCGGTCTGATAAGCGGAAGCAGAGACGTCCGTGTGTTTACTCCCGTTTCAGGGTCCTATCGTCGCACGTTATTCCCGCACAGGTGTCAGTAGCGTTAGGCTCGGTACCGGTTACAAAGTGGTAATGGTCCAAGACCCTGGGGATAATATAACAAAGAATAGAATATTATCCAGCGTGAATACTACCTAGTTTAAACGGAGCGCTCGAAAATCCCCAGCAGAGCTCTCTCCACGGTGAATTGGGTGTCGCTGGTGATTTGGCTTGCCATATCGCCGCAGTAGGAGCAAAAATAGTATCCCTACAACGATTCCCAAAAGTAGGGGTAGTCCGCCAAACACAGAGTGCACAAAGTTTGGAATGATTCCTGGACTGCTTGAAAAGGTGTTAACAGTCCGAAAACACGGTCTTAAATACATGTACAATACCGCTCGTATCAGACATGTTTAAGATACGACCTAACATTTTGAGTAATGTATAGGGCAGTTTGTATTCAAAAGGGCATGTATCTCGGCAGAAGTCCTTGCGATTTGTAGATCATAGGTTTCTTTGGCCGAGGTCAGTGGCACAGTTTTTTGCAAAAGAATGGCTTTCATTCTGCTTAGAGTATCAATTCGTATAGAAGAGATGTTCAGTGAAGGCCATAAAGGCGACTCCCTGGCTGTCTTGGTTTGTGGAAACAAGTGACCCTGGATGAAACAGTCACTAGATATGGAATACCTGGCAACATGCCGCAGCAACCATGATCGTTCAACATGAGGTAACTTCCATTTGAAAGTTGTCCAAAACTTGGATCAATCACTGCAGCTGGTGAACCTTGCAGGTGACAGGATAAGTTGTTGGAGGAACCATCGCATGCCCCATATAAATTAATACCCTGACAAAGGAGAGTACAGCTTAGTGCGTTTTCACAGTTAGAACCGCTAAGAAACACTTCACGCCCCCCACTCCAACATCTGCGTGTGTATGGCAAATTCCAGGATGTGTTGATCTATTCGTTACCGAACCTTTCACATTTGCCTGCTGGTATGTGTTTTAGGCAAGACTGAAAATGGAAAATTGTAACCGGCAGAGTGATTGTTCCATGTATTATCCATTCAGTAGCTGATTTTTCTGCCACTGTGAATGGTAATCTTTCCAGTTTTTCAATGCTCAGCACCATATAGTCTGTTCATCTGGGTGCCAGTTTGATCTGTTTATCACTGAGATTGAATTCTGAAAACAGTGACGTAGTATTGATTAAATGCCAAGGTACATAGCCTGAACGCAAGTTTTGGAGCGCCCAACCTAATAGCATAATAGAACGTAGCTGAGACTGACCATGTTGCAAAATTACATAGGGCGATATGTATCAAGAAAGTATTTTGCATTTCCTAAATAGCGATTTTTAAGGAATCGCTATTTAGGAATTGCAAAATGGTATGTATGATAAAAATCGCTATTTTTTGCGATTCCTTAGTCTTCCTTATTTGCGAATTCGCATTTTGCGAATTCGCAATTGAGGAATATTTTCCAATGCATTCCTATGGGCCAGGAGGCCCATAGGAATGATTGCAAAATAATTCTCAAATTGCGATTTCGCAATTTGCTAATCGCAATTTGAGAATTATTTCAAGGGTGCAGGGGTGTCTCAAAGACACCCTGCTGCACCCCTGAAATCTACATGTGTGTGCATATGGCGCACATACATGCCCTATGGGCATGTGTGTGCATCACATGCCACCTTTAAAAATGCCAAATTGTGCATTTTTGGAAGAATTCGCAAGTTACCATCAACTACAAGTTGGTGGTAATTTGCGAATTCTTAACCTAAATTCGCTAGCCAAAAATGCTACATACATAGCATTTAAGGAATCGCAAAATTGCGATTCCCTAAATGCTATGGCAAAATAAGGATTCGCACAAGTTTGCAATTCCTTATTTTGGGAATGTTTCATACATCCCAAAACATGCAAAAAATCCGTTTGCGATTCGCAAAGGCCGAAATTCTGCGAATTTTGGCCTTTGCGAATCACGAAAGGCTTGATACATATCGCCCCAAGTCTTGTTCCATGATGTCTATGGCAGAAGACACAATGCTGTCCAATGAATATATCCTGGATGACAGAGTCGTTAACCCATTGTCTACTACAGAGAGAGATTTCTCTAAATTAATTTTATTTATTTATTTATTTTTGAGATTTATACAGCGCGTAGAATTGCCCTTAGGCGTCTCGGCGCTAGAAACTTTCGAATGTATTCCCGAGGTTAGGCCGGTAACTATTCTTGATCAAACAGCCAGGTCTTTATCTTTCTGCGGAAATGCATCAGGGATGGGCTGTCTTTGATGGAAGCTGGCAGGGAATTCCATAACCTGGGAGCTGCCACAAGGAAGCGTCTATCGCCCCAGTTAACTGTTTATGTTTGTGGTATTTGTAGGATTTTAAGGTTGTTAGATCGGAGCGATCTTATGGAGGACTGGTATCTGAGATGGGATTTCAGGAAATGTGGACCACAGTTGTGCAATGCTTTATAGAGTATGCACAGCGCTTTAAACTTGATCCTGTTTCGAATCTTGAGCCAATGCAGATCCCTTATAGTCTCAGAGATTGGTGAGAACTTTGGGATTCCAGACAGGAGACGGGCTGCAGCATTCTGGATGGTCTGCATTTTGTTGGTCACTCTTGCTTGGGCGTTGATGAATAAGCTGTTACAGTAGTCAAGAGATGACAACACGAGGGCGCTTACCAGCGTCTTACCTGCTGAGGTTGGTAGAAACGGCATGATTTTCTTGATCAGCCTGAGTTTGTGATGGGCTGTTGCTGCTATTTTATTTGAGTGGGCCATGAAATTTAATTTATCGTCAAAAATCACCCCCAGATTTCTGACGGTGATGGCTGGTGTAGGTGGTGTTCCGTGCGTAGGGGGCCACCAGGTGTTTGACCATCCGGGGGAGAGATGTCCAAATATGACGACCTCCGTTTTTTCAGCATTTAACTTTAGGCAGTTAGAGGCCATCCACTCACCTATCGCCCGCATGCCCTCTTGGAAGTTTTCAGCTACCTTGTCTCCATTCCCGTTGATGGCCAACACAAGCTGGGTGTCATCCGCGTATGAGGTAAGGCTCATCCCATAGGCCTTGATGACAGAGGCCAGGTCCGACACGTAGATATTGAATAGTGTCGGACTGAGGGATGAGCCTTGGGGAACCCCACACGGTAGTGACAGCTTGTGCGATTGGAAGGGCCCCAGTGTGACCACCTGTGATCTACCGGCCAGGAAGGAGGAAAGCAGATTTCTAGCCATGTGGCGGATGCCCAGGTTTTCGGCACGGTCGACCAGGATCTTGTGGTCGACCGTGTCGAAGGCCACCGACAGATCGAGCAGTACGAGTATTGCTGTACCTCCCTGGTCCCGGATGACTCTTATGTCCTCTGTAGCTTTTATTAAGGCAGTTTCGGTTCCGTGGAACTTACGGAAACCAAATTGGGTGTTGTCCAGTAGTTGATGTTTTTCTATGAACTCTGAGAGTTGTGAGTTCATAGCCTTTTCCACTACCTTGGCTAAAAAGGGGAGACTGGCTATGGGGCGGTAGTTTTTTGGTTGGTCCTTGTCCAGATTAGCTTTCTTAAGTAGGGGTTTGACCAAGGTGTTTTAAAGGGAGTCTGGGTATATCCCAGTTCTGAACATTGTGTTGCAGATTGATACAATGTCAGGGGAGAGATAGTCCATGATCGGACGAATGACTTTTAGAGGACAGGGATCTAATGCTGAGCCTGATTTAATTGTGGCCGTTATTTCCTTGATTTGTGTTTCTCCAAGGTCTAAGAACTGAGATAGTTTGATATTGTTGGTCCCGTTGTTAGATGTAGGGGGGCTGATTATTGTTTTTGTGGAGAAGGCTTGATATATACCATTCACCTTTGTGAAAAAGAAATCAGCCAGAGAATCACAAAAGACTTGGGATTGTGGAGGATTCAGGTCCGGTGCGTTTCCCGCTAAGAACTTAGTTATCTCATAAAGTTTTTTACTTGAGTTTTTAGCAGAATTGATTTGTTCAGTGAAATAGGATTTTTTTGTCTCGACAATAAGGGCTTTGTATTGTCCGAGTGCTTCCTTATAGCTGGTCTTGCTTTCAGCGCTGTAGGATCTGCGCCAGAGTCTCTCCCTGTTTCTACAGAATTGCCTCTTAATACGGAGCTCCTCTGTAAACCATGGGGCTGATGGCGTTGCTCTATTTCTAGGGAGTTTTTTTTAGTTGGGGCTAAGGAGTGGGTGGCGGTACCTATCCACTCCTGAAATTGTCGTGTGGCCAAGTTTGGATCAAATGTTGAATCAGGACGGGTTTTTTCAAGTAAGGTCGTTAGCTCAGCGTGATCGATGTCCTTCCAAACTTTGATGGTTTGTGGTTTCAGTACAGAGTGGGGTCTGAGTCTATTTAATGTGACTGATATTTTTATTAAAATGGCGAAGTGGTCGGTCCATGGCATTGGTAAGGTATCTATTATATTAACTTTACCGCTTGAACTGCCCCACGTGAACAGACTGCGGGGCCCTTTAGGGTTGTTCCTAGGGTAAGCACCTTTCTAGTCATCAATATATTTGTGATGTGGTACATGTTTAGCCTTCGTCCTTTTTAACCTATTAAAACCTTCCTACCTTTGACTGAATGCATGGTCTGGGCAGTGTCAGCATGCGATTACACCTTTTGACTAACCATTGTGTGGTCGCACTACTGACCGATGTGCCCCATTTCTTGTGTGGTTGATGTGCAACACTGCATACCAAAGCTAGATGGTGTATGGAGAATGTGTTTAGAACCTGGTAAATGAAGGGTCAATCATACTACTAGCTGAGATTACAACCCTTCCACTTATCTTTTCTAGGTTCCCCTCCAGAGCAAGACCTGCTGGCTTGCTTCCTGATTGACCCATTGAGGTTGTATTTAGATACTTTATTTATTTTTCATTTTTCACTGTGTAGTACCCACTTGAGGTCCTGAAGAATTGCCACATTGGCATGAAACATGTCGACCTTTTTAGAGGGTTGAGTAAGTTCACTGTAGCCTAAACAGTCCCTTTCTCCCCTCCCACCCTTTTAAACTAGGGAGTCAGCCACCCCAAATAAAGTTCATTGTGGACTGACTTACCTTCTTTTAAACCTCACCTTTTCACTCACGACTACACTTACACCAGACCCCTCACCCTCACGCAAAAACTGGCTGGAACAAAAGATCTCCATCAAAGAGCGCCTACGGCGCCCGTCAGACATTGCAGCGCCAGTCTGACGAGGAGCAGGAGACCGATGATGAAGCATGACACCTAGGCTCCCGTCTGGGTGTGTGTGGTCCCCTAGTTCCAACAAGGGAACACCTTGTTCCCTGACTGACTGACACGCTCCCCTAGCTTCATACACTCCGTGTTTGTTCTCTCACCTCTTTCTAGCCTGGGGAACTAAGTATCAAGTTGTTTATAAGTTGATTGGACGCATACTTTGGACCCCGTAAAATATTGTCCACCCCTGGTTCCTTTTTTGTAATTTTATCTATTATATTAACGCCTTGCATATTAGTAAAGATGCCGTCTAACGTGTGACCGGCTATATGGGTGGGGGTGGTTACCAGTTGCCGAAGACTCATGGTGTGCATGTCTGATATCAAGGAATGGGTGTCTTTGTCATATGCATTCTCAAGATGGAAGTTCAAGTCGCCCAATAATGTAAATGAGTCTTCCAGCGATGGGGCTTCTAGTATTGCACCCAGATTTCCTAGAAAGTTGGTGCGAGAGCCTGGTGGTCGATATAAGAGGATGCCTTTAAAATGAGACGATGGGGTGAGTTTAAGATCAAAAAGAAGGGCTTCGCAGGAGGTGGAGTGGATGTGAGATATTCTGACCGTTATGTGGTCGCGGGCGATGATGGCTAGTCCTCCTCCGCGCTGCCCCACTCTATCTAGGCGATAGGCGTTATAGGCTGGGGGGGTCGCAACTGCCATGTCAGGATCGGATGCTCCATCCGTCCATGTCTCCGTGAGAAAGAGACAATCAAGGTTGTTGTTGATAATAAATTAATACGATCAATTTCTCGTATTCGTTCTGCAGTCTCTGCTTGCGTAATCTTCCATATTTCATTAAATGCAGCATATATACCGGCATATATGATTTGTTTTTGGCACGTTTTTCATGGTCCTAACAAGAATTCCTTAAAGGTCTGCGCCATCTTTAAGTAAAGATAAGTGTTGTTTTACATCCTGTAGTGTAGCTTTCTGTAGCCAATCAAGGCATAGCTTCCCTACACTGTATGTTGTTATTACCCCAGGATGCTGTCTTTGAACATATCTCAGGTCCGGCCTATTCACTTTGAAACCTTGAGTTTTGTTCAGGATTCGATCTTGACAGTTGTTTGTGTCTATGGGCCAGAGCAACCATTTGCTCCAATCTGGATCTGATCTGTTGTGATGCAAAATATTATGTATGTCGACCTCCCCCCGTGTAGAGCTATTATTCGCAGTTATTGGTATGGTCGGTGTGCTCATGTCCTTGTTCTTGGCTAATCCAAGGCAAGACGTTTGTTGGACAGTGTCATTCAAAAACATAATTTGCTCAGGGATGATACAGGCTCTAAAAAAAGCTTCTACCCCCTGCACTTGCCAATCTTTTGAACCCCAGAAAGTTTTTGTCTCAATGTTGTCTTTCCAAAAGTCGAAACCCTATCTAGACAGTGGGGCATAAAAGGCTGCAAAATACATCTGTTTTGTATTGGTCAACATACTTTTCATTCCTGTTCTGTTTACATTTCTAAAGTAAAATGTTTCTGCATTGGATACATTGAACCCTGAAAAATATGGAAACTTATTTGCAAAAGTTTTCGAGCTACCCTTTAGAGGTGTAGGACAATGTTCCCATTGGTTCTACATATATACATTTCTAGGCATTGCAGATTAGTGCAAGAAATGATGGCCATAATGGTTATAACAATACATTTGTTCATAGTCTGATGAACCCTCTAAATATTCATGATTTGTGAATACTGCAGACATCTCTTGATCAGCCATCATATTATTAACAGTCTCGAAGTCCCAATCATCAGAAAAAGTACTAGAGGTAACAAAGTCACTTAATGAAATCTTGAATAAGTGTGGAATCTTCAACGGGCCAAAAATGTAATATTCTGTTTTGTCCCAAGCTATACCATCAGGTATAGGAACTGCTGTAATGTTCACTGCTGACAAGTCTCTTTGTTCACGATGGGATGATTTGTGTTGCTTCAGAAGTAAGTCCACTTGTTTACTTGCTGTGTCCATTTTTACATATCTTCCATTATCAGCATACCCAGAGTTATTACCAGAGCTAACCAAAGTAGAAGAAAAAATATTCCCAACTAAATCCAAAGTTCATTCCATGGTGAAACCAGGTAGGTTTTTTCCAGGTGATGAAAAAAGCCAGTTGCTTGTTTGAAAGTTCTTTTTGCTGGCGTCATTTCAGGTTCGCTGGGATCCTCAGAAAACGTATCAACGTTAATGAAATAGCCAGAGGCAGCTCTGTCAATGGTTGGAATTGCATTCGAATTTGTTGAAATAGCTGGAACTACTTGATACATTTGTGAGGACCGGTGTTTCAGGATGAACTGTTATTTGGGTCTCAAGAAGAACGAGTTCCATAGCTTTGTTGATTAGTCCTTTTCTTACTGCAGATTCCTCAATGGTGATGAGGCTCTCAATTTGCACCTCTTAGACTGTAGCTAGAGGAGTGCGTCTGATACATTGGCAGAGTCCACTTGGCCTACTGCTTAGTATTGGCCACATAGTGTGGTTTGATCAGGTTGATAGACACAAATCGGTTCTCCGTTTTACCAGCAAGGGGCAGCAGTATCACTGTTCCTGTTCCGGGGATTGCTAGGACAGGTACTGGTTGTCTGTAAGAAGGCCCAAATTCGTTCTTGTCCACAATCATTTCTGTGACTAGATCACCAAGCTTTGGAATCCAGATAGGCCTTGCTGGGACGGTTGTTTTTTCCCCAGTGGTTGTTGGCTTGAGGAACACGTTGATTTGTTTAGTTCTTAATTCATTAAAGTCCTGTAAAACAGCCACATTTCTTATTTTCCACCACTGTTGTATGACAATCAAGGTCCGGAACCAACATTCTTGTCCCAAATAGGACCTCATATGGAGTGACACCCCCTAGAGAACTTTTTGGCAAGTTGTTAAGACTACGTTGAACCCCATAAAGATGTTTGACCCACCCGTCACCCGAACCTAATACCCTAGCTGTTATAGACTGCTTTATGTCTCGTTTCTTTCTTTCCACAACCGAATTTCCCTCAAGATGGAATGGAGAAGAGTACCGCAATGCAACCCCCAAACCGGCCATGGCTTCTTTTAAGCTCGAGAGCTAAACGCAGGGGCCTGGTCAGAATGTAGCGTGCCTATTGCGTATGTGCCGATAAAGACTCGCAAATCTTTTATAAGAGTTGACCGTCAGCCGAGCGATGAGGCCACATCCAAAGGAACCTTGAACACGAAACAACTGCGACCACAATATATTTATATTTACCATCCCTTTGTAAGGGACCGCAGTGGTCCAGGTAAACACATGCTAGTGGTTTATCTGAGATTAACAGCAGGGGCGTCTGCACAGGATGTTTCACAGTAGAGACTTTAATCTTAGGGCATATTTCACAGTCCAGGGCATAGTTTCTGGTCTGCTTCCTAATGCCTGGCCACCAGTATCTCTGTTTCAATAACGATACTTAGGCGGAAACACCTGCATGAGCAGAGGCGAGCCCTTCATGTGCTGCTAGGATTAGTCCTAATCTATGTTCCATGTATGGAATTACCCTATCCCCCATTTCAGGGATTCGAGCATACGGAACATTGTTTCTATCAGTTATATACGAGTATTTGAGTGGAAACCCTATAGGTAATGCTGCACCGCTGCCTTTGCTTGTAGCATTGACAGCTAGTATTATTTCACTGTCTATTGCAGCTATGGAAGCCATTTGCACAGCCCCCTTTGCGGCTTCATCAGCCAATTAATTCCCTTCAACGTGAACGCCATCAGGTTGATGACTCAGAGTGTGTATCAAGTGAGTGTTTTGTAGTCCGTTTCACAACTGAACTACTTGTTCCCAAAGCGTTTTATGCTTGATTGTGCTAACTTTTGCATCTTTGAACCAATTTTGAAGCCAGTTCTGTAAATATTCATTATAGGATTGTACACAATGGAAAGAATCGCACCCTATGAGTGTGGGGAATTCGCGATCCGTATTTTCAAGTGCCATTGTGAATGCTTGTAGTTCAACTCGCTGAGCTGTACAATCTTCTGGAGATTGCGTTTTTGTGACCATAGGTCTAAATTTGGCATCGCACAGACAAGCTTTAACGATCGCGCATGCTGCACTATAAGCTTGCTTACCCCTCGTAGCGGGATGTGCAGATCGGTCAGTATAAATTATACATTTATACTATTCTAGAGGTAGAATTTCAGTAGGCAGAGGACATTCTTGTTCGGTGGGGGGGTGTAGAGCTTCATCTGTGACAGGGCTCCGATTGATTTTAGAGGGGGGAATGAGTTGAGCGCTGTCAGGGAGGGGTAGGCGGAGGGGAGGATGGTGTCCGGAGGGGGGAGGTTGGCTCTCATGTCAGAGGTCTTGTGGTTACTTTGTACGAACTCCTGTAGGGGCAGTCTATCAGGGGATAAGGAGCTAGATGGGCGGGAGCTATGTGAGTGTGATGGAGCGTTCTGGAGCAAAGGGAGAGGGAGGGTCCAAAGCTACTAGGTTGTCATTATTGGCTTTGCGAAGCAAGGGGAAGAGAGAGTCGAAAGCTTCTAGGTTGTCATTATTGGCTGGGATCATGACTGTGCCGTTGGTGTAGATGGTCACAGAGGTGTTACCACTACGTGTAGGGTGGTTTGGGAGTGTGATCGTTAGTTTGTAACTGAAGGGAGTGTTAGTAGTTTTGGATATGTGCAGATGAGTTTTGAGGATGGTGTTCCAGTATGCAGGTCTTATGGTATAGAAAATTAGATCTATTTTTAACTGGCCTTTGGAAGAGCAGTGGTATATGTCCGCGAATATAGTTTCTGAGTGTTGTCTACACAGTTTATGTTTGAGGTTTCTTTTAGCTTTTGGTGTGAAGTTGGGTGGGAAAGTGATGGAGAAGGAGTTTGGGCTGTGTGGTTTCAGTCCGTTAGGTGTGAGTGGGTGGCGGGGGATGGGGTGGCAGGTGGCATTCTGTCTAGGTTGGGAGCGATGTTCAGTCTATTGGTTTGAGAGAGTGGGACTAGACAGGGTTTGGGGTTGGTAACCCTCTCCGCATTTAGGTATGAATAAGGGAAGGATTAATTCCTCTTTCTGATCATATATACTCCGCCTTTGAGCTTGCGACAAGAGATTGGCTATGACTGGAGGTGTGGGAACTAGCTCTCTGCTGACTTCATCTATCCTAAGATAGATGGGGTCTGTTAGCTGGTGTAGGTGGTGAGGGAACAACCTCTCGGACCCTCAGGCATGGTCAACAAGGCAGGAGCATTGCTATGGAAGTAGCCGGGGAAGAGTCGTGGTGGCGTGGTTTGTTTCCCCTCATTCGGGATATAGGTGTAGTTGAATGTGGTGATTGACTTTTGTGGCTGGCTGTTCTTTGCAGGTCGGAGACCTTCCAGGGGGTTCCAAAGTTGGTTATCGGCGGACAGCTGCCATCTTGGGGACAGGCATCCAGTTGGGTGAGGTGAGGGGATGTGACTCCAGTTGTTGTGGCCAGTGTGTCTATAGTTCGATTGCTTTAGGGCTCAGGAGGATGTTCCTGATGACTCCTGAAATGTTTTCACAATTATTCTATTAAACTGGCACTGTTTAATAATGTCTAGAATTATCTAAACATTGCACATAAGTTTTATTACCCTTTTAAAAATGTAATCAAATACATGATTTCCAAACATACTACTCTGGCCAAGCAGGCCTTACTAACGTGTAAAAGTATCCACGGTGTGATTATTCGATATGGAGGTGGGGGTTTTGAAGAATATTTGGAGTCCCTTCCCTTTTGACACCTTCTCCCAGCCAGGATATAAATGACAAAAGGTGTTACTAATGCCCCATTACAGAGCGACTTACCGCAGCTCATTTTTTTCAGCTGAAAACAAAGCACAGTTATCAGCATAATGCTTCTTTTGGCCAGAGCTTGGCACCCCCCCAGGGTTCACTTTAAAGACCCATGGTGTAGAGGTTTTGAAGGTTTTCAGTTGGGGCACCAACCCAGCATCGTTTCATCCTTCTCTAATCTTTTTAGGTTGTGAGGTAATTTTTTGATAGTCAATTGGCTTATTTTATACTGTCTTGCCATCAACAGACTGCAGACCCTGTTGCATGGCCATGAGCCTGATCACAAGCGTCGGCACACCCTGGGTCTGTCTGTCTTCTTCATGGTCCGAGAGGGCATCAAGCTGGGGCTGTGTGTCTTGTTTGTGGTCTGTGAAGAAGTCCTGCTAGGACTTCGTAGCTCACTTGGATTCAAATGTGAGGTGAGTTTCATGTCTACCCGCTTTTCCTGCTGTTCTCAAGTGCATGTACCCCAGCAGCAGAAAGCGTGTGGGACTTTGTTGTCCACCCCATCCCAGAGAAACAAGTCATCAGTGGCACATTGGGTCAGTCCTGAATGCCATAAATTGCCATCTCAATAGCAGGCACTGTATCTCCGTGAGGCAGTAAGCTCGCTCACAACCTCAGGCACATTAACAGTGGTGGGCCTCAAGGCACAGAGTGGCACCAGGCTCCAAAACACCTGGCAAGCAATTGGGTGCTCTCTTTGTCATTATTCTGCACCAAATCTGTAATCGTCACAGCTTTTAACAAGTCCATGCAGTTGTGTTGGATAGCGTCCTTCTCTGCTATCATCTCGGGCGGGTGCTGCAGCTCTCTGGATTAGTATTCCTGTGTCTTCCAGGGGCAGAACTATTTCCAGGCCGTGGGGCACCCTGCCATCCCTGACCCACCAGAGTGCTCTGCATGGAACACACTTTCCAGAAGGCCTCCAGGCCCGTGTTACACAGTGGAAATGTCTGATTAAGCCAGCTGTCCCCAGGGCTTTCGCCAATCCGCCCGTACCGTCCTGCTGGCAGGATACTTACGTTCGTGGCTGTCAGCGGATGAGCCAAGCCGGCAATGTTGTCCTCCTCGCGTAAGTGGACCTCATATGGCCAATGCCACCATCACTGCACTCCGGTGTCACAAGCCACTTATATCTCCACCAGTGCCGCACATAGCCCACACTAGCATCCCTGGCCGCAATCACCCCTTCTTGCAGCTGCGAGCTAGTTACTGGTCCGCCACTGGATTATGTAAATATTTTTTTTCAATAAAAAATTACTGAAATTAAAAAACAGGCTCCTCGGCCTGGCAGCTCCTCTCCGCAGTGTATCACGCGGCCATTATTTTAAGTTCACTATGCCGTACATGCGGTGCAGTCCTTGCGGGTCAGATCATTCCCTCAGTGCCGCACCAACCTCCGATTTTGTGGTGCTTGGACCCCCAGCAGCCTCCCACACACCTAACTTATTAATTTTGGGGGAGAAGCATGCCGGATGGAGAGATAGTTTACAGATGCATGCTCGCTGCCAGCAGAGCTGTACTAGAGTGCAGCCATCTTGCCGTGGGCTCTCTAGAGCCCCACCAAGATTTTGTTTTTTAAAATAAAGACACGTGTTAAAAGTTTGACAGACAGTACCCATCATGTTAATGGAACCGTCCATCAAACTTTTGATACATTGACAGGAACTGCAGTGATGGTGGGTCTTGCCAATGTAAGAGATGTCTGCTGGGTTGAGGGACATCTCTAAATTCGTAGTGCGGTTACTCCATCAGGGTGGCGTAGTATCATACTTCATCAACATGACAGAGCAAAATCCATACTCCAAACGTACAATATCAAGCTGTTGGATTTATAATGTGGTGCTTTTCATCTACTTGGCTCTCTTACCGCCAGTCAGATTAATTCCAGCTCTTTCAGCTGTGGCTGGCATTGCCTTGGCTCACTTTGTGAGAACTGCAATATGTTAAGCACTGTAGCCTTTTCTCTTGTGTATTGTATGACAGTTGGAGGGCTGAAACGTAAGTTGCAAGTTTCTTTATAGTTCTTAGTTGGGGAACATATATTCCAATGCTTGTGGATTGGAAAAAGTAAGTCTTGCCATTTCTAGTGCTTTCAGGTAGGGAAAAGCCAGGTCTTCAGAATTCACCTGAATTGTAGGGTTTACCTTAGCTCATGTCATTGCAGTGCGAGAAGCAGAAACATAAAATGGTAATAACTTTTAGGTATTACTATTTTATGTTTGTGCATTGTGGGTGGGCGGGGCTGCTCGGCTCTCCGAGCAGGGCAGGGGTAGAGTGGTGTGCCCACTCCTGAGTACACATAGACTCGGGCCTCTCAAACCAGCCATGCACACTATGCCCTTCTCCTTGCAGGCTGCAATGCAGCCTGCATAGAGAACATGCCCACCCCACCACAACGCTGCCTGCAGCGTTCTGATTGGCTCAGGGGAGGGAGCCTGGCTGCCTGGTTCCTGTTCCTGTCGGAGGCAGGAGAGCAGGAGGCGAGAAGACGCGGGACCCGAGCTCAAGGTAAGTTTAAATTATTTATTTTATTACCCCCCGCCGCGCCTGCATCCTCGAGCCATGCCGGCCGTGAATGTGTTTAGTGCGAGTCTGTTGAATGCAGATTGTAAGCTAGTGAAGGGCCTTAAAGTAGGGGAAATATGATTTATTGGGTTACATGTATGAGTTGTCTCGGAACTTCATCCAGAATTTTTTGTAGACGTCTCATAGCTGAAACATGAGGGAGGTGATTGTCTGGATCTTCTGTGGAAATCCCAGATGTGGGAAAATACCTTGTAGAGTTTGCATGTACATTTGGTCACATGGTTAACGTGAGAGTTCATGCAGGGAGAGAGGATTCCATGATGAGTCCTAGACTGCCTTCTTCTGTCGATGTTGCTGATGTTACCCTAAGTTAGTGTGCCCATATTGGCAATGAATCAAAATGTTTACAATCACCACATATCAGAATTTCAGTTTATGAAGCATTGAATTTAAGGCGATTACTTTTCATCTAGTAGTCAATGACACAGAGGCGGTCAACTAGTTTTGAGCTTTCAAGATCACATGGATTTCCCGGTTTCAGGACTACCTCAGTACCATCGTCATACTTATAGATTTTTAGGTTAAAGATTTAGATTTGTTCCCAAGAGTGGGTTAATGTATACTTTGAAGAGGATAATCAAGCCTTGATGTTGTGTGGAGGTGATGTGGAAGTGTTATGTTTCATATAGGTACCCTAATATAGGCCCGGGTAACATCATACCCTTTCACCTACATCACCTCCCCTTCACTACACAGTAACAAGCCTTTTAGGAAAGAACATTTACCAAGTTCTAGTCCTGGGCGCAGAAGGAAGGTTTTCCTGAACAATAGCGTTCTATGACTTCATCTTTAGACTGAAAGAGTATGAAAGATTATTCATAAGGGTTCTTGGAAACCAGGCTGGGTCTTCATCCACCTGCATAGTATCTACGTACAAGGTTCATCCCATAACTCATCCTCAAATCCAACAATGGCTAATACAAGAAACAAGGGACAAAAAGAACGTTAGATACTTTCTGTATAAATACAGCACCTCTTGTTAGTGTTAGCTAGAGGGAACTGAGACGTCCAATCAGACACACTGACCAGAGACGCTGAGGCTCCTGCATGCAGACTCTCCAGCTGACAGCGGTCTAAACATTCCTTGAGGGGTGTCCAACTCGAGACCAGGACAGGGTCCCACACTCTCTCACTTAAGGTAATGCGGTCTAAACCTAGAGGGATTCTGGGCTTCATACCTACTCACATGCTAGGTATTAGCAACAGTCCTGTGCACACGTACAGAGTCAAATTAAACAGTGTAGAGGTAATTACAACAACACTTAGAACAAAAATTCCACATTGATTTCTTGGGTTCTTTTTTATGTCAAATCACAACAAACAACCAGCCGACACGTGTTTTGTCAGAGAAATAGTGTACTCCGACTCTTCTGGGCTCAAGGTAAAATCGACGGAATGAAGAATCCCTGCACCAGAGATAATTCCAACCAGGTCGGGTTTCAGAAAAAAGGTTGTGTATGTAGACCAATTTTAATAGAGTAACAGAGGCTGTAAGTAGATGCTCTGGATTGTGTAAGCGGGATGGCGGTGATACTTCCAAACCGGCACCCACGCTGGAGAGGTTGAGTAGGTTAATAGGTGCTGGTTACTCTTGTATGTATACCAAAGCTCAGCCGCTAATAAACTCTTAAAAGGGAACAATCCTCCCAACTGTAGAAATATGTTGAGGACAGCAATACAATCAATACTGGTCCATGGGGACACACGTGTAAGAGCCCTATGCAGATTTCTTATCCGTGTCTTGGTGGCAGTCAATACAATCATGATAAATGCTAGGTACACTTAGGTACATCTAGATAGGCATCATAGGAGTGCGCACTTTCTTTTATCATGCATTTATATCTATGTACGTGTTCATGAGTATTGCAAAATGGTAGAACTGCACTATCCTTTTATATTCACTGCACTGCTGATTATATATCTCTGCGACTGCTTAACGGTTGTCAGCAACACATATATTTTACACTAGACGAACAGCTGTGCAGTAAATTCTTATTGTAACACGTCCAACTGTTTCTTCTGTATAACTCTCTGATAGAAACTAAGTGAGCACGAGTGACTGAGCGAAAAGTAGTACATTCTTTCCACAATTCTGAGGGATCAGGGTTGTCATGATCTAAGGATGCCAGAAACTATTCTCTCCCCGGTAAGAGGAGATTCTAGTGGCACTGTGAGCTAGCTAATGCAAACAGGCTAACATACGCGGTGGGGGTGCTCCGAGTTAGTCTGCCACCCATCCTACAGTTTATGTTATTCAAACACGCAGGTCCTGCATGGGTACTATAGGAACTACAAGACAGAAGCAGGTACTTCTAATAGAACGATAACCAATCATAGTCTTACATAGCATCCTTCTGCATCCTGACTGCCTGAAACAACCTCTCAGTTTCCTTATAGTGTACAATGTGTAGCCATGCTATGCATGGGGAGCCATGGACTCCGTTGACCAGTCTGTACATAGTGAGCCTGAATAATGATAGAACAGTGAGGTAGCGCTTCTTCAGTGAACACATTCTGAAGCAGTTGAAGCACACGATCATTCATTAATTCCACTTCGGTCTTTTCTGGTAGATGAATGACCATACAGTGTTTGTTTCCAGGTTTCTAGTTCTTTGAGTTTGCTGTGGTACGCACTGCACTTTCTAGCCAGAATTTCAATCACTTTGAGTAGCATGCCACAATGTCTTCAGTCTCACCAGACCGCTTTGTCACTTCATCATTCTATCAGCAGGCTTCTGCATTTTGTGCCCAGCTTGGTGGCACTATGAACCATTTACCTGTTGTTTCCTTGTTGCTCTGAGTAATAGACATAATGATGTTCTTTAGGCTGTACGTACTTAATTAAAGACAAATTGTAGATCATGTTGCTGGACTGGCAAAGAGTGAAAGCAGCTAGCAGAAGGTTCCAGTCCATTGCAACTGCTGTTGCAGGACTATGTCTGAGAAGACAGTGGGCCTCATATACAACGTAGTGAAGAAAGGGTTACCCTCTGATGCAGGCCCGGACTGGCCATAGCGGGCACTGGGCAATCCCCCAGTGTGCCGCAAGGGTGGGGGCCGGTTTTGAGCCCCTGGGGGCAGATTTAGTTAGAGGCTGTTTTTGCAGCATTGCTGCAAAATCGGCCCTGCAACAAAATCGGCCAAAAACCGGCCCTAGCAAAGCGCTCGGCGGCACCTCCAACCCCCCCGTCCCCCCCCCCCCCCGAGTGTGGGGGGGGGGGGGCAGCCAAGCACTTTGCCAGGGCCGGTTTTGGTTCCCAGTCCGGCCCTGCTCTGATGTACAGGATAATCTTCATTATATAGTGGAATTGGAAGCCAAGCCCTGGACAGAGTTGCAGGTACATATATTCCATTTTTGTAAGAAAAATCAGGAGAAAGAGGGGAAACAAGCAGGAGGTGACATAGAAAGCAGCAGTAAAGTTAGTGCAGCAAAAGTTGGCAAACAAAGGAACAGTGGAAGGCGTTGTGTTGGACACCACCACTCAGCTGACTGCAATGTCTGTGGGATCAGTCAGAGGGAACACCCAAAAACAGTACCAACAACAGTAGGTCAGGGGGGCGTGGCTTGGGCGCCGATGGCGATGGTCGCCTAAGAGCTCGGCTCCGGGACTGAGCCCGGGATTATCCTGTTAATCGGAGGCCGCGGGGCACCCTAGCCCCCGCAAATCGTTGTTCAGCCCAACTGGACCCTGCTGGGACGCCTGGCACAGCCTGGACGGGTGGTGATCCGTCCGAAACTTGAAGTTTGTGGTCCCGCGGAGAGCGACCCAATATGGCGCCCGGACCCCTTGGTCCCCTTAGACGGGACCATTAGCCTGAGAGAACGTCGTTGGTCATGGCGTGCCCTCCGCTCTTGTGTTTTCCTGGAGAGTGAGGAGCTGGACTTTGCACTGCTGAGACTCTGATATTGGTAACTGCGCCCGGGCGGTCGGAGGCCCCTACCATAGTGGACCCCGGCACACGGACGCCTGGAGGGCCTGACGGGGGTGCCGACCCCCGACGCGGCGCTTGGCTGCATCCCCCGTTTGGCCCGATCCCATGGGAAGCACAACCCCCTGGCGTCAAAAAGACTCTGGTGGTGTGGGTGGCCCTCGTTCCAGATCCTCGTCAGCCGGACGGGCCTACCCGGCCTGGCGCCGAGTGTCTCCGCCTCCTCCTCGGCGCCCTCGGACGACACGGGGGTGGCGCGAGCCGAAACTGAGGAGACCCGCCTGGCCCTGGAGAGGAGGAGCACCGGCCCTCACCCCGAGGGCCTGCATTCGGGGGAGTTATAATCGGCGCCCGCACTGGGTGGTACCCTCCTCTGAGTCCACACTGTGCACTTCCAGCGGCATGGGGAAGCCGAGAGGGGCCAAGGGGGCCACCCCGGCGGCCTCTGACTCGGAGACTACGGACAAGGAAGGCCATGGAAACCCGGGGAGTGCTGGTGGCGCGCAGCTGCAGCAACAGTTTGATCGCGTCCTGGAGGCGATTGCGACCACACGCTCGGCCCTCCAGCAGGACATTGCCCAGGTGGCGACGAGCCTGGGCCTCCTCAGGGCGGATCACGGCAAGCTGTCGGACAGGGTCAAAGAAGTGGAGGGCTCGGTGAAGACCTTGGAGCCGGCGCAGCGCACCTTGGCCGCGGCAATGAAAGATGCCCTGACCCGGATTTCTGCCCTGGAGCAGCGAGCGGAAGATGCGGAGGGCCGTAACAGGCGCAACAACATCCGTGTGGTGGGCCTGCCGGAGAAGATCGAGGATGGCGACATGGTGGCCTACTTGGAGGCCTGGCTCCGAGACACGGTGGCCCCGGAGGGCCTGTCCTCTTTCTACACCCTTGAACGAGCTCATAGAGTCCCAGCGAGGCCACCGCAACAAGGCCGTGCGCCGCGCCCGGTGGTGGCGCGCCTCCTCCATTTTCGCGACAGGGACCTCATTCTCAATGCCGCTAGACATAATGGCCCCTTCAAGGTGGAAAACAGCCAGGTGAACATCTTCCCGGACTATACTTATGAAACCCAACGCAGGCGGTTTTCATTCTTGGCGGTCAAGCGCGAGCTTCGGAGCGAGGGCATCCAATACTCGCTCTTATTTCCTGCACGGCTCCGCGTCAT
Source organism: Lissotriton helveticus (assembly GCF_964261635.1). Lineage (NCBI taxonomy): Eukaryota > Metazoa > Chordata > Amphibia > Caudata > Salamandridae > Lissotriton > Lissotriton helveticus. The sequence goes on from NC_136069.1 coordinate 1,039,604,318, forward strand.
TGTCGATGACAAGTCTCAATTTTTTGATACCCCGGAAGATGCCTGTAATTGGCTTGAACTTTATAGAGCTGGGAAAGATGGCTTTGCCTCCGCATCTCAGCCAACGGCGGAGCCAGGACGGCGACGGCGTTCCACGAGGGTGCGGGGTCGACGGGGCCGGTCGGGCGGCCCTTCTACTGCGGAGACATCGACGGAGCGGAAGGGGGTACTGGAGGTGCTGTCTGCGTTGTCTGGTTCACGAGATGATACCATCGCGGAAGAGGAGAACCCTGGTGGCGAGGGGGCATCGACGGACTCGGTGGCAGATAGCACCGGCACACCGGAGGTCACGCCAAAATCGGCTGAGGACCTTCTTGATGGACAAGGTTGACGGTGTGAGCTGCATCCTTTTGGGTGGGGGCCCGTAGCGGGGGTGGCGGAAGCCGATGGTTCAGCATGATCCTCGAAGAAGCGGGGGGTGGGGTGCCTTGCCTTTGCCCCGAGGGTTTCCGTTGCTGTTTGGGGCTTGCATTAGTCCTGGTAGCCAGGGCGTCGAGGGCCCACTGCCACCACCCAGCCCGCACCCGGCCCTTAAGGCCTTCCTACGGTGGCGACCGTAGGATTAGTTTGGGACGAAGGGTTTTTTGAGGGCTTGGTTTGGATGGGAACTAGATGGAATTATTTGGGTCCTGTTCTGGGGAGGGTGGGCAGGGGTTTGGTTAATGTAAGAGTTGTTGAGTTCTGGTTGGGGGAAATGACCGCCATCAGTGCTGGGGGGATCGTTGTATGCTTTTTGTTGAGACCCAGATGGGGAGACTTTGCACGAACAGTATGGGACAATGGCTGACGTTGCTAATGTGAAGTGTATTACTTGGAACGTGCAGGGGCTTCATACCATGTCTAGGCGGCACAAAGTCCACGCTTATTTAGTGCGTAGGGGAATACAAATGGCGCTGCTGCAGGAGACCCATTTGACCAAGGCGGAAGGGGCGGCGCTACAGCGCAGATGGAGGGGGCAGGTCTTTCATACGTCGTACTCAGCGTATGCCAGGGGGGCGCTAATCTGGATTAGGGCTGGGGTTCCCTTCCAGGTCACAAACTCAGTGGTAGATCCAGAGGGGCGCTACGTGGCCATCTCGGGTACTCTGGGGGGGAGGGACCTGAACGTTTGCTGTGTTTACGCACCTAACATGGACCAGATTGCCTTCCTTTCTAGGTTATCGGGCTCGCTGGCCCACTTTTTCACGGGGCCCCTCCTGCTCGGTGGGGACTTCAATTCGGTAGTGGATGTGGAGACCGATCGTTCACACCCGCCCCTTCCTGATTCTCCGGTCCGCCGTGTGGCCAAGGGCCGTAGGGACTGGCAGGCACGGTGGGGTCTGACGGATATTTGGAGAGCGCAACACCCTGAGGCTAGAGATTACTCCTATTTTTCGGGTCTTCACGAGTTGCACGTTCGGCTGGACGGGTTTCTTGGCTCGACTGAACTGGTTTCAGCGGCCGTCCGTTCCGAATACTTGACTAGGACCGTTTCGGACCATAATCCCCTCCTGCTGGCCCTTCGCTGGTTTCCAGGGGCGCCGGCGGTGCCCACCTGGAAGTTACGCCCTGAGACCCTCAAGGACACTGTATTCAGAGCAGACTTAGGTGATAAGATCGAGGAGTATTTCGCGTCCAATGGGGGCTCTGCGAGCTCGAGGGCACTGGAATGGGACGCTTTTAAGGTAGTGGTAAGGGGTTATTGCATCTCCAAGAAGGTAGGGGTGAGGCGGGTTATCCTTGAGGACTTGGACGTGGCTGATCGGAGGCTCCGTGAGTTGGAACTCCGCCGCCCCGGGCACCCTGAACTCCAGGGACGCACGGCGGAGGCAAGGGAGGCGGTGGCGGCTGAGGTTGAGCGGCTGCGCTGCTTCGACTACAAGGCCTATGCGGTTCGGTCCCTTGCAGAAGGGGATAGGTCGAGCGCATTGCTGGCATGGCTGGCTAGCCCTACGCGCCAGACCTCACTGACGACGTCCATGTGCATGGCGAATGGGACCATGGTGCACACTCAACCGGAGATTTTAGGCTGCTACCGGCACTACTATGACCAATTGTATCGCAGCCGTGCTGCCAAAGACCCTGACCTTCTCGAGGACTATCTGAGGCCCCTGGAGCTCCCAGTAGTGGAGCCCGACGTGGCGAAAGCCCTGGGGTCCGATATTGAACTAGGGGAGGTCCGCAGCGCCATTAAGATGGCGCGGAATAAGACCCCAGGCCTGGATGGTCTTCCTGTGGAATTTTACGCGGCCTATGCCGACCTTTTGGCTCCAAGACTGGTGACTGTTTATAGAGAGGCGAAGAGGCTTGGCCGACTGCCTGGCTCGATGCGCGAGGCCCTGGTGGTTCCCCTCCTCAAGCCGGGGCGGGACTCGACCGATCCGGCGTCCTACCGTCCTTTATCGATGCTGACGGTCGATTATAAGATTCTGAGCAGCATCTTGGCCTCGAGACTGCTGGGCCATATGACCTCCCTGGTGCATGAGGACCAGGCTGGGTTCATCCCCAAGCGCAACACAACAATGAACATCCGTAGGTTGTTCCGCTTGCTGGGGGACCCGCTGGTGGATGCCCCGTGCCCGGTGGTCCTATCGGTGGACTTGGAGAAGGCGTTTGATAGCCTGGAATGGGACTACCTACACGCTGTGTTGCGGCGATTCGGTCTCGGCGAGGGCTTCATCAGGTGGACCGCGGTCTTATATACCTCCGCATCGGCCAGGGTTCGGGCGGGTCCGTTAATCTCCTCGGAGTACCCAGTAGAAAGGGGTACGAGACAGGGCTGTTCGTTATCCCCGCTTCTCTTCGCGCTAGCGGTGGAGCCCCTCGCATTGCTACTCCGTTCGGGGGCGCATTACAGTGGGTTCTGGACACCTTCGGGCCCGCACCACGTTTCGTTATATGCCGACGACCTGTTGCTCTTCCTTGAGGACCCAGTCGGGGCCTTACATGGAGCTGAGACGGCGCTCACGGCGTTTGGGGTGGTCTCGGGCCTACGAGTGAATTGGGCCAAGACATGCCTTTTCCCTGTTCGCAGAGGCACCCCTAGTCCGGTCCTCAATAGAGAGCTTAGATGGGAACCTGACTGCTTCAGGTACCTGGGAGTGTACATCTATCATGATCCATCTGACCTCCTAGACGGAAACATTACCAGATGCAGTCGAGCTTTACGGGGGAATATGGACTTCTGGGCTACGCTTCCGCTCTCGTTGGCGGGGCGGGTCGCTCTCCTCAAAATGGTGGCCCTTCCTCGGCTGCTGTACTATTTCCGGGCGCTACCGGTTTGGATCCCGCCAGCCACCTTTAGGCTCCTCCGGTCGATGATAGTCGGCTTCCTCTGGGGCTCGGGCCGCCGTAGAGTGGCCCTTAAGACCCTGATGAGGCCAAAAGCCGAGGGGGGACTCGCGGTGCCGGATCTTGAGAAATACTATCTGGCGGCGCAGCTCCAGACCCTCACCCAGGAGATTGCCAGGGAATTCCGTGGCCCGGAGGACAGGAGGGGTATGGGGATGGCCAGGCATGTCCTATCCTTCATAGCTCTACGCCAACGCTTGGCCTTGCGGGATCTGACGTTGGAGGAAAAGACCCTTCGTTTATGTTGGAACCGGGCTCACGCCAGGGGACAATTGCGGATACCGTATGCGCCTGAAATACCGTTGGGGATGTTGACGGCCTTGCCCCATGGCGGCGATTGGTCGCGTTTGGCGGACTGGGAAGACGCGGGTTGCAGTTGGTGGGGGATCTTTATGAGGCTGGGGTACTTTTGCCCTTTCAGGAGCTCATTGACCGCTTTGGGATTCCCCACGGTGACTTCCTGTTGCACTCGGCCCTGGTCCGTGCGATCCAGGCACATTGGAAAGGCGGGCGGGAGGAACCTCCTACGTCTCCGGTGTGCCAATACGTCATGATGTCTGCGGGCACGGTGAAGGCGGTCACCTGCCTTTACGGTAGGTTGATCAATGAAGGGCTGACCCCCCTTACGACACTGAAGGCCCGGTGGGAGGCAGACATAGGCAAGGAAATCCCGGAAGCGACCTGGTCTCAGCTCGTACGACGGGCCTGGAAGGGGACGCGCCACGCCCGTTTTCAGTTGGTCCACTATTACATACTCCATCGGGCATATCTGACCCCGGCGAAAATCCAACAGTACTTCGCCACGGGCTCAGCAACCTGCCCCAGATGCCCGGCGCCGGAGGCGGACCTCCTACATATGTTGTGGGCCTGCCCGGGTTTGTCCTCCTACTGGGTGGAAGTGGAGAGGACCCTGACGGAGGTGACGGGGAGACCACTATCGGTCGATGCGGCGGTGGGTCTCTTGCATTGGTTTCCACATACCCCCAAAAACAAAATTTCCAGTAAATTTATTGATTTAGGGCTTTTATTGGCCAAACGAGAGGTGACCAGGAACTGGAAGGCACGTGCTGGTCCGACTGGGAACAGATGGCATAGCGAACTCTTGAAGTGGGCGGCGGGAGAAAGCACGTTGAGATACCAACTGGCTGGGAGACAGCGTAACGAAAAAGCACAGGAGGCAGCGCTAGAATGGGAGACGCTAGTACAGGCCCTCAGAGACTATTGCGCCCCTGGCGACTCTGATGGTGAGATTGCAGCGCGCCCTGAGTCCCGATAGGCGAGTGCGTTTTCTGTTTCTGATACGCTCATCTTGGGTCTCTCACGACTCCCTTTGCGGCTGCTACCATACACTGATGGCGGGGGTGGGTTGGGGAGGGAATTTTCCTTTTTTTGTACTGTAGTGTTTTATGGGTGGGACTTTCTTTTGGATTTTGGGGCTTGTTTAGAAAAGCAGATGACGGACAGTGGATCATCCGGACCAGCCTTGCGCTCCTGCTGAGCTCCCGCTGGATTTTATCGCCCAGCCTTTGGACTGTGGGCTGAATGATTATGTATGAAAATGTGCTGCGGAGGGTGAGCGGGATGCGGTTAGTTGATTTCAGTGGAATTTTGATGATGGTCATATATGTAACAGTTTGCTGATTCCTGCAATAAAAATATATTTAAAAAAAAAAAACAAAAAACAACAGTAGGTCAGTGTAAGGGCACAAGGAGATAGCAGCAGATGACGAGGAGGAATAGGAAGAGGCAGAATAGTTCCCTAAAGGATGGCAGTAGGTTGTCATTACTGTCACAGATATGGGCATTTTATTAGAGATTACAGAACTATGAGATGAACAAAATGGAAAGACAGGAGTCGACCATCAGCCAGTAAATACAGCAGTAAAGCCACTGTAAAACCCACAAATAATATATGTACTTCAGGCACCACCACAAATTGTGCAGCAATCAGTAATACCCCAAGTGCAACAAATGCCACCACAGCAAAGTTACAAAGAACTCCCAATGGTGACTCCACGTCAAAGTGGACAGGGAGGTGTGAGTGTGAGAAAAGGAAATCTCTTGCAGGCAAATTATGTGTGAGGATGCATGCAATGAAGGTGCCCACAGAGTATTGCCATGTGTCCAATATGGTCAGTGATGCACAGGCCGGATGAGGAACCCACTGTGCCCGTAGCTATCAATAACAAGAGGTATGCATTCCCCATAGATACAGGAGCAACCCAATCTTGTATTAGAGAGAGAGGCTTTCCAATCTCTAGTAGATCAATGGACACACAATGATTCTATGGAGAAGTAATGAGGGTTCCATTTACTAAACCAGTGGAGATGGAACTAGGAGGGAGATGCATTGATGGCTGTTTTTCTAATTCTTCGAGCTGCCCCAGCTAATCTGTTAGGGAGAAATCTTATGGGCAAGTTGAATATGACTCCCGGAGTATCACCTTCCAGGATTATGGCAGTAACAATAGATTCCCCTACTGGAGATGAAATTAAAGTGTGACCTGCTGATATGGAAGCATTTACCACAGCAGTGTATACAATCATAGCAGAGACGCCAGAGTTACCAGTAAGGGAGGTCCAGTTACCCAAAGAATTCTTTATCCGACGACAAGGATAAGATTCTTGGATGCCTGACACTGAGTTAATATTGCAAATAGAGGCATCAGAGGTAACACCAACCTATGGCGCTATGATAGCCAGTGACCATACCATGTTTAATGGGCATGTGTTATATTCATTGAGCCAGGTCAAATGGTTAGGGAAATATTGGATGATCAACAGTTTGATGACAATTCTAAGAACACAGTTTGATGACAATTCAAAGAAAACAGTTGCAGTCTTTCAGGATGGCATACCATTGAGGACATTATTGGAAGTAAGGGCGTGAGGGGGGCGTGGCTTGGGCGCCGATGGTGGAGGTCGCTTAGGCTCCGAGCTCTGAGATCGAGCCTTCTTTTATCCTGATAAATCGACTCTGGCGACCCCCTCTCCCCTTTGCCACTCGTGGGAAGGGGTTCCCCCAGAGCGGATTATTAAAGCATTGATCGGATATCCCCATAGGCCGGGAACGGGCCGTTGGCACGGCTCCCGGGAGCTCCGATGACGGAATCCAAGATGACGGCCATGGCGGAGAACTAAACTCCGGACTGACTGCGGCTGGAAAACGCTTAGCACCGCCTGCAGTGATTTGCTCCTGGACCTGCGGCGAAGAGCGGAGGCGGGTAGGCGCAGACTGACTGCGGTCCTGTGCCCAAAAGAGCGGAGAGCTGACTCGACGGCCCCGTCCTTGCGGGACGGTCGGAGAAGTGGAGCGAGTTTCTCCCGGAGAGCGGAGAGGCCGGACCCCTCCCACCGGGACTGTTATTAAGCGGAGACCCAAACCTCTCCTTGTGCGGAGCGCAGGGGACGTCGGCGGGGAACCCTTCCCTGGTGCCGGCTCCCCTCGGGATCCTGGGTGCAGTGCGGAGACGCTGATAAGGAGACATAGCCCCCATGGGTCCACCCCCCTCTCCGGGATCCATCTTGGAGTTGAGACTAGCGGGTCGGGGCTCCGGCTGAGACCCAGGGACTGCTGCCCGAGTATTCAGGGTTGAGGACTGCCGCAGGAGGCCTAAAGAAGGACCTTCCCCGGAATCATCGCTGCTCTGCCGAGGCTTGCTAAGGGGCAATGCTTGAGGAGTGCAGTGACGCACAGGAGAAGCTGCCGCCTGCGACATCGGTGAGCCTTACGGTGAGGAGTGTGACGCTTGGAGCGGGGGCGGCGCCTGGGACTCTGGGGCCGGCGCTCCTGCGGAGACCCACCTCCGGGATCACAGTGCTATCCTCACAAGGGCCACGCACCAGAGCGGAGTGTAGCAGCGGCGGCGCCTATCTAGAGATCCACGGTGGGCGAGCTGACTGGTTGAGATCCTTGGGGGGTCCACAAGACCCAGCGGAGACACTAAGGCACGGACAGGTGATTGGACCTAAGAGAGTGAATTCGCTGAGGTTGCCTGGGCATAGAAGGTGAGGTTCCGTGTGGTGCCCTGGGGACCCCGGCTGGAGCAGCACAGCGGCACGAGACGGGACGGAGACCCCCTGAATGCCTGCTCCTACGAAGAGGTGTATTGGAAGAATGCACATGGACTAGACCACAGTGGATCCTTGCTGGTGAGTGCTGGTCCCCGGCTTTCCTGAAGCCGGCCCGTGCATGCGGAGGCCTCCTTGTTGCCGCCCCTCTGGGCATGCAGCGATTGACCCTCTCTTAGGCCTCCTGGAAGCGTGAGTACCGCGCGACATGAGAGGGTGGACCCCTATTGACCACTGCAGCGGGAGACTGCGACCTGCTGAGCTGCCACTGGGAGGCAAGATCGACTTGACCCACGGAGGGGCTAATCCGGGTTGGGCGCTGCGTCCACGACTAGCCACCTGGTGCCCCTGGGTGCGGAGCTGGACGGTCCGTTATATTGCGCTGACCCGGATTGCTGCTGAGGTCCGGTGGGACTGCTGAAGAGTGGCTTATGTTACCTCGCAGAGACTGCGGCTGAGAGGAACCGTGATTTTACCTGCCACCAATAGGGGACGCTTTACACCGTTACTTCTGGAGACGAAGGGGTGCGGCAAGTTTGAACAGCGCTTAGAACGGCTGCTGTTATACGGACCAAAGTGAACTGGTTGCGGGAGGTGCCCGAACCCTGGACAATACATTCTGGCTCACTGCGGGAGTTCTGGTCGGTACAAAGCCGCCATGGGTAAACCCAAAGGAAGCAAGGGCGTTGCTCCATCCACATCAGACACCGAGGCATCGGATAAAGGAGATACTAATGACCCCGGCCACTCCCGGGACCCCCCCCCCCCAACTGCACCAGCAACTCGACAAAATCCTCACAGCAATAGCCGATACCCGCTCGGCGTTGCAGCAGGACATCGCGCAGGTAGCTACAGGACTGGGACTTCTGCGGGCCGACCATGGCAAGCTATCGGACAGGGTCGAGCTAGCAGAGTCCTCACTCCAAACCTTGGAACGACACAAAAAGAGCTCAAGTCCACAATGACTGACGTGCTGGATCGTGTGGCCGCGCTAGAGCGGAGAGCTGAGGAGGCAGAAGAGCGTAACCGCCGGAACAACATCTGGATCGTGGGCTTGCCGGAAAAAGTGGAAGGGCGAGACATGGTTCGTTATCTCGAAGAGTGGCTTCGAACGATGGTGGCGCCGGAAGGACAATAGTCCTTCTACACGCTGGAACGGGCACATAGAGTACCGGCCAAGCCGCGACAGCAGGGTCGCCCCCCACGTCCAGTGGTGGCTAGATTGCTGCACTACCGGGACAGGGATCTGCTGCTCCAGAAAGCTCACGATAATGGCCCATACCAGGTTGAGAACAGCAAAGTCAACATCTTCCCGGATTACACCTACGAGACGCAGCGGCGACGGACCTCTTTCCTAGCTGTTAAACGGGAATTGAGGGCAGAAGGACTTCAATACTCCTTACTCTTCCCAGCCCGGCTGCGCGTGATTGTAGACGACACCACCAAGTTTTTCAACACACCTGAAGATGTCTGCATCTGGCTTGAACTGAATAAATCCGGCAGAGATGTCCTGGAACCCCGGCCGCGGCCGGAGTCAACGGGATTGCCACGGCGGCCATCGCGGCGAATTCGTAACCGGCAAAAAGGGACTAAGGAAGCCGTCTCTCCTGGAGACGGCAGCGGAGCGGCAGGGAGTTTTGGAGGCGATTGACACTCTGACAGGCCAGCGGGAATCTCTGTCGCAGGACGAGGTGGGATCGGACAAAGGGGATGAACATCCAGACGCGGAGAGATCGGAGACGGACAGTGTGCCCCTGCCTGTGGTCACACCAGCGACGGCTGAAGGAATGCTGGACGAAGGCTAGAGGCACCTGGTGAGCTGTATGAGTTCGATACATGGACTTTGATGGGATGCTTCCTATGTTGTGGGGAGGGAGTGTTTGCTTGATAATGGGAGGGGGGGTTGCCATTGAAATGTTTTCTAGCCAACGTCTCGATCATGCGGAATAGACTCTGGAGTCTGGGTGGATGCCCGTTGGCGACTAGCCTTCCCTTACCACCCTTAAGGCGCACCCACAGTGACTACTGTTGGGATTAGTCAAATGTTACTATTTGGGAGTGTTTGGACGGGAGCTAGAGGGACATTGCTAGGCCCTGTTCTGGGGGGGTGGGGGGGTGGGGGGTAGGGAATGTTGGAGGATGTTAGAGGGAGGGCTCATCATCGATGTTACAGACTCACCACACCTGAGGCTCCTAGGGGGCGGTAGAGGTTTATTGCATGGATCAATGTGGGACAATGGATGAAAAGGCTAATGTGAAATGTATGACCTGGAATGTGAGGGGACTACACACTGTCACGCCGCCACAGGGTTCACGCTTACCTGACACGGAGGGGAGTTCATATTGCTCTTCTCCAAGAAACACACTTGACAAAGACAGAGGGTACAGCGCTGCAGCGTAGATGGAGGGGCCAAGTGTTTAACACCACATACTCAGCATTCGCGAGAGGAGCTTTAATCTGGGTCCGGGCGGGAGTTCCCTTTCAGCTCACCAAGCAGATCGTAGATCCGGAGGGAAGATTTGTGGCTATAGCGGGGAAGCTATGGGGCAAGGACATATCCTTTTGCAATGTCTATGCACCAAATGTAGACCAGGTGGCCTTTCTCGCAAAGCTATCAGGGTCTCTGGCACAATTCCTGGTGGGGCCGATAATACTGGGAGGCGACTTTAATTCAGTCCTGGATGTTTCCCTTGATAGGTCACACACCCCCCCTGGCAGACTCCCCGACACATCGTGTGGCTAAGGGCCGACTGGAGTGGCAAACTAGGTGGGGACTTGTAGATGCCTGGCGCGCGCAACATCCTCGGGATAGAGATTACTCCTATTTTTCAGGCATGCATGAACTCCATTTGAGGATGGATGCGGTCTTATGCTCCCCTGAGCTACTTCTGGCGATCCTAAAGACGGAATATTTATCGAGGACAATATCTGACCATAACCCTTTGTTAATAGATCTGCAGTGGTCTCCTGGGGTCTCATGTGTTCCCACCTGGAGGCTGCGCCCTGAGACGCTGGAGGACCCCCTCTTTCAAGCTGCGCTGGAGGAGGGGATAACTCAATATTTCGGGGATAACGCCGGCACGACCGAGACAAGGGCCACGGAGTGGGATGCCTTTAAAGTAGTTATGAGAGGGCTTTGCATAGGGAAATATGTGGGGGTGTGGAAGGTTCTACTGGAGGACCTGGATAAGGCTGAGACGACACTCCGCGAAGCAGAACTCTCACGACCGGGCCACTCCGAACTTCAAGTGTGGGTCAGCGAGGCGAGGAAGGCGGTGGCTGTGGAAACAGAGCACCTACGCAGCTTCGACTATAAGGCGTATACCGCCCGGACCCATGCAGAGGGCGATAACGCCGGGACCTTGCTGGCTTGGCTTGCCAACCCCCTGAAACGAGGATCCCCGATAGTATCAATGCACACAACAGATGGAGTGGAAGTTTATACCCAACCAGAGATCCTGCAATGCTTCACGGCATACTATGTAACCCTATACAAACGGACGCTGACGAATGGAACCTCAGCGATAGACAGCTTTCTAGAGGGACTCTGCTTCCCTGCACTGGACTACGACCAAGCGAAAGACCTAGGCAAAGATATTGAGCTCGGGGAGATACGCCGTGCCATCAAGAGTATGGCGCGTAATAAAACTCCAGGCCTGGACGGACTTCCCAATGTATTTTAGGGAAAATACACTGACCTTCTGGCGCCCAGACTGCTCGAGGTCTACCAAGAAGCGAAGCAAATAGGTTTGTTGCCCCAATCTATGCGGGAAGCGCTGGTGATACCTTTGCTGAAACCAGGGAGGTAAAGTGGAGACACTGCATCGTACAGACCCTTATCGATGCTAACTGTAGATTATAAAATACTGAGCAGCATCTTAGCGTCTCGACTACTGGACCACATGACTGCGCTGGTCCATGAGGACCAGGCTGTATTTATTCCATCAAGAAATACGACCACGAACATACGCCATCTGCTGAGCCTTCTTGAGAGCGACCATCACGACACCCGGCATCCTATGATACTGTCAGTGGACATAGAGAAGGCGTTTGACTGCCTTGAATGGGAGTATCTTTATGCAGTATTGAGGCGCTTGGGAGTGGGGGAGGATTACCTACGCTGGACCACAGTCCTCTACACCTCAGCGATGGCCAGAGTAAAAACGGGCACTCTGATATCGCCACAATACCCCGTTGAGCGAGGCACGAGACAGGGATGCTCACTGACTCCATTGCTGTTTGCTCTAGCAGTGGAACCACTCACGATGGCGATAAGGACGGGTCATTATTTCCGGGGATTACGTGGCCGGACCGGGCAACAATACATTTCGCTCTACGCCGATGACCTCCTATTATTTCTTGAGGACGCTGACGAGGCCCTGACGAGTGCTGAGACTCTCCTGACGCACTTCGGAGAGATATCTGGCCTGAGGGTGAACTGGCCAAAGACGTGCTTGTTTCCAGTACGCGGGGGGGGGGGAGATCCAACCCTGCACGGCCCGAGCAGTAAGATGGGAGCCCAGATGCCTGAAATACTTATGTGTGCATATCTATCACGCGACAGCTGATTTGCTGGAGGGCAATATTAACCGTAGCCTGCGGGCGCTGAAGGGCAACATGTCCTTTTGGGCTACTCTCCCCCTCTCAGTGGCCGGTCGAATAGCCTTACTGAAAATGGTGGCACTCCCGAGGCTCCTTTATTATTTCAGGACACTGTGGAGAAGTGTGGCTCACTGGTTAGAGGAGGCAGACCTGGAAGCAGAGGTCAGCCCGGGACCAGGGTTCAATTCCCGGCTCGGCGGGGTCTTGAGTCCTAAAAAAATGTCCGTGGACTCGACAATTCTAGCTCCGGTGCCTACTCGATTCACGGGTTCACACTCTGCGACTCTGGGCAATAGCTTGCTTAATCTCCACAACGGCCCCTCGCGGCGGGATGCCTGGCTTTCACCTTGCGGATACCCTGCCGGGGTTATCTCACAGGGGAATACCAGGAAGGGTTCCCTAAGCAAGCGCTTAGAAACCGCTTGGTGATTTGCGCTATATAAATTCCTGTACATTTACATTTAACTACCATTGTGGATACCCGCAGCAACCTTCCGTCTCCTGAAATCCATGATGATCTCCTTTCTTTGGGGGGCGGGGCGGAGAAGAGTAGCGCTGACCACCCTACTACAGCCCAAACTAGAGGGGGGACTGGCGGTCCCCGATTTTGAACTTTACTATCTAGCGGCCCAACTGCAGATATTCACACAAGAGATAGCGCGTGAATTCCAGGGCCCGGACCACAAGCGGGGTATGGGTATACCTCGCCACGTCCTCTCCTTTATATCGCTACAACAGAAATTGGACCTTCGCGATCTCATGCAGGAAGAAAAGACGTTAAGGTTGTGCTTGAACCGTTCACAGCGCAGGGCGAAAGTACTCCACCCCTATGCCCCTGAAATACCACTGGGGATGCTAACGGCGCTACCACACGGTGGCGATTGGTCGCAGCTTCAAAAATGGGAAGAGGCGGGAGTTCATATACTGGGAGACTTATTCGAAGACGGGACACTGCTACCGTATCCGACACTTCAGGAACAGTTTGATCTGCCAGGGGGCGAATTCCTGCTACATGCAGCACTGACGCGAGCAATACAGAAACATTGGAAAGAGGGTTCGACGGAGCAAAGGACGATAATAGCCTGCCAGTACGTTATGATGGCAGCAGGGACCTTTAGGGCGGTCACGTGCCTCTACTCAAAAATGATTAATGAAGGGCTACCTCCGCTGGAGACGCTGAAGCAACAATGGGAAATTGATATAGGCAAAGAAATCCCAGACACAGTGTGGGCACAGTTACTGCGGAGCGCCTGGAAGAGCACGCCCAACGCCAGATTCCAACTAGTACATTTTTACATCATCCACCGGGCGTATTTAACACCAGGCAAGATCCGAAAGCATTTCCACGTAGATACTGCAGCATGCCCTCGCTGTCTGCAGTTGGGAGTAGAGCTAGACCATATGCTCTGGACGTGCCCCAACCTGGTGCTCTATTGGAAGGAAGTAGGTGAAACCCTCAATGCGATAACCGAAAGGGATTTAGAGTTCAATATGGCTGTGGGTGTCCTGCACTGGTTTCCCCATACCCCCAGAAACAAGATCACAAACAAATGTATAGATATGGGGCTCATATTGGCTAAGCGAGAAATCACACGGCACTGGAAAGCAGCGATGGGTCGTAACAGAGCCCGATGGGTAAACGAATTCCTCAAGTGGGCTAATGGAGAAAGTGTGCTGAGATTTCAGAATGCGCGACGACAGGGCAAAGATAAGGCGCTGGAGACGGCTCAGGCATGGGACGCTCTAGTACAATCACTACGCGACTATGACACCCGTGAAGACACAGCAGAGTAGCAGCTCTAGAGGTAACCATCCCCGGGACACGACAGGCACAACACATTGGGCAATCTTTATCAGCTCCTATATACACCACTTACCATAACTGACACCGGATGAGGATATCAATGATGGGGGATTCGGGGTGGTGGGTGGGACGGGGGGGGACCTGCACAGGGTTTATGATCGGGGATACATTGAGAGTCAGTTCTCTGAGACTCATGGACTTGCACTAGCTTTTTCCTGTTCCCCTCCCTGTATCTGTTACCTGGGGGGGTATTTTAGAGGGTTTTAGACCGTGCGGGGCATGTAATTGCTGTAATTTGTTATGTGAATAAAAACCAATAAAATTTGTTTTGAAAAAAAATTTGGAAGTAAGGGCGCCCACACCAGGTAGAGCTTTTGATTCTGCTAGGGAAGCAGATCTTTCCCAAGTACCAGACACCTTGTGAACTAAGGGTCTCCTTGATGTAGGCCTCATTCGTACTGCTAAACCATTTAGAATTACATTAAAGGAAGGTGCTATCTTACTTAGAGTGACGCAGAATCATATTTCTAAAGAAGTAGATGAGGGCATTGCCCCTACTATACAGGAGTTGCTGGAATAAGGATTAATATATCCTTAAGTGTCTCCTTGTAATATCCCTATTCACCTGGTCAAAAAGCCTAACGGTAATACTTGGTGCATGGTTCAAACCAGGGTCGGATTGGGATCACAATTTGGCCCGGGCACTGACGAAAAAAGTGGCCCACGTTCAAGGGACGTGGCCTACAGCTAAGGGGCGTGGCCTACCGTTAAGGGGCGTGGCCTACAGTTAAGGGGCGTGGCCCACATTCAAGGGGCATGCCCTTTCATGAAACACTATTTGGTTACTCTTTGAGGTTTAATTCGTAGAGAAATATTTAGTAAATTAAGCCTTTTAAAGCTTACAGAGCAAGTAATATTGGTAAAGACTAGGAGCACTGCAGGTCTGATAACTGAATACTTACATGCAGTCTTAACGCCCTGCACAAGGTCGTTAGATACTCTTTCCCAACCAGCTAATCATCACATAAATCAGAAATCTAGTACAAAGTAAAGGAGAAAGGGTAAGACTGGAATCTCTGGGAACAGAACATGTAATAACAAAAGTAAGAATTCACAAATGAGGAAAAGGCAGTCTGGGGTGTAAAGAATGCTGAAAAAATGTATCTGTACAATCTAGTCATAAATTTATTTCACAGCCAGAAAGTGATGTCTATATACAAAAAACACCGTTTTATTCACATCTGTTGCTGCCTTCAAGTCTGGGCCATGAGGAGACTGAGGATTACTCAATTAACCATGAAAATGATATAAAATCTGCAAAAAGGAATTCTAACCTGAACATGCTAGAAAAGTTAATTCTTCTTCACAGAGAAAGTGCCAAGTTTGCAAATTTTGCTTAGGCCTCGAACAAGGCCTAGCATAGAATGAGGCTAAACAGCTCTCTTTTGAGAAATCACATTACACAAAGTCTTAGACATGTCCTGAAATCAACACACAAGCATGTTGCCACATTCTGGCCTAGGACCTAAAATAGAGTGCAGTCAGACCTACACACTACAAACAAAAACTAACCAAAACGTACTAATTAATATTTTTGGCATATAGAGAAATATGCCCCTTGTCTGCATTTTGGATGAGGCCTTTAAAATAAAGTTACATTATTAAGTGGCACACAAATGAATCAGTAAATTGTGCAAAGAAATGGTAAACAAAATGGTTCCTACCGGTTCCTTCTTGCTTCAGAGGAAGGGATCGGCTAGCAACACATTGCATTTCTGGGTGCTGGATGTGGCAAGTCAAGTAAACCTTTGAGGAAGACCTACTGAACTGAGTCTAGTGCAGTATTTTCTGGATTCGGTGGGATGACAATTGAGGCACACTCGATGTAGCTTTGAGTACTGCTTTACTCAGCCTACTTTGGTCAGCCCTGTGAAGAGTGGGATGCCAAGGGGATTAGATGGCCCCTCTTGAGTTAGAGCTTGGCAGTGTGGTTCATCTGGTTACAAGAGTAACCAAATAGAAAAGGCAGGGTGAACACTCTGTAGTTCTGTATGGGAGTGTCAGGACTAGGGTGACCAACTAGCATGGGTGCAAATTCAGGATGGGGAGTGTAAAAATTCAGGACAAAGGGTTAAAATTCAGAACAAACCTTCTGGACAAAAGGTACGTTTTACAGACCCATCAGAGGAGGTTGCGCATTATTATGTAAGTAAGTAAATAGACAACCATTTAAGCACTAGTCAAAATAAGTTCATATCAGGTTGAACCAATCGTGTACTTCACGGTTTTTCAGTATGCACGCAGCTTTGATCAACTGTGCAGGTCTTTTTGTGATATTTCATATGATAATAATCTATATAAATGGTTACAGCACTGGGTTGTCCAGTCTGATATTTTGTTTACAATTCATGGTTCTGAGCAGGCATGTTTGGTGAGAGAAATGGTCGGGAAGATCTGCTTGGATAGTCATTGTGAGATGTAAAGTGGCAAACATAAGATGCCGCTAATCCAGCTCCAAACATATTCAACCATTTGCAAACTTATCCATCATGTATTCTTCCATCCATCATTTCACTCATCTATCCCTCCATCCACCCTTTTACTCATCCACCCATTATCCACTCTTCCACCCATCCATCCACTCATCCATCCATTTACCCTTTCACCCATCCAGCCACCCTTTCACTTACTCATCCATCCACCCAGTCACTCACCCTTAGACACATTCACCCGTTCAGTCATCCACACATCCATCCTCACTTTTTCTCTTCATCCACCCTTTCACCCAATCCATCTCTTCACTCATCCATCTAGCCATTTTCCATCTCACCCATCCAGCCATCCTTTCACTTTCTTATCCATCCACCCAGTCACTCATCCTTCCACCTATTCACCCTTTCAGCCATCCATTCTCCCTTTCTCTCTCCATCGACCCTTTCACTTAGCCATCCATCCTTCCTTCCATCCACCCAACTATCCATCTACTCATCCACTCATGCATCCATCCATTGACCCTATCACTCATCCATCCTTTCAATCATCCATCCATCTTTTCTCTCATCCACCCTTTCACTCCTTCACTCATCTATCCAATCTTTTGCCTATGTACCCTCCCTTTCACTCACTCATCCATCCTTACGGCCACCCTTTCACACATCTGTTCATCCATTCACACTTTCACTTATCAATTAATCAATCCATCCATCATTTCACTCATCCATCCACCCATTCTCTCTCATCATCCATCCATTCACCCTTTCATTCATCCATTCACCCTTTCACTGATCCATCCAGCCATCCCTTCATTTACTCTCTCACCCACCTTTTCACAATAATTGTGAGCTGAGCCTTTGTACGCAGAGTTGCAGACAGAAGAGACTCATCAGGAACTCACCCCTCGCTGTAGTTCCTAAAGCAAAGGGAGGCGTTCAAGATGCCCCTGCACATAGTCAATCTGAAACCTTGGAAGTCATGAGTCATGCATGATGCACAGTGCCAGGCCCTGAGGTGTCTGTGACATGGTGTTGTTTCCAGGGCTTTAAGTGGGATGACAAACCTGAGGGGTCTCTCCAAAGGGGTGTTCAATGTAATTATGGGCGTAGCTTAAAACACCTAAGCTACAAATCTGTGCTTAGCATAGTGTGCCGCCCGACTGGTATTTTGCTGCTTCTGTCATTGCGTTCAGATATATAATACAGCAAGTAATGTTACACCTACAACAAGCCAGAACTATAGGTTTTGTCAATGGTTGTTAGTTGCATAAAATAGAAAAGCTGCAAACATGACTTCCTTGAATGTAATATTGAAAATGCATCAGTTCTAAAATGATGACACAGAGAAAGAACTATAACCATTTTTTTTTAAACTTCTTGCAGGGGGGGGGGCCTTAAGGTGAAGATTGTGCGCTTTCAAAACATCACCTGGCCCCCACAGCCAGACCCATTCTTCCTCACCCACTGTGCCCTGAATGTGAGGGGCTGTGGGCGAGGTGTTAAGACTATCACTGTTTCCGCGGCGTGGGCCCCAGGGGGGCCATGGTGAAAATGGCTCAAAAGGCCTGAGAAACACCTGCCCCCCAGGGAGGCCGATTCTTGTGAACAATCACCCCTCCCCAGCCACCCTCAGCGTGATTGCTTTGCAGGGCAGGGGGTGCAGTAGAGGCCACAGCTGATAATCGCTGTATGGCCTGCACAGTGAAGCGCTTTCATTTCTGTCTCTGTCTCCGTGCTGTGGGCCGTTTTTTTCTCCCATTTCCCAGTCGACAGAGAGCAGACAGCAGAGAGCACTCTCTGTGGACTGGGAAAGGGGAGAAAAAAAACGGCCCACAGAGGGCACTGAAACAGCGGCCCTTCGGCCGATTCCCGAATGCCCGCAGTGCCAATCCGCCCCTGGTTCAAACCCTGTGCCCCCTGAACAGTGTAGTGGTACCAACATTTTCAATTGTTCCTGACCCCTCCATCATTCTGATAAGTATTCCACAGGATGATAAAAATGACTGCTATAGATCTGAAGAATGCCTTTTTCAGCATCCCTCCCCATCCAGACATTCATTATTTGACAGCATTTTCCTATCGAGGGACTTAGTATTTGTATTTTCATTTCTCTCAAGAGTTGTGAGTCCCCTAGTGCTTTCAATAGAGTGGTGAAAATGAACTGTCAAACTTTCAGTGTGACAGTACACTGTTGTAGTATGTTGATGGCATACTAGTTTGCAGTCCTACAGAGCAGCAGAGTAGGAAAGATACCATATCTCTTTTAGTGACTCTTGCACAGAGAGAATACAAGATAGAGAGAGAGATAAAGTCCAGTATTGTCAGGAGGAAGTCCATTATTTAGGACAATTACTGTCAGCTTCTGGTTGACAAGTAACCCCTTTGAGAGCAGCATTTATTCGTCAAATGACTGAGTCAGAAACTTTCACGGGAATGCAGAAGTTTCTTTTTCTCTGTAATTATGTATGACAATGGTTTTTTGACTACAGTACCCTAATAACACCTTTGCTGGCCTCTAGTAAACAAGCAAAAGACAGAAATGACAAAATAATGTGGACACCAGAGATGGGGGAAGACTTTTCAGAAATTGAAGACTGAGATAACAAATGCCCCAGTTTTGGAAACTCCTGGTTATACCAAGGAGTTGTATATGTCATATCATTGCAATGGTCAAGTGATGACAGCTGCCCCTAAGCAGAAATAACCTTTAGGGCACAAATCCATTGCATATTTTATTGGAGTGTTGGATTCAGTGATGAGAGGACATTACCCATGCGAGAAAGTTCTCATCACTGTAGCCTTTGCAGTGCAGAAGAGCATTCCCATTGTCATGGGGGCACCTTTGACGCTCTATGCAGAGCATGCAGTGTTTGCTATCATTCAGAAGGCTAAGACAACTCTGACTACACAGAGAGTGTCAGGATATGAGGTGATAGTGTCACTACTGTCTGTGAAGGTTGTGAAGTGTCATATGGTAAATGCTGCAACATTCTATGCTCATTCTATATTAGAGTCTGAGGATGATGCGCATAACTTTGCAACTTACCTTCTGAATTAATCTAGTCAAGCAACAGAGGATCCTATACCAGGTAGCATAGTCTATTTTGTTGACGGTTCTTCCTCTATTGACCAGGATACAAGAGTGAGACACAAAGGGGCAGCAGTAAATAGAGCACAACAGCATGAGTCTTCTGATGCACACCACATAGAAGAGCAGTTAATATTACCAGCACAAGCAACAGAACTGATAGCCTTGATAGCGGCTCTTAAGCAAGGAGCAGGAAAAGTCATCACAATTTAATCAGGTCCAGCTTATGTGACTACCACTGTACATTCCAGCATTATGAGATGGAGCATGAGAGAATTCCTAAAGTCAGAAGGAAGCCCTTTTATGCATAGGAAATACCTGTACCTGAAGGGGGCCATACTGGGCTGTGCCTACCACCAACACATCCTATCACAGTAAGAAATTGTCCAATTCAGTTAATTTTAGTAGCCTGCAAATCATCCTTCATAGAAGCTGATTGAATCCTTGGTGTTTTGCTCTTTCATGTTCATTGCAGACCAAAAGGAAAAAAAGCAGATTCTGCATTGTGAAATTAAACACATAAAAAAATCAGTAAGCAATTTTGCAAAAAGATATTAGTCTTAGTTTAAGTTATGTTATAAAATGATTAAGCTTAGATTGTGTGAAAACATGCACAGATACTATCTTTTCTCAAATAACCTGTAGTGTGGAAAAATATTTAAAAAGCTGTCATGAATATGTTTGTCCTTTCTGCTAATCACTTTCTATTTTTTAGAAAGAGAAGGAAGAGGGAAAATAAAGTTTCTGTTTTCCTTGATCAAAATACAGCTGACCTCCCTTTCACATTAGCTGCAAGCAGCAGGCATTGTGATGTCAGAACTGAATTGTATCAATTTATTACAATTGAAAGCTACATCACTTCTTTATTACTGGTGACTAGAGATGTCACAACTTAACTGTAATAAGGAAATTAGAGACATGTTTTAAACAGTGATTGCAGGCTCCCATGCATTATACTATAATTACAATAGGATGATGAATATTAATACAGGGCACATACTTTATATACTTTTACAAACAATACCATTTACAATGACATAGGTTCTGCCGCTTAAGAGCAATGGAGTGCATCTAATACGTTTGTCCTTCTGGTGTCACCGGTCTGCAGTGGTTAATTTATAAAATAAAAAGTGCTCAGGTTCTCCTCAGGAGGCAGCACTTATAGGAGAAATGTGCCGGTGCAAACTGCATCTTGACTAGAGCCCCAGCCCTTATTATTCTGGAGAGGACTTGGCCTAATGTCTAAAGCTGCCGATTTCGGAGCTAGGGACGTGGTTCAACGTCCTGTGATTCTGGGGAGAATCATGTGCCTTGAAAACAAGTGTGTCCTTAATTGGTGCTATAAGTGCAGGTGCTGAGGATTAGGTGCCCGTGCTGAGCACCGGCTCAAATTAACCACTGCCGGTCTGTGAATGAGGCTGAGAATCTGAGTTTGCTACGAGTATCGTAGTTCTGTTCTCCTTTTTTTCCTTTCTATGCGTTTCTTGCCAGGGAGATAAAACTGCTTATTTTTTGCCAGTAGTTGAAGATGGCAGGCACATGCTCTTTCTTTGGGTCCAGGACTTATTTTTCATCATCAGAATTTGTCTCAGAAAAGCAGCAAAGGAGGAATGAAGGAGGAAGGGAAAAATAGGAAAACAGTGACAAGAGAGAAAGTGGGGATGTAAAAGAACCTACAAGAGTGAAATAAAGAGACAGGAGTATAGGTGGAAGACCAAGACTTGATGTAGAATTGAAGCAATCTTGCTACTCGGCAACTGCAGCGTTCATCAATGTCGGCTGCAGTCTCTTAAGAAAGACTTCGTCCCCCTGCACTTAATTATTTGTGCATATATTTATTTATCTATGTATTATACATATTTTGAACTGAGCTGAGATTAGGAAAGACTGCTTTTCTATATGTTTTATGTAGTATGGACATAGTAGGGGCCAAGCTAAACAGCGGTAGGGTGTATAATTTGGTTAATTGGTTAGCCCAGTGTATTAGTGGCTGGCATGTTTTTGTCTGTCTGTGAAAAATCTGTAGAGGGTACTGGGTGCTTATAGGTGTCACTGAAGTATTTTTAGGTGGGGGTCTATTGATTGGCATAGACTACTATGCTTTTTGACCTTATGTTGGGGTTGTGTTCAAGGTTGAAGTAGATGCATGCACACAAACAGGTATCACAAATTTATTATACATAACTAGTATTTTTTATTTAAAATTTCCACCTTCACATGTAGAAATCCTCAAGGTTACATGTATTCACACACCAAATACAGACTTAAACTGGTGACCTTAGCAGATAATGGAGATACTATTCCCTTAAGGCCACTGATTATGCGGTTTAAAAAATTAAGAAAGATGGAGCCCTTTTTGTAACTGAAAGGACTGATAATAGGACTATGGACATCAAAATGTTTTGCTCTTACAGAACATCTGTGTAGGAGTGGATTTTATAATAGTGAATGAGCCCCAATGAAGTCTTAAAGTGATAACCGATTTGCTGAAACACTTGGCCAGAGATTTTCTATGAAGACAAAAATATTACATGTAACCTTCGAGACTTGTAATGCGCATAGATGGAGATTTTGAATCAAAAATATTTTGTATAGTAAATTTGTAATAGCTACTGGTGGGCAAACAACTAATTTGATATTGGGAACGTTTAGTGCTCGCACTTCGAGACCAGTTGGGTAACAGGTTCTCACAACTGATTAGCACCCATTCAAGATATTGCTTTCTTCTGACTTGCACTTGCTGTATTCCAGTGCTTGGGGGGTGCAGTACTATCTCTTTGCTTACTCTGTATTATTGATGAAGAGTATGGGGTAACCCCTTGCGGCACTATTGCTCTGCTGTTGCATCACTTTTTTTGACACAGTGGCCGTGTGAACAATGTGAAACGTTTAGACCCATTTACAACATGACGCATCTAAGGAGATGCGTCCCCTTTAAATCCATGCCCCACATTATACCTGCAACAGGTATAATGTATGCTGGTGGGCCTCCTACTAGGACGCCAACTTGTCAAAACCCTGCAACTGCTTGGAGCAGGCATAAGGAGAGACACAGTGTATTAAGAATAGGCATCTCCATGCATTGCTGGAGTTGAGTCACGCTTGCGATGAGACTCCAGCAATGCGTGAATATTGCTCAGACAGATGAGTCTGAATATCTGATGCATCTGTCAATTTTTCCGTCACGGTGCGCCGTATTGTAAATCCGGCGCATCCATGGTGGCGCAACGGTTTCGCACGCGGGCACAGGGTAACTGACAAATCTATGCTGATGCGATAGTTTCTTGTAAATAAGCCTCATAGTATACAAAACACACTACTTAGCTTGGCAAGTGAGATGGCTCCTGAAGAGGTGGCTAAGTGAGTTTCTGGTAGGACGGTATGATTCTTTCTTCTTCTGATCAATTTTGTCAGTGGCACTGCTATGTCAATTTGGCTATATTTCCATTATTATGTAAGGGTCATGATAAATGGCATATCATATATCTGACTGGTGAATATATACACACACACATGTATACACACACTCATGCACACACACTCTCTTTCTCTCTCTCCACTTTCAACAGAGACAGTTTCTCCATTAGAGCTTCTGGGCAGCACTCCTCTGAAATCCCTTCATGTTTATCTCAAAAGATATTAAATGGATTGATTTATTTAGAGATACAATGGTATCTCCACACAAATCAATGTATATAATTCTGGGCTGTCTGTACCATGCTGCCTGCCTCGGCTCGCTCTGAAGCAGGAGACAGAAGCCAGGCTGTAAATCAACTTTCTACAATGTGATGCACGACGCAGGGCTTAACTTTATAAGCCCTTGTTATTTAATTTTAATTAATTGTGGGTTTATATAGCGCTAGAATCAACTCCCGGAGGAGTATCTCCGCGCTTCGACCGCTGGGGAACCCGTCCTGGTTCACCCTGAGAGATGGTCCCTAATGGGTATCTCTAAGGTGCGACCAAGCATCCCCGGCGGTCTGGGGGGCCGTTGTGAAGATGAGGCAAGCTAATGCCCAGAGTTGCCGAGTGTGGTCCCTGACTGGAGTAGGCACCGAGGCGAGAATTATCGAGCCCGCTGACCCTGGTCCACGACCCTGCCGCGTCGGGAATCGAACCCTGGTCCCGGGCCGTCCTCTGCTTACGGGTCTGCCGCCTCTAACCAGTGAGCCACACCACTCCACTTATTATTCCACTTGTTATTATAGTCAGCATCACAGTTTCGGGCGTTGGAATCTGCATCCCTGTGTATTGTATTGTATGAAGGTTTTATACCGCGCATACTGTCACCCTACGGGTATCCTGGTGCTTTAGATTTTACAATATCAGACTCAGATGAAGAAGAATCATGGGCGCAGAGAAGCACTAACAAGGCGGCAGGAAAAGCCAAGTTTTCAGGCTACGCCTGAAACTCATAAGGGACTGACTCGGTCTGATGCTCAGGGAGAAGTTCATTCCACCGGCGCGCCGCAACCACCCAGAAGGCCCTGCCCCCCCAGCCTAGCCCACTTGACTCTTGGGACTTCCAGCAGACCTGCACCAGCCGATCGGAGTGGTCTCTGTGGCTGGTACCAGGAGAAACACCCCTGCAGCGGAGCTGGGCCTTGCTCATGTGTTGCTTTAAATACCATACACAGAGACTTGAATAGTACCCTCTCCTTGATCCGCAGCCAGTGCAGATCCCGTAGGGCTTGGTGTGATGAGGCACGGCAATTTCTTTTTAGTGCCAGCTTTCCCGCTGCCGATTGCACTCTCTGCAGCCTGTCAATGACAAACTGAGGCGCCCCCAGATATAACGAGTTGCAATAGTCAAGCCTGCTCTGGACAATGCTCCTCACCACCAGCGACCGTTTGTCGTCTGGCAGGATCGGGAGGAGCCGGCGCAGCATCCGTAGGAGACCGAAACACACGCCAGCTATCCTATTCGCCTGTGATTCCATTTGTAGATTTTTGTCAAGCAGGACCCCTAAATTTCTTAAAGTGTCAGACGGGGCACTGGCTCCTCCTCCGGGGTAAGTCTGAATTCCCTCGGTAGGTGCTTGGTTAATCCTGCTGGGGCACATTACAGGACCTCTGTTTTCTCCCCATTGAACTGTAGGGAGTTCTTCCTGAGCCACCTAGCTGTATGGCACATACATTCCTGGAATGTGTCCATTGTGACTGCGTGCTTCCCTTCCAGGGAGAACGCCAGCTGCGTGTCAGCTGCGTAGTTAACTACCTCCACCCCGAATGATTTGATGAGGGGGAGGAGCGGCTGTAGGCATACGTTAAATAGAATGGGGCTGATGGCCGACCCCTGAGGGACCCCATGATCTATTGCCATTTTATTAGCAGAGAAGGGTGCCAATGTGAACACCTGCTGTCGTCCTGAGAGGTAGGACCGCATCTATTGTAGTGCCATCCCGCACCCCCATACTCTTGAGCCTTCCCAGCAGAATAGAGTGGTTAACCATATCGAATGCGGCCGACATATCGAGAAGCACTAACACCGTGACATTCCCGCTGTCGGCCCGCATTCTCAGTTTGTCCAGCATCAGAGTCAGCGCGGACTCCGTCCCATGTGCTGGGCGGAAGCCAAACTGATCTCTGTCCAGCCTCTGGTTTTCCTCCAGGAAGCCGGAGAGTGACCTGCCCACTGTCCACTCCAGTATTTTAACCGGGTAGGGGAGCAGGGAGATGGGTCTATAACTCTCCGACTTCGCAGGGTCCAGAGAAGGTTTTTTTTAGCAGGGGTGTTACCACGGCCTGCTTCCAGCCATCCGGAACCACTACCTCCTCGAGGGATTGATTACAGATGTGTTGCAGCCATGGGAGGGTTAAAAGACCAAATGTTTTCCAGACTTGGGTCGTCCGGAGAACCCGAGGATACACTATCTGCCATGCTGTTAAATGTACAGTCATTTAGGCTAGGAAATCTATCCAAAGTGGCTGACTGGAGAGGAGTTGGTTCCGCCTTGTATTCCGCAGGAACAGGGTCACCGGGATCTTGGCCTTGAAACCTGTCAACAATCTTGACACTTTATCTGTGAGGCCAGATGTTCATCACTGACAGGCATAGATCCCACTCTTTCCCATTTGTCACATGGTAGGAGTGGATGCAAGCATGTGTGATTTGGAGCCTTCTCCTCTGTAATGTTAAATGTTATCATGCTAATCTTGCGTTATGTATATAGTGCTGAGACCCACGGTCAAAATAACCTTCCCCTCTGTGACACCCCAGGCCCTGGCAGCAGATCGCTGGCCCCTTTAGAAGTGGAGCTGCTGTATTTGTTGCCCAGCAAAATTGATCCAAAAGATGAGCATGGTTTTTGTTCCCTTACAAAGTGGATCCAGATATCCAAGTCAAGCGCTAAGGGAGAAGTATGTGCTTATACTAATGACAGTTACATGCGGTATGGTGTTAAAGTTAGCCCTAAGAGTAGCAATTATGTTCAAAGAAGGATGGGAAATGGGAATACTGCCAGTTAAAGAAATTCCTGGTATGGAAATATTCAGTTTCTCACTAAAAGGAAAAGGGGGGTGGCATTGTTACTGATGTTCAGCTATATAATCCCCTGGTACTTCACTAAATACTCTTTAACTTGATATCAAATTTAGCCTTAACCCATTCCGAGCTCTTAGCACTAGGATACTTTAACATCTTGGCTGACGATAATTTTCACACTCAAAATAACCACTTTTTTTCCTCTTGTGAGTTTTTAGGACTAGAACAACGGATTAAGAGTCCCACACATCAAGGAGGGATACAATTGATCTAGTACTAGTGCCACAAAATATGGTGGTAGTAGAGGACATGACTCCAGTTAGTAAGTCAGATCCCTACGTAATCACCTTTAAACTGTTCAGGCCCAGACTATTCGAAAACTACTTCAGGTACAAGGACGAGCTTGGGCGAAACTAAGGAATCTGGAAGGAAGAAGAATATTCAATTTTTTACACGGTTTTCAAGAAGAAGAGACAGTAGATACAAACTATTCCCCTTACAGGGTGCAATTACAGAGACTCTAGATGAACTTACCCTTATACAAATGCTAACACCAAAACAAAAACCCCAAGCTGCATGGTATACAGAAACCTTGAAAGAAAGAAAATCTGAGTGTAGAAATCTGGAAAAACAATGGTGTAAAGCATACACAGGCAAAGATAAGCTACTACTGAAAGAAGCGTTAAAAAAGTATAAAAATGAGATTAGATAGGCAAAAAAAGCTATTATACAATCACTATTTCTAATGCAGCTAAAGAGCAAAAAAAGTCTTTCATATAGTAAAAGATCAAGCTCACCCAGCCTGTATAAAAAGAACAGTAGCACCTTCGCAGTAACCATGTAATAGGCTGTCTGATTTCTTTCATAATCAAGTGGATTTAATTCTAAAATACCTAAATAGTAAGAATTTACATGGGCAAGGGAAAAAACCTTAAAGCTAAGGTGCCACCATTTAATTTCTCCTGCAGTTCCACAGCAGGAAAATATTTTTGGGAAGCTAGCCAAAATAGATTTGTTAAATGAGGAAGAATTCAGTATGTTAGCCATATCAATTTCATCTGACTCACTACTAGACCATATACTCCATAAGATCTGGAAAGAAAGAGCGAATGAACTATTCATAGACCTACAAAAAATCTGTAATCACTAGCCATGGGGTCGGTATCATCAGCCTGGAAGAAAGCATTAGTCCCACAATTACGGATGTCTGATTTACAGGATCCTAGTAACTTCTGGCCAATCTCTCAGCTCTCATATCCGGTCAAGATTGTAGAAACATTTGCCAGTAAAATGCTAGCAAACGTCTTAGAATCAAACAATATACTCAATCCAGAACAGAGGGGTTTTAGGCCAGCCCATGGCATGGAATCAGCCTTAATCATAGCACAGCCAAGTTGATGATGAGGGTTGACGCTGGCCAGACTGCAGTCCTGATTCTGCTAGACCTGTCAGCGGCGTTTAACAAGGTCAACCACCAGATCCTGCTCAACAGATTAAAGGAGAAAGGGGTAGAAGGCACTTTCTTAAAGTGGATTGAATCCTACCTATCAGGGAGATCTCAAGCAAGTGCTCTTCCCCTGTTTAGTTCAGAATTTAAAATAATCTCTGAGTAGGAAGGCGGCAAGAATAACAGGAAACAGATGGGAAGTAACTCTGCTCCACACTGAGCCTTATTTTGTTAAAAGTATACTCGCGCCCCCAGCTGACACTGATCAAATTATATGGGTTGACCTTCATAAACTATGCAGATGACACCCAACTAATAATATCTCTGGATAACGAGGAGTATAGTCAGTTGAATGAATTCCATGTTTACTAAACAGAGATGGCGAATTGGCTCAGCAATAATACATTGAAATTTCAGGTTACCAAAACGGATCTCCTGTGCTGTTCAGCCAACAAAGTACCATGTCCACTTTTAAATAACTTCTAGCCATAGACAAATGATTCAGACTTAATTACAGCTCAATACATGTGAAATCTAGGAGTCCAGATCAATATAAAACTCTCCACGAAAGTTCAGGTCAATAGGACAGTAGCCACCTGCCATGGACTCATGAGGAATTCTTCTAAAGTCAACAAGAAAGATGGTAGTACAGAGTACACTACTAAGCAGGATTGACTACTGTAATGCCCTTTTATTGGTAATTCCAGACTATCTGCTTAAAATCTTCATAGGATACATGTAATGGCGCGCAAAGCAGCACTTAATAAATCAAGATTTGATTCTGCAATAAATACCTTGAAAGAACTCCACTGGCTACGAATGAAAGAGCGGTGTTTTCAAAGCCATGTACATAGTCCACAAAACCCTAAATGTCTCAGGACCGTGACTCCTACAGGATAAATGTAACTTGGCTCTTTCCCAAATGAGACAGTCTGGAGTCCACCTACTTTAAAAGAATAATATTGGTCTTGCCCTTAAATTTTTTACTGTTGATCTCTGATAGCGCCAAGATGCCTGCCAGGTGAACATTGCACTTTACAAATGATTAATGAGAATAATGCCAAAAACTTGGATTAATGTATGAATGATGAATGCTAAAAACGTTAAAGGCTTAAAGACCTGTCTGCAAATATTTCTATATGAATGATTGCAGGCAGTAGCTGTGGGTGCTTCCCGAAGACTGGTTAAGGCATTTTGTTCCAAAGTTGATACCTCATGCAGTGCAAGGCACAGGGCAAGCACACACCTTAAAGGGCTTTAAGTAGTTGCACTGTACAATTTGCACATTACAGTAACTATTGAACATATTAATGTGGTAAGATATGTGGCAGTTTTTAATGTGTTTAATATTTCAAGACTATTCGTTCCCACTGCTTTATAAAGCATGGTTTCTTAATTAATTCAGTTGCTTTCAGATGCACCATTTTCTAATTTTTTTTTCCAGTTTTTTCTCGAGAGGAGCACTTCAGACTCCACATTTGTCCACTAAGCATGCTCACTTTGCTCACTACATAAAAGTCATACACAACTTTTACGCTCACCACTTTCAAATGTCACCAGCTGCCACTGTTGTTCAAGACATGTACATCTTCACAACGGTCTCATAGCAACCATTCTATGATGCCTAGAAATAAAGAACAGCTGCAAATGAAAACGAACAATAAAAAAATCTATTTCATTAACGTTTTGAAGCTTACAACATAGTGGAAAGTGACATTACATAAATACCATGAATAATACAAAATGCAAGTCAAAAATCAAAGTCACAACAGAAGGACCCTGATACAATCTTTTCATAATCCATGATTTTATCATTACTCATTTGTACACTATTTTGCATGTTTTAACTCAAAAGAAAAGAGTTCCAGGCAATGAGGAAAAAAGGAAAATGAATTGTGTTACTTCTTGATTTCTCAAGTGCCTCAAGCGGTCATAGAGAATGAATAGATGGGACATGCTGAAGCCGAGAGGCCTTTCCCTACCTTGCTTTGATGAGCCAAGTTGTGATCAATGTTTCACGTTGCTGCAGGAGTAGTTTTACAACACAAAAGTTGATTCTAGTGGGTCTTATGAAAAATGACTGCAGAAACTGTTGTGTGGGGGTATTATGTTATGTGGGAAATACTTCGTTTAGCGTAGGGGACAAATTTCAGAGATCAAAATGTTTTTTTTTTAATCTAGCAAGAGACAGTTGCACACACTGAAACACATTACTAATAGGTCTGTTTAAGAGTATGGAGATAAAAGGTGTGCACTTTAAAATAAAGTATTTCTAGTTCTGGGGTTAGCCCAGTCATTTTAATTTTATTAAAATGATATGTAAATATACTTACTTTGGGGGCTTTTAGCTGACCCTCTTACTCTCATGGTCTGTTATTATGTCATTCACATTTTTATTTTGCCCTCAGTAGCATATAGTGAGGGCTAGTGGGCAGCTCACTACATCCATTAGTTAACTTCACTGTCGTGATGGCATTGTGCCCTTTCAGAAGGAGTACATCAATACACAAAGTAGTTCCCTTAGGTGCCAGGGGCTAAAATGAAAACAATGTGCTTTAGGAGACCAAAACAATATTTTTGGTTTTTAGCCACTCATTTTTTTATTAGATTGAGGGTGGCTGGCAGCCTCCCCAACAATAATGTTTTGAAAAAACAATGGAAAAAAAGGCAAGGTTTGACAAAGCTGAAAGGATGGAAGCCAACAATAGATCTACTGGCTTCGCCATGACTTGTTCATTAATGGGACTAATAAAACAGGTGAAAATCTGTTACCAGCAGATCAAAATTATTTTTTCCATTTCCGTTGGCAGAAAAGGTTCGAAGATCACAAATACGCAAACCCAAACAGCAAATATATGAAAATCCAACACAACTAAAATGATGTGAAATAATAAAAACAAATAGTAACATGGTAGGGAAAGCGACAATCACCATGGGACAAAAGTCTGAGATATTCCACCCACTAACAAAAATGCAATCCAATTTCCAAATGTAAGTATTCATAAATAATGGTAGGCTTCCAACTTGACCTGCTCAAATGTGGCTTTATCGTTATCATGCAACAAGCCTTTGCAAAAGGACAGAAAGAGTGAAAGAGTCACTGAGAATATGACACTATGAGTGAGTGAGAGAAAGAGCACATGTGTGCTTGAGTGTATGTTTGTGTGTACATAAACAGGCAATACTTCCAGAGGCTCCCTGATGCCCCAATGCAATGAGTGCACCTTATCTTCTCGGAAGACCCTTTCGCACCCTTCTCCCTCACCTAATTGTGTTCCTCAGCAGGATACAGTGGATGGCAGCCTGTTAAGAATTCAGCAACAAATGAGCAATGTTACTACCTATAAAACCTTGGTGTTTCCTACTTCTCATCAGAAAAAGAGTTGTAATGTTTCTTGAATGGCCATTACTGTATGGCAACTCCGAGCAATTAACAGTTATTGGTAAAGAGCTGCCTTTCCCGGAAACCAATTTCCTTGGTGTACTTTTGCCAAAAGGCAGTTGGGGAGGCCATTTAAGGGGCTCACAGTAATACTTCAACCTCTTTTTTTCTAGGACCAGCAGCAATGACAGAACATAGTTGAAAGATCACAAGCTACAAAATTGCTTACCATGTGCTAAGTTTTTTTTGGGGGGGGGGGGTATTCTGCAAATAAAGCCAGAAGTCAAGGTATTATCTTTTAAATGTATGATACAATATGCTGATTAAAAACAGCTGGGAAAGTTCTTAAACTAAAACTGTAAGATTTTGATTTGTTTAAGTCCTAACTCATTAGGGACAGGCTGAAGGCACACAATTCATGACACACCAAATTATCTTTTATGACACGCTGAGAAGAAAATCTTGGAGGTTCTCAAGTGGTCGTTTGAGGATTAAAATTGCATATCTAATAGAATCCAAAACAGGGTAACATAAAATCAAGCTGAATGACAGGAGGCAAAAAAATCTGTAACATTCATTCCTGGCTATATGTGGTCCGAACAGTTTAAAGAGTCCATGATACATAATGACAGAAGAGACAGTTGTAAAATCAAAAAGTTTGTAAACAAATCATCTGACATAGCCTGTCATTGAAAAATATCATCAAAACAGTACCACTTCGGACTCAACTGCCTGAGGTTTCATCATTGACTGTCTTAAAGTACAAAAGCCTATGTAACACGCGTACGATCGACTCCGTCTTAATCATATGCCTCAAGGGCCAGCGCATCCTAGGGAATATATATCACCTTCTCCCATCCCCCACCCAACCCCTTTATAATTTCTGTTGTGCTATCACACAATTTGTGCTGTCGCTCAAACTAAGCGATGCAGAGGCAAATCTGACACAATTTGGCACACAGTTATTTTGGCTGTGGTGGTTATCGAAGTCTTGGAGCTGAGACGAACAACGTGTCCTTCCGTCTATTAATTTTTCATTTTGTTTGGAGAGTCTTCTTTATTTCATTGACTTCCATCTGCCAGGCAAGAAAAAAACAATTTTTTTGTAAGCATATAAATGATGTCACTAGTTATTAGCATTTTTAATATAAGGAAACAAAATGTCAGCCTGACATATGATAAAGACGTTTTCATGCAGACTAAATCCTAAGGATCAATGCACCCCCCTCCCCCCCACACCACCATGATGTCCAAAAGCACCAACAGAATCATTAGTTCAGTAACAAAAAAAGTGTTTAGCACTCTTTTGAACAAGCTAGAAGCATTTTATATAAAACTTCAGCAGAGGAAATATCCTAATATTTCACCCGATGGTTGGATGTCCGAATATAATTAGCAAAAATATCACCAGACAAAAACATTATGTTCAAAATGCTGCTTATAAAGTATCATCTTATTGGATGATGATTTTTTATTTTTAGCTGCAATATGGCAATAATTTGTGTAAACTATATTTAGGACAACACCATATTTCTGTCCAACGATATTTTGATTATAATATTCTGGTGCCATACCATCCTGACTTCACTTTAGGAATAGAACAAACATTGTTTGTTACATAGTTGACCCAACATGTTATCTATATTTGTGTTCCTCTTAGCTTATTATGAGTAGGGGATGAACACACCTGCCATCAGAGAGACACATGCTAAAACCTCAAAGTAACGGAGATAAAATGAATAGAAACAATATATAAAAGAGTGAAGATAACCAAGAAACTAGAACATATAAATGGCTCTTCACTGCATAGTCACTCACTCTATAGTAACCATTTGGGCAATGCTCAGCGCCAGGACACCCTAGAGTAACAGCCGTGCTTTAGAAATCATATTAACATAACATAAATGTCACCCTTTCTCAACATTATTATGCATAGCTTTCTGGTTTGTCATTTTGATATTAGCCTTGGGATCAACTCCCTATCCCCAGTCTAGGAATTGAAAAAAATAGAATAAAAGAATAAAACATCCAATAATCCAACATATTTCAGAGATCAGCACACTACTTTTTTTCTACCAGATGAACATCAAACATAAATTATCCAGTCCTGGACTTTGCTTTTACACATCACTGTTCACAAACACATTAGGTAATTGAAGTGAATGGAGACTATGACTCCCACAATACACTGATTTTGTATGTAAAAATCCAGGACAAAGCACACTGTGTGACAGTATATGAAGCGTATCAGTTTAAAAGTAACTTATTTTCATATCTCGGATATCAAATTAAATGTATCTTGGCTTTTGACAACATGGACATTTCCAAGAAAAATCAAAAAATTCATTTAAGATCTTTTAACTATGCAAAATATATATTTGGTGTTTA
This sequence comes from Lissotriton helveticus, assembly GCF_964261635.1. NCBI lineage: Eukaryota > Metazoa > Chordata > Amphibia > Caudata > Salamandridae > Lissotriton > Lissotriton helveticus. The sequence continues at coordinate 1,039,637,446 of NC_136069.1, forward strand.
AGATATTTCAATTTTGTTCCTCTGCTTTCACGTGTTAAGTTTTTCACATTCATTATCTCAGCATTCCCATGTTATATGCAGCCGTTTGTGTTAAATGGAGGCAATTGTTTTTATTGAATCAATCACTTTAACAGCAGGAGGAGGTCTCTGAATTAAAAACACGTTCCCATCTGCTAGTCAGGCATAGATAGGGATCACAAAACTATGGCAAAGAGGCTCTCTGTACACTTACTTTGTTTCCACCAGCCAAATAAAAAAATTGCATGTAAGATTTGTAAATTCCATGGCTGAGCCATGAAGCTATCTTACCTCTCTTTTTTAAACAATTCTACAGACCAATTAGACTAGGAATTTCTTATTCTATATAGTTGGAAAATGTTGCTAAGAAGATTAAAAAGTGCCTCTCCGTCAGCACCGACAGCATTGCAAGCCTATAATTGACAGCTAACATTACATGAGTGGAGTCCATCATTCCTTCAATCTTTCTAAGATTCTGTGAGATTTCTATCTGCATAGAAGATCAAGAAATGACAGAAATTCGACAGGTATTTTCTATAATGCCTAGTTTGTGTAGGAAATTTCATAAATTTTGAAATTTTGCAGGAAATGTCTTTGTTTTCATTTTTTTATTAAGTCGAGTCATTACATATAAATACATTTGACTACTTGATTATACAAAAAAAAAAGGAAGGCAAGCTAGTAGAGATTTATCGAAAATACAATACAAAAATACACTTATCTAAAGCAGGAGGAAATAAGGAAATACTTCCATCAATTAATTACATACTGATTTATATAAATATGAAAATCGAGAAATACAGCAGCAAAGGCAGTATAATACCACTGCTAGTAAGTTGTATCAGGCATTTGTTTCCAGATCTCAATTTTGTTTTGTGAAGAGCCAAATCTGGCGCATATAGACTTTCAAATAATTTTACCCATTGTAGCTTGCTGAACCACAAACCAAATGATGGTACAGCCTTAGTTTTCCTGTTTGGGAATATTAACGACTTTGGAACCAACAAGGCGATAAATGGGAACTGTTGCTGCCTTACAGATATATCCAAACTCTGTGGTACTAATCCGAATAGGGCTCTGCATCAACTTGGACCTTGGTTAATCTATAGCGGATGGCTTACAAACACGAAAATCTGCTCCCAGAAATGAGATTGCTCATGATACAGTCCCAATCCCTTGGTACAGGAATAGTTTGGGATCCCTCAATCTGCAGATATCTTTTAAAGGACTGTGAGTGATCAGAGGAGCAACTGCTGTAGCAAGGCTGATGAGGCATGTGCAACGCACCACTGCCTTTTGACTAGGTTTACAGTATCGCAATATCATTTACATTCTTACATACATATGTGAAGGAGTGAGTGGAGACATTGGAAATTCCATATCCGAATAGCATTACCTATCTCACAGGAAATCAATGTTGCAAGAATTTTCACTGAGTCTCCTAAGTCAGATGAGGACTAATGCCATGTTCGCGCTATATGAAACTTTATAAATAAATGCCTAGCTTTACTGTCCTTTTCTGTGGTCAATAGAGCTACATCAGTGGTAGACAATCAACGTGACTAACGCCTTATTCAGGGTGTAGCAGATGGGATGCTCGATCAGAAACGTGACGGATATCCAGTCCACCGGATGTATGACGATACAACGCATGCATTCACATCGCATGCTTTTACAACGCAATTATTACAACGCAGTCCATTACAACACATAGTGCTTTGGGGCGCTGGATAGTGAATAGTTTAATTTACTATTCCAACTCCAGTCCCCGTGGACACTAGGGAAGGTTATTGGATAGTAAATTAACCTATTCCCTATCCTAGAGCGCCCCCCAGAGCAATGCGTTGTAATAGTTTGCGTTGTAATGGTTGCGTTGTAAAGGCTCTGCGATGTAAAAGTTGCGTTGTAAGTGTTGTTCACCCCAGTCCACCATATTACAAGTGAGTTATAGCCTATGGTACTAGTTATATGGTAAACGAGATAGCTGCCACGTTTTAACAGAGTATTCCATCACCCAAGCTCTTAATAAAACCCACAATTGCCTTAATTTTTCTACTTTTGAAAATTGCCAATTCTACAAATTAGGATGAACCTGGTTCAGTTATGAATTGATGAGCACTTGTTTCTTTGCGTCACAGATGTCGTTCTAGTACTGTCAGTTGTCGCCACACATGGTACATCCTACTGTAAATTCGTTAAATGTTCAATTATCTTGGAATTAAATACTCCACCTGTTAATCTCATTCACAAACCACCATGGGGTTTTGGTAATTCACTGTATTTTGTAGCACACATTCTCTGTTCTTTCTTCCGGTCATGACAGAGAATGTAGAACATTTTTTCAAATAAATGGAAGAAAATGTTCAACTAGACTTCTTTTTATGGAAAAGTGACAGTGTTATCGTGCTTTTTACAATGCAGCTCATTTTAAAACGGACAGCTATTGGGTTTGCATGCGAGTTTAGCAACAGTAAATAAAGTACTGTTATTTTTTCTCTGCTTCAGCGCCATATGTTCTTTGGATAGCAGAGGTCTCTGACTGGGGGAGCTTGCTCATCAACGAGGCATACTTCTGCTTTCTATGGTCTCTCTCTGAGGGCAATGACAATCTCGTTTTCTTGAGGTTTTGTTTTCTACTGATGAAGAATATCAAAGAATCAACTCAGTGTTGTCATCGAAGTCTAAGGGTGTGTCTGATGTTAGTCCCTCTACTGTTGGTATTTTGGTAAATTAACATTCATGGGTATTAGGCACATTGTTCAAACATTTACTGTGAAAAGCTTTTAAGCTGACACTTAATTTTAAATGAATATAGTTTGAAAATTTGTAAATGTGTCCATTACCATAATCTAACATTCTCCACAACTTGGCTACAGCAACAACATTGGCTGGTACTGGAGCTAGAATAATAAATATGCCTCGATGAGGTGATGGCAAGACAATATACTAGTGAAGTTCACAATGATAGAAAAGTTGAGATTGCAAAAAAAGATGTAATAATATTAGTAATAAGTCTCCCCAGTGCCACCTGATTTATCACTCAAATATCAGCTTTAAATATATTTTGGAACATTTTTATCTTGAATACACCCTTTTAAATTTTGGTCAACATAGACTAATTCAACCAACCAAAAGTGTCTAATTTAGTCGGCTGAGCTGCACACTAATCTGGGGGGTGAACTCGGCTCCGTTCGCTATGTTTTCCGCACTCCGGGGAGCTTGCAGAGTTCCCTTAAACTCTGCTCTGTGGAGTGTGGCAGAACAGAGTTTTTTTCCTCGCTCCTGCGCGTCAATGTCAAGTTGGCGAGTGTGAGCAAGGAAAATCCACTTTGCAACGAAATTTTTCCTCCCTCACGCTCGCCAAGGTATAGTTAGTGAGCGCGATCAAGAAAAATCAACATCCTGGTGAGATTTCTAATCGCAGGCGGTCAGATTTCTCAATGCGAGGAGCAGCAGAAAGGAGGCTGAGAAATTTTGCGCTGTGCATGGTGCCGTTCGCAATGATTTTACAGGGCAGGACAAACACCCGGCGCTCAAAATCACTGCGAACGGCATGACCCTAACACACTCCTCCGTAGCAGAGTTTTTTTGTCATTTCGCTGAGTTACACATAGCAAACCTCCACCCAGACCTACTGCACACAGGAGAGCTACTTACAGGTAGAGAGCGACCAGTTAGGGAAGCCTGTTTTAAATGTTCACACCCTTTGAAAACTATTCCGGACCTGGAACACCCATTCGCTGTGCTTGTGAGCAACGCTGTAAACAGACATGCTCAAATCTACAAATCACCATACAGAAGTAACATTTGCTTTGTGAATGTAAATTTATGTTGCCTGAATTACACAGATGAAATGTTTTAAAACTGTTTTGGCGACCCATGTCGATGTCACTACTGAATTGCAACTCGTCAAAATAGTGCACCAAATTGGGTTTTGGTTTTTTGACATTTTTACCTGACTACATGCTGCACTTTAATGTAATGTGAACTAAATATGTTTATGCCCCTGAACAAAACTCATGGTTTAAATACATTGCATTTTGCATATATTGAATACCTGTAACCGTAGACGAATTTTCTTCTCTTCATCCAACTCTGTCAACAACTGTTTAATTTCTCGTCTGCAAAAAAAGTTTTTACATTTTAGAACAGTAAAATTAATAAAGGCCTCTGAACAATGGACTCCTTTCATACAGTGCATGGACATGTGAGACATGTTCTTAATATTGTGTGTGTGTGTCAGCGAAGCCTTTAAGCAAATATGGGTTTTCATATGTAATGTAAATAGTATACTATACAAAATACCAGAATTATCCAGTCATTTCTTCCAATGTACCTTTTGCAGCAATCATGTCCCTCACTCCATGTTATTTTCTGATATTTCTCAAATGGAATGTGATGTTTTTTTGTTACTTTAGGTAGATTCATTTGCTTCTAACATTTCTCTACATATTCAGCGCTGTCATATTTGTCTAGAGATGCAATCCACCAATTTGATCAATATCAAGTTCCCAGCTAAGGTCTACTACACAGGTTTTGATTGGCCAAGAGGCTTGACTTCAAGTAAGAAACCCAATGGTTCTACAGAATTAGCCTGATTTCTCAAGCTTCCACTGATGCAACTATTCACAGAGCCTATGGCCTGGCTCCCAAGTTCATAACACACTGTTGATCTGGGACGCTCCTCCTTTAAGGCCAAGGGATGTTGCCCACCTAACCTTCCCTCTGCTAACGCCACACGCATTACCATCAATTAAAATAAATTACATGAATATATAGGCGCGTTGTGTTGCGCATGAGTTATGTGTCTGGGGAGGGCATGGCCAGTCCCGCTGACCGACAAGCAGCCGGTTCGTTCAAATATGAACTACTGCAGGATGCATTAATTCAAGGGACACACTAACTCATATGTATGTCCAAAGGAAAAATATAATTCCGGTGAAGTTGCATTTCACAATTTCTTCTCCATGTTGCTCAAAGTGGCCCATCAAGTTAACAATTTTGACAAATAATATCTCCACCACATTCCCCATATTCAGGATTGGGTACATCAATCGCCTCAATTTACAAAAAGGTTTGGAAATTGAAACACTTGGAGCCTGTCTAGCATGAGACACAGATTCAGATGGCAACATGTGATGTATTCTGAAGAAGTTCATTTTTTAACGCAACGCTTTGGCTGAGGCTGTCTAGTTTCAATTGAAAACAGAGAAAAGAAACGTTTTTTGGTACTACAATACGAAAGACACAAGAACTTTAGACATTTGTGACTGGACTATTTATTTTGGGTGCACAGCTATATTTTTATAACTTTGTTTGTCTGCTATGCAGAACGATCAGAAGGCGGTCTTTACAATTTAAGCTGTGCACCAAACATATGACTAAAGGACGGTGTGAGTTGGGTTACCTAGCCACTGTTTGTAGTTGTCTGACAAGCAGGCGGCATTAAAGTCAAGTGCATATGTCAGATTGGACAGGTATCTTACTTTGCCCAGCCCGGCATGTGCACTTTTTTCCTCTTGAACGCACACTGCAAAGTAACCAGGGGAAACACAGCACAGTTTCCCAGAGTCTCCTTTGGAGTGCTGGGTTCACCTGCTCACCCCAATCCAGGCGTTGCTCTCATGCTGTTTTCTATTGAATACAGCATGAGAGCATGCACAGATTGGTTGTGTTCACAGTGGTTTAACCCACACTCAGAAGGCAGCATGGGGGTGGGAGTATTACAAAACATGGCCAATCACAATGTGCGTAAATATTAAGCCTTAGAGTAATTGGTCATGTTTCTGTTACTTGCAGAGTCCCACGATGCACAGCCTAAGGGTGAGTGAGATTGAAGAGAGCAGTTGTTTCTTTCAAGTCCTCTCCAGCACAGAGTGCATGCTTCCAGGCTCTGGTGAGGGGCCTCACATTTGAGAGTGGAAATGTTCTGAAGAGATTTAGGCATCAGACATGTTTGTGACAAGAGTGTCATTCTATCAAATGCTTGATTGAAAAGTAAAGAGTTTACGGCTTGGAGAGAAACCATTTTGTGAAATATTTATTTCATTATATAGGGAAGCTCAGCACAGTTAGTTTATTTTTACCTCCACTTCTATAGCTTTTAGAACAAGTCTGTGAGGCCCTCTGCCCTCCTTCCCTAGTTTAGTTATAAAAAACACAGCCATGGGGCCCCCCGGGGGGCCTCATAGAGGCTCGGGATCCCCTAATTATAAAAAACGCCCCTGGGTGGTGGGGTTCCAGTACCTCATAGACGCTCAGGGTGGGAGGCCATGTTCTCCCCCCCCCCCAGGGATAGGTTTGGGGAAGGTGGCTGCAAGCCCCCCTCCCCAAAGCATAACTGTGCCGCCCCATGGTCCTGTCCCAGCTCAGGGTTTTCTTTTAAAGGAGGGAGACTGCTTTTTTAGGTCGAGCCTATGGCAGCGCACATGCACTGCAAAGGAAATCAACCTCTTGGAATCACTTCAGCTTCAGTAGTAGCTCATGCATGTGGTGCTCACAAACCATTGGCCTTTGCGTCTGGCTTTAGCACGCAACTGGCCAAAGGCGTGTGGAGGTCACAGCTTCTTGTGAAATGTTAACTCCCAGAACATTTTGCTCTCGGGAGCCAGCAGCAGCGCGCTGGGGCCATCTGGTTTTAATCAGCATGGCTGCGCTTGTCTGTTTATACAGTGGCGTGGGAAGGCTCTCCTCATGCTCAGCTGCTCGAGTGTTAACATGCCTGTAAATCTTGTTTTTCCTGTGGCCTCAACGCATTGGCCACCCCGACTGAATAAAAAGTGGCGGTGTTACTGCCCGGCATATCAATGCAAATGGTCTCCTGTGCAGAGGATATGCGGTCGACGCACTCCATCAACTAATCACTATGAAATTAGTTTCACTATATTTAAATGCCGGCACTTAATGCTCTATATCCATATGCATGAAATTGCCTTGGCTAATGCAGACGTATGTTGTATACAAACAGCGTTAAAGCGTTCTTCTTGTGATGCAGGAAATGAACATTATACTAGTGCTTCCTTCCTATTAGACGAGCGCACAACTATGTACTTCAAACATGAACCAATCACTGTTAGATCGCATTCTGTTCCCTCAGTCGCGAGGTCTCCACATATGTGCAGCCGCTTGAATGCACCTCTGTACGGACCAGCCGCATACAGAGGCCTCTCTCAGGCCACAATGGTGAGAAGGAATCCGCACCGGTCCCCCGGCCTCTGAAGGGCAGCAGACTTCCGAGCCTCCCTCAAATACCTTTGAACAGACTCCAGAGCACAGGCAGCCCTTGTCCGAGGCTGCGGCCTGACCACCCACTGCTCCTTGTTGACCCAACATGCCTGCTGCAGCCTACCCTGACAAAGGGAGGACATGAGGTTCCTTGGAAGCCAAGGGCACGTTCAAGGGCTGGGGCTGATGTAACACAGATGCGCAGTCACATGACACAGAACGAGATCTGGCGTGAACCTCTGAATGTCATATATCAAGGGGATAGGAAGACGTCACCACCCCCCGTTTACCTGTTTGGCATGGGATGTGTAACCCAGCAGGGGCTGTCTGAGGTTCAGGTTCGTTCATTTACTAATGTCTGTTTTTGGGATAATTCAGTTTAAAAGCTCCGGGCCGCCTTTCTTGAATGACATGCATGTTCCTGCATTAGAAGGGAGTGTCCGTTGTCTCACTAAATTTAAGGCCTGTTTGACCAGCGCCCTCAAGGTCCGCATAGATTCTCTCTGGCCCCCCTATTCCCCCCCCCCCCCTCGCGACTTCAGAAGCGAGACAAAGTGTTCCCCGGAATGTAAATAGTTCTAAACTGCATTTATATGTGTGGGTAACACGGCCAGCTTTTCTCCAAATGAGTTCACTACTAGAACGGCTTTATTTCACTGGTGTGCCTATGTGTCCATGGACGTGACGTCAGCTGAGCCATATGTGCTCCGCCCCGGCGCGCCAACATCAGTTTGTCAGAAGGCTCTTCCGCGTCAGCACGCGAAGCCACCACCAAAAACTGTGAAATATGGGAACAGTGTGCAGAAAAAGAAAAACAAGGTATGGTGAAAAACATCACCATAGAAGGACAGTGCCATGCACCGTATATTGTAAACTGAGGGAGGGAAAAGAACAGAGCACCACTCTGTGAAGGACCCCTGTAATCGTTAAGTCAAAAAACCCAGTAGTAAGGACAAACTACCATAAGACATCACCCAAAGGGAGACGTCAGATCAGAGTAAGGGACCTACCGAATGCAGCGCTGTCAGAGACTGCAACCGCTAGAGTGCAGGGGAGGTAAGAGACCCCAAGCGGTTGAAGAAGATAGAAGGGAATGACGGGGGGTTGAAGGGTTTAAACTCACATTGGGCAACCCAGGGCAAGGGTTGCAAAGGACACATGGCATACGGGCATACCGTCCAATCAAAAGGATGGGTAGAGCAGAGCCACGAAACAGAATGTAGCCTCGAGAGTTGGAATGAAGAGAAGACATCACCCCGCAGAGGAATAAAGCCACCCACAAGGGAGACGAAGGCAAGAAGCCCAACCTGAAAAGGTAGTCACTGGACGGGAAGGACGGGCGGGCGTTGAGGAATCAGCGGCTAGACTATGTCTCTACCAGATACATCGTTACCGAAGGTAAGTAACTTGTTCATCTCATAGAGACATCTAGCCGCAGATTCCTTAACTTAAAACAGGTACCAAAGGCATACCCCTAGAGGAGGCAGGACTGAGACTGAACCTCACTAAGGTCCAGAGAGAACCTAGTCGTCAATAGGATGACCAAAAGAGTATCACCAACCAAAGGCGAAGCACAGTGGAGACTGAATGACAGCGCAGCCAACCACCAGACCCCTATGCTCTGAAGAGAGCAGGAATCAAGGGAGGCTAGGGCGCCACAGCCCATCCAAAATAACACAGAAACCCTTATATGTAGAGGGGATTAGAGAAGGAAAAACAAGCCAGAATGCTGATGCCTGAGCGAAAAATGCCGAACTTCGAAAGAAGACGAGCAAAGGGCCATGAAGGATCTGCAGGATCCAAGGTGTCGAAAAGAAGTCAGAGCTAGCCCCAGCTAAACAACTCGAACAGCGTAAAACACTGTTGAGCCTGCTCTCGTAAGATAAGAAGGTAGCAGGATACTGACCCCTGCCCAGCAAGGGCCGATATGGAACAAAAACACACCCAGTAAAGAAACTGACGTGAAAAGGGAGTCAAGCACTTCGCAAGACGTAGAACTGAACCTATGGGCCCAAAAGACTGGTAAGTGGTATGGAGGGGAGAACACGTACCGCCCCCTCATGTACCACAGACGAAGAGTACTGCTGAGACCCTCGCCAGCCTGACATGTGTGAGTTGCAAAAACAGGTACCAAGGGGGTGTAGGAAATTCCCACACTGTATCCTGTGGGCGCTCCTGTAGAGGTAAATCAAGCCTCTGGTTTTACCAAAGTTATTCCAGTTCAAAAAAACGAATAGTTCATCAAAATATTTTTATTCAAGAGAGTGATATATTGCGATCATATTGACTTCAGATGATAATGATCAATTTTTATGCATCAAAAGGCATGTCAAAAATGCAAAAATCCCTATGCATTTCGGGACCGATGTCCCTTCGTCAGGGGATTCAAGTTAATCTGTAATGGAAACAAACACTGTTTCAGGAAGGGGACTTTTCCTCAGGATGAGTAAACTATAGTGAAAAAATAGGACCGAAAAAAGCATAGGTAGTGCGGGAAGAACAAACATAAAGTGAAGCCGAATACTCCGTGACCATGAGCTCCAAATTATATACAGGAGTATTGTCAGAAACCCAAAAGTGAAAATGGTAGGAGAACATATATCAGGGGCATATATAGCAGGCACGCCCCTGCCACCAGCAGACACCTGCCACCAGCCAATACCCCACATAGGGCAAGGGTCAACCCCTGGCAAGGAGGGGACGTCCTCTTGGCAAAACAGACAGTCAGTGGACTGAAAACAAAACCAACCAGCCATACGGTTGTACAGACAATACAACCTCAGAATATGTTTCTAAAGTCGTTAGTACTTTCTTAAAATGTATTTTTAAATTAAGGCTGAATCTTCAGAACAACAACCTTTAAATTGCCTTGACAAATCATCATCATTACTAATTCTAAATAAGCTGAAAATGTTTTAGTATTGTTAAATTGTATGCAAATATATTGTATAAATGCTTTTATGGTAACTCATGGAAAATTAATGCCGAATAAAGATTTTACTACTACTACAGACAATACAGAGACACCAACCTGTCTGATAAAAATCGGGTCATAAAGAAAGACCCGCAACCAGGAAGAAAGTCAGTCAGCGACACAGCAGAATTTTGGTAGCCCTAACAGAAGCCTGGAAATTGCTGAGTTCGCATGAGACCCAAAAAGATCTATTCCGTTAAACGGTATGTCCTGGAGGCTCTCCCGAATGTTATCAGGGAATCGACTGTCACGCAACCAGGCATGGCGGCGCAAAGCAACCGACCATGCAAGAGCACGGCCCACAGAGTCTGTGGTATCCAGGGATGAGCGGGTTGAAAAATGTGCCATCTCTTTACCGTGAAGGAAAAGACGGAGAAGCTCTGAGTGCAATTCCTCCAGAAAGGAAGAAAGAAGGTTAACCACGGAGTCCCAGAGTGCGGAGGACGCACGTGCAAACATGCATGTAGTGTTTAAAGTGTGGATGGCCACTCTAGAAGAAGCAAAAAGCTGTCTTCCACATGCATCCAGCCACCTGGATTCCCGGGTGGGAGGAAACAAGGGTAAAGTGGAGGAGTCCTGTAACCCAAAAGCCGCCTGAATTACCTGGCCCTGAGCAGTGACAGGCAAAGTGGATCCCCCGGGGCCGGACGGTGCCTACCAGCAATGGCCCGATCAACCAGGGCTCCAGAAGAGGGCCGTGCCCCTGCACCACCCAGGACGTCTAATAAAGCACCCCCAAGGGGTAGCAAGGGCTCCACGGTAATGGGCTTGAGATGAAGCAGATCCATCAAGGGATCGGGAATGAGGGGTACCACAGGAGGCAGAGGATAACAGCTGCCCGGTTAATAGTCAGCGCATAGGCGGCCCCCAGCTCAGTAGTCACCCTAGGAGCGGACAAGAGGCCGTCTGTATCAGACGGTTGGAGACCAATTCTCCCAGTTGCCATAAAGAGCAGGGCTGGGGAACGACCAGAAGGCCATGCCCCACTAGGGACCTGCACCAGAGGCACCCGACCAGGGGAAGCAGCAGCATCCGAAAAGGCTGTAGCAGATACCGGTGTCGCCCGACCCCGCTGAGGAGACAAACAAGGAATCCGGAGGGAGGTCAACCCCAGGCATGGACGCCGGTGATGATGAACAGATGGACACTGGCAGAAACAGATGCGTCGACAGCGGTGTCGGTGGGCGCTGTGTTGGAGTCGACTGGACGTCGACTGCCTCCAGCAGGACACTACCTCGAAGTCGACCGGCGTTGGAAGATGCGTTGCCCCAGACGCGGGCTCAGGCTTAGAGCTGGGCGTGGGTCTGGATGTTGAGCCCGAGCCCGGCGTTGCTGCCGCCGCCTCCGCTGTCCGTGCAGGAAGCCGCACAGGGCTATGCGTTGACTGGCGGTGACAGCCTGGCGCCAAACACAGCGTCGCTGACGCTACTTCTGCCGTCTGCACAGGGAGCCACACAGGGCTATGCATTGACTGGCGGAGTGTGCTAGAGCGACTAGGACGGTCTGGGCCACGGCTCAACGTCTCTGCTTCGGCTCCGGAGTCTTTGCACACAACCCTGGTCGGAGAAGGATCCGACGACGAGGGCCCGGCCTGAGTACCCTCCGCCTCTGTGGGGCCCGAAGGCGCGCTAGGGATAGAGGAGGACTCAAAGTAGGCCTGAAGAGCAAGAGTCGCTCCAACTCCCGGAAAAGGAGAGTATGGAGGAGGAGGCCTCTGGGTGCCCACAGCTGACCCTGTACGAGAGGAATGGACACCAGGGGTACGCCTACGGGAGGTTGACCTCACTGGATGCACGTTGCCCCGCTTACCTTTTTTAGGACGCAGGTCGCGGGAGCGGCCTCAGGAATAAGTCCCCTCTGGAGAGGGATAGCGGCAACGAGAAGAGGCTGGACCGGACATCCGGGCAGCCAACAGCTTCATACGGCGTTTCCGAAGGGACTTCGGTTTTATCTGTTGACAGTCGCCCCATTGCTTGGAATCATGGTGTACACCAAGGCACCACATGCAAATAAGGTGCGGATCAGTGCCAGACATCTGACGCGCACAGGCCTCACAAGCTTTGAACCCGGAGAGCATTGCACACTGTTCCAGTGCGACACCAACGGTGTCGAGAAGGGCCAAAACTAGGCCAGGAACTGCTGGTTTCCAGGAACCGCGTTGTGAAGCGGAAAAGAAAATTGATGTTGGCGGGGCGGGGCATATATGGATCAGCTGACGTCACCAGGGCAGAGCCGTACGGCGCCGCCCCCCGGCACGCAGAGGTTCGGCTGCGCAAAATTTTCCAGACCAGTCTGATGCCTAAGGAATCTGCAGCTAGACGTCTCTATCAAATTCAGAGTAACAGTGTTCAAGGAATGTGACCTCCTCTGCCACCAAAACCCACACCTTTTATTTTTTTCACTTTGATTGCCTTTTTGCTGTTATTTTTAAAGAGTGCCCTGTATATAAATGAAAGTAATGTAACTGACCAAAGGAAAGCACAAACTTCCACAGCGCAAGATCCTCGTGTCCCTGTCCCCTCCCCTCCTTAGAATGTGATACCCATGACCTGGGAAACATTTGTTTAACTTCCTTTCTAGTCACGCTTTTGGAATTATGAAAAGCCTTTCCTTGATTTTGAGAAGCCAAAAGTTTAGAGGTCTGTGTGGAGGGGACTCAACCAATGAGTACATTTCTGACTCAGTTCCGAAAATGTACTTTCAAATCCCGGCTTTTCCTCTTAACTGCATTGTGTGATTCTGGGCAAATGAATTTATTGCACCATGAATCTGTTTCAAGTGCTTAAATGGCTGCACAAAACACTATATAAATAACTGGACATTGCATATAGCAAAATATACTGCAAGAACTGACCAGGAAGACCAAGTATAGTGAGTTTTAAAACAAAACGAACAAGCATTGGCATAGCCAATAGGTCCCGACTTTGTGACCTTATAAGTGTTTAGATATCCAGCACAATATCCTTGGTGCAACAACATCAACTGTTGCATGGCTGAACACTTATAAGGTCCCAAAGGCGAGACAGATCTATTGGCTAGCCCAATGCTTGTTTACAGTTTACTATGAATTTGCGGAACCTCCGCAAATTTGCTGTAAAATAAAAAAAAACTTTATACCCCATGGGATGCCCCCCCCAATAGGTCTAGGGGGGCAGGATATCTCTACCCCTGTTGTTTTTTACTTATATCGAGGACAGGATATCATCCCCGAGTCCTAAACTGGCTGCCACCACCTATTTTTTTAAGTGGTGGAAACCATTCAGATCTTATCTGAAGATCTGTAGGCTCAGTGGATCTGCTGCAGCGTAACATTTACCATGTTTATGATCCCTAATTTCCCAACAGCTAATTATCAGATTTATACCAAATTATAAAAGGAACACCTTATGGATCAAGATCTAGCTTTCAGTCAAATCTGGTGTAATTGCATTCAGCAGCTTTTACACTTTTGCTGTTTAATTTTCCTATGGAAATATTTCTGGGGACAACAGTATTTAGGACCCCACTTTTTTCTCTGCCCCTGCTTGCTGGACCACCCTGAAACTTTCCAGAAAAGAGCTTAAGTGTATGAGCGGTATTTTGGGAAAGTTTGTGAAGATTTGACAAACTGTGCCAAAGTTATAAGCAACCGCCAAAAATGTTTTCCTCTGGAAGCATGGTCCACCACTGGTGTGTGTGTGTGGGAGGGGTGGCGTGTGTGTATATACACACACACATATACACACAGTTCTGGCGCTCTGGATATATCATTTCGTATATATATCATGCTACAAATGATACAGTTCTGGGGCTATGGATATATATATATATATATATGTGCTAATCCTATGCTTAAAAACTTTGCAACCATCCAGGGGAGCGGCACAGAACCGGGAAACAGACTCTGTAGGCAAGGCTTGATGCTTAGTGGTGGTTATTCTGTGCATCAGTTGTCCAAATGACGCGTTTCGGCCGCCAGACATGATCACATTATATATATATATATCCATATCCAGAGCCCCAGAACTATCATTTGTAGCATGATATATACGAAGGAATATGCTACTTACCAGTATGCATCTGTTCTTGGCATAGAGGGCTGCAGAGTGGTACATTTATGAATAGATCGCCATCTGGTGTTGGGCTCGGATGATTGCACTTGTTTTTCTCCTGGAGAAGTCTTTGTCGTCACGAGATCGATGACTCCTCCTCTGGGTGCTAGTGCGCATGGGCATCGGCTCCATCCTTAGATTGTTTTGCCATAGTAGGGTTAGATGGAGTAGTGTAATAGAATACAGAAAGAGATGCCCATGTAAGTGTATCTAAATAAGATAATGTTGGGACAGACACAGGTTTCCGGGGAGGCAGGGAGGGCATGTACCACTCTGCAGCCCTCTATGCCAAGAACAGATGCATACTGGTAAGTAGCATATTCCGTTCGAGGCATATGGGCTGCAGATGGTACATTTATGAATAGATTATACAGCAGTTACCTTCCTAGCGTTGGTCACCCATGTCTGTCACAACCGTTTGAAATAAAGTTTTTAATACAGCTTGGCCCACTCTGGCTTGTTGTGTAGCCTGCACATCAACACAGTAGTGTTTTGTGAAGGTATGTGGTGTAGACCAAGTTGCTGCTCTGCATATGTCATCTAGGGGAATGTTTCCTAAGAATGCCATAGATGCTCCTAGCTTACGTGTAGAATGAGCTCTAGGAGGAACAGCTAATGTTCTCTTTGCTTTTATGTAACATATTTGTATACATCTTACAATCCATCTGGCGATGCCCGCTTTAGAGATAGGATTGCCCTTATGTGTTGGGGAAAACGCTACAAATAGTTGTTTAGTTTTCCTGAAATTTTGTGTCCTTTCTATGTAGTACAATATTGCCCTTTTGACATCTAATGTGTGCAGGGCCCTTTCTGCTACCGTCTGTGGTTTTGGGAAAAAGACTGGTAGTTCCACTGGTTGATTGATGTGAAATGCTGAAATTACTTTAGGCAAGAACTTTGGGTTTGTCCTAAGAACCACTTTATTCTGGTGTAACTGTAGGAATGGTTCTTGTATTGTCAATGCCTGTAATTCGCTTACTCTCCTGAGGGAGGTAATGGCTATAAGGAAGGCCACCTTCCATGTAAGGAATTGTATTTCACACCTATGCATAGGTTCGAAAGGTGGTCCCATTAGTCTGGTGAGTACTATGTTGAGGTTCCAGACCGGGGAAGGTGGTAATCTTGGTGGAATGACTCTTTTAAGGTCTTCCATGAAGGCTTTGATTGCTGGCACTCTAAACAGGGATAGGTGTTGCCTGTTTTGTAGGTACGCTGCTATAGCTGCTAGATGTACTCTGATAGATGTGTACGCGAGATTACATTGCTGTAAGTGTAGTAAATAGCAAATAATCTCTTTTGTTGATCCGTCCAGAGGGTTGATGTTATTACTGGTACGGTATACAGCAAACCTTTTCCACTTAGCTGCGTAGCATGCTCTGGTGGTGGGACGTCTCGCTTGCTTAATGATCTCCATACAATTTGGGGGTAAATCTAAGTATCCAAATTCTAGGATTTCAGGAGCCAGATCGCTAGGTTCAGTTGTTTGGGATCTGGGTGCATTATTTCTCCATGGTTCTGTGTAAGGTGCATGGGTAAAATTCTTAGTTTTTGGTGTGGCACCTGTGAGAGTTGCAGGAGCGTGGTGAACCACGGTTGTCGTGCCCACGTGGGTGCTACTAGTATCATGGTCATTGAGTGTTGTTGCAGCTTTCGGACCACTAATGGGATTAGTGGGAGAGGGGGAAAAGCGTATGCAAATTT
The DNA here is from genome assembly GCF_964261635.1 of Lissotriton helveticus. NCBI lineage: Eukaryota > Metazoa > Chordata > Amphibia > Caudata > Salamandridae > Lissotriton > Lissotriton helveticus. The sequence continues at coordinate 1,039,653,454 of NC_136069.1, forward strand.
GTTGGACCAATTTATCCATAACGCATTGCCCTGCGACAGGTGGTGTGGGTATCTGGATGCGAAGCTTTGGCATTTTGCGTTCTGATGAGTGGCAAAGAGATCTATCTCTGATTGTCCCCATCTTTGGAAGAATGGCTGCAGTATTTGGTGGTGCAGTTCCCATTCGTGTATTTGTTCTGACTGTCTGCTTAAGATGTCTGCTATCTGATTTTGAACTCCTGGTAGGTGTTCGGCTAATAGAGAGATGTTTTGAGGAATGGCCCATCTCCAGATTTCCTGCGCTAGTCTGGATAGTTGGAGAGAGTGTGTCCCCCCCTGTTTTTGAATATAATACATTGCTGTCATGTTGTCTGTTCTGATCAGGACTGCTTTGTTGATAACATGCATTTGAAAGGCTTTCAATGCTAGAAACACTGCTAGTAGTTCTAGATGATTGATGTGCAGTCTTTTTTCCTGCACACTCCATCTTCCCTGTACTGTATATTTCTCCCTATGCGCTCCCCATCCAGTGAGCGATGCATCCGCTGTTATTATCACTTGTGGAATTGGTTCTAGGAACGACCGCCCCTTGGCAATGTTTGTTGTGTTCCACCACTTCAGAGAGCGGTGTGTGCGGTCGTCTACCAACACCAGATCTGTAATCTGTCCTTGAGCCTGATTCCACTGTGTCGCTAAGCATTCTTGTAGCGGACGCATTTGTAGTTTGGCATATGGTATTAGCAGTATGCAGGATGACATCATCCCTAATAGCTTAATGAACACTCGCGCTGTTAGTGAGTGTTGTGGTTGGAATCTTTGAATGACTGTAAGCATTGTTTGGATCCTGACTGGATTGGGGTATACTTTGGCTTTTTCTGTGTCTATAGTAGCCCCTAGATATTGTTGAACCTTGCTTGGTTGCAGGTGCGACTTTGTGTAGTTCACCGTAAACCTTAGCTGGTGCAGCAGCTGAATTGTCTTTTGTGTGTTCTGAAGACATTCTTCTTGTGACTTGGCCTTTATTAGCCAGTCGTCCAAGTATGGGAAGACATGTATTTGTTGTCTTCTTAGGTGAGCTGCAACCACTGCTAGGCATTTTGTGAACACCCTTGGTGCCGTTGTGACACCAAACGGAAGGACTTTGAACTGATAATGTTGTCCTTCTACCACAAACCTGAGGTATTTCCTGTGGGCTTTGTGAATGGGGATATGAAAGTAAGCGTCTTTTAGATCCAGTGTAGAAAGAAAGTCCCCTTTCTTCAGTAAAGGAAGTACTTGTTGGAGCGTGACCATGTGGAAATGTTCCGAATTTATGTATGCATTGAGAGGTCTTAGGTCTAGTATTGGCCTTAGAGACCCGTCTTTTTTGGGGATCAGGAAGTATAGGGAGTATACTCCTGTTCCTTGTTGGTGTTGTGGAACCTTCTCTATGGCATGCTTTTCTAGCAGGGATAGTACTTCTTGTTTTAACAGTGTCAGGTGATCTTGTCTCATTGGACGCTGTTTGGGGGGGATGTTTGGTGGGGTAGCTGTGAGTTCCAGGCAATAACCATGTTGGATAATTTGTCTCACCCACCTGTCTGATGTGATGTTTTCCCAGACAGGTAGGTACTGTGATAGGCGTCCCCCGACCGGTGTTATATGGTCTGGGGGGTGTGTATCACTTACAACGCAACTTTTACGTCGTAATGCTGTTACAACGCAGCTATTACAACGCAGGATCCATTACAACGCATGGCATTACAACGCATGGCATTACATCGCAGATGCTATTACAACGCATACCATTACATCGTAAGTATTGGTAAGTATATAATTTATTTTAATTTTATTTAATAATATATAAATGATTTAATTAATATTAATTATAAATAAAAATAAATAAAAATATTTATTTATGTTTTTAAATATTATAAATTAAATTTATTATTTTAAGTAATTTTTTTAATAAATATGAGTATAGGAGTATATGTATAGGTGTTTGGGGGTACAGGGTGTTTTTAGGTTTAAGGGTAGGGTTTGGTTTTTGGGGTACAGGGGTGTTTTTAGGTTTCAGGGTAGGGTTTGGGTTTTGGGGTACAGGGGTGTTTTTAGGTTTCAGGGTAGGGTTTGGGTTTTGGGGTACAGGGGTGTTTTTAGGTTTCAGGGTAGGGTTTGGTTTTTGGGGTACAGGGGTGTTTTTAGGTTTCAGGGCAGGGTTTGGGTTTTGGGGTACAGGGGTGTTTTTAGGTTTCAGGGCAGGGTTTGGTTTTTGGGGTACAGGGGTGTTTTTAGGTTTCAGGGTAGGGTTTGGGTTTTGGGGTACAGGGGTGTTTTTAGGTTTCAGGGTAGGGTTTGGGTTTTGGGGTACAGGGGTGTTTTTAGGTTTCAGGGCAGGGTTTGGTTTTTGGGGTACAGGGGTGTTTTTAGGTTTCAGGGCAGGGTTTGGGTTTTGGGGTACAGGGGTGTTTTTAGGTTTTAGGGCAGGGTTTGGCTTTAGGGATAATTAAATTATATTTACCATTTTAAAATTAATAGAAATATATTTAATAAATTAAATTAATTATTTTACATTAATTACATTTTTTAATTAAATTAATTAAATTAAATAATTTAATATTATTAATTTAATTTAAATTCATTATAAAAAATATGTACATTAAACTAATTACTTTTTTTAATTAAATTAAATTAATTACAATTTTTATTATATTTACATTTATTAAATAGATATTTTATTAAATTAAATTAATGACAATTTTTAAATGTCTTTTAATTAAATTATTAAAAAAAATTTAATTACAATAAACTAAATAACATTTTTTTAAAAAAGTCAACTTACCTATACTTACGATGTAATGCCATGCGTTGTAATAGCATCTGCGATGTAATGCCATGCATTGTAATGACATGCGTTGTAATGGATCCCGCGTTGTAAAATCTGCGTTGTAACGGAATGCGTTGTAATACAACGCGTTGTAATGACACCAATCCGGTCTGGGGGGAGCTGTATGAAGTCCCTGCTTTGGGGTTGGAGAGTTGCGGTTGTTGTTGTTTCCGCGACCTCTACCCTTGTTGTTGTTACCTCTGTAACTGCCTCTAGAATTACCTCTGGGTGATGTCAGTGTAAAAGAGGTTGGTTGCTGGCTTGTACCTGTATTTTTGGATCCTCCTCTATAGGTGGACCTACGAAAGGAACCTCTTTGGTTTAGCTGTTGCAATGCTCCCATTGATTTAGCCGTTTCCGTATCTTTTTTCATCTTTTCTAAGGCCTCATCTGTCCCTGAGCCGAAAAGTGTTTTCTGATCAAAAGGTTGGTTCAGTAATGATGTTTGTACCTCGTTTGAACCCTGAAACTCTGAGCCATGCATGTCTCCTTAGCATGATGCTTGTGTTTATGGATCTTGCTGCAGTGTCTGCTGCGTCTAGGGCGCACTTAATGGAAGTATTAGTTATTATCTTTCCTTCCTGTATGAGTTGATCTGCCTTCTTTTGATGTTCTTTAGGGAGATGCGTGATGAGTTTTTCTAATTCATCATAATGAGCTCTGTCATACCGTGCAAGTAGCGCTTGCGTATTAGCTATGCGCCAGCTGTTTGCCGCTTGGGATGCTACTCTCTTGCCGGAGGCATCTATTAGCTTAGACTCTTTGTCAGGAGGTGGAGCTTCTCCTGTAGTTAAAGAGTTTGCTCTCTTACGAGCGTTTGTGACCACTAGTGAGTCTAGAGGAATTTGTCCCTTGATAAATATTGGGTCTTTTGGAGCTGCCTTATATTTTTTATCAATTCTTGGGTTTAATACCCTAGCCCTCACCGGGTCTTTGAATATCTCTGATGTGTGATTGAGGAGGCCCTTAAGCATTGGTAGTGTTCCTGATGTTCTTTGTGCAGCAGGTAGTGTTTCTAACAGGAAATCCTCTATTTGAGGTTCTGCATGTAGCTCTACCTTGTGGTATTTTGCTGCCCTATTAATTAGTTGTGCAAAACCAGTATTATCATCAGGTGGTGAAGGTTTTGAGGGATACAGTTGAGGGTCGTTATCGTTATCTGACCCTACATTATAATCTTCCCATGGGTCTGCATCCTCTGGGATTATGTCTTCATCATCCCTAGGATGTTCTCCCTCTTCTGTGTCACTTTCTACATCTGTTATAGGTGTAGATGGGCGTGTGAAAGGAGTAGTTGGCCTAGTGTGAGGAAGAGGAGAAGAGGGTGTGTCTCTAGGTTGTGGAGAAAGGGGAGGAGTTGTATTCGTCCCCATTGTTCTCTTCTTAGGAGGAGTTTTGTCGTCCAACTGTTCATTCTTCCTCTTTTTAGGTAGTTCTGTCACTACCTTGCCAGTTTGTGGATCAATAAACAGAGTCTTTTGTTTAGGATCGGTTTGATGCTCCTGTGTCGGTACCGAACTTTTTGGGTCCGAAAGGTGCTTTTTCTTCTGACTGTCCATTTGTATTTTCGGCACCGAAAGTTTATTCGAATCCGATGTTTTCGGTGTCGAGGATGTCTTCGGTGTCGAGGTTGTCTTCGACGTAGAAGCATGCTTCGGTTTCGACATGGACTGTTTCGACTTCGAGCTTTCCTTTGTATGGAGCTTCGGTGTCGATGTCGAGGTGGGCCGTTTTTCGGATCCACCATGGTGGGAGCCCGAGTGTTTCGGTTTCGTTGCCGGGCCCGAAGGCGGGGCGTCTGAAACTTTTTTCGAATGTCTGAGCGGGCTCGAGGGCGGGGTCGACACCGTGCGGGGTCTGTTCTTTGGTAAAGGGACGTCGTCACTCACGGTTTGATGAACGTCGATTTCCTCGACGTCGGACTCGTCCGCTTCTGACCCCTCTTCGTCCTCCTCTTCGGGGTGCTGGTCCTCGAACAGCTCCGGGATTGCTTGTGACTGCATTCTCGATACCTCGTGTCTTCGGGCTCGACGGTTTCTAATCGTCGACTTGGAGGAGAATGCCGCACAGGCTTCACAGTCCCTGGATTCGTGTTCAGGGGACAAGCAGAGGTTGCACACCTCGTGTAGGTCCTTGTGTGGAAACTTAGCACCACACGTTGGACATTTTTTGAATGAAGTCCTTTCCATGGACTCCGGGCTGGACTACGTCGAGATGGTCTTCTTGGTCTCGTCGACATAGCAGTTGGAAATCTTGTTGTTGACGTCGAAACGCGTCGAAATGGAAGTGTAGCCGCGTTCGATAACAATACCGTCGAATTGGAAAGGGAATACGCGCCGAATATAACTTTCTTTGTCGAAGTCGATCCGGAGCGCTTTGATCCTCATCTGAACCCGATGGCGGAAAAAACAATCTAAGGATGGATGCCGATGCCCATGCGCACTAGCACCCAGAGGAGGAGTCATCGATCTAGTGACGACAAAGACTTCTCCAGGAGAAAAACAAGTGCAATCATCCGAGCCCAACACCAGATGGCGATCTATTCATAAATGTACCATCTGCAGCCCATATGCTTCGAACATGATGATTCTAGATGTGTGTACGTAATGATTTTAAGTAAGTGAGCCTAAAGAAGCTCATTCATTCATATATATGAATCGTTTTTTTCTGTTGCTTGCATTAACTTCAGTCTAGGATAAACTCTGGAACTGTGTAAGCAGACCCCTGAGTTAAAAACGTTATTTAGAACGATGAACTGGTTTTGTTCTGGGTAGATGGGACTTACAAAAATTCCCTACATTAACTCACACTACATCACGTTTAGGTTTAAGCATGCTATTTCCCATTCACATGCACAGAGCATAGTGGAAATTGACTAAAGTGAATCCTTAGCAAGTTGACCTTTAAATAAGCTTTATTGCATTTGAAGTTTGAGTTAACTACACTGAAAAGATGAAATACTGATCAGTGTACAATATATATTACCCATTATATGGAGAGAGTGCATCACTAGATTCTACCTGTGGAACAAATTAAAGCAGCATAATAATAGTATATTGAACAAATCAATACTGAGGGTCGTAGCTTCTAGGGGTGTTACACCCTCCTAATAAATGTGTTTTCTAGTGATTAGTGGGAACGTGTGCCTTCAGCCGGGTATGGAAAGAAGTCTGTTGGATTTCACCTAGGAAATTTACATTCACACACAGACTAACACACACACACACACACACACTCCCCTCTCTGTTTTGAAGTTCTAAAAAATGTTGGATTATTTTACACGTTATTTTAAGTACCACTAACAATCTGCACTGGTCTCCCTTTCCTCTATCCCTTAAGGCACCTTATGTCCTGCTTCTCTGATAATGTGTGTTAACAAGATATGCCAACATGAATGTTGAGAAATCTGAAGCTCACCCCCTCCCAGCACCCAATCTTACTGACCAAGCTACTTCCCTGTCGATACTACAAAAACGACACCAAGAACACAATGTCTCAGAAAGAAAGATTTGATAGACATGCTAAGCCAAATATGAATACGTTTAGAACTGGGCAAATAAGGGTTGTCTTTTGTAAAGGCATAATAAATAAGTTAGGGCGCACATTTGCACTTACTTTTGCTGATCTTTCATGGTTTCAATAATACTCCTTAGGTCTTTGACTTGCATTCTTAGCTCCTCCAAGGCTGACTGACCAGGGCTCAGGTGCTCAGTCTTTGGCTTTCCTTCTGTGCTGAGTAACGATGGGGAGTTAGATCTGTGCCCAGTTGTCCCAGCAGTAACTGGATGAAACGCAGAAAATGGTGCTGTTCCTGGTGGCGCATTGCCTCCAATAGAAGCGAGCCCGCCTGGTTTTGGTGGTAGTGCAGCTCTATTGTCCGACACCTGAATAATACAAACAATGAAAGATGAGGGTATAGTGTTCAACTTCACAGCCTTTCAGAAGCCCAAACATTCAGAGTTTCCCGCTCCCTCTTAGGCGAATGGACACACCCCACACCTTGTAAGCCAAACACAAACACAAATTGAATATGGTTTTGGAAAAGACATACAAATATAAGCAGACTCAGTGGGAAAGGCTCTATATTTGGCTGGCTCGAGGAGATCAATAACAGATACCATCTGTTTGACAGACCAGAAATGAATAGGATGCAAAATCTTTGTAGGGCCATTTTGTGGAGGTTACAGAACAAATACCCCCTCTTTGGCAGGACAATGGCGGCTACAGACTAGAAACTCTCTGCTGGGCAGTTTCAAAGTTGTAACAGGATGGTACTCGGATGGAAAATCTGTTGGGTTGCATGACCGAGATCACAGGAGAGAAACTCTCTGCTCTACAGCCTCTTGGAAACCGCAGGCTAGAAACTCTGTTTGGCAGCTGCATGAAGGCCATGCATTACAACTCAAAAGCTGCTCCAAGGGGGTCCTTGAGTGGATTGGAATTCAAGTCTGGGGAGCTTAAAAATAGAGTTGTCTTTACGCAAGAAAGGGCTGTGTTGACCACATGAAAGTCTACAGTCTTTTGAGCCAGTACCATAAACATGAAACCAAGTACAGATTTGAAAAGTCCATAGATCCAATACCCGATTCTGCAGGCATGATAACACTGAACCCCGAAAAGAAAAATTGTTTATTTTAAAGATTTGGAAATTTAGTACAAGAAAGCACATATTATCGAATCCCTCATGGAAGTATTCGAAATCTAATCAAATTGTTAGCTTTGGTATTTCACTCTTCACACAATGAAGCTGGGGTTGACTATCCATAAGGTGTCCAAACCTTGTCAGCATTTATATCTTTGGGTGAAAAATGTTTTTTTCACAGACAGAAACTTGGCTTTACGTTTCTAAAAACATTTCAAACTTTCAGCCTGAAAAAAGTTCTATTTCAAGTAGTACCCAGTCTTCCCATACCTACCCCATTCTGCCACCAAATCACAGCTGATTGTGCTTTCCTTCATTTTCTGTCCACTGGCCCTTTCTTGTTCCAGCTCCTCATCCTTTTCTTCATCTGCCTCTTGCTCAGTTATCCACAGTTTTAGCTCTCCACTCATGCTCCTCAGCTATTTGTTGTCCTTGGCAGTATCCTCTTTGTCTTCTACACTTCTGTGACTGGTTCTACTCTTTGTCCATATCTACCCAACTTCTCAGCAGATGTTCCATTTAATCCACCTTCCCCAATCTGCCCCCCCCCACTACTGAACATTTCTGCTCTCTTGCCTATTCTTGCCCTATTCTCTCTCTACGACTCACTACTTCTCCCTACTTATTCCTCAGTTCTGTCTCTTTCGCTCTCAATTTCTTCTGCCTGCCCCATATTTCTATGGTCAGCTGTGCCTGATCCCCCTACTTCTTATGAGTTCATTTTTCCTTTAGGCATTAGTAATCTGCTCGGTTTTATATCCTGCTCTCCTTAGCAGTTATACTCCACATTTTGTCTGTCTGTCCTTTCACTCCACTTCACTAGGTTTTTCTGTTCTCCCTTCTTTCTGCATTCTGCATTGTGAGAAGACACAGCCAGCATCAGTCCCAAGCAACATTGACCACAGCACTATTTAGAGTGCCTTAGATCCTGACTTTGTAGATTGGCAAAGCCTAACATCACTCGCACCACAGGAGAAAACCAATCAAGGCACACCTTGCCCAGCATTTGGGTTGGGCGTGAGAGTGCTGCTGCACAGCATGCTCCACAAAGGAAGGTAGGTGAGATAAAGCATGTACTTCATCTGTGAGATCTCTGAAATTCATGTCTGCTATCTTGTCTGCAAGAGTGCTTTTTTTTCTCGACTTGCTGTCAGCAAAATGTTCACCAGGAAAGGTAAGGATAGACAGGATATACATTCTTTTTTTTGAGAGAAAGAGTCAGCCTGATTCCAGACCGAAAGAAATCATTACATAATTCAACAGTGTGTAAAAGGGAGAAGTGATTATTCTGCTCTGCCTCCTCATTTAACTCATCAGTTGTGTCTGCATCTCTTCTGGAATTAAGTGGAGAGGGATATGATTGACTGGACTAAGCCAAGATATCCTTGAAACACCCAGATTCAGGTGATATTAGTGGCTCAAGCAAGTCTTCAGCAGAGCTTCTGGGAAATTCACTATAATAGCTGAGTTAATCAACCTGGGATAGGAAGGATTGGGAGACTGTAGTTAAACCGTTTGGGAGAAGGGCTGTGTTAACAAGAACCTGTGGTGGCTGAATCTGTGGGTGAACATGCAGATATAGAAGCAACTCTGCAAGAGAAATATTGGCAGAAAATGCTAAAAGGGAAAAATAATGTCACTTACCTGCCATGGCCCCAGAGAAGTTGTGGTCAGTTGTGAGATACGAAGGGCCTTATTATGAGTTTGGCAGTGCGGGAGCAGGACCGGCCGCTCCCACACAATCAAACTCATGTTTGAACAGCCCGCCAGGTTAGGAGTTTCCTCCTGTCAGGCGACTGTTCTTTGGCCTTCCCACGGCAGTGCCTACGAAATAGGCAATGCAATGGGAACGTCAAAATCAGTACCTGCACGGGAGGGACTGCTACAGTACATTCCTTGCAGGTACTAGGATGCATGCACAAAGGGGAGCATAATATGTGGCCCCCGGCATGCACCCCATTGAACCGAGACACAAGGGGGCTCTGTTGGACCCTCTTTGTTTCCTCACTGCCATGAAAAGTGTGGTGGAGAGGACACTCGTAATATGCTTGGTGGGGCCGCAGCGGCCCAGCCAAGCACATTGCGGCCTCAAGACAACCGTGCCACTGTTGCCGTGCTCCCAGGGCAACCCAACTGCCCTGGTCGTAATAGGGCAGTGGGAAGACCACCACTGTCACGCCCCTGCGAGTCTGGCTGTCCGTGGACAACTAGACCCGTAATAAGGCCCTAAGGGCCAGATGTAGGAAGCCTAATACCAGTCCGTAACGGCCGAAATTACCAAATTTCGGCCGTTACCGACCGGTATTAGGTTTTTCAGATTTAGGAGGCCACATTTCAGGATTCGGTAATTTACAGAATTGGTAATTTTAAAATCGGTAAATTACCGAATTCTTAAAATACCGATTCGGTAAATTACCGAATCTGTAATGTAGGGAGCACTCAAGTGAGTGCTTCTTACATTTAAGGATTCGTTATTTACCACCAACTATTAGTTGGTGGTAGGTAACGAATTCCTTTTAAAACGCAATTTTTTGCTTTTTATTCAGTGCCATGTGGCAGACATACATGCCCTCAGGGCATGTATGTGTGCCACATGTGCACCCATGCACTATTCAGGGGTGCAACAGGGTGTCAATGTGCCACCCTGCCACCCTGGAAAGGGTTCCTCTTAATCAGTATTTACTGAATCGGTATTTCCCATTCATTCCTATGGGCCTCCAGGCCCATAGGAATGAATGGGAATTACTGAATCTGTATTTATCGATTCGGTAAATACCGAATCGGTAAATACCGATTCTTAATTACTGAATCTTATCGATTCGGTAATTTTTACCGAAAAATTATCTACATCCCATTTACCTATTCTTAAATACCGAATCAGTAAAATTCGGTATTTAAGAATAGGTAAATTGAGATTACCTACATCTGGCCCTAAATCTCTTAGTAACAGAAACTCACAGATGCCTTTGTTCCTGTCCGCTACTCTCGTAAAGAGGGATCCTGATGGGATGTTTAGGATCAAGTTCTGTTGTGGATGCCCCTACAATCAGAGACAGCAATGTTTAATGTTCGTTTTGTATGAGCACCGACTCATAGCAAAGAAGAAAAATGCCTACAATCCCTTCAATGCAAAGGGCAGGGTAATGAGGTGCCCGATAAGCCATCATTCATGGCCCTGAGAAGATGGTCCATATCAAAGATCCCCTGATTGGTAATGTCGGACAGTCATATAAACACACAGGCAGATTCCAAAATAGAAGAGTCCTTTTTCAATTTCGGCTTCCAAGAGAAGATGTCTTGGAACTCATATTGAGCTTGGAATGTGATTTTGGAAAGAAGAGGGGAAAGAAAATTCATGACTCTTATAACAAGCACTTCTGTATGAAACAGAGGACAAGTTATCCTACAAATCTATTCTAAAGGAAAAAAGATGTATGATCTAGAATGAAATAATGTTTATAGATCATTTGCTTTTCTTAGAGAGATGACAGTGGCCAATAATTGAATCTTTACAATGAGATGCTGTAAGTTGCTATAGGCGAAAGGCATACATGTTGGTGAGCAAACCTTTTATGAATTTCAACCAATTAATGAATTTCTACACAAGCAATGAGGTGCTGGATATCTGGAATAGAATAGTTCCTCAAATGTAGCCTTTGCCAAGTAAACAAAACATTGTCTTTACAAAAAGGCCTGTGTCAAATAGGTTATTTTTTTTAAGTTCTAATAATAATAATAACAATAATAATAATAATAATAATAATAAAGCTTTTAACTTAAGAGCTTGTCTTCAACCATAAATGTGTAGAGAACTCAAAATGTGAATACTGAGTTAAGAGCCAATAAACCCACCTGCGTTATAGTCACAGTTCGTGGTGATTTCTTTGATATTTCAGCCGATTTCTGTGTAAGAGAAGCAAGGTCCTCCTTCTCTTCATCTGGGCTCGGGGAGTCAAAGATATCAGGACTCGAGAGGGAAGACTAGAAAAACAAATTAAAGAAAAAATGGAAGACTAAAGCTGAAATATATAAGGTCTCAGATTAAAGGCATACATGGATTCCGACACTTGAACATAACCTCAACCAAACAACCTTGCTTAATAGGGTTTGTTTTTATAAATATGGCAGGAAAATAGGAAACCAAAAATGTCCATTGACATGAAAGTGACAGAGGAAGAGTGTGCACACTACAACCAAAAGGAAGAGTCAAGGGCAGTATCAGCTTTGTTGCATTGACAAGACGATCCAATGTTTTAGGATTAGGAGCTTGTCCAACACTTTAATACAACAACCATTTGTTTCAATAACCTTTTGACACCATGTGTCAGAAGTTAGCCGGGTATATGATGTCCACTATTCTAGTGGGCACCTTGCACCAGTCGAATCGACCCTTATTGATGGTAGGTTATAAAGTCAACCTTATAGAAAGCTATCCTAGTCGTAGCTGTGGAGAGCAGCCTTCAGGCTAAGACTCTGAGACGAGTTAAGCAAGTTCTTTCACCATTTATAATCTCTTGAGTACCAAATGAAAGCACACCACACAAGGTATATATCAAATATATATGTATTTATTCTCAACACAACCCCAAATACGATAAGTTGCACAGTGTACCTTTTGCTCTAGGGGCCTCACAAACCATATACTAAAATAGTAGTATCAGAACCATGTGAGAGTTAGAAAGCAGGCCTGTGGCATCGCTGGGGCTACTCAGAACAACCAAAGGTTAGGATGTAGGAGGCCCACGGGAGACGTGTGTAGTGTCTAAACACAGCCACTGGTTACCATTGACTTTCTATGAGAAACGAACAAGTTTAAAATTTAAAGATTAAGGGTACAAGGAGGTGAACTGCGATGGAACCCTTTAGACTAGTACACTTGGAGGGTCGATACCCACAGGAGCACCGGAGTACTCGTGTTACCTCACCCAGGGAAGCCGGGTGCATAGGTGTCTTTTCGTGTCAAGTTTCGTCGTCGATTCCAATGGAGAGCCGCGAAGAAGTGCTGCAGGCGACCAGAGGAAAAGTGTCCGGGTGGATCCAAGGAGATGTGAAGAACCTGAAAGCAGAGGAGACAGAGTCTGGGCCACTAGCCAGTGACCAGGGCGGCGATAGGAAGATGCCACCAGATGTCGGGTGATTTCAGGTGAAAAGGTGAAGTTTGTCTCTTCAGCCACGAGGTCCACGAGGCATCAACGATGACCAGGAGCTGGATTCGAGCTGTCCCACAAAGGATCTAGTTGGATGCAGTGTCGGTATCCAGATTGGACCAAACAAGCCTTGGCAAATGCAACCCACGCAGGATGTTGAGATTGGCTTCGGTGCAGACCAGCAAGGTCTGTGGAACTTCTCCTTTGCAGGGAAGTTGGAGCAAGCCCGGAGCAACCAGGAAAGCAAGTTAAATCAAAGGTTGGTCTTCTTGGGGGCTCACTAGCCAACGGACTAGGAACCACAAAGACGTGTCGAGCTGGAATGCACAAAGCGGGCCCACGGAACACTCGTGGAGTGTGGGCCTCTGAGCTTTGGTGCAAAAAGTGCTCTGGGATGGGGCTTCCAGCACCCCAATGCACAACTTCTGGATACCTCGGGAAGTCGATGCAGGTAGCAAAATGCAGGATGTCCAGGAGTTCCGGTCCCACGTCTCTCGTGTCCGCCACAGGTCTCAGCTTTGCTGGGATTGAAGGTCGGGTCAGAGGTGTCTGGAAGTCCATGTCCGGTGTCGCAGATTCTTCAGGGTCCGGCGGGAGCCTCGAAAATGCAGACCAGCAAATATATTTTGGTGCCTGTTTGAACAGGGTGGTCACTCCTTGACCACAAGGGAGATTTCTTCCATCTTCCAGTCGAAATGGAATGTCGCTTTCCAGGATATATGTTGCAGAGTTTCGTCCAGGGTAATATAAAGTCCTAGCGATTGGGGTTCTATACTTATAGTAAGTTTAGGGGTTGGACTAACTCGAAGGTCCCTCCTATGGGTGGACCCGGGGAGGGGGTGGTTACACCCCTTCCCCTTTGTCCAGTTTTGCAGCAGAGCTGGGGCTGAGTGCCCAGGCAACCGGTTTGAACTGGGAAATGCATGGAGCACCTTGTGTGCCCCAGGCAGTGTCTGGAAAGCATTCACTGAATGCAGCCCTCCCTGTCCCAATACACAAAGAGCCTGTCTGGGGAGGTGTCAGCACCTCCCTGGACAGGAAACCTATTGTCCAGGCCTCCCCTGCCGGAGTTTCGTCCAGCAGCAGGAGGGCAGACTCGTGTCTGTGGCAGCAGCATCCATCTTGTGATGCTGAGGCTCTGTTTAACTTTAACCGGGTAACCCAGTAACTACATGTCTTCTCCCTCTAGAAGGGTGAAATGCTACCCCCGATGCCAGAACTGGCGGGGGGGGGGGGGTGGTAGTATTCCAAAGTGTTTGACACCTTACTCAACATGTTTTTATAAAGCCAAACCAAAGTTAGCATTAACCGCGAGGATTATAATGCACTTAAGAGTTTATGGTATGGCTATATCATAGAACAGCTTCCGAAAGCTGCAGAGGGGCTCAACTCATGCTAGGGCACCCTCTCACATAAAACCAAACACTCTACCTCCAGGATTGTCGAGGGCTGCCTGAGGAGCGGCTTATAGGTATACTATATCTAAGTAAGGGGTGATTACACCACCTTACCCAGGCTGTTAGAACAGACCAGTGGTTTCAGTTTGGAAGGCTAACCAGGGGTGGCACAATACATGCTGCAGCCCCTGGTAGGCCTAGGGTGCACCTATGCCCTGGGTACCTATGGTACACTATACAGGGGCTCACAAGGGTGACCCAGTAACCAATCTGGTATGTACCTAAAGTATATTTTATTTATTTATAGAGTTTTGTATAGCACGGACAAGACCCGTGGGTATCAGAGCGCTTAACAAGGAAAGAGATTACATATAGACATTATAATAGCATTGATAATAAAAAATAGATATGAGGTAGAAGGCAATGTACTCTAAAGATGTGATTAGATATATATATTCCTATTGTCTGTGCAATTAGCAGTAGATGCTTAACACGGAAAGAAATTACATATAGACATTATAATAGCATTAATAATAACAAATAGATATGAGGTAGAAGGCAGTGTACTGCAAGGACGTGATTAGGTATATATACTCCTATTGTCTGCGCAATTAGCATTATATGGTATCAATCTAGAGAGAGAACAGCTGGGCTGTGGGCCTGATTAGCAGGTCCACAGCCACACTAAAGTCGAAAAACCAGAGAATCACAGCAAAAAGTGGGGGTAACCATAGAAAGCAGACCCTACTCTCCTACACCATGTATAATGTAGTTCACTATTATGTTTACAAAGAGACCTTGCTGAAGCTCAGGAAGGCGTCTTCTTCCAGGGTGTGTAAATGGGAGCAAGAAATAATAACAATATGAATAATGCAATTGTGACAAAAGTGAAGGAATTACTATGCCACTTCTCATGTAACACCCGTTTTAGTAGGAATCTGGGAAACATGCAACCATAATAATTACCAATTGACTCCCTGATGAAGGTTATAATAAGGAGATTGATGAGATATTTGAGTGGGCTACTGGTTTCTGCTTTAGCTGTTTAGTACACTTTTTAATCATTGGGAGATGTGTCTGACTCACTTAGCTATCATTGCTCTAGATTGCCACATTCTTCTGAACTTTTGCCAAGAATTACTGTTAGAAATATCTCAGTGATAATGTATTATCCTACAACTTCCGCTTGCGACTGGGTTTCTGAGAGAAATCCCCACAATTAAGAGAATGCGGTGCTTGTGGATGATCAAGAAGAATGTTTCTCAATCTCTACTGACACTAATACTCTAAATAGTTAGAGCCATTAACTGACTGACTTATTTCTGTATTCTTTTATACAGTGGCATGTGATTCAGTTTTGTACAGGCGAGTGAAATGAAAAACTAACCAATATGTGTTTGCTTGAATTTTAACATTGGTGACGATGAAATTTGAAATTGCTCTATCTGAACTGATTCCTTGCAGAACAGTGGAGGAGGGGTCACATTAACAGATCCCATGCATTTTTATGTGAGCTACCTGGCCTTTGCTGATTGTATGTTGATTAAGCACTGGAAGATGATTTAAGATATAATTTCTGTTAGTTAGCACTGACTTCAAAGATTTGGTGTATAACAATACTGGGATTAACAACTGAAACATTTAGGTTACACTTAAACCTCTGCAGCACGTGCTTTAAACCCATGAGTTGCAGCCGGACTGTCAAATATTGATCCTTTGAGAGGGTGAGGGGTACTGTACACTATGAGTAGGTATACTGGAAATCTGGCATGGATTAACACACCCTTCGCTTTTCTAAGTAAACAATGTTGGGTGACCCAGCGTTCCTGTAACTCACTGATTGATTCACTTTGATTGCAAGACTAAAATAATGAAAGAGCATCTATGAACAAGCACTTATAAATTAAAGTTAGACATTCGTCAGTGGCTAGTCACATTCCTTTTAGTTTCACTTTGCATTTCCCGAATGATGTTCCCCTTTCACATGATTAAACAAGGACACTTTCTTTTTCTGAAGAGTTCAACAGGGCTGAACACTGTCCCAGGAACAATAATGCCTCTACAATCCCTCTGGTCGTTAGCTCTTTTGATCTTGTCCTATATAACTATGCAGATGAAACACAGATAGTTTTGCAAATAAATCTCTACTTAAAAATAATGTATGTTACGTTGATTTATAAAATCAGATCAGGCATGTTCTAACGTGGTTCGCAAACAGAAAAGTGCCACTCACTGAATGAAGATCAATTGTGATAACACCAGTCACTCGGGCAAATAGTCATGAATGTCCGGTTCTCCCACAGTTATAAGACACCAAATAGAGCACGATAAGCCGAATCTGAATTAATGCAAAGTGTGCTAAGTATATGGACTATGCAGGTACCTTGGAATATTTAGTTTGTAATTCAGCCACTGGCTGCTTTTTCCTTTTTTCCTTTCTTCCTCCCAAAACAGGTGGATGTTCTATTATTACAGGCAGGCAAATGTTTGAATTGTCAGTCCTGATGATGGTCCTATGTAATTAGAGCAAAAGGGATCGAAACGTCGACTTTACATAGTGTTTTCACAACCTAACCATTGTGTTGAATCTAGTTGTGTCTAGCACTTCTTGGCATTACTTCAATCTAACACTGAGTCAAAAGTGGCCAATATTGCTTGTTTTTTTGCCTGTGAAACTTCTCCTGATTTGTTATTTGTTTTTTGTCTCCCTTGAGTATGGTACAGGATTGTGCCCTAGAATTATTTGTTTAACTGCTTATATTGTGTTCAAATAAAAACCATGTCCGGCTGGACAGAGGACAAATATAGTCTTCTATTATGACCTATATTGTATTCTTGACTTTGATTTTGATAAGCTAAGGACCCTTGTCTTTAAAAGCACGTTGATTTATAAAGCACTAATCAACCAAGAGGCTATCTAGGTGCTTGGGCAAGGTATAGGTGTGTGATCCAAAGGCGCTTATATGAAGACCCAGATCTTCAGCTTCAGGTGGAACTCAATAAGTGAGGAGAAGGCTCGGGTGTGTTAAGGGAGGTCGTTCTAGGTATTGGGTGCAATGTAGGAGAATGAATGGCCTCCAGTTTTGCATTTGCGGATGGAGTGTGTGCGAGTGAGGTGTCTTGTGGGTTGGTGAAAGTGTATGCGGATGTTCAGGTATTTTGTTCCTGTGCTGTGTAGGGCTTGCTATGTGTGCGAGAGAAGCTTGAATTGGTGTGTGAATGGGGAGTCATTGATGCTTGCTGAGGTGCTGTGTGTTGTGGATGTGAATATGAGTCTTGCGGCTGCGTTCTGGATAGTCTTGAATCTGTATAGGAGTTGTTTGGAGACATAACATATAATGTGTTAGTTATTGATTTGTTGTCAATAAACAGAGAAGATTCATATTTAATTAGGTCAGCTTATTACTTTAATTTGCACAACGTAACTAGGTTATGTACTCTTGGTTGACAATTTAAGCACCAAATTAATGTTCGACAAACACCTAATTATGAATGTAATACTGTATAGTTGCTTTGCTTACATCAGGACTATTTGTTATAAAAAAAGGGTTTAAAGACATGAGTAATGAAAGCTAAAAATTCTAAATCGGGCAACAAGCTACACAACTGATAATATCATTCAAATCAGAGCAATGTGCCAATTTTGTAGTATTGAACAATATGACTAACTTTGACTATTGCCCTGTTGAAATATGATAATGTGATTTTTGTTTTCCCGCCAATCAAATATCTTATGCAATATTCAATTCATAGTTAGATGTCTACTTTTAGAACGTTAAGTTGCTTGCTGGAATTGTCAGCTAATGTTACATGATCTAGTAACTCACCACACATTAAAGACATAATCTGACATTATTAATAGTAATTTTATATATGTCTTACAATAGAAATTATATCAATGATTATTTGAAGGTGTGTAGCAAATAGAGGTATTTTATGGGACATCAAATAATACGAGAAAAAGGAAATAAGGAATATTTCATTGGGTATCATTTTCGTTTTTTCATGACTGTATATAGTCTCTTAATATAAAACATAGTCATGTGCAATTTGAACTAATCAATTAATATGTAATATTGTATACTAATGTATATTTAGTAAGTGGTGTTCACATAAAAGGATGTACAAAAGTGAGTTAATTGATAAATTAAATTCATGTTTATAGATTTAAAATCAAATGCACACTGGAACTTAGAGGTTTATAACAGCAATTTGCATGTGTACGGTGAATGAATAAAACTGAGATATGATTAGAAATGTTTTGAACAAAATAATTAAGTGGTGTTTTGTGAAGGTTTTTTTTATATTGGATAACCAAATCTATTATAAAATTAGAATTAGAAAAAGTGATTCTTTTTTCCTTTGGATTCTTTGCCTTAAGCCTTGAAAAAATTGACAAGTTTCACAAAACACATGCTGTCTAAGGCATAGGCAGATAGAAGTAGATATGTAACATGTTAATCTCTGATATAAAGAAAAGGATGGATTCATATTCTACAACTGCAAATAATAAATTCACCTATGAAAAATCAAGCACATGTATAAAGAATTTAGTTGTTTAATCACATCAACATATGTTTCTTCACTTTTTGATGAAATAAATGTGCACTAAAATCAACTTTTTACGGATTGATGAGATTAGCATCCCAAGGGCAGTGAGTGGTGCCATCAATGGTGCCCCAGAGCTGGGTTCTCAGTCAGAAAACCCATCTTTTTATAAAATGTGCTACTTAATGTCATCTCAAAGAAGTTTGCAAATTGCTTATTGATGGGGAACAACTGTAGGGGACAAACTATCTGAACAATAACATATTACTACTGCAATACAATAAACGTTTGTAGAGTACACATACACCCACGGAGCCAACCTTGAACGAGCTACTGGTATTGGGGGTGGAGAGGAAAGACAGGCTTGTATAGCATAATCACAGCAAGATCTGCTAATGGAAAATAGGGAGTAAACATAAGAGGAAAGAAACAGACGGCTGCATAATGACATGGCACAAATACTCTGTGCACATGTGTGCATGCCTAGGATTACTTTCACTGCCACATAAAACCAAACTTATTGTTTTTGCCATGTGTTTGCCACATAATGATTCATTTTACAGTCCTAGTAGAGTAAATGAATATTCAGGACAGTGTAGATGAATTACTGTGCATGTCTGTTCTGCAAGGGGAAGTGAATTAGCAAATCTGTGCGAGTATCTGTCGTCTCTGACAACTGAGCTCTTAGTTGCTGCTGCATTTTGTAAATCGCCTGGGAGCATCTGAAACTCCTCTGCATTCTCCGAGCCGTGTGACTGCGAAGACTGCTTTGGCTTCAGTGGGCGCCGGAGAATGGCTTTGTCGTTAGAAACATCTGTTATTCAGCGCCAAGATACCTGGGTGAACGTGCGCTTTACAAATACACGTGTATGTTATGTTATATTAATGCCATAGACAGGGAGAGGGTTAGAGATTAAAAAAATGAAGAGATGCTGAGAAAGGGGACAGGAAGGTAAGAGACTGTGTCAAGAAAAAATGTTTCAAACTAACAGATGGGAAACTGTGACTGCTACTCACCTGCTAGTGTTAGGGTCCCAGGTACTGGAAAGCATAAAATAGAACAAAACAAAAAAGGCCATCACCCGGCCACAGAGCACCTTCAGCCTACCAGTGACCATAGCTCGACTGACTAAGCCCTCCAGTCTGTCCATCTCTCCTTCACATAATAGCACCTCCATGCAAATCAAAATATGCCCCATGGGGGTGCAGGGAGGGGCTGTACTCTCGATCATGGGGGCATTAGTGCAGCGTGCTGTCCATGCCTGGCAGCTACTGACCATCACTCAGAGTTCACGGTACATTGTGCGGGTTGTCCGTAGGTGAGCAGGGCTGAGCAGCATTCAATGCTTCATCTGGGGCTATGCTAAGGCTGGCCCTGATTAGTGGAATGCTCCATCATCCCACACCTGTTCCCAATGTATCCTTACTTCTACTACTCACACGCTTGCAGAACGCGATAACAGGTAGGGGAAGACCAACATAGAGAGAATATAGGGACTAGCTTCTCAAAGCATCCCACTGAGTTATATGGGAAATGCTGGCCATCTTAGAATGGGGGTTTTGTTAATTTGATTAAAAAACATTCTAAGAACCTAGAATTTATTTTTATAGTTGCTGACAGTTTGCATTGCAGAGATGAGAGGGCTGTCACTAGCATCTACAATAAGTATAGTCTATGCAGCTGCCCATAATGTACTCCCCATAAATGCCCAATCATTCTAAGAACCTGGAACACTGAAGGCAGAGCCATAGCTTGTTAGATGAAGTGCCTCCAATGGACTACATTTTTACCATATCATCAATGTAAAATGCAAATGATCAAAATGTAGACAGCTGTGAAATGCAACAGGGTGCTCCAAAATGTGAATTCAACTCTACAGAAGTAAAAGCTGAAAAGGTCTGACTCCAATCAACTGACAGCTGAAGAGGACTGACTCAAAGCCCCACTCTATTTATAGTTAGTTACACTGTTTCATTGTTGTGTGCTATGGTAAGCGCTAAAGCTGTCTGCAGTCAGATCTAAAAATGAGAGCTGAGAATATACCCAACTCCTAGACAGACACACTGGTCATCTTAGGGTCACTACTATTTTTATAAACCTGACCACATTGCACGACTGCAATTAGCCTCTCTGTTTTTATTCACAGTACATGGTTGCAAGGAATGGAATGGAGTGACAGCATCAACAACAATATAATAGGACTCTCATGGTTTGTAGTTCACAGTGCATGAGAATGAAACTAACTCTTTGGGAATACAGAATACACTAGGCTTCTCCAATGAGTAGCTCTTGGGCTACTTGTCGCTCTATAGCTACTTGTAAGACGCTCTCTTGTAAGCAGCCCCACCTACTAGATTAGAAGCTTTTGGTTGGTTGAATAAGTATATGTATATCAAAATTGAAAAGTGTGTATTCGAGAACTCATAAGCTGCTATTTGGGGAAAAATGGATGAATTTCCAAAATATATTTAATGCTGATATTTGAGTTAGATATTATGTGGCATTTGGAGACTTATTACTAATATTATTACCCTGGTGAAAGGGGCATTGCTGCTATGGCTGTCATACATTACCTATGCATAGGAATTCCACATTGGCCAAGCATTGTTTACATTACTGATGACAACTGTGCATGATACACTCAGGTGATCACTGCTGGTATATTGCAAATGGTGGCTAGTACTAATGTAATCCTGTCTATACAGTTCCAATATTGTATGTTTTTTTCTGACCATTAGTGTTTATGACTGAAAATGTTGGAGACCCCTGGATTATATTTTCTTCTGCTTTTTCAAACCTAACATGGTTATTCATTAGAATCAATATTCTTCACCCTTACATTTCAAGTACCACAACTATGTGCTGGCCGATTCTACTGAGCAGATGTTTTCAACACAATAGAAGCAAGGGTTTTTTAACATTTTATTTTTTATTATCAATTTCCTGTTGGATTACAGCTGAGCAAGATAAACACTGATAGAAAAATAGAAAATGAATACCAATATTAAACATTTGGACACTTTGGCACATCAGCATTCTAACTGTGTGGGTTGTGAACTAGCTACCAAGGTCAACTTCCCTCTGCAAGCTTCTTTTCTTATTTTAAACTTTCTTACCCTGTCTTACTCCTTCCAGCAGTTCGCAATCTCTGCTTTCCCCCGTGTTGCATGTGTGTGTATCATTGGCATAGGTAAAGATGATAGACCCTCTTTCTGGCTTTGACTATGGTGGAGTCTCTACCCTGTGAAAGGGAGGAGGATTTGTGACAGAGCTGTGCTCTGCAGATGGGGTTAAAAAAAAGCATACTTTTATGTTGCTATTTCTGTCTCCTCATTCACACACACACACACACACACACACACATATAATGTGTGGTGCTACAGAATTGTAGCAGTCCATTCCTTGGTGTTGCGTTGATGGACAGCACACCTCTGTGCTTTGTTTAGGTTCTACTATGTTGCAGGCCTCGACACTAAAGACAGCGGTTTCAGGCATCCTAAAACAAAATATATTAAAGTGAACAATTCTATCCTACTGCAGGCTTGTGAGTGGATGGACATTCATCAAATCAATTTACCTTCCATCTCCCTCCTTGTTTATGTGCAGCGGAGGGCTCGAAGATTGTGCAGCAAGCCAGAGGTGTACCAACCCCATTTCCCACTGCAAGGCTAGGTAACCCCTAGAGCCAAACTACAGTGGAAGATGCTAAGGGGGTGTGCATCAAAGAAGTGTGTTGCCAGAGCTCTACATCTGATGTCAAGGAGCTATGATGCAGATGGCACAGAGGGGAAATTCTTACTGGAGGGGCTGCTTAGAAGCCTCACATGGCATCTACAGGACAGCCAGGGTGAACTTCCATATAAAAGGACAGAAGAATGTGTCCAATACAGTAAAGTAACTAAATCATAAAGAGCAAATCTTCCTTCCTTTTCTAAGCAAAGGCACTGAACCACAGGCACCAATGCTGCAGCACACTGGCTGATGTAATTCCTTGTGCCCGGAGGCGCATAAAGAGTGTTGCAAGGCCCCACTGCGGGGGACCTTCCTTTTCCGAGCCGGGGCACTGAAATGCAGCCCCCAGGCTCCAACACTGCCTGACACCATTCCTTGCGCTCGAAGGTGTATAAATAGTGTTGCAAGGCCCTGTTGAGCAGGATGCGCCGGGGCAAAGCCCGGGTCAAGGGCAGGCCCGTCCTTGTCCGTTACTGGCCGTGCTGGCCCCCCCTCTGACATCTGGGATTCATCATCTATTGAAGGTACTGTTTAATGACTATCCCGTAACCCCAAAGTAGAAGAATTTTAACAATGGCGGGCAGGTTCTAGTGGTGCCTGTTTGTATTCCCAGCAGGCCCACACCTTTGATCTTCAACTCAGGGGGTTATTGTTCCTTTCGCTTTTTTGGCCCGCCTGGTGGACTGAGACACGCCTGGGACCCAATTGTTTACTGGGAAAAGTCTTGGTTATCTGTTTTCAGTCACTGGGCATTTGATTATTGGGGAAAGGATTACCCCTTTTTGTGACCTTGTGATCTGGTTATTTGAAGGTGTGGGTGAAGTAGAGTACAATGGGAGAATGGAAAGTAGTCCATCTGAGCACCTCAGTGGGAAGGAAGTGTACGACCATTGACTCGTTCTTGGTAAAAGCCGGGGGGGGGGCAATACTGAAGAAATTGACAGGGTGGAGAGGAGGCTCTCTTTGGGATCATCTAGTCATATTGCCCTGCCGTGTTGTGAACCCACAGATGTGGCCACTCAAAACTCACTGGCTGGACCCAGTGCGGCAGTATTGGTGATCACAGAGACCCCTAGAACTAGAGCCAGCCTCCGGGTCTAACAGCTCAAGCTAGGCGAGCAAGGCCACCTCTGATAATGCTCAAGGAGCGGATTAGGGGGGCCCCCACCGCTCAAAAATCCACAGAAAGTTAACAACAAGCCAGATCTTGTCAAGAAGGGGGATGAAATGGCAAACATTGATCCAAGGGTTGTAGAGGAGATCTGGGCTCCACTGAAGCAAAACATCACTGAAGTAATGACTGTTATTGACTAAATGTTGTGATGACCTTATCAAAATCATGAGGGAGTACAGAGATGCATTAGCTAGAGTTGACAACACCCTGGTTTCCATTGCTACCACACAGCAAGATACAATGCAAATGGGACCTCTTCCCATAGTCAACCGGCGTGCCGCTGAGCCCCGACCCTCCAGCTCTAGAACAGTAGGATGTACAAACATTGAAACTGAGAAAATGGGTGCCAGACTTCAGGCACTTAATAAGCGGCCACTCAGTTCTGCCTTGACCCCGTCTCACCTGCAGTACTTGCCACAACATAGGGAAGGACCCATAGACCGTGTATTCACGGCCAAGAGCCGGGGTTTGCCTGTATTCGATCTTCCACTGGTAGGGGTCCAGGATTGGGTGTTCAAAGGGACGAATCACCTGTTCAGCTAATTAACAAAGTATCACACCGGTTGTGTAAACATGCAGAATTTGAAATGGTTGATTAGAGACACATGGTTATTGTGTGATATTCACACTGAGACACACCGAAGGAGCGAGCAATATTTTACATCAGTCACTACAGTCCTGTCATTATGATTCTGGCATCAAAACTTTACACTTGGGTTTCTTTTATAGGCCTTCACACATTACCACATGCAGTAACCATCCTGCAACCGCAGGGCTCCTGCGTCTGTGGGAGGAATACGGTCAAAACTCAGCCCCTATGTGCCCCTAAGAGACCTAAATGATATAGACTGGCTGCACAAGGGAGATGGGAAAAGCAATGCCAATGTTATTCCGAGGATTTTACTGTCACAAAGTTCGGTGACCAGACTGTCTTCAGTGGGTCCAACTGTAGATCAGGTCGGTACCACTGCAGCTAGCCAGGGACTGAAAGATAGTGGGGATAATAGTCAAATCTTGGAACATGCAAACTTTACCCAGGAGGTGGAGAAAATCTGATCTTGAATATCATCTCCTGGAATGAAGTGGGGTTAGCCGCTAAATTCATGGATGAAAAATGGGTGCAATTTATTAGATCTAATAATATCAGTTGTCTACAGGAGACTTGAGATTAAAAATAAACTTTTTCTTGAGGGTTATAAAACTTTCTTTTGTCCGGCAGTGGGATCATGTATGGGAAGAGCCACGGGTGGATTTATTATCTTAATAGATTTGAGACTTTGTGGTGCTGTGAAGTATTTGAACTGGGATTCTAAAATTGCACAAGGGCTGACACTTGCAGTGGGTAAATCTCTTTGCTTCACTTTAATTTTTATAATGCGAAATGAAAGGCACATGGCCCCTCGAGCCTGGCTAAGTTAAATGCTTGTATCGAGTCATTGCTGGGGAAGGTTTTTCGCAGGGGGATTTGATTTTAGCGGGCGATTTTAATTGTCATCTCTGTATGGAGCTATTATTGAACACAAGTGAGCGGGCCACATGCATAATTAGGGATAGGTTGCACATGGAACACTCTGTGGAAGGTCAGGGACTGAAGACCTTTTTAGATAGATATGGTTTAATCTATACTCTAGATTGGAGGGGGTCGTGCCCTGATTTCCCCCTGCGGCCCACCTTCAAAGGCTGGGATGCTGCTACAATTATTTATTTTTATCTCCCTTTCCCTGAAGCAGTTTATACACCTCTTTAAAACTCAGCACAGCCCTCTTAGTGATCACAATCCCTTGAACTTGGTGCTTGAAGTGCGGGGCAGATCGACAATGCCCTGAAGGAGGGTGACTGTGGTTTCACTTGTTGCAACTAATCAAAGGAGGTGCCTTAGTTGGTCACTGTTGGATATTACTCTTTTTAATCAAGCACTTTTTAGTTTGAGGCAACAGGAGATGGGAGAGGAAACTATTGGTGCATTTATTGAAATTGCACTATCAGTAGCTAGTCGACTAAGAGTACCAGTAGCTACTGTTAGCGCCGACCCAACAAAATGGTTTGGCAGTGAGTGCTCCCGGGGCATGCGTCAACTTAAGAAGGCCACTAAACAGATCCCACGTGACAGGGCTTGGGTGGCAATATGTTGCAGTAATTATAAGGAGGCCATTAAAGGGCGGAAGCGATTTCTCAGGAAACGAGCTTGGTAGGAGCTGACAGAAGCATGTGAAAAGAGGGATTGCACACTTTTGGGGAAGATTATCAATAGCCCTTGCTACACAGACCCAGATAAGCCAGGTTTATCCCATAATATTACTTTAAAAGAGTGGAAGGACCACTTTGAGGATGTGTATAACCACGGTCACAGTGAGGAATCCATTATAGTTGATAGTTCTCCACCCAGCACAGCAGCCATTTCCTTTAGTCTTGATGGGGTGAAACTGGGAATTGAGGGATTATCACGGAACAAGGCTCCTGGTCCTGATGGGATCCCTCACGACCTCTTTTGCGATAACATTGAGATCTGGGCCCCACTCTTAATCAGGGTTTTAAATGTTGCTGGGAGGACAACAATGCCTCCCTCGTGGTCCTCAGCAATTATTGTCCCAATCTTCCAGAAAGGGGACAGCGACAGCCCTCACTGCTACCGCCCTATATCGCTCATTGATGCTACAGTTAAAGTCCTTGGTCGAGTGTTATAAATAGGCTCTCAATCTGGGCGGACACTAACCAAGCCATTTCAGAGTTCCAAAATGGCTTTCGCATAGGTAGGTCAACCACGGATCAATGTTTAAAGCTTTACCTTTTCAAGGCCAAATACACGATAGCTAAGCCTGGAGCTCTTTTCTTAAGTTTTATGGACCTTACTGCAGCATTCGATCGGGTGAACTGCTCCAAGCTCTGGGCACTTATGGGTGACCTTGGGGTTGATCCTGCAATCACAAATGTTTTAATGACCCTACATTTTAATACTACCGCTGCAGTCAGATACACTCTGGATGGGAACGCTACTGATCATTTTAAATGTTCTAGAGGGGTAAGACAAGGATGTATATTGGTCCCATTTTTATTTACGTTATATATAAATGGATTGGAAGCATTCTTGACAGCACTTCAGGCTGGTTCTCCAAGATTAGGAAAAAGATCTGTCCCAGTATTGTTGTACGCAGACGATGTGGTATTGCTTGCACAAACCCCTAGAGGCTTGCAGACCTTATTGGATGGATTTGCAGCCTTCATGAGTGAGATGGATCTTTCACTGAATTTGTCAAAATCATATATAATGGAATTCGGTAAGCAGAGCACAAGCAACAATACCTACAAAATAGGCACTCATAGGCTAGTAAAGGTCCTGATATTCTCCTATTTAGGTATCTTATTTGATGTTCAGCTTAATTTGAAACCTTTGCAGGAGGGGAAGACACTTGAGATGAGAAAATCAATGGGAGCAATCACAAACTATGCACACAGACTGGGTACTTGGTCACTGAGGGGAATTGTAAAATTGTACTACTCTTTTTGTATTTCAAAGGCGTTATATGGTAGTGAGGTATGGGGCTATGCAGCCGCAAACACTCTCCAAACTACAGAAAATAAATACCTCAGAAGAATACTGAAAGTGCCACAGGGTATTGCTGCGTATACAGCACATTAAGAATTAGGAATGAAGTATATTGTAGATTGGGCGGCGGTCAAACCTTTGATGTATTGGGTGAAGATATGGACAAGCCAGGAAGCGGGCTTTAACAGACTAGTGATTGAGGATTGTCTCTCTCATGAGCATGGTTTAAAAATCCCATGGCTAAAATATGTAAAGGATACCCTAACGGCCCTAGGTAGAGCAAATGTTTTCATGTAACGTGACACAGTGAAATTACATGATAAGCACATAGTGAAAGAACCATTCTTTAAGCATGCTATGGCCTCAAGGGAGGAAAAGAAACTTAGAAAACTCATGGTAAGAAGGCATGTCCTAGTAAAATCAGTGTTGGGAATGAAGAATCACCAAATGATTTTAACAAATGTATACAATCGATTTTTAAATTACACCAACTGGTTCTGTTGCGCATGTAGAGGAGAGAGGTGTTTGTGGCTGCAAATATAGGTCTCCACAAGATACCTTACACTTCATATTTTTATATAAATATTTGACGTATCCAAGGTGGATGTTTCTTAAACCTCTTTTAAAAGAAATTAACTTTAGGCATGCTGGTGTCGCCTCACTGTATCTCCAGCTCCTGCCTACCGCCCACACGCTTTTTTGTGTTGTCAACTTTTTAAGAGCTGCCCTAAAGTCTTGACATTCGAGAGGTGACTAAATATGTAGGGAGATTGTTTCTGTACACTTAAAGTTACAAGCTGACACTGAAGAATTTGTTCAGAATTTTAACAGGGTTTGTCTTAGTTTTAATTGTGTATTAACAACTAAATTGGTTGGTTTTTTTTTATATTGTATTGGGTTATTTAACTGATGGGGGAAGTGATTAACGTTGACATCGACAATTTGCGACTTTTGCACACGGTGATATGCTGTCAATAAGTGATCCTGTTGCTGAGGTTTTATCTCATTTTAATGTTGCCTCTTTTATGGCTGTGACCAATGCCGTATAAAGATTATCATTATTATAAAGAGCAATTCTGTGAAATAACTCAGTGGCTGAACAATGTCAATGCCTTTTCACAGACTATCATCTAAAAGGCATTTAAGGTGCACTGAAGGAAAAGTGGCAAAGAACCCACCGGATCTGTAACTGTTCTGGGAGACAATTAGATAAGATCTGTGCGTGCGATGTGTGTTTGGGGATGTTACTAATCCCAGGTCTTCTTTCAGCAACCCAACAAAAGTGACAGCTGATCAGAATAGCAGCTGCATAGGATATTCTGGCTGGCGTTAGTAGCGAAAATGTGAGGCAAACTAAGTATTCTACCTGAAAAGTGCCTTCTCATACACGCATGGTCTCAATCTGGAAACGCTGGTAAGTATGTTTTAAATGGCTTTACAGTGATGTGTTGCTTCATTACTCATGGGATTCTATTTCTCTTGTACTCACTCTTCCGCTTCTATATATTTCCCAACATGGAGAACGCAAATATTAAGTCAACCATAAAGTGTTGAAAGAGCATATTCAAGTTAAGTATTTACAACAAAGATATGTATTTGAAAAGGTGACACGTTAAGCTGAAAAAAACTTAGTGGAGCTGTTAACTGCTCATGCATGTCCATGGGTGCCATCTTTGGCAAGCCTCGTCGCCCAGTATTTAATGATTTTAGCAGAGCAGTAAGTAAACATGTAGCTGAATCAGAAGCAAGACAGTTAATGTACGCTGGTAATGTGAGTAAGCCCAAGAACGAAGGATGATAGAATTAGTACCTTTCCCATTTCCATAACAAAATCTGAGCCTTTGTACTACAACTGAGAGGCAACCGAGAACTTCTTGTGTCCTTCCAAGGAAGCAGCCTTCTGAGCTTTCAAGTTAGAAAACAGGATTCAGCTGGCAAAAAACTATGTCTTCAAGAATCATTTTTCTCAGCTCAGCAATGGAAGAAGTCTAATGCCCTGCTGAAGCTGTACAGGAAGGTTGATGTTCCTATCCAAGGTTACTAAAAAGTGAGAAGAGTAGCATGCATAGCACGCCTAGACTGGGTCTATGAGGTTCGTAAAACTATTGATACTTCAACTTAAAGGAGAAGATGGGTTATTCTGCAGAAGAAAGGCTGAAAAGAAAATCATCTGGCTCCATCCCTGAATAAATGCATTGGTCCTATTACTCTGCACTCCCTTGTTTATTGAATGGTTATTTGCTGGTACATCTCTATTCCTGATATGAATTTTAACACCTTAAGTGTGTTCCAAACAAACCCCCTTCTGACGTTTGTTGCTAATTAAGATCAAGATTAATATAGTGTTCCTGAATGCTGTTGCTCTGTGCACAGCTGCACTTTGGGGGGAAATTGTTTATGAGTTTCCAGTATATTTTCTAATTGCTTCTCTTGACGACATGACATAAATTTTGGATTGTCTGAATTCATGTACATTGTTTATAGTTCAGAGAAAATCTGCATATTACCATAATAGCTGACACCATGTTCCTTAAAAGTCGCCATCTTGTGTTGTCCATGTTAAAAATAATTCAGAAGTTCTGTCATCAAAACATTTTTTCTTTTTTTTAGTGAG
Organism: Lissotriton helveticus; assembly: GCF_964261635.1. Classification (NCBI taxonomy): domain Eukaryota; kingdom Metazoa; phylum Chordata; class Amphibia; order Caudata; family Salamandridae; genus Lissotriton; species Lissotriton helveticus. The sequence continues at coordinate 1,039,683,098 of NC_136069.1, forward strand.
GGCTTCAACACTTTTTCATACCTATTTCCTACTTTGTGTCTCAGATGGTGAGGCTACAATAGGTTCCTTTTAAGAATATGAGGTCTTAAAAAGTTTGTTTAAAGGAACTACTTGAACTATTTGTGGTGGTTCCAAGTCAAATGTGTTACAAGTTCGGGTCCACATCACAGGGTGGTGTAATTTGGAACTGAGTTTGAGTCAAGCATGTGCAGGTGGATTTAGACCCTTACAGGATTGGTGTGAATGCGCAATCAGCTGGCTTGACGTTTTACATTTTTTTTTTATATTTCTTTTTATTAATCATGAAACAAACATAACAATTGCATTGGGAATACATCGGCATTATCACAGCAGTGTTCGGAGCAGAGGTCGTCTCATAAACAGGATATAAAACAGAATAGTAAAAACTTGGAATCAAGGGGAATCCAGAGTGTCCGAATCAGTTCGTCTCGCTGGGGGAACACAAATATCTCCCCGGTACACATTCCACGCCCCCCATATCTTTACCCACCTCTCAGGGCAGCCCCTCGCAACATACACAGCACGCTCCCTGAACATACACAAGTCCAAGCCTTGCGTTGCGGCGATTGAGTGGCTCCCCATAATTGTGCTATATTGCGCTTGGCAATCATACAGGCCAGCGTAACCCATTGCTTTAAATATTGATTAAGATCCGTGGGTTCCCAAACATTTAAGAGACATCTGCGCGCCTCCAAACTCACCTCACAACCCAGGACATCTCGCAGAGTCTCATGTATGGCGCGCCAATAGGTTTGAACTCTATCGCAGTGCCACAGTATGTGTAGAAACGTCACAATATCTCCACAGCCTCTCTTGCATTCCCCATTCGTACTCCATCCCATCCTCACCAGCCCCGGACCAGTAACATAAGACCTATGTAGAATCTTCAATTGTACCAGACGCAACCTCATCTGTATCGCTACCACCTTGGGGGAAGACACAGCCTCCACCCAGTCCTCATCATCCAACTCTAATCCATCGGCTACCCATGCCTCCCTGATAGACCTCAGTGGGTCTTCCATGTGATTGATCAACTTTCGGTAAATCAAGTATTGTGTTTTTATCTAGGAACCTAAAATCGATATTTCTATTTTATGCCCTTGTACGGTTATAATCAATAATATCCCTATAAAGGCATAAGAATCATATCCATATTTAGTCGTAGCCCATGCAGTCACATTAAGCAAGGCTACTTCCCCGGACTCCTAGAAAGCACAACGAGTTCTCTAAACAAACCAAACCTCCAGCAACCTGGAAAATCCCCATTGCTTTTGTTTTGATTTTGTCCTAGAACTCCTGTGAAGCACTGTAAGAATGGCCAGTTCTTAGTGACATCTTTATTGACGTCTTATGTCCAACCTTACGTCAAACCCGGCACCTTTCAGGTATAAATATACCAATGTTGCCTTAAGCAAACACACGGTGGTGGTTTTGGAGCAGAGCAGCTATCTACTTGCCCGAGAGCCCAGCTGATGCGAGAGCCCAAGGACGCTGCCCCTCCCCTTTGACGCACTGAGAGAGACACTGTCTTTTCTCCTGCCGAGAAATCCAGCTCCGGTGTTTCCAGATACCTTCACGGGTTACTGGGATATCGAGTCCTGAGAGAGAGATACAAGACCTCCTGCTTTCTATTACCCAGGTACGGAGCTGACTAAATCCTTAAAGAGAATTCTTGAGTCAGATTCTTGGCAAAACAAACTTAACTTAAACTGCTACTTATTTACTCCTTCCCACGTATTAGACTTAGGTCAGGTACACCGGGGTAGGCGTATTTAGAAGCATCAGTTGAGTACGTTAGTCAATGTATATATGTATGTATATATTTTATCTATTTTAAAGTATCATATGGCTAAGAAACCATATCAATGCTTTTACAGTATTATTTTATAATCCTCCTTTTACTGCACGCACTTTACTTTACTATGAGTATTGCAATTGTGGCAATTCATTTCTCTTGCATGAGAAAGAAGACTGCTCAATAAATTACACCTTTTATTGAAAACGCCCGTCTCTCTTTTCTCTGCACTCTGGTGAAACTAAGTATGCACACTTGACTGAGTAAAATAGCTGTCTATTGTTTTCACGCGACTCTAGAGATACACTCTTATTCTGAGGGAGCAAAGTTGCCATGTTTTATGGTTGTCAGAAGCTAATCCCTTCTTGTCTATCCAGGGACAACTCCTCCTCGTTTATTCGAGAAAGTTTCTAGTGACCTCTGAGCTAGCTGGCAAACCTTAAGTCTAATATAGTCAGTAGAGACCTAGTCGACCTCAGTCCTACGTCTACACTGCTGAATATATTATTCCAATGCACAGAGCCTATTGGGAATATAGGAACTACACTACATGGCGCCCAACGTTTGGTAAGGCGATAAATCTAACGCAAGACGTTAGAGTAACTCAGTCGTGCTTTTTCACACAGACCCTTTTTCCCGTAAATACTCCAAAAGACGTCTGGAGTTGGTAAAAGGTTAAAATCCGCCAGGAACTTAGTAGGAAGAGATTCCTATGTATAGTTTTTGGTTTAGTCAACGTTGAAGGATACAGTGTTCCAAAATATTGTGCACCTAATCTTTGTTTCCTTGAAACTTGTTCTGCATACTAAAAAAGACTTTGTCAGTAAAATGCCTGACGGAGACGAAGAAAGAGATGCTACAGCGTCTCAACTGTTGTTGGAAGACACAACTCTCCAACAGAATGACCCGAATGCTATACTCATTCCGGTCAACATAAGAAGAACTATAACTATTAAACTTATAGAAAACGGACTGACATCACGAGGTGGTACAGTCATATTCGTAATTGAGGCCCATGAATATCGGCAGACAGAGGTATTCTATTCATGGATAAACTTTCCAGCAGCAAACGCTGTCACACACGACTCCACTATTACAAAATAGAGGAACCTCCGGAAGAGTACACTCCTTTCGAGGAGGTGGAAATCTCATTAAATTACCAAGAGCACCTGCTCTGGTTTAAAGGCGCCCTAAAACATAATAATCACATCACCAGGCTCGGTCCACTAGGTAGACCAGGAGCAACGTGGCCGGTTCTAGCCAGCTACACACCACATCCAGACATAGAAAAAATGTCAGACCGGGAACTATTAGCACAGCTAAAACAACTGATTAAAATACATAGACAATTAGTCCAATATGTAATGCGGACTACAACAGTCCAACCAGCAATTAACATTCCACAGCTGACCCCTCATCAGGGGAACACAAACAAAATTATACCACAGAACATACAATCATGTCTGGGTAAAGTACCCGCAAAACGGGAACAAATTCTATTCTGGTTAGCACAAAAAAATCACTCAAATAGAGGCAGTATTTCCGGATACTACCCCTACTGAGAAACACAGAATTCTGACTATCTGTCTTCCAATGGGGATCGCACCACATGTGGAGGGCTGTGACACTTGGGGCACAGTCTTTGCTTCCATTTACACAAAAACACATGGTGTTCCGTCCATGGCGGTAATACCCGATGTGCTAAGACAGATTCAAAATGAATACGGTCCAGAACCTGCTTTAACTCTGGGTATGAAATTACTGAAAGACTTCAAGCAGGTCTCGGCTATATTATTAGCCAACATAAAAGGAGAAGCAGCATCTGTGGCGATCCGCCAGAATTTGAAAGAAACAGATATAGCAGAACAGCCATTTGAACTTGCCAGAATCATAGAAAAATCCTATGAAGAACTAGGAAGAGATAGTTTGGGTGGGAAACCAGTAAAACCCCAACTAACTGAAAATCCTGAAAAGATATTTATTAAAAATAATCTAAACACTCCAAAAAAGAGCTGGGATGGAAATAAACAATCCGCTCCCAAAGAAAAAAGATTCCAGTCCAGAGGAAGGTCTCCTCGGCGGAGAGAAGGATCTCCGGACCAAGGACACAAGTCTCCCCAGAGGGAGCCCTCTGAGTAAAGATACAACCTTAGAAATAGGGATAATCTAAAGAAACCTGATAGATATCAAGATATTGATACACGCCCCTCTCGATCTTGTCAGACTTCTTCACAGAAATCGGAAAGAAGAGGACGGTCAGAACACAGGGAAGAGCACGTCCAGTCCAAAGGAACCTGCTCATCAAAGTAAAAAATTACAATTTCCAAAAAAGAAGGTAGCCAGTATTAAAATAATTAAACATGCCGAGGATACTGAAGACACAACTGAAAAACGGAGAGTGGGCCCAGACAATGCTAGACAGCGCAGCAGAATTGACAATAGCTCGCAAGATCCTGATGAATCTGGAGACAGTGGACACGAATGAATACATTCAGGTGGAAACTGCAGATACCAGAGTTAGCAAACCTCATAAAATATACGAAATAACATTACGTATAGAGGGAAATAAGACTAGGAAAGTAAGGGGTCTATTTTGGGATAACCTTTCCAAAGGCTATCACATCCTTTTAGCTGAGAAAGACTGGCCACCAGAGTTGGTCAGAGAGTGCCCTCATGGCAAAGAAATGATTATGCCTGCCTTCTCAAATCATATTCCAATTCATAAAAAATATACATATGCAAGAAAATGGGCAGTAGCCCAAGCTCCTGCATTATATAAAAATCATGTAGGATGGGATGAGGACTCTCCTGCTCACAAAATCCAGTAAAAATGTCAACCAACTGCACAAAGACAGTACCCAATTAAGCAAGAAGCTAAAAAACAAGTCAGGGAGATCTTAGATCAACTTGAATACCAAGGGGTGATTAAAACATGCACCTCACAAATGAACAATCCTTTGTTTCCTGTCTCCAAGCCAGACGATTCATATCGTCTAGTCTTGGACTACAGACACCTTTGCAAGACATTTGCAGTACAAAACTCACACAGTGCAGCACTAATGAATAACATCGTGCGTAAAAAATACAAAACGACATTAGACATCTCTAATGGATTCTTTTGTCAAAACATTGCACCTGAAAGCAGGTATTTGACCGCTTTCTCAATAATGGGGTCGCAGAAAAAATTTCTGTCGACTCCCACAGGGATTCAAGAATAGCCCAGGATTATTCTCATCAAGAGTAACAGAGTTACTACAAATGTATGATGATGAAGCATTATCATATGTCGATGACATCTATCTAACAGATGATGACTTGGATACCCACTTGAAAAGAGTGAACACCATAATACTTGGGTTCGCAGCAGAGGGTTACAAATTCAACTTTAAAAAGTCACGAATTGCCCATCTAACAGTCCTGTTTTTAGGATATGAATTATCAAGTGAAGGCAAAAGCCTAGCAGACAATTTCTTAGAGAAATGCACGGTACTCCAAGCACCAAAAACGCTGAAGAACTTACAATCAATACTAGGTTTCCTGAATTTCGGAAGAACTTACATTCTAAATTATGCAGAGAGGGTTAAACCGCTCTATGAACTAATAAAACCTGATTTTAAACCAATCAATTGGACTCAAAAACACACAGAAATTTTGAGATCATTGCAAACAGACATGTTAGCTAAAACAAGATTGCAAACTCGCAAAAACACACGCAACCTTGTAATCCGAGTCATCCCAGGAAGATGCGGATTCACGTACCTGACCTCTAATGAGGGAGAAATGGTACCAATAGCTTACAAATCACATTTGTACACACAAGCTGAAAAAACATTCAGTCTTGCAGAGAATATTGTAAATGCGGTTCAAACAGCTGTAGCAAAAGAAAGGGCCCAAGCCCAAGGCAAAAGGATAACTGTTTTAACAGCAGAATCAGCCTTTGAGGCATTAACAAGCCCACGCAATTTAACTACCGTGGCATTAGATCCAAAATGGATACAATGGGAAAATTCTCTTGCTACAGAAAAAGTGAAATACTATTTTGACCCGAACATGAAAAAACTAAAAAAACTTAACATATGAAAAAGAATATCCTCTGCCAATCGAAATTCTGCCCCTACAACTTTACGCCTGTGTAATATATACAGATGGATCAGCACAACCCTCAGTTTGGGGGTAAGCAAGCTTACAGTGCTGCGTGCGCGGTTGTTAAATGCCGGTGGCACGGAGGTAAATTGAGACCACTGGTAACTGTCTCAATCTGTAAAAGACAGTTCAGGTCAACGTACTGAACTACTAGCTTTAAAAATGGCGCTCGATATTGCCGATCGCGAATTCCCAACACGAATAGTGTGCGATTCGCATTACTGCGTCAAATCTTACAATAATGACATACAGAACTGGGTTCAAAACGGTTACAAAGATGACACAGGTGTCACAATAAAGCATAAAACGCTTGGGAACAAGTAGTTCTTTTACAGAAAGAACTACAAAAGACTCACGTGATACATACACGGAGTCATCAGCGTGATGGCGTTCACGTTGCAGGGAATTCATTGGCTGACACAGCCACAGCGGAAGCAACTAATCCGGCTTCCGTAGCCACAAAAAAGCGTTCAGAAAAATACATAGACGGGGAAACCATGCTGGCGGTAAAAACGTCTTCAAAAGGCGACTGTGCAGCACTACCCGTGAACTATCCACTCAATTATACATACATAATAGATGCAAACTCCATTCCTTTTGCTCGAATCCCTGGAGTGGGGGATAGAGTAATTCCAAACACGAACAGGAGAGTCTGGTTTATAGCAGACGCACACATGGGTGAGGGTCTAAGACACCAGAAGATCAAGGAATCTCTGAAAGAATTGCAATCAGAATACTGGTGGCCGGGAATGAGCCTGCAACATCACAAATTTGCAATAAGCTGTCCAAACTGCAACAGAGATCGCAGTGGCGAACCGGCTGGAGTATTGCCATGGCTCTTCGTTTAGATACCCTTATCCTATCTATACGCAAAACTCAGCAGAAAAAATGCGTCACAATAACATTTAAGACTAGATTCACTGAAAATGTAGACACCAGCACTTGGCTGATGCCAGAACTGTTATAAAAGATTTGCGAGTCCATATCGGCACATACGCAATTGGCATGCTACATTCTGACCAAGGTCCTGCTTTTAGCTCTTGAGCTTATAAGGAGGTCATGACCAGCATGGGCATTGCATTGCGGTACTCTTATCCCTTCCATCCTGAGGGAAATGGGATTGTGGAAAGAAAAAACCGGGACATAAAGCAATCTATAACGGCGAGGGTATTAGGTTCGGGTGATGGGTGGGTCCAACATTTAACAAGTGTCCAACGTAGTCTTAATAATATGCCAAGAAATTCTCTAAAAGGTTTCAGTCCGTATGAACTATTGTTCGGTACTAGAATGCATATTCAGGACTTAGATAGTCAGACTTCCGTGGTAGAAGAAAAATGCTTTGATATCAAAGATCGTTTGGCTATTTTACAGGATTTAAATGAAACAAGAAAAGGCCTGAGCAACGTAAAGTTAAAACAGCAGCCAACAGCCACTGAAGATAAACCACCTGTCCCAGCAAGGCCTGTCTGGATTCCAAAGATTGGGGATCTGGTCAGAGAGAAGATCGCGGTGAAGAAGGAATTTGGGCCTTCTTACAGAAAAGCAGTACCTGTCTTAGCTATCAGCGGAACAAGATCAGTTGTACTACCGCCCCTTGCTGGTAAAAAGGAGAACCGAGTTGTATCCATCGACCTGGTAAAACCACAATCATGTGGCCAATAATAAGTAGTAGGCCCAGTGGACTCCCAAGAAATAGCAGAGTACCAAAACTTGCTACAATACAAGAGGTTCAAACTGAGAGACTAATCACATTTGATAAATCTGCAGTGAGTGAAAAAGGACTATGCAACAATGCCATGGAACTTATGCCTCTTAAAACCCAAATTGCAACAGTTCCTCAAGAAACACCAGTCTACAACGATGTAGCCTCAGACTATGCTAATGAAACAAAGAAAATTCCAAAAGCAAACGAAAATCTGGAAGCGATTCCAACAATTGACAGAACTGCATCTGGCTACTTCATCAATTTCGATGACTTTTCTGAGGATCCAAGCGAACCTGAAGAACAGAAAACAACAAAAACTTTTAAAGACAAAGTAACAACTCTTTCATCAACTCAAAGAAACCTATCTGATTTCTCCATGGATTGAATTTTGGATTGTGTTAGTGTACTTTTCCTCCTGCTTTGGCTCATCATGGTTCTTTGTTTGGGAAAATTCATTGGGGGAAAATACAGTACAATGGACACAGCAAGTCAGAACATCAACTTGGTCCTAAAGCCCCACAAGTCATCTCACATCGAGAAAAGAGAACTATCATCAGTGAATGTCACAGCTAATCCAATACCCGGTGGGGTAGCTTGGGACAAAACGGATTACGAAATCTATGGCCCGGTCGAGCTCTTGAAATATCCACACCAGTTCAAGGTTTCATTAAGTGACTTTGTAAAACCGAACACATTCTCTGATGATTGGGACTTTGAAAGTATTAATGATATGATGTCAGATTTAGTAATGTCAGCAAAATTTACAGAACATGATAACTTACAGGTTTCATCTAACTATGAAGAAATGTACTGCTACAATCACTTTGCACACCATTATTTGCATAAATCTGCTCAACCTAGAAATGTTTTAAATTATAATCAATGGGAACATTGTGCAACTCCACCAAAAGGTAGTTCGAAAACATTTTACGAGAAATTCCCATACTTCTCAGGGTTTAACACAAGTGAAGCTCAAACGTTTTATTTCAAACTGTTAAATAAGACAGGGGTGAAAACAATGCTGACAAATACTAAATTGATCTATTCTGAAACATTTTATGAAAAAATGAATACATTTGGTTTTGATTTCTGGAAAAACAACATTGAAACAAAAACCATCTGGGGTACCAAAGATTGGCAGGTCCAAGGTTAAGAAGCATTATTTAGAGCCTGCATGATCCCAGAACAAATTATATTCTTGAATGACACCGTTCAACAGACAACCTGTCTTGGCCTAGCCAAAATTAAAGACTTAAACAAACTGTCTATTCCAAAGCCAACACCTGACAGTAATAGCACTACAGATGTTGAGATAGACGTATCCCACATTTTTAACCAAAACAGAACACATCCTGATTGGAAAAAATGGTTGATCTGGCCCACAGACACAAATAACTGTCAAGATAGATTCCTGAACAAAATACAGGGGTTCAAATTGACCAGGCCAGACCCTAGATACTCCCAGAGACAACATCCAGGGATAGTTACAACATACAGTGTAGGGAAACTCTGCCGAGAATGGCTACAGAAATCCACACTGGCTGATATTAAGCAACACTTGACTTTACTTAAAGACGGTGCTGACTTGCGTGATTTCATAATGGGACCACGCAAACAGCGTCAAAAATGTTTCATAGCAGCCGGTATATACGCTGCGTACAACGAAGCTTGGAAAGAAACACAAATTGAAACAGCAGAGAAAATACGAGAAATTGATCGTATTAATTTGTAAATATCACTTTCTGTTGTGGACAATGGGTTAATGACTCTGTCCTCCAGAATATATTCACTGGACAGTATTGTATCATCTGCTATTGATATAATAGAGCAGGACTTACTAATGTTACAACATGGTCAGTCCCAATTACGTTCTATTGTACAGCTTGGCCGGACGTTGCAAAATCTGCGTTCAGGCTACGTACAATGGCGTTTAATCAACACATCGTCATTATTCTCTATCTTTAACCTTACTGATAAACAAATCAGTTTGGCACAAAAAGAAGCAGACTATACGATTCTGAGCATTGAAAAACTTGAGAGATTACCATTGACAATGTCAGAAAGACCTGTCATTGAATAGATAATACACGGGATAATTACAATTCCGATAAAAACTTTCCAATTTCAATACTGCCAAGAATATATACCAGCGGGCCAGTATGAAAGGTTGGGTAAAGGGTACATTAAGTCATCATGGAAGTTGCCTTACATACACACACGTTACAGTGAAAAGAAACAGAATGTATTTCTTAGTGGTAACAATTGTAAACGATCACTAAGCGGTATACTTCTGTGTCAAGGTATTAACTTGCATGGGGCCTGTGAGGGGACTTCAAATAACCTTTCATGTCACCAGCACGGCACACCTGCAACACCAATAGAGCCATTCTTTAGACGGCTTTCTAACGGGAGCTATATTCCAATAGTGGACCACAGCTGTTGTGGCATGGTGCCAGGGAAAGCCTATCTCGTGAGCGTGAGTTCCATGGTCACTTGCTGTATGCAAGTATTGTATCCAAACAGCACTCCAGATACGGAGGCAACAATTTGGCCTTCTTTGAATATCTCTTCTATTCGAATTGATACTTTAAGCAGAATAAAGTCTGTTCTGTTACAGACAACTGTGCCCTTAACGTCATCAAAAGAAACTTATGATCTGCAAGTTGCAAGGACAACGGCAGAGATACATAGCCTTTTATCAACAAATTGCCCTGTGCATTTCGCAGAAATGCTAAGCCAAATCCTAAATATGTCTGATACCAGTGGTATCCCACATGTATTTAAGACAATTTTTTCGGGACTGTTAACACCCTTCAAAACAGTTCTGGGCATTTTTCCTAATTTTGTCCATTCTGTCTTTGGCGGCCTACCACTTCTTTTGGGTCTCGTAGCAGGAATTTTATTTTTGATACTTCTGCTCCGATATGGCAAGCCAAGTCGCAGACAAGACTCCAGCAACGATGGAAGAAACGATCCTAGCGATACGCTATCGGGACCGCATAACTAAAGTCCTTGGATTAGCCCGGCTAAGAGATCTGAATATGACCTTGTTTCTTTCATTCAGACCCATCTGGCAGAATTGCATCTTACCTGTGCTTCGATGTATGCTATGCGGAGAAGAATGCGTGTTGGACGTCTGTCTTACACTACCATCAGCAGTACCATTGGATACAAATACTTTGCTAAGTCCTGTAACAGCTCATGCATCGTGTTGTCCCCAGCGGCTATCCATTCTGATGACGACATTCGTTGAAACTTCGCCACTACGATTAGGTGGTAGTGAAGTACGAGATGAGAGCAGCATCACCCAGGTACGACCTTCTGTGAGCATTGCTGATCCTGACATCGATGATAGCAATCATTCTCACGACTGCACTGTTGCGGCATTTTCAAACTTGGTCGAACTTTCACCTGAAGCCGTAGACCAATTGTTTGCGAGTCTGACATGATGTTCTCCCCTGAACAAAAAGAATAAGTTTTAAGCAACAAGCACACAGCGTTCCCTGAACTCTGAATTCGGCCTTCAGCTTTGATAAACAAAAGCTACTGAAAATATTTGGAACTATTTTTTCCCCTGAAAGCAAAATTATTTTTTTTCGAATTCCAAAATATTTACCTTTTTCTGGCACTTGTACTCTACTTAAAGTAGAACTATTCTTAAAGAACAGAGCTTCTATTTTTAGGAACTCTAGAGACAATATATTACCTCAGCCTCTAGCACATTTACAATAACTATTTATATGTGATGGAATGGTCTCGACCTTCTTTTCTGTATTAAGAGCCATTTCATGTGTTAATTTCGCAAATCATTCAGCTGATATATATATATATATATATCCTTTTAACTGAATGATTACACTGCTTGAATAGCGTACAGTACCAATAATCATTTTTGTGTATTTCGCATACACCATTTCAAATGCAAAAAATGTATTTTGGGGTGGGTTGGAATACACATGCACCTTTAAATGTTTACTATTGCTTAGTTTTAGTAATGATGGACATTAGATCGTGGAGTGGGTATTGTGTTTTTATCTAGGAACCTAAATCGATATTTCTATTTTATGCCCTTGTACGGTTATAATCAATAATATCCCTATAAAGGCATAAGAATCATATCCATATTTAGTCGTAGCCCATGCAGTCACATTAAGCAAGGCTACTTCCCCGGACTCCTAGAAAGCACAACGAGTTCTCTAAACAAACCAAACTCCAGCAACCTGGGAAATCCCCATTGCTTTTGTTTTGATTTCGTCCTAGAACTCCTGTGAAGCACTGTAAGAACGGCCAGTTCTTAGTGACATCTTTATTGACGTCTTATGTCCAACCTTACGTCAAACCCGGCACCTTTCAGGTATAAATATACCAACGTTGCCTTAAGCAAACACACGGTGGTGGTTTTGGAGCAGAGCAGGTATCTACTTGCCCGAGAGCCCAGCTGATGCGAGAACCCACGGACGCTGCCCCTCCCCTTTGACGCACTGAGAGAGACGCTGTCTTTTCTCCTGCCGAGAAATCCAGCTCCGGTGCTTCCAGATACCTTCGCGGGTTACTGGGATATCGAGTCCTGAGAGAGAGATACAAGACCTCCTGCTTTCTATTACCCAGGTACGGAGCTGACTAAACCCTTAAAGAGAATTCTTGAGTCAGATTCTTGGCAAAACCAACTTAACTTAAACTGCTACTTACTTACTCCTTCCCACGTATTAGGCTTAGGTCAGGTACACCGGGGTAGGCGTATTTAGAAGCACCAGTTGAGTACGTTAGTCAATGTATATATGTGTGTATATATTTTATCTATTTTAAAGTATCATATGGCTAAGAAACCATATCAATGCTTTTACAGTATTATTTTATAATCCTCCTTTTAATGTACGCACTTTACTTTACTATGAGTATTGCAATTGTGGCAATTCATTTCTCTTGCATGAGAAAGAAGACTGCTCAATAATTTACACCTTTTATTGAAAACGCCCGTCTCTCTTTTCTCTGCACTCTGGTGAAACTAAGTATGCACACTTGACTGAGTGAAATAGCTGTCTATTGTTTTCACACGACTCTAGAGATACACTCTTATTCTGAGGGAGCAAAGTTGTCATGTTTTATGGTTGTCAGAAGCTAATCCCTTCTTGTCTATCCAGGGAGGTTAAACTCCTCCTCGTTTATTCGAGAAAGTTTCTAGTGACCTCTGAGCTAGCTGGCAAACCTTAAGTCTAATATAGTCAGTAGAGACCAAGTCGACCTCAGTCCTATGTCTACACTGCTGAATATATTATTCCAGTGCGCAGAGCCTATTGGGAATATAGGAACTACACTACACAAGGAGATGTTTTTTTCCGGTAGATGACCATCCAATAAACGATCTTCAAGGGGGGGGGGGGGGGGGGGAGGCCTCGGGGAGGGTGTCTCCCGGTAAGACATGAGATAGAAGGGCATGCCTGACCTGCAGGTAGCGGAAGTGCTCTTTGTTATGAAGTTGGTGACTCTGCTGAAGTGCCTCGAAGGTCAGTACTTCCCCCCCTCCCCCAGACATCCTTTATCTGACCAAGTCCAATCAACTCCCACTTGTCAAAGACCTTGATGGTCCACAGATTGCCCAATTTGGCGGAGCTAAAGAGAGGGGTAGCGAGAGTTAATCTCCCTTCCCATCCCAGATTCTTATTTGCCGCATGCCAAACCCTTACTGCATGTGAGGTGGGACCCGCAAGAGAAAACCGGCCCGGACGATTATACAGGGCCCGAAGGAAATCTCCCCCGGGGCACTGACTACGATCCATAGCATATCCAGGGTCTCCCGGGAGGCCGTAGACTATCTAATTAATAGCTGCCAACTGGGAGGCCCAATAATATTTACTCAAATCGGGGAGCCCAATACCACCATCATACCAGGCCAAGGTGAGTTTGGTATAGGCAATGCGGGGCCTACCATCCCAGAGGAGCAGCCTCTGGAGCCCCTCAACCTCGTTGAAGTACTTGGCAGGCACTGGGTCCATAGCATTTTGGAGAACGTATAAAAATCGCGGAAGAGCCAACATTTTAAAGAGTACCGCTCTGCCCAGAAGTGACAAAGGCAACGCCCTCCAACGCTCAACGTCAGCATGCAGTCTAACCAACGGTGGCAGCAAATTCTCAACATACCTTGTCTTGGCGTCCAAAGCAATGTAGATTCCCAGATATACAAAACCCTTAGTAGCAATTTGGAGAGGGCAGTTCTGCGGGACCACCGGCGGATCCCCGTATAGTACCAACAATACAGACTTAGCCCAATTAATAGCAAAGCCTGAGAACTCACCAAACACTCTGAGAATGTCAAGAAAAACATCTAGCGAGGACCTAGGTGAGGTGAGAAAGAGAAGCACATCATCAGCATAAAGAGAAATCTTATCCTCCCAATCAGGAGACCACCGCAGCCCACGCACCGTCCTGTCCCATCTAATCCAAGCCGCCAAGGGCTCCAGTGCCAACGCAAACAGAAGGGGCGACAGTGGACATCCCTGTCGCGTCCCCTCTCCAATTCAAAGTCACCGGATTGACAATTATTCACAACCAAGCGAGCCAAAGGGGCAGTATAAAGCAAACGCACCCATCCGATAAACTCGGGCCCGAAGCCCAGCTTCTCCAACACAGCGAAGAGATATGACCATTCAATCCGGTCAAAGGCCATGGTGCCATCAAGAGACACCAACACGGCGGGTTGTAGCAATTCACGGGCCTTACCCAAAACGCCATGCAAACGTCAAAGATTAAGTGAAGTGTTACGGCATGGCATGAAGCCCGACTGATCCGGGTGCACCAAGGTGGAAATCACCTTGACCAACCTGGTCGCCAGTAATTTGGCCTATATCTTGGGCTCTGCATTGAGCAAGGCGATATGTCTTTAGGAAGAGGGGGAGGCACGGGGCTTACCTGGCTTGTGAATCACAACAATATTAGCAATACGCTGATCATAGGGGAGGATGCCGACCTCCCTACTTTTAACAAACATGGCTCTAAGATGCGGCACAATTTTATGAGCATTCAATTTATAGAGCTCAATGGGAATACCATTGGGGCCTGTCGCCTTCCCTGAGTTGATGCTCCTAATAGCTCCCCCAATTTCGTCATCCGTAATAACGCAATCCAAATATTTCCGGTCATCATCGGACAACTTATGCATAATAATATCTCTAATCATCTCAGCATGCTCAGAGCCGTTATGTGTATCCGACGAAGAATAGACATTTTTATAATAACAACCGAAGGAGTCCGCGATCAACTGAGGGTCTGTCAGAGTCTCAGGACCATCACTGTCAAGCTCAGGGACTAACCGAGAAGCGCGATCTCCTCGCTACAGCCACGCTATAAGCTTACCGGCCCTATCACCATGTTCATAGATCCTACTCTGGACCTCATTATGTTTCGTTACAGCTGACTCCCTAGACAGCCCGTGATATTCATCTTGTTTGAGGCGTAGCTGATGCCGATTCTCAGCAGTCGCATCACCGGCGACTCGTTCTTCCAAGCGGACAATCTCAGCCTCAGCCGCATTGATTTCCGCCAAACGTCTCCTTTTCTTACCCGCAATGAAAGACAACGCCTCTCCACGCAAGACCACTTTATAGGCCTCCCACAATGTCTGGGCCGAATCCACCGTTCCCTGATTATGCTGAAAATAGCGTTCGGAAGCCCCACACAGTTCTTTCTTAACTGGGTCTCGAAGATGCCAGGCATTGATGGGTGCAATTCTACCTACCATAGGCTGTCCCATCTCCACTCGAACCCAAACTGGGGAATGATCGGAGATACCCCTACCCAGATGACGTGCCTCCCTGACAGTGTCGGCCATAGCAGCGGGCAATAGGATGTAATCAAGCCGTGACATAGAGCCATGTGCCGCCGAGAGATGTGTATAACTCCTAAGTACACGATTCAAAAGGCGCCAAACATCAACCAGACCCAAAGAGTCCAAGAACTCAGAAAGCCACTGACGTGCCGGAGGAAGCGATCTCGGCGGGACACGGTCCACGTTGCCATCCAGAACAGTATTAAAGTCACCATCCAGGACCAGGAGACCAAGTGGGAGAGAGAGGAAAACATTGCGAGATCCTTAAAAGTGTCAGATTGGAGGGCCGGGGGAACAAACAGAAAGGAAAATAACGGCTTTACCCCCGATCCTCCCGGACACTCCCACATATCTGCCCCGCTGGTCCGACCATGTAGCCTGCACCTCAAACGGAAAAGCCTTCTTCACCAAGATCCCAACTCCCCTAGAGCCTGTCGTAAACCCCGCATGTGCGATCAATTTATAACCCCCTCTATGAAGGGCCATACAGCGATTGCCCACAAGATGAATCTCCTGCAGAAGTACCACATCCGGCGAGTGACGCCTGATAAACTGACTGACCATGCCCCTTTTAATTTTGTCCCCCAGACCATTCACGTTCCAACTCAGCACCCGAATCCCCGATCCCTGATTGGAGCAAGACATTCACCCCACTCCCCCAAGCACACTTACATCCGTCAACACCCAATGCAATTCAAAACGAAACCGAAACCAAGAAACAGCAAACAACCCCCCTCCCTCACTCGGAAGTCTTCTCCCCTCCCTGCACCCCTGCATCAGGACAACGCCCCAAACCCAACTCGCAGTGGGCCTGTCGCCTCGCCCAACAATGGTTACTAAAAGTAGGAAGAGGAGGCGCCTGCCGCGCAGCCTCCAACCCATCCCCCCAAAAGAATCGTCCCAAAGAACAAACTTTTTAGTCCAAATCAGTACAGTTACACGATAATAAAAGGCCTTATCCCCCCCCACGATCAAGAACCAAGCAAGCGCTCAAGACAGGAGTCTCTCATTCTGGGCCCTGCCGACCATCCTCAGTGTCCTGTCTCTGTTCTCCAGTGTCATCAGGTCTCACAGTGTCTAACCAGTCCGATGCCATCTCCGCATTATCAAAAAACCAAGTTCGCTCATTCGCTTCGACTCGTAGCTTAGCAGGATATAGCATAGAGTACTTAATCCCTTTGTCTCTCAACCTCCGCTTGATTGGGAGGAAACTCTGACGCATCCTCTGTACAGCTTGCGTAAAGTCCGGAAAGAAGGACACGGTAACATTCTCATACCGTAGCGGGCCGTCCGTTCGCGAGGCCTGTAGAATGGCATCACGGTCCCGAAAGTTCAGAACACTCGCGATCATGGGCCTGGCTGGCGTCCCCACTTTCGGCGGCCCGCCCGGCACTCTATGCGCCCTTTTCCACCGTGAAAAACTTGCTGAGTCCCTTAGGCTTCAGGTGGTTAAGGATCAGGTCTTCAACGAAGAGATCAGGCGTGCGCATTTCCGCATTTTCAGGTACACCCAAAATGCGAACGTTGTTGCGCATATTACGACCCTCATAATCATCAAGCAGTCGTCGGGTCTCCTCCCGTGCCGCTTGTAAGGCCCGGACCTCTCTCTGGAGCTCAGCGGTGTCATGTACCAGGCTCAATGTTTTGATGTCGAGGGATTTCACTTTTTCGCTAGTTTTTAGCGTGGTCTGTGCGCAGAAGGTTAACGTCAATCTTAACCGAGTCCAATTTGGTGTCAAGCGCATCCATTCTAGTCACCATAGATGTCTCTATTCTGGTGACGACCTCCATTATATCTTGCAAGGAAGGCTCAGAGCCGACACTCGGGGAGGTGGTCCTTCGTCAGGACCGGATTGACAATCACGGAAGCCACGAACAGAGGAGGAAGCACCACGAGGCTGGAGGTTTATTGGACCTCCAATTACCAGTCTGTTCAGTTTTGGCTCATGGGGCATTGCTCCCCTTCCAACCTAGCATACAACCAAACATACCAGTACTAGCTAGGGCGGTATAAAATATAAATACACATTGAGAAGAGTAACTACCTTACAGTTTAGGGTACGTACACGCACTGTGGCAAAACATCCAGTGAGTGACAGGGGGATCTGACCCCGGTCCTGACGAAGGGGCATGGTGCCCCGAAACATGTTGACCCGCACAGGAAAGCTAGCACACTAACCAGCTTAATCTTTCCGACATCACTTTTTTAATAATACCAGCCAGTGCCTAATAAATACTTTTTCTTTACACTAGGCCAGGTATTTTTTAATATCACCATATCACCCCTGACCCTACTGACACTCACTCCCACTCACTCACATAGCACCTTCACTCTAAAGGTGCTCCAGCGTAGTCGCTTGTCGCAGCACTGCCCCGTTCGGTAGCCGAGCGGGAAGACCCCGATGATGAAGCATGACACCAAGGGCCCTTTTGGTGTGTGAGGGGTATTTTAACACATCATGTGTATTCCAACACCAACAGGATGCACAATAAACCTCTCCGAGGTGGACCTTTGTGATTACTAGTACTTTGACAAGAGGAGGACGTGCCCACCTCGGTGCCTACCAGCACCACCTCTTTCATCCCCTTTTTGATTTTCTCTTATTGTCATACTAGTTCACACCTCCGACAATACTTCACACCTCTCCAACCCTCCAAGAACCGAACCAAGGGTGGCTGATTCGTGCAGGGAAGGCCACTTAGAAGCGCCCAGCAGTTAGAGGTGGGCCCTAGGGATGGTTCTAGGAGGGGGCACCACTTCCGGTAGACACTGCCGCTGTTGTTGCATTAGGTCCCGGCCACATCTGACACCAGAGTCCGCTGCCCAGGCGACGGAGTGGCCCAAAACTTCAGACGACGATTTGAGGTGGTAGAAGTGCGCCTTTCGAGCCGCAATTTCACCAGGGCGCAGCAATACTATTCCCCCATCGAACACGGTCCTCGGGTATCAGGATATGTGGCAGGATAGATGTACGGAGGAACGGGTCTTACGGAGCTACACGATCACGCGGCCATCTTGGTCCCGTGCTAGGCTCCTCCTCTTACATTTTTTAAAGAAATTTTAAGAGATGTGGTCCTCAGCACTGAGGTGGGGCTGTCTGTAAACAGACTTAACTCCAGAGGCCTGATCGCAAGTCTAACTGAGAACAAAACCCACTAAATTGCAAATATTATGGCTAAGCTCTCTGCCAATCAGAGCAAAACATGTTAAAATGTCAATTTGTTTTATGTAATGTCATTTATAGGAGTTAATCTGAACAACACAATAGGAACATACCGAGGTAAGGGACTGGGATGGAGGGCGTCTACCACCGGCTTTAGGTCTCGATGCAGTGGGATGATTGAGCTTCTCACCAGCAGATACAACGGAGTCAAACCCTTCCAGATCTGAGAAAAAAAGCATCAGAAAATAGTGTAAGTACCTAGCTCAGTTATAAAGGTTACAGTATAAGATAAAACATGTTGAAACACATACTGAGGATTATAACTTGCTGTCAGAAGTAATATAAAATATCAGCTAAAATATGAAAACAAATATTGTTATAATTGCAATGGAGCTATTCCTACTCTGACAATCTCAAGTCCATTCCAAGCTTTGCTTGAGCAGGGCTCCTGGCTCGTCGACTCATGGCATCAGCCGGATAAGCCCTCAGTTGTGTGTGAGGCTCGATGACAGAGGTCAAATCCATAAATATGGGAATACCAATGGGTTATCAGGGTTCCCTTAAGTGACTGACAAAATGAAGTCCCGATGCAGACTGAAGACTGACAAGCACGTGCATGCACATAAGCCATCTCTTGCCGGTTTGGACTCATTCAATTCAAATAACTTCAAAAGATCTACTATAATGCAGAATGGTTGTGGAAGATGGGAAAATCCTAAACCCAAAATAATCCGAGATTTAGGGATTACACAAATTTGTAAAAGGTCTAGAAATTTCTCATTGATAGCGGGAACTCCAGAGAAGACAGTATACAGAACAAATGAATAAAGACCCTCAGATGTCACTGCTAGGTCTGATGGAGTGCTGGCTCGAGCTTTACCCGTACTTTGGTTGCTAAGGGGTTCCTGATCACTAAAAGAGATATAGCTCAATATTGAAGGAAGAACAAGCTCTCATTCACGGTCAGAGTTATGGACTATTGCACAAGTGCAGACGGATGTTTACAAACAGAGAGGCTGCGATGAGGAGCCCTAGTGGCAACATTGTCATTTGTTTTGATTTATCCTAGTCTGGAGGTTTGCTTTCTTACTAGTGGATATGTATCCGGAATATGTATGAGGTGCAACTGTATTTATGATGTATGGATATCCACTCCTGGTCTGTACTGGTGAAGTTTTCTTGTGAATATGAATAAAGAAAATGGAAAAAAGGCTACCCACCTGCTGGCATGGATGAATGGCAACGTGTATGATTAGACTGAATGGGTGCATGGGGTTGAGGATCCTCCTGTCCACACGTAGGTGAAAGGACAGACCACATTCAGTGCCACAGGTAACTTGCAGAGCACCACCATGGATTTCAGTCAGGAGGGATGTGACTTTAAAAGAGGCTAGGGCTCTGCTACTGGGATATCAATCAAATTCAAAGATAAAATGACCGAGAATGTACCATTCCACTTCTCTTCATGGAGTTACCCAGATTATTGAAATCTTACAGCACTGAGGATCTTGAAACCAAAAACATGATGTGTCATTGAAATCTCGAAGAGCAGTTTTGAGTATGGATTCCCATGCGCTCAGTCTGTAGAGCTCCGTGGGAATATCAAAGAGATAAACTAAAGAGCACTTATAGGAAAACCCAAAAAGGTTTTGTGTCATTCCCATAGCTGCTCAAACAAACTAATAACAAGCATTTGCAATGCAATAGGTCTCGCATTTAGGAGAGTTTGACCTATTGGCATTGTAAATGACAATGGCTTTTATTTAGGTTTCAAAAACCAAAATATAAATAAAAGGCAATGTCATTTACAATACAAATAGCTCAAACTCTCGCAAATGCGAGACCTATTGCATTGCAAATTGTTGTTGTAACGTGCTGTGTTCCCAATGACCAAAGAAAATAAACAAGATAGATTTAACCCCTTGACCGCCGCGGTGCGGGTGATTTATGGAGTGGGCGTGGTTCGGACGACCCCCGGCCGTCCTCCGCACACGCCCACCATGACGTTGGCCGGCCGGCGGCCGGCCGACACACGTACGGGGTTAAAAATGGTACAAGCCATGTTTTTGCAGACAACACATTCATCATGGCATTCTGGAAAACATATTAATGAAAAGCCGGTGCCATTTCTGCAGCCATTTATCAGCCGAAGATCACATTGAATCTCTCCTGACAGGACAGACAGATGTACAAGTACTGCTCAATAGAGGAGAACATCAAAACAAATACTGATGAACGATGGAGCGCCCACAGAAAACGCTGATGTTGCTGACTCTCACTAGAACGTAACAGCATTTCCCTTTAAACTATGAATGACTTGCGCGGTGGGTTGAGCCTACACGTACTTTACTGCAAACTATAGGCACAGGCCGCACAGCAAAGTGAGAGTTCAAACGCTAAAGGCCTAACTCGGACACTGGTGCTAATCCAGATTTAAGGTTCCGGTTTAAAGGGAAGTTCAGAGCCAATTAATTTTGCCTCAAGCTCCCTCAGAGCTTTTACAGAGAGTAGAGAAAAAGTATTTCCACCATTTGATACCTGCCGCGCACGCTAAAGTTAGTTTCACAATTTTTTCGAACTCCTCCTACAGTTGGTAAGTACCAGCATTCTCAGACCCTCCACTACATACCATGCTTACGCAAAACGAGATAAGGTGCACCACTCGGGCAACAACACCCTTTCAACCAGACCATGCGTGAACCGGATGCAGAGTGTTGCTCAACCTAGCAAGGGGAATTACGTGCTATATAAATAATGCAGTCAGACTACTCAGAAAGAGCTTCAAGCCTCGCACTTGCTATGGAAAGCACTATAGAAACCAAGACTTTTCTAGAAGCCAGTCCATCTATGCTGTGTATTGTTGGTTAACCTCTTGCCTTACTACATGCTGAAATCATAATATTATTTCGGGCTTTTACTTAGTCAACCTCATGGAGCTTGGATCCTAAAGATTTTTCCACAATAAGGACTGGTAGTTGATCGAACGTCCTTTCTTTGATTTCATTTGAGAATATCAGTTATCCAGACTGAGAACCGAAGCCTTTACTACTACCTGCACTGCCAGCGTAAACCTGCCGTCCTGCAATCTCATCCATTCATTTCTAAACATGTTGCACCGCCTACAAAAATAAACACACACGGCTGCGCGTGCTAGCCACCGGTAAGAATGAGAGGAGCAAAGGCGGGACAGATTGAATCAAATCATTTGAGAAAAGTATGAATTAAAAAGGATATTTCCTAGGCGCCTGGTAGGTCCTTCATCCCTCAAAGGTCCCACAAAAAGTTAAACTAACATAGCTAAACTATCACAGAAGAATGAAAACTGTGTTGGTAAACAAAGTGCTACAAAATAGGATACATGTACATAGTTGAAGTTCAGAAAATAAATATAGCATTGGACAGCCCAGTTATTTGTGGACAAAATCGCTTTGATTAACGGCCATGTGTCTGACAGGGTGGAGACACCACGGCTGAAACAAACTAAACTGGTAAAAGTGTATGTGGCATGAAATGACACAGCCGCAAAAGGTATTCTCTGGTAATCTTATCTTGTCACACAGAGTTATCCTTTCACAAGAGCTCGGTCGCTGACGGTCACTAATATGAGAAAATTGTTGAAAACCTTTCAAAAATCTCATCACAACATATGATTTGAATAAAGGATGATCTGACGACAGAAATATTGCTGACAGAGCTGATAAGTAGCTAGCAACTGTGTGCAAAGGATATCCTTGCTGGGCTAGGGACAGAACAAACAATAGTACTTTAGACAACTTTGTCTGTAATGGTATGCAGGCTGCAGTACCAACTCACAAACTATTGATTTGCATATCTTGATTTTGTGGAGGGATGCCTCACCACCACGATGAGAACAAGGACTCAGGATGCAGGTTGAATGAGATAAACTGTCACCACTCAATCTCAAACCCTGAAGCTGCAAACTGTGCAGGTCTGGGAGCAACACCTTGCCCACTAGCGCGATAGAAGGCTTTCCTGAAGTGCCAGCTTGATCAATGGAGAGATGCTCCTACCAAGGAGCACTGGATACCACATCATTCTGGCCCAGTCTGATACCACTATGTTGAGTTGGGCCCGGTCAGCTGCCATTTGTGATCTGCTAGGCACTGCAGCTGAGTTAATCCTCCCTGTTGCTTAAAGACCCCATCAGGTGGTTCACCTTCAGAGAAATCCCTTGGGTGGTCCAGCCACTTCCAGAGGGGCAGGGCTTCCTAACTTATGCCCCAAGACACTACACTGCCCTACTTGTTGCAGTACCACATTACGGTAGTGTTGTCCATGAGTACCTACCCCAACCTTCTTATGATGGTGGATAGGAAGTTCTTTAATACTAAGTAAATCACCCTCAACACCATTAGACTAATATGGATTTGAGTCTCTGCTGGAGACCAGGGCCTTTTATCATTACCTTTCCCAGGTGGCCACAGCAATCCTGTTGCGATGCATCTGATCACCATCAGCTCTGGGTGGGAAAAAAAGATGGGCCTGCCACCGACCCAATCATTGTCCAATAGACACCACTACAGGTCTTTTGCAGTCTCCTCTAAAATCTTGATACAATTCAATAATTGTCCCTGATGTGAAGCCCATTGGCATACGAGGTTTCATTGCAGAACAGATTATGCCACCTGGTGTGTTTGGCTAGCAGGATGCAGTAGGTCAACAACACCAACACCCTCATCCATAGTGAGATTCAGGAACGAAGATGAAACTGTGGGATCATAGCTTGAAGGTCTAGAACTTTCAGCAGAGGAGTAAGGCACAAAGCTGTACCAGATCTTGAATAGCTCCGATGAAAGGGAGCATGTGCGAAGTAGTTGGGTCTCACTTCGGCATTTTGAAAGTAAGCCCCAATGATGTTAGGAGGTTTGCCATCATCTGGAGGTGATTTACGACTATCTGGGTTGAGCCTACCTTTTAAAGCTAGTCGCTAAGCTAGGGGAAGATTGGTACCCTGGACCTGGAGTGCTGCGACCGCCCCCATCAATTTCATCAACACCTCATGGGCACTGGTGAGGCCAAACAGGAGTCCTGCAAATTTAAAATGCTTCCAGTCTACTGTGAACCACAGGAAATGCCTGTGTGCCTGCAGGATGGGAATGTGAAAATAAACATCTTGCATGTCAAATGCAACAATCCAGTCTCCAGAGTCCAGAGCAGTCAACCTGGGCTAGCATGAGTATCTTGACTTGGTCCTTCCGCAGGAAGACGGTGAGATTGCAAAGATCTAAAATAGGACAAAGGCCTCAGCATTAGTTAGGCACAAGGAAGTAGAAGGAGTAACACCGAGGACCTAATTCTGCTTATGACATGGTGGCTGTGTGTAGGCAAGGACACACTAAAGCGATTGTGGCTGCGGCTGCCAGAAGGGCATGGAACTTAGCCACACGTAGTCTCTACTGTGTTTGTTGTCACTGTGAACCGCAATCTGCCACGAACAGGGCTGAAATGCCTGCTGGTTGGAGGAGAAGTCTATCCCTGATGGAATGGAAAACCTATACTGTAACCAAGGAGAGGGCGAAATTGCTGATGGAATGGCTTTAAGATAGTATAAAGGACAAAGGAAAGTGCTGTGTCTCTGCCATCCTTAAAATGTTGCACGGTCATATCTGCTTTTTAGTCAAAAAGGCAAGAGCGGTGAAACGGCAGGTCCAATAATAATGTCTGGACTTCCCTCAAGCAGCCCGTAGATCTCATCCAGGAGTCGTGCCAAAGAGCCACACTGGTATCTAATACATGTCACCCACAATCAGTTTCAAACTTTGCTGCATTGCGGATATCCATAATTGCCAGGGCAATGAATGCCCGAAGGTCCTACAGAACAGTTGGGAAAACTTGAGCCACTGTGCTTCAAAAGGCATGGCATTAAAGGCAAAAGAGGCAGCTATCGATAACCTACCTCCAAGCAAGGCTTATGGAAGAGAAAATCAGTTTCCCAAATGCCTCAATTCATTTTGACTCACTGTCACGCTGTGATAGGAAAGGCATTAGGGTGACCTTACCAGTTGATGCCTGTATACCATCAGACTGCCTGGCATCGAGTGCTGTGTTAGAAAGGTAGGGTCGCTAGGATCAGTGCAATGGTGACGAGCAACTTGTCTAATAATGGGTGGCCTTGGAGAAGGTTTAGCCCAGGTGCCTAAAAGTGTCTGTAAGAACCTCATTGAAAGACAATAGTGCCTCTGTGAGAGCATGACCATGTTTCAGGACTTCTGTCAGAACATTTGTTTTCACTTCCACTGCTGGTGAAGAATTGAGGTGGTGAATTAAGGCACTACGTTCCAAAGACAGAGCATGGTGTTCACCACCTGAGAAAACGTTATCTTCAGGTATCAAAGAAACTTCACCTTTATGTATGTTTTCAGAATGCCCAAGAAGAAAGCGGCAAGAACTCACCGGAGCACCATAGTGAACTGTGACATGAGAACAGTACCCAATGGAGTGCCTGAGCAAGTCGTGATCTGCTGCTGCCGCCTGGAAGAAAGTCACTGACAAAAGCCTCTGCTGTTGCCGAGACCCCCTTTGAGCAGTGCGCTGTGCGGCTGGTTGCCATGCAACCCCCTGAGTGGACTACGGTGGGCTATCTGGAGGTTCCTGTGCTGGTGGGAAGATCTGGCTACAACGGGAGTTCCGAATGCAGCCAAATACTGCTTCTGGACTGTTGTATGCGCTTGGAGGCTTCTGCCTGATGCTGGGGTGTTCCAGTTTGCATTACAATTTACCTGGGGAGACGCACAAGCTGCGCCTATAAAGTTTATTGTCAAACTCTGAATTTACAGGGGGGACCAGTGCTAGGTGAGGGAACCGCCAAAGTCAGGTGAAAGCCATTTCAGCAGAGGCACATAAGAGCCTAAAGACTCATACCTAAGAAACGGGTATTCATGCATGATTGTATGTGTAGAGGAATTTTATGTGAAAAAACACTTGTTTTTTTCTACAAAGAAAATCACTAGGCTGATGTTATTGGTTTGTTTATTCTTCACACTGTCAAAGTGTTGTCGTATTTCTGGGATGTCCCACAGATCAATTCTTCTATGGAAAATCCCCTTGATACACTACTTGTCCAATATGGTTACTATTTTTCTGCAAAAATCTCCACTTGAAATTAATGTTTTTAGTACACATCCATCCTGTGGAACCCGTTTTACACTGTCTTTAAGCTGCATGTCAACCAATGGCACGGTAATATCTGTATATCGAATCCAGGACTTCGAGGGACAATTTCATCACATCCAGGACATCGAGGGACAATTTAAACACACAAATAATGCCTTATTAACAGCCGTCTCTTTCACAGTGGGAAGAACAAAATGTGAATGACATAGCAAAAACAGACCTATAAAAGAAGAGTCTTCGCAGAAAACCCCAAAAAGTTATGTAGTTTTAGTTAAATCAAAAGACCTTGGCTAACGCCAGCCCAGACCTAAAAAGAGAAAGAAAGATGCGTCTTTCGGCAGACAGGAGGGCGGTGAAAACAGAAGTCACCACCAAGGAAAGGAGATTAGACAGTGGGTGAAAAGGACAGCATGAAATTGCGAACCATTGAGTTTCTTTCATCTCGAAAACTGAGGCGAAAAATTAAAGTTCTGACTGACAACTGCTAAGTATCCAAACATTGACACAGATGCGTTGTGGGCGCTTGCAGGATCTGCGCAAACACACTGGGTGAGTCACGTGGCTTTAAAACCAGCTGTCTCATGTTGGTTCTTATCTCCTTCTCACTGGTGGTAGAAAGGACTTGAAAAATTGATTCCATTGATATAGACGTTTTTTAGGTTTTGCCTAGCGAAAGCTGCGCTCTGCGCAGCTTTTCGCGCAGGCGAAATCCTGTTGAGAACTGTAGGGTGCTTTGGGTCGGCCCTCGTCATTGATTGGCTGGCTCCGTAAACGGAGCCTTGCCATTGGACGAGGGGCCTGTCCGTCAATGCCGGACCAGACACGGGGGCGTTCCTGACATTCTTTCCCTTTTGCCGACGTCACGCGACGCCGGGAACGCCCCCGAGTCTGGTCCGGCATTGCCGGCACTTCTGCGTCTCTCCACCCCCCTTTCCCGCCCCCTCCCGCTTGTTGCCTGATGCTGGCCTCGCGGCCGCGGAGAAGCCGAGGGAACAACCGCCGACGTCACCCGGGAGCCGCGCTGCCATTGCTTCAGGCTGCGGGAGGCTCGCCGGGCGATAGCGAAAGCTGCGCTCTGCGCAGCTTTTCGCGCAGGCGAAATCCTGTTGAGAACTGTAGGGTGCTTTGGGTCGGCCCTCGTCATTGATTGGCTGGCTCCGTAAACGGAGCCTTGCCATTGGACGAGGGGCCTGTCCGTCAATGCCGGACCAGACACGGGGGCGTTCCTGACATTCTTTCCCTTTTGCCGACGTCACGCGACGCCGGGAACGCCCCCGAGTCTGGTCCGGCATTGCCGGCACTTCTGCGTCTCTCCACCCCCCTTTCCCGCCCCCTCCCGCTTGTTGCCTGATGCTGGCCTCGCGGCCGCGGAGAAGCCGAGGGAACAACCGCCGACGTCACCCGGGAGCCGCGCTGCCATTGCTTCAGGCTGCGGGAGGCTCGCCGGGCGACCTGCGCGGTGATTGGCTGCCTTTTTCCCCTCGGTTTGCGGTTTGTTGTAAGCTGGGCCAGGACGAGGCCGCCAAGAAGCTGCTGGGCAAAAGCTGTGCGGCCGCAGCGCTGGGAGAGGAGCCCACGGAGGAGGAGGAGGAGGCAGCTTCCCGGGACCCCCAGGAGGGAACGGAAAGAGGCAGACCTAGGGGACTGTGTGCACCGAGGTATGCCTAGGGGAGTGTGAGCGCCAAGGAGGAGGGGACGGGGGAGACAAACAAGCACGTGAGAAGCACAGGAGCGTGAACAGGTGCTTAGCAGCTAGGCTTAGCCGTCCGGGTGTGTCGCCTCGCGCTCCCCTCACTGCCTGTGGGATGTGCAAGCAGCTGGGCTGGAACTGGGACCCCTCCTTGGTGTTGGGGATTCAGCTGGAGGAGACGAGGGGTGCTGAGCAAAGGGGCGCTGCCGAACAGCCGTCTTCGTGCGCCTCTTCGAGGGTGAGACGACTTCCTCATTGTGTGTGCAGTTGCCACATAGCACCGAACCGTTAAGGTTCTCATCTCTATGTTTTCTCTCAGGGCTTCTCTTCTGTGATCTTCGGTGTCTTATGTGATATGGAACTAAAGGTGAAGTTCATAGGGACAGGCATCCCTCCCGTGATATTTTGTGACCTCCCGTTGAGTGGTCTCTTTGAGTTCTGTCTGAGCCGCCTCGTATGTGACTAAGAGGACTCCTATATGACGGCCATGGTGTGCTTTTTTTCCTTCATTACCGATGAGCTGTTTCTCGGCTCTCGCTGCTATCGATAATTCAGGTGTTTAAGTCCCGCTGTGGGACGGAGTGCAGGGAGCTTGGCCAAGTGATTCTTCTATGGTGGTGAAATCCCTCAGGCTGACTGGCCTGTTTTTTTCTCTCTCCGGTACAGAGAGATCTGAAGTTATGATCAGGAACTGAATCTCTGGCAACAGCCTTTTAACTTGGAGGGTGCTTTTCGATTTCTGCCCATGGGCTGCTTTTCTCGAGTGAGAACTTTCTTCTGAGAAGTTTATTCTCCGGATAAATATTTTGCTCATAGGCTGCTGCTCCAGCTTTAGGGACAGTCACGCAGGTGCTACATGGCTGGAGAGTAGTGCTTGCTGACGGAGGTCGCGTCTTTCGGTGGTGCGATCATATTACTAGATTCATCTCGATACAAGGAGAGGGCACACATTCCTTACCATATTTCTGTCTAGGTAAACATTCAGGTCAGTTTTAAGACTCGTTACATTTCATACTCGCCATATTTAGCAAAAGAGAAAAATATGCTGTCAAGTTGAAGGGTCCTTTCTCTTTGCACATTTAAGTTTTTTAATGCTGCTATGATGCTTCTTCATCGAAGATAACCTTCCAAATACAGGATCTGAAATCCAGCATGATCTGGAGCTCATTATTCCAATGCTTTTTCGTTAGTCTGCACAACTCAAACTGCAAATGGTCTCTATGCAAAAGACACTTTGCAGGAAACACTGATTTTGAGCCAACTTTAATTTTTTTAATGTGAAATGTTTATCCACTATTGCAGTTAAGCTTCGGACACTCTTCTGGCTCAGTTCTGTTGGGGATTATAATACCAAAGTAGGTGTCAACTAACACATGGCCTAATGTTGTTCAGTGGACTAGCAGTAGTCAATCAATCAAATCCTTTATTCGATCTTACACAGATCATAAAAGTATCATAAAAATATTTACAGTCACATTTTAGAAAAAAGACGTTATAAAAGATAGCTTAAATCCTGAGTCTTAAGAGTGCTACCATATAGATTAAGTTAAAAATCATTTAATCTATATACATAATACAGTAAAAATGTAAGTCAATTTTAAGTCGTCTTATGTGCCAACCTGCTTCCTCTTTTTAATACATGCCCATAGAAATTATGCTATCGAAAAGCACACAAACAAATTTTGCAAGGATTCCTGTTGCCTGCTTGTGCCTCCGTGTGCCCCTGTCGCCTGCTTGTGCCTCCGTGTGCCCCTGTCGCCTGCTTGTGCCTCCGTGTGCCCCTGTCGCCTGCTTGTGCCTCCGTTTTCGTGCCCCTGTCGCCTGCTTGTGCCTCCGTGTGCCCCTGTTGCCTGCTTCTGCCTCCGTGTGCCCCTGTTGCCTGCTTGTGCCTCCGTGTGCCACTGTTGCCTGCTTGTGCCTCCGTGTGCCCCTGTTGCCTGCTTGTGCCTCCGTGTGCCCCTGTTGTCTGCTTGTGCCTCCGTGTGCCCCTGTTGCTTGCTTGTGCCTCCGTGTGCCCCTGTTGCTTGCTTGTGCCTCCGTGTGCCCCTGTTGCCTGCTTGTGCCTCCGTGTGCCCCTGTTGCCTGCTTGTGCCTCCGTTTTCGTGCCCCTATTGCTTGCTTGTGCCTCTGTGTGCCCCTGTTGCCTGCTTGTGCCTCTGTGTGCCCCTGTTGCCTGCTTGTGCCTCTGTGTGCCCCTGTTGCCTGCTTGTGCCTCTGTGTGCCCCTGTTGCCTGCTTGTGCCTCCGTGTGCCCCTGTTGCCTGCTTGTGCCTCCGTGTGCCCCTGTTGCCTGCTTGTGCTGTGTAAATGTGTGTAGAGTGCTCTGTGGGTGTGTGTGGGGTGCTTTGTGTGGCTGTGTGTGTGGGGGGCTTTGTGTGGCTGTGTGTGTGGGGGGCTCTGTGTGGCTGTGTGTGTGGGGGGCTCTGTGTGGCTGTGTGTGTGGGGGGGCTCTGTGTGGCTGTGTGTGTGGGGGGGCTCTGTGTGGCTGTGTGTGTGGGGGGGCTCTGTGTGGCTGTGTGTGTGGGCGCTCTGTGTGGGTGTGTGTGTGGAAGGGCTCTGTGTGTGTGTTTGTGGGTGTCATTTGCGAGAGATAAAGCTAGTGGCATTGTAAATGACAATGCCATTTATTTATGTTAAAAAAACATAAATAAAAATAATGTCAAGAGCAATGCCAATAGCTCTAACTTTAACAAAGGCAAAACCATTGCATTGTAAATGCTTGTTTCATGATACCGTTCACTAGAAATAGTAACTGCTTGAGGTTGAAATGTAATGTCAATTTCTTGCACCGTTCATTTTTTTCCATCTCCCCAACTCTGGTGAATATTCACTGTTCGGATTCAGTGCCTTTTGCATTTAACGTGTAACTCGCGGGGATGCATGCGACCACGTGGTGGAACTGAACATTGATCGAAAACGAGGTTTCCTTCAAAGCATAATGCACATGGGATTAATGACCCATGGTATAATTGTGGTGCTACCCCAGCAATTAAAAGCACAGATATACATGTGCATTTTGCAAGTTGTGCTAGTGACTACACAGGCAGAGATAACTGTCACCTGAATGAGTGAGTGACAACAACTGTATACAGCACCAAATAGTGACCGGAGTCTCTAGGCAACGTTGATAACTGTTGCAGAACCATTAGTAAAGCCAAGTCTAGAGTCAATCTCTAAGTTCCAGATGGTGCTAAATAAGTAAAAAAAAAGTTATGGCTGGAATGCTGGTGATTACTCGTGGAGGCATTCCTGTTCGTTTTAGAACTGGACGTGGGTCCATCACATGGCCGAAACTGGTCTGGTGTTGCTTGTGTTACCTTCTCAAGAGAGACTTGCTTGGTGTTTAGCAGTTCAGGATGGACTCTTCCTTTGAGCAGAAGAGCCGGTACTGGTCTTTATAAGGGGGCCTCCACATTGGGAGTACAGGGGTCTAAAACAATGGAATGCAGCTGGGAGCGGTTGTCAGTGGTGACTATTTGCAAGCATTTCTGCCATCACTGTTTGTGTGTTTGATAAAGCCAGAAAGAAGGCATGCCTTTAAGTTATGTGATGTGGGAGGAGGAGCTACGACAGCAAACAGGATGGTAGCTTAGTCCCCCGGCTCCGCCGACCCCCGTCTTTCGCTCGCAGATCCTGTCGTCTATCCTGATTTTCCGCCACATATCCGTGTCTATGAACTGATCTGCAGTCCGATGGAGCAATCCCGAGACTTTTCTGACATTGCGGAGTGGAGTAATGTCGAGGTTTGACTTGAGGCCTAACCCGGTCTGGAAGCCGGGGTCTAGAGTGCTGGTCCTGCCAGGTCCCACTTGAACAACAGCGGACTGGTGAGGGCGGCAGGGTCCGGTCCGTAGAACTCTCAACATCTTTTGGATTGCTTTGCTGCCGATCTGCTGCCTGGTCTAGTATAGAAGGTGAGGAGACGTGTGACGCCCGAGGTGGTGTGGCGGAGGTCCCTGACCCGGAGGCCTAGTGTTTGCCTCGCCGGTGCCTTTGGGTTGGGGACTTGGCGCGCAAGAACGCAAGTTGGCGATCTGTCCCTCACGGTTCATCCCTACTCCGCCTATTCTTCCCCCGGGGAGAGCGGGGTTTTGCCTTTCTTTGTTTCTATGGCCTTTTTTCTCTTTCGTTTCCTTTCTTTCGCCTTTTCTTACGTTTCTTCATTTTTCGGGTCAGCCAAGTGGGTCCACTCTTGTGTCTATTATCAATCTTTCATTCTCTGTGCCTATACTTCCTACAGTATTATCAGTATAAATGGGTGGGCGCTTAACTGGTGCGAACTGTGACTGTATGCTTGTTTACCCTGAATCATATGCTTTAGCGCCATTGTTCTAACTGCGATCGTTCTAGCTGTGGATGTCTTACTATTTTGCCCGCCCTTTGTGTGACTGTGTTATTGTATTGCACCTGATCCTTTAATTTTTTACATTATAAAATGGAGCCTTTTGAATCCTGTAATTTAGTTGGTACGCTCAATAACAAGTTTTAACCGAATCTGTGGTACCTCCGATTCACGCGCTGCCGAGTCGTGTCATTACTGACTTGCTGTGCTGAAAATTGATTAGCGGCCGGCCCTGGTGGTTGTAGGCCCATACTTGTAATAGTTCTAAGTAACAATAAAGGTTTTCCAAATTAAAAATAATTTTTTTTTAAAAAAATACATCGTTGGGGTAAAAAAAAAAAAAAAAATTATGTCATCTATCAAAAGCCATAAATACACTAGCAGGAGCATAGTGATAGAGAAAGTCCTGCGGCGTGGACGTTTTAGACCTGTGTCCATATTTAAACCATAAAAGGAGCTTGAACAGTCCTTGTAGTCTATATAATAGGATGTTTTGTCCTGTCCACACTAAAGTCTAAACATCCCAGGCACTTGAGAATTGTCTTGGGCCGTGGGTCCACAAACGTTCTGATATCCTCACCTTCGAGCGAGTTAAAGAACATTTCTGCAGCATCCATTTAACAACAATTTAAGGCTCTGCAATCTGGACACCCCTGTGCTAGTCACACAGATGTTTTTGAGCACCCTCTGGGTTCCTAAGACGTTTTAAACTGTGATGTGGAGATGATACAATTTCCAATGACAAAAGGGGGGAAACTGATAACTAATTGGCTCAAACGAAACACCCAAAAGTCATCTTTGCAAACACCATGGCTTATAGGGTGGTCGAGAAAATTAGCAGGCATTGGCAATGCCAATAAATCGAGCCTCTGAAAGGACATAGCCAACATTTTGCCTCTGCCAATTCTTGTTTGCTTCAGCACTCAACCGACGCACGCCACGACTGAACCACCGCCCCCCACCACCACCCTCCGCACCTGGACCCCGATCAGCACCGAAGACACCGTCCGCACGATGAACTCCATCCACTCCGGATCTCCGACCGACCCTTGCCCTCACCACGTCTTCAACAAGGCTGACGCTGTCATCGCACCTCACCTGCGGGACATCATCAACACCTCCTTCGACACCGCTACCTTCCCGGAGAGCTGGAAGCACGCCAAACTCAGCGCTCTACTAAAGAAGCAATCAGCCGACCCCACCGACCTCAAGAACTACCGCCCCATCTCGCTGCTCCCGTTTCCCGCAAAAGTCATCGAGAAGACCGTCAACAAGCAGCTGGCCGCCTTCCTCGAGACAAACGGATCCCTCGACCTCTCGCAGTCTGGCTTCCGGGCCAACCACAGCACCGAGACCGCCCTGATCACAGCCACCGATGACATCCGAGCCCTGCTCGACAACGGAGAAACAGCGGCCCTCATCCTCCTAGACCTCTCCGCGACCTTCGACACTGTCTGCCACCGTACCCTAGTGCAGCGCCTCAGCAACGTCGGAATCCAGGAGAAGGCTCTGGAATGGATCATCTCGTTCCTCGCCGGAAGGACACAGAGAGTCCGCCTCCCCCCGTTCAGATCAGAAGCCACCGAAGTCATCTGCGGCGTTCCTCAAGGCTCCTCGCTCAGCCCAACCCTCTTCAACGTCTACATGAGCCCCCTCGCAGCCATCGCACGCCAACACAACCTCAACATCATCTCCTACGCCGACGACACCCAGCTGATCCTCTCCCTCACCAACGACCCCGCCACCGCCAGAGCCAACCTACACGAAGGGATGACAGATGTAGCCAAGTGGATGATGAACAGCCGCCTGAAACTGAACTCGGACAAGATGGAAGTCCTCATCCTGGGATCTTCACCCTCCGCCTGGGACGACTCCTGGTGGCCCCCGGCCCTAGGCAGCGCACCCAAACCAACGGACCATGCACGCAACCTGGGCTTCATCCTGGACTCCTCCCTCTCCATGACCAGACAAGTCAACGCCGTCTCCTCGTCGTGCTTCAACATCCTACGCATGCTACGTAAGATCTTCCGGTGGATCCCCACCGAGACCAGGAAGACGGTCACCCAGGCCCTCGTCACCAGCCGTCTGGACTACGGCAACTACCTCTACGCCGGAACCACCGCCAAACTCCAGCGGATTCAGAACGCCTCAGCACGACCCATCCTAGACATACCCCGCCGCAGCCACATCTCCGGACACCTGAGAGATCTGCACTGGCTCCCAGTCAACAAGAGAATCACCTTCCGTCTCCTCACCCACGCACACAAAGCCCTACACAACCAAGGACCAGGATACCTCAACAGCCGCCTCAACTTCTACGCTCCCACTCGCCAGCTTCGATCGACCAGCCACGCCCTCGCCGCCGTCCCCCGCATCCGAAGAGCCACCACAGGAGGAAGGTCCTTCTCCTACCTGGCCGCCAAGACTTGGAACTCCCTCCCGACCCACCTCCGCCTGACCCAGGACCACCTTGCCTTCAGGAAGCAGCTCAAGACCTGGCTGTTCGAGCAGTAGCGGACCCCCCTCCCCTAGCGCCTTGAGACCCTCTGGGTGAGTAGTGCACTATATAAATGCTTTGATTGATTGATTGATACAGAACAGCATCAGTAAAAAGAAAAAATGCTTGTTGCCGATGCTAAAAACAACCAGCAGAAAAAAAGTGTCAAAATCTTACTTCATCATCAAGAGCTATGCACCACAAAAGCGAATGCATACGTCCAAACTTGGCTTCCACTTTCTCTTTTATAAATTTACAATTCAAATACAGAGGTCACCTATCTTGAGGCTGTAAAACATTTTTAAAAGGTGCACAAACGCACATTTACAGAAAGGAGTGGCCCGGTACAAAATTGGAGCTGTTCGGCCCACCTAAAATTTTATAAAAAAATGAAATAAAAAGCGAGTACAGCAATGGGGGACCAATAAAGGTGGAGTTATGGGTGGGAAGCAAATAAACACTACTGATGAGTAGCAATGCTGAGCAGGGAGCGGCAGGAGGGGCAATGGGGAGGGTTCTAAAAAGGAAAAGTTGCACGACACAGGAATGGGTAGTGGAAGCATCAAAGGAGATGGTGGGTGGTGGGAGAGCAGGTAGGAGAACCCCAATGTGGCAAGGAATGCAAAAGGGGAAGCAGTTGCACACAGGACATAGAGGAAGAGAGCAAGAAAATACAGGCAAGAGAAAAAAGAACTTGCCTAAATATAAGCAGTGAAAGGATACGAGTCTTTCAAAAGTATGGCAAAGAAGCTATGCTACACAGGTTAAACAAACATTAGAAGAGGAAGGAAATCGATTTATAGTTGAGAGCAACAAGAAGAGTAACGTATGAAAGCAATGGGTTAACTCAGGGCCCACTGGTATTAATTATGAGCAGGTCCTTTGACAATAGACAGTGTAAGCTGTCTCTAGGCAAGACTACTTAAAAATAGAAAAGAACGTCTGTGTAGTGAAACAGTTGGTCCTTCGGTGAATGGGAGGCAGGTGTCTGAAAGAAGAGCCAGCTGAGGAGCATTCGCTGTCAGAATCCACACTGTTCCCCAACACTCCCAAATAAGGTGGGAAACCAGAGGACTGGTGCAGCTGAAGATATAACAATTTAAAGCTAATACCCTGCATCCTCCAAAATCTACACGAGGCTCTTTATCTTAAAAATCATCATAAACAGATCACATTACATAGGATGTCAACCTTTTCAAGTTCCTTGGATGTCTTACAAAACCTACTGTGGGTAACGCATCTGCCAAATATGTAAGAACCTTAGCCATCCTAACTATTTGCCTTCCTCTTGCTAAAGATATCTGTCCTTGTCAGTGATGCCACCATTTCTTCATTTTTGTGTTTTATTGCGTTGATTTAACAGACCCAGGTCAAAAAACGTTTTTAATAAAGCCTCACTAAGGGGCCCATTAGGATGTCGGGCGGATTGCCCCCGCCAGGCTGGCGGTAGCAATCCGCCAGACATCTTCACTCGTTTTCCCCCCTGCCATATTAGTATGGCGGGGGGGACCTCGGCGGACGGAAAGACCGTCCGCCGCTTTTCCGCCCCGGTCGCCTTGCTGCCGGGGCGGAAAAGGAATAATATGGTGGCGGTGTCTATCAGACACAGCCAGCCATATTAGCATGGTCATTTTACAATGCCTTTCCGTGGCAGCAATGCCACCACGGAAAGGAATGCGGTCTTCACTCTGGGGGCCCCCTGCGGGCCCCCAGAGTGAAGGAGGGGTGGGGCTGCACACGGGCCCCCACATTTGCATAAACAAAGCGGCAGGCACCGCGCGGTGCCTGCCGCTTTGTATATGCAAATGCTGAAATGCATTTCTAGAATTGTGGCGGGCGGTGCTGAGAGCACCGCCCGCCACAATGCTACAAATGCAGGATGTGCCTGCCACTGTACTGGATAGTTTTATAATACATTATGATAAATCCATAAAAAAATTGAAATTTCTACTGTCTGATCTGCTTTCACGCACACCACTAATCTCTTTACCCCCAAAAGTCCTTGCTTTTTCCCCTTCTGCCCGAAAGAATTCACTGCTGTTTGATACAGAAAAAGGCCTATATTCCATCTCCACCAAAACTACCACCACGAAATACCTATAAATAGAAGAAAATTACACCCTGGTATATGCTGCTAAGTCCTTCATAGAGACACATCTCATGAACAAACTAGACTACTGTAATACTTTAGCATCTCTTCCGTTGATAAAGTGATAAACTTCACAAAATGTTTGTTATTCTCGCCTTCATCACAAAGCTCCAGCCCTTTGCTTTGGACAGACCTGCTGGCTTTCCACCAGCAGCAGAGCTTAGTTCAAACTTCTGATGATATCTTTCAAGTTGAATCACTGACTACCCCATCTTATTTGGTTGAACTCCTCTCGTCACTCAATAACTTGATGTCACCACTCTTCCTCTTCACCATTCCAAAACAACCCATGCACTATCATACTAGCATTCAGTTCACCTCGATATTGCATTTCATTTGAATGTCCTGCAGCTTGATATCAGGATAGACTCAGCCAGCCACCCAAAATTTCTCACCAAAGTCACCTCCTCTTGACCAAACTGAAGCAAATAGTTCTATCCTGTTTCTAATACATTACACTATCAACAATAGTGAGAAGTCTTTTTTCTTGCGGACATCATGCCAGTGACCAGGCTCACCTCAAACCTAACAGCAACAAAATGGAATATCCATCACCAGCCTTCAAACATCAGTGATAATGCCACGGCATTCCCCAGTATTTATCTCATAGCCTAAGAAGAAACTTACTCAAAATATTTTCAAATCTTTTAGTGGTATTGGCTCTTTATCGTTCTTGATGACTTTACCACGTGAGGAAGCGGCATCAGGGGTTGACAATCAATAATTTGTTCTGGCTGTCCAAGTAATACATATCAAACTTTATTTCATCAAGTAAACATTGATCACAGCTAGCATAGTCTCAAGTATAAGGGGAAAACCAGAAAAAAAGCAAAATCTTTGTTAAAAAAAGCTGAAGTACAGAGGAGGTACCTGATAAACTAGGGCATCTCCCTTTAACGGTTGCTGGTCAAGCCCACTTGATTTTAACATAGCAAAATGTGCATTTATTTTATATTTTCAGACAAATGGTAATGATTAAAGTTATATAAATGTATATGATTTTTTAAATGTGTGTAGTACAAAAAAAGTATGAAATTAGTAACTTTTTAAGAAGATATATAAGATATATGTTTGTAGACGGCTTAAAACATTTGGACGTTAAGAATGGAAAACATTTTAGCAGAATACTGAGCTGTACATGATTGAAGCACATCCACTGTTTTATCATACCACAAAGTGATCTAAAGTAATCCAACAGAACGTTCTGTACACTATATAAAATGTGTAGAATGCATCATTTTTATTTCAAAAGAAATACATGTACACGGATATTTTCTCAAACAATCCACACTGATTTATATATCCGTTTTAAGTATCCTGTTTAAAAAAAAAATTTATGAAGTGCATGTCTAAAAAATCTTTCAATTAGCTTTGTTAACAGCCTTGCACTCTGAAGAAGGGGATCCTTTGCAGTAGCAGAGATTCATGTAGGGATTTTCACTTTTCCTGTGACTTCAAATCAAACAGTGACAGCAGAGGTCCAATAGGGGTGCAGACGAGAATATTTAATACAACGTATTTTACCCTAAATAATTACTAATACCACTCCCCTTTAATATCTCTAACCTGGTTTCAAATGTTATGTCACTAAACAGAGTGATGACAGCCAAACACATGACATGTCAGCTTAATATGCGTCAATCTCTTTTATAGGCCTAATACAGCAACGTATGGGCCAAGTACTCCTGTAGTGCTCTTATGTACTTTTATATACCTTTGTGAACTGGCCCCAAAACACATAAAATGAGAATATTAATATACAATAGTACAAACTAAAAGGACTGCACTCTCTTAGCACTAAAAGGGAGTTGGATGTTTAGGGGTCGATTCACGAGAGAACGTAAGAGTACGGAAAAAGTACTTCTATAGTGCGACTTTCTGGACACATAAATGTTCTTGTGATTCAGCTCCACAATGCTTAGTGCTCAAATCAACACCATAGATGCTGATACAGGATTTCTACAATCTTTACTATGTGCATTTCATTAGAACTGACTTTTGAGGTAGTTTCACCGTTTTGTTTTATTCGTTGGGAGCTGCAGGGCATTTGTTTCTTTGTGAGGGAGTGTATGTGCATGCACACACAGTGTGTGTATGATAGTGATGACATGCTACCATCTGTGACGTTCAGTTTGGAATGCTCCATCAATCTGATTTAAGTGAGGGAATGGCAGCTGGGGGTTGGCAGGAGAAACAGCAGGTCATGCATTGCTGACTGCCCTGTAAGGACACTTATGGAGACCCTTTAACATCAACCATGGTCTTCCTCACGCTACTCTATGACAGCAGGCCCGCAGCTTCATGGTCAAAGCTAGTGCAGCCAACCACCTCTGCCAGTGAGATATCAGGTCATGAAGCAAACTCTGCATTTACTTAATTGCATGAGGTTTGTAAGGTTCCATTCTGGTGACCAAATGGCGTCCATTTGCTGACCAACTACAGTACAGAGGGACGGATAAAAGTCAGAAGTAATGGGGTGATGGAATGGCAAAGTGTTAAGAATTGGCTCTGTCACATGGTGATAGAGTAGGACAAGCTAGTCTTACAGGTATTCTGCATGTCGTAAAGATCATCGTTTTATGATAGTGTTCTTCAAGCAGCTACCGATCCACTTCGATAGCTACCAATTTGTATTAATGTTTACTAGGGAATTAATAACAGCTTCCTTGACCAGAAGCAGCTATATTTTATTTATGTATGCCTCAGAGGGAACCGTGTCTTACTTACACACTAGTTTCCCTAGTGTAAATGAAATGTTTAAATGCTCACGACCTGCTTGAAGCATCTGATAGGAGACCTCTGGCATTTGTTACAAACCGCAAAAAGATGGTAAACTATAAACTAATGCGGTTATTATTCACCCAAAATGTTAACTTAATTGTTGGTTTTATCTTATATAGGTACGAGTAATCCCCATCATAAACTAGAAATTGTATACTCATTTATTCCCACAGAACCCAGACCTACAACAAGGGCACAGCTGATTGAATGGGCACACCGGGTCCAGAGTACCCTTTATTATGTTAAGGATCCCTAGACAGTATATAGTTAACTTTATTTACGTAAGTTTATATACAGGCTTTGTACATAGTTAAATTCTGAAACAAAAAAAGAAAAAGGGAATTTTTGTAATGATCAATGTGGTATGACTTTACAGGTGTCTTTGTATTCAAGGCCTGGTAAATTCTCCATGGCTGGACTGTGGTGTATGTATAGGATGAACAGGAGGGAACCCATAGACCAAGTTGGGATGGGTGTAGACTGTAAGCATAGACAATTCCCAACAGGTATCAATAGGAAGACAATTCAATGGGTGTATGCAATATGCATTACAAAAGAAAGAAAAAAGGAGTCACTGTAAATTTGAGAACAGACGGGTATTCTTCACCATTTAGAAAGCAAGGCAGGTCTTATGCAAAATCATACAGTTAAACAGCACTGTATACAGTAAATGGGGTGACAACCCGGTGGCACTTGGTGCAAGTGATATATACATGAATATATACAGTGAATAGTGATGGTGGTGCAAGTGCAGGGGTGAAAACAGCGTGGTCGGCGCGAAGTGACAATGGAAATAACAGAGTAATGGCTCCAGAGATTTAAGTAATAATCACTTAAAACAAGATTCAATTTCAGGAGTACAAAACACGCATTCACTGCTTGAAGCTACACAACGGACTAACCCACGACAAATACCTCTGATTTATTCAGACGTAGATCACCCCCGCAGACTAAAACATCCCGTCCACAAGATTCAGCTCTGGACCCACGTATCCAGCCCTTCCGACCGCACGACTTTGACAGTTGCGGACATCACTGTTTTCCCCGACAACCCTGTCCTGATGATGATCCCGATTTGATGAGGATCGAAACGCCGTCGACCACACAGCCTAATTTCATGGCGCCCTACGTGTTTTGTACTCCTGAAATTGAATCTTGTTTTAAGTGATTATTACTTAAATCTCTGGAGCCATTACTCTGTTATTTCCATTGTCACTTCGCGCCGACCACGCTGTTTTCACCCCTGCACTTGCACCACCATCACTATTCACTGTATATATTCATGTATATATCACTTGCACCAAGTGCCACCGGGTTGTCACCCCATTTACTGTATACAGTGCTGTTTAACTGTATGATTTTGCATAAGACCTGCCTTGCTTTCTAAATGGTGAAGAATACCCGTCTGTTCTCAAATTTACAGTGACTCCTTTTTTCTTTCTTTTGTAATGCATATTGCATACACCCATTGAATTGTCTTCCTATTGATACCTGTTGGGAATTGTCTATGCTTATGGACTGTGGTGTAGGCATCGTGATGCAGCAGCCCGAAATGCATCGGAGGCGTTCCCCCCTTCTTACCACCAACTACTAATCTTGGATTAGATATGATTTGAATATCTATGGAAGAAACGCTACAATTTTTCAATGAATAAATTTCAAATCTCAAATTGAACTTTCTTGGATTCATTACTTTGAACTTTAACGTAGTGCCTCCATTGGGGATGCAGCTGCATCACGATGCCTACACCACAGTCCATCAATTGAACGCGTTTTGACGGAAACGCGACCCACGAGCGCACACGAAACTGAATGAAACTCAATATTACAATTTCTCAACGACAACCCAAACCGCTGTGCCCCTCCTCACCCACATCTTTATAAATTCTCCATGGCCCCAATGTCTATATTAGCACCAAAATTTAGTCAAACACAGGAACATTTCTTTGCTTGTTTTGTTACACCCTATAAATACCTACCACATCTCACGAGGAAAATCGAAGGTCATGAGTAAGTCATAATAGGTAAGTAAACTTTTACAAAACACAATATTAGGCTGAAATGTAATCGTGCCACAATACTATATCGATCCACTATTAGCTACCACAGGATGCTACAGGCGTGTCATTTCACATGCAGGTTACTAGATAC
This sequence comes from Lissotriton helveticus, assembly GCF_964261635.1. Taxonomy (NCBI): domain Eukaryota; kingdom Metazoa; phylum Chordata; class Amphibia; order Caudata; family Salamandridae; genus Lissotriton; species Lissotriton helveticus. Next base: position 1,039,724,491 of record NC_136069.1, read on the forward strand.
ACAGTGCTATGCAAGAAGAGGAAAGAGGTGGAAACAGCCTTACCCTCATCAAGTGAAGAAGAGTAGTTACCCATGGTAAAGAGATGCAAGTGGGAAAAGCTTGATGGAATATGAATGAAAAGGAAAAGAAAGGCATCACTAATAATTAAAACAAAATCAGGAAGCAATAAGACATGAGGAGCAGAAAAAGGAATGGAGCAGATGTGAACAATGCTTGGCAATCAGAAGTGGAGCTGGCTTCTTGACACATTTTAACTGGTATGTGGGTTTCCAGAAAAAAAATATGCAAATGAGAATTAAAAAGCAATGGTATGTATAATCAAAGTAGGACCAATGAAATGGTGGGCTAAAAGGAGCATATACAGAAGACCCTTGTTTCCCTCCAATCAAGTCTGGTCTTTGATCTCGTCTATCTCTTTTTTTCCCAAGCTGATCACATGACCTGAAATGGGTTTATTAGTTTAGGGTCATGTGGAGTGCTGTATACTGCAACCCTACCATCTCAAGGCACTTCTAATCAACTGTAAATAACAATGATGCCGAAGAGCATTGCAGTTTTTCTGTCTAGGCAATTTTACAGAACTTCCATGTGGTGAGGTGACCAGATTTGCTACGAAAGTCATGGCTTTTCAACATCTATCCATTCAAAATCCAGAGGGGCAGACAAAACACAGAGAGAGGCAGGTACTGATTAATAGCAGTGCAATTTTGAATTTAATATTCCTTTGGCGCCCCATTGTCTTGTGTTTTCTATGTTAGTGAGTGCTGTCAAGTGAGTCAGAGTCCCTGTGCCCCGCGGTCGTTGCAAAACTGTAGTTCTACTTCTATGGTGTGGTATGTCCCTCTATCTTGCGGGAACAAGTAACGTTCAAGGTTGAAATCCCTGACAAACTACTTTGAGCTCAAAGTTTAGGAGGAAAGATTTTTATTCATGGAACATACACTCACTATTGCAAGTATTACTTGACTTGTCTTGCAGCCGGATACCAACTTGGCTGGTTCCATAGAGGGTTAATCAGAAAAGAGAAAACTATGATCAGAGTTTTCACCAAAACAAAACTAACTAATAAAAGAGACTAAACTGTGACAAAAGACAGTTTAAACGTTTTCATTTAATTTAACATTAGGCCTCAATTCTGAGCGGCTCAGAATAAGGGTGGTATTTGCCACAGCCATTTAATACTGTCATCCTAGTTGGGGTATAGGTCAGGTACAGTAAATGCCTTTCTATTAACAAATTCTTTTCGGGAATGAGAAGGCATAATATTTCAAATAATTTTTTGCCACACGAAATTCTGCATGTTTTTCCTTTATTTCCACCAACTTCCTCCCAAAAATGTGGCCAGGTTTGACATCCTGAAATTTGTTAGCGGAAAATTGTGGAGGTATGGTGTTTACTGCCGAATGTAATTGCATTCAAATCCCTGTGCATTTTCCAGTGTGCACAGGGAACACATTTTCCTCCCAAATCACAATTGCGGGCCTAAATGGACATGACATGACATGTTTCATTACAATGATGCAGTGGCAAAATTGAACAGTTAATCTGTGGCATTCATGGAGCCCAGTGACGACACACCAGAGACCTTGTGTCCTAACATAAGCGGCAAAGCATGAAGCACAGCATGACCTGCTGTTGCACAATAATCTCAATCTGCAGCCAACCTAATTGTGCATGCAACGTAATGCTTGGATTAATCTGTAAAATGACAGCAAATTTATATGGCGAAAAATCTTTCAAGCTATTTGGACATACTATGGGTAATATGTGCAGTTTTACCAGTATGCATTTGTTTATCCACTGACGCGAACTATCTTTAGCAGAATGCACTGGTACTTTCATTGAAGGAAGACAATTGAATTGATACGACAGCTAATGTCCAAGCTCCTGGCGCTGCCCAGTTGGCGCTGGCCCCACTTCCATCCACCTCCTAGCCCTGATGTACAACAGAGGAATCATAAACTTGGGTGGGTTGCCTCAGAAATTATGCCTTTTTAATAGGCTTAAATTACTTAAACAGCTGCCATGACTGCGGCTGCTTCTATCTGAAATAATGAAGTTTGTCACCCTATTGTGATTAAATATTGTACTCTGCTAGATTATAACTTTGTTGTATTCAACAATGGGTGCAAATTGTATTTGGAGGGTATAGTCACTAACGTTGTACAGCTAGGGTGCACTTTCATGCAGACAAACTTAACTATACATGTATATAATGCTTTTCCTGCTCTTACAACACAGATAGATTAAAATTGATGTTGACCAGTGCATTGAATTAGTGACATGTAAATCTTGGCAGGGATTCCTCAGCACTCCTGAAACACGCAACGGTAACCAAAGTATCAGCGTTGAAGGCAGCAAAAGAATTAGTGCACGATAACTGGTGATCTGGACGGATGTGTAACTAGTTGTGGTTGGTGTAAGGGGCAAATAGGAGTCCGATCCTGAAATCCAGTTGACGGATATGAAACTTAGGGTAGCTGTTGCTGGCTTGTGTGGAGGAAATGTGCAATTTTTTTTCAGACCTAGGTCTATATTTAGAGTTTGTCGGACTGGGTGCTCTGCCACAAAGGTGCACCACGTCCACCACATTCCCAGTTCACCTGCTCTATTTAGAGTCAGGGGAGTCATCATCTTTCTGCTGGGAGAGCCTCCACTGGCAGAAACCTTAGACAGCCTCACAGACATCAGGCTGTCAGTCTACATACCTCCGGACATCCAACCTCTTGTGGCAGGAGGTTCTGATGTTCATTTTTCCTGTTGCGGACCCCAGATGACCCCCACACACTTGGTGAAACCAACCAGAGTGCAAACAAATTTTTGGTTTTGGAGCTTGTGTTTGTGAAACAAAAAGTATTGCTGCGTGGGCGCAAAGGACATGGCACCTGCTCAACCAGGCTAAAGTGTCTTCAGTGTACCCACCATGGTGGCAGCTCCTCTTAAGGCGCAGACATCTCCACCACACAGGCGGAGCTCTCTAAATATGGCATGAGTGTGCCTGCCAGGGCAGCTGAATGAATTCCTCTGCTGCCCTGCTGGATTGGAGTGCACAGTCTATATAAGAATCATGGCCACTAGATACATGTTTAAGGTCTTGGGCTGAGAGTTGGGTGTGCTGCAAGAGTTATATCTGTTGAGCTGGCACCAATGTCGGATAGCCATTATCTCGAGGGTCTGGTGGTGAAGTCTAGGAGACAGCTGGCTGTAGTAGGGGCAAACGAATGAACATCAACTGAAAGGGTTACAAATGAAAGGGAGGCAAGGGCTAATGGCGGGTAGTGGAAAAATATGGTACTGTTACTTGGATGATGCCTTGGAAGATTTGGGCATTAGGCCCCAGAAGGTAGTTAAATAGTTAAATTCTCTGGGTCGTGCGCTGCTGAGAAGACAATTGCTCCAAAACTTTTCTGTAGCTGAGAGCCACTTCTGCTCAAGGAAAGTCCTCATGAGCTACTAGCATATTTTATAACTGCAAAATAGTGACCAGATATGACACAACCTAAGCAAGATTATCAGTAGTGACCAACCCAGCAATATAAGTGAGTTGCCACATGATACATCAGGACAAATGGTATCAGTATTAAATGCCTGGCTAATGAAATAACAGCTGAAGCATCTCATGTCCTCCTGCACAAAGGACATAACCGCAACAGTACATGTCCCCAACTCAGCTTGAATTATCATTAAACAATCAACTATCAGGCATTGCCACCATTGTCCGAGATGGGTACAATTTGGCTGGTCATGCTCCTAATATGTCAATGGTGTCTTCCAAAATGCCATAACTAGACCAAGAATGCCCAAAATAGCCATTTATGACCATTATTATGCCATTCGCACTATTATGGTATGAACAAACACAATTGTGCCAGAGATGAACCTGTTATGAAGGGGGCAGGCGGGGGAAACTTATTCTTCTGCTTGCCTTGACACCAGGAAAATATTTCAGAGAGGGACACTGTGTATTATGAATTGGGGAACACAATATCGTAGACCCACACAAATGTGCACATAGGCATACACACACCCAGATGGGACTCTTAATTGTCTCAGCTCTTTATCTATACCCTGTTCTCCTCCGCTCTTTGACTGTTCATGCACCCAAATAACAATTTTTTTTTACTGTGGCTCCTGTAGTCCAACATTTCGGTTAGTCAGCACAGGGTACCGCTCAGGCCACTGTTGGCACTCTTCTTTCATGGCCTATTCTTCACACACATTGTGTGGCCGATAGAGCAGGGTCTACAAAATGCCCAGTGTCCTTGGGACTTAGCTAGATTGAGAATGGAGACAGATGGTGACTTTGCAGACCCCATAGGCTGGCAGAGTGTGTATCTGATTATCATGAAGAATGTCATTGGTTTGCCTCACTGTCAGTCTAAGGGTCTTGAGATTAGCAGTATGTTCTTCTTTAATATGCACAGACTTTCTAAATGAGGTGCATGGCTAAACCTCCGAGAGCTACTTTGAGGGTGCTGGTGAGTTACCAGTAGCTACCGAACTACTGGTTGGAGACTCCTGGACTAGTACAACTAACCCTCAGACTGATACATGAAGGTACTATAAAACATGGTTCGCTAGTGTGTGACACTACATGTTAATTACTTGTTTACCAAAATGCGAGGCTACTGTAATTCACTGTTTGAACCAACATTTGAGATGGACTGTAGTTGGATACTATGTATACAGCATACTTGAAAATTCAGAAAGACACAAACAAAACAAGAAACGTTTGTCCATTAGCAAATGCCGACGAGACGATATTTTTGTAGGTTACAGTGTCACACCAGCCACACAAAATACTACACACCCTTCTAACAAACGATATATGTAAATCTTCAAAGCAAGCGAATGAATATTTTAAAGAAAGACATTCACAATGCACACTGTAGTGCTGTTACAAAAATAAAAAAGAATTCAGGCCAGAACGGAAAAAAGACACAAACAAAACAAGAAACGTTTGTCCATTAGCAAATGCCGACGAGACGATATTTTTGTAGGTTACAGTGTCACACCAGCCACACAAAATACTACACACCCTTCTAACAAACGATTTATGTAAATCTTCAAAGCAAGCGAATGATTATTTTAAAGAAAGACATTCACAATGCACACTGTAGTGCTGTTACAAAAATAAAAAAAGAATTCAGGCCAGAACGGAAAAAACCTGCGGCCCCGGACACAAGGTATCCGCAGCCTGAACCCCATTCGCTAAAGAAAGGTTGTGATTGTAAGTCAGAGCTGATTGTGTCAGAGCTGTGTTCCCTCCCACCGTGAAAAGGAGACCTGGCGTGCTTCTGACAATGCTCGCTCCCAGCCTGTCTCGGCATAGGTCAGTGCTAGGGCAGTTTTAGTTTCCCTGCACTCCTCACTAACCCTTGTACTACGCATACTGCCCTGAACCGGGTGTTTTAAACTCTCGCTGCCTCTGAATTTAACGGAGCCCAAGCAAGTTCACTTTGTTAATAAAAACATAGAGATCTCTGACAGCAACAATGTACTCCGCAGCCCCTGCAGACACTGACTTTTCAGACAAGGGCACCCTGGGTTAACAAGATAAAAACGTACAGGGCTCATCTCGGATACATCTGTTTCACGAGTACATAATTCAGCAATGTACACACATCTCTCCAGTTCGAGATTACAGGCTGGAGGCACCACTGCAGGGGCTGCTCTTCCAGTCAAACTCACCCTTATGTAATTTATTAACACACAAGCCCGTAGTGTCAGCGTGCATGCCAAAGCAGTTACGAAATACACAAGCAGTGTCACACCCCACAGCGTAAAGTGCAATTTAATGTTTAATACGTGCAGGACAGAAAGAAAAACGTTCAGCTCACCCCTGCCAAGAGACGCCTCTGCCGCGGCGCGACAGTTGTTGCTAAACTGAGTGACTGCGGCACATGACGCTGGAATCCCCCCAAAGGCCACAAGAAAGCGCGCCGCCCCTTCGGTTTGTTTACAGCGAAGGTACACAGGGGTCAGCTCGACTCCTCGCTCTCAAAGCGACCCCGTCTGATTGAACTTCTATCCCTTCGCTGAACACCAGCTTAAATGTTCATAACAGAGAAGGGGTGCGGTTACTGGCAATGTCACACTTAAACAAGCATTATGAATGCATTAGGGCTCGGGTTTTATTTGAGTTTGAGATAGAGATTGTAAATGGCAATGTGTTTTAGGCATGTGTTTTGGAGTGGAAGAATATGATGTGCGTTTGAGATATGTGTCTTGTATTGGAATGTTATAAATGGTGGCATGCTGCACGTTAACGCATTATGTTTAAAAGCTGAAGTGCAGCCTAGTGCGATAGGTACAATTTTAGTTGGTGGATGCGTTATCAATGTGTGTGTGCAGTGATGTGTGGCATTGATGTGTGGTGGATGTGTGTGCCTGTAGGTATTGTGCAGTAATGGTTGTTGGTGTGTGTGTTTTGTGGAAGCGTGTAGTGGTGGCTTGAGGTGTGTATGACTGGTGTTAGCGTTCAGTAAGAGCTGTACTGAGTGTGGCTGTGAAGCGTAGAGAGCTGGATGATAATGTGTGTTGTTGGTGAAAGGGTGCACTTACAGCTGTTGATGAAGGTGCCAATTGAAAGAGTGCCTGGTGCACTGTCAGCTGGTGGTGTGTGTGTCTGTTTGGTGAAAGTTGCACTGACATTATTTGTTGTGTGTGTTGGTGAGTCTGTGGGGGTGAGCCTGGGGGTGTGAGTGTGTGTTGGTGAGTGTGTTGTGGTGAGTGGTGACGAGTGTGTGGTCTTGAGAGAGTGAAGTGTGTAGTTTGTGTGTGTGTTATGTGTGTGTGGGGTATGTGTGTGTGGTGTGTGTATGGTGTGTGTGTGTGTGGTATGTGTGTGTGGTGTATGTGTGTGTGGTGTTTTCTGTATACTCACACAATGCCCTTACACATTAAAAAAATGCTCACCCGCACACTCCCAATGTCACCTTGCATAGTCACACACTGTTTATCTTGCACACTCATTCTGCACACTTACACAATGTGCACCCTTCGTCTTTACACACTGTCTCTGCAGTCACTCTGCACTCACTGTCACTCTACAATCACTCTACACTCACTGTTACTCTTGCATTCACTCTGCTCTTACTGTTACTCTGTACTCACTGTGCACTCAGTGTCAATGTGCACTCTTTTGCACTTACTGTCACTGTGCACTCACTTTGCACTCACTGTCACTCTTCCTTGTGAGTGTGAGAAGCTTGCACCACTGCTGCCTGTGATCTCCTTGTGAGTGTGAGAAGCTTGCACCACTGCTGCCTGTAATCTCATTGTGAGTGTAAGAAGCTTGCACCACTGGTGCTTGTGATCTCCTTGTGAGTATGAGAAGTTTGCCCAGCTGCTGCCTGTGATCTCCTTGTGAGTGTGAGAAGCTTGCACTGCTGCTGCCTGTGATCTCCTTGTGAGTGTGAGAAGCTTGCACCACTACTGCCTGTAATCTCCTTGTGAGTGTAAGAAGCTTGCACCACTGGTGCTTGTGATCTCCTTGTGAGTATGAGAAGTTTGCCCAGCTGCTGCCTGTGATCTCCTTGTGAGTGTGAGAAGCTTGCACCACTGCTGCCTGTGATCTCCTTGCGAGTGTGAGAAGCTTGCACCGCTGCTGCCTGTGATCTCCTTGTGAGTGTGAGAAGCTTGCACCACTGCTGCCTGTAATCTCCTTCTTGTGAGTGTAAGAAGCTTGCACCACTGGTGCTTGTGATCTCCTTGTGAGTATGAGAAGTTTTCCCAGCTGCTGCCTGTGATCTCCTTGTGAGTGTGAGAAGCTTGCACCACTGCTGCCTGTGATCTCCTTGTGAGTGTTAGAAGCTTGCACCGCTGCTGCCTGTAATCTCCTTGTGAGTGTAAGAAGCTTGCACCACTGGTGCTTGTGATCTCCTTGTGAGTGAGAAGTTTGCCCAGCTGCTGCCTGTGATCTCCTTGTGAGTGTGAGAAGCTTGTACCGCTGCTGCCTGTGATCTCCTTGTGAGTGTAGAAAACTTGCACCGCTGCTGCCTGTGATGTCCATGTGAGTGTGAAAAGCTTGCACCTCTGCTGCCTGAGGTCTCCTTGTGAGTGTGAGAAGCTTGCACCGCTGCTGCCCGTGATCGCCTTCTCGTGACTATGAGAATCTTGCACCACTGCTGCCTGTGATCTCCTTGTGAGTGTGAGAAGCTTGCACCACTGCTGCCTGTGATCTCCTTGTGAGTGTGAGAAGCTTGCACCGCTGCTGCCTGTGATCTCCTTGTGAGTGTAAGAAGCTTGCACCACTGGTGCTTGTGAGTATGAGAAGTTTGCCCAGCTGCTGCCTGTGATCTCCTTGTGAGTGTGAGAAGCTTGCACCACTGCTGCCTGTGATCTCCTTGTGAGTGTGAGAAGCTTGCACCACTGCTGCCTGTGATCTCCTTGTGAGTGTGAGAAGCTTGCACCGCTGGTGCTTGTGATCTCCTTGTGAGTGTGAGAAGCTTGCACCACTGCTGCCTGTAATCTCCTTGTGAGTGTAAGAAGCTTGCACCACTGGTGCTTGTGATCTCCTTGTGAGTATGAGAAGTTTTCCCAGCTGCTGCCTGTGATCTCCTTGTGAGTGTGAGAAGCTTGCACCACTGCTGCCTGTAATCTCCTTGTGAGTGTGAGAAGCTTGCACCGCTGCTGCCTGTGATCTCCTTGTGAGTGTGAGAAGCTTGCACCGCTGCTGCCTGTAATCTCCTTGTGAGTGTAAGAAGCTTGCTTGCACCACTGGTGCTTGTGATCTTCTTGTGAGTATGAGAAGTTTGCCCAGCTGCTGCCCGTGATCTCCTTGTGAGTGTGAGAAGCTTGCACCGCTGCTGCCTGTGATCTCCTTGTGAGTGTGAGACGCTTGCACCACTGCTGCCTGTAATCTCCTTGTGAGTGTAAGAAGCTTGCACCACTGGTGCTTGTGATCTCCTTGTGAGTATGAGAAGTTTTCCCAGCTGCTGCCTGTGATCTCCTTGTGAGTGTGAGAAGCTTGCACCACTGCTGCCTGTAATCTCCTTGTGAGTGTGAGAAGCTTGCACCGCTGCTGCCTGTGATCTCCTTGTGAGTGTGAGAAGCTTGCTCCGCTGCTGCCTGTAATCTCCTTGTGAGTGTAAGAAGCTTGCACCACTGGTGCTTGTGATCTCCTTGTGAGTATGAGAAGTTTGCCCAGCTGCTGCCTGTGATCTCCTTGTGAGTGTGAGAAGCTTGCACCACTGCTGCTTGTGTTCTCCTTGTGAGTGTGAGAAGCTTGCACCGCTGCTGCCTGTGATCTCCTTGTGAGTGTGAGAAGCTTGCAGCACTGCTGCCTGTAATCTCCTTGTGAGTGTGAGAAGATTGCACCGCTGCTGCCTGTGATCTCCTTGTGAGTAACAAATTTCCACCGCTGCTGCCTATGATGTCCTTCTTGTGAGTGTGAGAAGCTTGCACCTCTGCTGCCTGTGGTCTCCTTGCGAGTGTAAGAAGCTTGCACCGCTGCTGCCCGTGATCGCCTTCTCGTGAGTATGAGAATCTTGCACCACTGCTGCCTGTATTCTCCTTGTGAGTGTGAGAAGCTTGCACCACTGCTGCCTGTAATCTCCTTGTGAGTGTAAGAAGCTTGCACCACTGGTGCTTGTGACCTCCTTGTGAGTATGAGAAGTTTTCCCAGCTGCTGCCTGTGATCTCCTTGTGAGTGTGAGAAGCTTGCACCACTGCTGCCTGTGATCTCCTTGTGAGTGTGAGAAGCTTGCACCGCTGCTGCCTGTGATCTCCTTGTGAGTGTGAGAAGCTTGCACCACTGTTGCCTGTAATCTCCTTGTGAGTGTAAGAAGCTTGCACCACTGGTGCTTGTGATCTCCATGTGAGTGTGAGAAGCTTGCACCACTGCTGCCTGTAATCTCCTTGTGAGTGTAAGAAGCTTGCACCACTGCTGCTTGTGATCTCCTTGTGAGTATGAGAAGTTTTCCCAGCTGCTGCCTGTGATCTCCTTGTGAGTGTGAGAAGCTTGCACCACTGGTGCTTGTGATCTCCTTGTGAGTGTGAGAAGCTTGCACCACTGCTGCCTGTAATCTCCTTGTGAGTGTAAGAAGCTTGCACCACTGCTGCCTGTAATCTCCTTGTGAGTGTAAGAAGCTTGCACCACTGGTGCTTGTGATCTCCTTGTGAGTGTGAGAAGCTTGCACCACTGCTGCCTGTAATCTACTTGTGAGTATGAGAAGTTTGCCCAGCTGCTGCCTGTGATCTCCTTGTGAGTGTGAGACGCTTGCACCACTGCTGCCTGTAATCTCCTTGTGAGTGTGAGAAGCTTGCACCACTGCTGCCTGTGATCTCCTTGTGAGTGTGAGAAGCTTGCACCGCTGCTGCCTGTGATCTCCTTGTGAGTGTGAGAAGCTTGCACCACTGCTGCCTGTAATCTCCGTGTGAGTGTAAGAAGCTTGCACCACTGGTGCTTGTGATCTCCTTGTGAGTGTGAGAAGCTTGCACCACTGCTGCCTGTAATCTCCTTGTGAGTGTAAGAAGCTTGCACCACTGGTGCTTGTGATCTCCTTGTGAGTCTGAGAAGCTTTCCCAGCTGCTGCCTGTGATCTCCTTGTGAGTGTGAGAAGCTTGCACCACTGCTGCCTGTGATCTCCTTGTGAGTGTTAGAAGCTTGCACCGCTGCTGCCTGTAATCTCCTTGTGAGTGTAAGAAGCTTGCACCACTGGTGCTTGTGATCTCCTTGTGAGTGAGAAGTTTGCCCAGCTGCTGCCTGTGATCTCCTTGTGAGTGTGAGAAGCTTGTACCGCTGCTGCCTGTGATCTCCTTGTGAGTGTAGAAAACTTGCACCGCTGCTGCCTGTGATGTCCATGTGAGTGTGAAAAGCTTGCACCTCTGCTGCCTGAGGTCTCCTTGTGAGTGTGAGAAGCTTGCACCGCTGCTGCCCGTGATCGCCTTCTCGTGACTATGAGAATCTTGCACCACTGCTGCCTGTGATCTCCTTGTGAGTGTGAGAAGCTTGCACCACTGCTGCCTGTGATCTCCTTGTGAGTGTGAGAAGCTTGCACCGCTGCTGCCTGTGATCTCCTTGTGAGTGTAAGAAGCTTGCACCACTGGTGCTTGTGAGTATGAGAAGTTTGCCCAGCTGCTGCCTGTGATCTCCTTGTGAGTGTGAGAAGCTTGCACCACTGCTGCCTGTGATCTCCTTGTGAGTGTGAGAAGCTTGCACCACTGCTGCCTGTGATCTCCTTGTGAGTGTGAGAAGCTTGCACCGCTGGTGCTTGTGATCTCCTTGTGAGTGTGAGAAGCTTGCACCACTGCTGCCTGTAATCTCCTTGTGAGTGTAAGAAGCTTGCACCACTGGTGCTTGTGATCTCCTTGTGAGTATGAGAAGTTTTCCCAGCTGCTGCCTGTGATCTCCTTGTGAGTGTGAGAAGCTTGCACCACTGCTGCCTGTAATCTCCTTGTGAGTGTGAGAAGCTTGCACCGCTGCTGCCTGTGATCTCCTTGTGAGTGTGAGAAGCTTGCACCGCTGCTGCCTGTAATCTCCTTGTGAGTGTAAGAAGCTTGCTTGCACCACTGGTGCTTGTGATCTTCTTGTGAGTATGAGAAGTTTGCCCAGCTGCTGCCCGTGATCTCCTTGTGAGTGTGAGAAGCTTGCACTGCTGCTGCCTGTGATCTCCTTGTGAGTGTGAGACGCTTGCACCACTGCTGCCTGTAATCTCCTTGTGAGTGTAAGAAGCTTGCACCACTGGTGCTTGTGATCTCCTTGTGAGTATGAGAAGTTTTCCCAGCTGCTGCCTGTGATCTCCTTGTGAGTGTGAGAAGCTTGCACCACTGCTGCCTGTAATCTCCTTGTGAGTGTGAGAAGCTTGCACCGCTGCTGCCTGTGATCTCCTTGTGAGTGTGAGAAGCTTGCTCCGCTGCTGCCTGTAATCTCCTTGTGAGTGTAAGAAGCTTGCACCACTGGTGCTTGTGATCTCCTTGTGAGTATGAGAAGTTTGCCCAGCTGCTGCCTGTGATCTCCTTGTGAGTGTGAGAAGCTTGCACCACTGCTGCTTGTGTTCTCCTTGTGAGTGTGAGAAGCTTGCACCGCTGCTGCCTGTGATCTCCTTGTGAGTGTGAGAAGCTTGCAGCACTGCTGCCTGTAATCTCCTTGTGAGTGTGAGAAGATTGCACCGCTGCTGCCTGTGATCTCCTTGTGAGTAACAAATTTCCACCGCTGCTGCCTATGATGTCCTTCTTGTGAGTGTGAGAAGCTTGCACCTCTGCTGCCTGTGGTCTCCTTGCGAGTGTAAGAAGCTTGCACCGCTGCTGCCCGTGATCGCCTTCTCGTGAGTATGAGAATCTTGCACCACTGCTGCCTGTATTCTCCTTGTGAGTGTGAGAAGCTTGCACCACTGCTGCCTGTAATCTCCTTGTGAGTGTAAGAAGCTTGCACCACTGGTGCTTGTGACCTCCTTGTGAGTATGAGAAGTTTTCCCAGCTGCTGCCTGTGATCTCCTTGTGAGTGTGAGAAGCTTGCACCACTGCTGCCTGTGATCTCCTTGTGAGTGTGAGAAGCTTGCACCGCTGCTGCCTGTGATCTCCTTGTGAGTGTGAGAAGCTTGCACCACTGTTGCCTGTAATCTCCTTGTGAGTGTAAGAAGCTTGCACCACTGGTGCTTGTGATCTCCTTGTGAGTGTGAGACGCTTGCACCACTGCTGCCTGTAATCTCCTTGTGAGTGTAAGAAGCTTGCACCACTGGTGCTTGTGATCTCCTTGTGAGTATGAGAAGTTTTCCCAGCTGCTGCCCGTGATCTCCTTGTGAGCGTGAGAAGCTTGCACCACTGCTGCCTGTGATCTCCTTGTGAGTGTGAGAAGCTTGCACCGCTGCTGCCTGTGATCTCCTTGTGAGTGTGAGAAGCTTGCACCACTGCTGCCTGTAATCTCCTTGTGAGTGTAAGAAGCTTGCACCACTGGTGCTTGAAATCTCCATGTGAGTGTGAGAAGCTTGCACCACTGCTGCCTGTAATCTCCTTGTGAGTGTAAGAAGCTTGCACCACTGCTGCTTGTGATCTCCTTGTGAGTATGAGAAGTTTTCCCAGCTGCTGCCTGTGATCTCCTTGTGAGTGTGAGAAGCTTGCACCACTGGTGCTTGTGATCTCCTTGTGAGTGTGAGAAGCTTGCACCACTGCTGCCTGTAATCTCCTTGTGAGTGTAAGAAGCTTGCACCACTGGTGCTTGTGATCTCCTTGTGAGTGTGAGAAGCTTGCACCACTGCTGCCTGTAATCTACTTGTGAGTATGAGAAGTTTGCCCAGCTGCTGCCTGTGATTTCCTTGTGAGTGTGAGAAGATTGCACCACTGCAGCCTGTGATCTCCCTGTGAGTGTGAGAAGCCTGCACCGCTGCTGCCTGTGATCTCCTTGTGAGTGTGAGAAGCTTGCACCACTGGTGCTTGTGATCTCCATGTGAGTATGAGAAGTTTTCCCAGCTGCTGCCTGTGATCTCCTTGTGAGTGTGAGAAGCTTGCACCACTGCTGCCTGTAATCTCCTTGTGAGTGTAAGAAGCTTGCACCACTGGTGCTTGTGATCTCCTTGTGAGTATGAGAAGTTTTCCCAAATGCTGCCTGTGATCTCCTTGTGAGTGTGAGAAGCTTGCACCACTGCTGCCTGTGATCTCCTTGTGAGTGTGAGAAGCTTGCACCGCTGCTGCCTGTGATCTCCTTGTGAGTGTGAGAAGCTTGCACCGCTGCTGTCTTTGATCTCCTTGTGAGTGTGAGAAGCTTGCACCGCTGCTGCCTGTGATCTCCTTGTGAGTGTAAGAAGCTTGCACCACTGGTGCTTGTGATCTCCTTGTGAGTGTGAGAAGCTTGCACCACTGCTGCCTGTAATCTCCCTGTGAGTGTAAGAAGCTTGCACCACTGGTTCTTGTGATCTACTTGTGAGTATGAGAAGTTTGCCCAGCTGCTGCCTGTGATCTTTGTGAGTGTGAGAAGCTTGCACCACTGCTGCCTGTGATCTCCTTGTGATTGTGAGAAGCTTGCACCACTGCTGCCTGTGATCTCCTTGTGATTGTGAGAAGCTTGCACCACTGCTGCCTGTGATCTCCTTGTGAGTGTGAGAAGCTTGCACCGCTGCTGCCTGTGATCTCTTTGTGAGTGTGAGAAGCTTGTACCACTGCTGTCTGCACACACTCACAGCAGGTACTGTGCCAAGGCAGCAGCAGCAACAGAGCATATCTATGTATATCAAAGCATGCTTTTTATATGAATTCCAGCGGTGGGGGCTGAAAGGACGAGCAGGCTGGGAGAGGCGATGTCAGAGGCTTCTGTGAGCTCCCAGCCTGTCGTTTCCAGTGGTGGGGGCTGCAGTGAGGAGCGGTGGGGGCTGAAAGGACGAGCAGGCTGGGAGAGGCGATGTCGGAGGCTTCTGTGAGCTCCCAGCCTGTCGTTTCCAGTGATGGGGGCTGCAGTGAGGAGCAGGCGGGGAGAGGCAATATCAGAGGCCTCTGCGAGCCGGCATCTGGCGAAAGGCCAACACTTAAACATGAAAGGAGGCAGAGGGACGCGCGCCCGCAAAACTCACGGCAGACTGGTGAACGCGCCCCGACCATCTGGATTCCATTACCGCAGCACCCCGACAGCTCTAATTGATAATTTATTGCACTGCCGTGCGCATAACCACACAGGATATGGCGGAAGTGCTTAAGCGAAAATACATATAGCCTATTGCGTGAAGGCTACTAGAAAGACGGCACCGCGAGGACCAATTACCATGCAGATGGCAAAACAAACTACAAAAAAATCTCGCGCACTGAGGAATTTTTCCTGCACCATTCAGAACCCCTTAACAATACCGCTCGGAGCTCCGCCCCACTTCTGACTAAGTGGTGACGTAGGCCGAGCCCTAACAAATAATTTTACTGGGCACATCAGCACGAGGTGCTCCAATGAGTAGCTCTCCAGCTAGAAGTGAGTAGCTCCCCAGCTAGAAGTGAGTAGCTCCCCTATGTGAGGCCAATGAAGTAAATGAGAAAAAAACATTAGGCTGAACTAGGTATGTTTCCAGAACAGAAAAATATAAAATAAAATGTGTGTATTTTCAGAACTGTTAAACTGATATTTGCGGAATATACATATATATATATATATATATACATATATATATATATATATATATATATATATATATAAATCCACAAAAGTCAGTCAGTTACAAACTGAAATAAGGACGCACTCACTCTTATATATATTTCAAAAAGCTTTACAGCGGCTTTATTTTCCTGCCAGTCCCGAGTTATATACATATAGTCCCAAATATGTAAATCCCAGAAGAAAGTGGATAAAACCACTAGGCAGAAGTTTGAACTTCAGAAAATATAACGACATGTTGTGCATACTAAAAACTGATTCCTCAAAACTCATTTTCTTCGGTGTTAGCAGATTCTTACTGACTACAAATTATATAAGAATGATGGAAGGGTTAACATTATAATGACAATATAAGCTATTTTAAATCAGGGGTACCTGAAGGGACTAGTACCTATATACCATGATGTGTATTATAAAATGTGGATTTTTGAAAGCATAGTTTATTGACCCCTCAAACTTAATGAAGTTCTCGTTACCATTGAAGCATTGTCAATAGTCTTACTAGCATATTCTTAATTAGTAGCACATACAATTTTGAACTTGGCATTTTAAGAATAAAAATTCTCGCCATAAAT
The DNA here is from genome assembly GCF_964261635.1 of Lissotriton helveticus. Taxonomy (NCBI): domain Eukaryota; kingdom Metazoa; phylum Chordata; class Amphibia; order Caudata; family Salamandridae; genus Lissotriton; species Lissotriton helveticus. Next base: position 1,039,740,137 of record NC_136069.1, read on the forward strand.
TTAACTGAGGAGTCAAAACCAACGTAAGTTTAGCATAAGCCTCAAAATTGAATCAGTTTATATTGTAAATAACTCGATGATCAATGTATTACAAGTGCTTATAGCAAGGACAGGGGGATCTGCACTTGTCACTTTATGGAACTTAATGCAAAAACATTTTTTTTTACACGGGGATTGTAAAGTTATGAGACAAAACCAATTGAAGATTTCTAATTATGTAAATGTAACATACTTTTGCTGCTGCTAAATTGTAAATACTATGAGGATCAATGCACTGTATGAATTTGTATTAATATTTTTAGTATTTTAATCATGCTTTGATGATTCTGTAAATCGAATAAAATACATTTTGATTGATTTGATTGAATATATATATTGCTGATGTACTTTCTTACATGCCATGGGGCATTGCGTAAATGAGAAATACAAAATTAAAACCAATGAAGATTTTTTTTACTGGTGACCTTGCCAGATGCACAATTGTGGTCACTGCCAGTAATCTTGCATGCAAAGGCCACTAATGGAGTTTTGTCCGAAGTGGTCACTATTGTAACAATGGTAATTTGAGTTAGTACTTTAGGATGATTTTTATTGTATTGAATTGTAATTGCATTCATATAGCGCTTACTACCCTGATGAGGCGTCAAAGCGCTTTTTCGCGACTAGCACGCTACTCCGGAACCCATAAAGCATTAATGGTGAATTAGTATAGTGAAATATGAAAGTAATTTGAGTGGGGGATATGTTAGTCAGTTATGTGGATTGAGAAGGATTGTGGTGGAATTGAAGAGGGAAAAAGGTGTGCATTTATATAGCGCTTGCTACCCCTAATGGGGTGTTGAAGCGCTTTTTCGGCGAGTATCACGCAGCCGCAGTGGGTAGGGGAGTACATGCCGGGGCGGTGACGTGGGGAGGGTGAGGGGCAGGGTGGGGGTTAGTAATATATGGATAATCGAGGTTTGGAGGTAAGTAAACATTTAAATAAATCAAACGAATTTTGTTGCGCGCACTGCATTGCATTTGGGGATGCAGTGCGCGCAACGAAATTCGTTTGATTTATTTAAATGTTTACTTACCTGCAAACCTCCATTATCCATACATTACTAACCCCCACCCTGACCCTTCACCTCCCCACGTCACCGCCCCGGCAGGTACTCCCCTACCGAACGTGTCTGGTAGCACGCTACTCCGGAATCCAAAAAGGATTAGTGGTGAATTAGTATAGTGAACTATGACATTTTTTAATGAACATAAGTAGTTCTTATTATAGAGAAGGTTGGAGATCCCTGCATTAGCACTCCCTTGGCTGTCCTCTGCTATCAATCATTCCTCCACAAGTGGCAGCGGGTTGACCTGGGATCAAACCAATAGATAAGATTTGAATAAAATATACATTTACAGATTCTTTGTAAAACCTCCCTAAATGGAGTCCTTATCAGTGCTTAATTTGTAAAATAATAAGTGCCGGGGCCCTGACCAGGAGGCCTCTGCAGCTTGCATCACCCTTTGCCGCGGTCATTGCTTCTAGTGGCGGTACCAAAACAACTACTAACCATTCTCACGCCTGCAAGTGCAACAGTTCAGAAGGTGTGGCTGGGGAAGCTGGTATTACTAATTTGTAATTTATATTATGTTCCCAAACAACCGTTGTTCTGCTCATCTCTAAATTAAATGAGGAGCACCACCATGTGGCAGACTGTCATAAGAGTGGTGTTGACAATTACGTGCCAGTGTCGAGCACCGGAAACTAATTAATAACCCTGGGCGGTGAACTCTGCTCGCTGAGTTTGCAGAGTTTTCCGCACTCCGCGTTACGCGGAGCTTCGAAAAACTCCGCTTCCTCGTTCGCATTCACCAACGTCAAGTTGGCGAGCGAGGAGAATCCACCTCCCGGAGAGATTTTTACTTCGTTCACAATCGTCAACATCAAGCTGGCAATTGCGAGAATGGAAAATAAACCGTCCATAGAGATTTCTCAACGCGCTGGGGTTCAGGTTTTCCATTGCAAGTGGTCGCGTATGCTCACGACCACTCGCATTGAGAAACTGCCCGTTCTCGTTGAGAAAGCTGCTGCTCGAGTAAAAATCTACTTGAGCAGCAGAAAAGGAACGAAGGGAGCGCTTGCACTGTGCAAGGTGCCGTTCGCAATGATTGCACATTGCAGACAAGCATCCGTCACTGTGCAATCACCGCAAACAGCATTCTTCTATGGAACTCCGCCGCTTGCAAGAGCTCCGTGTAGTGGGACTGTGTTTTTTTGCCACTTTGCGAAGTTCCGTGTAGTGCAACTTCGCAAACTTCCCCCAGGGTTACTAATTAAGTGCCGATGCTGAGCACCGGAGACCACCAGCTCAAATTAAGAACTTGTCCTCATCCCAAAGCATTTTTAGGTCTCGCCATTGAAACCACTTTTGCTATCTCCCAAGACTAACAGCTTTAGATGTACTGACAAACTACTGTTTCTCCATATAATGTCATATTTAAAATGCATAGCTAGAGGAGATTTTGGTCATAGGGCTTCTTCCATTTGTCTGATAAATTGAAATTCATATTTTACTTTCACCCACCACTGCATACATCATGGGGCAATGGGTTATGCAATTTTACACATTGCCTCTTTTCATTTGGATTGACTGCACAAAGCCTGTGTACATTGTTCACATCCATCTAAAAATAGGTCCTTTCTCTTTCTTCAGTGACAAAGTTGGTTTAAAGCGTTTTTAGCTTAGTTTTTATAATAAACAGCTATCAATTTTGCCAGCACTTCCGGTGCCAGGTAGATGGTAATTTGTTTTCAGTCTCCTTTGTAGGTCACTACCTATCAGACAGTGCACTGTCTGGTTATGCGAAAGATTTTGAAGGCCTACAGAAAGTTGACTTGGAAATGCATTACGCCTGGGGCTTGCTATTGACTTTTTTAGGGGTTTCCATTTTCTGGCTTCATTTGCTTCAGGCTGTGCAGCTTTAGTTCATACCTCCTCATTCTAAAGTTGTGTTTACAGTATTCTTCCATAAACTCATTTTCAGTAGTAACGTTGCCTTTACATCTTGTTCTTATCTCATCACATTTGATGGGCATTTAAAGACCAAGGACAAATGTCAAGCTGTATTTTCGTGGGAGCCAGGTGTTTATTTTGTTTTCAGCTGACTTCAAATTGAAAGCAATTGACGGAAAGAGGAATGCAGCGTACTTGCTCCATGGAGCCTGCTTGTGCCCTTTTTACATTTTTTATTTTCGACATAGCCATCTCAAAAGATCTCATTCTTCAGGTGCAAAAATCATTTGCAACTTTTTTACAAGATTCCTCTTCTTTGGTGAGTCTATTTAATTTGGGAAACTGCCTTTTTAGGAACAAAGTACAAAACCGAATTTCAGTCTCAGCGTCAGCCTAACATATAGTGATCTTGGGCAATTTACACTGTTTATGGCCTATTGACTGTCAAGCATAGGATAAGAAATTTTCCTAGGAAAGAGCCAGTCACAGTGACAAAATTTAGCATTGCTTGGTTTTCACTTTGATGTGTACAGCATATGCTTTATTTATGAAATCTGTGGCAACTCATTTTGGAGAGTTGGCTAAGTTTAAAGGCAATTTTTATGAAAGCTTTTGTGTTTATGTTTAGCTTCACAATAATTATGTATTCCATCTGCAACTGCGCCTTTTTCGGAACACATACATTTCCGGCTATAAACGATTTCCTCATTTCTCCAAGCAGGTACTAGGGTCATTATTTCAATGGTGCAGCAGTTGCAATGACACAGGGCCAAAAATGTTTAGGAAACCCAATGAGCACTGATTATTGTTATATTTTACTACTGAACAAGCAGTCACATGTGCAATTACCTTGCATGCACAAGGGTAATGATTTGAATGGTGCAGCAGGTGCTGTAGTAAAGGCATCAAAAGGTCTAGGAAACCCACTGAACACAGAATATTGCTATATTTTCTAATAAGCAGTCACAAGTGCAATCATCTTGCAGGCACCAGGGCCACAAAGTCAATGTGTAGCGGCACAGTGGCCAAACGCTCTAGGAAACCCATTGAACACTATTTATTGCTATATTTTACTACCAACCAAGCAGTCACAAGAACAGTTACCCCGTAGACACCAGGGCCATGATTTGAATGGTGCAGCAGGTGTGGTGGCACAGGAGCCAAAAGGTTTAGGAAACTCACTAAACACCGATTATTGCTAGATTCTACTACTAAAAAGACAGACAGGAGTGCTTTTTTGGTTCTTTTCTAACCATTGCACCTACAGTATTACATAGCCTAAAGCATCACTGTAATAAAAGCTGTAACCTGGTGGACAATTATGTCTACCTACTCCTTATGTTACATTCAGCGCATTTATATGGCACATTTCCATAGTTTTTGTATGGTCCTAAAATACTTCTGAATCTGGACACTAACACCTTGGCAAAGGCATTCTCCATTCTAAAACATTAGCACACCATCCACTGTAAACACCATATAAATACTTATAACTTACCATGTGGCATTCCATACCAAGCATTGGCAAAGCCAATAAGGCTTGCCTATGCATGATCTATTGGCTATGTCAATGTTTTTCAGCCATATTATACAGCAGCACTAGCTTTAGTGCACTGTAACTGAAAATAAACAAGCATTTGCTTAATGCATAACTGAAAATATGAGCTATTGGTGTTGCTAAAAATAACGCAACGCCAATAGCTCACATTTTTTGTAATGCGAGACCTAGAAGGGCAGGCTTTGGGTTGCAGTGCCTAGCACTGGTGGGTATGGCATCTATAAGGAGGAGTTGTACCCTGGGGCGGGAATATGGGGGAGTAGGATCCGGCCCGCATAGGGAGAGGATTTAGGGAACTGCTGGAGTCCTTGGTTGGTGGTCCGGGTACAGTGGTCAGGAGGAGAGTCGCGTCCAACCAGCCTCGGGGGATCTGGCGCTGGCTGGGTAGGGGTGTTATTGCAAAATACTTGGGTAATGTGTTAAGTCACACGGCACTTTAAAGGGGGCAATAAGGTTGGGTGTAGGGGAAAGAATTGTGAAGGGAGACTGTTTTTTTGGATGGCTGGAGGCTCACTTTGGGAGGGTGCTGGTTCTAAAGGGGGATCAGGAGCACATGCTTTATTAAAGAAGGTAATAGTGGGGTAAGATTGGGATCCCAGGGGGAGGCGACGGGTCGGTAGTTTCCGGCAAATTGTTTAATGTTTTCGGAGGAGGACTGGCAGGTGGGGACATGGGCATAAGTTATGCAGTCTGGGTGCCTTCATCCTTTGAGGCCGGTTGGTTGATGGCGATTACTACGGGGGCTATGGACACATGACGGGGGGGGTGTGAGGAGGGGGAAATTGCAGTAAGAAAGGCGGGGAGGACCGGGAACTGTTGGTAGGCGCAGGCGGTGGTAGCCTACAAGGGGGTAGGGCAGGGAGTGTAAGTTGGGGAGGTGGCACACGTGGGATGCAGCTCAGGGCTTGGGCAAATGCTAGTCAGCGGGTGTGGTGAAGGTGCCAGACTCTGCACTTCAAGTGTGCAGGAGGCCTCCTTCAGCAAACTACAAGCATGCTTCACTTGTAAAGTGTGGCTGTAGCCTCCGTGCACCACCATGGGTGCGAACTTTGTGCAGGGTACTGGGTGAACACGTTGTGTAGAGGTGATCGGTGTGCCCTCGCACAGACTTTGCATGCAACAATTAGCACAAAAGTGCTGACTGAGTCCTTTATTAAAAGTGCTGAATGTGCTCTTTGTGCAATGTGTTAGCCCTTTGTGTAAAAGTGCAGGATGTGGTTGTGCTGTCTCTGTGCAACAGGTTGGAGGCGACTGTTGTGAAGGGGTGCTGCTTCAGCCCTTTTTGCAGGGTGCTGACTGAGCCCCTTGGTTTGCGTTTGAGGCCCAGTTTTCGTGTTCTTGGCCTTTCGTCCGTCTGAGGCCAGGGGATCAGGGGCAGTGCGGTGTCGATCGCGGTGCCTGTGGGCGCTGGGGGTGGGCAGAATAGGGTGCGTTGGGGTGGTCTATGCTGGTCAAGCATGGCCATGCGCGAGTGCTGGGAGATGGCTGCAGGGCGCTGCCCATTAGCGGGCGTCTATCTGTGAGGGATTGGGGTGCAGCTTTGAAGTGGGCACGCAGAGAAGCGGTGTGGCATTGTAATGTATGCATGTATGTAATGTAATGTATGTATACTTGTAAAGCGCACTGTTACCTCGTTACGTGGCGTCCTGGCGCTGTATACCGCTGGGGACGGCTAACACGGATCCCGGCAGGGGTGTGGGGGAACTGGATCCGGGGCAGTTGGGCGATGGAGGGGGTGGCGGATGGCTTGGAGCGCCTTCACTTGCGTAGGACGTTGGGGGGGGGGGGGGTATGGCGCTATTGGGGGATTGTTTCTGGGCAGGGGAGGTGACAGGGAATGTGTGTGTGTGGGAGGTGGAGGGCGTCCAGGGGAAGAAAAACTTTTCCCAGATGGTGAGAACCGGGGGATTGCTGGCTGTGTGGAGATGGGGTTGGCGGTGAGTAGAATGCAGTATAGGAGATGGACATGACGGCGGGGGGAACTCTGGGAGAGTCCTAGGGCTGCTGCGGGTCGGAAGGGATGAAGGGGCGCTGGCCTAGTGGTTTGTGGATTTGGGAGTAAGGTTGGAGGGAGGCAAAGCGCGCCAAAGGGAGTGTGGGGGCACCAACGTAGGCAGCCAGGGATGACACAGCATGGGGGGTTTAGTTACAGGGGAAAGGGGACTGTCCGAGTAAAGGAATTTAATAGATAAGGAGAACTGGGAGGGCCGGCTGGCGAATTGGGTCGGTAAGGGGTGGGCGGGGACTGCTGCACCAGGCATGGCAGGGAGCACCGAATACATGTGTTGGGTGGTGGGGGGGGTGCAGGGGAGGGCAATAGGAGGATTGTTACAGTTTGGTAGGGGTGGCGGCAGGTCCGAAGTGGGGTACGGCTGGGATGAGTGCCGCCTATCGTACCATGCACCGGAGAGCATGGTGGATTGCCAGCAGGGAGCTGGGCTCCCCCCCCTGGGTTTACGGAGGTTTAAATAAGGAGAAAACTGTCAGTAAATCATGGATACAAATGTTTCTATGACAATTTGGTACTCACAAAGTTCAATGGGGGTGCCTCTGCTATGACCATGGTAGATGGGAGTGAGGACATTGCAGACAGAGGAGGGCTGAGGACAGGGGCACTGTGAACAGGGCAGCTGAGAAGCGGCGTGATTGTGATTTGTAGAAGAACCCGAGAAGAGATACACAGGGGGAGGGGCAGCTGCCTTCCTGCCGCCGGGTCCCGTGGAGACACTGCAGAGCTGCGCATCGGCGGGTCGCGGAGAGACGCTCGGCGGGTGAACGAGGATTCAGGCAGCAGCGGGTGAGAGCGTGTGCACAGCTGCCGTCTATGCAGCCTGGGTGCTGATGTGCGTCTCAGAGCCCTGCTGCCCCAACGAGATTGCGCATTGCCGCGCCAGCAGCGCAGGCTGCCTTCATCAGAAAGGCAAACAAGCGTCAGGGAAAGCGTTTGCTTTCACTTCTGATTGAAAAAAAGAAAAAGCCCGCGAGTAGTGCATACGCGCCACTGCAAGCCATGGCCTATTGGTGTCTATTACACGCACCAAGCGCGTAATAGACACCAAAAGGCCATGGGAAGAGCAATGCGCCCGCCTGTGGCCTATTGCGTGCAGTCTTTCATTAAAAGACGCCGCAAAGGCCAATCGGGCCTCACCTAAGGAAAAGCACAAGCACAAGCGTGTGCGATTCCTAGGTTAGCCTGATAACCCCGTTTTTCACTCACTAAATGTCTCGCGCTGCACAGTGCAACGCTAGGCGCGAGACCTAAAAAGCGCTATAACACAGACATCGCTGGCTGTGTCACACAGCTTTTTTACATTACTTTCAGCCATTTGAAAGCATGGCAAAAAACATTAGCAAAGCCAATAAATCTCAAATAGGTAAGACCTATTGGCTTTGCCAAAGCTTGTTAAGTTAAAGTAACATAGTAGGTCTCTGTGATGTGGTAATTTATAAAAAAAAAAACATTACTAGCACAAAGCCACATCAGTGAATGTTTTTAGTTTCTATGTTTAGTGCAGTTAAATGGCAACAATGGATTCCCCCCAGACCTGGGGGAACGCCACCCCCTGCCCTGTGGTCCATTTGGCACCAGAGCAGGTGGGAAATTAGATAGTCAGTAGGTGTGTTACTCTTTCAGGCTAGGCACACCCCTAAAGTGGGCTACATGAAGTAGACAGCCAAGAAAGGGTTTTGCCATTTGGAATTTGGTTAAACTAGGAACTCTGGGTCAGGACTATGCCCATTCTCCACAGAAAGTGGTCATACAGCGGGTGTAGCTACCCCAGGGGTAAGAAGCCCATTGCAACTACCCTACACTTCCCTAAACACCACAACATTCAGAATTTAGGGGTCCACCTGGCAACTTGAAACCAGATTTGTCTACCTGAGAACAGAAGGACAAAGTAAAGCCAAAGACATGAGAACAGAGGTCCTACACTGAATTTGGTGGCAAACTCTGCCTGGCTGCTTGCACCGCAGCAATCACGAAGACAGACTCATCCAGAAGCTGCTAATCTTCTCTAAACCAGAGCTTCAACAACCAAGAAGCATCTCCCTTGGGATGGAGGAGCCACTCCTCTGCATCCGTAGGCACCAACTGCACTTGCCTTGTACATCATTTTACTGACCACCGGCTCCACCAATCGAGTATATCACCAGTAGGTGGTCAGTGTGATTCTAGGAGGTCATCCCCATCTCACCAGCAAGTTTCCAGATGCTAGACCCTCCAGGAGCCTCACAGCATCAATACCCTAGTTACTGGAGCATTTGCCGCAACCAAGGCATGTTGAGTGCCCAGCCCGTTAACCGCCAAAGCCGAACTGCCGAAAAGGGACTTCAGGATCAATGAGACCTACACCAAGAGTGGCACTGCTGTTCTGTTTTCTACCCTTAATCGGGTCACCCCAGTAGAGTGAGAGCCTCCAACGCAAGCGACCCGCCAGACAGAACAACCCTGCAACCGAGCCCAACAGTCTGAGTTCACATAAACCAACAGTGACCTTTTACTGCAGAGACCCTCAAAAGCTGAGCCCCCCCCTTGGGTTCTGGTGGACTTGTCCTCAAGTCCCCACTTGCAGCCTTTCTTTTACAGGTACCCTACCATTGACTGTAACATGTAGCGCTCGAGGCTACTAACACGATCAGCACCTCTGCACCTGGACTCACCAAGCCAGGTAAAAACGAAATGCTGGTTGTTTCTTGGACCTTGGCCCCTATGCACCCTAAGTCCCAAAAGGCACCTTCAAGAAACGTTTGCAGTTATCTGTATGCAGTTTATGTTTCTTCCACAGGATAACATTACTGCGGTAGAGGCTCATGCCTCAAAAACTGTTATTCGACTATTTAACTGTTTTCCTGAAAAATCAATACCTCCAAAAGTACTTACCTGAGTCAGATGAACTTGGAGTAGAAAAATATATAAAAATCTGTGTTATTTTTCTAAACTGGTCTCGGATTTCTCTTCGAGTGTATGTCTCATTTATTGACTCTGTTTGTACAACAAATATTCAACACTCACCGCTGATAAGTCCAAGATGCTCAACAACACTACCACAAATAGAGCACTTGCGACAATTAAAGTAAGCCTTGTAAACCAATAAGGGTTGTCTGGACTTTTTGCATGGTGTACTTGTGAGAAGTTGGCCTGGTATATGATGTCCACTATTCTAGTGGGCATCTTGCACCAGTCCAAACGACCCTTATTGATGGTAGGTTATAAAGTCAACCTTATAGAAAGCTATCCTAGTGGTAGCTGTGGAGAGCAGCCTTCAGGCTAAGACTTGGAGACAAGTTAAGCAAGTTGTTTTACCAATTATAATCTCTTGAATGATCAAATGAAAGCACACCACACAAGGTACATATCAAATATATAGGTATTTATTTTAAACACAACCCCTCTGGGCTCTTTATGAGGTCAGAGGTAAAAGTACAATACAAGGAACTTAATTAGCATACGATAAGTTGCACAGTATACATTATGCCCTAGGGGCCTCACAAACCATATACTAAAATAGTGGTATAAGAACCACAAGTGAGTTAGTAAGCAGACCTAGGGCCTGTGGAATCGCTGGGGCTGCCTAGAAACACCAGAGGTTAGGATCTAGGAGGCCCACGGCAGACGTGTGCAGTGTCTAAACACAGCCGCAGGTTACCATTGACTTTCTATGGAGAACAAACAAGTTACAAATTTACAATTAAAGGGCACTTCTAGGTGAACTACGATGGAACCCTTTTACAATAGGACACTTCGAGAGTCAAGACCCACGGGAGCACCGGAGTACTCGTGTTACCTCACCCAGGGAAGCCGGGTGCATAGGTGTCTTTTGGTGTCGAGTTTCGTCATCGATTCCAATGGAGAGCTGCGAAGAAGTGCTGCAGGCGACCAAAGGAAAAGTGTCAGGGTGGATCCAAGGGTGGATCGGAGATGTGAAGAACCTGAAAGCAGAAGAGACAGAGTCTGGGTCACTAGCCAGTAACCAGGATGGCGATAGAAAGATGCCAGCCGATGTCGGGTGCTTTCAGGTGAAAAGGTGAAGCTGGTCTCTTCAGCCACGAGGACCAGGAGGCGTCGACGACGACCAAGAGCTGGATTCCAGCTGTCCCACGAAGTATCTAGTTGACTGCGGTGTCGGTATCCGGATTGGACGCAACAAGCCTTGGCAAACGCAATCCCCGCAAGATGACGAGATGGGCTTCGGTGCAGACCAGCAAGGTCTGAGGAACTCCTCCTTTGGAGAGGAGTTGGAACAAACCTGGAGCAACGAGGAAAGCTGAAGAAAGTGAAGATTGGTCTTTGTGGGGCTCACTAGCCAACGGACTAGGAACCACAAAGACTCGTCGAGCTGAAATGCACAAAGCGGGCCCACGGGACACTCGTGGAGTGGGGGCCTCTGAGCTTCGGTGCAAAAGGTGATCGGGCAGGGGCTTCAAATACCCCAATGCAAAACTTCAGGATTCCTTGGGAAGTAGGTGCAGTAGCAAAAATGCAGGATGTCCAGGTGTTACGGTCCCATGTCTCTCGTGTCCGCCACAGGTCTCACGTTTGCTGGGAGCGCAAGTCAGCGTCAGAGATGTCTGGAAGTCTGTGTCCTGTGTCACAGATTCTTCGGGATCCGGCGGGAGCCACAAAAATGCAGACTGGCAAAGATGCTGTTGGTGCCTGTTTGGACAGGGTGGTCACTCCTTGACCACAAGGGAGATTCTTCCGTCTTCCAGTCGAAATGGAATGTCGAAGGTCCAGGAATTTATGTATCAGAGTTTCGTCCAGGGTAATCTAAAGTCCTAGGCACTGGGGTTCCATACTTATAGCAAGTTTAGGGGTTGGACTAACTCTAAGGTCCCTCCTATTCCCCTTTGACCAGTTTCATGCCAGAGCTGGGGATAAGTGCCCCAGCAACCGGTTTGAACTGGGAAATGCATGGAGCACCTGGTGTGCTCCAGGCAGTGTCTGAAAAGCAATCACTGAATGCAACCCTCCCTGCCCCAATACACTAAAGCCTGTCTGGGGAGGTGCCAGCACCTCCCTTGACAGGAAACCTATTGTCCAGGCCTCCCCTGCGGAAGTTTCGTCCAGCAGCAGGACAGACTGGTGTCCAGAACTGGCGGGGGGGATAGTATTCCAAAGTGTTTGACACCTTACACAACATGTTTTGAGAAATCCAAACCAAAGTTAGCATTAACCGCAAGGATTATAATGCACTTAAGAGTATATGGTATGGCTATATCATAGAACAGCTATAAGGAGATGGTTCCGAAAGCTGCAGAGGGGCTCAGCTCATGCTAGGGCACCCTCTCACATAAAACCAAGCAGTCTGCCTCCAGGATTGTTAAGGCCTGCCATAGGAGTGACTTATAGGTTACTATGTGTCTATTTATAAGGCAGATACAGATATACTATATCTAAGTAAGGGGTGATTACACTACCTTACCCAGGCTGTTAGTACAGACCTGTGGTGTCAGTTTGGAAGGCTAACCAGGGGTGGCACAATACATGCTGCAGCCCCTGGTAGGCCTAGGGTACACCTATGCCCTGGGTACCTAAGGTACCATATACAGGGGCTCACAAGGGTGACCCAGTAACCAACCTGGTATGTACCTAAAGTACATGGTATCAATTTAGAGAGAGTACAGCTAGGCTGTGAGCCTGATTAACAGGGCTACAGTCATACTAAAGTCGAAAAACCAGTGAAACACAGCAAAAAGTGGGGGTAACCATAGGAAGCAGACCCTACAGTACTCATACATTGGTACACTACATAAAAACCCAGCTTCCTACACCACTGAGTCGGACACAGGCAATTGAAGCAAAGCATGGGCCACTAAACAAGTGTCTGTGGAGGCACAACTCCCATAAGTGTTTGCAAAAATATTTTACTGGCCTGTAAAGATCCCTGTCAAAGAAAGAAGCGTTCTTGTCATAAAGTGCCTGATTAGTAACAAGACTTTAAAAAAAAAAGGCAGAAGTCCCATCCATCCTCCTTTGTCATCCAAAACCTCTGGTGCTGCAGAATACAACCTTTCTGATGGTGAGAACTGCAGCATTTGATGAAACTGATAAGCATGGCACGACCTGAAATGGTGAAGGGTTGGCAACACAAATTAGAGGGGCTACCATGCCATCACTTCTACTGCAGGGCACTAATGTAAATGACTGCCATAGAAAACATGCCAGAACCCCCTCAAAATTTCAATTTAAGAGGACTAAGAGTTGGTCCAAATTCAAAGTTCCAGTGTCCTGTTAATAAGCCTCCCCCTCCCCGATTTCATGGTTGGTAATGGGATGGGGGAGGGTTAAAGGACTGGAAATTGGCTAGTATCCATGGAAGGTCCAATCACTCAATCTAAAGTCTTTTGTAGCAATAAAGACTATAACAGATGGTAGCAGAGCACCGTGAAGCTAGGGCTCCTAGGAATGCAGGGCTTTAACGACTACCTGAGGGTAAAAACGTGTATCAATTTCTCAATATCTGTAGATGTGTATTGTAGACCATACTTGCTACAGCTAGGAAGGTCTTCCCATCCGTCTACTTGCTGAAACAACCAAGTATTTTACTAGAAGATTTCAAAGTCGTACCTGTTTTATAACTTGGAATCAGGTTATAAACCAGGTTCGAAGTTTATAACCTGAACCTGGTGCCACATTACAGAGCCTTACCATGGATCACTTTAAGAGTCATGATCGAGCTTTTAAATTGAATATGAAATTTCACTGATATTAAAATTGACATTTTGTACCATGCTTCTGAAAGGTACATGTTTAGGAAGACTAGAAACAGCTACAACCAAAGAATTCTGCAGCTCCTGGAGTTTCCTTTATTTGTGCTGACCCTCAAGGTAATTGTCAACAAGCAGTTATCATAAGCTAGCTTTGCTCCTAGAACAGCTCTAGCCACTGCTGCAGTATTAGTCTTGACAAGTAGATATCTAGTCTTCCTTAACAATTTTAGATGGGAGTGTAATGTAGAAATTATGTTCTAGACATCTCTTCTGGCATGCCACGAGTTATAATTCCATATTTTGTGAATGACAGCTCAGAATCAAATTTGTCAGTTGGTAGAGGCACAAAAGGATATGGAACGTCCACTGGATTGACTCATTCCCAGGTATATCTAAGGATAGGGGCTTGAGTTAAGAACCAATCACATTTGTAAATATTACAGGCTAGAAAGATGGATTAATAGGTTCTTGATTCAGGGCAAATAACATCTGCTAAATGAACCTAGGGTGAAAGTGAAAAAGCCCAGTGTCCCCACAGGACTGTACAGGAGGTAATATGGGGTCCCAAATAGTCACTTGTACTCAAGGAATATCTTCAATTGGTCCACGGCACTCTAGACTAGCAGGCATCTTCAATTCATCTGTGACCAGCTGCTATGAGGTTCTTGCGCCTCCTGGGTGGCTCTCTTCCTCAACTCACAGGTGTCAGTCAGCTGGACCTTGCTCTTTGTTCTTCTGGTCAACACCTCTCTAAGCACTGGGCTGTATAGCGTCCTCTTCTTCCAGGGCAGGTCACAGCAGCAGGAGTTCCGGCAGTGTCCGAGAAAGCGCCTAGCCTTGAGGTTAAAACTGCAGCTTCTAAAGTCCTGGTTGTTCCTCTTCCACAACCATGTTCCTGATGAGAGGTGACTGTGTAGGTGCACCATAGTTTCTCTAGAAATCCAGACTGGTTCTAGGATATGGGTTGGTAAGAAGCCAAAGATAATTAAAAGATAAGCTTTCCTTGAAATTTAAAGTCTCCCCCAATTGTTTTAGAGGGCATCTTCAAGGGCTTTCTTGTTGGGTTTCGTAGTAAAGGAAGGAGCCAGCTCCAACTGGTCAGAGTTTGTTAATTACTTGGTGACGAAAGCTTGACACTTTGGGCCAGATCTTTATATTGCAAGGCAACACACAGCACAACACAAGGAGGGAACTGGAGCTGAGACATGTTGAAGGTCAAACACTCTGAATCTGGCAGGATGAAGATTAATATTCCACGTCCAATCCAGACAGGTACTTGGTCTCTAAGGTGGACAACCCCATGCAGGCTGCCATGACCACAGTGGACAAAGAAACTCACAATTTTGTGAAACAATTACGGTGTACTCCATATCACAACACTGATACCATGCATGACTACCCAGTCATTCTAGACACAAGGAACAAGCATGAGCGAGAGAGCGAGAGAGAGAGAGACAGACAGACAGACAAAGAGAGAGGAGGTACACACACACACACAGGGAAGCAAAGGCACAAGTACTGACAAACTGCATGGACATTGGTAGGTCCCTGAACCTATGGCTATTGTTAGGTGTGCACACTGGTGCAACCAGTGACCACCAGAGCCTTGACATTAGTGAGTACATTAATCAGCCTCTATTTCTCCAGAACTGAGTTATCTAATTTGCTGGTCTCTCCTATTCTCCCACCTTCCCATTATTCTCATACGATGTCTTGGGCTTTTCCAGCTTGGACTCTTTGGCCTTACATATTTTCCTGGCATTCACTTTAAACATCTCCAGCTCAATATAATTAATCTCCAGCAACTTTGAAGTGAGCGGGCAGGGAGTCTATGAGTGGGGGCTACAGAGCGATTCAGTGCTGGGAGCCCTGTGTGACGCATACCGTACCTAGTTGCCAGACCAGCAGTTTGGCTATGCACTCATCTTCGTCAAGTTTACATTAGGATGTTCTTATCCTATCTTGCGCTCATATTTTGCGAGGAGCCTGTGCACATATGCTTTAAATTGCTTGGTGTCACCCATCTCTAAAAAAGTGCCCTCCTTAGATAAATTACTTTATTGAGTGTTATATGTCCTCATAAGTCTGGAAGAGGACCCACCAGTGAGGGTCCTGGGGCAGTCAGTGATTACCGGATGTTATTCGTGGTGGGTGCTATCATCTTCCTCTAGTGTCCCAGGGCCTCAGGTATATTGCACTCCATCCGGAGAACAATGTTACTCTCTATGTATTCTTGACCCTCCAACATAATGAAGTTTACACTAGGAGATGGGAGAGATTTTGGAATTCATATAGTATAGTAGAAAACACAATTGATTACACTCAATAGATCCAGTGTCCTGTCAGAGCTATAGCTTGTGAAAATTGTAGGTCTTTTAAACACAGAGAAAAGTATGGCACTTAAAATAAAATTAAAAAACACAAAAAAGTCCTAACACCTTCTGTGTTTGGGATGCGACCCCCGCAAACAAATATAGCGCACACGCAATCATACAAATAACAAGGGCTGGTTTGAAACTCCAGTGAGGTATGATGCAGTCATAACACAGAACAAACTCGATGTCAAGTCAGAGCTATATCTTTTAGAAACAATTGGTGTTTATTTACATATTCGAGGCAGTTACAGTTAGGAACAAAACTAGAAACAGAAGGAGCAAGAGCGTTTTATGCAGAGGTAAGATCCAAACAATGTCATACAGCTTACATGGTATGGCACCATGAATCAATTTCCATGGGCATCTGTGGACAATTTTATCCCACGGAAAGGGGTGGCAGATTCATGTTTATTTGTTGTCCTCAGGACCCCTTATGCCTCAGGTCTATTACAATGGGTTAGTTTGTAATTACGGGCAATGGAACTAAAAGTGGTGAACATATTCTTTTCACGTCTCCAGTATGCTATGATAGACCATACACAGTGTGGAGAAGAACTTCAGTTGTGAGGCTTCGCAGACTGACTAGCCAACATGATGTAGAAGTATATATTCATATACATTTCCCATCCCACCTAGATACATATGAGACAGCCATGGTGCAGCATGCACGTTGTCATGTAGAGTGACAATGGGAACCATCACTGTGATCAAAATGAATCACACACACACCTTTTTTTTTTTTTACAGGGAAGAGGGACAGAAGAACTCATGTTATGGAGAACTCAGTGCATGCTACCAGTGAGAGCGGGTTGGCCTCTTCTCCGCCAGGGTACAAGTGGAAAGGCCTCTGATTCTGTCTACTCATGAATTGGTTTGAGAGGGCAGTAGACGTCCTTGATTCAGAACAGGTTTCTTTTTGGGTGCATCCCAAGGATTGCAAAATTCATCGTCCAGCTAGACAACGTCAGCTAAACCTGGAGCACCTCCAGTGGCTACTGAGTCCCCTGGGGATGCATTGCTGGGCAGACCACAAAAAAGTTAAACAGGAACAGGGTGGCCAAGTTGTAACTTGCCATGCAAGGACCCCTACACCCTAAACTACTCTTCTATGCAATGCAAAGAGTTTTGAGCATGGAGGGTCCAAAACATTCGTAAATCCAAATAAATGGTGTGAATTCTGAAAGTGTGTGAGTATAGATTATACGTCTGATTAGTTACACCTGTTTTTGTAAAACAGGGCTTAGGTTCCTCCACAATCAATCAATCAATCAATCAGGAAAATTTATAAAGTGCGCTACTCACCCGCTAGGGTCTCAAGGCGCTGGGAGGGGTCCGTTACTGCTTGAAAAGCCAGGTCTTGGGTTGTTTCCTGAAGTAGAGATGGTCCTGGATCAGCCGTAGGTGGATGGGGAGGGAGTTCCATGTCTTGGCCGCTAGGTAGGAGAAGGATCTTCCTCCGGCGGTGTCTCTGCGAATACGAGGGACAGTGGCGAGGGCGAGGCTGGTCGAGCGGAGCTGGCGGGTGGGCGTGTAGAAAGTGAGGCGGTTGTTGAGGTACTTGGGGCCCAAGTCGTGGAGAGCCTTGTGTGCGTGGGTGAGGAGTCTGAACGTGATCCTCTTGCTGACGGGGAGCCAGTGCAGGTCTCTCAAGTGGGCAGAGATGTGGTTGTGGCGGGGGATGTCCAGGATGAGTCGTGCGAAAGCGTTCTGTATGCGCTGGAGTCTTTTCTGTAGTTTGGCTGTGGTTCCCGCATAGAGGGTGTTCCCGTAGTCCAGTCGGCTGGTGACGAGTGCCTGGGTGACCGTCTTCCTGGTTTCGGTGGGGATCCATCGGAAGATCTTTCGGAGCATGCGCAGGGTGTTGAAACAGGATGACGAGACGGCGTTGAGTTGTTTGGTCATCGTGAGGGAGGAGTTCAGGATGAAACCCAGGTTTCGTAAATGGTCCGTTGGCTTAGGGGCGGTGCCCAGGGCAAGGGGCCACCAGGAGTCGTCCCAGGCAGAGGGGGATGATCCCAGGATGAGGACTTCCGTCTTGTCTGAGTTCAGTTTCAGGCGGCTGGTCTTCATCCATTCGGCGACGTCCTTCATTCCTTCGTGGAGACTGGCTCTGGCGGTGGCGGGGTCGTTGGTAAAGGAGAGGATCAGCTGGGCGTCGTCGGCGTAGGAAATTATGTTTAGGTTGTGTTGGCGTGCGATGGCTGTGAGGGGGGTCATGTAGACGTTGAAGAGGGTGGGGCTGAGCGAGGATCCTTGAGGTACGCCGCAGATGACTTTGGTGGCCGCGGATCGGAACGGGGGGAGGCGGACTCTGTGGGTTCTTTAGGCGAGGAACGAGGTGATCCAATCCAGTGCCTTCCCTTGGATTCCGGTGTTACTGAGGCGCTGTATTAGTGTGCGGTGGCATACTGTGTCGAACGCTGCTGAGAGATCCAAGAGGATGAGGGCAGCTGTTTCCCCATTGTCAAGCAGGGATCTGATGTCGTCGGTAGCTGCGATGAGGGCGGTTTCGGTGCTGTGGTTAGCTCGGAAACCGGACTGTGAGGGGTCGAGGGATCCGTTTGTCTCGAGGAAGGCGGCGAGCTGTTTGTTGACGGTCTTCTCGATGACTTTGACAGGAAAAGGGAGAAGCGAGATGAGGCGGAAGTTCTTGAGGTCGGTGGGGTCAGCTGTCGGTTTCTTCAGGAGGGCGTTGAGCTCGGCATGCTTCCAGCTCTCCGGGAAGGTGGCGGTGGCAAAGGAGATGTTGATGAGGTCTCGGAGTTGGGGTGCGATGATGGAGTCGGCCTTGTTGAAGACGTGGTGGGGGCAGGGGTCGGTTGGGGAGCCGGAGTGGATGGTGTTCATCGTGCGGGTGATGTCTTCGGGGCTGACTGGGGTCCAGTTGTAGAGGGTGGTGGTTGGGGGGCGCTGGTTCGGCGGTTGGGTGCGTGGTCTGTGTGCCGAAGCTGTTGTGTATGTCGGCGATCTTGCGGTGGAAGAACGAAGCGAGTGAGTCGCAGAGGTCTTGCGAGGGTGTGATGTCGTGGTTTCCGACGCTGGGGTTGGAGAGCTCTTTGACAATGCTGAAGAGTTCTTTGCTGTTGTGGGTGTTGTTGTCCAGTCGTTCTTTGAATGTTGTCCTTTTGGTGGTGCGGATCAGCTGGTGGTGGTGTGTGGGTGGCGTTTTTGAGGGCTGTCAGGTTTTCTGTAGTCTGGTGGTCGTGGCGCCAGGCTTTTTCGAGGGTGCGGCAGTTTTTCTTGGAGGTTTTGAGTTCGTTGGTGAACCACACAGCTGAACCAAAACCTTGAGGAACATTCAGTGAAACAAAACTATTTCTGTCTGGAATACCACCTTAAATGTTTACAGTTTACCTCGCTTTCCACTACATTTTTGATTTATGCATCTTTATAGCCATAGTGCTGTTTTTAAAGACAAAAAATCATCTCTGATTACTCCAGGAATTATTTCTGTGGGCCCTTTGTGGATGCTTCTCCTCATACCTGTTAATTGCCCCCACCCTAGTGAATTATTAATGCCCCTGATATCGATAACGCCACTGGCAGGGGAAGGAGGACCAGACCTGCTACTGGTGCACTCTTATAAATCACATTGTGAAAAAAGTGGATAATCTGTGATTCAGGATAACTTTATCTGGGGACTGACGTAAAAACTCTAAATGTGCTGCTTAGTCAGCACCTCTGAATTTCTATAAAATCACATGAATTCTAGCAAATGTCAGCATGGATACGCCCAAAGGTTCCCATGTATATTTTTATGATCTGCACATTTTCAGGTGAGCATGGTAAAAAGAAAGTTTAAGACCCCTTTATATGACACCTTTGACAGAATACATTTTCTGCAGACTGGCTTAATTAAACACAAAATATATTTGCAAACGTTTCTATGATCCCTGGTAATAAGATAATATGCTGTGTACGTAATTCATCAGGAAGACAAATCATGAAAAGAGGGCGTACGCACAGTGGGAAAATGTGATTATGCTAATAAAATAACATTGGTATCTGGCATGCTGGTTATTGCACACTTTGGAACAAATCCTCAACAGAAATAAGGAGCCATATATTGGATTTGTAAACTGTTATGGGTGAACCTGGTTATAAGTTACACTCAAATTAGAATTTAGCAGTCTGTCTACCACACTGACTACAGGCGGGTTGTACATTCCGATTCCTGCACTTACTCCGGTTTGGTCAGGGGTTGGAATTCTAAGATGTACAGTAAACATCGCTCAGCTTCCCCCATAAAAACGTCAGCAGGTCAAACCTGACAAAATGTACCGGAGCAAAAATGCGTTTAATTCTGATACTTGTGAAATTCGGTACATTTATTCATCATCCCAGAGGAAAACTCAGAATATGATAATTATTCCAGCCCGAAAAAACCGCACCCTGCCACTCTGTACTTACTCACCCTTTTCTCAATCTCTTGTAATCAGGGCCTAACAATGATATAGCATTAAAAGCACATGCAAAAATTAATTTCAGCTTACCAATATCATTACTTCGATCTGAAAAGTCCTTCTCAGGGGTGCTTGATACAGTACTGGCCAGAAGTTCTGCCTTGGGACTCTCACTTCTAAAGGGAGGAAAAAGATAGATTAAATTGTAAAACTAGCAAAATGTTAACACTGGTGACATGTAAGCCATTGTAATAGAAGTCCTGGAAGCTAATTATAGTTTAAAGCAGACCCTAAAGCAACAGTAAAACATCTAAACCAGATGTGGCAGTGCCAACAGCTTATAAATAAAAATGTGCTTCTTTAGTCACTAGTGAATTTAGGCATGTAATAGTTCACCATAGATGTGCTCTATCACTCATCCTGGCACTCATACATCCAGCCACTGATTCATTTCTGCATGCACTACACAATAAAACACACATATAAACCGAATAAGCATACACAAGAATATTAAAAGAATAAAAGTTTTAAAAAAAGAAAAGACAATGCCACATAAATTTGGGAGGCGTGTGTCTGCCTTCGAAAATAAGTAAAAATTAAGCTTAGCAATGGGTGGCCATCTTGGAATGGTATTGTGCATAGTCGATCATTGTATGAAAATTCCAAAATGGCTATCGGATTTAGAAGGAATCCTGGACAAGTAATTAATGATACACTATGCAGAAGAAAAGCACCATCACATTTTTAGATGGCCACCTACTAAATGTTCTTCTGGGCAATCAACTTGAAAAGTTATGGTGCATAGCGTATCATTGTTATACCAATTCATGATGGCCGACCTGTTGCATCCAAAAACGACTTCCTCTTGGAATAATACTTTTTTACACTCTGCACAATATCACTCCAAGATGGCCACCCAGTTTCGAGCAATGGCAATGCAGGATAATGCACACTGCAAAGGAAATGAGGGGGAACAGCCCAATTGAACTGTCTGGGCAGCTGTCAAGCACTCCCAAATAAATACATAAATAACTAATTAAATAAGGTTGAAGGCAGAATTGAAACAATAACTATGAAAGTAGATAATAAAAATAATAAATGACTGGTCCATCAGCCCTTAGTGTGAAGTGGGCATGCATATGTGATCAGGTGAATACGCATCACTAAAAGGCCAATAGAACTGATGGCTGAAATGGGCTGAACTGCTTCACGATGTCATGAATAGAAACAGAATGCGAGTGGCACTCAAAGAGACCAGTAGCTGAAAAAGACTGAATCAACGTATGTATTTTTATGATTTATTTTTATTACACAATTATGAGGGTAAACTAAAAAGTACTTTAACAATCATACACCATTAAACACTATGTATAAAGTTACAAATGTGCACAAAATATCAGAAGAACATACTCTTTCCCTTTAGACAACAATCAGGCATACAGTCAAAACTACTAACATGCACAATACTGTATTCGGCAAAACAATGTATAAACCCTTCTAAACGGGCTAACAAGGAACATCTCATTGCAAATCTTCTAACTGCATTATTTGCAGGAAGGGGTAATCAATACCAACCCCCTTACCTACTACAGTAATTTTCAAGATTACATGTAACAAAATACCTGTCCACAGGATTTAACACAGTCTTATAATAATAATCCCCCTTAAAGGCCTAATGGCTTGAACAAATGTTCTTCAGAATAAAATAAATCAAGCCTTTTGCCTTTGTCTCAATATGTTATAATCCACTGTTCATACTTCAAGCATCTGACATAACGTTTCCCAATAAAAGAATGATGCATTTGTATCGTCTATCACCGGCTTGAGTATAAGCTTCCACACAAGGAAACCACCTGGAGTACAGTCAAAATTACAAATGTATAAAAAAAAGACATTTGGAAAACATTATACAACCCCTCTTAAAATAGCCTAGCAAGGATTATCGCAGTGCAAATATTCTAGCCCCAGAATTTGACTGCGCTTGTAACCCGCACCAAAACCCTTCATTACTACAGTAATCTGAGGTTTCATGTAATAAAATATCTGGCTACAGGCTTTAGCAGGGTAATAATAATATTCCACACATAAAGGCATATTGGGTTTAACATATGCTTTTCATAACAAATAAATAGGGCCTACTGCTTTGGTCACAAGAAAGATCAGTCCAATGGCATTTTACATACCTTTATCATTTGCTTGTCACCATAACCAATCAGGTCTACTGTGTTGTGCATAAGCTTTTCTACAAGTCAACCATCAGCCATACGGTAATTATATTGTGAAGCTACACCTTTTCCCCTTTGGATTCACAATACACCACACCGATCCTACCAAATGTTCATTCATACATTCAAAGTCAAAACGTCATTCACCATATACTCATACCCCAATCCTAAGTAAGGTAAATGCCACAAATGATTCCAAAGATTTTTCTCACGATTTTAATAACAAATCCATCCATAAATTATTACAAATGTGTATCAAAAAAATACATCTTCCAGACATAAAAATATATCACATGAGGAGAGTCATTATCAAAAATATAACGTTAAAAAGTTTATAAAGAGAGAGAACACACAAGACAATAAACTCCGTCTTAAAATCTTGCAACTTTGTGCGAATCAGGAACGGCACATGATTATGAAAAAATCCACTTCTAGTGTGCTCAACTTCTTCCTCAAATTTAGCACAACATAAGTATCAAATTAAATTACACATAAATACAAAATGAGAGTTGGGAAAATGATATGAAAAAAAATCTTTAAAAAACGTATCAATAATTCTCCAAGTGGAGATCTTCCACCAAGGTTTGTCAGATGGTGTAGCCAACACCAAAACCCTTGCTTACAATGGTAATCGGTGTCTTTCCATGTAACAAAATATTTGTACACTGAATTTAACACAGTATTATAATAACTTACCCTTAACCCCTTGCGTGCTGCCATCGGCAGCACTACCTCGCTAGTGCTGCCGTCGGCCAACGGCAGTCGCGGCCCTGCCCATTTTGCGGAAGTGCCGCACTGCCGCGAAATCGCGGCCATGGCAAAGGGGTTAAAAGTCTAAAGGCTTTATCACAAGATTTTCCCAATAAATAAGTCAGGCCTACTGCCGTTGTCTTAACCTATGGCAAATGAACTGACATATGGCATAATTGGCTTCTTACTAAGACCAACTCAGACCTACTACACTAAGCATAAGCTGTCGATCAAGGCGAAAAGTGCAATACAAGCATTCTTTTTCAGCAAAGCCACACAACCTCTCTCCAATCAAATGCTTTTAGGGAGGAAAATCAATATGTGGGTGGTGTCAAGGCACCTATCACAGTGGTGCTGACTAAATGGGAGAGGTGTTGGCCTAACTGCCAGGGCGGTCGACCTCAAATCTGGGGAACAGGGTTCGAGTCTCGACAACGACGCTGAACATCCTGTGATTCTGGCCAAATCACTTAATCTCCCCGTGTCCTACAAAAATTAATGTGTCCTCATGTAACACAACTGGTGCTATGTAAAGCGCGCTGATACCCGATAACTTCGGATCATGTTTGCACTATAAAAAACTCCGGGGAAAAAAGAAGCTTTTTTTCTGTTGATCCAATAAGATCTAGTGACAGCTGCGCTGTCAAGACGGACCTAAAAAGGGACCTGCTTAGAGTGGCTAGATGTACTAAAGGATTTTACAGTAAAAAACCCT
Organism: Lissotriton helveticus; assembly: GCF_964261635.1. Taxonomy (NCBI): domain Eukaryota; kingdom Metazoa; phylum Chordata; class Amphibia; order Caudata; family Salamandridae; genus Lissotriton; species Lissotriton helveticus. The sequence continues at coordinate 1,039,763,871 of NC_136069.1, forward strand.
GTGATTAAAAAAATAACAGGGTTTGCAATCATTGTAAAGTTACCAACACCTCAAAGAAGCTGGTAACTCATTTGCAAAGGGAATCTGTTTTTTTGGATAGCTTACCCTTTGCAATTGTGTTGGTGGCCATGGGGGATAAGGGAGTGAGACAGGTTATTAGGAAACATTTTTTTCATTTATTTTGTTCAAATGCAACTCTGAATCCTTTAAGTAACACTGGCTGCTTTTTAAGACAAGCATTGGCAAAGCTAATCAGTCTGGAGTTGACAGCCTTTGCCTTTGTCAGTGCTTGTTTTGTTTTGTCATGATGTATACATTTCATTGCCGGGGGAGCTGATGGGCACTCAATCTGAAAAAAAGGAGCTAAAAGTAAAAATATATTTTGGCTCAAAACGCACATATTAGCATGGAGACCCTGGCCCTGAAGGGACCTAATTGTATGCGGATAATCTCTGTGGAAGGGTGGAATGCCATCATTTACAGTGAAATTAGCCAATGTAAGAAGTGGTCTGACCAACCGCAGCATGCTGTATACTACAGTGGGCCGAAGTAACAACTGAATTACACAATATTAGAGAAATGTATAAGGAGTGGTGACTGAAAGCTCCTTTAAGTAACTATATTATACATATAATTTTAGTAAAATCAACTGGTCTTGGCTAACTCCAGACCTAAAGAAAACATTACCGTTTGGGAATGAGAACACAGGGATGATGGTCTGCTGTTCCTTGCAGGCCAACATCCCTGTGTTCATAGTCAATCACAGGATGTGGCAAATAGCAAACTGCCTAACCAATATTCATTTAACTATTCGTTCTACAACCTATGAAAAACTTGATATTTTCAGAGGTCACATAAAAAATTACAGACAAGTCTCAAAACGTTAGTGCACAATTTGTGACCACTACTTGAGACTTGTCTGTTAGTAAATTGGACCAAGCTCACTTTTTATGAAACTTCCAGGTTAAATATTTTAGGAGGCTGGCTTAGTATATGGTACTCACTTATGTAAGTGTAGCACCCTGCACTAATCCAGACAGCCCTTAAGGTGATTTTAGCGGTCCTAGACAACCTTAGAAAGCTCTGTAAGTGGTAGCTTTGGACAGCAACCTTCGGGCTTAGTACAGAAGGATTGTAAAGCAGCTTGTTTCACCAGTGCTAACTATATAGAGAAGGTTCACTGAAAAATAACCACACAGTGTAGTTATAAAAATATTTATTATAAACACTTACTAACACAATGCAGTATCTCCTACCCAGAGATATACTCACAATACACACATTACTTTGGTCATAGAACACTTAAGTAGCACAAATACACAGTGGTCTTCAGGGGGAGACCAAACCATATACTAAGAAAGTTGAATGCGAACAATGACCTAAGTCGAGACTGGAACCAAGTTAAGTACCCAGGAACCCCAGGGAGGCCGTGTGTAGAGTGGGAACACGATCACATGTTCAATACAAGTCAATAGGTAAGTTGCAATAGCAGTTTTTAAGGAGAAGGACCCTTCCCAGAGGACCTTGAAGAAACCCTGTGAAAGATGGAAGGTTGGAGAGTCACCCCATCCGTAGATACCCTGAGAACCAGGATACCTACAACAAAGAAAGCCAGGTGCATAGGTGTGAAGTGACGTCGGAAACCGCCGTAGCCCACAATGGAGGACTTCAGTGAAGATGCTGCTGGCAAAGAAGATGAAAGAGTCCGGTGGAACCTAAAGGGGGATTCAAGATGAGGGGTACCTGCAAGCAGAGGGGACAGAGTCTATGCCACTTAAGAGTGACCAGAAGACACGAAAGACGAATGCCCACCGATGTCCGAGATGCAGGAGAGTTGACGGTGACCTTGGAGCTGCAGCTGTGCAGACCAGGCAATACTATGGAAGACTAGGAGCCATTCACGAGCTGTTCCATGTTGAATGTCAAGAGCTAGGGGGGTTTTGTCTGTTGGAAGCACCAACAAGCCTCGGCAACGGCAACAAATGTAGTAGATGAAAAAGGTGCAGTGTCAGGACCAGCAAGATCCAAGTGACTCACCACGAGTAGGTAAGTCAGAGCAGGCCTGAGCAAGCAGGGGAGCTCAGTGGAGCCAAAGAAGACCCTCAAGAGGACCCACTGGTTGAAGGCACAGAAGTCGCAAGAGGACCTCGAGCAGCTCACCAATCATGAAGGCCCACGGTGCAGAGGGTGTGATGAGGATGAAGATCTTGGTAGCAAGAGATGCTTGAGCCTGGAGCTTCTTGGAGAATGAAGATCTCTGGTGAAGAGAGTCAATAAGCCTTGGCAACAGCAAGTTGATGTGGTGCACAGGGGCACTGCTCCAGCGGTTCCAACTAGGGATACTGCCTTCAAACTTGCTGTGAAGACAGTGCAGGCCTTGAGGGAGTTGAAGAACCTTTCAGAGTCCGCAGGAGCCCAGGGGCAGCAGATCGATCAGCTTCATTGCGGTATTTTTCAGGTGCAGGGAAGTAACTCATTCACTTCGAGGGAGATTCCTTTGGATGTCTTGGATGTCCACAGGTCTCTATAAGAACCGGTATGGAGCACAGGCACAGATGATGCAGAAGACTGGCAGGATGATGAGACCAGGAGCAGCATGAGTCTTCCCAGTTGCGGTCTCGGTTCCCAAAGCAAAGTCCAAAGTTCCCAGACGGTTGAAGATGAAGTGGTTTCGGATCTGAATCTTGTCCCATGATGAATCTAAGGAACCACCCAAAGGTAAGCCCTTGAGTACCCTAAGGAAAGGGTTGGGATGATTCAGGGGTTCCTCCCACAGGAAGGGCAGGACAGTGGGGAGGATACTCCAATGTCTTTTGTCCAGTTTCATGCTAGAGCCAAGGGCTCCCTGAACTGGTTCCAACTGGAGTATGCAAGGAGGGCACCAAATGTGCCCTTGAAAGTAGTCTAGTGGTTTTGGCAAGCACCTCCACCCTAGCCCAATATACAAAGTGCTGTCTGGGAGGTGGTCACACCTCCCTGGGACAGGAAACCTATTGTCCTGCCTTCCCCTGCTCGAGCTTGGCTCAGCAGTAGGAGGGCAGAATCGTGTCTCTGGTGGGCAGCAACCATAGTTTGCTATCTGGGACTGGAAGACTGGCACCGGAAGAACTGAGGGCTTATGATTCCAACATGTTTAATACCAAACACGCCAGGGTTTGTTACAGACAGTTTAGAGTTAGCCATTGCATAATGATGCATGGCCACCCTATGTATCGTAATGGCTGATGGACTTGCAACCTAGGTGAATGGACTTCGTGGGTTGTAGGGGTGTCCTGCTCATGCAAGAAATACCCTCACACTTATAACAAGAATCCGGCCTTCAGGATTGAAAGGCCTGCCTTAGGGGTGACTTGTAGGTTTTAGGTGCAATGAACTCAGATTGATTAAACATATCTATCCTAAGTTGTGCTACCACCAGCTTACACCGGCTGCAATGGCAGGCCTGTAGTCACAATGTAGGTGTTCTCCCATGGGTGGTAGAATACATGCTTCAGCCCTTGAGGGACCCCTGGTGTACCTATGCCCTGGATACCTTAGTACCATATACTAGGGGCTTACAAGGGTACACCAGTAGCCAATCTAGATTGTACATAAGTACTCACCATGATTCAATTTTGGGAGAAGCACAGAGACTGGGTCCTGATTAGCAGGATCTCTGTCAGACTAGTCAGAAAAATATAATGACACCAGCAATAAGTGGGGGGAACTGTGAAAGCAGATCCTACTTTTCTACAAAGATAATCTCCATGTTACATGTCATGATATAGCAAGAGTTGTTATTAACAAAGTGCTTTGAAGGGACTCACATTTCACGTCACAATAAGATAGTTCAGGGTGTAAATAGGCCTAAGCACTCAGCCATCATAATTGGTTGTGCTCTTGGGTAGGATGGGCAACATAATTATTTCCTCAGTAGCTTTTAGCAGTTAAGACATAAAACGCAGTTTGTTTCAGAGGGCCTGGAACCAGTACTTAATTTGTAAAAAGGCAAAGAGCCAGGGCCCTCTTCAGGGTGCCACTGCCGCTTGTGCCACCCAATGCCTCTGCTAGTGCTACCAATAACACCACAAACGAAAATTACTACCATCACACTCCTACAAGTGCGACAATTCAGGCTATTCCAGGACCTTCACAGCTATAACAATGGCTTGAGCGGCAGGTATTAGTCATTTTTGAATGAACAATTATTGTTGCCCTCACGGCAGGGCCACCATGTGGCAGACTGTCAGTGTTGAGGTTGACAGTTAAGTGCTGGTGCCGAGCAATGGAAACCACAGGCTCAAATTAAGCTCTGCCTGGAACCACTGGCATGCCTCGAGTATATTTGAAAATGTTCGCCCTCCGGAACAAGTGTTGCACAACCTTCTATCGATTTATGATGTGACCTTGTTTTCTAGCGAACTGTGCAGGACTGTATCTGTATGCATTAAGAACAAGAGCATTTCTACAAAGTAACGTATGGAGCACGCAATACGATTTAAAGAGGGCAATTTATAGCTATCATAGGTGCACGTAGACATTGTGATGAAAGGTGAGGTGCGAGTCCACTGCAGAGTGCATAAAATCAACATGTTACAGATTATACCACACCTTAGAAATATTGTGTTTCATTATTCTGATAACGCGAAGTTTTAGGAGTTCTAATTAGTCTCAAATCAGAGAACTCCCTCCCCCCCAAACGAGAGCCTGACATTCGCATTTACAGCCCAGTTAAAACAAAGTTACAAATAACATATACAGTGGGGTTTCTTACCTCATTTTGACAGGAAAGTAAAAAGGGCAAAAACATTTCCTTTAGGTGAAAATACCAACTTTTAGAACATACACACTTCGTGCTCATGCCTAAATGATCAAAAATGGTATTTGAGCCCGTTTTTAGGATCACGCCAACGGCATTCAAACTTAATATCAGCATTAGATAATTGTGCTACCAGAATATTATGAACATAATATCGAGGACCAAAATATCGACAAAGTTATGATATATACCCATAGATTCATCAAGCATCCATTTTGCGATTCCTTGTTAGTGAAAAATAAGGATTCGCTAATAAGGAATGGCAAAAGGCTATGCATGAAGAACTCGCTAAAAAAATAGCGAGTTCTTAAAATTCCTTAATTGCGGCTCACAAATTGAGAGTCGCAATTAAGGAGTACCTCCCCATTCATTCGTATGGGAGGCCCATAGGAATGAATGGGAAGACAATCTCAATTTGCGATTCTCAATTCAAAAAGGACACCCTGTTGCACCCCTGAAATCTGCATATGGGTACATCTTGCGCACACACATGCCCTAAGGGCATGTTTGTGTATAAAATGGAACTTTGAAAAATGCACTTTAGTGCATTTTTCAAAGTTTTTGCAAATTACCGTGAAGCTCGATTCCACGGTAATTTGCTCCCCCTATTAGCGGCATCGCTAATTTTTAAACTTGAATGCATTGCATTTAAGGAATCTCCATTTGAGATTCCTTAAATGCAATAGCAATTTAAGTAATCGCAATGTTGCGATTTCTTCAAATTGCGATTTTTGCATTTGGGATGATGCATCCCAAATGCAAAAATACCGGTCGCAAAGGGGAAGATTCTGAGAATCTGCCCTTTGCGAGCTGTGTTTAGCTTGATGCATCTATGCCATAGTTAAGTATAGGTGTACTGTACTTAACTGCACATATATGAACCTTGATCTATACAGCATAAAGGTACATTACTGATCAGGGCTATGTCATGAACAGCGCACACAATCACAGAAAAGAACTGTGCCTGTTTTGAACAAAATTGGAGCTTCTATATGCACATGTAAGCTGAGCAGTAGACCGCACAAATCAGGAAAAAACTGTCATATTTGCCACTAGTTGGGCCTGGTTTACAAACCTTCTTCTAAGAGAAGAGTTGTGCATTAGTTACATGTACGTCATAACTATTTGCAGAAAAACCTTTGTGTATTCGGCCATCTTCTCCAGGGCTCTAGTGTCTGCAGTTCAAGCACTGACATCTTAACAGTGGGATTCCCAGTTAGTTTACACACTATAAACGGTGCAATCGTGCTCAGAGATGGGTGAACAGCTCTGCTGTGCACTGTCCACATGGTCGTCCTGGCCAACAAAGGACTGAACTGACAGATAGGAGTGTGGGAATTTTTTGGGGCTTTGAAAATTAGACTGTTTGAAAATAAAATTCTCCAAAAAATATCCCAGCAGTATCATAAATAATTAAAGAAAATCCATGAAGCAAGGAAAGGGTGCAGTACCTTCGTCTGTTACTATGTGTCCCTCTGCACCTCTATTAGCCATATGAGGTATTTCACCGTGCAAGAATGAAGAATACAACTCCTCTCCAGGACCGGGCCTGCCTTATTTATTCCCAAGCACACACACAGAAAGCACAGTAGAATTTAGCCTGCTGCTGCAGCTGTTGTCTTGCTCAAACTCGTTGAAATCCATGATGCACATACTGAAATTTCAGCGTGCAGGACGGAGGAAGATGTAGCAAGAAAAGACTGCAGAAAGCCATTAACCTAAAGCCGCGATTCAGCTTAAGATGTTTAAAACTAAAGCGCGGCGTGCCGCCATTGCTATAAAAGTAAATAAATGGAAAACAAATGGAGGCATCCAATCGTATTTTTTTTTCTATTTATTGACTTTTGAAGCAAATGTGTGCCGCCATTGCTACAAAAGTAAATAAATGGACAACAAATTAGGCACCCGTCTGCCTTTTTTTTCTATTTATTGACTTCTGAAGCAAATGCGGCACACCGAGCTTTAGCTTCAGGTGTATAAAGTTAAAGTGCAGAGTACCGTGATTGGTACAAAAGTAAATGAATGGGAAAGAAATGCAGTAGCCATCCACCTTTTTTTCTAGTTATTTACTTTTGTAGCATTGGTGCCACGCCGCGCTTTAGCTTCAGATGTTTAAAGTGTGGCGTGCCATGATTCCTACAAAAGTAAATATATAGAATAAAAAGTTGGGCGGCCGCCATACTTTTTTTCTATTTATTTACTTTTGTAGCAATTGCGACACACCATGCTTTAGCATAAGATGTTTAAAACTAAAGTGCAGCGTGCTGCCATTGCTACACAAGTAAATAAATGGAAAACACATGTGGTGTCCGCCCACCTTTTTTTCTACGGATTGATTTTTATAGCAATCAAGGCATGCCGTGCTTTCGCGTCAGATGTTTTAAGCTAAAGCACGGCGTGCCACGATTGGTACAAAAGTAAATAAATGGAAAAGAAATGCGGTGGCCACCCGTGCAGCATGTTGTGCTTGCTTCAGCAAGACATTAACTAAATAGCGCTCACTAGCTGTTAATGAAACCTAGAGAGTACGGACACATGTAAGAGGGGCTGTCCTCATGGGAGGGAACAACAGAAGAAAGGGCGGTACTAAGGAGGGACTACTAAGCCTATTCATGAATCAACAGCCATTATTTACAAAGGACAATAACAGGAGCCAATTGAAAAGATGGGTGGAAAATGGGCGGAGCATAAAGTCCATACCTGAATACAGCATGTCTCGAAGAGACAGTGCAAGTGCTGCCTAAGTGAGACCTAAAACAGTGACTTTTTGAGATGCCTGGACAGTTTTATCAATGCAGGCTAACCAAAGGAACTAGCTTTCGGTTTGCATACTGAAAGTGTCCTGTATTCTTATGGTGTTTAAGTTGTGAAGGGCCAGGCGTCTGCTCTTTCTCTGAGTATCTTTCATTCTTTCCTCTGGTCTCGCCCTTCACCTGCCTTCAGGAGATGCAATTAGTGCTTTTGCTGTAACTTAATGGGAAATACTTTCTAATTATAATAAGCAATGTCTGTTATTTTATCTTTTTAAAGAAACAATATTGAAGATCGTATCATTTCTTGTGCTCACGCTAGGTCAGCAGTTTATACGGGTGGCTAAATTGGGTTTTATGACAATAAAGTGTTGCTTTCTATAAAAACCTAGTGTTGACAGTTTTCTTAGGCGCATGTTAACAACAACTGTAACAGCGCATGAACACAGTAGTGTTAGAAATGGGGGTCTCTAGTTGGCAGAGGCAGGTACCTTTGTCCAAATAGGGGCCCTTGCTTCTAGTCAGGGTAAGGGGGATACACTCCTAAAATAACCCCTGGTCACCCCCGTGGTAACTTTGCACGAGCCAACTGGCTAATCTCAGAGGCAGTGTGTAAAGCATTTGTGAATACTACAGTAACATTACAAATGAACACCACACCAGTTTAGAAAAATTAGTAATCTTTATCTAAACCAAAACAAGACCAAACGACAAAAATCCATAATACAGTTATCATATATTACATCGGCTACAGTCATTTTGCTAATTTTCTATTGCAGAAGAGGGCAGAGTTTGAGTAAGAAGAAAGATTATGGCACCTTCCTTTCTGATTCCGATGAGGCTTTTCCGTCTCACCGCTCTGAGGTCTAGTTGCAACGCTAGGGGGCGGGGCTTCTCCCAGACCAAGGTGACACGTGTAAAGCAAGGGCCACAAATATTTGGTGCAAACTAATTCACAGCACTGGGAATGGTGAAACTAAGTGTGCCACGTATAGATGTGAACTTCTATCAGTATGCTTAATTATATTCCAATCTTGTATTAGCTTTGGTTTGTCGGTATTTCTGGCTGAACTTACCTGCAAACGTAGAAAGAAGCCCAAAGACCAATCATATTGTGAGTATTCCTCTGTAACTTGCATGTACTTTCCACCCTGAAACACAGATGTGGGCTCTCTCTCTCTCTCTCTCTCACTTTCTCACTCACTCACTCTCTTTCTCTCTCTCTCTCGTAAGCAGGAGTGGGAGCAATGCCAGGGTGAAATCTGCATGGAACATCCACACATTCACTGAAGTGTGAGAAAGGAAAGAGTGGAAATTGTCCATTTGCACGACATTCACACTTAAAGCACTTTCCACATGTATGAAAATTTGATGCTGTAAATTTTATTTGCTTGATTGACGACATCCCTGGGTGGGAAATCTGGCCTTCGTCTTTCCCCAGTTTGAGGATATTCAAATTAGTAGATTGATTTGAACAATAGCAACCAATAGTATTTAAGAAAGTTAAATGTGCTTGGTATTTTTGTTACAAATGTGGATTATTTTATGTTAGTCAGAATCTGGTTACAAGATCATGACTGTTGGACCTGGCCCCTTTTTGGCAGGTTCACCCCGAAACTTTTTGCTTTTTCCTAGCCTGTTTCTGTGACCTGGTGTTGGTGATTTTAGGCCTCTGCGCACTTTTTCACTGTGGTACAGTGTAAAGTGCGTGAGCTCTCTGTGTGTGTGGTGAGAGTGACCTGCCCTCCCATAGGAATGAATGGGGAATATGTATGCCCATGGTAGTTCCTGATGTGTGGGGAGTGCAGGGTCGAGTTTGGTATGTGCGGACTCGTGAGATTGAATGCTGCGCAATGGTATATGCGGCATGATTGTGTCTAGTGTAGAAGTGCCACTTTTAGAAGATTTTTAAAAAAAGAGTTGTATGGCCCTATGGACAGAAGTGGGGAAGGGCCCAAATATACTTTACAAAAAGAGAAACCCACACTTCGCAGAATTTCAAGAAGTATTATTCTAGTTGAAATGATAAACAAAACCTAATATGTTTATCTTGGCAATTAATTGCGCCTTTTATTCATACTTTTTTTTAGAAAGAAAGGTACTGTTTTTTAGCAAGAGAGGACAATATCCTTCGCATACATAGCCAAACAATCTTGCTGTCTTAATTATACAAAACCATATGTACAAAAAATTGAAAACGTGCAATTATTACAAAACATTACATTCTACAAGACATAACATTCAAAAAGTAAGGAACAGGTGAGAGATGTCAAATTCTTTCAAATAACATCATCAGAGTACTGAAAATTGGGTACAGTTCATTCCTAAATACTAAATCCTGGTTATTTTCAAAGAGTAAGGCTTAATCCCTTTTATCGAACGCAAGTAAAAGATAGCGATTCGCAGCAAGCGGTGATCGGTTAGTGACACTGAAACGCAGAACCGTGCACACAGCTTCATTTACAAATTCGAAGAGTGACCTTTACCTCTACAGCTTTGAGGATAAAGGTTGGGAAAAGGATTGAGTTGGCCCTGATGAGAGTTGGGGTACAAGGAACCCATACTCGAAACGCGTCGGCAAATGGGATTAAGTCCTATGAAAATGCGTTTTTGATAAAAGGGATTAAGCCTTACTCTTTGAAAATAACCAGGATTTAGTATTTAAGAATGCAATGTTTTGTAATAATTGCACGTTTTCAATTTTTTGTACATATGGTTTTGTATAATTAAGACAGCAAGATTATTTGGCTATGTATGCGAAGGATATTGTTCTCTCTTGCTAAAAAACAGTACCTTTCTTTTTTAAAAAAGTATGAATAAAAGGCGCAATTAATTGCCAAGATAAACATATTAGGTTTTGTTTATCATTTCAACTAGAATAATACTTCTTGAAATACTGCGAAGTGTGGGTTTCTCTTTTTGTAAAGTACTTTTAGAAGATGGCATATTTGTGTAATTTGTGTCTGGTGTGTGATTGGCTGAGGCTGGCTGGTGAGCCTGGCTCCAAGAGTCTGGGAGGGTCTGCCCCGGTGGTGAATGGAGTGTTTAGCATGCTGATGTGAAGGGAGGAGTGAGCCTGGGCCTGCTTGTGGATTGACCGTCTGGTTTGAGTGTCCTGAGTGAGGCTGGGTTTTCCCCACACAATGCTGGCTCCACCCCCTGGGGCGCGTCTGATGTCCCTAGCCTGGCCAGTGAAAGGAATTCCCTATAACCAGTTCTAGCTGGTTCTCACACTGCCTGCACCCTGCTAGACAATGGATTTCTCTGTATAAAAAGGGGCTGTGTCCCCTTCCAAAATGTTCTTGTTTCGGACTTGAATCCTGCCAGGGGCGTGCTGCTGCTTAGGCTCAGGGGAAGGTTTGCCTCCCTGAGCCCTGCCCAGCCCCTGGACACCTGATGGACTTTCCTGGGGGAGCTGGAGGACTTTTCTTTGTTGGGAGCTGCTGTGCTCCACCTCTTTTGTCCCTGAACTGGCTTTATAGCGATGTATCCTTTCTCATAGCGCTGGAGAGCGCTTTGTATTGCCTTTAAGCACCTGGGAGCGCTTTTTATGATCCAGGCAGGTGCCCACCCTGCATTTCATAATGCCGCGGACCTTGCCGCTTATTTGCCCCGTTTTTACTTAATTATTTGAAGCCGGTGCCCACCCGGCATTGCCCCGTGTTCCCACCGCCGCTGCCCGGGACTGCCGAAGGAGAAACCGAAGGAGCAGAGCCCTGATTGGCTCAGAGTGACGAGCCCCCTCAGTAAACGCCGCGCTGGAATTGGTTCCCCAAGCCGCAGCATCACACTTCGGCCCGCGCTCTGATTGGGCAGCGGGTGGAATCTCCCCGGGGGGGAAGAGGAATCATGGCGGCCGGTCGACAGGGCTCCCGTGAGCTGAGGGAGCCCTGCAGCAAGAAGAGAGGAAGCTGGCCGAGTGAGAGGCGCCGCAGCCCGGGGCTCCCGTGAGCGAGGGAGAGCCCCGGGGCCGCCAGAAGGAGTAGCTGTCCGCGGGGCTCCCATGTGTCAGGGAGAGCCCTGCTTTGCCCGTGGGAGAAGTGCTGCTGCCGGGCAGGGAAGAGAAGAGCGTCGGTGGAGAAGCCGGTGAGTGGGGCCTTGGTGTGCACGTGAAGGGAGGAGGGCGCCGGGGCACATTGCCGGTGCCCGCCCCTCCCGCTTGGGCTATCTTTGCCTCGAGAGGCTCCGGGGGCATTTTGCTAATTCGAGTCCCCCCTGCGAGGGACTCCCACGAGGCCCCAGTGATGTCAATTGAGCCCACGAGAGGGCTCTGGGGGCCATTGTTATTTCGAGCCTGATAGGCTCCGCCGCTGTTTGGCCCCGCATTGTGTTAGAGCCCTGCAAGGCTCCCCCAGCGGCCGCATTCTCGCAGAGGGCCTAGTGAGGCTCTAGGGGGCATTTCTCTTGAGCACGAGTCACCAGAGGGGGGACTCCAACAACGGGGCCATAATTGTTTAAGAGCCTGTGTGGCTCCAACGTTTGGGGCATGTGTGATGTCTAGAGCCTGTGTGGCTCCAACGTGCGCAGTTCAGAGCCTGTGGGGCTCCAACGAGAGGGCGCAGATTTATTCTAGGGGCTAGTGACAGCCCCTGTCGCAGTTTTGTGTCACAGCTGCCCAGCAATTAGTGGGTAGCTGCACCGTTTAGGTCTTGTGATTGTTCCTAGGTACCCAGCAAGTAGTGGGCACCTGCAACGTTTAGGTTTTGCGCCGGTGGCGCACCCCTGACTGGCGCTGCATTGGCAGCGCGCCCTGACATTCTGGACACAGGGCTCTTTAGTCCCTTTATTAGATGGGTGCTGGTATGTGATTTTATTTAGGCGCAATGTGATTATCTATGTGATGGTAATTGCCTAATGTGAGTTTTGCGCAATGTGATGTGGTGCTAGGAAATGTAATGCATTTAAAATGATTACGCACCTTGATCTTACACCTCTGAATGTTTTTATGCATCATGTGTTTTTGCGCTATTGAGTTGTGTTTTGGCACCTCTGAATGTTTTAGGCATCATGTGTCTTCCTTGTTCCTACACCTCTGAATGTTTTTATGCATCATGTGTTTTCTTCCCTTACACCTCTGAATGTTTTTATGCATCATGCATCCTTCCCTACACCGCTGAATGTTGTGATGCATCATGTGTAATGTGTTCTTGCTTATACCCCTAAATGTATTTTATTCTTAGGTGGTTGTTCTTTCCAGTACAGGTGGTCCTAGAGAGGTCCTGGTCCCCTGCGTGACATTCTCCTAAGGTGGTTAGGGTTGCGTAGGTGGTACTTACCTGTTACCAGTAGTTACTGGTTGTGTGCTATTCTTGCTAATTTGTGCTACAGTGATTTTATATCCTTTTATTCTAATTTCTGACAGTATTTCTATTTCTAAAAGTGTTGATTCTGACAGTGGCCCATGTGGCCCTGTCTTGTAAATAATCCCTTGTGAATATTGCCCGTGCCAGTTGGCACAATGTACATGTGTGATTTTTATCTGATGTGATTTTGACAATACAGAAGTTATTTTTATATAACCTTGTGTGGAGTTCCTTTTGTGGTGTGCCTAGTATGTTGTTGCTGTTGTGTGCTTGCGCAAACGCTTTACACATTGCCTCCGAGTTTAGCCTTACTGCTCGTGCCAAGCTACCAAGGGGGTGAGCAGGTGTTATCTTGGCATGTGACTCCCTTGCCCTGACTAGAAGGGTGGTTTCTGCCTAGCTTTGGCGTCAGCCTTAGCCTACCAGAATTCCCAGTTCTAACAATGATGCATAAATAATACGTATGAAAGAAGTTATTATCTATGCAGGTATGTGAAATACACAGAAAATAACTAGATCGTTTTCCAGTATATATTAAATTGAGTTACTTTTGTCGTATCTATAAATATCCATTAGCGGTACACTGAATGATATGTAGTTCCGCCTGGGTACCTTGTGGCAAACCAGGATGTTTAGTGTAACATACAACACTACAATTCATCGCCACACAATTCAACACCACCCAACATAATTACATTCCACATAATACCACTCAATGCAACACGATTCAACTCCACATAATTACACTCTACTCAAAACCACATAAATACACCCCACATAAAACCACTCTATGCCACATAGCAACAATACACATAAATACACTCCAAACCATGCCACATAATTCCAATCAGCATACGTTCACTAAAAGTCACATAGTTCCATGCAACACATTTCAACTCCACACATTTCTGCTCCATACCACATAATTTGACAGCAAACCACAAAATTCAACTCAACACAATTACACAACACACCATGTACATTCAATCCACACCACAGATGTCCACATCATGCCACAACGTTCAACAGTCCACCACATAATGAAACTCCACTACATAACATTCCACAACACAAAATATCAATCCACATAATTACACTCTATGACACACAATCCCACTCCACATAATTCTAGTACACTCTAGACCACATAATTACTATCCACATAATTCCGCTACATAAATCCACTCCACAGCACCCTATTTCATGCCACACATTTCCACAACTAACATTTCCAATTGTACACACATACTTCCACTGCACACCACATTTATCCACTACACCGTCGTAAAAGACATTGTAATTTACAATGCCAATAGCTCCAACTCGTGCAAAAGTGACACCTATTAGCTTTGCCAATGCTTGTTGAGTTATCTGATTCGCTAATTGGGGCACTTTTATTTTAATGCCCGGGCCTATTTTCTGTCCCAGTCGGACCCGGGCTTCTCACACGTTATGATAGGGCGCCAGGCCTTTGCTCCCAGCGAAACAGGAAATGAAGCAATACAAGGGAGTAAGTGCAAGGCCCCACACATCACTGGTAAACAAACATGACTGATGGGAACAGACATTTAGCAAGGCTTGGGACAACAAAGGTCAACTTGATGTTTCCGCAGTGAGCCGTCACTTTCTCCAGGCTGTTTGCAAGCTCAGCGGTTACACATGGAACCTCCCTTTGATTCCTTCCACCAGCGGCGCCTTAAAGCTGGCAAGTTAAATGCAGCTGCTCACACAGCACGTCTCACAAGGCACATTTTTAGCTTGGAGGAAAGTATTGCTTTTCTGTAGAAAGTGAAAGTGAAAAAGTGAAACGTGGAATATCTATCCATCCAGTTCTTCACATGAGATACACTAGAACATGCACCCCACGCTTGGATAGTCACACTACATGTCATTTATTTCCCTTCGCCCTTTACAGCCAAACCTCCTTAACTGGCAGATTTAAATGCGAGCACATGCAATTTTCACAAAGGAAGCATTCCAAGACACTGCTGGGCTCAATTCAAAAGATCTTGCTGTGAATGACTTTTGTTGTACTTCAAAATTCCAGGAGTAAACCAGAGGTATTGCTGGCTGATACTGGAAATTCATGAGTAAGCCAGGAGCACTGCAAGAGTAGGCGACACCGACTAATACACCAGTCTTTGTGATACACCTACTAATACACCAGGCCTCCTGTCTTCTAAGAATTCATAATTCGCGCAAAATAATATAAAATGGTAATTTCTAGACATGTTTCAGCCTCCATATCAGACAAGCAAACACCCACGTGGCCAGGAGTGATATCCTACGTTCCCACATTTGAGTAAGGCACTGGATGCACGTATTGTCATCAACAATGAAGCAGTATGGCGCCGAGCATGATGGCCGCACCTGTGTGAGGCTCCGCCGAGACCAGCTAACATTTGCCTATTTATCCTGTAAATCGTGCCCCCTGAGCCCCGTAATTGAGGGCAGCTGACTCCGCTGCTGTCGGAGAAGTCCTGGTGCTGTTTTCAGCTGGGCGGCCGCTGCGGTGGGCGTCTTTTGGACCGGTCGGCCCTTCCCCGGGTTTCTGCCGGCGGACCCCCGGCCTGAGAGGGGGAATCAGCGCGCCGCAGACTGAGCTGGGAGCCTGCCTGCTCCCGGCGTGTGGAGCCTGAGTGCCGCTCGGCTTGGCGTGTGAGGTGGAGCTGCCGGACGCGGAGGCCTCTGAAGAGACCAGGAACGAAGGCGGAGAGGTCCCGGCTCTGCCGGCTGTGGTGAGTGGGGCGGGGCGCTACGCGAGCCCGGGGCTGCGGAGGTGGTGTCGGGCCGCGTGGGGCCGCGCTGCGCGACCCGCGGCTGGTGGGGGGTGAGCGGAGGCGGCTTGCTGAGAGGCGGAAGGTCCGGACGGCGCTGCTGGAATGCGCTGAGCGGAGACAGGCGGCTTGCTGCACGGCGTGGACAGGCTGGGCTCTGCTGTGAGGCTGAGGAGCGTTCTGTGCCCGCCATCTTACATACTCTTGGATGCATCGGTGGCGGTAACGAGGGCGCCACCGGGAGTACATTAGCTACGGCACAGACGGTGCTGGGTGGACTGCATGTCGGCTGAGACCCGGGGATTGTAGCAGACCGGGTGATTGTGGTCACTGCTGAGCTGCCTGTTACGTGGTGCGAAGACATCCTGTGCCCGCCATTTTGCGCACTGTTGGCTGTGGGACTGCAGCAGGGAGGTTGATTGTGGGTGCTACTGGGCTGACATACACTGCGAGAGCTGGGTGATAGGTCGCGGGACGCTCTGGCTGCGCACAGAAGGTGGCCCGGCTTGCATCACGAAGAGCGCCATCATGGGTAGGACGGAGAGGAACCAGCCGAAGATCACCTTTGAGGCCAAAAAGACGGCGCCCGTGTCTTCTCAGGAGCCCACTAACAATGAACAGGGGGGCGCGACGGGGGGTGTCCCGAACTTGGAATCTACGCTGATTGCCATGCAAAAGACCCTCCAATCGATCGAGGGTACTATGGAGTCTGTCAATCACCGACTGGACCACATGGCGACGCAATTTGATCGTCAAAATGAACGGATGGGAGAGGTGGAGCAGAGGGTATCGACTACCGAAGATGGCCTTGCGACGGTCTCGACTAAGGTCTTCAACATGGAGAGGGTTCTGGCGGTCATTCAAACAAAGAATGAGGAGTTGGAAGGGAGATCCAGAAGGAGCAACATCCGCGTCACGGGCCTGCCAGAGTCCACGAATGTTGGTCGCATGGAGGACTTTATGGAACGTATGCTTATAGACATCTTTGGAGCGGACCAGTTGTCTAGCGTCTTCATAGTGGAGCGGGCTCATCGCTCCCTGGCGAAACGACCACCTCCCGGGGCCACACCACGTCCAATAGTAGCCAAAATTTTGAACTACAGGGACCGGGATACCATTCTGCGCCTTGCAAGGGAGAAAGGCTCCATTGAATATCAGGGTAACAAGCTTCAGTTTTATCCAGATTTTACAGTGGCGGTGCAGACTGCGCGCAAAGAATTTACCACAGTGAAACAACTTCTGCGTGACGAAGGTGTTCCTTATGCCATGCTATACCCTGCTCGCCTACGGATAGGACCGCCGTCGGATAACAAGATCTTCTCCTCTCCTAAGGCAGCTATGGACTACGCTAAAAAACAAAAGAAATGCAAAAGGGCGTCTGAAGGGCTTCAGGAAGATGGGGATAGACAGCAAGATGACGTTGCCTAACTTTTTGTGACCGTTTCCCTGTGGGGGTGCACAGTCGAGCGATGCTGCATTGCGCCTCTGCTGGATTTGTGCTGGGGGCGGCTGAGCCCGATCCTGCAGTCATTGAGAGTTGGGCTTGTCCCGGCCGGTCCTGTGGCTACTGCTGAGGGACGGAAGGACTGTGCTGCGTCCCGGCCGCCTAAATGCACCATTTGATCTACGGTATTGAACAAGTGCACTGTTGGTGCGGTGAGCGAGTTGGCTTGATGCAGGGCTGTGGGGCAGCACGGGCGCCTATGGCATGTATACTTTTTGCACTGGGCCCCCCTGTTGTCATCTTTGTTGATTTATGACGAGCTTCATGGATGTTATGCAACGTTGCGCTACTGTTTGACTGCTGCATTGCCTGCCTCAAACTTTTGGCAGATGGGGGTTCTGGGGGGGGGGGGGGGGGGGGTAGATCATTGAGTCTGGTCTTGCTCTCGTCAGTGTTCTGGCGGGAGTTGTGCGCCGCTGCGCCCCTGGTTATGGGAGATCCCCACACACAGTTGATTGCATGGTTGGGGGTTGCAATGGGGGGGGGCTCGGAGTGGCTTTGGCAAATTGGGGCTGCTGAAGTGGGTGGGGGGTTGGGGGGAGAGTTCTTGGAGTTTATTGGGGTACTGTTCCATGTCCTGGTCCGGGGTCGGGGTTCTGAATTACCTGAGAAATGTATTACTTCCTGTTGGCAGCTGTTCGAGGTAACCTGCTGGTGTGCTAATGTACATGCTGGGTCGCTGGGTGGAGATGGTTGGGTTGATGGGTGGATGTTGGTGGGGGAATATGGAGTGTTGGGCTGCGTGAATGATAGGCGATATGGATCGAGGGGGTAAACTCGCATGTGTCACGTGGAATGTGCGGGGACTTAATCGGCCGCAAAAAACGCGGCAGATGCTTGCTTTTCTGAATAGGCACGGTGCCCAGGTTGTGTTTCTTCAGGAGACTCATCTTCGGGGGAGGGCGGCTGAAATGGTGGGTAAGCAATGGGCGGGAGTCCGGCTGGCCACGTCCTATTCCTCATATGCCCGGGGAGTGATGATTTTGGTCAAAAAAAATGTCCCGTTTGAAATACATCATGAGGAAATTGATCGGGAGGGTAGATATATTCTCGTGCAGGGTACATTGTGTGGTTTGCAGGTCGCTCTTCTTAATGTGTACGGGCCCAATGTGGATGACCCTGAATTTTATGTGACTCTCTGGAACAAACTTTATGCGCTTCCCCCGTCGGCTATCATCTGTGGTGGTGACCTGAATGTCACGTTGGACACTGAGTTGGACAAAAAGCAGGACAGGCCGTGTGGGCGTAAGAAGGCTACGGCTGCGGTGTGTGAGGGCATGCGTGGCTTGAGACTGTTGGATGCCTGGAGAATGAGGAACCCGACTGGGCGAGAGGGTACATGTTACACATCGGCACATGATACGTGGTCACGGTTAGATTACTGGCTGGTAACGCGTGATGTGCATGGTTGGGTGACGGGTGTTGACCACCTTCCTCGCACTATCTCCGATCATGCGCCTGTGAAATTAGTGATGCAACTGCCTATGTTTGCGCCCGCTCCTTTCACGTGGCGTTTCTCCCCTGGTGTGTTGTCTGATCAAGTATTGCGTGAGAGACTGCGTCAGATTATTGAGGAGTTCTTTGTGCAAAATGTGGGATCTGTCGACGCTATGAGTGTTGTGTGGGAGGCCTTCAAGGTGACGATAAGGGGGGCGTGCATTGGCCTGAGATCTGGTGTGCTGACGTCCCTGCGGGGTTCTATGGCCAGACTGGAAAGGGAATTGGCGGTTCTGGAGCGTCGCCTGGAGCTCGGCGCAGAGGCCGCTTTATTGGCTGAGATCAAGACGAAAGTCACTGAGTATAATGAATTGGCGGAGCAAGAGGTGAAATTCCTATCCAAGCGCTCCACGGCCAGAAACTATGGGGAAGGTGGTAGGCCGGGGAAGGGCCTGGCGGACAGGATCAGGGAACCCTGGGCAAGGTACTGTTCTGTGCAGGAGCTGGAGGATCAGGGGGATGTGGTGACGAGTTCGGAGAGCATTCTGAATTGCTTTGCGACACATTACGCAAAACTTTACGAGCACAGGGACACGGCAGACGAGGAGGATGTGAATAGGTATTTTGAGGACATAGCTCTGGTATGGTTGTCCGGAGGACAACAGGAATTTCTGATGCAACCTATCACTGAGGCTGAGTTTAGGGAGGCGATAGCTGCTTTACCGAATGAGAAGGCACCGGGCACTGATGGCCTGACCTCCGAATTCTATAAAGAATATGCAGAGTTGTTGATTCCTCAGCTAGCGGGGGTCTTGGAGGAAGCGAAGGAATGTGGCCGGCTTCCGGAGACCATGAGAGAGGCGTTGCTGGTGGCGTTGCCTAAACCAGGGAAGCCCCTGAATAAATGTGAATCGTATCGCCCCCTGTCACTCATGAACACTGACGTGAAAATTATTGCCAAAGTCTTAGCCACAAGACTACAACTGCTTCTTCCTGTTATGGTATTGCCGGATCAGTCAGGGTTTGTCCCTCTTAGGTCAACTACACATAATCTGCGGGCGCTTTTTGCTGTGCTCCATCTCCTCAAACCGGAGCTGGCTGCGGTGGCGGTCATGCTTGACGCCGCCAAGGCCTTTGATTCAGTGGCGTGGAAGTATATGTTGGCGGTTTTACACCGGATGGGGGTACCATTCTTTTTCACTTCACTAGTTGCACTCTTATATACTGAGCCCACGGCAAGAGTGAGGGTTAATGGTCATGTGTCCTCCTCATTTCCGATACAACGGGGGACGAGACAGGGCTGCCCGCTCTCGCCCCTACTTTTTGCCATTATGATGGAACCACTGGCCTGTATTCTACGGCAGAAATATGCGGAGGCGGCGTTGAAATTTCCTCTTCGGTCCCTGGCAGTGTCCATGTACGCTGACGATATGGTTCTCTATGTTCGTGAACCGGCGATATACCTCGAAAACATACTCCGGGAATTCATCAAGTTTGGTCGCCACTCTGGACTGACCATCAATTGGGACAAATCCTTTGTGCTGCCTCTTACGGATGATACGCGTCGGGTCCCGTTGGAGTTCCCCTTGGAATGGGCGACTGAGTCGGTTCGTTATCTTGGCGTCTGGGTTCACAGAGATCCCCAAGAAATTATTAGGGCTAATTATGGAGTGGCTGTCTCTAAGCTGGAGGATCAGGTGGCACGCTGGACGCGGCTCCCTCTGACGCTGGCAGATAGAGTGTCCTTAATAAAAATGGTAGTTCTGCCGAAGTTTCTCTATCTCTTCGTAAATATTCCTGTTCCCCTGACATCACACTTCTTTGCCAGACTGCGGTCCCTGCTAATAACTCTCACCTGGGCAGGTAAGAAACCTCGGGTGACATGGGAGGTGCTGACCAAACCATATGAATTAGGGGGGCTCACCGTGCCGGACATGAAGCTTTATTATCTCTGCGCGCAGGCACATTTTGCAATTTACTGGCTGTGTGCCCCTCCGTACACGCCGCATGTGGCTCTAGAAGCCAGTGCTGTTTTGCCATATCCACTAAGGGCCAAAATTGTTAATGACCACTCGGTGTTTGGAAAGGGGGAGGTCGACACTGTAGTAATCACGGCGAAGGCCTGGGAGGACCTGGGCAGGCGGGCAGACAGGTTGCCATTGTATGCGCCGGCCATGCCGCTGCTCTATCACTCGGGCATTTCGGTGTCTAGTGAGACGGGGGGACTGCAGGTTCTGAGGGACGCTGGGCTTCAAACCATGGGGGACCTGTTCCCTGGTGCATCGTTTATTCCCTTGCAGGCAATGACGGGCCGCTCCAATAACGCCACTATGGCTACCTTCACATATGTTAGGCTTCGGGCTGCGGTGCACACTCTGTATCCAACATACCCGGGGGAACCAAAGATACTTGGGGCTTTGCAGTTGCTATACACCACCACGGATAGGTCTAAGCTGCTATCTAGATTGTACCGAGCGGCGCAGGAGGATGAAGGGGGGGGTGCGACCCAAGCTAGAGCCCGATGGGATAGAAGTCTTCCTGAACCTCTGAGCGATGATGACTGGACTGAGTGCTGTACTTTGACAGGAGGATTCATGATAAATGGTAATTTTCGACTTCTGCATTTTAAGTACATACATCAGTGGTACTACACGCCGGTCCAGCTGGCTAGGTTTGGCCTTCGCGACTCTGCCTGCTGTGTTAGATGCGGAGAGGATGACGCTGATTTTGTGCACCTGGCCTGGGGATGTTCACGAGTGTATGACTTCTGGAAGGCGGTGACCGAGATGCTTACTGCTATGACATCGACTGCAGTTGCGTTGGATGTGCGCACTTGCCTGCTGGGCATTGTCTCAGGTGTGTCGGTTAAGTTTAGAAGGTTTGTGGTGTTAGCGCTCCAGTTGGCCAAACGAAGAGTGGCGCTGTGTTGGGGAGGGAGGGGAGCGCCTGTGGTGCGGCTGTGGCTGAATGATATAGCCTACTGTAGGGATCAGCTTAATTGTTATTATGAGGGGCTCCCTGAGGCGGCGAGACCACGGGACATATGGACTCCGTTTACGCTCTATATGCTCTCCCTGGACAATTCTGACAGCGAGGGAAGTGTGAGGGCTGCCTCTTCTGTGGGAGGTGCTGAATCCGAATGAGTTGTGACTGGGGAGCGTGTGTCGGTTGTCCTGCACGATGTCCTTGAGTTACGGATGCCCGTGGGGCCTTCACAACGCCATAGTTGGACAGTGGATCTAATGCTTGTGTCGTTACTTACAATTGCTCTTTACATCACTGTGAGTAGGTCTCTCTGTACCTGCCGGCCTGGGTTGCTACTTACCTGTTGTCAACAGGGAGAATTACCTTACAAACAATGTATTTTACAGGTTGGGACCACCCACGAAGACCAGGTTTGGGGGGGGGGGGGGGGGGGGTAGATTGGGTTCTATAGGATTGTTGAGTTTGGTTCTTCACTATATAAAAAGAGACCGAGACCCACTCAGGGCGCTGAGGCCGCAGCCTTCTGGTGAGCTATGTACATTTTTTATGTAATCATCTGATGTGCCTTTCTGAGTTGAGTATTCCTAATATGCATTCCAACGCTAATGCTGCTTATTATTGGTTTCACTTGTTTTGCCTGATACACCGATTGCGGCCGGCCCTACAGTGGGTTGTAGGAACACAGCTGTGTATATGTAACATGAACAATAAAGGTCTTTAAAAAAAAAAAAAAACAATGAAGCAGTATGCACTGGCTTGGGGAGTAGACATTTTATATGGAATGATGCTTAACAGACTTTGATTTGCTCTGCTTTCTGAGATTTGCCGCAATATCATAATTAGGTGGAAATGGGACTTCACTTGGGCCTGAAGTTGCACTTTTGCACTCCACATAGATTTCTCCCTGTAACACCTGGCAGATTTTGTGTTTGTGTGTGAAAGGGGGGGGGGGGGGGGGGGGGAGTAGTGTGGGGGTGACAATATTCTAAGTTTCACAGATCGGAATGAGGTGAGTAGGCTACATTACCCCTCCTGAAAGAGCTCATGCACATTTGTCCAAGCATTATTTCTTCCCTTCATCAAGCTATATGCACAATCCATTCATCTGTCCCTCACCTGTCTGAACTCACATTTTCCATTCATTTACCAATAACTCATTCTCGCATCCACCCACTCACCCATACACACAATCACTTACTGTGTTATAATTCTAATGTGTTATACTAAGGCTCACTAAGTAAATGAATATATTGGTATCAAATAAGTGAATGCGCAGAAATACATTAATAGCAAACCTCCACTAGACTGGCGCCTCGCCGGCAGAAAGCGTCTGAAGAAGTGTAGCCATACTGCTGATGGAGCAAGGTTTCACACGTAAAGTGACTTGCTTGTTCCCAACCTTCTCGTAATAACATTAATGTACTAATTAAAATGTTTTTGTCTTATTAATATTGCATTACATGACATAATAGGTATCTAAGGGAAGCTTGTCAATGTGTTTTTACTAACAATAATCCGCTTGCACTAAAATGGTTGCTGCTATGCGGGATTTTCTACTGCGCATGCGTCTGTCATGCCCACGTGATATGCTTGGAGGGAAAACTTCTGCTTCTGCGCAATAGAACTAAGATGGCCGTTATGTGTCCTAACGTGCAAGAAGCTTGCACCACTGCCTTGCTAAGTTGTCGATTTCGCATAATCTCTAATGCAATAGTATAAAATAACATAATGGGAGCAGAGTAGAAAGAAGTGGTATACAGTGTATTCATTTATTCTGTGTCACTAAAACTGTTCTTTTCTATTTTTACATGATAAACTGAATGGGCCGAAATGCTTTGCTTGACTCCATTTTTGGAGAAACTGCGACTGCGCGACAAGTCCTGAAGTTACAGAAGCTGTAGCCTTGAATCATGGCCAAGACGGACATGGAAGGCGGAGAAGAATGAACTTCTTGCCTTGACAGAGGAAGCTGAATTGATAAAATAGTTTATTAAAATAAAACATTTGATACATTTCATTACCGGGAGGAATAAAAAGAACACGGGTTGATAAAGTTATGGGAGGGGATGTCATGAAAACATGATTGATAAGCTGCCTCTAAAAAATATGGTGTGATGGGTACTCCTCGTTTTTGTCCAATAAAATTGTGGGATTTACACATTTGCAACATTTGGGGGTGGTACTCTGTCCTGAAAAATGGTATAACTAGGGTAGGCTTAGCTAGCTAGATTGTCCGACTTGTCCGAATAGCTGACCTGTCACTGATCCAACGCACTCAATAGGTGATCGGGAGCAGAGTTGCTGGCGGAGCACTCTGTCAGAAGATTCGATAACCCAATCGGGGTTCTGGGGAGGAGATCGATGACCCAATCGGGGTTCGACTGTTAGCTGCAGAGAGGGTTTTCAACGCTGGTGTTTTTAACTTTAACTCTGGTGCGAGTCTTAGCCTGTGGTGGTCCTATCCGGATCCAATTTGGTCCATAACCTGTCCTGATTCTGGCTTGCACCTGTTCTTTTCTGCTGGCACCTGTACTTTGTGATCTAATTTCTTTGTCAGAGTCTATAACCAGGGTTGGTCATCACACCGGAATAGGTAACTATTAAGTGTGGGTTTGTCATTGTACTGTTTTCCTTTTCTCTGTCTAAATGCTTAACGATATTTTTCTCCAAATGAATATGCAATGTTATATTATTCATAAATCTGCATTATGCTAAAGAAATAAGAAGTTAATCTTAATTTCATGTTATAATGTTTCTAAAAAACTTAGATAAAGATTTAAAACTTTTTTCTGAGTTTGTGGTTATTCATAAAGATATTACATGTTATTCCTGCTATTTCTCTCTAACTCCCTTGATCCTTAAGGACATAGGTATAGGTGACTTGGATTGGTAAGATAAATAGTGTAAAATCCAAATGGTAAAACCCCAAATTGAATAGAGTGTGTAGGTTTAACTGTTTAATATATACATAGATATATGGGCCCAGGTGAGTATGTTGAGCAGGTGAGCCCGCGCTCTATCACTGCCAAGAAGAGGAATAATAGGATTTATCTCTCTCTTCCTGACAGGTTTGATCTATTAGTTCATTGGGTTCCAACTTGCTGTTATGAATGAGGTCTGGAGGGCTTGGCTTCCAAGAAGAGCTTATTATCAGCAGGCAAGCTCAAGCTACCCAGCAAATCATAGCAGCCAGCAAGTACCACCTCATTCAAGGAGGAGGAGATGTGGCCTAGCGACTCAAGCTGCCGCCTTGGGGACTGGGGAGACAGGTTTGGATTGCTGCCTCGGTGCTGGCCTCAACATTGTGTGATTTTGGGCAAATCCCTTAATCTCCCTGTGCCTAAATAGGTGCAAAAAGTATGTGTGTAATCCCCAGTTGATGTACAAGACCTTGTAGACTGTCTCCTCAAGTAATGTACAGCACACCGTTGCTTCACAGCTAGGTTTGTGCTATATAAATACCAATCTATACATACTTTAAGCACAGGCGGGACCAGCTTCTGAGGGACTCTGGAGAAGAGGCTGGAAGAAGCACAGACCAACAATAACAGTAGTACACTGCAGGAATCGTGGAATCTCAAAAGTGTAAATTAAGCCCCTGACACATGTGACACCTTCAGACTGCCCTAACTCTTTAGCCAAAATCTCTTTGGACGCTCAGTGTTGTCAGTGAAAACTAATATCAAAAGTGAAACCAGTGCTGGCTTTAGGGCAGTGTGACTTGTGCTGCCGCACTGGGCGCTGACATGTGGAGTGGGGTGCTGATCTCGGGGGAGGGGGGGTGGGAGTGGAGGGGTTGGGGTGTGGTGGCTATGTTTAGTAATAACTTAGGATTTAAAAACACCTTCAGCAGACTTCCTTGTGAATCCAGTTTTCAGGCAGCATTAAAAATGTCATGATAACTCTTGCGATTAATGTTCCTTCTAGAAAGAAAGATCGGAGTTTTGTCTAGAGGCAGTTTTGACTCGTCATGAAGAAGCGCAAAGGGTTAATATGCCTGCTGCACAGAATGCGTACCGTGCAGATCACAGATCTGTGTTTCATGCGGATAGCGGAGTGGATTACTGTTTTTGGCACAAAGATCCTTTTGTTACCACCGTTCATAAACTACAACCCTAATAAAGAACAGTGACTGTTACAAACTGTCATCAAAGAGCTGCAGGCAAACTGCATAAAATAGTTATGTTCCCAGTCTTTCATTATCTATTCCTAATGTTGCTGAAAATCGTTTGTTTGGGTAGATATACATTCCTATCAGTAAAGTCAGCTTTACCAGTACTTTAACCCCTTGCCTGCGGGGCTAATTCCCCCACTGTGCTGGGGGGCGGGGGCCGCACAGCGCCCCAGTGCTCATGACGAGCTCAGCTCATGATGAGCTGAGCTCGTCACGGCCACACCCGTTTCTGTAGAACGTTCAGCACAACGGGGGAATTAGCCCCGCGTGCAAGCATTGCGGCCGTTATGACGAACTCAGCTCGTCATGAGCACACGGCCACCGTGGCTGATGACGAGCCGAGCTCGTCATCAGCATGAGCACGAGCATCGTCATGAGCATGGGAGAGGTTAAAACAAATTATAAGTATGTGATAGAGGGGCTATGTAGAGATGAGGGGCACTTTTGATCAGTGGTCGTGAGAGACTAAGAGGAGGTGGTCATGGAGGGGGCGGGGGCATCAAAAATGACTGTCGCACCGTGTGCTAACAGCTCTAAAGTCAGCCCTGACTGAAATTACAAGCCCCCAAATACATCGTGTAGCTGGTAAAAAGACTATGGGGTGAACTGGCAACTGCTGAAACTGCCTTTCATTTTGTGCAGTCCATGGGGTAATTCTGAAGCCACACTAAGATGCAATGCAAGAAGGGTGGCAGGGGCAGTAGCAATGATCTATTCACCCTTGTGTACAAGAGTTATGCCAGCCCTCACCTGCCTCACTGCTTGCACCACTCACAAAAGCTGCATGGTGGTGACAGGGCTTAATTTGAGCAGATGGTTTCTGGTGCTCGGCAACTGCACTTAATTGGTTTCCCGTGCTCTGCACTTAATTATATGCCAAAGCTCGGCACCAGAACTTAATTGTCAACAAGGCACTTATGACAGTCTTATATCAAAACAAAGAGAGGAGTATCCCCTTTGAAGATAAAGAACAGACGTATCTGGAGGGCAGGTTTTTTGGCAAGAAGGAGAATATTCATCCTTTTGTTTAAAACCCCTCACTCACCAACCTAGTGGTGACATGCTTCATCATCGGGGTCCACCCTGGCGGCCTAGTGCCACCGGGGTGTGCTACGACACCTGTACTACAATGTTAAAAATTGTCCTGGTTGTACTCAAAAATATAATTTTAATTATAGAGCAACTGAACAATGTTAAAAATAAGTGAGCGAGATCCTGGTAGGGGAGTTACGACCAAGGGATCTCTATATGTGTTTATGTTGAATGGTCAACATGTTTCTACCTTCTGGCAAAATGGCCAGTGGTATACACTGGCCATTTTGCCAGAAGGTACACAGGGGATCAGGGAAGGGTGTGCTTTTTAGGGAGCACACACCTCCTGTCCACCTGCTTTTTTGGTCCTGATGAATACCGGGCAAACGCCCTAAAGGTAGAAACATGTTGACCATTCAACATAAACACATATAGAGATCCCTTGGTCGTAACTCCCCTACCAAGATCTCGCTCACTTATTTTTAACATTGTTCAGTTGCTCTATAATTAAAATTATATTTTTGAGTACAACCAGGACAATTTTTAACATTTGATTTTTGCACACCCACAGTCACAACCCGCTCCACTGTAGTACAGGTGTCGTAGCACACCCCGGTGGCGCTAGGCCGCCAGGGTGGACCCCGATGATGAAGCATGTCACCACTAGGTTGGTGAGTGAGGGGTTTTAAACAAAAGGATGAATATTCTCCTTCTTGCCAAAAAACCTGCCCTCCAGATACGTCTGTTCTTTATCTTCAAAGGGGATACTCCTCTCTTTGTTTTGATATAATTCCTCCCAGGGGAATAGGAGTGATCTCAGGTTCACATTTGAGTGAACAAACTCCCTTACTCTCTCTTGATTGTAGCATTCCTGGCAGCGCACAGCTGTGAGAGTTTTTTACTACAGTTTTTTCGCTGTAATTTCCGAGGAACACACCCACAGCCAGCATGGCCGAATACACAGGACTCACATACTCTACAGATGAGATAGACTCCATCATGAGTGATCTCAATGTCTTTGCGGATGCCAACATCAGTAACACCATTTCCCAAACCTGCGAATGGGAAAAACTAACGGAAATGAAACGTAACCGTATCAGGACAATCTTACATGGGACAATACTAAAGGAATATGTTACCAATAAGATAGCTCCCAAGGGCCTTTTGGTTACAAATGCCCCACGTATCTTCCTAGACGACCCCGAATTTAGGAAAGACTGACTCATTGCCTGGCATTGCACGCACGATTGGATAATACTAATTCTCAAAACGGCCATACGTCTGTCAGAAAAGATCCAAGTGGAGATTCAAGTCACAGAGTCTCAAATCAAAGCTAGTATTACCAGATACAAAAAAAAGCTAGATGATTTAAACAAGGAAATAACTGAATACAGAGAAAATCTCACACAACAAAAGGTTCAAAAGTTTCAAAAAGATCTGAAGAAATTTTCATTTGTGAAGGTCTACCCGTACTCAGACCCTGATTTCAAAACCACTGGAGTCCCGGACCAGGATTCAGACGTATCGAGCAACACCTCTAACAGTTCAAATAGCAGCGGTGGATCCAACAGCGGGACCCCTAGACAAAGACAACAAGGGGCTTATAGAGGGAATTTCCAATGGCCGCAATTCAACCACCCCCCTCAACACCCATTCCAACAACCATTGATGCATCCTTACCAACCCCCTCCGCAGTTCCCAATGTATGGATGGCAACCACCCTTCCAACAATTCCCCTTCCAACAAAACCAATTCCGTCCTCCTTTTCAGAACAGAGGCAGGCGCGGAAGGGGGCGCAACAGACGAGGGAACAACGTCCACTGGGAGGAGGAAGATACAACGGGCAGCGTCACCAGGAGCAAATCGGGAGCAAACAAAGCAGGCCCCAGCACAGCGAGGAGCTAGTAACCAACCTATCATCGCGTACACTGACAACTACAGAATCCAACGTACTTAACAAGGGCCTAGGCTTTGTGCCCACTGCGGCCTTAGACAAGTTCAAATTGCACTGTGAATTAGCCTCCTTCTTTCGAAAACTCAAGTTGAAAGCATACTTTGAAAAAAATCACCACCACTGACTCTGATGAAACCACGAATGAAACGGGTCTCAGACTGCGATCTACCTTCACGCCCCCGCCACACTCGATCCCGGTGGAAATCAACACCTTTGAGCAAGCTGTATTTAATGACATAGAAGCCCTAGTGGTCACCAAACAGTACCATAACAACAGCCAAGCGGAGAACAAAGCCATAGCAGATCTGAAAAACGATGACTCCATCATAATAAAACCAGCCGACAAAGGAGGGGGATTGGTAATAATGAATAAGACCGACTACGACACCGAATGCAAACGTCTGCTGGGGGATAACACAAACTACAGAATGCTAACAACCGACCCCACTGAAGATCTACGGATTGAAATTACCAACATGGTGGAAGCGGCAGAGGCCTTAGGCCACATCTCCAAACAAGAAGCGGACTACCTCTGCAAAACAGAGGGCAATATCCCCTATTTCTATGTGGTGTCCAAAATGCATAAAGGCAAGATTCCTCCCCCTGGCAGACCAATCGTGTCAGGCATAGGCTCGCTTTTAGAACCTCTGTCACGTTTTTGTGACTACTTTCTTAAAACCATTGTACAAGACACTACAACCTACCTAAGAGACACCAAAAGCCTATTGACAATCTTGGAAGACATCAAGATGGAACCAGACTACATCCTTGTGAGTCTAGACATAGAGAGCCTTTATACTAACATACCCCAAGACGCCACCATTAAAGTACTAAAGAAAACACTGGACAATTCAACATGGGACTACAGAACGCCTAAAGAGTTCATCATAGAATGTGCAACTCTCGCTCTCAAAAGAAACTTTTTTGAACATGATGGCAAATTATACCTCCAAACAGGGGGGACATCTATGGGCAGTGTTTTTGCCCCCAGTGTGGCGGGTCTCTATGTATATGATTTTGAAAAAAGATTCATCATAACCACCAACAACCCCTATAGCAATCATATCAAATTTTGGAGACGGTACATAGACGACGTCTTCACAATCTGGCAAGGACCACAAGAAACTCTGATGGCATTCATCACTTGGCTCAACACCTGTGATCCCAACTTACGGTTTACACACTGCATAGACAAAGACAAAATGGTCTTTCTCGACATCGAAATCGAAAGAGACAATGACAGGCTGAAGACCAAAACCCACTTCAAGCCCACAGCCAAAAACAACCTGCTGAGATTTGACAGTTTCCATCCTCGCCCCCTAAGGGAGAACTTACCCTATGGCCAGTATCTCAGACTCAGGAGAAACTGCAGCGAACTAAAGGATTAAAAAACCCAGGCAGAAGATCTCACTAAAAAACTAGCAAACCGGGGATACCCTGAAAAAAATCACCAAGAGATGCCAGAAGCGGGCTAGAAATCAACCGCGACAAGCTCTGCTAGAGGACACCGAGACCAGAGGAGGACATTCCACTCACATGTGTCACCACATATAATGCGGTGTCAAATCAGGTGAGCAAAAGCATCAGGAAACACTGGTCTATACTGCACACGGGAAACCACAAGTGGGACAAGCCACTTTTTTCCTACAAGAAGGCACGTAGCTTAAAAGACACCCTGGTCAACACCAGACCAAAAACAACAACAGCAACAACCAACCAAACCATCACAAACGCATGGGGTCTACCCCCAGTCACAGGGCACTCCAGGTGTGGTGACTGCAGTGTCTGCCACCTCACCAACAACACAAAAACTCTGAACCTTGAACAAGGAAAAGTCTGGCAACAAAGGTCACACACCAATTGCAACAGCACGTTTGTCATATATCTGATCCTATGCAGTTGTGATAAACCCTACATAGGGATGACCACAAGAAAAGTCAAACAACGAATAGCAGAACATCGGAGCACAATCAGATGCAAAAAAAACAACACCAGGCTCACTGATCACTTCCTCACAGCACATCATACTCCTAACGATATGAGATGGACAGTAATTGAGCAAATCCAGCCAGGTCCAAATGCACAGGCACGTCTGTTTGAAAAGGAGCAGCGATGGATCTATCGACTTTCTTCCCATAAGATCGGGCTCAACGACAATATTCCATGGAACTCAGTATTGAAATGAGATGCCATCACTCTTTGTCCACCTGACCAGCGACAATGAGTGCTCTACCCTGAACTCAGTATTGAAATGAGATGCCATTACTTTTTGTCCATGTGACCAGTGACATTGAGTGTTCTACCCTGAACTGTGACTAGCACACCGTTGCTTGTGCAAACGCTCACCTCTATGCAAATAGTGCATGTGCCATCCGGCACGAATGCCATAGCATCCCTGCCTGTATGCCCCCACATGATTCAATACCGGCCATACTGAACATTTGTCTGCTTTACTGGTAGCAGCAATGCACATTTCAATTGTGTACCCCCAATACCAGAGCACTTCCCTTAAATGTAACGAATAGCGCCCTGTGAGCGATAATTTTGATAACTTGCCACGCTGTACCCACCCTGTTTACCAACAGGAGCGTAGCTCAACCTAACTTGTCCTGTGCTTACATCCTGAATGCAGGGCAATATCACGCAGCAGCCTAGCATCCACAGTGCGTGAGTCAACGCTCATCTCCATGTTAGATAGTGCGTGTGCCATCCAGCACGAATGCCAAAGCATTCTTGGCCATATGCCCTTCAAAATATTCTATATCAGTTATACTGTACATGTGTCTGCTTCACTGGTAGCAGCAATGTACATTTCAGCCAAACTGTGTGTTCCCCCTATGCCAGAGCACTTCCCTTTAATGTAGCGAACAGCACCGTGTGAGCGATAACATTGA
Organism: Lissotriton helveticus; assembly: GCF_964261635.1. Taxonomy (NCBI): domain Eukaryota; kingdom Metazoa; phylum Chordata; class Amphibia; order Caudata; family Salamandridae; genus Lissotriton; species Lissotriton helveticus. The sequence goes on from NC_136069.1 coordinate 1,039,795,479, forward strand.
TAACTCGCCACCCTGTTTTCCAACAGCAGCGTTGCTCAACCTAACCTGTCCTGTGTTTACATTCTGAATCCCTAACTCCACGCAGCAGCCTAGTAACCGTCAGCACGCCAACGCGCGCTGACAGCCCCGCCCCCACAGCCAGCCCCGGCCGCGCCCTAACCCGGAAACGGCCGACTCCTCATTACAACGACCGCTGCCGGCGGAACTCACTAGCCGTGCAGAGGCCGTTAGGAGTAGGTCAGACTCTGTCCTTCCCGCCAAGTAACTGTAAGTAGATCATCTCCTCTTGCTCCCAGGTACACGAACGAGTACCGGGAGAAGCGAGGGAACATTCCTTCGTTAACAGGGCATCTTGAGCAGCGTCTTGGTTTTCACTGCCCGCGCTGTTTTAATTTTACAGAATATGTTGCGCTTACGGCAATGAACCTATGCCCTGCCCGTTGAAGCCCCATAGAGCTCACAACTGAGTAAGCCCTCACCTATGCCATACAGCTTCAGTGTGTCCCTCAGTGTTACATGTGTGTTTGTTATGTATGTCTATTGATCGTTATTCACGCTATGAATGAATCTAACGCTGTGAATGAATATAGCACAACCGTGATACCGCTATGCCTTAGATCACCCCACCATGAATATAATCACCATGGGAGAGCAACCGCTCAGATATTTACAATCCTGCCATGAGTACAGGCACCACGGGATATTTACCATGCAGTCAGTGCCATCCTCAGCGGCAGACGATATGCATCTCCTATGTATGCACTTGATATACAGATAAATATGATTCAGAAGTGCTATGATCACATCGCATGCAATTCGCACGCACTGTTTACCGGCATAGATGTTGACTAGTATCTCACTCCATCACCACGGTATTGATTTATTTGGAGGGTAATACCCATTGGCACTCTATTTCAAATCACTGAGACACTACACGACGTTACAGGAGAGTAAGCTAATATTAAACCTGATTATGTTTACCCCTTTTTCTTCCCACAGGTCTCTTTTTCACTTCTTCACTTGCTCACTTATTTTACTGAGCAGTATATACCACTGGCCATTTTGCCAGAAGGTACACAGGGGATCAGGGAAGGGTGTGCTTTTTAGGGAGCACACACCTCCTGTCCACCTGCTTTTTTGGTCCTGATGAATACCGGGCAAACGCCCTAAAGGTAGAAACATGTTGACCATTCAACATAAACACATATAGAGATCCCTTGGTCGTAACTCCCCTACCAGGATCTCGCTCACTTATTTTTAACATTGTTCAGTTGCTCTATAATTAAAATTATATTTTTGAGTACAACCAGGACAATTTTTAACATTTGATTTTTCACACCCACAGTCACAACCCGCTCCACTGTAGTACAGGTGTCGTAGCACACCCCGGTGGCGCTAGGCCGCCAGGGTGGACCCCGATGATGAAGCATGTCACCACTAGGTTGGTGAGTGAGGGGTTTTAAACAAAAGGATGAATATTCTCCTTCTTGCCAAAAAACCTGCCCTCCAGATACGTCTGTTCTTTATCTTCAAAGGGGATACTCCTCTCTTTGTTTTGATATAATTCCTCCCAGGGGAATAGGAGTGATCTCAGGTTCACATTTGAGTGAACAAACTCCCTTACTCTCTCTCTTGATTGTAGCACTTATGACAGTCTGCCACAAGATGGCACTACTCATCTAATTTAGAGATGAGCAGAACAACGGTGGTTTATGAATACAATATACATAAAAAATTACAACACCAGCCTCCCCAGTCATTCCTTTGGCTTTGGGGACTTGGAATCATCTGAAATGTTGCACTTGCAGAGAAGAGAGATGGTTAGCAGTTGTTTTGGCAGCGATGACAGGAGCGATGGGTGGTGCAAGCTGCAGTGGTCTCCTGGTCAGGGACCTGGTACTTATTATTTTACAAATTAAGCACTGGTGTGGTGAGCTAGTAAGTGGTGGGATAGTTATGGTGGTCGGTGATTGGCTCCTTTGCCGTGCTCATGGTTGCTGACTGAAACTGCTCTACTAATAAATACATTGATAATGTGGGAAAACTCCATAATCTATGAATGACAGCTGCACCTCACCGTGCACGTTATTTGGGGCAATCCAAAATGGGACTGACTTTCACTTCCACGTGTTACAGATAATGATCTGGTTTGTGATGCTCTTGCTTAGTTTGCTCATTGTAAGCCGATTTGTATTTTTACCTCCATTTTGGTTCACCACTGTAATGGCTGTGTAATATCGGTGACATTATTTTAGGTCAGCAACATTGGTCAGCGGATTACTATTCGCTACAGACATCTTCAGTAATGTGAAGCACAAATACGAATCCTAGCAAGGCGTATATCAGTATTTCATCCTTATAAAGCCCTGATTCTGAGTTGGTCAGAGGGATTGGTGCTATTTATCACAGCTGATACCCAGCAATACCTTGGGTTATTTTATTTATTGGCTGCAGTAAACAGTATCTATTCTGAGGTTTTGGGGAATAACATGCACATTTTTGTGCTTAAAGCATCAAAATACGTATGGTACCATAAATATCATACAATTTTTTCCTGCTAAATTTCAGAAGGTTTGACCTACCAAAATGTAAAGAAGGGAAAGGGATTTAACTCACACCGTAATTACCAGATGCAGCAAACACCACCCAACACGGAATTTCGGCCCCTGTGAAAATAGTTTTCTGTAGGGGTCAGAAAACTCAGATTAATTTGTAATCCTGCCCTAGGGCAGTAAATATGATACCACTAAAGTGAGCAGTAGTAAAGTATGTTATTTACAGTGCTGAGAAAGAGCAGAAGTGTATAATAATGGTTAATATACAAAAATAAGTTATTAATTGTTGTCACTGTAGGAGAGTAAGGTTTGCTTCCTATGGTTACCCCCACTGTTTACTGTGTTTCACTGGTTTTCCGACTTTAGTCTGGCTGTGGCCCTGCTAATCAGCCCCACAGCCTAGCTGTTCTCTCTAAATTGATACCATGTACTTTAGGTACATACCAGATTGGTTAATGAGTTACCTTGTGAGCCCCTAGTATATGGTACCTTAGGTACCAAGGGCATAAGTACCCCAGAGGCCTACCAGGGGCTGAAGCATGTATTTTTAGTTAGTTTTGGCGTTTCGTGCTATCCACCAACAAGGCCCCCAGTACCTGAGGAAAAGGTTTGTTAGCTACATTCCCACACGTACTCTGAGATCTTCCACTCAGCTTCGACTATCCCTTCCCCGTTTCAAGCGTGCCAGGCTTGGCGGCCAGTCGATTGCGGTGGTCGTGGCGCGCGCTTGGAATGCCCTTCCTCTTCAATTGCGCTCCACACCCAATGTAGCCGTCTTCAAAAAACACCTAAAAACTCATCTGTTTAACAGCGCTACTTGAGATCCCTTTCTTAAAGCACGTGGTTTCGCCGTTCTTTCCCCCGCGCCAGGATACTCCTCAGTAGCAGAGCGCGCTATAAAATGGTTAATAATAATAATAATAATAATAATTTTGCCACCCCTGGAAAGCCTTCCAAAATGGCACCACAGGTCTGCACTTGCAGCCTGGGTGAGGCGGTGTAAGCACCCCTTACTGAGTTATAGTATACCTATAACTACCTATACATATAGACACATAGTAACCTAGAAGTCACTCCTATGGCAGGCCTTGACAATCCTGAAGGGACGGTGCTTGGTTTTGTGTGAGAGGGTGCCCTTGCATGAGCTGAGCCCCTCTGCAGCTTTCGGAAATCCTTCCTTATAGCTGCACTATGATATAGCCATACCATATACACCTAAGTGCATTGTAATCGTCGCGGTTAATGCTAACTTTGGTTTGGCTTTATGTGTCAAACACTTTGGAATACTACCCCCCCCCCCCCCCGCCAGTTCTAGTGACGGGGGTAGCATTCCACCCTTCTAGAGGGAGAAGACATGTACACACTGGTATACCCGGTTAAAGTTTTGAAGAGCCTCAGCATCATAAAATGGATGCTACTGCCACAGAAACAAGTCTGACCTCCTGCTGCTGGACGAAACTCCGGCAGGGGAGGCCTGGACAATAGGTTTCCTGTCCAGGGAGGTGCCAGCACCTCCCCAGACAGGCTTTACTGTATTGGGGCAGGGTGGGTTGCATTCAGTGAATGCTTTTCAGACACTGCCTGGGGCACACAAGGTGCTCCATGCATTTCCCAGTTCAAACCGGTTGCTGGGGCACTCAGCCCCAGCTCTGTCGCGGAACTGGACAAAGGGGAAGGGGTGTAACCACCCCTTCACCAGGGCCTCACATAGGTGGGACCCTAGAGTTAGTCCATCCTCTAAACTTAGTATAAGTATAGGACCCCAGTCCCTAGGACTTTAGATTACCCTGGATGAAACTCTGAAATGGAAATCTTGGACCTTCAACATTCCGTATTGACTGGAAGATGGAAGAAATCTCCCTTGGGGTCAAGGAGTGACCCCCCTGTTCAAACAGGCACCTAAGAGCATCTTGCTGGTCTGCATTTTTGAGGCTCCCGCCGGAGCCTGAAGAATCTGCAACAGAGGATATGGACTTCCAGACATCTCTAAGGGCCGACACGAGATCCCAGCAAAGCTGAGACCCGCAGCCTTCACTAGAGACGTGGGACCGGAACTCCTGGACATCCTGCAATTTTGCAACTGCACCTACTTCCCGAAGTTTCCCAAAGCTGTGCATTAGGCTATTTGTTGCCCTTGCCCAGAGCACCTTTTTCACCGAAACGGAGAGGCCAGCACTCCACGATTGTCCCGTGAGTCCCCTTTCTTCACCGCAGCTCGAGGCTCCTTCGCGATCTCTAGTCCGTTGGCTAGTGGGTCCCCACGAAGGACAATCCTTTGTTTCTTGGGCTTTCCTGGTTGCTCCAGACGTGCCCTGACTCCCCTCCATAGGGTGAGTCCCTCAGACCTTGCTGGTCTGCACCAAAGCCAATCTTGTCTTCTTGTGTGGGTTGCTGTTGACAAGGCTTGTTGGGTCCAATCCGGATTCTGACACTGCAGCACTCGACATCCTTCATGGGACAGCTCGAATCCAGCTCCTGGTCGTCGTCGACGCCTCCTGGTCCTCGTGGCTAAAGAGTCAAGCTTCACCCACTTCACTTGAAGCACCCAACATCGGCTGGCATCTTCCTGTCGCCATCCTTGTCACTGGCTAGTGACCCAGACTCTGTCCCCTCTGCTTTCAGTTCTTCAGATCTCTTATCCACCCTTTGATCCACCCGGACACTTTTCCTCTGGTCGCCTGCAGCACTTCTTCGCAGCTCTCCATTGGAATCAACGACAAAACCCGACACCAAAAGACACCTATGCACCCGGCTTCCCTGGGTGAGGTAACACGAGTACTCCGGTGCTCCCGTGGGTCTTGACTCTCGAAGTGTCTAAGTCTAAAGGGGTTCCATCGTAGTTCACTCCGAAGTGTCCTTAATCTTTAAAATTGTAACTTGCTTTTCCTCCATAGAAGTCAATGGTGATTCGCGGCTGTGTTTAGACACTGCACGCGTCCCTCGTGGGTCTCCGGCGTCCCTACCTTGGGTGGTTCCTGGTTGCCCCAGCGGTTCTACAGGCCCTAGGCCTCACTTCGATCCCTCACAAGGTTTTTATACCACTATTTTAGTATATGGTTTGTGAGGCCCCTAGGGCAAAACGTATACTGTGCTATTTACTGTGTGCTATTTAAGTCCTTGTATTGTACTTTTGCCTCTAGCCTCATAAAGAGACTAGAGGGGTTGTGTTTAGAATAAATACATATATATATTTGATATATACCCTGTGTGGTGTACTTTCATTTGATCATTCAAGAGATTATAGACTGGTAAAACAAGCTGCTTTACATTCCTTCAAGACTTAGCCTGAAGGCTACTCTCCACAGCTACCACTAGGATAGCTTTCTATAAAGGTTGTCTTAAACCTACCATCAATAAAGGGCCGTTTGGACTGGTGCAAGGTGCCCACTAAAATAGTGGACATCATATGCCAGGCCAACTTCTCACAGTCACCACTCCATTTTCTATATTGTTAATCAACCATTGCTGGGTTCCTGGGTGAATCAGCACCGCTTATGGTTCCGGACTGCAATCACTGAGGCTATGTTGGAAGGGTAAGAGAAGACAGAGTCCTACTTTGGGTAGTGAGTCAGACTAAACTTAGACAATGGTCTTCATTGCAAGATTACTTGAATTCTCATATCGGTCAAAAATGCATAATCCCCTGGTAGTGCCACTGTTTGCTATACTTAGGGCCTGTAACCCAAATGCTACTAGTGGGCCTGCAGAACTGATTGTGCCACCCACACAAGTAGCCTTTCTAACCTGTCCCAGGCCTGCCAATGCTGGGCCTATGTGTGCAGTTTATTGCCACTTCGACTTGGCATTTAAAACTACTTGCCAAGCCTTAAACTCCCTTTTATTACACATACGTCACCCCTATGGTAGTCCCTAGGTAGCCCGTAGGGTGCTGTGTAAGTAAAAAGGTAGGACAAGTACTCTTAAGTTTTGCACGTCCTGGTAGTGACAAACAACTATATTTGTTTTTCACTACTGTGAGACCTACTCCTCTCATAGGTTAACATGGGGAATTCCTTAATACACTTTTAAGCTGTAATTACTGATTAGAAAGGAGTGGTTGATTCATGTTTCATATCTTATGAACGGTACTGATAAATCCTCTGTTAAAGTTGGATTTAACATCACTGTTTTAGAAATGCCACTTAAAGTGGACCTTTCTCTGCTCTTATTGCTCTGTATGCTGTTTGCTCTGTATGCTGTGCAGCCTGTCTTCAATACATGTCTGAGGGTGACAACTACACTTTGGGCATTCTGTCGAGACAGTCACAAACACAGGAAGGGTGAGTGTGATAGAGAACTCACCTGTATCCATCTGCATTCTGAGAGCTCTTCCTGGGAAGGAAGAGGGAGAGGGAGCCGACATTTATACCTGAATAGGCAGTGTCCTGTTTCCCACACGAAGGGCTGATTACCCCCCACAGATAGACTGGCAGAAAGGGCTGGGATGAAAGGGGACCTGTGCACTTCAAGGGCCTGCTTTGAAGTCACCCCCATTTCAAAGCCACATTTGGCTATACGTACTGGGGCTCTGACCCTAACAAGACAGTATACTACTGGACCTGTGAAGAACTCTGCCAGGAGTAAAGACTGTTGTACTACAAGGATTGACACTCTGCTTGAATGACTTGCAGCCTTCTGATCTCTGCCCTGTTGCAGACAAGGACTGGACCCATCTTACTTGAACCCAGAGCGACTCAGAGGGCTTGCTGGCTTGCCCCCGTTCTGAAGTCTCAGGGTCATCAAAGACTTCTTGCAACCCTCCTGCTGGACTTTTCCATATGTGACTTCTCCCTTGCTTGAGATATCAACCAGTCCTCGCCTCCAAAGTTGGTTCTCCAGTGGTTTGGATTAAAAATTGACGCAGGGATGACTTAGCACAGATCGGAACCGAAGCATTGCCCTTCGACGCCCTCACCTCGAGGGACTGCAACATGACGACGACAGACAGTGTCTCGACAATTACACACTGCCTGCATCGTAAAGGGGTTTGTTGATGAAGCCTTCATTGACATCGTGGATATGTGCCGACGCTCCACCTCCATTCATGGATCGACAACAATGAGGAACCTCCGACTCCTCGATCGAATCTTTGTCGTTGACATTTGCTCCTTCCAAGGTACTTTGTCAGCAAGACCTGTCGGAGTCCTGTAGAGCCTGCCCTCCATTGCGGTCAGCCTGAACTTTGGGTTTACTTTAGTCTAACACAAACTCAAGTAACCTTTGAGTGCTATTGACATCTAAGCACTATTTTTGGTTTAATCTTTAAAACTTCATAACTCCTATTCCACTTATTGGATTTTTGTTGCTGTGGTCTTGAGTTTCTCATAAAAATACTATATATTTTTTAAAACCCGTGTGGAGTATCTTTGTGGTGTTTTCATTGTGTTACTGGGTGTGTGTGTGTGTTGCACAAATACACACTCCATGTGGAATTTAGGGTGGACTTCTACTGAGGGCCTAAATCCAGTTTCTGCATTGATTTCAGAGGCGAGGACCAGCCTTCAGGCTCAGAGTACGGGCAATTAAAGGGTACCTGGATGTTTTTAAACTGGCTGTAATGCCAATCTTCGAGGAACAAAAGATTCTGAGGAAGAAGGAGTGGATATTGTGGCCATTTTCAGTTATTTGTGTTTGCGGGTTCACAGAAGCAAGATGTTTTAGGTCTGGGGCGAGTGGGAGCCTTTGAGAGTCAATGTTGTACCGTACCATTACATACTTTGTCTGACTGGTCGGCGCACCACAACTCCATGAACTCTTAACTTGCTCCAGCAGTTTAACTAACAACTCCGGCACAACTAAATAATGTTGCTTAGGTTAGAGCATATGCGCCTTCCAAAACATCCGGTGAAATCCCTCATTCTTTGAGGATTAAGCAGATCAAAATTCCGCAATACTTTTCCCATAGCTCCGGCACCTGCCTCTTTAACCTTCGCTATCCTATGCCCACAGACATTGTGACAACATCCTCATCCAGAAACCTATGGGTGAACTTCAACCCTGCCAAGAATATGGGAATGTTTATAACACCTGCACAAGAACCAGATTTCCATTGCTGGATACACAAAACATACAGTAAATCATTTCCATATAGTCAAGAACTGATCTCTATTGTTCAAAGAAAACTTGACTATTGTAATCCTTTACTGGTAGGTCTTCATTGTATTCTTTTACCCCTGGGATACATTATTGAATTTCAATACAACGATACTCTACAATATCCCTGGCAAGCTCCATGCTCTGCAAAAGTCGGAGTTCTACACATGCCACTGATCATGGCTGGCAAAACCAAAAGCAGCTCCTCCCAGAAATATTTCTTAAAAACCCCGATTCATTTTGTTGCAACTCACAATTTGTGCGCAGGCAGCAAAGAACTCATACCAACACATAAAACAGTGTATGTTGCATTTAGGTGCCGATCAGATACTGGGGCCATTAAACTGGAACACTCCACCAGCTCGAATTTGCTCAAAGCCTCCCCTCACCTACCTACCTCAACACTGCTATCAAGGAGCTCCTCATCTACTAAGAACTTTCTTAACTTATTCCGCATTAAGGTGTCATTGCAAATCTGAAGAAAGTATCTATGATACAAAAGAACTGTCCTGTTAGTGCTCAACATCTATAACTCACCTAATCTCAGAATAAACCTATCATCTAATCCAATTCACTGAATCCCATCGCCTTCCCTAAGCATTCAGCCCGAACCAGCTATTGTCCTAATGCTCACAGAGATACTACGGCTATATGCAGAATTTCTTATTCAAATGCTTTATTGTGTGGTAATAAAGAGTGGGAGGAAGAAGACTGATAAGGCAGTGAAGGGAAATATCCTAAAATTTCAGCTGCAGAAATACACCCGTCTGGCATTTTAAAGCAAATTCCACAGCCTCCCTTGTACACAGTACTTAGGATCTGAAACGTATCCTAGGTTATTCAGAAAGCCGGCTGAGAGCTCTTTGATATGGGGTAACATCCAGCCCCCTCTTGGAGGCAGACAATTGTTGTGTTGGGCCTGGAAAAGGGAAATGGAGGTTTGGTGGAAATTAGGAGCAGGTCTGTGCAATGATGTAGTTGGGTTGAGGGGTGTTGACGGTGTTCAAGACTTATTCATTGCCAACAGATCCATTATTTGTGCAACAGCAATTGGCCAAAGAGGGAGGCAGCCTTAACAGAACTATAAACAAAATTGCCTCCATTCTTTTCCTATTCATGAAATGCAGACACAGGGTTTTATTTATGCTCAAAAATATCATCCTCTAATTAAAAACAAAGAAAAGGGGGGGCCAATCGGCCCCCACGCAGGCATGGCGGGGCCCGGCCCCTCCCATATCCCGGTTCCTTCGTGGTGGCTTGCCCCCCCGCCCTCGCCCCGGAAGTAGTTGTGCACTTCCGGGGCGAGGGGGCGGGGCCGCGACGGCGAAGGGGTTAAGAGCCTGGGGAGCGCGGGAAGCGGCCTCTTTGTGCCCGCGCTCCCAGGCTCGCCCCACCGTGGGGCTGTGTAATTTTCTTTTCCTTTTTTCGTTTTGCAGGTTATAAGGGCGGCGTGAGAACGTTTGGACGTCCGGCGGATCGCAGATCTCCTTTAAAGTGCTTTATCCCTGCATCGATGGACGAGCGTGGAGGTTGCCCCCCATTTTTGCAGTGACCCGACCTGCGGTATGGGGAGAGCAGCTGGGCCTGGCGTGCGACCAATTCAGTTGATGGGCCTGTCGGCGGAGAAAGCAACTCGCCTGGAGGAACAGCTGCGTCGGTCGGCTGCGGTGCGAGCGGCTGCCTCCACCCAACTCTTCCTTTTATTGATGATGAGCGTGCGCCTGGTTGGCAGCGTAATTTATGTCGCATTGTTTTGGTAATTTCGAGTGTTTTTCATGTTGCCTGGCCGGTTAGCTCAGTCGTTAGAGCAGGGTGCTCATACCGCCAAGGTCGTGGGTTCGATCCACGTACGGGCCAGTAACTCGAAATCGTTAAAAACGATATGTAATTTGAATGTACATTCATATATGAGATGGTATTTAAAATAACACCTTATTGGCGTGTTTGTTTTAGAAATAATTAATGCTTCTGCCCGGAATTACGCTTGTTCACAACTACTCACAAATGACTGGATATCTGCCTACCGTTTAACGAGATATTGTGTGTGTCTGAGTTAATTGGAGTGATCGGTGCTCGAAGCCCTGATAGCTCCGTCGGTAGAGCATCAGACTTTGAAGCTAGGGGTCCAGGGTTCAATTCCCTGTTCGGGCGCATAGCATCTTAAGCGGGGATTGAGTGCAGATTAATACGTGTTGCACTTTCTTTCAAAAATTAATGTGCTTTTTACTAGCATAAATATAATTCACACCGCAGGTTATCTATAATCATGAATGGCTTGAAGGGGCAGTACAAGGAAGACTACAAGCTTTGTCATCTATATTAAATTAAACCTTTAAGTGCATATTAATCATACATATTTCATGTTTATAAATTGGCCCTAATACAATGTGACATTCAGTCCTTCATGAGACATATTCTGTGATTCTTTAAGTATCTCCTTTCCCCTTTTGGTCCAGTGGGGACTGACATTTATGTGTCTGCTCTACTGTAACTATCCTTATGAATTATGTATTTTTATTTTATTAAGGCAACCAAATAAATGATTTCACCTTTTTCAACACGCAGTTTGCCACATTGTATCACGTCAAAACGTAGTACTTGACGATGTCGAATAACTGGTTGGGCTTTTTAGAGGTGAAACTTCTAACAGGCAGTTGCCGGTCTGCCCTTCGTGCTCCATATGGATCATATCCCTCAATGTAGTGTCCAAAAATACGATCAATGAAGCAAATTAGCGGTTGCTTAATAAAAATGCACTCTAACAGTGCGAAATGGGATACTTTCCAGCAAAGGGTAAAACGAGGGGAGTGAGCAAGCTGACGGAAGTCTGATGAGGAAACGAGGGGCAGATTTATTTGTGTAATTTTATTTGTGTAATTTTAAAATGTTATATGCACATCAAGGTTGCTAATTACTTATCTTAGGCAGCAAACAGCCATTGACAAAGCCAATAGTCCGGTAATATATAGTTGGGGGAATGAGGGAAAAATTACAAGTAGGCGGCACATTAGGCTAGACCACAGTTTTGGTCATTTACTTGTCATGGTGTCCCCAGGGCTTCAAATGTAAGCTCTTCAAACTTTTAGACAAACCATGGTTGCTATGTACTTATCTTAGGCAGCAAACAGGCACTGACAAAGCCAATAGCCCAGTCTTACAGGTAAGATACTTGTAATAGTAATAATTGTGGTAATGACAGAAAAGACTACAAGTGGGTGGCTAGACCACAGTTTTGGTTCTGTGATGTACTAAGGCAGGTCTAGAGAAGAAAGGGTCGAATCGCTTGGTAACAGTTTCAGAGCAAGGGGGAACAAATGAGCGTTATGCAGGCGAGTCAGTACTCCGGGCCTTAAGAGGCAGTATATGCAGCAGGGCCTTAGAGGCAGTGGATGCATATGTCATATTTCTGACTATTCTGAACTTCTTTTTGAGGGGCAGAATAGATAGTACAGTGGTAGTTCATGGGGGCCACGAATGCCTTTTCGAGTAACGCGTATCTATGTTCAGGCGGAGCGATGGAATCACTTGGGTAATTGCTTCACAACAATGGGCATCCCCCCTTTTTTATTGCCTGTTTTTAATGTGAGGGTTGTAAATGGGCCACAAGAATCTCTCGTGGGGCTGTTTCTGGGTGGAATGTTTTATCTCACAATTATAAGTTTAAGCGTAAACACTTTAGAAGGATTATCATTTGGATCTACTGAGTGGATAGTAAAACGAGCATGGTAACTCCTATATGCTAATGCCCGCTTTCTACCCGCTTTCTGGGGTCCTCCTTGCGAGCAAACAGGTATTTAAGTGTAGGGCTTGATAGTGTGCAAGCCAGTTTCCCAAGCTGCGTGGCAACTGTGCTAAGCACAGACGTCAACCACATTTTGTGGCAATTCAGGGCAGAAAGCCAAACAAAGGTATTTGAATATTTCAATTTTGAAGGCAAATAATACCATGGTGGGCCTAGAAATCCATTCAATTTGGGGAACCAGTAGTGTCTAAAGGACTCTTGTCTCGACAACATAGTGAGAGTACCATGGTGGGCCACTAAGATTATTAGTATTAGAACCGCTAACGGGTATAGATCAGACCTTTCTTTTGAAGAGCAGCAGGTCCTGCTTCAGAGGTTTCCCTTGTGCGCATGGGGGTAGGGCAAGCCAATTCCTTCGGGTTGCCTTTCTAGGCCAACAATGCTACAAATTTGTGTCTTACATTGATACTTTGTTCAAGAGGAAAGCATTTCAGGTTAGGTGAAATTTTCGGTTTTTCACTTGTAACAGTTAAAGTAGGGTAGCGTTGTCCTTATACTGGAGATGGCATCGACCATTGATGCTCCCAAAAGCCTGGGGCTCTGCAGAATCTATTTCAGTCCTTACTATGAATGACTGACTGTATCATGCGGTTCGCAATCATTCCAGGGAATTACAAACAGTGCTGATTGGGCAAATCTGTGAATTTTCAATGATGCGGTTGTCGAAAGGCCAAAATGAAAAGTTTTCTTCTTGTGGGTTACCTCAATTTTATATTTCCACCATGAGTTGTCCAGTGGTATTAGATAACAACTTTATTAACTTATTTAACACGCAGTAACTTAGCACAGTATACGTCGTGCCCTAGGGGCGTACCGGACCATATATCAAGAAAGTGGTGTACGGACCACGGCAGGCATGCTGACAAGGCTTGCAGCCTTTAGAACGGCGGGGGCCAACAGGAAGCACTCAAGGTAGTGACACATGGGGACCCACGCAAGGGAAAAACCTTTATCTCACACGTCATCTCATGTTAGTACTAAGATCAGTGACATCAACCATTCTGATAGTTTCAACAAGCATGGAACTTCCCCACGCTAATGACCGATTGCTTGGGGGTCCTGATAATCCTACACACCCTGGCCCCGGATGTCACACCTTAAAAGGTGTCCAAGAGCCTAGTTGCGGCATCAAATAATTCTGGGGATGCTTGTGATCATGTCCGGTTGGCTGGGATGGTATTTACCAGAAGCCAAAGTGGGGAGCTAAAAAGGCTCTTGTGCCATCTTACAGCCTGGCATAGTTAGGGCTGTGCTAATCCTTTTGGGTAAAGACTTTGATGCTGCACTGTCAAACTGACTGTCCTTTTTTCACACATAGATCCTATGCATAAAGACGTGGGTAGAAAAGCAGGATTAAGAGGCGATGTCCTCGTCTGCAGCACAATTTTCTTTTAGTAACAATGAATGTGAGGATGGGAAGCCAGTTTTACAGCCTAGCATGGTTAGGGCGGCGCTGATCCTATGCTAAAGATTTAGATGCTGCACTGGCAAACAGACTGTCCCTTTCAAACCTAGATCCTATCGCCTAAAGACGTGGGTAGAAAACCAGGAATAGGAGGTGATGTCCTGGTCTGCAGCAGAATTTTAGTAACCATGAATGTGCCGTGGCACCGCACTTCACATTGTGTATCGTCCTTAAGGAGTCACGAGGGCGCTATTGTAATCACGGTGGACCCTATGCACTGGGTCACTGTACTGCACACTGGTTATTATTCTCTAATGAAGGTCATTCTACAGGGCACTCTCCGTAACACTAATCAAAACACACTACATGGGACACAAACTGAGGCTACGCTTAACACTTACAGTGGAAGTGTTAATGAGTATGCATTTGGCGTCTTATCTAAAACTTAGCAAGTGATGGCAATGTAAGACTAGCACGTGTACAGCAGTTATCGCCAGAAACACTAATGGTTTGTGTTTATCTTTTCCATTTATGTATGGCCGGGTCCATGGGGGATATCTGGAGTGCTCCACATCACAACAGCTGCAACAGGTGGACAGCCCAAGGGATGCTTACGTCAGGTAGAGGATGGCAAGCAACAACGCAACTGTGATGGGCGAGCGATCAAAGACGCAGGAGGTGCCAGCACAGGGCTGATTGTTTTTGGTGTGTAAACCCTAGATTGGGCTTGCCGCAGTAATGTAGCGGGATGTTGCGTCACATAAAATGGCAGTATTTTCCTTAACAGGAAATTGTATTTCTACAGTAACGGCGCCTGCGCTCGCAGGGCCACCAGTGTCAGCATGGTATATTCATAGGTTACCAATTGGTAGGGCCAACGATAGGGATGGGGCAGTGCACAAGGGTGTGCATTGCTAGCCTTGGCAACCCCAGGAATAATAGGCCTATGCAACGCCTCATCACCCCTGGTCGGGAAGTGGGGACTTCCATAGTAAAGTGGTAGACATACACTTAACATTTCCCAGAGCGTAGTGGCCAGGTGTGGGTGGTTAGCAGACTTCACTATACGCCAGTGGGAGGTGTACACTGATAGTACCAGGATACCCCCGGTCACAGCAACTACAGGGACACCAAAGATGGGGTCTGTCCGTCCAGAGCGGGGAAGGAGAAGTACCCGATAGGCACGCCCCCCACCCTCAGTCAATATCTGACAGCGGGTAACAACGATTGCGTTTTTTAATTGGGCAAAGGGGGTTCTGGTGGAAGGGATAATCGCACTAGCAAGCAAGTTAGCAAAATATAAAACTCAGACTGCAACATAGGGGGGCTCAGTTTCCCCAGGCTGCAGGGAAAGGGGGGGGTGGACTCGGTGAGGGTGCGGAGTCACCCTGTGAAGAATCACTCGATAAAGAGGATCAACACTTGGATTGAGAAATTATTTCAAACACCTCAATTGCAGTATAACCCACAGGGGTGCATCAGAGAGAGACATTGTAGACTAACAGTCGGCTGATGAAGAAGAGTTGACAATTGTTGGAGTGGTTGTCTCTACTCACAGGGTGGGGGTCCAGTTCACAGAGTCAGGGAATGCCCTATGGATAGGGAACAAACTAGCAGGGGTAGAGGGGTTTTTTGATTAGGAAGATGACCTTGCAGTGTAGGCGGTTGGGGGGGGGCAGATAGTCTGTCAACTATGCTGGCCTGCGGCGGTAAGGTCATAATCGGTGAGCAGCAATTTAAGGTCCTTGGGGGGGGCGGTCCCATTCACGAAAGGGGCCGCCCAGCGGGAGGGGCCATTGGTCTCTCCCAGAACTTCAGGGGCAGGATATGATATCCATTACTTAGAAGGGTGCGGGGGAGGGAGTCTACGCTTTCCTCAGGCTGGTAGCCACCCCTCACAGACACTATGACGTCATCAAGGTGCGCGAGTGTACGGGCCCTCCTGTTATGGTTAAATGGAGTTCAGGGAGCGCACGTGGGTGAAACGTGCCCTGGGTTGCGCGCGCACGTGGGTGAAACGTGCCCTGGGTTGCGCATGCGCATCTCGATCGTGAGAGCGTAGCTGTAAAAGGATCTGACACCGGTTAGCGACCTTGCCGTACGACTTAAATTATTAGAATGCATTTTAATTTTCAGGATGTTAGATTCGGTTAGGAAACACGCTGTACTAGATATTTGTTAAGGTTAGCCCATCATACCATGTCAAAAATGGATGTAAATCTAATGTTCTGAAATGTGCATTTAATAATTGTCTAAATGTTTATTTTATTAAAATTTTTATTTTGTTTTTATATTTTAATAAATACGGCCAGGGGGGGCCCTGACCCCCTGACTTCCAAAGACCCATGTGTTGAATGGTTGAATTAGGTAACGCTGTCAGTGTGTTAAGGAGGGGGGTGGCCGGTAGTCCCAGACCATGCAGCATGAGCTCTAATTCTTTCTCTGCTCCATGCTGGCAATGAGGTTTAGGCTAGAATCCACATTTCTCACCAGGCTCCATAAAAACAGTGCTCCTCTCAAGCTCCATTCTCCATTCTTCCACCGAAAAATTCTAACATATCACTACCATTACCAAGAAACTGCATTGGCTTCCCAACCTGGAAGATCACATTAACAAGTATTGGCAAAGCCACTAGGTCTTGCCTTTGTGACTGAGCCAATAGTGCTAGCCATGCTCCACAGCACCCACAGTGCGCACCAAGTAAGCACATGCCTACAAAATGAGGCAAAATATATTTTTCTTTTTGTTTGTCGATCCAAGTTGGATCAGTAAAACAAACCAAAAAAAGTAACACAGGTGGAGAAGTAACATGGAGGGGAGGGAGTGGGGCGTGTGGCAGAAACAAGGAGGGCTAGGGAATCTACAAGAGGGTGAAGGGCGGTGCAACATGAGGGGGCACATGGGAGCATTGGATACGTTTGGTAGAAGAAAATGGAGAGCAAGGAACGAGTGGGGAGCCCACGGGTAAGACCTGGTGAAACGAGTAGCAGAGGAGAAGCATATGTATAAAAACATTATCAGGGGAATGCCCACCCAAGGGCATCACGGAGGAGGGTTGGGAGAAGCACACAAGCAGCAAAATAGCAACACAAACATTTATTGGAGGGGGAAAAGTACACAAGAAAGACAGCTGGATAAAACACATGGGATCCCAGAGTGCTTAAACAAAACGATAAAAGTAGAGCAAAACATGGGGGGCAGTGGAAGAACACAAATAATGTGTTCATGCTCCAGTGGAGGGTCAAATACAATAAGAGAAAGGAAAGCATACACATGCTAATGAATAAGAAGAAAACAAAAGAAAGTGACAATCAATCCAACAAATGGTAAGCAAAAGATGGGCTATAAGTCGACTGTAAACTAATAATATTTCACGCAACAGGCAGATATTGCGCTATCCTGAAGGGAAGACCTAAAAATCGGATTTCTCACCTACAAAGCCACCTATGTAAATTATCCACATAACTGGCTGAACACCTCAATATCCCAAGAGGCCAAAGAAGTCTGAAGAGCAGATTCTCGTTATTACTCAAAATAGCTACATTCAAAATCTTTTAAGCACAGCATCCTTCACGAAGGCACACCATGCAGAACTACGAGGTCCCTCCCTACTGACTATCAAGACATGACTAAAAAAACTCACCTCTTCATCCCGAGAAATCCAAGCAAGAGCTTATCTAAATCTCTCAACACATCCCAAACAGTTCTGAGCCCATACCCCCAGGGAGTTTGAAAGGTTTCTGTTATAGATATACCATATCCAGCATCCAACAAACATTTAACACTACACATGCAAGCTGTTGTCTCACTGACCAATTACTGTTCCTTTGTTTATTCTTACTTTTTGTCTATGTATTTTCACAGTCCTGTGTGAAGAGCACTAATGTCTCACAGTAAAGGAGAGCTATAAAAACCAAAACTTGAATAAGTAAAATGAAAATGGCTAATATAGTTCAATATGTTATGATCTCAACTATTTACCATTTTAAAAAGACGTAAAATACCTTGTCTGTGCAGGCACTGCTGGTCTCTCTGGTCGACGAGGTGGCAAGGTGGCTGGTCTGTTCAAGGAGTTGGATTTGGGTGGCCGAGGCTTCTTCGGTGGTATTGCAGGGACAGAAGGCCTCTGCAGATCTATAAGTTTTTGTTCCCGCTCTGTTCTTTCTGTAATTAAAAAGGGATATGAAAACAGAGGGAGATATTAAACCGTTGAGAATGAAACGTTTCAATTTGTCTTGAAAAAAGCAATGAAATGTCATACAGTTTTCTAATAAAAACTGAAAACACACAATATGCTTAGTTCCCAGACCTGACTATTCAACAAATTTGAAAAATTAAAAGCACTTACCAGCTACATCAATTCTCATCATGGCTCACTTGTGGTACACAATACCTGTTCTCTTTTTTACATGAAACAAATATTTTTAAGATAACCATGATAGGAACTCGATACAAATACCAAAAAAGCCATGAAACCCCACCCTTCAGCGACCACATGGGAGTCAAAAAGAGAGAAGAGTGATTCACTCTACACAAAATTGCTATATTTGCCTTCCAACATGGTTTCACTGCACATGGACCAGATTACAAGTTCTTGATTTGAATCCCCAGAATGATGTTTCTTGGGAAGATGAAATAAAACTTCACGTTATGACCCTTCTTTGAGTGCTGATTTCTTGCGTATTATGGTGAGAGGGAGCTTAGTTATGTGAGGCGCTGGTGGCGGTCGCCCACTACCGGGCACCACCAGTGGTCAGAAGCATGCTGGCAACCACCGACTTTTTTGGGGTGTGCTCCTGACCGCTGGCTGAAAGGCAGAGGCAGGTCATGGAGTAAAATGGCAGCGTGGTACAAATACCGAAAACAGGAACTGCCCTTTTCTTCAGCTGATGTTTTTCTAAAATGAAACATGATCAGCAGAAAGGAGATATTTATGACAATATGTTTATTTTTTCCACTCTAGAGGTCATTACAGGAAAGATATAATCTGCATGTTTCACAGCCACAGCATTTATTTAATCTGATTTATATTAAACTAATGCTAATATCTTTCAGTAAACTGCTTTTTGGTGTGTTTAATTCCGGAGTACAGATTCTGTTTTTAATCTTGGTGTTTGCAAATACAATGTAAGGGCAAGACACTAAGGATTTATGCAGTTTGTGGGAAGGGTCATGGTTTTCACCAATTATTATAAGGAATAAAAAACCCTCTGCCACACATTAAAAGGATATTTGCAATATCCTTATAATGTACAACAGTGGATACTTTCTCCCAAATATATTCAATCATTTAAGATAGCTGTCCGAGTGAGCAGGAATGAATGTAATAAAAATAGTAACTGTGACACCTTTACTCAAATGCACAATATGTTTTTAGAAAAGTTCTTTTACATTTTAGTATGTCTATAAAAAGAGTTTGAAAGCATATCTGTGCAATAAGCCTTTTTCCCCACCAATGAAGGATTCGGTGTTCCAGTGGCCCATTGTTTTCCTATTTCAATAGTGAGTAGTGCACCGAGTTGTAATTTTTCCCACGGGCAAATACAGGACTACAAATACCAGAATGCAAAGAAAATGTCAGGACTGACTGAGGCACTCATGTTTAACATATGTAAAACTGAACTTTTTTGGAACCACAAAATACACAGTGAGGAGTTAGTAAACATTTTTCAGAATGTGTTTCTTCTTTGTGTGAATAACTTAAAGAAAATTGATTTGGTTATTGGCGAAAGATGTGGGAATGTAATTACCAGCCGCGGGCCATGCAGGTAACAGCGGTGGGGCCGGGTAAGGGAGGATTTTGAGGGGCGATGCAGAGGGGAAATTAAATCAATAATTAATTTTCCCTTGGCATCGTCCATCGAAATCCCCCCTTACACGGCCCCACTGCCCCACCGCTGTTACCTGCAAAGACCGCCGCTGGTAATTACCAAATGTGGCGCAGACTGAGCACAGTCAATGAATTTACTCAGCAAAGGAAGACTACATTAGGAGGCAAGTTGAAGCAAATTATGTGGAAATAAAAGGTTAATTTTGAAGTAAGGTATGTGATTAAAAACAAATTAGGTGGCATAGTCTGTGACATTGAGACAAGAGAATTAACACTGATGGGGATGCGGTTAAAGTTGACAATGGGCAGTTTAGCAAACTCAGCTTCTTATGGAGTTTCCTGCATAAAGCAACCACCTCTGAGGTTCCTTGGTGTAATTAGCATCTAAGACATGTAGAGCCTGATGTACTGGTCGCAAAACGGTGGTTGAAAATTGTGCACCAACTTTTTTCACCCAGACTTTAATTTTGGGATGCCACATATGTACTATTTAGTCCTACTACACAACTCTAGTCAGAGAAGGTCACAGAATGACCTGGTTAATAAATATTCATTAAGAAGCTTGCTATATACAACACCCTGCAATAGGCTGTAAGCACCTGGATGGTGGTCTGCAAAGACCAGCAGACCACTAGCCCTGTGTTTCCATTCCCAATCTGGCAAATGTCTTTTTTTTTTAAGTCTATTATCCGTAAAAGAAATAAATAGTGCTGCTTGAAAAAAGACAGGCCAGACCAGATCCTCCGTGACACAGGACACAAGCAACCCAATACCGGCTTCATCTTTATTAGGAATCTTAAGTTAGGTACAGCTTGGTTACAGTGGCACAGTGTCCACTGGACCCGTGTCTGGGTACACCAGTCCCATCTGGATTGCTTTTGTTCCACTTCAGGGAGGACCTGGCCTGGCAGTTCGTGTTGTACTATTCCTACTAGAGCAGGGTCAAGACTGATTTCTACATGCCTGGATCCAAACTGAGGTGACATGGTGTGCAAAATAAACATGGACTGGGATAAGGCCCAGAGTAATTACCAATGGCAGAGAGTAATTCAAACATTTCATACATCACTTTTTGGTATACGTATACTTCTCACTAAACTTTCAGTGCCGTAGGGATGCTATTTATATCAATTTGAATTTGAATTTAAAAACATTTGTACAGCGCACTTCTACCTAGCGGTTTCATGGCGCTATTGCGTTACGGAGGGTGACAGCAGTAGGAGGGGATTTAGACAGAGTAGGCTTTGGTGAACAGGAAGGTTTTAAGATCCTTCCGGAACTGGGTATAGGAGGGCGAAGTGCGGAGGGCAACGGGAAGGGAATTCCAGAGAGTTGGGGCCAGGACAGCGAACCTCGCACCACCAGCCCTCTGTTTCTTAAATCGAGGGATGGCTAAGAGGGCCGCATGGGAGGAGCGAAGCTCTCTGCCAGGGAGATAAGGGATGACAGCGGAGCATAGAAATTTAGGGGCAGTCCCTGATCTGGCCTGGAAAGTGAGGCAGCCGAGCTTGAAGAGGGCACGCTCCCGCACCGGCAGCCAGTGTAGAGCTTTTAATAGTGGGCTGACCCGGTGGTGTTTGGGAAGGCCATGGATCAGGCGCACAGCCTGGTTCTGTACCAGCTGCAGGCGGTGGATCGCATAAGCGGGAGCCCCGTTGTAAATTACGTTGCCGTAATCAATACGGGACAATACCAAGGCTAGCACAATAATTTTTAAGGCAGGGAGAGAAAAGAAGCGGGAAACTTTCCTAATTATTCTTAAAGAAAAAAAAACAAGGAGACGACTGAACTAACGTGTGAATGAATAGAAAGTTGTGAGTCCAGAAAAATCCCAAGGGTTTTGACTTTAGGTACAGGAGAAGGAGGGACACCAAGTGAGGGGGGCCAGAAGGAAGGGGACCATGGACTGCAACCACCTCCAGTCAAGACCAACTCAGTTTTGTCTGGATTAAGTTTGAGGTGATTGCAGTTCATCCAGTCCTGGATGAATCTCATCACTGACTGGACGTTCTGGGCAGATGAGGGGGAATGGGAGAGGTTAAAAATTAGTTGGAGGTCATCGGCGTAATTGAACACCGTGACCTCCAGCTGCTGTAACATAAAAATGAGGGGGAAGATGTACAGATTAAATAAAAGGGGGGAGAGTGACGAGCCCTGGGGGACCCCGCACTCAACCTTATGAGAGGCCGCGGCAAAACCGGTTAGATGAACCGCCTGGGTTCTCCCGGCTAGGAATGACTCAAGCCACGAGAAGGCCAAGCCCTCAATGCCCGCCGCCCTGACACGGCAGAGAAGAGTGGAGTGGTCCACCGTGTCAAAAGCGGCGGATAGGTCTAAGAGTATCAGGGCTTGAGGTGTCTTGGTATCAATGCCTTCCCGTAGCCTGTCCATCACCGAGATCACCACTTTCTCCGTAGAGTGCAGGGGTCTGAACCCGGCTTGGCGGGAGGAGAGGCAGTCATTGGCTTCTACATGGGCACTCAGAGTGGTCGTGACGTGAGTCTCAAGGACTTTAGCTAGGTAGGGCAGAAGGGAAATGGGGCGGTAGTTGGCAGGGGAGGATGGATCAGCGCCCTTTTTTTTATAATTGGGACAACAACCGCTGATTTGTGTAAACTAGGGACAGAGCCCAATATAAGTGAGTCATTGAGGAGAGTCAGGGCCGGGATAGGACAAGCTAAGTAGATTTCCCTAAGGATGTAAGCTGGGGCGAAGTCCAAGGGGGAGCCTGACTTGACTCGGACCAACAGTGGAGGAAGAGAATCAGTAGTTAACAGAGGGAAGGTAGTCAGTTTGGGACCCGTGGGGGGAGGGGAGGGATTGACAAATGTGGGGGGGGGGAAGGGGAATGTTAAGTTTAATTTTAGCAACCTTGTCAATAAAAAACTCATTGAGTGAGTTACAGAGGGACTGGGAAGGGGGGATGGTAGACGCGGCTCTGCCAGATGAAGCCAGTTCGTGAACAGTAGCAAATATTTCCTTGGAATGAGACTCTGCTGCCATCACCCTGTTCGTGTAGAACTCAGTTTTGGCTTCAAGAATGCCCTTTTTATAAACTTGTAACACGGACAAGTAAGCTGTCTTCTGCTCAGGGCTGTAAGATCTTCTCCAGACTCGCTCAGCCCTCCGTGCGGCCAACTTCAGTTTTTTTAATTCCGGGGTGAACCAGCGGTTGGCGGCATGGGCTCGCTTGACCGTAAGACGCTTTAAGGGGGCAAATTCATCGCCTGCCACGGTCAGCCAGTTGTCAATGGCGGCCAGCTGCGAGGTGGCTGTAAGGCCCGATAACTCTGGGCTGGTGTTCGCCAAAGTCGAGCAAAGGGAAGACATGTCGGTTTTGCCCCATTTCCTGACCCAGGTGTTTTTGGGGAGTTGAGGTTTAATCATCGGGGCTAGGGCAAGGGAAAAGGTGATGATGAAATGATCTGACCAGGGACAGGGAACTATTGTGGGGGGTGTTGACGGGATGTTTAGTACCCAGATTTGATCTAGCGTGTGGCCGTGAGTATGAGTCGGGCCATGGACTATCGGTGAGAAGTTAAGACTGGACATAAGGTTGGTGAACTCCCTGGACTGAGGGCTCTCAGCAGGATCATTGGGCCAAAAATTGAGGTCCCCCAGAACTAATACTGATGAATTATTAATCACCAGTGTAGCTAGAAGGGACTGAATATCAGAAAGAAAGGAGGGAGTAGGCTGAGGGGGGCGATAGATTAGAACAAAAGTGAGAGGGACCAGATGCGAAGTGGCACTTCTGTAGGCACAAAAAATCTCCACAGGGCCAGTGACGATCGCTCCACATGGTTTGTGGTAGTCCATTCATGGGGGTGGAGGTGGGCCACACACCATAACCTTAATGAGCCCATTAATTAATAAGGCCAAATGCTTTCTGCGCTCATTTGACTTTGCACAAAGCACTGACTTCAAAAATAGTCTTCTCTATAATAAATTTGATTCTCCTGGGCAGCGAGGGGGCGTGGCTTGGCCAGCTGCAAGATGGCCGCACCTTGAGTGGGCTCTGCCGGCCAAGCATCTAAATCCGGCACCATCCTTCAGACATCGACTTACCTTGCACTCTGCCAGACGACGTACCTGCTCCTGTTGGGCTCCCGCACCGATTGGGCTGGGCCTGGTGTCTTTGGGTGCCTCCTTGGTGCGGTTCCCGGCCTCATGGTGGGGACGGCGTCCCCTGGCCCGCACCATTTTGCCTTGCTGCTGGGCCCGCTGCTGAGCGGAAAGTGATCCTGTGCTGGGCGCACACTGCGGACCCCGTTACTGGACCCCCGGCTGCCCCGGTGAGTTGCGCCGCTGCCTGGGGGGGTGCCTGCGGGCATGGGGGCTGCCGGCTGTGCGGCCTAGTGTTGTGGGGCTGCGGTGCTGCGGGGGCCTGGTCGGGTCGTCTGGGCCCCGCGTGGGCTGCGGCACTATCGGTGCTGGGCTGGGCGAGCGGTTGACCCCCCGCTCCTCCTCCATTGGTAGTGTCGGACCTGGTGCATCGGGCCACGGGGCCTAGCTCCCCTCCTGGCCGGGCCTTCCCGAACTCCTGGCCGGGGACGCCTGCGGATTCCTGCCTGCCGCCGGCCCCTCCCCGCTCCTGGCCCGGATCGCGCTGCGGGGGGAGGCGCCATCTGCTGTGCTGCGGTCCCTCTACACTGGGCAATCCGGCCGCCTCCTTATGCCCGACGGCTGCTGCACACTCACTACTCGGCCTGGCCCTGGAGCTGCCTGCTACTACTTGACGCTGCTCCCAGTACTTCTGTGGTCTCTGGCCCTCTACTGGGGTCCGTCCTCACCTCGCCTGTGTGCCTGCTCATGTGAGGCCCCCTCCTGGGGCGCCCTGTCATTGCGTCCTGCCCTGGGTTCGGCGGCGCTCCTCTCACCTCGCCTGTGGGGCCCCGACCCGGGCCGACACCTCGCCTGCTCCTACTCAGCTGCACCCCGCATTGGCCCTGACCTATCAACTTGTGTTCCGCCCTGAATGTTTGGCTGTGGCCGGTGGGGCCGCCATCCTTCCCTGATTCTCGAGCTGACTTTGGGGTGTTTCCTGGGCCTACAGAGGGTCCCTTCCTCCTGACCGCCGTGGCGGTGGCCGCCATCGCCCTCTGGTCTACACGGGGGCAGTGCTTTGCTGAGCCTGTGGGGCTGCTGGGCACTTGATTTGCGCTTTGGCGCTTCTTGACCCCTCTGGCTGTCGCGCAGGACGATACCACACTGGTGTGCGCGGTGACTGACCCGGTGGGGCCCGCATGGCCGCTGATGGCCGCTGTGCCGCTCCCTGGGCCGGGTGCCTGGTGGTGCCCCTCTTACCTGGTCGTTGGCGTTTAGGGCGGCCCTACAATTGGCGCTCCCTTGGGCATCTGGCCTGTTGCGGTCTCTTTGTTGCTTTACACAACGGGGAAGAGCAACCCCAAACAACCCAAGATAGCCTTCGAACTGCGCAGATCTTCCCGGCAAGACGTCGCGGGCGCCGAAGGTGCAGACTCTGCTGCGGGTGCCATGGAGACCCCGCATTCCCGAGAAGATGACCTCAAAACCATTATGCTAGATGTCAAATCCACTGTGACCGGGATTGCTGCTCAGCTGGACCAGCTATCGGCCCGTCTCGACCAAGTGAAGTACCGTGTGGATGCTCATGACAACCGCCTGCTCCACGTGGAGTCCCGGGTTTCCGATGTGGAGGATTCTGCCACCCAGGACCGGCAAAAACAGTTGCAGATGGACAAACTCCTTGCAGTTATCCGAGAAAAGAATGAGAATTTGGAGGCCATAGCAAAGATTCTGAACTACCGTGATCGGGATGCCATTCTCCGGGCGGCTCGTGAGAAGGGAACCATCAACCACCAGGGTAACAACCTTTCCTTCTACCCTGATTACACCCTCTCCGTGCAGGCCGCCCGGAGAGAATTCCTCCCTGCAAAACGAATTCGTCTCAAGCATGAGGTTTCCTATTCGTGGCCTATCCGGCAAAACTACTAATTCGCCAGGGGGCAAAAACGCTGGTCTTTCCGGATCCCAGGGAGGCTCTGGTGTTCGCTAAAAAACTGGACAGGGAGTCCCGCTCTGCCTCTTCCACGTCTCAACCTGATGGGTCCGGGCACCTTAGTGACATTGAATGAGTAGTGCTGCTCTTACTGTCTGCTTGATTATTGCTCTCTTTCATTGATGTATGTCCCTTCTCTGCTTGGCCACCCTGATTCCTTGCAGGAGCGTATGCTGGGCCCTGCCATGCCCCACGGGAGGATTCCCAATTCTACCATCTGGTCTTCCCTTCCTGGTTGTGGGTCCCTGGGGTGGTGCGGTGGTATGCTCAACCTGATTGGGGGGTTGGTGTGGGTGGGGGGTGGTCCGAGGCTGTGTTTCGGGGTTCCAGTTCTAGTTCCGCGGGGGGGGGGTGGAGGGGACTCTCTGCCTGATTGGGGGGGCCGTAGTGGGTGGGGGTGGGCGGGGAATGGTGGGTTGTTCTGTTTTTCATGCTCTGTGTAAGACTCGCCAGGGGGTTTTCGGGGGGTGGGCGGATGGGGTTGTTTCTCTAGCGAGGTGGTGGTTCGGTCTTTTTGTCGTTTTGATACTCCATTTTAACAATGCAGGTTCCAGTGCAGACACGGCACCATCTTCATGGTCAGACTTTTCGGTATTTGTTGTACGATGCTCTGTTATTTGCTATGTCTTCGGCGTAACACCATGGCTGTTGTTTCACTTCCAGGTACTGTCTCTGACGCGCTGGCTTACTCCCGGCTTCCTCTGTCCTCCTCCCCTCCCTTTGGGGCTGGTATTTCCCCTGTGGTGGTCTTCCCCGCTCTGTACTCCTGCTGCGCTTGTGCTCTCCCACTGTTCATTCATCCCCACTATGGCTGCACTGGGTTGGATGCATCTGGGCCCCGTGCTGCTCGTCCTGTATCTGGTTGGCCCCCTTCTCCTGTCCTATGGCTGATTTGACTTGCTGGTCATGAAATGTCCGCGGCCTAAACGATCAACGCAAGGCCCGTCTAACACATGCCCATCTACAGCGTCAAAAGGTTGACATTTGCCTTCTCCAGGAGATGCACCTACTCCCTGATTCGATCTTCAGACTTGGCGCGCGATACTGGGGGGAATCCCACTCTTCCACCTATTCCTCCTATGCTAGGGGTGTCTCGATCCTGCTGCGCCGTGGCCTTCCCTGGCAGACCTCTCGCGGACTGGTTGACCCGGAAGGTCGCTATGTCATTCTACACGGGATGCTGCTTGCTCAGCCTGTTACCATTGCTGCGGTGTATGGCCCGAAATCTGACGACCCTGAATTCTTTCATAATGTTTGGCATCAGAACTCTTCCTGCGGCCCTGCGGCTGTGGTATGGGGTGGCGACTTTAATGTCACTCTCTCTGCGGATTTGGACAGGTCGGGCTCTTACTGGTCTCACCCGCGCGCGGCCGCCGCTCCGTCTTCTATATTGACTGTCAACTCGCTAATCGATGTTTGGCGTCATCTTCGCCCCGATGCCCGGGAGGGCACTTGCGTTACTTGTGCTAGGAGCTGATGGTCTCGCATTGACCTCTAGCTGGTGTCGCGGGATGTCCTTACCTGGACTATGGACGCGGCTCACATGGCGCGCACTCTCTCTGACCACGCGCCGGTCCATCTTCTTCTTCGAACTCCCGACTCCCCGCGCCGCGTTATTCTTAATTATTTTTAAAAAAATAATAATAATTCTCCTGGGCAGCAGAATGTTGGAAAGGGTGCTGCAGACTGTGTCTATATTAGTAAGAGCCAGGGTGCTTGAAAACTATTTTGTGACCAAACCTTTGATGTGCCCACAACGCTGGACCTGGAACAGTGAAATATGCAGTCTTAAAAACACATTCTTCGAATCCTTAGGAGTAGGTTCACTTTCAGAATATTCAGTCCTTAAGATTTTGTGTGACAATAATAATGCAACCAAAATATCACCAAATAGAATATCGTATGGTAAGAATAGGTTAACTAATTCCGCATTTATGTACCTTAATTATTTGTCAATATCTAGGCTATGATAATGATGTTGCATGATATTTGTTTATCAGGTGCAGCCGACACAATGAAGAGGTGGTGGAGCAGGTGGAGGGGCACGCGGGGGTTTAATAATAAAAATTAAAAACCCATTGACCTTGAGCTGCAGTCGTGTACAGTGGCACCTCTGCGGGTCTTTGCGCAATCCCCAAGCTGCTTTCATGTGAGAGCAGTGCAGGGATTGGTCTGAGCTGCAATGAACAGCCGGGATGGAGAAACCCCTCAGACTTCCTGCTCTGAGCGGAGAGTCTTTCTTCTGCCTTGGATGGGTGGCCAAAACACATAGGCGCACTTAGGGAGTGCAGCTTGTACTCCTCTTCCCCCTCCATGCCTCGGCCTGCCCTCCCTTAAAGGGCTGGCTCAGAGCCAGCTAGTGAAAAAAAAAAAAAACTTAGGTAATTGTTTTATTTTTCATCTGCTGGCTTGGAGCAGGGGGCGAGGCTCATACGCCATTGCGGAGGAGCCTGCCTTGCTGTGCACTCAATATTCTGACAGACAACCCAAGTGTCAGGATACAAGAACATTTTAGCCCCCATGACATTGACTAAGTTCCAAGAATATTTTAAGCTGAAGTGTACAGGGGGTAAATTGTCTTGTAAAAAAGGTCTCCAGCACTGTTGAAAGGTACTTTACATTTCAATGTAAACACCCAGCTAAAACATCATAGAACTGCGATGTTTTATAGTGTTGTGCCTTATTTTTGTGCAAACACACTGTTACAATTGGAATTGGGGTTAGACTGGGAAGCCTGAAGCAGCCCTGAAGGAACCTCGAACATCCTTCCAGGATATTGTATTGTATTGTAACTGCATTCATATAGCGCTTACTACCCCTGAAAAGGCATCAAAGCGCTTTTTCAGCGAGCAGCACGCTACTTCGGAACCCATAAAGTATTAGTGTTGAATTAGTATAGTGAAATATGGAAGTAATTTGAGTGGTGGATAGGTTAGTCAGTTATTTTGATTCAGAAGGATAGCGAAGGGACAGATGAAGAAAAAATGTTTGCATTTATATAGCGCTTGTTACCCCAGATGGGGTGTTGAAGCGCTTTTTTGGCTGGAACCCATAAGGATTAGTGGTGTATTAGTATAGTGAAATATGAAAGTAATTTGAGTGGTGGATATTAATCAGTTATTTGGATTGAGAAGGATAGCGGAGGGATAGAAGAGGGAAGAAGGTTTGCATTTATATAGCGCTTGTTACCCCCAATGGAGTGTTGAAGTGCTTTTTTGGCGAGTAGAACGCTACTGCGCAACCCATAAAGGATTAGTATAGTTTTTATAGCCTTGGACAATATTAACCATGAGCAGGGTCATCACAATGTGTGGGCAGGTGAGCCCCTTTGTCCAGGGCCCACCTTCTGGTGGCCCCAAACACCTGTCAGCCTTCTTCTGCTATTGATTTCTCAAGCACAGGAATCTTCAGCCATTGGCTTGACACACTGTTAGTCACATCTTAGATCAGGCAACAGGAGTATTTTATTGTCACCTTCAATCTATTAGCTGTTTGGATGTACCCTTCTCCTTTCACTGGACTGCATGGGAGAATATTTTACATCTCAAAAAGTACACTCTGCCATCGTGCATTTAATTAGTTCTCTTATCCATGCACACTCACTGTCATTCTTTTTTAAACTGTTTTGCAAGGCAGCAGCCATTTTCTGATTCATTTGTCAGCCCGGGAGTGCCTTTGTTTTTGCCAATGCTCGTTACATCTAGAGCTGCCAATTAAGAGGAATGTGAACACCTACAACGAGGTAGCCATCAATCAGCAGGCGAGCAGCGCTGAACCAGCTGAAGACCAGCCGCAAAGCCTTTAATCCGTCCGGCATCAACCAGAATGAATTACTGGTCAGTCCGCCTAACTGGATTGGGTCAGGTCAGGAAATGGAAAGTTCCCGGCGCCCCGCAGACAGAAAAAAAAAACACCTGCGTTCCATTTCAAAGATTAGCATACATTTGAATGCTGGGGAACAAGCATGCGCGTGCTCAGAAACTCAGCTACGGAACCAATAAAAAACACAGCTCACCTTTCTCCTCTATTCTGCTCGGAAGGGAATCCGGCCGTTCGGGCGGCACCTTCCGCACGTCATGCCGTCTCTCTGTGGTACCTGCAAAAAAAGATAGTTACTGAGCAAGCCGGCATGGTCATGTGTTATAATATCTGTTAAGCGAAGCTTCATGGCGCTAAAATATGGTGTACACGAAAGGAAAGACATAATCAAACCAGTGGGCAAATGAAAGGCCCGAATTAAACACATCTGCGGAAGCGCCGGTGAAAGGCGCGCGTGCAGGTGTGACGCGCAGAGGCGCGCGAGCCGATTAGCCCGCGCAGGAAATGGAGATTGTGGAGAGATTAACTCTACTCGCTGAAAATCCCTTTATTAGACTCTTGTGGCGCGACAAGCACAATGGGAAACTGGCTGCAGCAGCCACGCGCGATCACACCTTTGTATTTGGCACGAGGCAATTAAAGAGCTCACTTTTATATTAGAAATGCGCCATTCTCGAGAGATGTTAATCCTTCTGTCCATGACAGATATTGGCCAGTTCCTTCTTAATTATTAAAATGCATTATTTTAGCTGTGGCACTTTGCATAAACTGCCGTTACTATCTACCCAATCTAACCGGGAACACATTTTATTGACCTTGGAAGGATGAAGGGGTGGGTTGACTATGCCAGAAGCTGAACACATGACTAGCAGGTCACGCAGAGATTTTAGCAGCACGTGCTGAGCCCGATGATCTTTATTAATACATTAATGTTAACATCTAATATGAAAATAGGCATAAGGGCAAACTGAGATGTGTAAACATACTCTCTCGGTGTCTAGCCAGCCTCATGAAAAGTATTTTTAGCCAGGTGGCCTTTACAGCTTCAAAATAAACATAAGAATTCCAACTGTAATCCGCAGAGCTGAATTCATCTGTAATGTTTTCTCAATAAAAGCACTAAATGAGTGGACAAAGTATAGTGTTTCATTCTTATTATGCAATTCAAACAACACATATTGACCGTTTATTTGCAACAACAAAAAATAGCTTGACCTTGTAGTTCCTCTCTGAAGGAGCTATATACACTGCTATCATGAAAATAGAAGAGGACATTGATGTTTAATGACAACACATCCATATTGGATTGGGGAAAACACTGTCATGACTTTTGCCAGTGACTTCAGGATCTGGATAATGTTTGGGACTTGTGCATGCAATATCTCCACTGATGTAGTGGCAACCACAGGCGCCATTCTAGGTGGACAGGAAAGGAAGTGTCAACTTTCTACTGGAGTTTAACAATTAGTCTTGTTTTTATATAAGAGGGGCTTGTCTCTAAGCCATACCCTGGTGAGCGGGGCACCAAGTAACACATGTGGTGTTACAGCGCCACAAAGTGTCAATATGCACATGTTTGCACCCTAAAAGCAAAAAAATAAGTACAGCTGTATTCTTTGTGGAGTACTCCCCATGGGGTTCAACCTTTGTTGTCCAAAAGCAACTGGTCCTTGGGAATGGGGAACTCCTGGGGCAGGCACAGACATCTACAGCCAAAGCTTTGCAGACTGTGACTGAGCTGACCCAGCAAATGATGCGGAGCTACAGTGCACATACATGCCAAGTGAACCTGTGCTCTACACGGGCTGGTATTTGAAGGGGGTGGGGGCAGGGAGGGGGGTAATGAAATAGAAAAAAATGCACACTTAATTGTCTGCCGCCGACCATCGCCTCCTCTCGGTCCTCTTCCCCGCTTCCAGGGCATGAAGCAGGATGCACCCGGCTCCCAGTCTCCCGATAGCCAATCACAATGAAACATTGTGATTGGTCTGAGCACCGTGGATCGGCGCTCAGCAGGAGAATGGCAAGCTGGGCATGTTCTCCATGCAGGCTGTAATGCAGCCTGCATGGAGAACATGCAAAGTGGACATGAATGTTTGGCTGGCACCAGAGGGTAGGCCAAACATTCTTGCGCACTTTTGGGAGTGCAAACCACTCCTCCGCTCCCCTGCTCTGTCATCAGAGCAACCCCACCCCGTCCTGCCCGCAAAGCTGCCAAACAAGGCACGAATAAAATGATCATAACTTACGAGTTATTAGCATTTTATATTACGTTTAGTGACACCGCTTAAAAGCAGTAGGGCGACGCTGCTCCACCTTAGCGGAGGAGCCTGTGCCGCCACTTCACCAGGGCACAAAAATGCATAAAGGTTGCAAAGAGACAGAGGGGGAGTTGCTGTTAGGCGTTCTTTGTGGTTAGGGCTTTCGTCTATTTTGTAAACTAAGCCTAGCGGGAGTTACCAAGATTAACACATTTAAATGCTGATCGTTTTGTGGGATCTGGGCTCCTTGCTTCCTTTCTTTTCTTTGAATACCTGGTGACCTATCGTTTCATAACAATGCCCGGTTACTCACCGGTAATATCCATTACTCCGAGTCCTGGTCTCCCCGTCCCATTCCTGATACGTGAGCAGCTAGTCTGCTCCACAGAAACCCCTACCCAGCTGCGCTGTTTGCACTTCCCCCTATGATGATGTCACCATCACGTGACTATATAGGGGGAAGTGCCACAAACAACATCCTGAAAATACCAAAGATACCCAGAACGAAAAACACAGACAATCACCCAAACAAAAAAACCCAAACCAGGGAGGGAGGGAAGGGCTCAGGAATGGGACGGGGAGACCAGGACTCGGAGTAATGGATATTACCGGTGAGTAACCGGGCATTACCTCCTCGTCCTGTCTCCCCGTCCCATTCCTGATACGTGAGCCCATACCCAAGCACACGGTGATTGCCAGAAAAAAACAGACCACACAGGTTTGAGAAAACAAACAGGTCCATTTAATCCATGGAAAACAGTACATTTCAAACATCATGCACCGCAGAAAGGACACTAGCCCCAAAAGCAGCAGAGGCCGCCATCCCCAACTGAAGCCGGTAATGGGAAACAAAAGTATGGGGAGAAGCCCACGTGGCAGCATTGCAAATGTCCCTCAAGGATGCCCCCTTGAACATGGCCCAGGAGGACGAAACGCTCCGGGTCGACCGACCCTGAACAGAGGAAGGCAGAGGACAGCTGGCAGAGTCGTAAGAGGAAACCACAGCACCCCGGACCCACCGAGACAAAGTGGACAAGGAAGGACGCAGCCCCAGCCCCGAGAGGCCATAGGTGACAAAGAGGGAATCAACCTTCCTGAAAGCAGCCGTACGCTCCAAGTAGATGCGGAGAGCCCGCAACACATCCAAAGAATGAAGGAGCACCTCCTCAGGAGAGGCAGGGGCCGGAAAAAACACAGGGAGAACAATATCCTCCTGACAGTGAAAGGAAGACACCACCTTAGGGAGAAAAAACTGACTCGGACGGAGAATCACCTTATCCTCGCAAAAACGCAAGAAAGGCGGGGAGGCCATCAGCGCCCCGATCTCACCAACCCGTCTGCCAGAAGTAATGGCCACCAGGAAAATAACCTTAGCAGAAAGGAACTTCAGGGCCACGGAGTCCAAAGGCTCGAAAGGAGGACCCGTCAAAGCCCGCAGAACCAGGGGAAGATCCCAAGGAGGCACAGGAGAACGGGAGACAGGACGCTGAAGCAAGAAACTCCGCAGAAGGCGAGCCACCAACGGGGAGACAGAGGCAACTGAAGAACCCCGAAAGGCAAGAACGGCAGCCCACTGAGCCCGCAGGGAAGAAACAGCAAGACCCAGGAGGAACCCATCCCGTAGGAAGTCCAAGACCCTCACAGCGTCACAGGAGGCAGAAGAGAGACCCTTCCCAAGGCACCAAGAAGAGAAATTCTTCCAGTGACGGGCATACGACTTCAAAGTGGAAGGACGCCGAGAAAGCTGAAGACAATGGGCAACCTCAACCGAGCACCCGAGATCCAGCAAACTCAACCTCTCAAGTGCCAAACCCCCAGCCGGAGGCGGCGCAGAGAGGCAAGGCTCAGAAGAGGAACCCTCAGAGGGGAGGGACACAGGGGAAACCGCCAATGAGGGCGAACAGAAAAGGTCAACAGAAGGGGGAACCAAGACCGCCGAGACCACTCTGGCACAACCAGGAGAACCTCCGCCCGATCCCAACGAATCTTCCGGAGGACCCTCGGAATTAAGGCAAACGGAGGGAAGGCAAACAGCAGACCCTCCGACCAAGGAATCGAGAAAGCATCGGTGGCCCACGCCATCGGAGAGGGAACGATGCTGCAAAACCGAGGAAGAAGGGCGGACTCCTCCGAGGCAAAAAGATCCAGCCAAGGAAGGCCGAACCTGAGGACAATCAGATCGAACAGGCCCGGAGACAGACAGAGGGACACTGAGGACGGGAACACCCGGCTCAACGAGTCCGCAGGCCCATTCTCCGTCCCCGGAAGATAGACCGCCGTCAGAGACAAGAGATTCGATTCGGCCCACAGGCCGACCTTCCGGGAAAGGAGAAACAGGGCACGACACATGCCTCCCTGGTGATTCACATAAGCACGAACCACCTGATTGTCGGTCTGCACAGAGACCGCCCGACCCCGGAGGAGAGGAGCGAACCAAAGAAGAGCCAACCAGACAGCCCGCAGCTCCTTCCAGTTCGACGACTGGAGAGACTCGAAGCCGGACCACCGACCCTGAGCCGAGGAGGCACCCAGAACGGCACCCCACCCCAGAGCACTGGCATCCGTGGACAAAACGACCACAGACAGGGGAGGAAGAAGATCGAACCCCCGGGACAGAGACAGAGGGGACAACCACCACTGGAGATCCGCCCGAATCCCCGGAGTGACAGGGATGAGAGTCTCGTAGTCCAAGGAGGCAGGATCCCAGTGAGACAGGACATGATGCAACAGGGGGTAGAGATGCAGCCTGGACCAAGGAAGGAGATGCAGAGTGGACGCCATCTCCCCCTGACTCCGCAACCAGAGACGGGCAGACACCCGGGACTGGGACAGAAGCCAGGAAAGGTGACGAAACAAAGTCAACTGGCGCTCCTGTGAGAGAAAAACCATGTCCATGTCCATACGGAAGAGAGCCCCCAGGAACTTCAGGGACTGGGAGGGCACCAGGGAGGACTTCCTGTGGTTGATAAGGAACCCAAAGGACCCCAGCAGAAAACACACCTGGTCCACATCCAACAGAGCCTGCGAAAAAGAAGGAGAGACAATCAGCCAGTCATCCAGGTAAGGAAAAACCACCAGTCCCATGGAATGTAGAATACCCACCAGAGGGGCCAACAGCTTGGTGAAAACCCTGGGTGCCGATGAAAGGCCGAAAGGGAGCACCCGGAACTGATAATGCCGGCTCCCCACAGCAAACCGGAGGAAACCCTGGTCGTCCGGATGGACGGGAACATGAAGATAGGCATCCATCAGGTCCAGCGACGCCAGGAAGCCACCCGGAAGGACCAGAGGCAGGATGGACTGGAGAGTAACCATCTTGAAAGGACGATGGATCACGAAGCGATTGACCCGCTTCAGATCCAAGACAGGTCGAAGATCCGAAGTGTCCTTCTTGGAAACCAGAAAGAGAATGGAGTAGCACCCCATGCCCCTCTCCAGCGGAGGCACCTCCACAATCGCCCGCTTCTCCAACAGGATCCGTACGCCGGCCAACAAAGCAGCTCTCCGCAGAGGAAGACTGGGCAGAGGGGTCCGAACAAAACCCGGAGGTGGAGGAGAGGAAAACTCGAGCCGGTAACCCTCTGAAACAGTCTGAACCGCCCAGGCATCCGGAACCGACAACCACTGGGCACGGAAGGACTGAAGGCGACCACCAACCGGCAAAGGCAGACAGTCATTGAGAAGAGGAGGAAGCGGCGGTGGCAACACCAGCAGCGGCCCGGGGCTTGGCACTTCCAGGGGCCCCCCGGCCACGACCCCTGCCACGAAAGGGCCGAGAAGCACCACGAGCAGGAGGCCCAAAGGCGCGACGGTAACCAAACCCACGACCCCGGGAAGGGGGGCGGACAGGAGCCACCAGCTTGCGATTCTCCGCAGATTGCTTGACTAAATCCTCCAACCGAGGACCGAAAACCTTGGAACCTTCAAAAGGCAACTTAAGGAGGACCGACTTCTGAGAAGAGTCCGCCTTCCAGGAACGCATCCAAATATGACGACGTGCAGCGATGGAAGCACCAGAAGCAGCCGCCGCCGCCCCCAAATTGTCAAAAGAAATATCCGACAGGTACCGAACCTGCTGTTCCATCAAAGACAAAAGAGGAGTGGCATCCTCACCGTCCTGCAGCAAAACCGACAGGGACTGGAAATCCTTAAGGAGCGACTGAACCATATAGTTAGAATAGGCAGTCGCACGGACGGAAAAATTGGAAGCAGCATAAGAACGCTTCACAGCACCCTCAATACGCTTATCCACAGCATCCGCCGGCAGGGCGTCCTCAGAAACGACCAAACCTTGAGAAGAGAGGCCAGCCATCAAATTATCCACCTTCACAGCCTGAGGAAACTCAGCAGAAAAACCCTCAAGAGGGTAACGCCGAGACAGGAAACGAGGAAAAGCAGACTTATCCACCTCCTGCCATTCGTGTGACAACACCTTGCGAATAGCACTGTGCAAAGGCAAAGAATCCGGAGCAGGCTGGACATATTGCGTGAAGAAGTCATCCTCCAAGACATCAGCGGCAGGAGGAGAGAACCCCAAGTTGGACCGAACATGTGCGAATAGGTCAGAGAGCTCAGCACCCTGAACAAAACGTCCACGCACACCCTCATCTCCCTCAGGACCCAAGTCATCTTCAGCTTCAGCCTGGGGATCCACAGAAACACGAGGTCTCTTGGGAGGAGGAGCAGCCGCATCCCTGGCCAGGAAAGCAGCAGCCACTGCCTCACCAACAAGGAGGCGCAGGGCATCCAGAGGGGACGCAGAAGAAGAAGCCGCAGCATCCATGAAAGCGCAAGTCCAAAAACCACACCAACAGGCAAAAACAAGGACAAAAAAACATCCAAGAAGGACCCCATAAATACAGGACGAGGACCCGAACACCTGTGGCAGGTAATGCAATGGGCCGGCATAAAACAGCCCAATCAGCAGACCACACGCCCCCAAAGCACACAAAAAAAAATAGGAGCGCCACACCAGCAGCACCAGCAGAGCCCCAGCCCGCTAAAGCAGGGCGAAAAAGGACCGAAGAAAAACCGGGGACGGCCGCTGGAGCAGGCCAACCAGAGCCAGGTAAGGAAAAGCACAGAAAACGGCCGCTAACGCGAGCCGCGTAAACAAACAGTGCCCCCAGACCACAGACGGCCGCTAACGCGAGCCGCGTGGACAAATGAAGCCCCCAACACGGAGACGGCCGCTAACGCGAGCCGCGCAGAAATAAAACAGCCTGGGGGAAGCAAAATAGAAAAGGAAAAGACGGCCGCTAAAGCACGCCGCCGACCACACTAAAAACAGCAGGGAACTCACCTCGAGAGTAGACCCAACAGCACAGCCAGGAACGCGGTCCACGGGAACACAGAAAAAAAAGAACAGGATGTTGTTTGTGGCACTTCCCCCTATATAGTCACGTGATGGTGACATCATCATAGGGGGAAGTGCAAACAGCGCAGCTGGGTAGGGGTTTCTGTGGAGCAGACTAGCTGCTCACGTATCAGGAATGGGACGGGGAGACAGGACGAGGAGGTAATGCGCACCTGTGCAATAACTAATCTGTATGCCTGTCTCTTTTTAACCCTTTCAGTGCTGCCGTCGGCCGCTGAACGTTCGGAGCACTACCTGGCTAGTGCTGCCAACGTTCAACGGCCGGCGCGGTCCCGCCCACTCTCTAGAACGCCCGCACTGCGCCGAAATAACGGCCGCAGTAAACGGGTTAAACCATGTTCTCAGTTAGGAAAAACTTTATACCATTGCAAAACAACAGCTTATAAATTTGCACATCTGCACTAACCATGATGAACAGAATTTGAGCAAACTGATGATTGGGTGCATAAATTATCAAAGCACGGCTACCCCTAGTCTAAAGTAGGCGTGCAAACCAATTTTTGCATAGACCCACATTAATTATGGTACAGCCCATTGACCTGCATCACAGCCCAGAAGCAAACCACTGCACCAATCTCGCTCTGTTTTCAAACATCGAATACTTCCACAACTTCAACATTTAGTACAAGAACTACATAAATTATTGTAAGTGATTTATTTCAGGCTAGTAAAAATGTTGCACTCTTTAACCTGGTTTTCTGACAGAATACTGTAGATGCATAATGGAATCTACGAAGTAGTCTGGGTAGTCAGTGAGATAGCCTAGACAGTGAGATTGGGGGAGTTTGAATCTCAAACTTCCCAACTAAAAAAGCAGTGGGCTGCAGAGTGAAGGGGTGAGATGACCATGGTTCGGGATGGAATGTATCCATGAGGAGTGGGGCCAGTATGGATTTCCACTCAGTGGGTCTCTGTCTAGAGTGGCACAGTGGACAAACCTTGATAGGTTGGAATGTTACCCTGAGTGATGGCGACTGATTTGACTATTTGAAAGCATTAATCCCATCTCTTTTTGCGTGTTCGATTGCCAGTGGTATGCTTGGAAACCTAAGACAGGCACTGCTTTCAAAGTCTACTGCTGCTAGTGGGGTTTTTTTGTTTTGTTTTTTTGAGTTTTATATAGCGCAAATTAGACCCGGAGGTATCAGAGCACTTTACAGGAGCACCAGTTGCGTTACAGATGGACACATTCATTTTTCTGTTTTTTTGTTAGGCACGCAGAGATTAAGTGATTTGCCCAGAATCACAGGATGTTGATCGTCCCTGCTGAGACTCGAAGCCGGTTCCCCAGCTCAAACGTTGAATGCTCTAGCTATTAGGCCACATCTTCTTCCCAGTTTGTGAACTTCAAAAAGAAGTACATTTGCTCTCATATAAAGAGTACTTCTATGGGTGAAGAATTAAAGCCTCTTGGTGAAATGTGAATGTCAAAAAATACCAACACAGATATAGCACACCCGACTCAGGACCCAAGATCCAACTACAAAACCAAGAATACATTTGATGGGTTTCATACCCTAAACACCCCTGCTGAAGCTAAACCTCTGCTTGTCCCATCTGGGTTTGAAAGATGGCAGTTATTTGCAATGAATGTGCAGAAAGTGACTAAAGTGGCCAATGGTGTTAGTGTGTGACCTAAAGAACCGGACCCCAGTTGAGGAGATCCTGAACCCTGTGAGTATCACAAGAAAATCAGCTGGTGAATGCATGAAACAAACTGCCAACAAAGGAGGCAGAGTATCAAAACAATAAATGAACTGAAAAGACAAGGCGCAACAATTTGGCAATGACAGAACTGGACAAGCTAGAGTAATGGGGAAAATAAATTACCTCGGTTTTTTTCACTATCTTTCCTGTTTTGAAATGTTTACTTGAATGCAGTAGATATTCTGAGGGTATGCCGCCTAAATATCGAGTAAGGATTATCATGAGACCTTAAAATCGTAAACGGAATCTCGAAAGGTAATATCTACAGATTTTCTATACTTAACATTGATGATACAGAGATCTTCGAGGTACGCAGATGTGGAGTTAAGAATAGTAAATCTTTACTTCCCTATATGCACTTACCTTTGGATTATTTTGTCCCACGATAGTTTGTCGACAGTATGATGATACCCTGATATTACTATGCTCGATAGTCTGAAGTACAGCCACTCTTGACCTGGAACAGGGTTCTTGGCCAGTTCCAGGGAATCATCCCAACTGTGTCCAAGTGCAGTGTATTGATACAGGGACACGGATAGTGGAGCCCACGCAAATTTATTATGTCTCATCTGGGGAGCTGGAATACTTTTATTTCCTTTACAATATAATCGGCTGCATAGCGCCTTGCTTCACAGACCCTCTAATTCCCCTTGTCCAAGGAGTGTGGTGAATTGGAGCAGTTGGAGGTCATATAGGAGCATGAAGGGAAGTTAATAAACCCAGCAGCCGGTCAAAAAACTCAAAGCAATAGTCTGTGGAGTGTCACTTCACCAGTTGTAAGAGCGAAGAGAGATTTTAAATAGTGTTTTACATTCTCACACGCAGGGTCAATGCACACTATCGCATCCTAGATACATTCTCTGGAGAAATCCTAGGTATGGCTCTCTGTGTTTATATCAAAGGTAATTACAATATTGTATGCAGCACACAATGCAAAGTAAATGTTCTAGCATTCCTACTATACATCGAACCCATTTTAGCCAACCTTAGAGTAATGAAAGATTGAATTTAAATTCTGTAAGATTTCTAACTTTTGATTTGCAGGTTGTGTGAAGCTGTTTAAAACACATCCATTTTATTCAGTTTATTGGGTGGTTTTATATGGCATGTACAAGGCCAATCATCGTGTTTTACCTAGGTATTTTTACAGGGTATACAAAATAGCATGAAAAAATAAAAGTAAAAATAAAGGGCTATTAAATGAGTTGACTACGGCAAAGTGATAGAATACAGAGCCAAGATCAATTGAAGGGCATACACGCAATTTATGTACTTAGTAGAGGACACTCAATAATAGTGTGTGTGCTATTGAGGGATCAGAGTTCATGAGGTAAAGGTGGGTTAACCCTAAGATGATAAGCACACCCATAACTCAACAATCTATTTTATTAGGATTGCAAACTGCAACCAGCGGAAAAAAGAAGGATATCTAGAACAAAAACATTAAACCACTGAAGTATTGTACATAAACTACAAATCTGTGACTTGCACCATACACTATACTCTGCAGGAAGAGCATTAACCCTCAGAGGTATTTGATAATGATTCAACCTGTAACTGGAGAGATCACAGTGTCTCTGCATTTAATGTAGATTCTTGGCGGTCTGTAAATTTTACAGACCGCCAAGTATTTGGCCTCTTATCCGTTGTCCGTAAGGATTTCTTTCACGGACGCCTTTTGTCTGTAATTTTGGGATTGCTGCAGGCTGTGCTGTTTCCCTGCAACAAACGCAGCCAGCTCACACTTCTCTTTGAACTCCAGAGGCTGCAGCAGCCCCTCCCTGTGGGGGTCGCTATGCAGCTGGGGGCAGTAGGTCACGGCGTGCACTGAGGGACAGGCCTTAGACTATGTTAGGGAAACTGTGAAATAAACACACGGACACACTGGTGCACTGATGGACCGGAAGTCCCGAGCGACTCCGTTCCTTTTATTTATAGCCTTCTTGCCATGCCTGGCCAAAAGGTGATACAATGTTTGTAGGTGCTTCCGGGGCTCAGCCAAGACCCCGTGGAAACACTAGAGCGCTACATCCCCCAACCTCACTTAGTCTATGGACAGGCCCATTGCCATTCTGACTGTAGATGATTATCACATAAAGAAAGACAATGGGCCAAAGGCATAGTGAAGCACCAGCTTATGTCTGCTCAAGTGGGGGTGTCACTGGGTCAGATAAAAGTGTCTCTTGGCCCTTTCTGACTTTGATCTGTGGCTATCAGGTCAGCATAAGACAGGATAACAAATATACACAACAGAATAATCGTCATGATGCAGCTGTGGGGAGGGGGCTAAAGGGTGCCAAAGTTGCCAAAAGCAGCGATAGAAAGTGAAGTGCACGCTTGTCTCATGCTAGTATAAACTTATTTTGACGTCTACTTATGTTGGTTGTCTATTTACTTACTTATGTACTATTGCGTGACCTCCTCTGATGTGTCTGTAAAACTTACCTTTTGTCCAGAAGTTTTGTCCTGAATTTTTGTCCAGAATTTTGACCCTTTGTCCTCAATTTTTACACTCACTGTCCTGAATTTGCAAATATGCCAGTTGGACACCCTAAGTTAATGTATTAGCCCCGGTATTATTCTACCAGTAGGATAGGTCTCAACCCCTGAACTTGGTAAAAGTGCAATCCGCTTTTAGCCAGTTAAGAAAATTAGATTTACATCAAGAACCTGTATGATTCCCTCAATGGCCACTAGATGGCACCGTAGCACTGTAATTTCATCTCGGAGCACGTTGATGTTGGGTCGGTTCTATGAAATCTATTACGCTGATGCCCAAGATTAGTGCAGGTAGGATGGGAAAAAAGGTAAAATCGGAGTTTCGTTATTTCTTTGAACATCAGAGATATGAGCGACAGTTTGCAGTAAATTTCCCGTTAAAAAAAAATATATATATACTTTCTGCAAATAATTTCCTGTTCTATAGCGAAGAGTCAATATTAAGAGGCCATTCGTAAAGTTTTTCTGTGAGTAGCGGTGCCTAGCCCTGGTTTAAACATGAGATACCAGTGCCTAATTTGAGCCTTTGGGGGCATCGGCATTTCAGGGTTTGCGGTTTAGTGCTTTCCTCACATGGCTCAGGACTTCGTGCTGTTCTTCTAAAGTAGTAATTGTGCTCCAATTATTTTAAGTGCCACATGGTCATTTGTCCTTAATCACATTGTACGAATGGCACAGTTTCATGTTTTATGTAATTTGTCGATGTCAATATTCCTTAGAGAAGTAAGATGTGCTGCCCTGCAACACTACGGCTTATATATCACAACGCCTTGCATCAGTAGTTATCAATGTCATGATTTACTGACTGATAAGAGTGTGGAAGTTTACTGCTGGTCTGTTGTCAATTTAGTGATTTGAGAGCAGTGCGGTCTGTTGTCGTGGTAATGTGGGAGAGCTGTGTGCTTGAGTATTGCAGTGGTAGGAGTCTGAGAACCATGTGCTGGTCTGTTGTAGTAGTAGGTTGTGAGAGCTGTGTGCTGGTCTGTTGTTGCAGTGTGAGAGAGTTGTGTGCTGGTTGGTTTTGGTATGGTGTGAAAGCCAGGGGCGGCTGGTGACATTTGAAAGTGGTGAGGCGTATTTACTGCACTGTGGCGAGAGAACGAGCCCGAACCACTTAGGGAGGGTTCCCCCCCCCCCCACAGAACATTTTGAAAAAAAGAGTGGGCTAATGTTGAATTCTCAAGCAAATGTGAGAAAATAGGTGGCTTGGCGAACACAACTCTGGGAGAAGCCAAACAAGTCTCTTTGCACTTGCATAGATACACCACTCTCCCTGACATAGGCACAGTCACCCTGCACTCATAGACCCATTACTCACCCTTCTCTGACAGATCACTAAGCCAACATTCACCCATCCACATCACTCACCCTGGACTCACAGTCACACTGCTCAACCTGCAGCCACACAGTCACACTGCTCAACCTGCAGTCACATAGACATCACTCAACCTGGACTCACACAGGCACGTCACTCACCCTGGACTCACACAGGCACACTGCTCAACCTGCACTCACACAGACATCACTCACCGTGGACTCACACAGGCACATCACTCACCCTGGACTCACACAGGCACACTGCTCAACCTGCACTCACACAGACATCACTCACCCTAGACTCACACAGGCACATCGCTCACCCTGGACTCACACAGGCACATCGCTCACCCTGGACTCACACAGGCACACTGCTCAACCTGCAGTCACACAGACATCACTCACCCTAGACTCACACAGGCACATCGCTCACCCTGGACTCACACAGGCACATCGCTCACCCTGGACTCCCACAGGCACACAGGCTCAACCTGCACTCACACAGACATCACTCACCCTTCGCTGCACTGCACTCGCTAGGTTTAATTTATTACAGCCTGTCTAGGTATTTGTGATACTATTTAAAAAAATTTAATTAATCCATTTTAACAATAATATACAGGGAATTCCTTCAATTAAATTGCTCACGGTGACCATTATGTGCCATATAGACAAAGCATTAAACAGTGGAAATGATAACACCCTTATAGCATTCAGATTTGGTCCTGCAAAAATTCAGTTATTCCAATATTTGTTTTATGGAAAATAATTATTAAAAAAATAAACGTATGTGAAACAGGAAACAGACAAAAATGTATTACCATGTGCAACATCAAAGGCGAATAGAGATATCCTGCTTGGTTCATAGCTATAAGGCTGCAGCACGTCATGACTTCCAGCCATGTGCTTTGCTTAACTATTTATCTTTTTAAAGTGCCCGCCCAGTAGCACCAACAGGATTAAATAAAGCAGAGCAAATCACAGAAGGCTTTGTTTAAACACAAACACAATACCACAGTCAATCTGCCTCTCTAGGTGTGTGCACTCTTGATGTAGCGCTGTCATTTATAACAAAGTATGAGGCGCTGTACAGGAGAGCTGTTCAGTGAGGTCAAGTTTAGGGTGCCATCGGGGTGTCAAAGAGCGTGTGACTGTATTATATGATATCCCATTTATATAGCGCCGCGCGCGGCGAACTTGACCCCAAATCA
Organism: Lissotriton helveticus; assembly: GCF_964261635.1. Classification (NCBI taxonomy): domain Eukaryota; kingdom Metazoa; phylum Chordata; class Amphibia; order Caudata; family Salamandridae; genus Lissotriton; species Lissotriton helveticus. The sequence goes on from NC_136069.1 coordinate 1,039,839,396, forward strand.
AAGCGCTTTAATTTAAATGAGCACCACTTTCGAACATTGTGAACCGTTACCTCACCCATCCCAGAGAGACCACGAGGCAGTGTTTGAGTGTGCACAAAAATCAGGGGGTGCCCCGGTGAATTAAATATGCCACATTCGGCCTTTTTCAGTCTGCACTGGATTACACCATACTGGGGGAGGCTGAGGGGGCGCAGCGGTGTTCTGTTTTTTGTTCTTCTTTAAGGCGCTGTCAGGTCGTGGTTTGACCTGGGGTCGCGCTGGCCTGCAGCGCATTAACACAGAGACTCACGCGGACACAAGCTTCAGTCTACGCGTGGTCCCGACTAACCCGGGGACACGCCCACCTTTATTTTTATATCGTACGCGGCGTCGTACGCCGCCGCGTATGCGCACGCCTACGTGCGCTTAACAACTAGACCGCAACCGTGCGGTCTAAACATTACATTCCTTTCCACCTTTAATAAACGACAAAAATCAGCAATATCAACACATGGTAGTCTCTTGGGGTCAACAACCCAAATAAGTAAGAACAATGGCCAACCGGCCTGTTACCAGTCTCTAGTCTCTGCGAGTGTACTCAGCCCACTGCATAGTCAGCCATCTGGGAATTGGGCACCGGGTTTCTCCTCAGTCCGTAGCCAGCTGCTTCCCCCCGGAACAGCACTCTCCGGGGTGGTTCACTGCTGGGAGCTCCGGGGCTCCGGGAATTCTGGGACTGCCCCGGCGTAGCAGCGCTGAGTGTCGCAGAGGCACGTGTCTCCTCCGCCGGGCTGGTATTCCACTCCTGGTCTGCGCCGTCCGGCGAACTTTGGGTGATTTCTGGCTGAACGGGTGACTCTCCATTCCTCTCAGCGTCAGGCAGGTCATTCCTCGGGCTGACGGCTTTCTTGAAGAACGAGACATTCCTGGTGACAGATTCACCCCCTCGTTGGGCAGTGATCATTGTTCCATTGCGGCTCGTGACTGTCCATGGTTGCGGTTCGAACGGGAGTCGGAACTTGCTCCCGGGATACCTGTCTCTAACATAGACCCTGTCGTTTTCTGCAATGGATGATTCTTTGGATCTTCGTCGGAAACTGGCATAATCGTTAGCTTTCTTCCTGTTGGACGTGGTCCTCCATGACTCTGCCTCAGTGGGGTTCCATGTGTGGTGATTCGGGATGGTGTCTCGGATTATGCGTCCCATCGTTGATGGACCCGGTGCTGCCTCTGTGGTGTGGTGTTAGTCTATATTCTCTGAGGAATGAGTAGATTCCTTTTTCCACAGACGTTCCTTCCGCATGGGCAATTCGGATTATTTTGTTTAATGTGCGCATAAATCTCTCTACTTCTCCGTTCGCCTGTGGCCACCTGGGTGTTATTTTCCTGTGGTGTATACCCCACTCGGTGAGGTACTCCGAGAACTCTTGACTTTGGAAGGGGGGTCCATTGTCAGTTTTGACTCTCTCGAAGATGCCATGTGTTGCAATTGTCTTCTCAAACTTGGCGATCACTTCCTTTGCGGTGAGGGATGATATTATTTCCACCTCTGGATATTTGGTGTAGTCATCCATGATGACCAGCATGTGCCTTCCATCTGGCAAGTGACCGAAGTCAGCGCTCACATGTTCCCACGGCTTCTCCGGGCCAGCCTCGGTGACAATCGGGGGCGGGCTCTTTGAGGGTCCCGCGGCTTGGCACCACTGGCACTCCTTGACGGCTCGTTCCACCTGTGAGTCCATGTCAGGAAACCACAGTTTTGCCCGAAGTCGGCTCTTTGTTTTCACCACTCCCTGGTGCCCTCGATGCGCAAGCGCGACAGCTTGTTGGGTGAGGGATGAAGGCATTACGATTCTGGGTCCCCTCAGTATGCACCCTAGACTGTCCACAGATAGTTCCTCACGGACCCTCAGAAATGCTTCCAACGCTGTTTTCGCTTGCGGTGTTCTCCTGCCCAGCGACGCCTGGAGAGCTTTCCACTCATTCGTGCGTATGGCATCCGCTACCAGCTGGGAGACTTCATCATTCCTGGTGGCTTCGATGATCATGTCCAGGCTCATGGGGAGCGGTCTGGACCTCTCGACCACTGCATTCACGTAGGACTCTGTATCCTCTGCATCCTCTTTTTCTCCTGGGGTCGCCGCCCTGGGGTGTCGTGAGAGGAAATCCGCTGGGTTGGAGGCTCCCGGTCTGAATTCCAGCAGGTAGTCATATTCCTGCAGCTGCAGTATCCATTTTTCAATCCTGGGGGGTGGTTTGGAGACCGAGCCCCGGAATAGTGGAATGAGGGGCTTGTGATCCGTCGAGACAGTGAATGGGTGTCCATAAACATACATGTGAAAATGCCGGCATGCCCAGTGAATCGCTATGGCTTCCCGTTCTATCTGAGAATACCTCTGTTCTGTCTCGGTGAGAGACCGGCTTGCATATGCGATCGGTGCCCAGTCGTCTCCATTTTGGCGTTGTGTGAGGACAGCCCCTAGGCCGAACGGACTGGCGTCGACAGCGATGTTGGTCTGCTTGGATGGGTCGAAATAGGAGAGTGTCTTCTCCGCGGATAGAGCCGCTTTGGTACTGCGGAATGCTTCGTCCTGCTCTACACCCCACTGCCATGGTGTGGATGACTTCGTGAGTTCTCGGAGGGGTCGGGTGATATTGGAGAGGTCTGGGATAAAGCGGCCACAAAAGTTGACCATCCCAAGAAAGCTCCGCACTTCAGAGATGTTGGTAGGAGCGGGAGCTGCCTGTACGTCTTTGACCTTCTCCGGATCGGGAGCAATGCCTTTGTCCGAGAATGTGTATCCGAAGAAACTGATGGTGTTGCGGAGGAATTGGCATTTTTCTCGGTGCAGGGTGAGGCCCGAGTCTTTGAGTCTTCGCAGGACCCCTTTTAGCCTCTGGTGGTGTTCTTCTACCGATTGGGCGTATATTAGCAGATCGTCACTGACGTTCAGTACACCTGGGAGTCCGCTGAGTACCTCACGTATCGTATTCTGGAATACTTCTGCCGCACTTGATATGCCGAAATTGAGGCGGCGATATCGCCGTAGGCCCACATGTGTGGAGAATGTGGTGATGTACCTGGAGTCAGGGTGTAGGGGCAGCTGGTGGTAACCTGAGCGAAGATCCATTTTGGAAAACCACTTGGCGCCATTGAGTTCACTCAGGATGTCGTCGATGGTGGGTGTTAGGTGACGCTCCCTCTTCACCGCTGCATTGGGCAGACGCATGTCCACGCATATGCGGACCTGCCCTGGCTGTTTGGGTTTTCTTGCTACCACAATCGGTGACACCCAGGGCGTGGGCCCGTCGACTTTCTCAATTATTCCCTGCCTCTCCAGGCTTTCGAGTTCTTCTTCCACCTTCTTCCGGAGATGGAACGCTATCCGCCGGTGTCGGAGGGCCACTGGCTGGATGGAGGGGTCAATATGCAGCGATGCCTCTTTGCCTTTGAGGCATCCTATGCCTCTGAATGTGTCTTCATACTCTTCTAGAATGGCATCTAGTTCATCCTCTAGGACCGCCATGGCATAGAAGATGAGTCGCAGTTCCTCGGCTGTCCTCCCACTTAGTAGCATGCCGCTTCCCTCTTTCGTCACATAGATGGTGGAGGGGACTTTCTTGTCCTGATGGCAGATTTCAGTTTGGAAACACCCGACCAGTGGTATGGGGGTTTTCTGTCCGTAGGCAAACACTCGTATCTTCGCCTTACACAGCGTCGGCTTGTCACGCAGTTGATTGTACACATCTGCTGCCATCAATTCTATAGAGGCTCCCGTGTCTATGGTGGCCCTCACTTCTTGTTGGTTCACTCTTATTCGACACTTTGGGAGACGCTTCTTCTTCCTGGATGGGTGGTCGATGGCAAAGACATAGTGTATGGGGTAATCATGGACGTCATCATCCATGTCCTCGCTCTCCGGGCTGTCCCTGATGGCATGTGCTGCTTCCGGCTTTGGTTTGGATGATCGGCACACCGAGGCGAAGTGATTCATCCGCCCGAATGCGCCACACTTCTTGCCGTTTGCCGGGCAGTCTTTCGCTCTGTGAGGTATACCTCCACAATAGCCACAGTCTTTTCGCCGGTCTTGTGGCTTCTTTCCTCCAAACGGTCGTTGCTTGGGTCGGACAACATTCACTTGTTCTGCTACATTGACTTGTTCGCTCTTTACCGGCCTGTGCAAAGCTGCCTCCATGTGCGACGCTCTTGCTCGCGACAGTTCCTTGGATCGGCCTAGTTTCAGGATCTCGGCAAGGGGTTTGCCATCTTCTTGGAGGATTTTGACCCTGAGATCGGACGAGTAGCAGTTTTGAATTATTTGGCCGCGTATCTCTTCTTGTTCATCCCTGAAACCACAAGTGCTGGCGAGTTCTCTAAGCCTCCCATGGAATGCATCAAGAGATTCATCGGCTTCCTGCCTGGCCTGGCGAAAAAGGAACCTCTCGTAGTCCTTGCTGGCCATGGGCTCGAAGTAGGCGTTGAGCGCCTGCAGCAGGGTGACATAGGTGTGCGGCGTGGCCTCTGTTAAGGTCTTGTAGATGCGGTGAATATCCTTACCTCCGAGATGGAGGAGGAGCGCTCTGCGCCTGTCCCTCGCCGTCCCTGCACCTTCGAAGTAGAAATTCAGCCTTTCTGTCCAATCCTTCCATCTGGGCGCTAGAGATGCGGGCGCGCCGTCGACCACAAAGGGCTCGATAGGGGGAATGGCCGTCATCGTGGCGCGGGCAGGGCAGCTCCCTCTCGTGGGCACTCAGGGCGGACGGCCTGGGCCGGGCTGGAGGCGGTCACTGGACGGCCTTGGTATCAAATTCCTCTCCTGGACGCTTCACCACCCTAGCGCAGGGTGTGCCACCACCGGCAGGTTTGGCGCCAAACAGCACGTGGCGCGGCCTATGGGCGTAGCGGGGCCACCCCCTTGCAACAATCACCCGCTCACCGGGGCAGGAGGAGGCATGAATACAGGCTGCGGGGCGCACCAGGAGCGAGCGTGACGCCACCCATCATCAGCCAAGGGCAGGGCCTTATCTGCTGGGGCCGCCGGGGCCGCGTGCAAGGGCCGGGCCGTCAGAGGCACCGGAGAGCAGGGTGTAGCTGCGAGGAGCACAGCGTGGGGTCAGACACCCCTCGTCGCCATTGTCAGGTCGTGGTTTGACCTGGGGTCGCGCTGGCCTGCAGCGCATTAACACAGAGACTCACGCGGACACAAGCTTCAGTCTACGCGTGGTCCCGACTAACCCGGGGACACGCCCACCTTTATTTTTATATCGTACGCGGCGTCGTACGCCGCCGCGTATGCGCACGCCTACGTGCGCTTAACAACTAGACCGCAACCGTGCGGTCTAAACATTACAGGCGCCCCTAGGATACGCGCTCAAACAATGGTTGACAAACAAAGCATTTTGCCAAAAACTCGTGCAACCAACTGCCAGTCCAGATACTTTATTATTTTGCATTCCTGTATTTCCTGATAGTCCGGGAGTTTGTTCGTCTCTCCTGTGCACGTTGGCGGTTGTGCCAGCGGCGCCCCCTCCCTTCCCCGACCCCCGGCAGTGCCCGTTCACAACCGTCAATGAACCAAACAGGGAGCAATTCAGCATTAACTCAGTCCTCATCTCACAGATGGCGAGGCAGCTCAGTGGGCCAATGCACCCAACGCAGAGGCCTCAAGTTCTGATCTTTACTCCATTTGCTTCAGAAGTAGATTACATGGTATGGGAATGGTAACATCTAACCCTAAAAAAGCCATTTTAATGTGTGATAATCGCTGTAGGAATGGTTAAGTATACTACGAGTATGTATTTTGCATTGAGTCGAAAAATGGCGCTTCCTTGTGGGCCTTCAGGAAGGTGCATGTTTGGAAAACAGGCCTTGGACTCCTCCCTGGTGTGATGCGGGGGCTTTTTGTGCATCACACACTTTGAATTGCTTAACCCCCTCAGGTGCATGACACAGGCTCCTGCGGCCAACCCTTCAGGGGGACCCCCAACCATTCAGCTCAAAGCCTGTAAATATTTGTGAGGTATTGAAGACATTATGAGTTACGCCAATGGTCCCCATGCACCCACACTCTTTCCAAGACTCGAACCCGATTCCCCACAATTTTAAAGTCGACCGCCCTAACTGTTACGCTGCATCCTCTTGTATCGTGATCATTTGACATAAATGTATCACAGACTTGATTAACGTGCCACTGTTTTATGTACGAGTCAGGAGTCATGTTTAATTAGGTTGCCACTTGCCCTACATATTATATATATAACTCACAAAAAGGGTCTGTCTTACTTTTAATTTCACAGGACACACAGGCCAGGGTGAGCCGCGGAGGCGGGAGGCGGTCTGCTGCGCACAAGCCCCTAGAGAGAAGAGAACGTCACGCGTCTTCACCTACACTACAGCCAGCGGCGCGCGCATCCCAAAATGGCCAATCACTGCATGGCTTCACATGAAGTCATACAGTGATTGGCCATGTAAAGTGCGGCTGTGGGAGTGTGCCACCACCCACGCGCAGCATCCAATAATGGATTGCCTGCCCTTCTGCGCGGTGGACCAGCCAATCCCAGCACTCCAGGCAGCGCCAGGATTGGCTAGGGGGGCACATTTACTACTCGCCCTTTTCAACCCCGGGGGCTGCGGCCCGGCTGCTGTAAGAAGCAGCACCCCCCCCTTGGTCCCTCTCTAAGGTGAAGATAGGAAGGTATGTGTATGCGCATGCTCGGGCTAGTTATAGCCCAAAAATTCACATGCGCAGTACTACTGCAGCTGAGTGTGGGCTGTCACTCAAGCTGCAGCAGCACAGCCCAGCCCCACCCCCCTGCACACTCCTGATTGAGTCGGGTGTGTCCCGGATTCGGTAGGCAGCGCTGCAGCGCTTATAACATTTGAGGAGGTAGATTGTTGTGCTTGACGCCGGTGCGGGGGTGCATCCATGTGGCTTAGTGGGGCTACGCCCCTACTGCCCCAATGGACGCACCACGCCTGGTGAATGCTGTGTGCTGGTGTTTTGCAGTGATAGAGGTGGGAGACCCATGTGGTGGCCAGCTATGACTGGGGCGTGAGAGGTGTGTGCTGATCTATTGATGCAGGAAGGGTGGGAAAGCTGTGTGTTGGTCTGTTGCTGTGGTAGGAGTGCAAGAGTTATTGTGGAAGCGGTGATTGTCTTTTTTCCCAGTTTTCAGGATGCCTCTGTGGGTGCATGCTTTGATTCAGTAACTCCACTACGTTGGTGTAGCGGTTGTGTTGTCAACGCGTCTGCCTAGACCGGTTTCTGTGCTCTTGCTGGAAGGTAACACAGAACCTGGCCATCAGTGCTTAATTTGAGCCGGTGGTTTCCTGTGTTCAGCGCTTGCACTTAATCATCAACAACGGCGCCTTCCATGAGCACCAGTTAAGAAGGGCACATTCACATTCATTTATGGTAGGCACGGGGATATTAAGTTATTTGTCCAGAATCACAGAATGATGGTCCGACACCGAGACCCGAGCCTGGTTCCTCAGCTCCGAAAGCAGCAGCTCTGGCTATTATGCCACATCCCCTTTCACGGTTAGTAGTTAGCTATGTTTTAGGCGGCGCTAAAAGGAGAAATGGGCTCTTGCAAGCTGCCTCCTGACGAGCCCCAGGATGTTTTTTGTGTGCAAATTAACCACTGGTGGCAGTACCATATGCGTGTGTAGTAGGTCTGGCTGTTAGACCAGTTAATCAGGGAGGTTGACATTGTAACCTGCCAGAGGGGGCGCTCTTTCTTGTGCATTCAACTTGAACCGGTTAATGAAGTAGCCTTTTAACCTGGTTATGCCTGCCACTTCAACTAAAGACTATTTTTGCACACTCAACGTCCCGCTTTAGCTCCCATCTTATTTTAGCGTGACGTGCATTCGATAACCTCTTTCGACTCCTAAAAAACAAACAATACTCCCCTTACTATTCGACTACCCCTTTGGCACTCCTCCTAATGACCTTTCCTTGCCCTTCCTGCATACTCCTTATCAGTCATTTCCTGCAGTTTCCTTTATTTCTCATCGTATTTCATTAGAATAATACCACAATTGTTGGCTTCAATGCACAATAATTCATTGTTTGGGTTTGTCAAAATGCAGATCTTTTACTTTCAGACTGTTACAGGTCTATGAAGAACGAGATAGAACCTGAACTAGATGTGTTCAAGTTTGGATTTCACCTTCTATGGGGGCTCCAGGGAGTGGTTAATTTGCTAACAAAATAAACATTTTGAAAAAGGACTCTTGTAGGCCACCAAGGCACGAAATGCATGCAGAAAAAGAGGCATATTCCCAGGACACACACCACTCACTGCCCTGCTAAGAGTGCCAAATGCCTGTTCCAGTACTACCTACTTACTAACCGTCATAATGATACAAATGTGAAATGTTCTACTATCCCAGGCCATTCAGAGCTCAAAAGGATGGATTATACATGTATGTATTTATTTAATGCTTATTAAGCGCAACTGTCACCCAAAGGGTATCCTGGCGCTGAGACAATATCTAACCATCAGGTGGGGTGCACTACATTGCTCTTGGAAACAGGTGGGTCTTGAGATCCCTTTTGAAAGAGGACAGATCTGGTCTACTCCTCAACGTCAGAGGTAAGGTGTTCCATAGCGTGGCGGCCGTGAAACTAAAAGCACGGCCGCCCATCCTTACTCTGTTAATCCTGGGAATCCTCACCAGGAACGCCGAGGAGGATCTCAGAAGTCGGGCAGCTTGATACCAAGAAAAGAGATTTTGAAGTGGTATCGGTCCTAGTCCGTGCAGAGCCCTAAAGACAAGGCATAAAGCCTTAAAGGCAATCCTCTGCTGGACCGGTAACCAGTGAAGATCAGCCAATGCTGTAGATGAAGAAGCAGAGCGAGGACGAGATAGAGCCAATTTGGCCGCCATATTTTGAATCCTCTGCAACTTTAGAATCAAGATCTTCGGGGCTCCCAGAAGTAGTGTGTTACAGTAGTCTAACCTACTGAGAATAGAACTACGCACTACCTCTGCTCTGGCTTCCCGGGGAAGTAGTGGCAGGATCTTACGTAGGGCACGAAGCAAGCCCATACAGGTCGCTGCAGTCTTATTTACAGAGGCGTCAAGCTGGAAGTTAGGTTCAAACAGAACTCCCAAGTTACGAGCCGATTCTGCGGCCTCCACCGAGCCCGGAATGGAGGGTTGAAATGAAATGAAATGAAAAATTCCACTTATATAGCGCATAACTACCCGGAGGCCTCGCAGCGGCCAAAAGTAATCCGGTATCGCACGGGGGAATCGGTCTAGGGAGCAGTGGAGTACCTCCGTTTTGACCCATTAAATTGAAGTTTATTATGATTATGATTTTTTAAGTATATGAAAGTGTTAAACACTTTGCTATTGTTAGAAACAGACACACAGCACCACCGTGTGCTGGACTGTCTAAATGAAATGCTAGTTACAATACATAAATGCAGGTGCTCAAAGTTATTGTGGCCAACATGAGTCACTTAAATGCAGGTCTTGGGTAAAACAGTGGCCTTCGCAGGAGTGCCTGTAAATGCTACAGGCCTTGCATGCCCCCCTGACTGCCTGGCACTCCCGAATCAGATCAAACAAGAACAGAAAGAACCTCTAGACAAAGCTGGTCACAGTGGTGCAACAAGCATAACACGGGCCCCAGTGCAAGCAAGACAATGAGCCAGTGATTACTTGCTGGGGAGTAAAACACAGCAATAATCAGGGTTAAAAGGCACCTGTGGATTGGTGTCACTGCACCCGCTGCACAACTGATAGCTACAACTCTGCTTCTCTATGACCTGGCAAAACGTATTCTCCTAGCAGTAAATGCACCTGATGAAATGATGCCAGAAGGAATTTGCTCTGCGCATATATCAGACCCTTACTGCACGACCTGTATTGTGCACCGGAGAAGGCCCAGATCCAGTTCATCATTTTGGCCTCCCACACAAGGCAAAGCATAGGACCCGGGCTGCTTGTAGGGCTTCCCTTGAGGCTGAAGATTTGAGCAATAAAATGTGAGGTCCATGTGTTCACTCAACACCCATATATATGACCCACGAAGGTATGTTGAAAACCCACATAAGGCTTGCCTCTCTTAATCTCAGAGCTTATACTCGCTTCTCACTTTTGTTACAGCTTTAATTTGTTCGCACATTTGTACAATTTAATGGTGAATCATCTGTTTCCTTTTGTAAGGTTTGAAATTCTTACAGTCTGATTGGGCTCGCTTCATCATTCGTTTCCATTTTCTTTTTCCTTACATTCAATATTACTGATTGTCCATGATGCAGTGTCTGTCCAGTCACTGGTGTTATTTCCCAAAGCCTGCTTACTGACAGATGTAATTCTGAAATATATTTTTAGGTCTCGCCTGACCCAGCGCATACGCTAGCCTGGCGAAACATTTAGTAAGGGCTTCAAAAAATGCTACCATGGCCGGCCTACAGCTTGCGTGCATGTGTGTGGGGCGCGCTTTCGAGCAGAGGCACCATATGGCTTTCCTCGTCATGCTCATTAAGCGCATCGCTTGCCACGCCTATTCACGATCACCTTCACTTTTGCGGCCGCATGGCCGCTTTGCTGTTCTCAGTAAGCTTAATCGCGATCACTTCCACGGGCCGCGCTGCCATGTCACTTTCACGGCAGCGCTGCCAATGCTTGTTTTTACTCGGAGTGAAATTGAAAATCTATGACCACTTGGTCCTTGCCTCACCCTCTGGCTATTTGTTTTCATTTAACATGGCACAGACTGACACCTTTCCACTGCCAGACCCTCAATAAGCTGAAGTAACAGGTCACAGTGCACTAATTTTTGTGATCTTATAATCCACTTTAATTTCACATGCAAACCCATTAGATAAACGTGGGTCAACAAGTGCTCCTAAGTCGCTGAAAGCAGGCCATGTCCATGATATACCAAACCAAAATAAAGCAGCCCCTCAATACGTTGCCACGCCAGTTTCTTTCAGTAATAATTCCCAGTGTTTAAAATACTTTGACTTTACTTTACAGTATTAACTATTATTATGTGTCTCGCAAATTAGTTTTCCTGCTAAGAATCCCTATGAATTCCACCTTCCCAAAAAATGCCTGACGCAATATTGTTTGTCAAGTGCCTAGAAGTATTAGAAAAACACCTTTCCGGATTATAAAGACCTGAAGGGAGCCCAGAAGTGACGCATTATCAGCCACGCAGTTGGAGCTTGTCCCAAAAGGGTTTTTTTTTTTGTTTCCTTCTCTTTTTAGGTTTCGGCTACCGTCCCACTGCGTAAGCAGTGGGTGGGCGGAGCCGAAATCTTTTGTTATTAGTATGGTGCCTGAACACGCCCCTCTTCTCAATTGGCTGGCCTCGTAAATGCTGGCCAGCCATTGGAGGAGAGGAGCGTCACTGAGTTCAGGGCCCGCCTTGACGCGATTCGGGGGCGTTTCCGTGTCTTTTTTTAAGTCACGCCCTCTCCTCTTCCCATTGGCTGGAATTTTACCTTCCAGCCAATGGGAAGGGGAGAGCACGCCCCCGAATCCCTACAGGACGCTGTGCTTTCCAAGCAGCGTCTACCGGAGCATCTGCCCCCCTGTTTCTTGTTTACATTGCTGTTAAAGACATAATGATAATAGTCCGTTTTTAATTACTACGGGTTCGAGACCCAGGGCGACCCGGTCCACTCAGAGCCCTGGATAGCATTGTGCATCACGCAGCCCCCCGTAAGCATTGGGTCCGAGTTGGAGACCCTCTCGCCATAGCTTCAAGAGCGACTCCTCTGTAGTTTTGAAAGCTGCACCCGGCTCACGTAAGAGGGTAGATTTCCTTTTTCAGTGGGGATGCTTTTTAGGCGGACAAGTTACAGTCAAACAGCTTCCGTCAATAGTGCATTTATACTTTTTAAAATTTCTTTTCGGACCCGGTGAACTATTGTTGCCGTTGATAAACTCGAATGAAACCTCCCGTAGTTTTGCTTGCCTCGTCCGAGCCGATGGCCGTGCAGGCGGGATGGCCGTGCAGGCGCGCTCCATGTGTGGCGGTGGCTCGTGGCTCGCTGGCGCTGACCTGTTTAGTGTTAGTGTACACAATATTATAGATGCCTTCATAAAGCCTACTGTGTGCCTCGGTATAAGCTTCGGCCGCTGTGCAAACAAGTGTTTGGGCTTCCCAGACGTCTGAGCCCAGTGAGTCAGCGTGCAGGTGCAGCCACATATGTGAGCAGTGACAGCAGCGCGCGTGAGTCACCGCCTCCCTTTCGCGCCTTTCTTTTGTTTCTTCGTAACCTCTTGACCCAATATCCCAGATGTGTTTGGTTTAGGATTTAAGTTCGGTTTGTATTTTCCAGACGCGTTAGAGTTGACAGGGTTGTATGGAATGGGATGGGAAAGCAGGTCTCGTGGGCTCGTGTTTACCTGAAAATGCTGCAGCAAATAGGGGGCGGATGGGGGCGCAGGGGCGAGGGGAAAGCGCAAGCCGTATTTTTTATTTTTTTTTTGGTTTCAGTTTTAGCGCTAACTCGTCCTGAATGTTTTGGAGCACTTTATTTACATGAGCACCAGTTACGTTACGCAAAGACATCTTCATTTTTGGAAGGCAGGAGTAGTTCCGGTTGCACTAGGGGTTTGTAAATAGGCCCGTAAGTGTTTTGCTCAGAATCACAGGATGTTGAACCGACGCTCGAACCTGATTACCAAGCTCCAAAGTCGGTAGCTTTTGCTGTAATGACACAACCCCCCCCCCCCCTTTTGAATTTAGAAGGATAGTGGTCTTGGAACAACAGCCCGAATAACTACACGTCACTGACAAATAAATTTTGCACTACTTCCCGTGCAGACTCACCGCACCGGAAGTAGTCCTGCCTTGTACATGCAGAATTATCAGCGAATACATTTAGCAATGCTTACCCTGAAGGCTCACCATACCTGCCTTGTACTTGCAGAAGTACCAGCGTGGATGTCAATTCGGGCACCACTATAGTACCTAGCTCCCTGGCGCTGCTCCTGCTTAGGCTATTCTTGGGGGTCTTGAAGGTGAATAGCAGCCAATACACAGTGGTAGCCACCACCATAGTTATAGTTAGGGCAGAGTCTTTTGTGAATCTGCACAAAACTGTCCAAACAAAGTTCATTCATATTAGCTCCTTCCTGGAAAGGTTTGTGCCGATCCACCATTCGGGGGCCAAGAAAAAGTGGTTTTCTATCTTAACTCCCAAGGGAAAATGTTCTCTCAAGTACAGAAAAAAAAGCTGAACGGAACAACACTAAATTTGTCTGAAAGTTAGAACTTTAGTCAGAAAGCGTTCTTTTCGTACTTTGGTGTATATCCATTCAGCTAATTTCGAGTGAGCTAAAATTTCAAAAGGTGCTTGGGGTGGTCTTAAATAGGTTAAACAATAGGTATGTCTGGACTGATGTTCCAGCGGTACTCCGGTTGGTACCATAAATGTTTTTTAAATGGATCCTCAGATTGTTCAACAGAGCTTTTTCTTCCATCTGTCTTTTTGGTATCACGATAGAGGTACTGGTCCAACAGTATGGAGAAAGCTCATTGGCTGGTTGCAACTTGGAGGAAACATATTTTAGCCGTAATTAAAAGACTCCGGTATTTAGTCCCTGTGTTCTGAAGTTATATATATATATATATATATATATATATATATATATATATATATATATATATATATATATATATATATATATTATATATAAGGGGGTAGGGTATGAACACCATTTCCCCCTGGTACTGGTGGTAGGTACCCAAGGCTCATGAATAATTAAAACAATTGTCACCGGTACCAGACCTTGAGAGGCCTCACATGAAGAACCATGGTATTCTTGCTAAAGATTTCACGATATGGTACAGTGAAACCATGCAAGCTTCGGCGGGTGAAGCTTACTCAGTCCATTGGTACCATGGAGGTGAAGCTTGAGCAGTGGGACTAGTGAGGTACAGCGCTGGGCATGGCCTGCGGCCTTTTTGCAGAAATAACAATAGTGTCGCCGCCCCCTTGCGTCTCTTTTAGCATGGGAAAAGCCCAGCACTGCCAGCTCCTCTGAAGGATTCGTGGAAAGTATAGACGGGTGGTGGTGTTTCCTGAGGCACCCCAGAGGAAGAACGCCCACGGCTCCTCTGTGAAGCAGCAGGAGACACTGACGAGCACTTTACAAATCAAAGTCCGACAAAATCTGTCATAAACTACAGACCGAAGGTGTGTTTACAAATCGCTGAAGGCATGCTGTTGTTTTTTTTGCAAATGGTGGTTTCTGCCAACCAGGAAGTAGAAACTGCCACATACGGACCCCGTGAGCAGCGGGGACCATCCCGGTGGACGTCGAGAAATGTCATTTTCTCACGTTGGGCTCTGCGTTCAGCAAGATGCCGCTGGTGCTTCTAGGCACCTGCACTGAACACATCTGTCTTTTGAGTACGAGTTGTCTGGTTTAAACTTAGTGTACCAAGGATCTGAGGTCTCCTTTAAGGGTGTGGTGGGTCGCATTTGTTGAGGTACACCTGTGTGGCACCTACAGGATCACATTGGTACCATCTGCCATTTGCTACTGGTGAATTGTCAGAGTATTTCTGTGATTTACAAGTCAGCCTTGCAATCAGACATACCGCATCGCTCAAAATCTGTTAACAAAATATATGGCAGCAGGGTGCCACGCATTTGCACCATTACCGCACAACTATAAAATGTGTCTGAATGTGAGAAAGCACACCCTTCGGCCCTGTTGGAAACAGAAGCCCTATGTCAGTGCCCGCTATGTCCAGCTAGTATCACTGCCTCAGCTGAGATCTGCGCAATCACCTACACTCTGCTCATTCAGTGCTTGGCCTCTCTGCTGAAACTATCATCGACAATGGCGATTTCGGTGGTGGTTTTGTGAGAAGAGACGAGCGGCCCAGTATAGCAGTAAGACCTCTAGACTTTCTGTCTATTCTGTGTATCCATCCGTCGTTATCCGTGTAAACTATCTACCGTTGCTTTTATTATAGCGCCTGCGCTCACAGAGGTTTTATGGCGCTGGATGCTGATATTAGGTTGATGGGAGGGTGCCAATGGAAACCCTCAGTGCAATATTTCGTTTTCGTTTGTTCCTGGGTTTCGTGGCTCAGATGCCCCTGTGTGCCTCACAAGTTAGATCACCACCTGTTTTTTTTGTCTTCATGGCTCACAGGCATCTCTCGAGGGATGGGCGGTGCGGTGTTCAGACATTGCCCACGCGGTGTTTGCCATCACTGGCTCAGCATAAGGAGCATTTTTGTGACAGAGCAGAGCGGGTCACACAGTGAATTTTGCCAATGGCTGTATCGGCTGAGCCGATGCTCCTGTCTGTGTGCTGCAGTGGGTGTGAACAAGTGGATGACACAACAGCAGGTCAATGCATGTAGGGGGCTGGCTGCATACCCCTAACAGTAAACATGTTAGACAAATCATTTTAGTAATATAAAAAGGTCTTGGTTACACAACTCAGGCAGGGGCGGCTGGTGACATTTGAAAGTGGTGGGGCGTAAACTAATTTGCATATTGCAGCGAGCGTAGCGAGAGAGCGCAGCGAGCGAGCCCGAACCACCTTGCATCCATCCATACATCATTCATGCATCCACCCATCCATCCATCCACCCACCCACCCATCCATCCACCAATTCTGCATTCATCCTGCATCCATCATTCATTCATGCATTCACCCATCCATCCTGCATCCATCCATCCATCCATCCTTCATTCATGTATCCATCCACCCATCCATCATCCATCCTGCATCCATTCATGTGTCCACCCATCCATCCACCCATCCTGCATCCATCATTCATTCATGCACCCATCCATCCATCCACCCTGCATCCATCATTCATTCATCCACCCATCCATCCACCCATCCACCCATCCATCCATCATTCATTCATGCATCCATCCATCCATCCACCCATCCACCCATCCATCATCCATCATCCATTCCTGCATCCATTCCTGCATCCATTCATGCATCCCCCCATCCATCCATCCATCCATCCATCCTGCATCCATCATTCATTCATGCACCCATCCATCCACCCTGCATCCATCCTGCATCCATCATTCATTCATCCACCCATCCTGCATCCATCATTCATTCATGTATCCACCCATCCATTCATCCACCCATCATTCATCCTGCATCCATTCATGTGTCCACCCATCCATCCACCCATCCTGCATCCATCATTCATTCATGCACCCATCCATCCACCCATCCATCCTGCATCCATCATTCATTCATGCACCCATCCATCCACCCATCCATCCTGCATCCATCATTCATTCATCCACCCATCCATCCACCCATCCAGCATCCATCATTCATTCATTCATGCATCCATCCATCCACCCATCCATCCACCCATCCATCATCCATCCTGCATCCATTCCTGCATCCACCCATCCATCCATCCATCCATCATTCATTCATGCACCCATCCATCCACCCTGCATCCATCCTGCATCCATCATTCATTCATCCACCCATCCTGCATCCATCATTCATTCATGCATCCACCCATCCATTCATCCACCCATCATTCATCCATCATCCATCCATCATCCATCCATCCATCCACCCATCCTGCATCCATCATTCATTCATGCACCCATCCATCCACCCTGCATCCATCCTGCATCCATCATTCATTCATCTACCCATCCACCCATCCTGCATCCATCCTGCATCCATCCTGCATCCATCATTCATTCATGCATCCACCCATCCATTCATCCACCCATCATTCATCCTGCATCCATTCATGCATCCACCCATCCACCCATCTTGCATCCATCATTCATTTATTTTTATGACCATATAACTTGCACACAGCTTGTCAGTGTTTAATACCAGTCTCGAACCTTGTACTCCAGCACCAATGATACATGATTAATATTAATTGTTTTTAAAAACATGTATTTATTCAACACCAATTTCACACCTTAGTCGGAACATCATTTGTATTTGTTTTTTAAAATATCTATTTATTTAACACCAAAGTAAGTCATGTATACATTTTTATGGTTCGATAAGAGGCTCGAACCTGGTTTCCCAGCACCAAAGTCGGCCGTGCTATCCGTCAGGGGTTATGTAACCCGGCTATGTAGTGACCAGCCAATCCTGCGCCAGGATTGGCTGGGGGGGCACCATGACTCCTCGCCCAGTCGCCCTGTGTAACCCCGGGGGCTGCGGCCCGCCCCCTGGTCCTCTCTCTAAGGGGGAATTCACAAGAAAACGATCTGCGCATGCGCGGGCATGTTTGTGCCCAAAAATACACTTGCGCAGCTGCAGCAGCCCGATCCCCCCCCCCCCTTGCGCACTCCGGGAAGGTCGGGTGTCTCCCGGTTTCCCGGCCAGCAGATAGCGCGATTTTTTAAAATAATTGTGTTTGGCTTCTAGTGAGGACGTGGTGGGTCCATGGGGCTTAGTGGGGCTTCGCCCCTACGCAGGCCCAGTTCTAGCGGGTGGGCCGGGTGGGCCCGGCCCACCCAAACATGAGCCTGGCCCACCCAAACAGGAGCCTTGGCCCTCGCAGTGAGGGCTTGAAGGCAGGCGCAAACGCGCAGGTCGTGTGTGTCAGCCCGGGGAGACGGCTTCCCGGGCGCATACACACACACAGACAGTTTAAGATTATCGCAGCTGCACCAAAGTACTTAACAGGTCTTTAAAAGACCATTATCATGTTAATTAGGCTTTGTTTACTTTTTTCACCCCTTCATCTCTGCATGGTGAAAGGGGACAAATCCTTTCTTTGACAATGGTAACCTTTGGTAACCTTTGCCTACTGTCCTGCTGCGTTGATGTTTCTTTTTCTATGCAGCGCAGCGGAAAGTGGTCTGTTTATTCCTAGTCACCCCCTGACCCCTGCAGCTGCTTATCACATAAGGCAGTGACACAAAACATGACTAATGGAGTAGGTAAGAGAATGTGTTACAAAAAAAATTCTTTTTCAAATCTGCACAGGCCCAGCAGGACGCATACTTCGTATGTGCTTCATTTAAACAGTTTTTATCATTTCATCATAGCCGATGCTGGTCAACAATAAAACAATACAACATGGCAATATCCAGATAAAGTTGGTGATTAATGATCCTGCTTTAGAGCAATCGTTTGTCTGTTAGTATTTTTTAAATGCAGACGCACTGTATTTTATGTGGATAGCTCAGTGGGTTACCCTTTGTCACAGAGATCCTTGTGTTACTTCAGAAGTTACAATCCTAACAAAAGGCAGTGAACAACGAACTGCCACCAAAGAGCTGCAAACAAACATGAATGGTATAATTAGAACTTCGCTTTTTTTGTTTTGTGATATAGTTAGAACTTCCCTAGTCTTTTCATTATTCTAATGTTGCTAAAATGAGTATGTTTGGGCAGATATACATTTTTATCAGTAAAGCTGACCCCCATGGAATACTCTTTAAATCCTAAGGTTGTGTTTCCCCAGACCAAACCCTCTTAAAATATACTACACCAGAATGGATGACCTATGATTCCTACACCTTGTAATCCTCATTGGCTTATGTGACATTCCCTGTAGACTGATTTACATACTTGCATGATTCATTGTCTCTGTAAGTGTGTGCGTGGTGTAAAGTACTGACACACACTACATTGATATGAGCAGCGTTATACAACAAATTAAATGCATATGAGAGAGGGGATACGTAAACATGAGGGGCGCTGGTGGAGGGTGCCAGTGAGGGAATCCGAGCAGGAGGTAGTGGGAGGGGCTATGGAGCGATGAGGGGCACTGTTGGAGGATGACAGTGAGGGAATCCGAGGAAGAGGTCATGGGGTGGAGGGGGAAGCTAGGGAGAGATGAGGGGCACTGGTAGAGGGTGGTAGTGAGGGAGTCTAAGGAGGAGGTCATGAGGGGGATGGGCTACAGAGAGAAGAGGGGCGCTGGTGGAGGGTGGCAGTGAGGGAATCCGAAGAGGAGGTCATGGGGTGGAGGAAACTAGGGAGAGATGAGGGGCACCGGTGGATGGTGGTATTGAGGGAGTCTGATGAGGAGGTCATGAGGGGGAGGGGCTACAGAGAGACGAGGGGCACTGGGGAGGGTGGCAGTAAGGGAATCCGAGGAGGAGGTCATAAAGGGGAGGGGCTATGGGGAGATGAGGGGCACTTGTGGCGTGTGGCAGTGAGGGAATCCGAGGAAGAGGTCAATAGGGGGGCATGGACGGATGAGGTACACTGTTGGAAGGTGGTAGTAAAGGTATTTATGGAGAAAGAGGTTTTTGGTGCAGCGCCAAAAAAGACTTTTGCATCAGCGCTGAAGCCGGCCCTGTCATGGCCTTTCTGTTTTTGTTTATTTAATTAGCAGTCGGGCCATAAGGGCCACTGTGGAACATACTTTAAAGTGCGTGCTAATTATATTTATTGCTCTATTCAATGTTTTAGGTATGAAGGTGATTTTACTAATGTTTTTACCGGGAGATGGTGCCTGACATGGGGCGGGGCCCAAGGTCATCTTTGAGATAAGGTGCACTGGAGAGGAATAGTGGCTAATCAAGCCTGTAAGGGAGTGCGTTGAAGAGTCCGTGGTCAGGTGGAGGTAGTAATGAAGAGGGATTCTCCCTGAAGGCTCACACAGAGGGAGCCAGAGAAGTGTCACTTGCCTGATACTCCCACCGCAGAAACCTCCTCTTCCCATCAAAGGAACATTACATAGAAAAAACACTTTTTGTGAGTGATAACATTAAAAAGAGATTTGGAAAAGAGCGAGTTTTACTGGGCCTTGTAAGACTAAGAAGAGGTAAAGGAGGGCCCTGAAGCAGGCCTGCCTAGACATATATGCGACAAATCGAGCCCGCAGTGGCCCACCCAAATGCGTCCTTGGCCCACCCAAATAAAAATTCCTGGAGCCGGGCCTGCCCCTACGCCCCAATGGACGCACCGCGCCTGAACTCAGGGGTGGCCCTGACAAATGCCATAGTTGCTAAATACCAACGCCGTGTGATCCTGAGCGCACCTCGTGCCTAGTTCTTCCATCACCCAAAATTCCTGTCTTTTTATCCCATTCTTACAGGTGCTTCTTCATCCCTGCTTTCTCTCTTGGTCCCAATTTCTCTATCCTTCTCTACCTCCTTTTTCTACCTTTATTTTTTTTCATTTGCTCCCCCTTCCTTCTTCCTTCCTATCCTTCTCTTTCTCGTTGTTGTTATCTTTCTCACTGTTGTTTTATCTTTCTCTACCCCCTTGTTATTATATTCCTAGCCTCCTATTCATCCCTGCTTCTCAATGTTAACTGTTTTCCTTTCCTTTTCTTCATCCTTCTTTCTTCCCTGGATACTGCTTTCTATCCTTCTCTTTTCCCTTTGTCACTGTCTTCCTATGCGCCGGTGTCCTCCTCGGAAGGATGAACAGCGGATTCCGCTGAGCCAGGATCACATCTTTGCCTCTTTTGGCCAGAGGCAGATGTCGTTAAAACCATGAACCATCCTAAAGTGATGCAAATCCCGCGTGTAAACACACCTACACATGGTGGGAGCCAGAGTATTATACAGTATTAACCCCCTCAGGGCGGGCTGATACTTACAGGTGAGTGCAGCGCGCATGGCGGCGGGCGAGGGTACGAGGCACAGCTCCTGTGCTCGGAGTGGGCTCGGCAGGTCATAGAGGCACCAGGGAGGGGGGCCCCTCTTCTCATTGGCTGGCACTCAGAGCTGTCTGTAAGGGCGGAGCACCGTTACCTTTGCCCAGGGAGGGAGGGAACCAGCTCCAGGCAGGGAGTCCGTCCAGCTGGTGTGAGGAGGGGCACACGGTGTGTCTGCGCTTTCGCAGCGCCTGCCCCTCCACTGATTCACACGGGGAGGGAGGGGGGACGCTGGGTCTCAACTCCGTGATTAAAAGTCTATTTACAAGTCGGGCTTATAGTCCTGTCGTAAACTTTATTGCGGAAAGGTAATCCTGTCTGATGCAATCCCTGCTGCATTTCACGTTTTATCTTATCTTGCATTTCCTAGGAATATTAACTTTTTTCAAGCTGTGTTTTTCTGCATTTCTTTCACGCAGCATGAGCCTCGTACATGCTCTGAACTCAGTCACAGGGTGAGTTCCCGTTGAGGGTGGTTGTGAGGGGCACGAATGAGACATCTGGGGTTGAGGAAGGCAGTGTGAGTTTCTCGTAGTACCTTGTCATCCGGACCTAATTTGAGCCCGTGTTTAACAGTGAGGTTCCCCTGGTGCTCAGATTTGGGGACCTGTTCTCTTATTTTTCCCTTATCAGACTTTGACGTAGAACAAGAGACAAAAAACGCAAAAGGGCGAAAGAAGGGGGGCGCGAAAGACTAAAAACAGTGACAGAAAATCCCAGGGATAAGAAAGAAGCCGAGCGAGTGAAATAAAAGGGAAGGAAGTCATAATGTTTCAAGTCCGAAAATGTGATGCTGCGAATTAAACATTCCTACGGCTTTTTGGCGCCTTGATTGTCCTCATTCTACCATTCACCATTTTCCTCTGAAGCCTCTCTGTTAGGCAGGGGCCAACACCCATTGGGCTGAACAGCCTTCAGATACCCCCCCCCCCCCCACCCCACACTCCTCAGCTGCCACTTCCCCAGACTCTTTGTTCAGTTTTATTTCCATAATCTGTAATGGTGATGTGTTTCAGAATGTTTCCTCTAGTGGGACAGCTGACCGTGCCTGGAGCACCGCCGGTTGGCATAGACACTGCTCGTTGGTACCAGGTGTATAGGGCAGAGACACAGAGGTAACCTAGGCATAGACAGTTGGAAATACACTAAGCTCTGCCCCCCCTTCTATCACTCGTCGATTAAGGGTATGCACACAAAACAACCGTAATTTATTATTAATTCCTATTTGTAGAGCACAGACATAGCATCTCTTAGTGTTTCAAGGTACCAGGGCCAGCAAGGAGATTGGGTGGGTTGATGCCTGGAGTCACATGGTGCAGGGGAGCTAACTTAACTCCCACCTTATCGACTGCTGGAAATATAGCTGAGGATGGTTGCCGGTTGGGAGTCCACCAATGGTTTGTTCAGAATAGCCAAGCACTGGAAACATGGCTGTGCTTGCTTCCTCCCCCCTGGCTGTGCTTGCTTCCCTGCCCCCTGCCCGTGCTCGCTTCCCTGCCCCCTGGCTGTGCTTGCTTCCCCGCCCCTGGCTGTGCTTGCTCCCCCGCCCCCTGGTTCCCCTTCCCCTGGCTGTGCTTGCTCCCCTGCAACCAGGCTGTGCTTGCTCCCCTGCAACCTGGCTGTGCTTGCTTCCCTGCCACCTGGCTGTGCTTGCTTCCCTGCCACCTGGCTGTGCTTGCTTCCCTGCCACCTGGCTGTGCTTGCTTTCCTGCCCCCTCGCTGTGCTTGCTTCCCTGCCCCCTCGCTGTGCTTGCTTCCCTGCCCTCTCGCTGTGCTTGCTTCCCTGCCTCCTGAGTGTGTGTGTGGCTCTGGGTGGATGTGTGTTGCTCTGGGTGGATGTGTGTTGCTCTGGGTGGATGTGTGTTGCTCTGGGTGGATGTGTGTTGCTCTGGGTGGATGTGTGTTGCTCTGGGTGGATGTGTGTTGCTCTGGGTGGATGTGTGTGGCTCTGGGTGGATGTGTGTGGCTCTGGGTGGATGTGTGTGGCTCTGGGTGTGTGTGTGTGTGGCTCTGGGTGTGTGTGTGTGGCTCTGGGTGTGTGTGTGTGGCTCTGGGTGTGTGTGTGTGGCTCTGGGTGTGTGTGTGTGTGTGGCTCTGGGTGTGTGTGTGTGTGTGGCTCTGGGTGTGTGTGTGTGTGTGGCTCTGGGTGTTTGTGTGGCTCTGGGTATGTGTGTGTGTGGCTCTGGGTGGGTGTGTGTGTGGCTCTGGGTGTGTGTCTGTGTGGCTCTGGGTGGGTGTGTGTGGCTCTGGGTGTGTGTGTGTGGCTCTGGGTGTGTGTGTGTGTGGCTCTGGGTGTGTGTGTGTGTGGCTCTGGGTGTGTGTGTGTGTGGCTCTGGGTGTGTGTGTGTGGCTGGCTCTGGGTGTGTGTGGCTCTGGGTGTGTGTGTGTGGTAGTAATTGCTGTCTGCTGAGCTCGTCCGTAGGGTACAATAGGTCTCATTTGGGAGAGATAAAGCTAATGGCAATATAAATGACAATGCCATTTATTTATCTGTTTTCCAAACCAACACATAAATACAAATGTTGTCATTTACAATGCAAATAGCTCTAACTTTTGCAAAGGCGAAACCGTTGCATTGTAAATGCTTGTTAGGTTTTGCCTTAGCGATGCGTACGAAGTACGCATGCGCTAGCAAAACCTCTTGATTTCTATCTGGGGTGATGACCCGCCTCTGCCTATCATTGGCTAGCTCCATAAATGGAGGCTAGCCATTGGGAGGCAGAGGCTGTCAATCGCGCTTTCTCTCGAAAACGCGATTCGGGGGCGTTTCTGGTGCTTTTTTTAAGCCCCGCCCCTTTGTCCCGGGCCGCGCTGCCATTGGCTGCCGGCCCGGGACACCCCCGTGACATCATTCCCGGGCCGCGCTGTGATTGGCTGGCCGGCCCGGGACCTGACTTGTTGTTCCTGATTTGTAGACTCCACTCGCCTAATCCATAAAAGTCACGTTGCCAAATGTGGGAATCCGATGTGAATCTTCGCTTCTCCCTAGAAACATATTTTTCAAGGAAGTGGCACCTAGGAGTAATCCGGGTTAGCGGGCAGGCACTGCAGTAACGCCTGAGCACTACCCGTGTTTTTAGCAGCCCGCACGTGATCGCCCGTTTACACCTGGTGTCCTGTTTGGTGAAAAAACACACAAGGGGGCGACTTCGCAGGTCTCCAGCGCAGGCACTTTGGCTCCCGTTTCCCCTCCCCCCAAATTGAGCGCAGTCTGCGCAGAGCGCCCCTCCCCTGCCTGCTGCCGTTGGAAGAGGCGGAGTGCGGGGCCAGTGAGTCTGGGAGAGCGCACGCACAGCTCGGTCCTCCCGGCCGCCATTCCGCTGTCCCCGGCGACACCTGTTACTGCAGCAGCGGAGGGACGGAGGTGAGAGCCCGGGGCCCGCGCGCCCGCTGCACCCAGGAGCAGTGCGGGAGGGAGAGTGCTGGGAGCCGAGGTGTGCGGGAGACCCATGCCCGTTTAAAGGTACAGCAGGCGAGCGGCTGAGCCTCCCCCGCGCTGAAATGTTCAAACGAAGGGAGCTACCCCGGTGGAGAGGGGGCTTGTGTACATTCGGGGGCTGCACACTTCCCTGTTCCCGTTGAGGGTCAGAGAAGACTCCAGTGCAGGTTGCCGTCCGCGTGTCTTGGAAGCTGTCCCTATTTTGCGCTTTTGAACCGCTCCCGCGTGCACTTTTGGTTTTGCTTCCGCGGCTGGGATGCCTCTGTGTATTCCTGCCTGCTTGGGAAGCCTCTGTGTAGTGGTCTGAGATATCCATGCGTTACTGCTTGTTTTTGTAGTCATGTGAAGATTAAGTGATTTGCCCAGAATCACAGGATGAGGACGCGACCCCGAGGCTCGAACCTTGGTTTCCCAGCTCCAGAGTCGGCAGTCAGACCACATCGTCTCCGATTAAAGCTAACGTGGGAATAATTCTAACTCGTGCAATGCATGTACTTATTTTGCCTCCTTCGAGCACTGGCTGTGGGCAGAACGCAGAACGTGTCACATGGATGTAGTGAAGCAAGGGGCGGGATTCACGCGACTCAGCTGTCGAGGGGGTGATTGGATGTCAGACGCGCCCTCTAGTGAATGCGACGCCCGCTGCTTTTCAGTCCAAACGCCGCACTTGCGGTTTGAAGGCAGGCGGCCGTGTGAGTCATCTGCAAAGTATGCCTGTTCGCTATGCAGACGTGTGTGAGAAAGGACACAAAGTGCCAATTTACAGAGACCTAGTTCAGCATGTACAACATGCAGGCGCGTGAGATGTGGCTAAGTGGAGAGCAGCGAACAAAAATAGGCGCGCGAGAGCGTCACTCAGAAGGGACAGTCAAACGCACGCTACGCAGGAGCCCGGGGAGGCGCGCTGCCTTCCTACAACAAATGCACGACTCATCTTTTACTTGTCAAAAGCAACCTTGCAGGAGAGGGCGTTCCAAACGAGGTACATGCGAAGCATGTCTATACCATTATCTGCTCTTGCAATTCTTTTGTTTAAAAAAAATGTGCATGTTCATTCGCAAGGCTGCAATTGTTCCTACGCAAATCATTTGTTTTCGGATAAACACAACTAACACATCTCTGGAGTGAATGTTGCGCGCAGAAATGAACTATACAAAGCAGCAACAATACAGAGTGCTGGATTACATTTTTCATGTGATGTGACCTCACGTTTCCATACCAAACTCGGGGGTATGGATCTATGTCACATGCTTAAGTGGTCTAAAATAATCCTGTGCAAAGATCCAGAGGGTTTAACATCACGGTCTCAGGAGTGAGCCTCAGAAGTTCACCGCTGGGAAACTATTAATTCAAAGTCATGTGACTTTGACTCGGGTCTGTTGGCAGGTACGATTTTTGACTGCCAAAACTTGTGACACAGATGCAACCTACTTTAACAAGCATTTACAATGCAACGGTTTCGCCTTTGCAAAAGTTAGAGCTATTGGCATTGTAAATGACAAAATTTTTATTTATGTGTTGGTTTTGAAAACAGATAAATAAATGGCATTGTCATTTACATTGCCAATAGCTTAATCTCTTGCAAACCCAAACCTACTCATTATCTACACACTCCCTCTCAGACTTCTTGCTGTGTACAACCCTTTTCACACTCCTCTTTTATCTGCACAATCCCTCTCTCTCTCACTCCTACATCATCATCTCTCTCCCCAGTCGGTCACCTTTGAAGTCCTTTTTACACCTGTTGGTTACCTATGCGGTCGGTTCATCTCTAACAACAGTGTATAACTTGCACAGGGGGCTCGTAGTGTGTGGAGGGCTCTGTGTGGGTGTGTGGGGGGCTCTGTGTGGGTGGCTCTGTGTGGGTGTGTGGAGGGCTCTGTGTGGGTGTGTGGGGGGCTCTGTGTGGGTGTGTGGGGGGCTCTGTGTGGGTGTGTGGGGGGCTCTGTGTGGGTGTGTGGGGGGCTCTGTGTGGGTGTGTGGGGGGGCTCTGTGTGGGGGGGGCTCTGTGTGGGTGTGTGGAGGGCTCTGTCTGGGTGTGTGGGGAGGCTCGCAGTGTGTGTGAGGGCTCTGTGTGGGTGTGTGGGGGGGCTCTGTGTGGGTGTGTGTGTGGGGGGCTCTGTGGGTGTGGGTGTGTGTGGCATTTGCGAGAGATTAAGCTATTGGCATTGTAAATGACAATGCAATTTATTTATCGTTTTCAAAAAGAAAACATAAATAAAAAAAATTGTCATTTACAATGCCAATAGCTCTAACTTTTCCAAAGGCAAAACCGTTGCATTGTAAATGCTTGTTACTCTTGCTTTTGACACAACGCAGCCCAAACGGTCTGTTAAATAAAAAACGCTTATTCTTACATCTCCTTAAGGCTACACTGCCACCTGCTGGACACTGTGTAAACCGGGTTAAATCATCAAAAGACTAGCACAAGAGTCTCAGAACAGGTAAAAGCAAAGTCTGACAGTACGTGGTAATTCGAGACATAGTTCAAGTATTGTATCATTTATATTTGACAGGTGCGGACCCATTTTTAGGTCTCGCTGAGCCAGCGCGCATGCGCTGTCGGAGAGACATTTAGTAGCAGCTTTTGGAAGTGCTCCCAAAGCGGCCATCAGCTTGCGCTCACGTGCACAAGCAAGCGCGCTGCTGCACGCGCATCCCTTGCGTGCTTTAGCGTGTCATCGCGATCACTTTCGCTTTCACAGCGATCGTGATCGCGATGACTTTCTCCTTCACGGCCGCACGGCGTTACTATTACTGCCGCACGGCCAATGCTTGTTTTCTTTAGTACACTAACTTTCCACTTTCTCTCATCTATCGACCTTCTTCCCATCATCACACTGTACTAGCTTTATTCCTGTCTCCCTAATTTTTATATTCTTTTATTCTTACCTTCCCTCCCTAACTCGATATACATTTTTCGCTCACACTTCTACCCAGCTCTCTTCCTTCTCCCCAGACTTCTTTTTATTATGATTTTCCTTCTGCCTACCCACCTCTCCCCCCTGCTCCGTTCTCACACTCACGCCCAATCCCCGCTGCCGCCAACCGATCCAGGGGCCCAGTGTACCCCAAGGACGTCCTTGGAATCCCGCCGCTGCTTCCTCCGCCCGCCGGCCCGTGCAGCGAGTGATAAAAACCTCTCCCGAATGCGCTCCATAAATTAATCTCCACTCCTGGGCCGTGGACTCGGTCCCTGCAGCACCATAATGAGATGTAATTCAAAAAGAAGGGGGAGGGAGAGGTTACGCTTAATGTACGCAAATTAGGCAGTATGCAAATAAGGCAACAAACAAATTGGTGGGGAGGCTGATTGAC
This sequence comes from Lissotriton helveticus, assembly GCF_964261635.1. Lineage (NCBI taxonomy): Eukaryota > Metazoa > Chordata > Amphibia > Caudata > Salamandridae > Lissotriton > Lissotriton helveticus. Next base: position 1,039,866,717 of record NC_136069.1, read on the forward strand.
ACTTGGTTAAAAAGAAATGTGAAATTCCCTTGAATAGTGGCATATTGTTTACAACACATGTTTACTCTCTGCTTGGGTGACTTTGTTTTTGTTCTTGAAATGCCTTTCTGTTTTACTTCCGCTAATTGTTGCTTTTTTCCCTCGTTTTCATCACACATCCTGATGTGTGTTTAAAAATACTACAGATATATGCTATTAAGAACAGATGAGCAGCGCCCAGTCACAATGATTTCACAGACTTTCCCCCAGGGGCCTTTCTGTGAAGTGATGAGGAGGAGAACGAGGGACCAGGTGATCGGTCCCATCTATAAAAGTGTCCCTCAATTGTGAAGCATCCTCGACCTAGCATGGTGTGAATGAGGAGGTAACCTTTTCAATGCCCTCCATTGTTTAGTTAACAGGGCAGAGCTTAATTTGAACCGGGGGTCGGCATCAACACTGAATCGTCAGCGCTAAACAAAGCAAAGAGTTAAATAACATTACAAGCATTGGCAAAACCAATAGGTTTTGCATATGCGGGTCATACCGGCGCTGTGCAACATATTTAAAAATAATTGACAGCAGCGTACGCTGCTATACCGCATGGCTCAAACCAAATAAAAACAAAGTGCTGTGGCACGGCCAGGGTGTACCGCATCATAGCTCTTTTTTGGTTTACTTTAAGCAATGTTAAACTGCATCACTTGCTGTTGTGCAACATCTTAAAAAAATATTAACAAAGCCAAATAACTCTGCGGAACTTATTTGGCTTTTTTAAGGTTTTTTAAAGACTTGCACAAAAGCGCAACTGCAGTGCAACATGACTCAAAAGAAATAAAAATTAAGCATTATGGAGTGTTGGCAGAGTTTACTTTTTTTTTTCATTCATGTTGCACATCATGTGGCGTTACGGTCAGAACTGGTGCCTGCGGAATAGTCTTTGTGTCGCTTTAACATCCTGTGATTCTGGGCAAATGAAAACTCACCGTGCCTAGAAATCCAAAAAGGAATGTGCTCTTGTGTAAAGTAAATGGTGCTCATGTAAAACACTCCAATACCTCCGGGCCGAGTTTACGTTATAAACCTGCAAAAGTAAAACAAGCATTGGAATACCCAATAGGTCTTGCCTTTGGGACCTTATACGTTTTTGGTTATCCAGCACAATATCCTTGGTGCAACAACAACAACTGTTGCATGGCTAAACACTTCTAAGGTACCAAAGGCGAGACCTATTGCCTATGCCAATGCTTGTTGAGTGGGTGGTGGAGGGAGGCTGAAGCGGTAATCCACTCAACGCCATGTGGCAGCTGAAGGGTGTTGTCTTTTCTGTGCAACCATAAGGGAAGTGCTTCAAGGTCGTGAGTGAGTGATGACCACCGAAGTGTGGTTATCGGGTTACGTGACGTTGTGCTTGTTGGAAGTGTGAAAGATGAATAGACATTTGTTTAGCTTGTGGTGTACTGGCACCCCTGGAGGCCATCGGAGGTGAGCCAAGTATCCCAGCCACTGTCCTATTAACTGTCTAATACAAAAACTGCTAAATGTTGGACAGAAAGTACCTTAAATCCAAGAGTAAGCGGTCTGCAGAGGACATGCAATAGCGAGCTCAGGGAGAACACTCCCATGTCATGTTCAACCTCATCAATGTAATTACTGGTACTGAGGGGGCTCTCCTGAAATACTACGGTTTTGTTAAATTAGTTGGAGAGGGTTTGTTTCCTGCTTTTGCTACACTTAACTTACACGAGTCCTGTGAACATATATGTGTCACTTTGTGAACAGCTCGAAATGGCTCTTTATTAAAAGCTCGCCTTGTATTTGAGAACGCCTGGGAACAAGCAGACTTCTCAGATGGACATTGTAAAATTGTTAATTTCTGGATCTTTACAACAAGACATTAGGGGGGAGAACTATGTTAAAGCAGACACAAGTGAGGCAGTCATGTTTTGCCTTTGCAATAGGTCTCGAATTTACAAGCGTTTGAGCTATTTATGTTTGAAAACCTGCAAGCGGTGCGTAAACACGCACTTTGTACTTACAGTCCTTGCTTACGAGAAGGAAGGCTGGCAGTGAAAGAGGCGCAGTTACTGCCAACCTTGCTCCTCATAAGCAATGACTAGAAGTTCAAATCGTGTGTGTGCATACGCACTGCTTGCAGGTTTGCAGAACACATTAATAAAAGGCATTGTCATTTATAATGCCCCCTGTTTTCCGTTTTTACAGATTTTTTCAGATAAATTCAGGCTGAAAAACATTTATTTTCCTGTCTGTATTTATTTTTAAAAGTGGATAAAAACAGGATTTGAGTTGTTTTTCAGTGATTCTAAATGCTGTCAATCAAGACTGCTAGGCAATAGCTGTGTGGATTGACAAGCAAGGGGAATAAAAAAATATAGGCATTTTAGCAAAGTGCATTAAACAGCAGTAGATTTCCACAACCTTGATACTAAAATGTATATATTTTCTTACAAGTGCATATTTTACCACCTGAGTATATATCGCTGAAACCTGTCAGCAGTTCAGGCATGAGTGCACATTAACTAGTTAAATAAATGCAGAAATATACACATTTCAGCTTCATTTTTTCACAAAACCTCAAATAAATATGGATAAATACAGGTAAAATTTTCAAAAAATAAATATGGATAAATACAGACGAAATGACAAAAATATAAATACCATAAAACTGTGAGCCCTATTTATAATGCCAATAGCTCAAACTCTAGCAAATGCGAGACCTATTGCATTACAAATGCTGGTTTACTTTCCTTCTAATTCAAAAGCTTCTACTTCCTTTTCACCACTACTGTTTATTTTAATATGCCATATGCCAAAGCATTAAGGCACTGATTCACACCAAAGGCATACATCTTGGGATGTGTAGTCATATGCCTATACATTGTGGCCACTTCCTATTGTTTGCCGGATTCATAGCACAGCCACAGATTGAGTCCTTCTGGAATGCACAGGTGACATTATGTTAGCCCAAATATACCTGGGATGATTCACAGAAACATTAATGAGTACGTGAAATAGTACGACAGGGGCCATATAATAGAAAGTGCCCCGGGGCCACAACAGACATGTGCACCCATTTTGGCCACCCCAGGACACAGAAAGGGCAGCAGATGGTTGTGCGGTCCTTTTTGTAATACAGATAGTGCTGGCATACATATAGCGCCAGCACTATCACCAGAAGGCTGTTCTTTTATTTGCATGAGGGTGTGGCTCCATGCAAAATAGGGGAACCATTGCCTTTGCGCCCGTGCTGTATTATAGACATGGGCGCAGAGGCAAAGAAGCGGTCAGGAGGAGCTCTGACACAACAGTGCGGCAACTAAAAGGTGGTGCACTGTCAGTGTGTCCCTTGATAGCAGCACTCTTGAAAGGGAAAGACGGTCCTATGGACACCCCAACCCAGAAATCCCCTTGCAGGCAAGAGGATCTCCAATCAACCTTAAAAGGGCAGGCGGGTTGGCGTCTGCACAGTGAAACAGAGCAGCTTTGAAGCAGCTGCTCCGTATTTCACTTGAATGCGCTGCCCGCAGAGCAGCGCAAGTTTGCAGCTGCCCTGAGGGCAGCGCATTCAATGTACAGCACATACTCCTCTTTAGCGCAGAGTGCACCCTAACAAGGAAAATGCACCACATTGCATAATATGGTCCCAGGAGTGCTACGTTACATGCTCATAAATACCTTTGTGAACTAGGCCCAAAAAAACACAAATTGATAATAAAATGGGAATGTTCATGTAATATTCGTATACAATTAGTACAAATAGGAACTATTGTGCACGTTTGCACTTTTACTCATAGGAAGTTAGACATTTCAGGGAGGATTCATAAAGAATTCTACGAGTACATAAAGTAGTATTTCTGTAGCACTTATTGTGGGTACTTATAAATGTCGTTGTAAATCAACCCCTTAATTTTTCTAATTTTCTTAACCATTAGAGAGCAACATCAGGATGTAAGATCATCTAATACAGCAATACAGTTTCAGTGGTACTCAAAGTACGGCCCGCGGCACGCTGGCGGCCTGGCAGGCCGTTCCTTGCAGCCTGAAGTGCTCCCTCTAGGACCCCTGGTTGCAGCAAAGAAAGGTGCTCGAGTTCAGTTTTTGGTTAATTCTGCTATACAGGCAGCATTGTTTTGTGATTCTGGGCTTTGTTTCTAAAATTAGTTCACCTTGTTTTATGAGCAAGGCTGCCCTGCTCATAGAACAAGCTGAAATGACTCTAGAAACAAAGCCCAAAGTCAAAAAAGTTATAAAACGTGTGTTGCAAAGGCATGCTGTTCATGCTTTTCTGGTTTTGGGCTGTGTTTCAACAGCAAGTTTAGCTTGTACTATCAGAAAGGCATCCCTGTTCATAGGCATCCCTGGATTAGCTGAGAGGACAGTGGAGGTCCATAAAATAAGGTAAGGAAATTGTGATCATAAGTACAGTGGGGCAGGGTCAGTGAGTGTGGGTAGGGGTCAGGCAGTTAAAATGACCAAAATATTCCGTATCTATTGTTGGTCTTATAACCTACAGGTAACAATGTAAAATGTACAAAAATGATTTCAAAGAAATCATTTTCTAGACATCTTTAGAAAAGGTGTGTTTTTTCACCATCACCATAATCACCTACCCTATTCTGTCTCCATGGGAATGACACGGCTTCGTTGAGACCCTCAGGCACATATCAGACTGTATGGTGTGGCCCTCGAGTAAATGTTTGTGGGTAAAAATGGTTTAGATAATCTTAGCATTGAAGAATATAAGTGGTTCCCCAACCAGTAGCTTGTGAGCAACTAGTAGCTCGCCAGCTACCTGTAAGTGGTTCTGCTTTGTGCAGCACAGCCTACTAAATTAGAAGCTTTTGCTGGGTTGAATTAATATAGTTATACCAGATTTGAGAGTGAATATTGCAGACGAAAATGTGTTTATTTTTAGAGCTCATGATTGGAGAAAAAAGCTGAATGGCCAAAATATTTTTAAAGCTGATATTTGAGTGATAAATCGTGTGCCATTGAAGAGACCTTTTACTAATCTTATTACCTTGTTACCTGACGCATTGCAGTTATAGCTTTTATATATTACTCATGTAGAGGCAGTCTGCTGGCGACTAGATAGTATGTGGTGGGTTTTCTGCTGTGGCTCAGGAGCTATTTGAAGTTATTCCTCAGCATTCTCAGGGTGTGGAAGCAGGAAGCCGTGACAATGTTGACTTCTGCAGACATGTCCAGCATGCTATTAATGAATTCTGAGGTTCCTGGCCTGGGAGGTGGGGGTAAGTGTCGGTCCGAGGTCGGCCAGCCACCAGGTGGAGTCCCAGGGTGAGGTATTTTTCTGAAGATCACTACTTTTGTCTTCTCGGTGTTGAGCTTGAGTGTTAGACTTCATCCTGGTGATGGCCCAGGCATGCAGGTGGTGAATTTGTCCATTGTGTTGGGGGTATTGTCTGAGAAAGACAGTAGGAGTTGTGTGTCGTTAGCATATGAGATGATGTTGTTGATGCGGGCACAGAGTATGTAAGCTAATGGAGTCACATATGTGTTAAATAGGGTAGGACTAAGAAATATATATTGAGCCACACTGCAGATGAGTTTATATGCTTCTGAGGTGCACAGTGTTATGCTGACTGTTTGAGTTCTTGCCCTCAAAAAGCAATAAGATCCAGCAGAGAGCTGGTCCTTGAACCCAAACTTGCGTAGGTGTCCGATGAGGGTGGGCTGTGATACCATGTTGAAGACCATCTAGAGATCCAGAGGATGAGGGCTGCATCTATTCTCTGTTCAGAATCACGCAAACATTGTCTGTTGAGGTGATGATGTATTCTTTGACTCTCATAATTAGAAAGGGGAGGGTGCTGCCAAGGTGATTGGGCAAAGGTGGCAGGATAACCAGTATTTTTTTCATTTTTTTTAAAATGGAGTGTGGGGGTGATAGGCAAGACAGCAAACATGTATAACTTTAATGTAGAAAACCTGGGAGGAGGCTCGAGGAAGTTAAAGTCATCCTTTTCATTGCTCTTCCATGATATCTCTGCCTCTGTGGAGTTGGCCCATGGAATCAGCTCAACACAAAGAGGAAATGGGAGGGAGAGGCCTATACAACAACATACTATTGTAAATCAGGACTAGTCGATAGCATGGAGTGTTACACCAAGTGTTTTCGTGTGACATCATGCAGAACTCGAGCTTCGTTCTCATTAATGTCACCCAGAAGCCCTCCGTGAAATGCAACCCATCTATAATTTGGGATCTTACCAAGGACAGCTAACACAACAGCTGAAACATCTTTACATTCTTGGAACACCAACAAATTGATGTCAATAAAAATCCACATAGGGATTCTCTGCTCATCAGTTATCACTATGTTCTGTGGTTGAATGCTAGGATATGCAGCATCTTACCTGTGCCTGACTTCAAAACTGTAGCTGTCGGAGGCGGTGGTTTCTTCGGTCTCTGTAAGAGAAAAAGCCCGGAACACATCAATTTTATGACTGGATCTTTCCAGCGAGACAAACATTTCTATAAGCACCTTTTTTATGATGACATGGGCACATTTTCAAATGCATAAACTTCTACTTATTATGTGCTGACTGATTAGCTGAAACATAGTAAGGCCCATGTGATGGCACTGTTGCAGAAACTGAAGGATGTGTATAAAGTGACAAAATCAAGAGTCCTCCTTAATGGCTCACCCGTCTCAGTCCAAAACATTTTTGCTCATTGGGCCGCTACAAACAGGGAGAGACCATATATAATTCAGCCTCTGCCAGGGTCCAATAGGAACAGCCCAACTTACAACGCTGTTAAAGCAAATCTCTTTAACCGCATGCGTGCGGTCGATATTCTGCTCCTGCGCTGAGAATCTGTAAAGCCCTTTATTCATGACGAGCTGGGCTCGTCATGAGCGTGCGAGGAGGCTACCTCATGACGAGCCCAGCTCGTCATGAGCGTCGAAGGGGTTAAGTAGGAGCTATATGTTGAGATGTGGGTCCCACAACTCACTATGCCATAGGGTTCAACCTGCACATCACTGATGACTCAAAGGCTGCTACCAATTTGGGGCTAGATGTATTCCCGTTTATAAGGAACATTGCTAGAAGATTAGGACAGACTGTACGTACAGTTAGAGACATTGATGGGCTGCATGAAGTTGGCTCCCTTTTGTAATGGACCAACAAGCTAAACATCAACTGTGTGGAAGAAACCAGAGTAATAACCAGTCATTCAGTTTTATTCAAGCATTTCCAGCTTTCATTTACCTCTCAAATGGTAAAATCATTCAGTCTCACTACAGAAGAAAAAGATGAGTATAAGTCTATAAGCTCAAATAGTTGAACATCCTACGGCCTATTCTGGGATACCCATAATTCAGCTGCCAAGTTCACGTGGATATCAGGCTGATCCACTAAACCCAAGTCATTTAGAACATGACTGTTATCCTTCTGTGTCTATCATTGCCCCCTTGTGGAAACCATATATGCCAATGGCCTCTTTAAGTGCCGCTGTGATGACTACACAGATCTCTACCTTCATACACCCAATAACGTAAGCTTATGCTGGGTCACAGGATCCTTTCTATTGGCCTTAAAATCAATGATAGTCATGACCTTAAAACAAATGAAATGACTTTAAAAAAAGATTCCCCTCCAAACCTGTCTACCGATTAAACTATTTCACACATGTATAAACAGGAAATCATTCGAGGAACACGTTCAAATGAATAGAAAAACGTTGACTCAGTAGGTTACGCCAGTGTTCATCTCAACCCATCACCATCTCTGACTGTTCTGACAAATTAGTAGAAGTAACAACCATCAACTCCTACCATAATGTATTAACTTTCTCAATCGAGTGCTCCAACTCATCAGCATTCTTCCTTCACATGGACAAACATCAGTAAAGCAACAGATGAAGAGTGCCTGGTGGTTTCTTCTTCCCAACAGTACATATAACACAGTGGCTCACCCGTCAATGCTTTCACCCACACACACAGAAAAGTCCTAACACATCCAAAGGCCAGCCACAAAAACACACCCCTGCAGAAAATGTTCTGCTTCCTACCCTACAGTCGAGGTCAAGGAAAAGAGCTTGCAGACTCGTCAATTCAGAGACCTGTGCTTTGCAAGTTCGCTCATTCTGAACAGATATCAACTCTAAACAAGGATTGGCAAAGTCATTAGGTCTCGCCTTTGGGACCTACTGGCTTTGATAATGGCTTTAGTAATATGTTACTGCATGTACATTGCACTTTTACGTAAGTAAAGACTTTGAATTTGTTAAGGTATATGTAAACTCTATTTATTTTAGTGCAAGTGTGTATTGTAACTGGAATCCACGTTACTAAGGATTGGAAGAGTCTAGAGGTTTTCACTCTAAAAGGCAGGGCTACTGGGTTTTTCAATGCTTGTATGCTACATGTGAGGTCAGTCACATTCAGATGTTAGAGTGAGTACAGGTTGTGTGAGTGTGTTCAGAATGGGGCACAACTGAGAGCTCTAGAGCAGGGGCTGGAAGTAGGGTGGGGCAAGGGACCAGAATAGTTTTCAGATTACATGCTCATTCAATCCTTGGCTTCCCTTGAGTGTGCACAGAGTGATGGTCAAATATGTACCATTTCTAACTATCAATTCTAATTATTTACACAACAAAATAATTGGTGTTACTCGTGTACATCAAACTGCTAACCGGAACTCAGAGCGTCAATAGGTCTAGCTTGTTTTAGCATGTTTGGCGTTGTGTAATGTCTGGAAAAAATAGCAGAAAAATCACAAACAGTGGTGACAGGCTGCAGCTGTGTAAAGCACAAGATTGTAGTTTATCAGTTACTTAGGCCACACCCCTTTAAAGGAGCTCTTCCACCTCTTTCATCCTACTTAAAGCACTGTGGTGCTAAACAGGCTTTTTCCTACATTAAGTTAAAAGCAGTCTTGTAGGGAAGGCCTAAAAGTTGTGATGTAAAACTGTAGAGACATTGGAAGTCCAATGCAAAACTTGTGCAGCAGAAAGATGGAGTGACCACTGTGTTCCTCTACAGTGCTCGCTCTCCAGTGCATCTGGGAGGGCAGGTGCACAGCTGGAGTTATGCATGCCTCAGAGGAGGGAGTTGTGCACTTAAATGACATAAAGTCGAAGGTGTGTTCTCCTCCACTCTGACACCTTATGCTGCGATTGTAGGTTCTGGTGCTCTTGATGCTACTGCCCCACTTTAGAAGTGGAGCTGCAGTATTTGTTACCAGGAAAGGTTGCCCCAATGTCATGCAGTTCATTAGCTCACTGAAGAAGCAGATCCAAATTTCCTCACCTTGTCTGGTAGTCAAGCGCAAAGTGACAAACTCAGGTGAGAGACTGCACATCAAGTTTATGGAAGCAAAACGTGGGCAAGGAGGATCGAGATGGAGATACCACAGAATGGAGGGGTTGAAGCAATACAGAGGGTGGGGGAGAAACGGGGAACATCGTTTACAACAAAACTTTTACCACGCACTACCATTACAACGCAGGAATTACAACGAAAGTCGTTACAACGACTTTCGGTGGAGGGTGCTGTTGGATAGGAAATAGTTTAATTTTCTATCCAACACCTTGCCATCTATCCACGGGGACTGGAGTTGGAATAGAAAATTAAACTATTCCACTATCCAGCGCCCCCCAACGCAAGTCGTTGTAACGACTTGCATTGTAATACCTGCGTTGTAAAGGCATGCGTGGTAAAAGCATGCGTTGAAACGTCATACAACCGGGAGAAACACGAGGTGTGTGCACAGTAGAAGCAACACATAGGGAACGAGGAGGTAAGCAAACTAATGGTGACAGAGCAATCTGGGGCAAGGAGGAAGAAAAGTAAATGAACAAGAGAGCAACACTGAGCTGGGGGAGAAACATGAGTGAGAAAGCAACACTAGGAGGGAAGCACATGAGGGTGAGTGAATCACAGAGAAAGAGAAGCACGGAGCAGGTAGAAGTACATGAGGGAAACACTTGGAAAACTCACGCATTCGCGTGGAGTGCTTAAACAAAAAGATAACAGTAGCACCTGTACAATGAGCAGTAGAGGAACAAGTAATGCATCCATGCTCCAGGGGATGGACATACACAAGAAGAGAAAGTAAAGCCCACACAAGCAGATGAATATGAAGCAAGCAAATGAGTGTAATAGTAAAGTCAACCACTGGTAAGCAATGGACTGGGTCTTAGCCCACTGCAACATCTCTTGCAACTGAGAGAGCATGCACTGTGTAGTAGGTAAGTAATAAAAATGTGATCAAGGGGTAGAAGTGATGCGCAAAGGAAGCATGCCTGTTGACTGTTTGACTTTGTCAAAACTACAAAAGGTTGCCGCATCAAATTTCCAGACATATTTTCAGTATTCTCTACCTAGTTCCCACACTCTGCACCTCCTAATATCTGTCATGGATTTTAAACATTATTACATAGTTCAGTCAAAAACAGTGGGTGAAGAAAACCAGAGTTGAACCAGTCAACTGAACATCCACTAGTGTTATAACTTCCACAAAGAGATTTTTCACAGCATCAATCAGAGATTCCGACATTAGAGATTTTCTCCAAAAGGTTAAAATCCATTATTTTACTTTTACATCACTAAAAATGCTCCAAGTTCATTGTCGCTCACCAAGTCAGTATTTACACAAATGACAAAATGCATTTTTCCAGCTATAACAGTTCCTTGGATGTTTCTAACATCCATGCCCAAAAGTTTGGCTCGTGGAGAACCATCAAGGTTTACCATGCCAGCCCAGATAAAAGGATCTGTCGGAGCGTTTGCTGAGCACTCCTCAAGCTAAAAATATATATTTTTAAATGTCTATATCTTATATAATTCTCTACTTTCCGGAGGTTCAAAGTTAGACAATTTCATAATATATGTCTCTGTACTCTAAATCCGGACTGGTTATACCATGGTCAAGGTAGGCAGCTTTCTTAACCCCTCCCATGCTCATGACTAGCTCAGCTTGTCATGAGCCACGGTGGCCGTGTATGACCGTTGCGCCACGCAAACGCGGGGATAATTCCCCTGCTGTGCTGGGCGTTCCATTGGAACGGGCGTGGTCATGACGAGCTCAGCTCGTCATGACCACACGGCCACCGTGGCTCATAACGAGCTCAGCTCGTCATGAGCACCGGGGCGCTTCGCGAGCCCCCCCCCCTCCTCCCCCAAGCACAGAAGGGGAATTAGCCCTGCAGTAAATGGGTTAAAGTGAAGGTATAAAAGACTGGAATACCCTCACAATTACTATGATATGTCCATTAGACAGACAACCAGGAAAACAAGACGGAATGGTTAACAGAGAGCAAATAAAATATTTTGACAGATGGAACTGCCAAAGTAAAATACCAGTCCAGCAAATAAATCTTAACTGACTACACTTGTTTCCCGCTGCTAAAAACCCCAATAAGGATAGTTCTGGACGCCCCTAACACCTCTAGTTAAAGGTCCATGCTGATCCTCCAATCTCACCAATGATTCACTGTTATCGAATCATCAGGACCCTAGGAGCTCTTTGAGCTGTAAAAGGCCAATTACGTCTATCTTCGAAGAGAACAGTCTTTTCAGCCAGTGCAAGACATGTCAGACAGTACAGAAATACTGAGTCAGACATCACATCCATCGACTATGACCTGAGATGCACATTGATAGCAACAGCATTAGCCCAAAGGGAACAAAACCTACGTCATTCTGGGCCATTTCTGCTGGTAAAGCTGCACTGTCCCTAACCATGCGTAGGGCTTGTGTTAATTGTAATCCTAGACCAGGGTACACAGTTGTCCCTGGTGGGTGCTAACCAATCAAGTGGGAGTTAGAACAGGAAAATTCTAACCGCAACCAGCCATTAAAGTGATACAGGTCTCTGAAATTAGTGACTTCCATCAGCTGCTGACTGTGAAGTACCAGTTCAACTAAAGTAGTAGCTAACACCTAACACTCTGAAGACTGAGTGCATTCTTAGGAGGCCTCACTTGGTTCTTTGAATTGGGTCAGGTAACCTCAATCCATCCCAGGACTAAAAACTTTGTCCTGTTCCATTTATTAACCAGTAGCGTCTATATTTCATTGTTTGGCAATCCAATTAACTCTTGGGTGAAAGGTTAGAGTGTTTTAGGGCATATTCTCTGAAATACTGGCTCAGGGTCACGGATCTATCTTGCTTTAATCATCAGTTGCAAAGACAGCAAATATAATTCAGCATCTAGGAAACTTTGTAGCTATTCACTCATTGAGCTGTTAAGACATACCTCTGGTATCCCTCGAGTAAACTGAACTGTGAAGGCCCTCGCTGATAGTGATCTGATGGCTATCTGTATGTAAGGATTCAGCTTTCACTATAAATGTAGCACTGTCACTTAAGGCTTCTAAGCACTAGAATAACATATTGGTCCTATTTGGGTATCAGAGACACTGCTTTCCCTGCCACACAGGCAATTCGGGCAATGTTTTTCAGAAAACACCCAATGACAACCAGACAGCCCACCATACCATGGGAGTATTCTGGACCGTTGTCATTTTTTTCATATCATAAAGACAAACCAGAAAGAGGAGGACTATTTTCGCAATATGTAAAATCAATGTTTACGATGCGTTAAGAGTTTTCCACAAGCCGCTGCAGCCACTGATCAATATTTCCTGAGCAGGTCCACCATACTACAGCTTGCAGTCCCAGGCAGAAACAAACAGCCAAAATGACTTCACGAGCCATCCCTAAATTGGGTGGAGGTTCTGATGGCACCTCAACTAGCAGACCAGCGACTGAGAGTGTGTTTTTGACAAAGCAGCCAGCTGAGGCTTAACTTTTGGAAACAAAGCACACTTACAAACTCATGAGCAGAGCGATTGCCACATCTGCCAATTTTTGATGGATGCCCGGTGACTGCCCATCTACAAATGACTTTTTATATTAGGTCTTACTGGACATTTTTTATGGTGTGTGTTTTACTGTGTCACACTTCATATGAATTTCAAGCCTATTACCACCTCATAGAGTAAGCTTGGACATCATACCCAAACTACCACTGTAGAATGAGCGGTACAAAGTGACTGACTTGGTCATCAAATGTCAATACATTGATACCCATGACCATGGAACACTATTGGTAAACAACTGTGCGCACCAGGAGAAAAGGCCTCACAATCACCTACTTCCTCGACAAAAATCCTGCATCAAAGTTGCGGTGTAGTGAAGTCATCTCCAAATACAAAGTCAGCCCATGGCTCCCTCCACAGCTACGTTTCTATGTGTACCCAGTTTCACAAAAATGTCCAAATCACAGCGCGTCTAAACTGTGCCAAAGAAATTGATATATAGCAGAGGAGCTCTGTGAATTGAAAGGGATGAGAACTAAAAATACAGATGTTATTTCTTCTCACAAAGGAAGAAACAAATGGCAGAACGGCAACAGCCAATGGCAATTGGTGTAATATTTTGTATAGACCAAAATAAAACTAAACAGGTGCAAACCTCAGACACTAGTCCAAGGTTCCTTCTAGTTACTCAGCTGGGAAGAATAAATTCCAGTTAGCCCAGACATCCGATACTGAAAGAGCTACTTCCTAAAACTGTGATGTTCCTGTTAAGGGCAGCGCAAAGTAATCCGACTGCCTCTGTACACACCCTGTTGACTGCATTGGGTGTGCCTTCAAGAAGTCAAGGTATGCAGTTTATGCAATGCAAACCAAACAAACACACAAAGGTGCCAATGCGGGCTAGATTTGCACACACACTGGTGTACAGGGACTAACGTTTGTAAAAAGCCTGTGAAGAAGTCCATGTGGCTGCCCTGTAGATGATGTTAATTGGCGAGTGACTACGGAACGCATCTAATTAAACCTTGGACATAGCAGAGTGAGCATGTAAGCACACGAGGAGGGAAGCGCCGGGGTGGAGGAGCACTCAGAAACATAGGGGAACAGTCATCGGATAACTGAAGTCTCTGAAGCTTGTCTGATGAGAGGCATTTTCCCTGTGAGAGACCAGGCCTAGAAAAAGTGAAGCTCTGCCAGCATGCAAATGTAGTCGCTCACCAATGGAAGCAAAGAGGATGCAGCATTTTGTATCAGAAACTCATACGAAAGATGCAAAACAGGAGAATTAAATACATTGTTCAGATTATTTCTGAGATTTTACAAGCAATTATCAAGTGATCTGGAGCCTCTCCAAAATAGTGTCAGCACTCTAAACAATTCCAGTGCGAGATAAACAAATATATGAATTGAAGTAAAACATAGTTCGTATTTTAATGTTTCTTAGCATTTTGACATTTCTTAATTAAATAGACTAGAAACAATTGTAGCTATTGAAATACCTTTCATTTTAACTTCTGCAAGTTCAATTATAATTGCTATTCCAGGTTTGCCTCCCATGTCCATAGCGTTGGAACATATGGCACCCCTCCCCCACCCGTGTCTAATCACATCGCGAAAGTGCCACCATCAAGGCTGCATTGCATAACCAGAGTGCATAGTGGTCCACTGTTTGTTGTACTGCGGCGCATAGTATAGGCCCAGCCCCTTGGTTTTAATTCAGCCGAAGCCCTTCTCACTCTTCTCAGCTACCATAGGTCTTAAAGGTACAATCTGGGGATGTACGTCGTTACAACGCATGCTTTTACAACGCATGACTTTAAGACGCAAGTTTTACAACGCAAGTCGTTACGACTTGCGTTGGGGGCGCTGGAAAGTGAATAGTTTAATTTACTATTCCAACCCCAGTCCCCGTGGATAGTAGGGAAGGTGTTGGATAGTAAATTAAAACTATTCCCTATCCTAGAGCGCCCCCCAGCGCAAGTCGTTGTAAAAGTTGCGTTGTAATGGTTGCGTCGTAAAGGTACTTCGTTGTAAAAGTTGCATTGTAAACGCTGTTCCCCACAATCTGGTCACCCTCTCCTCATGACCAGGTCCAGATTGAGGAAGAAGACGATAAAACAAGGAGCTTGAGAGTCAAAGATGGGGAGAAGGTGCCCTGGACACCTCTGAAGGGCAACAGTAGCAATGAACGGCAGATACAAAGAGCGAAAATCTATATGCCTTTTCAAACACAGCCAATCGCTATCACTAACTAAAAAAACACTATAACGAATGGGACGAGAAGGAACACAACTGCAAGCAGCAATGTGTATATGGATAAAGGTACCGGGACTACTTCAAAAAACCAGCCAAATACCATAATCTGCCACCCAACCTATTTGACTGATTTGCTGACTGGTGACATGAACCAAGAAGAGGGTGAAGAATTGCTGCCACAATACACATCATCACCTGTCCCAATACACATCATCACCTGTCCATGGCCCGCAAATGCTCCCTATATTCAATAAACACTTTAAGTCCTTCAGCTAATTTAAAGAATAGAAACATCATTTCACGCAATACACAGGCAACAAGTTTTCAAAAAGCAACTATTATGTTCTGTATACCTTGTCTGGTTCCAGGATACCAATAATTGGGCCAACCATTTCCTACCTGGACTAGTACAGATTGGTTCTGTTATAATAATATCTATTTATAAAGTGCGCTATCAGCAAAAAAATCTCATTGTGCATTCACTAAAGGAAAAGTCAAGGCTAAAGGCAAAACAACAATTCACTGTGATTACGAAAAAAAAGTTTTTCGACGTCTGAATCGCAACAGGGATTTTTCCAAGAAAAGGCTATTCGGAGGAGAGTGCAATACATTTGTAAAGTAATGCGGAAAGGTGAAGTTCACTGATTCTGATCTGGTGAAATCTGGGATAATCGATACTTTTTCGCAGAAGAGAATCGGGTACTCTCAGCAAAATAGCTTTGCAAGTTCCTTTTGATAAAAGCTGGAGTATCACCTGACAACGACGTGTGTACTAGGCACACTTTTAAATTAAACTGCAATTGTCATTGCATTTATAATGTGCTTATATAACTGCTACCCTATCGTGCATTGATGAATGATTTTGCCTCACTAGCAGTGTTGCACCAGGCACTAAAAATGATGAATGGATCATCTTTGAACTCAATATGTAACATCTTCACTAACAAGGCTGCCCCCGTTCATGAGAAAAGGACTTGAGTATAGTCTGCTTGGATTTATGTTCAACCATTGGAGCAAAATGTATACATTATACGGACTTCTTAGGGGTTTTCGTTTTGTTGTTTAAATGAGGATTTATTGAATACATTAATTTGTTGGTAGAAGTAATTGCATTGTAGCATTTGTTTTGGCACATGATATTCGGTAAAACAAAAAAAATGGAGGGTGATAGTGTTTATGTTAGAGCCCATTATGTCATCGTTTTCACAATATGGTTGGTTCTGTTGCAAGAGCTTGTGGGACTTGTAGTGGTTGAGGTCATGAGGGAGGAGTCGGGATTAGAACCTAAACGCGAATGGATTACGTGGTTTCAAATGGATCTCAGTATAAGTTGATTAAGTGGTTGCTATTGGAGGAATTCACACTAGAGCAATAGTTTAAATTGAGCATTTGTTTGAAATGACGGTTATATATGAGAGGACGGTACAGATAACTGGAATATCAGCAGGTAAGTGAAATAAAATGGGACTGAGGGAGGTTTTTAATGTCAAGCTGTGAGAGCACAGGGTCCGGGCATTTAATTTATGTTGTAGTGGAGGGGTTTGGGGTATGCATAGCACGCAGTTAATGCAGAGAACATTGGGTAAGTTTAGTTTTTACCTAGCAACGCGGGCTAAAATTGGCAGGTTTAATATCGAGAATGGAGTAGGGGAGGTCACCGCCTGTAGGAAATTCTTGACAAGGTCACACTATTATGAATGCACTGAGGGAGCATTGTTAACCATTTAGTTTTAAAGGGAAGAATCACGTTTAAAACATTAATCAGATTTGTGTAGAATGTACTTTGGCAAGAACATAGTAGCACTTCATTATGGAGGACTAACACAGGTTTTTACATGTTTAAATCTAAACAGCTTTCCCTGACGAAGGGAAAAGAGGCCCGAAATGCATTGGGATTATGAATTTTGCTGTGTGACATGAATTAAGTGTCCCTCGTGATGTGGTATGAGGCCGGGATTAACACGACTGCTTCATGTGAAAAAATGGGTCTCTGGACAGTCTTACAGTGAACTAGAAAGCTAAATTGGATGAATTTTGAAAATTATGGAATAAAACACTGAATTTGGAAAATGAAAAAAGTTTGGAAGCCATTTTTTTGACGCTGTGCAATTGGATATGCAGTAACAAGTTGCTGCAATCGTTGCTGATGCTTGTGTATGCTGTCAGTGTTGTACATGCATTGTATGTGTTATTAGAACATTGGATTGTTGGTAGCTCCATTGAAAACAATGGAGTAGCTCCGGGCTTATAATGGCTAGTATAAGCCCGGAGCTCCAACATTCCAATGTTTCTTTGTTCACAGCTCTGGCTGTGAACATAGGCTTCAGGTAGCCTGAGGGGATTTCAATCCCCTCGCGCTCCCTGAAGGCTTTGTTTTATTTGTTAGAACATTCAGCCCTCTAGTGGAAAAATGTTCTAATAGCCTTTCGTAGCAGGGCTATACCGGCTACTAAAGTCCTGAAGCCTTGTTAAAGTCCCACGCCTTCGGCTCGGGCCTTTAACGCTGCAGCGAGCCTGGCTATAAGGCTATAGTAAAGGAGGCCTGTGGGTTCCTTTTTCAATGCCCCTTGCCTGATCATGTGCACGTGAATCTGACAAGGTTGTGTTCCCAGACAATGGAAGTGTATTGCTGACATTCCTCAAGCAGAAGGTAGAGGCCCAGACATGAAAGTCGGGACAGAGGAGACAGGAGCCCTATAGAAATTCGATTTGACCTGTTTACTGAGAAGGTCTGCTGATACCTCATCTTGTATCCCAGACATTTGGTAGATGGTGGGAGTGAAGGGTGGACTGCAGTCTATCTATTCACCAGAGTGAGAAGGCTCTCTTAGGGAAAAAGCAGCTATGCTATACTCTCTCTGTTTTGTATTGTAGGGGAGACGTGCCATTGGGTATGCAGTATTTGCTACATACAAAAACTATGTTTCACACTAAGCAAGGGTGTCAAGACACCATGTAGAAAGCAATAACTTGGAGATCACTACCAATAGAGCATTTGGCTCTTCCCTTACATAACCTATGTAAAGGATTGAAGGAGGTGGAAAGGCACAACCAGTAACATCAGTCATATCATCTCTGAACAAATTTCCAAGGGCCCGATTAGGCTAGATGGTGGAAAAAAGTCCGCCTTCCACCTGTCGCAGACGGGACCGCCCAACAGGCTGTCGGCAGTTCCTTTGTAGGCATTAGGATGCCACCGCCACCACGGCGGTCGCAATGCCTATGTTTTGCTTTCCATCACCACCCCCTTTTGTACCACTTTGTTCGCCATAAGTTGGCAGGGTATGCTCAGACGTGAGTCCCTTGCTCACTTTGCCACTGGATTCAAGCAAGCCGGGCTGAAGACGGCTGAATTGCCAGAAACCGGTCCTCGAAGCTTGTTTCCGGTCCAGGGAAGGCATGGCTTGGCAGTTCGGGCTGGACTGTTCCCATGAGGCACAGGGTCAGACTGATTTGCATATGGCCATGTCTGAACTGGGGTGGCAGAGTGGGCTAAAGAACAGATCTGTTGACTGGGTGTGAGTGTTTGATTGGTTCAGATGCTCCGTCCATCACCACCCCCTTTTTTACCACTATTTTGCATTGCGGCGGGTGCTTCTGGCTGCAGCACCCACCGCAATGCATAAAAGAAACACCACACACATCCCTGCACTACGTGGCAGGCACCATGTGGAGCCGGCCACATGGAACAGGGATCTGTAGGAGGCACATTAGGTGTCCCCGGTGCCCACAGATTAGGGCCAGGGTGGAAGAAGGGCCTGATATGGGCCCTCAAAGTCCCTTTCTACCCGATTGTTCATGGCGGGTTAACCGCCATGAACAGGCGGGCGTAAAGGGACATCGTAATCCCTACGGCGGTGCCTGGTAGGCACTGCCACTATTGTAGGGAAAGTGACGCCCTCCACCACACTGGTGGGCTCAAGGAGCTTGGATGAGTGGCAGTCAGGATTCCCGATGCCCATCCTTCCACCCGCCATTATAAAATGTCAGGCGGAAAACATGAAAATGATGGCGGTGAGACCGCCACTGACAGACTGTCGGTGGTGGTCTCACCATCATCATAATCGGCCCCTAAATTCTCTGACATAATAATCAGTATTGAAACTTGCACTACAAATTAATTCACGGAATTTATTGTCTCATTGGAAGCCGCTGCAGTTTTTGGAAAATCGGGATAGCTTGCGCAAAACGAGATGCTCCAGCTACCAAGCTGGTTGCTGTGTTCTTGACCATTTATAACTTGGGGAGTTATGATTGAGGTTGTTCCAAAAAACAGAGTTTCTGAAGACCACACATGAGACAACTAGAACTGTCACAGCCATATGTTTACCATCAGAAGAGTGTTAGGGAAGAATCGCTCTCAAGATCTTAGAACACTAGCTACATTAGGAGACAACAGCAGAAACTTGGGTGGCCATAGATAGCGAAGTATCATTTTTTTACCCCCAGGCTTCACACAGATTTAACTGGTGGCAGAATAGTTCCCAGTGCTGTAGCCATTAAGAATTGAGCTACAATTTATTCTCTCAATTTACAATTTGGTCTTAGGTCTTTTTGACAATCAGCTTACATTTGTTCCTGCCTATCCCCTGCCATTTGAAAAGCAAAGTTTGTCTGAATTCATTATGGAAGAAAGGTTATTGTCAAGGCAGAGAAGAAGCTGGGCGTTGCTGGTATATCTACATGAGCATCTTTTGCTAGCAGTACAACTTATTTGTTGAACAAATGGGGGCATAGCGAAGAACCCTAGGGAACCACACGTTTTACTGATATTTTTCACTTGATAAATTACCCATCTTTACCATTGGAAGTCTGCCAAATAGAAAGGATTTAATCAATCTGCTTGCTGTCCCAATAGCTAGTGCTCTAACATAGCATAAAAAGTTGTTACGGTTGACTGAGCCGAAAGAAGGAGATATGTCTGACAAGATCAGGGCATTTGTGTGTCCTAAATCCAGATTACATCTTAGGTCGTCCCGGGTAGCCAGAAGCACTGTTTCAGTACTGTGAACAGGGCGGATGCCAGCTCACGCGTTGACTAAGAACATGTTTGTTTGAATGTAGTTACACAGTTATTTTACCCAGCTGGTGTAAGGTGACAGTCCCACGACAATAGCTGACCATTGCAGTGGTAAAGAGAAACATTTCTCCAGCCCTCTGAAGAAATATAAAACCTGTCAATTGAGTTGAATATCTCTTTGCTTTCTCAACCTTGTCATACAAGAATGGAAAGGGTACATGCTGACATGTTCCAAGTACTGAGCTTCAATGGCCCATCCTGTTGTCTCCTTTCCTTGGGTGCATGTTTTGGTATTTTTAAAGTGTGAACCTAGCTGGGTAGCAATGGAGCACTATTCATTCAAGGGGGAAGTGGAAGAAGGCACAGGATCATGTGCAAATAAGGATTTGCACAAATGAACTGCACCGTCAGATCAAGCTCTGAAGCAAGCAGATATCCCTCTAGCAGGGATTCCATGTCCCTCATCACACACTGGGTTGGCGGCTGAAGTCAGTAATGTATGGGGGACTGCACTGATAGTTGTTGGATTTATTCTGAGAGGCTTGTTCATATACCAAGCACTATGAAAGGCAGGAGATTGCACAGGCCGAGAGATCCGCTCAATACACTCGGATTATATGTTAAACCCAATGGAATGAGCTAAAGTCAAAAGGAGCATTTAGAATTCAAGTGATATTGGACATGAAAATCAAAAGCCTTTCATGCCACATAATGTCCACTACTCGGGAAACGCACTTCCCCTGCAGGTGAAGGGCCTCAGAGTACTTTGAGAAAGGTGCATTAAGCGCGTTTCTTCGATGCATTACACACCCTCAAGCTGTTTTTCCGCGATAGCATTTCTAATTTCGAAATGGCAATTTATCTTGTGAGTGCGCATTGCCCTTTTCTCACGAGAGCCGCCTTCCCACCTGCACCTCCTGGTATTTACATTGAATCACTGCCGCTTCATTAGGTATTCCTTGGTTAATCTGTGCGCTCTGGCATTCAATTTACTGCGAGAGTGCATAAGAAAGCTCATTTGCCGCTATGAGCGTGAGCTCCCTAATGGCGTGCGTCGTGACGTTGTGCAAAATGGAAGCCAAGAGCACCAGCTCCCAACGGCTCTACAATTGATGCACCTTGAGAAGGTCAAGTGTTTCAATATAAACATTTTTCTCCTCCTTTACTAATATCAGTGCCTATGATCAGAAAAAATATAATTATTTGTTTGAAGCAATGTGTGTATATTTGTTTCAGGGCTCGTGCTCCTACCCTTTAGAAAACCGTAGCATTCTTTTTTTTATGTTTATGGAGACTAAACGTGCATTTTCTTCACAGGCTCAGAAGAAGAATGCAACATGTGCAGGCTGCAGTTATGACTGTACTTCGGATATTATTACACCCTCAGTATTATAACCTTATGCTAATAACTTGTTACGTTTGCAATCCCAGCTATTTTTTCAGTTTTCTTCTCCCCTTCCCCGCTATTTTGGGAACATTCACTCTTGTACTATTTTACATGCTAAAGTAAGTTCAACTTTAATAATGTCATCGGATAGCATTACTAAGGGCATCAGAAATGGTGTGGTACTTATATATGGAGTTTTTAATATCGAACTGCACAATTTATCAACTTGGCATGATATTGTCAATGCAAGTAGCTTTGAAGTTAGAATAGTAAATCGATGTTTCCCTATGTACGCTTACCATGAAGATATAGTGGTAATTGATAATGCGTTGCCGAAGCATTGTGTGTGTGTGTATTTATATATATTTTCACTGAAAAAAACAAAGGTTTTAGGGATTTCACATGCACAAAATCATAGAAATTAAGCAGTTATAATTACCTGAACTTGAATTTGAATTTAAAAACACTTGTTAAGCGCACATATACCTGGCGGTTTCTTGGCGCTGAGGAACGTTAGAGCCTGGGTGGGGACTGTGGGGAAACTTTAAGCTGAGAAGGCTTGCAGAAAAAGATAGGTTTTAAGGGCCTTACGGATTTCAGGGTAGAGCAAGATGGATCTGATGGTGGGGGGGAGGGAATTCCAACAAGTAGGACCGAGGACAGCAAATTTCACCCCCCCATCCTCTTTTTCCTAAAACGAGGGATAGAGAGGAGGGACTGGTTGAAGGAGCGGAGCTCCCTTACCAGGATGTAGCTGGAGATTGCAGAATTTATAAAGGCTGGATCAGTTCCAGCTCGGGCCTGAAACGCGCTACAGCCAAGTTTAAAGAGGGCCCGCTCCCTAATGGGCAACCAATGTAAGTTCTTCAATACAGGGGTAGCATGATGAAGTTTAGGGAGACCATAGATGAGACGGGCCGCTTGGTTCTGAACCAGCTGTAGGCGTCGAAGGGCATAAGCCGGAACGCCATTGTACAGGATATTACCATAGTCCAGCCGCGATAATACCATTGCCATCATGATGAGTTTGAAAGCAGATGGGGAGAAAAATCTGGAAATTTTCCGGATAGTGCGAAGAGTGAAAAAGCAAGAGGATACCACCATGCTAATCTGGGAGTGCAGGGTAAGATTTTGATTTAACGTGATCCCAAGTGTTTTAACTGAGTGAGAAGGTGAAGGGGGGGGGACCAAGTGAAGGAGGCCAGAACGTGGGGGTCCAGGGACTGGATGCATCACCCGTCAAATCCAGCTCAGTTTTATCTGGGTTAAGTTTAAGGTGGTTAAAGTTCATCCAGTCCCTGATGAAAATCATAATTGATTGGAAGTTATGGATAGATTCAGGAGAATGAGAAAGGTTGAAGATCAACTGGAGGTCATATGCGTAATTAAAGACAGTGACCTCCAGTTGCTGTAAAGCAGAAATGAGGGGGAAAATATAAAGGTTGAATAGAAGGGGGGAAAAGGAGGAACCTTGGGGGACACCGCACTGCACCTTACGTGGGGGAGCAGAAAATCCTTCTAGATGAACAGCCTGGGTACGGTCCCTCAGGAAGGAGGTAAGCCAAGCCAAAGGGGGCCCGCCGATGCCCGCTGCCCTGACACGGGTGAGAAGAATAGAATGGTCAACCGTGTCAAAGGCAGCGGACAAATCTAGGAGGACCAAGGCCTGGGGGCGACCCGTATCCATCCCCTCCCTGAGGCTGTCTAAGACAGAAACCACGACCCTCTCGGTAGAATGACTAGGGTGAAATCCAGCCTGGCAGGAGGCCAAGTAACCGCTGTCCTCCACAAAAGAGCTGAGGACAGAGGAGACGTGACATTCCAATATTTTACCCAGGTAAGGGAGAAGGGAGATGGGACGGTAATTCGTAAGGGAGGCAGGGTCGGCACTGGGTTTTTTCAGTAGGGGGATGATTATGGCTGTTTTGTGAAGGTCAGGGACAGTGCCGTTCCTGAGGGAATCGTTCAGGAATACCAAAGGAGGGATAGGGCAGGCCTGAAAGATTTCTCTCAGAACGGGAGCTGGGCAGACATCAGAGGGGGAGCCTGATTTGACACGCACCGCCAGAGAAGAAAACGTTTCTCTGGTCAGTGGAGGTATGTGATCAAGGGGGAACCTGTTGGGGGGGGGGGTTCGGGAACAGGAGGGGAAGGGGGGGAAGGGGTATGTTGGCCTTGATAGCTGCAATTTTCTCAACGAAAAAACTGTTTAGGGAGTCACAGAGGGCTTGGGAGGGGGAAGGTTTAAGAGAGGTTCTGTCTGACAAAGCTAGCTCATAGACGGTAGAGAAAATTTCTCTAGACTGATTTCCAGCTGAGAGTATTTTGTCAGAGAAGTAATTAGTCTTAGCTAAGAGGATTGCGCTTTTGTATGCATTAAGCATGGACGAATAGTGAATTTTAAAAATTGGGCAGTAAGCACGCCTCCATGCGCGTTCTGCCTGGCGGGCGGCTAACTTCTTTACCTTGAGTTCGCCAGTGAACCATTTGTTGGCATTATGGGCACGTTTCACTGCGACTCGCTTCAAGGGTGCCACTTGATTACATGACCTGGATAGCCAGACATTGATAGCGGTTGCCTGAGAAGAGGGGGAAAGTTCCTCTAGAGCCGGGTAGGAGCCTTGGAGGGAAAGGCAAAGGGCAGGGATGTCAACCTTATTCCAATTGCGGGCCCAGACATTCCTGGGAAGGGTAGGGCGCTTGGACTGGTGGAAGTCTAAGGTGAACGAAATCAGAAAGTGGTCTGACCAAAGACAGGGTGTGATGGTAGGGGGAGAGACCGGGATGTTCAGTGACCAAATTTGGTCTAAGATGTGACCCTTAATGTGGGTAGGGACAGACACGTGTGAAGTAAAATTTAGACTATGGAGGAGGTCTGTAAAGTCTCTGGACGCAAGCGTTTTCCGCAGGGTCTTATGGCCAGAAGTTAAAATCGCCAAGAACTAACACAGAGGAGTTGTTAACTGCTAGTGTGGCAAGTAGTTCCTGGAACTCGGTCACAAAATAGGGCGTGTGGTGGGGTGGGCGGTAAACAAGGACACAGGTGATAGGGGTCTGGAAGGAAGCAGATCGCATCACTAAGCACTCAGCTCCCTTGATGATCGGAGAGGAGAGAGTTTGAAAGTGGAGATCCGACCGGACAATCAGAGCGACACCTCCACCTGCCTTGCCCAGCGGTCGATCGGCCCGCAAGGCATAATAAGTGGAGGGTAGTGATGCAAGGATATTGGGAAGGGAATCTGGACAGAACCAAGTTTCTGTCAAAAATGAAAGATCAGGTTTGTAGGAATCCAGAAACACAAAAAGTTCAAGTTGGTGTTTTACTGCTGATCTGGTATTTAGAAGAAAAGCCAAAATAGTGGACACTGGCCTCAAGGACTGGCAAGGTTCTGA